>NW_027362763.1:167906634-169248634 GCF_046119375.1 Phyllobates terribilis
TTGGCACCCCTGCAATTCTGTCAGATAATACTCAGTTTCTTCCTGAAAATGATTGCAATCACAAATTCTTTGGTATTATACTCTTCATTTAATTTGCTTGCAAGGAAAAAACACAAAAGAGAATGAAGCAAAAATCAAATCATTGATCATTTCGCACAAAACTCCAAAAAAGGGCCGGACAAAAGTATTGGCACCTTCAGCCTAATACTTGGTTGCACAACCTTTAGCCAAAATAACTGCAAACAACCGCTTTCGGTAACCATCAATGAGTTTCTTACAATGCTCTGCTGGAATTGTAGACAACTCTTCTTTGGCAAACTGCTCCAGGTCCCTGATATTTGAAGGCTGCCTTCTCCAAACTGCCATTTTGAGATCTCTCCATAGGTGTTCTATGGGATTTAGGTCTGGACTCATTGCTGGCCACCTTAGAAGTCTCCAGTGCTTTCTCTCAAACCATTTTATAGTGCCTTTGGAAGTGTGTTTTGGGTCATTGTCCTGCTGGAAGACCCATGACCTCTGAGGGAGACCCAGCTTTCTCACACTGGGCCCTACATTATGCTTCAAAATTTGTTGGTAGTCTTCAGACTTCATAATGCCATGCACACGGTCAAGCAGTCCAGTGCCAGAGGCAGCAAAGCAACCCCAAAACATGAGGGAACCTCCGCCATGTTTGACTGTAGGGACCGTGTTCTTTTCTTTGAATGCCTCTTTTTTTTTCCTGTACACTCTATGTTGATGCTTTTTCCCAAAAAGCTCTACTTTTGTCTTATCTGACTAGAGAACATTCTTCCAAAACGTTTTAGGCTTTCTCAGGTAAGTTTTGGCAAACTCCAGCCTGGCTTTTTTATGTCTTGGGGTAAGAAGTGGGGTCTTCCTGGGTATCCTACCATACAGTCCCTTTTCATTCAGACGTCGACGGATAGTACGGGTTGACACTGTTGTACCCTCGGACTGCAGGGCAGCTTGAACTTGTTTGGATGTTAGTCGAGGTTCTTTATCCACCATCCGCACAATCTTGCGTTGAAATCTCTCGTCAATTTTTCTTTTCCATCCACATCTAGGGAGGTTAGCCACAGTGCCATGGGCTTTAAACTTCTTGATGACACTGCGCACGAAAGACACAGGAACATTCGGGTCTTTGGAGATGGACTTGTAGCCTTGAGATTGCTCATGCTTTCTCACAATTTGGTTTCTCAAGTCCTCAGACTGTTCTTTGGTCTTCTTTCTTTTCTCCATGCTCAATGTGGTACACACAAGGACACAGGACAGAGGTTGAGTCAACTTTAATCCATGTTAACTGGCTGCAAGTGTGATTTAGTTATTGCCAACACCTGTTAGGTGCCACAGGTAAGTTACAGGTGCTGTTAATTACACGAATTAGAGAAGCATCACATGATTTTTCAAAGGGTGCCAATACTTTTGTCCACCCCCTTTTTTAGGTTTGGTGTGAAATTATATCCAATTTGGCTTTAGGACAATTCTTTTTGTGTTTTTTTCATAGAAGACAAATTAAATGAAGATAATAATACCAAAGAATTTGTGATTGCAATCATTTTCAGGAAGAAACTGAGTATTATCTGACAGAATTGCAGGGGTGCCAATACTTTTGGCCAGCACTGTAACTGTATCGGCGTGCACCATCATAGTTGTGATCAGGGTTACCTGTTAGGGGCCCACTCAGATGTTTATCCCCCACTGAGCTGCACCCCTAGCTGCACCCTTTGCTTCTAACCCTCTGAGAGGGTTAGAAGCAAACTAGCACTGAATTCATGCCCTGGAAGACCATAAAAGTAAGGGATGAGGAGGTGACTCCACCACCAAGACAAAAGTCTCACTTGAAATTTTGAGAGAGGGCCCTCTCTGCTCTAAGCTCACTTCTGGCTGAACCCAAATCAGACTGTAATGTGTCTAGTATATGGGATGATATTATCTAGAATTCAGTTCTAGTAATAAATCTTTAACATTATCATTTGCAAAAACAGAAACCTTGAAATGTTGACATTCACTTTACTTAATCATCTGTAAAACACTCAAATAAAGATCTTAACGTTTATTCTAGAAGTATTTGACAATAATCTATTTTTCTATGTCATCATTATTGTCAGTGATGAACTTACTGGACCATTGAATTGTCAAAATGATGAAGCCAAATTGACTTTGAGAAAGGGAATTTATAGTATTGTTAATTATTCTCTTCTTTATGGTCAATTTCAATGCAATGTTTAAAAACAAGAAACAGTAATATATTTATCATGAGCATGTGGATAGGAGGATTAAAGAAAGAAAATGTCATTATATATATTCCTAAAAAAATCACATTACATTATTTGTCTAGGCACGTAATTTCTTTTGATCAGTAAACTGGCCACTGTCTTGCTACGCCGACATACACCGGTACTAGAATGATGATTGCCTGTGAGCATGTGCAGTAGAAGCTCCGCTGCTGTGACCTGGAGATACAGGCTGGGCCATTTACATGGATATATCTAAATTAAATGGGAATGGTTGGTGATATCAACTTCCTGTTTGTGGCACATTAGTATATGGGAGGGGGGAAACTTTTCCAGATGGGTGGTGACCATGGCGGTCATTTTGGATCCAACTTTATTTTTTTCAATGGGGAAAAAACTTAGAGAATTTCATAAGAAAAACAATGGTGTGCTTGGTTTTAACATAACTTTATTCTTTCATGAGTTTTTTACAAGTTTATGACCACTTATAAAATGTGTTCAAAGTGCGGCCCATTGTGTTGAATTGTCAATGCAACCTTCTTCTCCCACTCTTGACACACTGATAGCAACACCGCAGAAGAATCCGTTGCTTCAGATGCTGCACATTTCGTATCTTGATGGTATGGTGTGGTATATGGGGTACAAAGATAGTAGGGCCATTCTTCATCAATGGAAACCTCAATGCCACTGGATATCTGAAATTGCTACATGATGATGTGTTGCCCTCTTTATGCACTGAAGATGGCACATTCCCTGAGTTTTTCCAACAAGATGGTGCACCACCACATTATGGGTGTCAGGTCCGAGCATTCCTACATGAACAGTTTCCTGGAAAGTGGATTGGTCATCGTAGGCCAGTTGAATGGCCACCAAGGTCTCCTGATCTGACCCCCTTACACTTTTATCTTTGGAGTCATCTGAAGGCAATTGTCTATGCTGTGAAGATACGAGATGTGCAGCATCTGAAACAATGGATACTGGAAGCCTGTGCTAGCATTTCTTCTGTGGTGTTGCTATCAGTGTGTCAAGAGTGGGAGAATAGGGTTGCATTGACAATTCAACACAATGGGCAGCACTTTGAGCACATTTTAGAAGTGGTCATAAACTCGTAAAAAACTCCTGAAAGAATAAAGTTACATTAAAACCAAGCACACCATTGTTTTTTTTTAAGAAATTCTCAATAAGTTTGAGGTGTCACATGACCCTCTTCCCATTGAAAAAAATAAAGTTGGATCCAAAATGGCCGACTTTAAAATGGCCGCCATGGTCACCACCCATCTGGAAATGTTTTCTCCCTCCCATATACTAATGTGCCACAAACAGGAAGTTGATATCACCAATCATTCCCATTTAATTTAGGTGCATCCATATAAATGGCCCACCCTGTAGATAGACAGTATGTGTTATAGGCTATTTAACAGTAAAATAGCATGAATTGTCACAACAGTATAAATGATAAAAATGCACTAGAATTTAGGGATCGGCAGTTTAAAATGATCTACCAGAGGGAAGGGGAAATAAATTGTCATTAATTATACCAGGTGAAAGGCAGTCTAAGAAATCCTAGCCAGTACTCTGTTCCTGTCACCCTCTATTCTCTTTCGTGGCGCTGCTCTGGCGTCTGCTGGTCCCCGTCTGACTATTGTCTTTCCCTCTATTTGTGCCCGATACCATATGTCCTTGCCAGAGGCAACAGCCCGTCTCGCTCATCCTTCCTGTTCACCGACCCGACCGTGCATCTCCGACCTGACCCCTCCAGAACTTCTGCGACCTTCTTCCGCTGGCGCGCATGTCTTAGAACCAGGCCGCCATAATCCGCTTCCATCCTGCGGACCGACGTTACTCAGGTGAAGAACCTTGACTGAAGTCGCTCTGGTCTTCGGGGCTTGACCGTCAAAGTCTGGGCTGTGATCCTTGACCGGCGTCGTTCGGGACTTTGGAGCTTTACCGTCGAAGTCTGGGCTGGGAACCTTGACCGGCGTCGTTCAGGTCTTTGGGGCTTTACCGTCGAAGTGTGAGCTGGGTAAGTGCGCGGCACTTTTCTTTCTCACAGGAACTCCGGACGCTGCTGTGGCTCCTTCTGTCTCTCTTCTTGGCGCCAAAATCATCTCAGCTGTTGAGCATGCGCTCTTTTTCTCCTGACCCGGAGTTCTCACCAATCCTGTCCCCTCTGCTAGACTTCTTTGCCATTCTGGTTTCTCAGTGTTTTGTCTCCTTACACATGCTCACAGGAAATCATAATTCTAGGACCGGTGTATGTCAGTATAACAAGACGGTGGCCATTTTGAGTTGTTATCTCCGTAGACAAAACAAATGTGTTTTGCAAATGAACTGTATTTAGAAACCTCCAATGTAAAAGTTACAGATGCGCTAAGAAGTGAATCCAAAGCTAAAATGTAGAAATAATATCAGTATTTCATATGAATATAAACCAATTAGATATATAGGTAAAGGTTCCAGAAAATGGTGTTTCCTACCTTTCAATATAATGATCCTTTTGTTCTCTACAAATGAACTGTCCTGCAGAGCGTTGCACTTTGCTCAATAGAGATTCTGGCAAATGTCCTGCAGAGCGTTGCACTTTGCTCACTAGAGATTCTGGCAAATGTCCTGCAGAGCGTTGCACTATGCTCAATAGAGATCCTGGCAAATGTCCTGCACAGCATTGCACTATGCTCTTTCACTATGTTCAATAGAGATCCTGGCAAATGTCCTCAGAGATCTCTGATGAAGGCTGTCGTAACCGCTGAAATGCGCAAGAAAGGTATTCACTCTGGAATTAATTTCCTGACGGAGAGTCCACATTGCCTGAGTGGCGTCACTTACCTGCAAAGGCGGCAGCCTATTGGAATCACTGAGTGATATATGGCGACCGTCCAGCATCACATCCATATCTCCAACATATGGATTGTTGACACATACACCCCACGATGTGCACCAAAGATCGGGACACACGGAGACACAATCCAGTAATCAGTACAACGGGAAGGACTTTTGCAATTTTGCTGGGATCTCTATTGAGCATAGTGCAACGCTCTGCAGAACATTTGCCAGGATATCCATCGAGCAAAGTGCAACACTCTGCAGGACATTTGCCAGGATCTCTATTGAGCATAGTGCAACGCTCTGCAGGACATTTGCCAGGATCTCCATCGAGCAAAGTGCAACGCTCTGCAGGACATTTGCCAGGATCTCCATCGAGCAAAGTGCAACGTTCTGCAGGAAATTTGCCAGGATCTCTATTGAGCACAGTGCAATACTCTGCAGGACATTTGCCTAAATCTCTATTGAGCATAGTGCTATGCTTTGCAGGACATTCGCTAGGATCTCTATTGAACATAGTGCAAGAGCATAGTACAACACTCTGCAAGACATTTGCCAGGATCTCTATTGAGCATAGTGCAACACTCTGCAGACCAGTTCATTTGGAGCGAACAAAAGAATCATCATATTAAAAGTTAGAAAACACCATTTTCTGGAACCTTTGCCTAGATATCCAATTGGGTTTATATGTATATGAAATACTGATATTATTTCTACATTTTAGTTTTGGATTTACTTCTTAGCGCATCTCTAACTTTTTACACTGGAGTTTTACTGGTTTCACTAGTCTGCACTTAGGCAAAGGTGCTCTTGAGTTTGCAGCTTGGAAGTTATCAAACACAGCGATAGTGGAAAACCTTTTTTCTGTACATCTATTTAGAAACCAATTCATAATGACATTTTCTTTCTTCCTTTGTTTCCTTTTTTCATCCTCTCTCTTTCTTAATTTCTTTCTTTACTTTCTTTCCTTCTCTTTCTTTATCTCTCTCTATTTCCTTTCCTCCTCATTCATACTTTTTTCTGTTTTTCTTTCTTTCATTTTCTTTCTCTTTCTCTCTCGCTTTCATTTCATTCTCTTTCTTTCTTCTTTTTTTCATTCCTTCCCTCCTTCTTTTCTCTTTCTATTTTTGGAGAAGCCCGTTCTAAAGCCTCATTCAGACATCTACACTGTGTGCAGAATTATTAGGCAAGTTGTATTTTAGAGGATTATTTTTTATTATTGATCAACAACTATGTTCTCAATCAACCCAAAAGACTCATAAATATCCAAGCATAATATTTTTGGAAGTTGGAGTGTTTTTTTTTTAGATTTGGCTATCTTAGGAGGATATCTGTTTGTGCAGTTAACTATTACTGTGCAGAATTATTAGGCAACTTAATAAAAAACAAATATAATCCCATCTCACTTGTTTATTTTCACCAGGTAAACCAGTATCAGTGCACAAAATTTAGAAATAAACATTTCTGACATGCAAAAACATAAACCAAAAAAATTAGTGATGAATATAGCCACCTTTCTTTATGATGACACTTAACAGCCTTCCATGCATAGATTGTCAGTTGCTTGATCTGTTTTCGATCAATATTGCGTGCAGCAGCCACCACAGCCTAACAGACACTGTTCCGAGAGGTGTACTGTTTTCCCTCCCTGTAGATGTCACATTTTATGATGGACCACAGGTTCTCTATGGGGTTCAGATCAGGTGAACAAGGGGGCCATGTCATTATTTTTTCTTCTTTTAGACATTTACTGGCCATCCACGCTGTGGAGTAGTTGGATGCATGTGATGGAGCATTGTCCTGCATGAAAATCATGTTTTTCTTGAACGATACCGACTTCTTTCTGTACCACTGCTTGAAGAAGTTGTCTTCCAGAAACTGGCAGTAGGTCTGGGAGTTAAGCTTCACTCCATCCTCAACCCGAAAAGGTCCCACAAGTTCATCTTTGATGATACCAGCCCATACCAGTACCCCACCTCCACCTTGCTGGTGTCTGAGTCGGAGTGGAGCTCTCTGCCCTTTACTGATCCAGCCTCTGGCCCATCCATCTGGCCCATCAAGAGTCATTCTCATTTCATCAGTCCATAAACCTTTGAAAAATCAGTCTTAAAATATTCCTTGGCCCATTCTTGACGTTTTATCTTATGTTTCTTGTTCAAAGGTGGTCGTTTTTCAGCCTTCCTTGCCTTGGCCATGTCCCTGAGTATCGCACACCTTGAGCTTTTGGATACTCCAGTAACGTTGCAGCTCTGAAATATGGCAAAACTGGTGGCGAATGGCATCTTGGAAGCTTCACGCTTGATTTTCCTCAATTCATGGGCAGTTATTTTGTGCCTTTTTTGGACAACACGCTTCTTGCGACCCTGTTGGCTATTTGCCATGAAACGCTTGATTGTTCGGTGATCACGCTTCAAAAGTTTGGAAATTTCAAGACTGCTGCATCCCTCTGCAACACATCTCAGAATTTTGGACTTTTCAGAGCCCGTCAAATCTCTCTTCTGACCCATTTTGCCAAAGGAAAGGAAGTTGCCTAATAATTAAGCACACCTTATATAGGGTGTTGATGTCATTAGTCAACACTTGTGTTGAGCGAGCATGCTCGACACTGCTCGGTACTAGCCCGAGCATCTCACTACTCGGGATGTTCGGCGAGCACCGAGCATTTTCGGGTTACTCGGGTGGGAGCTCGGGTCTCCGCCCTGCATGTTTTGCGCTCTTTACAGAGCCAATGAACATGCAGGGATTGCCAGCCAGTCACTGTAATGCCGCAGCCATGTTGGTTGTGGGCATTAAAGTGACTGGCTGGCCGCACAGCGTCACCTCGAGTATTTAAAACCGGGCGCCGCCATCTTGGACACAGTCGCTCCGGATCAGACAGTGTAGGGAGAGTGCTGCTGAGCTAAGGAGAGATTTATACTGCGAAATAGGTAGTGTAGGGTCTCTAAAGCCTGCAAAATCAAACAAACAGTCCTTCTGAGGACTAATACCCAGATATCAGGCAGGCAGGCTGTATAGGAGAC
Source organism: Phyllobates terribilis (assembly GCF_046119375.1). NCBI lineage: Eukaryota > Metazoa > Chordata > Amphibia > Anura > Dendrobatidae > Phyllobates > Phyllobates terribilis. The sequence goes on from NW_027362763.1 coordinate 167,914,709, forward strand.
GCAGTGGTTATACCAACAAACACTGCATTACAGTCCTGTGTGCTGCTGCTGCTCAAATTGCAAGTCTGCATCTTCTGATGCGGCAAGGATCCCTTCTGATGGGCACACTTTTAGGCAGTGACCTGGGTGTCAGAGATGCTTCCAGGGGTCTTCCCCATGCTGTTCCCATGTCTTTTCAGCACTGTATGCTTGTGTCACACAGCACATAGCCAGATAAGGTTGTAAAATGTTAAAATGACATTTCCTGGTGAATGCATTTGTCACAGGTTAAAAGCAATACAAAAGTGCAAAAACGCAAAAAAATGCTACTTGTGAACATAGCCCAAGGTGTGGAGGAGCATTTTTGTTTTTGGTTATTTATTTTACCTTATACACAAGTCTTTACCCTGGAAAGGATGTTCCTTAACATATTTCACAGGAAAACCGTTTCAGTTTCGTTTTTGAACGTTTTATTGTGAGCCTGTAAAAGTGGCTTAATACCTCTGACCATGTTGTTGACAGCAGTGACCTGGGGGTCAGAAATGCTTCCTGGGGCGATCCCCATGCTGTCCCCATGTAATTTGAGCACTGTCACTATCGTTTTGGGCACTTTTTAGGCTTTCTACAAACTGCCGGGGGTGCCGCCGCAAAAATGCTTGGGTCTCCCATAGACTAACATTGGGCTCGTTGCTCGGGTCGAGCATCCGAGTATCACGGTGAGTTCGGCCCGAGCTTCGAGCACCCGAGCATTTTAATGCTCGCTCAACACTAGTCAACACCCCTCCTCATTACAGAGATGCACATCACCAGATTTACTTAATTGGTAGTTGGCTCTCAAGCCTATGCAGCTTGTAGTAGGACAACATGTATAAAAAGTATCAAAGTGATCAAAATACGCATTTGCCTAATAATTCTGCACACAGTGTATATTGCACATACATGTTCCATGCGTGTTTTCCACGGATAGAGCACATAGCCATTATATTCTATGGGGCTATTTACATGTCCAATTTTTTTTCACTGACTGTGCGTCCGTGCAAAACTTTTTGATTGTAAAAAATAGACACATGGACCAAACACTGAAGACATAGTGATTTCTAACACTGTTGACACTCGTACTATTTTTTTCTCATACAAGTTTAAACACGGATGTATAAATGAGGCCTAAATAAAGTTTTAAAATAAGGTTTTCTTATGAAGACAACGGATTTTGAAATACGAGCTAGATCAGTGAACAGCAGATCACCACAGGCCCATCTACTTTAACCACTACTACGCAGTCATCATCTCCAGGGAAAGCAGCGTTTGACCATTCATTGCTCTTGAAGGTGAAATGGCGCATTACATGGATCGTTCCAATATAGTGGCTTCCTCACCCAGCTCAATGGGGGCATCCTGATTCGGGGTTCTCCATTTATGATGCCCAAAAGCCCTAATAGGGTGTACACTGATCTGGGTTACTGTCTTGATTTCCCTCAAAATGTGTTAGTAAATCAGAAGTTCAAAACGAAGAAATAGTTAAGTAAATATGTTTCTTTTACTTACAATTTATTACTATAAGGTTATCCACTTATTTTCCTTTACGGTCTGGATTTTTGTAGTCACACATGGATTCATACATTTTAGGTAAGACTAATGTAGAAATGCTGGAAATTCTCACAATCTCTCATCGTAATACATGAGAAGTGGGATATTATCCCAGCTGTAAGCTTTTCTTTTACAGATAAGGCACTCTTCACCAGCGAGCAGAGAAGAGACGGGCAATATTGATCATATCACATTCAGGTCTTCGGGATCTTCTGATGTTGGGGAACATCAGGGCATTCACTGCTTTCAACTTAGAAGATTTGATTAGTGAATGTGAGGGCGGCTGGCATTTATGGCAGTGTCTATGGCATACCTTAGCATCTGGGATATGCTGCACATCCATTAAAAGAGTGCTATCATCAAAATGTGACATTTAAAAAAAAATTATGAAAAAAGAGTCGAATTTTGTGTATATGAAAATTGATATTCTAAACTGGACATCCGTTTTAATTATCTACTAGGCAGAATGTTAATCAGATGTGATGGAAACCACAGTTATAGAGCACTGGTGGGGTTATAAGGGTATGTCCGGGTCAAGCATGCTCATATTCCCTCCTTACTAAAACGGGTGTGTTTTGTATGTTTCAAGTATATTGAATGGTTTTATGTAAATAAAATAGTGTTTAGGGTTTTATAACTATTTGATATGTGATGATCTGAATGTATTCTGATAATGCTATAATGTGTGTTGTATTAAGATAGGTATAGCATGGAAACAGGTTCAGGAATAGTTAATAAGGAATAGGATTGGGAAAGTGCAGTGGAGGGCACTATAGTTCAGGAAGTTAAATGGGTTAGTACAGAAACGGTTAAGCTTCAGGGAACTCACCCCAGTTGGGGGGGTAAGAGTAGATATAAGGGGAAGCATTTACTGCTTAGGGCAGTTAGAGATAGATGCATAGTTAAGATAGTGAGAGAGAGAAATTACATGAAAGGCAGATTAGGTCAGTGGGCCGATCAACTCGGAAAAGTACTGAACTTTTGGGAGCAGCATGCAGACGGCCACCACTAATTTCAGTGGTTCTTCCCAGAATATCTAGGTCCTATGGCTCGAATTAGGTATGGAAGAGAGTGCCTTATTTACCTTCTAGAAGGTGAAACCAGATGGGAAACCATGTCAGAGAAGTGGGCCAGAAAGCATAGGAGCTGCGGAGCCAGATAGAGCGCCTCAGCGGCCAGAGGTACCATTAAGTGAATGGAGAGCTCAGGCTGAAGAAATGGACAGAGTTGAAACATACAAACTGCCCACAAGAAGAAAACAACAGAGCAATAACAGCGAACCTTTCATAGATATCAGAATATTCTATGTATGGAGTGGTGATGGCACCTTAGTGGCTGTTATGCACACGCCCGGACTGACTGGCGTGTGCGGGTGTTGTGGTTCCACTGGACCATGGACCGGAGAGTGCCTGGAGGGGTGTGACTAAGTATCTGGCCGATCCGACCAAGGTGGCACGACGGCATACGACGCCAGTGCACCAGGGAGAAACCGGGCAGAGGGACCAGGTGCTACTCCAGGTCAAACTCCGGACACGGGGGTTGACCCACACTGGGATTACTGGAACAGGCAGGTTAGGCTGGCACAGACTGGTGGATGTAAGCAAACACGGCAGGTATGCAGATGGGTGGATACAGGCGAGTATGCAGGCAGAGAGGTACTGGCCGAAAGGACGGGCTGGAGCACAGAAAGGTTAAGACCCAGTACAGACTGGGTCACAGAACCGCAGATGCGGTAGACAACCACAGCAGAGAGGGAACGCCCGAAGCGGTGGGCAAGAACAGAGCAGGACGGGGCTGCCGGAGCAGCGAGCACAAGCAGGGCAGGACAGGACTGCCGGAGCAGCGGGCAGAAGCAGGGCAGGACAGGACTGCCGGAGCAGCGGGCAGAAGCAGGGCAGGACAGGACTGCCGGAGCAGCGGGCAGAAGCAGGGCAGGACAGGACTGCCGGAGCAGCGGGCAGAAGCAGGGCAGGACAGGACTGCCGGAGCAGCGGGCAGAAGCAGGGCAGGACAGGACTGCCGGAGCAGCGGGCAGAAGCAGGGCAGGACAGGACTGCCGGAGCAGCGGGCAGAAGCAGGGCAGGACAGGACTGCCGGAGCAGCGGGCAGAAGCAGGGCAGGACAGGACTGCCGGAGCAGCGGGCAAGGAGTCAGAGCAGGACGGACAGGGCTCTGTTCACACGGAACAGACAGGAAGGGAAAGGCAGAGCCAGATACCCACAGGGTATTTGCAGTGAAGTAGCAAGTGGACCACAAACTCACAAATGGGAGTACAGAGACAACAAGCAGGAGTTAGGTACGAGTACAGACTCTGCAGAAAAAGGAAAGGAACGGACATAGAGGCAAAACAGGTAAAGGATAGGAGAGAGTTCAGACTGGAACTGAGTGTACGGAAGAGACCGACACTGCAGCGGGATACAGGAGCGGGTCTGGGAATACGGCCCCCAGAGAGGCGGGACGAACAGGCAAGGCGCGTGTTCAGACAGGACAGACAAGATACAGGAACGGATCTAGGTAATCGGCCCCTAGAAGGCGGGAGGAACAGGCTAGGAGCGTGTTCAGACAGGCCTGGAAATACAGCCTCCAGGAAAGGCAGCAGGCAAGAGTACACAGACAGGACTCAGTTCAGACACGGGAACTGATACCGCAAGGCAGGAGACATAGACAGGACACTGTTCAGACGGGAACAGATACCGCAAGGCAGAGACACAAACAGGACTCTGTTCAGACGGGAACAGATACCGCAAGGCACAGACAGGCAGATCTAGGAATACGGCCCCTAGAAGGCGAAAGAACAGGCAAGAAGCGTGTTCACAAGAACAGACCACAGTTCAGACACAGAACTGGAAAACAGGCAGGAAAACAGGATAGGACCTGGCATGTCAGAGACAAAAAGCCGACTGACAGGACACAATGCTCAGGCGCCATCTTGAGGAAGAAGGTGGTATAAATACCCAAAGATGGACAGCAATAGGCTGAAGGTGCAACAGGGGCGTGTCCGCAGCAGGTACAAGAAACAGGAAGTTCAGCGGGCGTCGCCCTATGCAGCCAAAACAGACAAACAGACAGCAAGGAGGGAAGCCAGAGAGACATTCTGGACTGGAGATCAAGTGCGCGCTCTTGCACAGTGGGAGATGGACCACCATGCAAGGACGCCGCCAGGTATGTTACAGTGGCTAACTGTCCAGATTTTATTGAAAGTACTGAAATCCAGACTTGAAAAGTGAAGTTTAATTCAATATTTAAAAAAAAGGGCTTTTATGTTTGAGGCATTCCAAATGGAACAGAATGGTAGTGGTGGAAGACGTATTCATGGTTACGACCACTCATATAGTGACAGTTAGTTACTTAGTTATTAGTGGTCATGACCATGAATACGTAAGCTACTGAAATGCCCTGTACATGGGGTAAGTGACTTAGTGAATCAGAAGAGCTATACTACATTTCTAATTGGAAGTATTTGCTAATATTACTGTATCATCATTACACCTACTACATATTGAGATAGGATCTTGGAGATGGGAATACCCCAAAATTACACTTTAAAATGAACACATACTGTATTCTTATACGGCAAAGCCACTATTATAATCATACCTTTATGTTATTTTTTTATAGCTGCTTCCACTACCATAAAAATCATCTTTCTTCTAATATTATCACTAGGGTACTTGGTGCGTAAGGATATGGACATGCTGGCCACATTTCCCCCTTGAAAAAGCAAGTTTGTTGTTGTTGAAGTGAATGTAATGTGAAATGATGTATAAAATGTAATAAGTGTCAATGACATGTAATATGTTATGTGATGTAGTGTGAATAGTGTGCTGTGTTAGTATAGTGTAGTATATGTAGTTGATTGTAGGGTAAGTTTAGAGTTAATGTTTGGGGCTAGCCCACAGTGGGGAGGGACTAGTCTTAGGGAGAGTGACTCCTTCCTGTTGGGAAGAGTGTGGAATGCAAAGTGAGCAGTGCTGCATATGAGGGTGACCCTGAGTGAGGGAAGGCTGAAGAAAGAGGGATAGTGAGATCCTGATGAAAAGTGACAAAGAGACAGAATGGCCTTCCAGAGTTGGGTCCTAGGAGAGGACGCCCAGTCATGAGACCTTGAGCTTGTAACGCAAAAGGTAACGGGCCTCAAAAGGACTGGGAGACGGGGACTAGTGAAGGGTCCTGAACGGAAGATCCAGGGTGCCAGTAGTGGAAGAAATAGAACGCGGAACCACTGAGCAAGTAAAGGAGACTTGTTAATTAGGACTGTAGTGTTAAAGCTGGATGGTGGAGAAGTAGGGAGAAACAGTGTGCCTAGAATGCCCTGGAGTAAACTACTGAGGAAGGATACTGTGTGGAAAATGCTTCATACTGTAAAGGAAGCATTCACAAGGCTTTGTACCGACTATCCCTTGTATATAACCCTTACCAAGTTACCGTTCAGTAAAGACTTTATTTTTGAATGGTGGTCTCCTTCATTGAACTGTGAAACATCTCATCTTGGCAAAACCACAATATCAGTTACATGCTGCCTGCACGGGGGTAAGACCCTCACAGCACAAGTCCACACACCCAGCCAGGACCCCCGCTTTCATGTAATATGCCGGGTTGTTAAAGACGAGAGCCTCGTTGGCGGCTGCCACCATGTGCCACGTTATACTTGGCGTAGTCGGCAGACTTGAGTCTTGCAGCTAAAGGAACAAAGCAGTGCTACTGCCCCGCGCCGCGTTACACACTCTTGGTGTGGCAAAGCGGTTCAATGCATCATTCCACCTATAGGATTTACACACCCCCATGACTCCTTCTCCCTCTATTGAATGCTCTGACAGCACTGAAAACTCAGTCATACACTGACAGTAAGAGAAGTAAGAGAGTCAGAGTGTATGTCACTATGGCACTCCTTCTGTGAGCAGTATGGCTGGAAGAGGCTGGAAGAACTGAGTATTTTATTGGGGACACTTGAGTCTGACCAGTTATGGCTGAATGTTTTTGGCCCAAAATCCAGATCTATGGACTTGCTTAGTTTACGGGACCAATATTATTGGGCAGATGTGGGCACAGAGAAGAGAGCCCACTATGAAACAATGGCATATGGGTCATTTGCAGTCCAATAGCTCATCAATATGCATCCCTTTAAGTATCTGTGACAGAAGATATTTGTTGCTTTGGAAGTAGAAGTGGGCCCCCTTACATATAGGATCCCTTTCCTGCAGCACAAGTCACACCAATGGTATGTCTGCCCCTATTAGTGTGGTTTGAGATTGGGTTGACCTCCATCAACACTTTGCCTAGAACATAGGTACTGTACATTATCACAAAATGCTCAGATTGCTTTTAGGAAATATAAGAAGCTTTATGTTATTTTTTGGCAATTACCAAAAAATGTTTAAATTCTTTCTTCTACTTTAGCAAAGTTCATTTTCAACAAATGTCTCCTCCTATCTATTCAAGTAGTACATTTCTTTCATAAGGTGGGTAAAAATCAGTCACACTTTAGGCAATGGTCACACCACTGCATTTTTTCTCATCCGAGAGAATTGGGCCGATTATGCAAATCACACTCTGATCACACTCTGTTCATAGTTGATCAGCGTGTAATCATAGTGTAATCCGATTTTCTCGGATAAGGAGAAGATGGAGAAAAAAAAATTTCTCCATCTTCTCCATTTTGGCATTCCGAGAAAATTGGATCACCTCATTCTGAAAGCTCCATAGTCTTTGCAAACAGCCTCTTCCAGGTCACTCAGTGCTGCATGAGATCCAGCGATTCTGAAGAGCGGTAATATTACTGCTGTCACTGCTGTTCAGTGCTGCCAGGTCTTCCGTAGCGCAGCGTGACCCGGCAGTAGCTGTTTGCAAAGACAATGGAGCATCAGAACGATGCTCTGTAGTCTTTGTATGGAGCATTCGATGGACTTTATTTGGTTGGAATACATCGGATTCGGTGGACTATGGCAGACCTGCGTGGGATTTTTTTTTCTAATAAAGTGGTGAACCAATGAAAGTGTTGGGGAGTGTTTATTTGAATAAAGTATTTTTTATGTGTGTGTATTTTTATTACTGGGTTAATAATGGGACCAGAGTCATTCTCAGCCTGATAATATCAGCTCTCTGCTGTCTGCTTTACCTTTGCTGGTTACCAAAAGTGGGGGAGACCCAACATCATTTTTTAAATTTATGGATTAGGTTAATACATGTACAGTTAGCTACACGCGCAAGGCACTGATTATATATCTCACTGATATCTATCTATCTATCTATCTATCTGTATTTTTGCACATCTTTAACACCAAAAAATCTGTAATTTCTATCATGCATTCTATTCCGGTACATGTCACACAGATGGCACACAGATGGTACACACGTACGACCAACAGAAAACCACACGGACAGTAAAAACCGACCGTCTCATGTGTACGTTTTTCTAAGCGGACATCTGAAGGGGGACTTAGGGAAAGAGATATACTACTTGTTTTGTCAGGAAACACTTGGGAAATATGGGCTTTTCTAAAGTAAAAGCGTACTTACAAAATTATTGATAATGCCCCAAAACAACATTGTAGTATGCAAAATGGCGCTGGAAACTAACCGCATGACCCCATCTTGTACCCCACCAATATTGGCCTTGTAGACTAAGTCAGTCCATAGATATTTTAGATCAGGACTTGGGATCACAGACATGCTGCCACACTGGGTCAGATTCGAGTGTCACCGATATAATCCTATTCGCTGTGACATCACTTCAGTATAATTTGCACATATTAATGCAGTAGTATGAAATGGCTTGTAGATAGGGCACTGCATTACCATTTAAAATACACAGGACTGTAGAGAATTGCAAAGCAATCGGGAAGTAAAACATAAAATAAATCTACACTACAGATAGGGCTGACTCTTGAAAGCAATTTCTTGAGGAATGGAATATGCAGAAAATGTAAGACTGCCTGGCCATTAAATATTCAACGATGATATTACTGGGAGAGGCAGAGGCATAACTCTCCTATATTGTAGCTTTTTCTGCCACCTTTCTTCTATTTGTAATTTGTGGTCATTGATTGTGGAGGTAATTGACACTGTTCTGAGCATCAATTCAGTCACCTCTCTGATTGAAGGGCAAACTCTCAGCTCCCGGCAATCTTGAGTGTTCTGTACGGGTAATTGTAGGTTAAAACGCAATGGTTCAGCTGACCTGCATAGAGATGCCTACTGGGTATTAGGCATTCCCAATTTTATTTCCATCATTTCATATTTTGCATCAGCTCATAAATATCCAATTTCTTTTTTTAAGCATAGCTACTACTATAGTGCTATAGAGTAATACAAAGATGCTACATAGGGGGTCATTCCGAACAACACAAGGTTGGCGTTTTATACAGTATGTTGGAGTAATATGCGTTAAATTGTTTAAGAGATGCTTGCCTCAATGAATTTGGCTCATTTTTCGGAGATAGAACTGGAGTAAATTTCTGCTATAATCTTCGCCACGTTTATGGCATAAATTATAATTTTTGGGTCATGCTAGGTTATGCCTCCTTCTGATCCACTCACTTTTCAAAAAGCTGGTGTTGCTAGTGTATAAACGCCAAAAGTTTCAACATTTTTGCACCACTATGTTGAGTAAAAAAAAAAAAATTGCGACAATTGCAATTTTCTGGTGCAAACTGATTGAACCGTGCCCAAAAGTATGTTGTTCTTTGGGGTTGTGTAGTAGGACTTTATTTTAGTAGGAAAGATGTTTTTTTTTCTCCAAAGCATTGTATGTGGAGATTAAAGTGATGTTTTCTTATTTATAGGAGCAGCCACCAACTTATGTTAAGAGCTAACGCGTCCCTCCACCCAAACACAGAAAAGTGACTATACATTTATGATGTAGTTACCCAACCTGGTGCTTCCCTTGCTGAGACCAGCATTATGGTTTTCCTGCAGACAAGATGTCCACCTTAGTGCCAATGATAAGTCTGAATTATGCCTCCCCTGCAGTGGCATAACTAAAGTCCAATGGGTTCCCATGCAAAATTTGGACCTGGGCCCCTACTTGCATGTGGTCAAATGTATGGACCCTTGTAGCATTCTAGATCCTATAATGACATGTGTGTTGACCCTATGCTATCATCTCCCCCTGTCCTGACCATTTCTTGTAATTATTTCCTCCATCATGTCTCCCATCCTGTAATAATGTCTCTCTTCCTAGACCCTTCCTGGTATAATGTCCCCATCCGGAGCCCCTTCCTGTTAGAATATCCCCTGTCCTTGGCCTCTTCCTGTTATAATGTCCCCAATCCTGGGCTCCTTCCTTTAATAATGCCCCCCATCCTGATATACTGTCTTCCATCCTGGGCCCCTTCCTGGTATAATGCCCCCCATCCTTTAATAATGCCCCCAATCCTGATATACTGTCTTCCATCCTGGGCCCCTTTCTGGTATAATGACTCCCATCTTCGGCTTCATTCTGCTATAATGACTCCCAACTTAAGTCCCTTCCTGGTGTAATGTTCTCCATCTGGGGCCACTTCTTAGTGTAATGTCCTCCATCCTGGGCCACTTCCTGGTGTAATGTCCTTCGTCCTGGGCTACTTTCTGGTATAATGACCCCCATCCTGTTATAATGCCCCCCATCCTGGGCACCTTCCTTGTATAATGTTCCCCACCCTGGGCCCTTTCAAGCTATAATGTCCTGGTATAATGTTCTGCCACTCTATTCCAATACATTAAATAAAAAATAAAATAAACAATTCTTACCTTCCTCTGCTCCTACGATGGGCAGCATTCTCTTCTGTAGTTGATGTCAGTGTGCTGGCATGGGCAGTGCATGGCATCACTGCCATGCGCCGCTTGTGACTCGAATGACGACATCAGCTGCCGGCCTCTGATTGGCCGACGGTGTGTCTTACAGTGGAGGGACCCGGTGGGTCACACCCTCTGCAACCACAATCGATACACCCATGCTCACCTGCTTTCTCTGTGCTATGCAGGCATGGTTTAGACTTACCACTACGCTCTATGCTCCTGCAAGTGCCCATCTTGGATGTAAGAGAACTGGAATATCTTTCTCAATGGAGGAAGAAATTGGAGGAAAATGGTGGAAAACAGATAGGGTGACTGACTATAATAATGTATATGATGTATAGTCACTTTTCAGTGCCAGGGTGGAGGTTCATGCTTCATATTAATCTGGCCACAGGATGCAATAGTGGCTGAAGAGTGGAATAAAATGTTTTTTATTTGTTTTTAATTTCACCTTTCCATTGTGCAGATTTTTATATTTGCGGTCAAAATATTTGGCATCTAATGAGTTAACTTTAGCTAAGTCCAAGTGGGTGTTATCAGATAGCTTTCACTGGGGGGGGGGTGTAGTTCTTATGCCTGTAGGAGTTGCTATATGATAATGCTAATATCTCGGCAACAGTGAGGCAACATTTTCAAAAAAAGTTTTGTTCCGCTGTGCGGCGACAGTTACATCGTGTGTCTAGCCCATCATGAAACATTTGATGAAAAGTCCTGTTTAAGTGGTATAAGGGTGTCTCTTCCTAATTGAAATTCAGGTTCTTGTATACTCATCCGAACTCTAATGCTGAGCCGGCGGTCAGTCCGTGCCGGGGGAGGGGTTACAGCTGCCTCTCCCTATACACTGAGCAGTGACTGAAACCGCGCTGGCGCCACCCCCGTGGCTGAAAGCCAAACGCTGCTGGGTGGGGAATAAAGTTAATTTCCTCCCAGCAGCAGCGCTCTCAGTGCCTGCGCCACATGGTGTCAGAACGCTATTAACCTACAGATTAGCCCCATGTCTGCAGGTTAATAGTTATTTTGCATGACAGGTTCCCTTTAATACATGTGACTAGCCCAGGGGGATGGGGACGACTCAGTACCCGGGCCTTTGCCTGGCCTTGGGGATGTCACGGTGGTCGGCTCCCAGGCCCGTACCCTGGGGTCAGCTTTTAAAAGGGGATTGTTTGTTAATTTTATGAAAGTTCGTGACGCCATCTGTGGTTTCTGGTGAGAATCACCAGTGCTGCGGCAGTCCACTGAGGCCGGTGATAAGGCAGCTCGATGGTATAGCTCCCACCGGTGGAGCTGGGCCTCAGGGCAGCGTACGGAGAGGAGGATGCGGGACAGGCGGGACCCAGCCGGGTCAGAGCAAGAACGGGGATGGACCCGGTAGTCACTTCAGTACCTTTTACTGGTGGTAATTCAGGCACATCCCGGAGCACTGTAGGGTGAAGGGTGCATATTAGGATCCTCCCCAATGAGCGGGTGTAGGGCCTCCTGTTTCTTGCTTCTGCGTAGTAAGTTTCTGACCTGCCTGGAGCTAGGCCTAACTTTATCTCTGTCCTGCACCGGCTGACGTTGTGGTAGGGCCTTCTCTTGGAGTGCACGCTCCCAGTTTACGGGGCCTATGTGTCTCCTGGCTCTGTTACGTATCAGCTCTCTGGTGAACCAGGGACCTGTAGTTCTCCAGGGACTCCGGTTATGCCTTCCTGGGTCGTAGAGATCCCGGTAAGCTCGGACCCGGTGTCCGGTATATGTTTTCGGGGTGAGCTGGGTAAGCTCCTCTGCCCCCACTGCTACTCACTTTCCACTCGCCTTCGGCCACGCTCGGGCCCTCACTAGGCTACTCACACTAACGGCAGCTTGCCGCGCTTCACCGATCTTATGGCGCCGGCACACCTTAAGCTCTAACTGAGCTACAACTGAGTCTGAACTATGCTCCACTGCAGGCTGACCTCGCTCAGGCTTCTCTACTGCAGGAACTCTGTCAACAGACTTGGCTCTCTGTCGACTCCAGATTGAACTGCCTAGCTCCACCTTCCCTATTTATATCCCTAACGGGCTCCCTCTGCTGGTCTGAGGTGGAATGTGGAGATGTGTGAATGTTTATGGGGGCCTCTTGTGGAGGAATCCGGTAATACACCCCTCTAGGATCTGTGGTACCAAGCGCAGCTGGGCGCCACACATGCACTGTATTCATAATAATAATTGCAAAGCCGTTAAATAATGACATTGGAGTGCCACTTTAAGTATTACATATGCCCCTTCAGATCCATGGTTTGTCTGTGTAATACAAAAAAGTAAGGTCCTCCACATCTGGAGAATCTTCTTGTCACCACTTTAGGCTTTGACCTAGAGTTGAGAGGACCCAACTTTATTAACTTACAATTACCAAAAAAGGTTATTTGAAAATAGCTTTTCTCAAACTGTGCCAGCCCCTTTAAGACGTCATGCACATTACCTTGTACATTTTGTCCAATAGTACTGTGTGCAATACAGCGCACTACCTGCAATATATTCTCACATGGGATCCCTTATGTGAAATTCCAGCATGCTTGGGGGTGGGGGTGGACTTTCACATAACGAAACTCACACTTATGGGGTCGCTAAAATCCAAATCTGTTAGCAACTCATTATCTCCACATCTCTAGCGGGCCTTATTATACTTATATAGTAGAGCTTTTATTTTAATGATTTTTATGATGATAATGAGATTCCTGACTCTGTCCCCAGCGTAAACAGTACAAGCTCAAAAGTCATGGCTAGAAAAATGACTAAATGGGAACTGCCCACTGGCTAGAGTGAAATCTGCAAGATTTATGTTTGTTTGTTTCATAAGAGATAGTGTTATATCTCATCTGGTGAGTTGGATCCTCGAAGCCCTTGGTCCAGATGAGCAGTTTTGTGCAGCACGGACAGATGACGCTGGTGCAGCAGAATGGTCCAGTTAAAACAACAGAGTTGTAAACCATGAGGTAACAAGATTTTCTGAACAATGTAGCAGAGAAAAATATGTAGTAGATTCCAATATCACAGAACTTACCCAGCAACATGGCAGAGCAGGGTTTGCCATAGAGTACAAGGCAGAACTGGCCAGTGGCTTAGCACAATTACCCAGGGAATAGCAGAACTAGCCCTTACACCTCAGTCCAGAGCCACTCATCTAGCCAAATCAGTTCTCATAGTTTGCACTGACGAGGGCCAACAACCCGAAACACCGTGTCTGCAAATTGAGATTCTGATTTGGCTTTTATCCTAAATCAAATTGCACGACTCGCTAAAAGGTTGATTTTGACTTGTAGGATTGCTGCTTCCAATAGGTGGCGCTATAGAGTTCAAGTCCTCTTTTTCTCTGAAGAGGCAATTTGCATATTAAAGAATCCAGACAGAAGTAGTCAGCATTATGGCAGAATTACTCAGCGGTATAGCAGAGCTGAGTTTGTCACAGAGTCCAAGTCAGAATTGGACAGCAGTATTACAGAGAGTGATATAGCACTTTGTCAGGGGGTTATCATTGCAACTTAACACACTGGATACATAAAATTCTGGCCAAGGCAATTAGGAGGATATGGCACCCAATGCTGGAGATAACCTATGTGATGTTAAAAAAAAACAAAACAATAATAATAAAATTAAAACTATTTTTAAATACAAACATTTGATTGAAATCACGTGGGATTTTCTAATTCTAGATTTTCTTTAAGATGTATTATTTGTGCATCTTGTGCTTTAAGGTGAACCAGTGCGCATATAGGATTATGGAATTCCTATGTTCAGCCTTTATTTCATGTTTTATGTATGACCGTGCATTTGATATGTAAATGCTGCTGTTTGAGTAATTTTCATTATGAGGATTATTTCTCTTTGTGCAGAGAGTATATTTATATCAGCTCTGTATAAGCGGTTATTAACGTGGACATGTTGGTTCGGCATTATTATATTTTATAATAATGTATTATCTGCATTTACAACTTTAAAGCCATGTATTTTTACCGTGTTCCTAAATGAAGGAATTTTATGTAAAGCTGAGGGAGTAACCAAAGAAGAGATATGACCGCAGTAAATAGCACGGTTCATACTGACAGCCATACACCTCTGATTGATAATTTTGCCTTAATAGAATGCGAGGATGACCCGGAGTGTATTCAAGATATGCATACAAGTCATAACATTAATATACACAGCAAAATGCTATAAAAGGTATGCTAATTTAAGATGTTGAAAGGTCTTAGTATAATGAGATACTAGTTCATACATATTTATAAGCGCTTGTACTTTTGGCTTTGTATCAATACAATGGTCTTAACAAAATATGGGTAAGTAGGTAACGATGTTTTAATTATAAATTTAGATAAAGGGCTTATATTAAGTCATCAAAGTCATGTCATCCATCATAGTCATCAGTAATGGTATTTTTACACTTTTTTCACTTAGCAGTCAGTTCGCATCAGTAAGTGGCAGACAGTGTTAAAATTTGCCATTGGCACTGCTAGGCGTGACCGGATAGCATTTAGTTTGTAGAACACCCTTCATCATGGTGCCCTTTTTGGTAGCCTTTTTATAACCCCTCATTGTTTTCCTTTTTCCTATCTGCCATCTATGTCTAGTAATTGACAAACGTCTTCTCTGCCTTCCATCTAAGGTGGCCTCCTGTGCTTACACTTTCAACCTCCTTACCCTGTCTATCATTTTTGCCTCCTCGTTGCTGACCCAGATTGCTGTCTTTCTTCTCCGGTCCACCTAATTGCTATGGATAACTGCCTTCGTTATGCTAGTGTGAAAAATCTTCTCATGCCTAAAGTTGGCCGTACACGTACAGGGCACGATCATTCATCTGATATCTGTCTCTCTTAATCATCTGTCATAAATATTGGAATATGTTTGCTCCAGTTGGAAGAGGGGAATAAATCATGTCTGGATTTTCGGTAAGAACTCCAGTCCATATCATCCAAACCATATATATATAGATGTCACCCCAAAATGCACCTGTATAAAAAAAAAAAACATATGTTTGAGACCCTTACTATATGTTGCACCATTGTATTAGATTATTGACCAGATTCACTGATTGGTAAAGGGAGTAGATGTAAATGTTATCACTTTGAAAAGGAAACATACTATAAGTTTAAACTATGATCTGCTGCTTTTTTATGCTGATCATTTGGTGGCATTCAGTGATATCTACTGGTGCAGAAAACAATGAGTATGGTGTTTAAAGCCCACCCTACAAAATATCTCTCAAGTTTAACCCCTTCACATCATTTGACGTATCTATATGTCATGACCGGATAGGGGTCCCTGACCAATGATATATAGGTATGCCATGGCAATCATGCGTGGCACAGGAGCTGCACCAGCACGATCACCGCTGGGAGCTTGGCTTACGTGATAGCCAAGTCCCAGCTGTCACAGCCAGAAGCGGTGCCCGCACCGCCCCAGCTGTTTGACCACCTAAATGCAGTGATCGCTATTGATCGCAACATTTAGGCGGCTAGGGGAGGGAGGGGGTTCCCTCTCCCGTTCAATCGGTGCCCCCGTGACGTCATCATGAGAGTCAGATCGTCGTCCTGGCAATCTGAGGTTGATGACCTCCGGGTCTGCCAGCGATGGTGACCTGCTTAGGCCATGCCTGGAGGATGGTTTAAGAGGCTTCTGTCAGTGTAATACTGACATGTATAATGCATTGTAACGCTGGAATGCTGGTACATTATAATGCATTATATCAGCGATCATAGTGATAAAAAAGTCCTATTGAGGGACTAAGGAAAAAAGTTGAAAAAAAAGTAAAAAAAAAATGTAAAAATATTTTTTGAAAAAAATAAATAAATTGCAAAATAGTAAAAAAAAAAAGAAAAATAATATTTTACTCATATATAAGTATCTTTATGTAAAAAAAAAAAAAAAAAGT
Source organism: Phyllobates terribilis (assembly GCF_046119375.1). Classification (NCBI taxonomy): domain Eukaryota; kingdom Metazoa; phylum Chordata; class Amphibia; order Anura; family Dendrobatidae; genus Phyllobates; species Phyllobates terribilis. The sequence continues at coordinate 167,930,937 of NW_027362763.1, forward strand.
ACATATATTTCCATGTCCAGAACAACCTGATCTATAAAACTGTCAACCCCTTCAGTGAACACTGTAAAAAAAAAAAAAAAAAAAAAAAGAACGCTTTTTCATCATACCGCAAAAAAGTGGAATAAAATGCAAAAGGATGACTGTAAATAAAAATGGCATTGCTGAAAACATCATCTTGTCCCGCAGAAAACAATCCACTATACAGCTCCGTCAGGGGAGAAATAAGGAAGCTATAGCTCTCAGAATGCAGCGATGCAAAAACAATTATTTCTTCTATAAAAGTTTTTACTGTGTAAACATGAAAACAATTATATAAATGTGGTATTGCAGTAATCGTACTGACCTGAAGATTAAAGCTGCCTTATCAATTTTAGCACACAGAGAACGGCATAAAAATACTCCCCAAAAATTCCTGAATTGCTGGCTTTTGTTCATTCTGCCAAAAATTGGAATAGAAAATGATCAAAAAATGTCATGTGCCCGAAAATCATAGCAATAAAAACATCAACTGATCCCGCAAAAAACAGGCCTTCACCTGACTCTGTCAGCAGAAATATAGAAAAATTATAGCTATCAAAATATGGCAATGCAAAAACTTGTTTTTACAATAAAAAGCATCTTTTAGCGAGTGACAGCAGCCAAACATAAAAAAATCAACATAAATCTGGTATCATTGTAATCGCACTGACCCGAAGAATAAAGTTGTGTAATCACTTATATCACATGAATAACGGCGTAAAAAATAAATAAAACCAATTTTTGACTTGCTGTTGATTTGCTCAATGTGTCTCCAAAAGATCGCAGTATGGCTCGGCTCACATTTATACTGCGCTCTGTCCTGAGCGCTTCCTCTGGGGTTTCTGTGTAAATCTCTGACGTACGTGATTCAGATGGAACCCTTGATGGAAGATCCCCTGTAATGAGGCAGATGGAGACACTGTGGACGCTGTCTGGCGTCTGGATCCAGAGGTGTCTATCATTTTAAGCGTGCATAAAAGCACGGTCAGCCACAGTTTTGTACACCAGTGAAAAGAAGGACAATGCTGAACAGAGGCCAGACAGAGAACAGAGTAACTCTGCTGCCTCATTATAGTGAATGGATCCCTCTGGGCTTTCATCTGAATTACGTCATTCGGGAGATTTAGATGGAAACCTCAATGCTCAGTGTAGAGCGCAGGATAAATGTGAGCCAAAATATTTAGCAAAATGTTCCCAATAAAAGCTTCAACTCAATCCATAAAGAAAGCAAGTCCCCACTCAGATCCGTCATTTGTCAATGGAAATATAGGGGGCTTCCACGTTACTGGTAGCACAAAGGCTCTGGAAAAGCGAAATAGAGAAATCTAGCAAATTCTGCACTCCCAAATCCAAATGCCCCCACCTTCTGAGCCCCAGTGTGCATAAACCGCATTTAGCGTCCTCATGTTTGGCATTTCTGTAGCGATGAGACACGACTTAATTTACAGGTGCATGTCTCCAGAAGCACAAGCTGGGCACACAGTATGAGCACTATAACATACTGGGAACTACAACGTAGTAGGCTTTACAACATATGGGCACTACAATGGCAGATTTGCAATTTTCATTCAGAAACATCCCTTGATGCTTGTTTCTGAAAAACACTCATGGAGTTAAAATCATCAATACACCTGTATATAAAATTCTAGAGAGGTGTAATATAAAAAATGGGGTCCCTTGAGGGAGGATTCTGCTATTCTAGCACTTATGGGCTCTGTATATGGAGTCCACAAACTATTCTAGGAAAATCTGTGCTTTAGGATTCAAATAGAGTATTGTGCTAAGCCACCGAGTCCACCGTGTGTCTAAGCAGTACTGTACAGCCACGTATGGGGTATTGCCACGTTCAGAAGAAATTGTGTGACAGATTTTGGTACCATCTTTACCTATATCCCTGTGTGAAAATGTTAAATCTGTGGCTAAAACAATTTTTTTGTTACGATAGGAAACAAAGGGTGGTTATTAATGGAACACACTCAGACTGGGTCTCAGTTAACAGTGGGGTACCACAGGGGTCAGGATTGGGCCCCCTTCTTTTTAACATATTTATTAATGACCTTGTAGGGGGCATACAGAGCAGTATTTCAATATTTGCATATGACACTAAACTCTGCAGGGTAATCAATACAGAGGAGGACAATTTTATATTACAGGAGGATCTATGTAAACTAGAAGCTTGGGCAGATAAATGGCAAATGAGCTTTAATGGGGATAAATGTAAGGTAATGCACTTGGGCAGAGGAAATAAAATGTATAATTATATGCTTAATTGTAAAACACTGGGCAAAACTGTAACTGAAAAAGACCTGGGTGTATTGGTGGACGACAAGCTCACGTTTGGTGGCCAGTGTCAGGCAGCTGCTGAAAAGGCAAATAAAATAATGGGATGCATTAAAAGAGGCATAGATGCTCATGAGGAGAACATAATTTTACCTCTATACAAGTCACTAGTGCGACCACACTTAGAATACTGTGTACAATTCTAGTCTCCGGTGTATAAGAAAGACATAGCTGAACGAGAGAGGGTGCAGAGAAGAGCGACCAAGGTTATTAGAGGACTGGGGGGTCTACAATACCAAGACAGGTTATTACACTTGGGGTTATTTAGTTTGGAAAAACAAAGGCTTAGGGGTGATCTTATTACTATGTACAAGGATAAAAGGGGACAGTATGACGCGCTCAGGGGATGGGGACGACTCAGCGCCTGGGCCTTGTTGCCTGAATCTGGGGGATGTCGCGGTGGTCGGCTCCCGGGCCCGTACCCTGGGGTCACTCTTAAAAGAAGGGGAAAGTTATATGGGATAGGGAATGTTCGTGACGCCACCCGTGGTGTCTGGTGAGGATCACCAGCGCTGCTGCAGTCCTGAGGCCGGTGGTCAAGCAGCTTAGTTGGTACGGCTCCCCACAGGTGGAGCGGGGCCTCAGGGCAGCGTAAGGAGGAGAGGATGCAGGACGGAGGGGACCCAGCCGGGTCAGAGGAAGAATAGGCACACACGACAGTTCACTTCAGTACCTTTACTAGTGGTGTTTCAGGCATGATCCAGGGTACTTCAGGGTGAAGGGTGCATATCAGGACTCTCCCCAGTGAGCGGGTGTGGGGCCTCCTGTTCTTTGCCTTTCCTTGATAAGTTTCTGACCTGCCTGGAGCTAGGCCTAACTTGGTCTCTCTCTTGCACCTGCTGACCAGGTGGTAGGGCCTTCAGTTGGAGATCACACTCCCTGGTCTCTTGGGCCTCCGTGACTCTTGGCCCTGGTATAACAGTCAGCTTCTGGTATTGCTGGGACATGTAGTTCACCAGGGGTTCCGGTTGTTTCTGCTGGTCCTAGAGATCCTTGCAGACACGGACCCGGTGTCCGGTATATGGTCTTGGGGTGAGCTGGCTAAGCTCCTCTGCCCCCTATGTAGCTCGCTTACTCCACTCGCCTTCGGCCACGCTCGGGGCCCTCACTAGGCTTCACACTAGCAGTAGGCCTTGCTACTCTTCACAGCTCGTATGGCCTCGGCACGCCTTGGGCTCACTAACATGAGCTCCACTCTAGGCTTTCTCACTAGAGGAACTGAACTGAGAACTCTGTCCCTCTCTGGCTCTGAGCAGGAACTCTGTTCTCTAGACTGAGCTCGACTCTGTATTCAGAGTTGTACTTGCTGAACTCTCCAGAGGAACTGCCTGCCTAACTCCACCCTCCGTATATATAACCCTATCCAGGCTCCCTCTGGTGGTCTGAGGTGGTAGGGTGGAGGTGTGTGAATGCTATGAGGGCCTCTTGTGGAGAAATCCGTCCATGCACCCCTCCAGGATCTGTGGCACCAATGCGCAGCAGGGCGCCACATTCCCCCCTAGCAAAGCTCAGCACTCCGGGACTGAAGTACTTCTTATAACAACAATAATAACTCTTCCCTTTACGGGAGGCACTTTGCTTGAACGTTACATATAAAACATTATAAATAATAAATAGATATATACAATTCAATAAGCAACCCCAGAATTCAAGTCTCTTCCGGCGAGGTTCCCCGACAGGATGTCCATCTCACAGGGTAGAGTACTTGGTAGCTTGAGGGACCTGTCCCAAACCCTCCACGTAGGCCCTGGGGTGGCTGCAGGACATGGCGATCCTGAGTTGGACCTCCGTTAGTGCCACCCAGACAGGTTTTGCTTCTGAGGTCACCTAAAGGGGCACTCCAGGGAGTGCAATTATTTACAAGTAGCAGTTTTTGGGCTGCACATAGTCCTCAGCAACAGAGTTCTTTATGTACCCTTATGGGTAATTAGAGGCAAACAAGAAAAGTGTCCATTTCACTTAAATTGTCCATTGCAAACATAACACACAGTAATAAATACATACAGTCATGGCCAAAAGTATTGAGAATGAGACAAATAGTAATTTTTCCAAAGTTTACTGCTTCATTTTTTGTAATGGCAATTTGCATATACTCCTAAATGTCAAAGAGTGATCAGCTTAACAGCAATTACTGTACTTGCAAAGTCAATATTTGCCCAGAAAATGAACTTTAACCCCCAAAACACATTTCAACATCATTGCAGTCCTGCCTTAAAAGGAGCAGCTAACATCGATTTAGTGATTGATCCATTAACACAGGTGTGGGTGCTGATGAGGACAGGGCTGGCGATCAATCAGTCATGATTAAGTAAGAATGACATCACTGGACACTTTAAAAGGAGGCTGGTTCTTGGTATCATTGTTTCTCTTCAGTTAACCATGGTTATCTCTAAAGAAACACGTGCAGCCATCATTGCACTGCACAAAAATGGCCTAACAGGGAAGAATATCGCAGCTACAAAGATTGCACCTCAGTCAACAATCTAGAACTTCAAGGAGAGAGCTTCCATTGTTGTCAAAAAGGCTCCAGGGTGCCCAAGAAAGACCAGCAAGCGCCAGGACCGTATCTTAAAACTGTTTCAGCTGCGGGATCGGACTACCAGCAGTGCCAAGTTTGCTCAGGAATGCCACCAGGCTGGTGTGAGTGCTTCTGCACGCACTGTGAGGCGGAGACTCTTTGAGCAAGGGCTGGTTTCAAGGAGGGCAGCAAAGAAGCCACTTCTCTCCAGAAAAAACATCAGGGACCGACTGATATTCTGCAAAAGGTACAGGGAGTGGACTGCTGAGAAATGGGGCAAAGTCATTTTCTCTGATGAATCCCCTTTTCGATTGTTTAGGACATCTGGAAAACAGCTTATTCAGAGAAGAAGAGGTGAGCGCTACCACCAGTCTTGTCTCATGCCAACTGTAAAGCATCCTGAAACCATTCATGTTTGGGGTTGCTTCTCAGCCAAGGGAATCGGCTCACTCACAGTCTTGCCTAAAAACGCAGCCATGAATAAAGAATGGTACCAGAATGTCCTCCAAGAGCAACTTCTCCCAACCGTCCAAGAGCAGTTTAGCGCCCAACAATGCCTTTTCCAGCATGATGGAGCACCTTGCCATAAAGCAAAGGTGATAACTAAATGGCTCATGGAACAAAACATAGAGATTTTGGGTCCATGGCCTGGAAACTCCCCAGATCTTAATCCCATTGAGAACTTGTGGTCAATCATCAAGAGACGGGTGGACAAACAAAAACCAACAAATTCTGGCAAAATGCAAGCATTGATTATGCAAGAATGGACTGCTATCAGTCAGGATTTGGTCCAAAAGTTGATTGAGAGCATGCCAGGGAGAATTACAGAGGTCTTGAAGAAGAAGGGGCAACACTGCAAATATTGACTTGCTGCATTAACTCATTCTAACTGTCAATATAACCTATTGGTACTCATAATATGATTGCAATTATATTTCTGTATGTGATATAAACATCAGACAAACACTAATAAAAACCAGAGGCCAGCAGATCATGTGAAAATATAATTTTGGTGTCATTCTCAAATCTTTTGGCCATGACTGTACATGAAAATACGCAATATAATACCCCAGGGGCAACTATCTACACTGTCAGAGTTTCACTTTACTCTCTGTACCTGACAGGGGGTTGACCTCTCGTGCTACGTGTTGATCTGCGTAGTGCGGGGGTCTGGGTGGTATCAATGTCTGCATTGTCAGTTACCCTACCAGTTCTACGTGTGACTAAATTGTAAAACTGCCTTAACCTTTCTCTGGGACTGGCAAGTGTACCATTGGCTGGGCCTTCTTGCTCTTCTCCATCCGGGGATCCTTCTTCTGGAGGCTCTTCTGGAGCTGGCTCTTCTGCAGCGCTTACAGGTTCAACTTGCTGTGGAGGGTCTTCTGGCTGTTGAAAGAAGTGGATCACAGGTATTATTACTGCTCCTCCTAGTTGAGGCCAATCTGCCGGGAAATCTCCTAAGTCAGTATGGAGTACTGCTTCTTCAGGCTCCTCCGGTACGGTGAGAGGCACTTCTTCTTGGGGCTTTAGCAGGTCTGGACACAACTGCAGATGGTCTTTAGATACCGTTGCAGTCGTTATTCCTCCGTCTTTGCTAATCAAACAGGTCTTCTTGTTATCAAATCTTGAATTTAACACAGTGTATGGTTCTCTCTCCCACTGGTCATCAAGTTTGTGGTTTCTCCTCTTCCTCTTTAACACCACTTCTGGTGTGAAGGGTTCTGCGGTTGCACTTTTATTGCAGTGGGCTTCCTGCTTATCTCTCACCCGAGTGAGACTGTCTTCGACACAGGCCTGTACTCTTCTGTACTGCTCCTGTCTGGTCGTGTCCCAGTCCTCAGTGGACATATCTGCTTCTGGTTTTAATACACCAAGCTCCAGGTCCATGGGCAACTTCCCGGGTCTGGCTCACATGAGATATGCTGGAGTACAATTGGTGGAACACACAGGTATGTGGTTGTACAGATCTACCAGGTCAGGTAGTAGGTCTGGCCACTGATTTCTCTCCTCTAGTGGTAAGGTCTTCAGCAGGTCGATGACGATGTTGTTCATCTTTTCACAGAGACCGTTGGTTTGGGGGTGGTACGGTGTAGTCCTGATCTTTTTACATCCGTACAGGTGGCAGAACTCCTTGAACAGCTCAGTCTCGAAGGCTGGGCCTTGATCCGTCAGCACCTGCTCAGGGTATCCATGGGGTCTGCAGAAGTACGCTTGGAACGTGTTTGCTGCTGTCTCTGCCGTCAGATCTTTGACGGGGGCGACCACCAGGAACCGGGAGTAGTGATCCACCATGGTCAGGGCATAGGAATATCCTGACCTGCTGGCTGACAGCTTGACATGGTCCAGGGGTTGAGTCGTCTTGATGGGTTGCAGAGGTGCCTTCTGGCTGCTGTAGTCTTTTCTTTGGAGGCTACAGGGTCCACAGTTTCAACACCACCTCTCAATGGAGCTGCGCATTCACACCCAGTAAAATCTACATTTCAACAGAGTCTCTAGCTTTTTCCAGCCAAAGTGTCCCGCCTGATCGTGGTAGGCCTCCAACACCATCTGGATGTCCGTCTTTGGCACTACCATCTGCCACACCATCTCATGGGTCCTGGGATTGACGTACCTCCGGCACAGCTTCTCTCGGTAGATAAACAGCCGGCTTCTCTCATTCCACAGCTGCTTTGCTTGTAGAGACGCATTCTTCTCCAGGGAGGAAACTTCTTGGGTTATCAGCTCTTTGATACGGCTGACAACCGGGTCACTGTCCTGGGTCTCCTTCCATCTGTGGTGAGGCAGGGGGTTTAACGTCTTTCCGCGAGGCCTCCTGGAGGCTCGTTGCTCGTGGACCATTCCATTCCGATGAAAGGCAGGTAGTTCAATCTCTTCCAGGACATCCACTTCTTCTTCAGTGTCTGACTGGTGAGGCATCCTAGACAGGGCATCGGCGTTGGCGTTCTTGCGGCCCGCCCGGTACTTAATTGTGAATTGGTAGTTTGACAGCCGAGCCATCCACCGTTGTTCCATGGCTACTAGCTTGGCTGTCTCCAGATGAGTCAAGGCGTTATTATCAGTGAAGGCAGTGAACTTACTGGAGGCTAGGTAGTGCTTGAACCGCTCGGTGATGGCCCAGACCAGGGCCAGGAACTACAACTTGAAGCTGCTATAGTTCTCCGGGTTCCTCTCGGTCGGGCGGAGCTTCCTGCTTGCATAAGCGATCACCTTCCCTTTGCCATTCTGCTTCTGACTCAGTACAGCCCCTAATCCTTCATTGCTGGCATCAGTGTACAGCAGGAATGATTGGCTGTAGTCAGGGTAGGCTAAGATCTCTTCGCCGGTCAGGATCCCCTTCATCACCTCAAAGGATTCAGCTTGCTCCTTACCCCACTGGAACGGGGGATTTCTGCCTCTGGGGGGGACTGTCCTACCAGAAGGTCTTGCAGAGGCGCCGCTTTCTTGGTATAGTCCTTCACAAACCTCCGGTAATACCTGACTAGTCCCAGGAACTGGATGGCAGTGATCTTCTCCGGGTCTGGTGCTACTCCCTCTGGACTAACGATGTGCCCCAGGTACTGTACCTTTCTCGTGAGCAGGTGGCACTTTGAGGGCTTCAGCTTCATCCCATACCGGGACAGCGACTGAAATACCTCCGCCAGGTACTTCAAGTGGTCCTCATACGTTTTGGAGTACACTATCACGTAGTCCAGGTATAGTAGTACAGTCTCAAAGTTGCGATGTCCCAGGCAGCACTCCATCAATCTTTGGAACGTTCCGGGGGCGTTGCAGAGTCCAAACGGCATACTATTGAACTCGCAGAGTCCCATCGGGGTGGTGAAGGCCGTCTTCTCCCGATCCTCCTCAGCAACAGCCACTTGCCAGTACCCACTAGTGAGGTCAAGGGTGGAGAAGTAATTGGCAGACTTTAAGGCAGCCAGGGATTCCTCAATACGTGGTAAAGGGTATGCATCTTTATGTGTAATGCGATTTACTTTTCTGTAATCTACACACATTCTCATGCTTCTGTCCTTTTTCCTGACTAGAACTAGGGGAGCTACCCAGGGACTACAACTATCCCTTACTACCCCTGCCTTCTTCATGTCGTGCAACATCTCCTTCGCCTTCTGGTAGTGTGCTGTTGGTATAAGCCTGTAACGTTCTTTGATGGGTTGATGGTCACCTGTGGGGATATGGTGTTGAACCCCCTTAATCCTCCCGAAGTCAAGTGGGTGCTTACTGAATACTTGCTCGTATTCCTGAACCACCCGGTGTACACCCTGCTTCTGATGGGCAGGAGTGGTGTCTGTCCCAACATGGAGCTGTTGACACCAATCCTCCACCTGTGTTGCTGGGTCATTATCCTCCACTTCTTCTGGTGAGGTTAAGGACTCCGCCGTGTGTATGGAGTTGTTATTTACTGTGTACAGTTTGGCGACAGTGGCGTAGCGTGGTAATCTAACCTCGTCCTCCCCATAGTTTAGGAGGCGGACGGGCACGCTCCCATTGCGTACATCCACTACCCCTCTGGCAGTTAAGAGTGTAAGTCTATGCTCTGAGCTAAGGGGCTCTACTACCGCCTGGTAGCTCCGTCCTTTGAGACCTATTGCTGCTCTACACCAAATCAGCATTTCACTCATCGGGGGAATCACAATGGGTACCGGGTCTGTCACCCGTACATTACCAATTTCACCGCCTGTTAGCTTTACCTGTTGCTGGTACATAAGGGCTCGGATCTCTTTCTGGAGCGCCCTTCTCTGCCCTGATCTGGCAGTGTCAGCTATCTGTTGGAGCAAGAACAACACTTCTCCCAAACAGTTACTAACAATATTTGTGCCAAGTACCATATACAAGTCTGTATCATCAGGATTAGTCTCTACTACAATTAGTTCCTGGTCCTTCAGTTCCACTCTTCCCACCTTTACTGCCACATCCTTAACCCCAACTAGGTTAAGGGGGAGGCCGTTCGAGGCATACACGGAAAGATCTGGATCTGGTGGGTGAAGTTCGTCTATGGACCAGAACCTTTTGTAGAGGACATCAGGCATGATGGTTACCTGAGATCCTGTGTCCAGCACGGCAGGCGTCGCGATGCCGTCCAGCACGATGGACAGGAAAGGTCTTCCTCCCACGAACCTGCGGTACCAGTTTGATGGGCCTGAGGAGTCTACTCCTGGGTGTCGGCCCTCGGCCCCAGGGTTTGCTCGTTTAAAGGACAGCTCCGGACGGCGTGACCTGTCTTGTGGCAGCGGTCGCAGACAGGGTCCTTCGGTGGGCGGCGTTGGTCACTAGTCCTCCCAGGGCATGGCGTTGTCCTTCTCCTCCTTCTCATCCAAGGGACATCCTCAGGGCTGTCGGCTAGCAGGATCCTTCCTTCCTCCTCAGGCTCCGTCCGCAGCTGCAGGGCACTCAGTACAGTGGTCAGGGTTTTTCTCAACTGACGCACTTCAGAGTGCAGGCTGCCCAGCTCACTAGGGGACGTTGCTGGAACCTTGGCTTCAGCAGCCACCGGGGAAAGGGTGGACGCTGCAGGCACTGGGGTGGCCCCACCCTGGTAACATTGGATAGCAGTTGTTTCCAGGGGCTGCAGTCCTTTTATAGCCATGTCCTTAAGGGTGTCAAAGGTGGCAGCTGGATGATCCAGGGACCACCAACGCACAGTCCTGCTCTCCTCTTGAGACCTCAGTCCCCGGATAAACTGTTCCTTCAGCATTTTATTTTCACTATCGATGCAGGTTGGACTAACCTGTTTCAGAGCTCGCAGGGCCCCTTGTAAACACCAGGCATAGTCCCGAACACTGTCCTCCGGTTGCTGAGAGCAGTTGTAGAACCTCATTCGGAGGTCTGTGTCAGTACGATTCTCAAAGACAGTCTGTAACTTTTTAAAGATTGCGGACACTGACTCCTGGTCTGCGGCCGACCAGGTTTCTACTTCTCGCTCCGCAGCACCAGTCAATTGTCCCAATACAACAGCGGCTCTTTGCTTGCCTGTCATAGAGTACATGTCCAGTATACCGCATATTTTCCTTTTGAAACCAGACAGGGTATCTGGTTTGCCGCTGTACTGGGGGAGCCACTTCGCTCCAGGGATGTACTGTAGGGCCATGGGTATGACAGTGGTTACAAGCCCTGCTGGTGGAGCGGCTGCTCCGGCCTGCTCGGCGCCGAGCGCGGGTTGATCATCAGGGCGGTTAACCGATACTCCAGCGTTGTGCTGTTCTTCGGACATTCTGGCGCTCCCCTAGCGAACCGTGGCCTACCTTCTTTTCCTTTCTTCCGGTAGGCCGCAGCTCCGCAGGTGACGGTCTTCCTTCAGGACCTTGCTTCGCTTGCGTCCTACGTCAGAGCGCTCACCGGGGCTCCTTCCCGGACCTGGCGCTTCCTGGTTTGACGTCAAGGTGTGGGGCGTGTCCGGGGCTTCATGCCCTTCAGCAGGTACGCCTCTCAGTTTTCCCGTGGTTACGCCCTTCTTCCCGCTCGGCGACACAACAATGGCGGCGATCTTTGCCACAGTTTAATACACAGTTCTGATTAAAGGCGCACAGTACCCGGTGGCAATGGGCACAACACTCCGTCGTTGCAACGGGCACGGAATCCTGTTCGTGACGCCAGGAAGAGATGACGCACCCAGGGGGTGGGGACGACTCGGCACCCGGGCCTTGTTGCCTGACTCTGCAGGATGTCGCGGTGGTCGGCTCCTGGGCCCGTGCCGTGGGGTCACTCTTAAAAGAAGGGGAAAGTTATATGGGATAGGGAATGTTTGTGACGCCACCCGTGGTGTCTGGTGAGGATCACCAGCGCTGCTGCAGTCCTCTGACGCCGGTGGTCAAGCAGCTTAGTTGGTACGGCTCCCCACAGGTGGAGCGGGGCCTCAGGGCAGCGTAAGGAGGAGAGGATGCAGGACGGAGGGGACCCAGCCGGGTCAGAGGAAGAATAGGCACACACATGACAGTTCACTTCAGTACCTTTACTGGTGGTGTCTCAGGCACGATCCAGGGTACTTCAGGGTGAAGGGTGCATATCAGGACTCTCCCCAGTGAGCAGGTGTGGGGCCTCCTGTTCTTTGCCTTTCCTTGATAAGTTTCTGACCTGACTGGAGCTAGGCCTAACTTGGTCTCTGTCTTGCACCTGCTGACCTGGTGGTAGGGCCTTCTGTTGGAGATCACACTTCCTGGTCTCTTGGGCCTCCGTGACTCCTGGCCCTGGTATAACAGTCAGCTTCTGGTATTCCTGGGACATGTAGTTCACCAGGGGTTCCGGTTGTTTCTGCTGGTCCTAGAGATCCTTGCAGACACGGACCCGGTGTCCGGTATATGGTCTTGGGGTGAGCTGGCTAAGCTCCCTCTGCCCCCTATGTAGCTCGCTTACTCCACTCGCCTTCGGCCACGCTCGGGGCCCTCACTAGGCTTCACACTAGCAGTAGGCCTTGCTACTCTTCACCGCTCTTATGGCGTCGGCACGCCTTGGGCTCACTAACTTGAGCTCCACTCTAGGCTTTCTCACTAGAGGAACTGAACTGAGAACTCTGTCCCTCTCTGGCTCTGAGCAAGAACTCTGTTCTCTAGACTGAGCTCGACTCTGTATTCAGACCTGTACTTGCTGAACTCTCCAGAGGTACTGCCTGCCTAACTCCACCCTCCGTATATATAACCCTATCCAGTCTCCCTCTGGTGGTCTGAGGTGGTAGGGTGGAGGTGTGTGAATGCTATGAGGGCCTCTTGTGGAGAAATCCATCCATGCACCCCTCCAGGATCTGTGGCACCAATGCGCAGCAGGGCGCCACAAGTACAAAGACCTTTCTACTGATCTTTTTACTCTGAGGCCTGAGACGGGGACAAGGGGGCATCTTCTACGTCTGGAGGAAAGAAGGTTTAATCATAATCACAGTTGGGGAGTCTTTACTGTAAGAGCAGTGAGACTATGGAACTCTTTGCCGCATGATGTTGTAATGAGTGATTCACTACTAAAATTTAAGAAGGGCATGGATGCCTTTCTTGAAAAGTATAATATTACAGGTTATATATACTAGATTCCTTGATAGGGCGTTGATCCAGGGAACTAGTCAGATTGCCGTATGGAGTCAGGAAGGAATTTCTTTCCCCAATGTGGAGCTTAGGGTTTGCCACATGTTTTTTTTTTGCCTTCCTCTGGATCAACATGTTAGCCTAAGTCCATCTAGTTCAACCCATACGCTATGTGCCCATGATGCACTATGCAGAAATGCTCCGGATTTTTTCCTGAGCATTTCTGCATCTCCCTGGAAGAAAAAAACGCATGCGGATTGTACATGCGTTTTTCCTGCCGGGGACATGCGGATGTGAAGCGTTCTTCACATGCATTTCCTCATGCGAGTTGTCAAGCGCTTTCCAAGCGATTTTAGCATCACTTAGAAAGTGCTTGACAACTTGGTCACACTATATAAATCCATGCAACCGGCATGGATTTATATAGTGTGACCTTAAAGAATGGTAAAAAATAAATCTATACTTACCTTCCGATGGCCCCCGGAGTCTTTATTCACTCAGTCCTGGCTTGCCGGCAGCTCGCGGTCACATGACTAAGTGACGTCAGCGCAGGTCCTTCAGTCCACCGCGATCTGCCAGCAAGCGAAGACAAGGAGACCGGGGGCCATCAGAAGGTAAATATAATATTTATTTTTTATTTCAGTCTTTTTTTTACAGGTTCTATGGTACCCGGGTCCGGAGGAGAGTCTCCTCTTCTCCAGACCGGGGTACCATCCGCACATTGAAACGCTTGGATTCCGCATGTACAGATCCAGTGATGCAGAATCCAAGCGTTTCAATGCAAGTCAATGGTGGCGAAAACGCAGCGCTTCCGCAAAATAATTGGTAGTTCTGCGTTTTTTCCCGCATTGATAATAAGCAGCGGAAATTTCCGCAGCATGTGCACAGCACATGCGGATTATCATTGGGGTACATGGCAGGCCTTCTACCATGCATTTAAGCGTTTCTGCAGTGGTTTTGCCACTGCGGAAACGATTAAAAAACGCATTGTGGACACACAGCCTTAGTCTTCCTTCAACCTTAAAAACTACGTTACTATGTTACTAAAAATTTAATTATTACTTCATAATACCAATGATATAAAATTGTCAATATGATCACTGCACCCTTAGATGCATTCATTGAGATGTAGTTTGACAAATGAGGTCTCTTATGGGGGAGGTCTGCTGTTCTGAAAATTATTTCCAGATTTCATGTAGGGTATTGGCGCACTCAGGACAAGCTGCACAAAAAACTGTGAGGTCCATTTTTTCCTATTAGCCCTTATAAAAAATTGGGGCTAAAACAATATTTTAGTGGTAAAAAGGTAATTACTCTTTCTACACTGCCCAATGGTATACAATTCTGAGGCACATGTGGTGTCGACAACGTCACTGCACCCCTAGATGAATTTATTGGGGTTGAAGTTTGCAAAACTGGATCACCTGTGGGGGGTTCCGCTATTATGGCACCTCAGGGACTCTATCAACGTGTCATAGCACCCTCAAACCATTCCAGCAACATCTGAATTCCAATATGGTGCTTCTTCCCTTCTGAGTTTTGCTCTGTGCCTCTAAAGTAATTTTTGACCACAAATGGCGTAGTCAGGACTAATTGTGTAACAAATTGTACCTTTCATTTTACTTCTATTATCCCTTTCAAAATTAAAAACTTGGGGCGAAAGCAACATTTTTGTGGAGAAAAATTGATTTTTCCATTGACTCAGTCCAATGTTATACAATTCTGTGAATCGCCTGAGGATTAAAAATGCTCATTACACCCTCAGATAAATACCTCAAGTGGTGTAGTTTTGAAAATGGGGTAACTTGTGGGGGGATTTCCACTGTTTAGGCACATCAGGGGCTCTTCAAACGTGACATGGTGTCCGCTGTCTATCCCAGTCAATTTTGCACTCCAAAAGTCAATTGGTGCTTCTTCCCTTCCAAGCCCTGCCATGCACCCAAACAGTAGTTTTCCACCATATATGGTCTACTCAGAAGAAATTGCACAACAAACTGAATGGTCCTTTTTCTCTTTCTACCCTTGTGAAAATGAAAACCTTGGGGCAAAAACAACATTTTTGTTGGAAAAATATTTTTTTCATTTTGATGGCTCAACGCTATAAAATTCTGTGAAGCACCTGGTGGTTCAAGCTGCTCACCACACCTCTAAATGAATTGTTTGAGGGACGCAGTTTCCAAAATGTGGGTCACTTGTGGGGCCTTCCTCTGTTTAGGCACATCAGGGGCTCTGCAAACACAACAATGTGTCTTCTATTGATTCCAGCCAATTTTGGTTTCAAAAGTCAAATAGTGCTCTTTCCCTTCCAAGCCCTGCCGTGTGCCCAAACAGTAGTTTCCCTCAACATATGGGGCATTGGCGTACTCTGGAAAAATTGCCCAATGCATTTTATGGTCCATTTTCTCATGTTACCCTTGTGAAAATGCAATATGCGGGGCTAAAGCAACATTTTTGTGGGAAAAAGTAAAATTTAAATTGCTGTAATTCCTGTGAAGCATGTGAAAGTATAATAAACTCTCTGAATGTGGTTTTGAGCACTTTGAGAAGGTGCAGTTTTTAAAGTGTTGTCACTTTTTTGGTATTTTCTGTCACATAGGGCCCTCAAAGTCACTTCAAATGTGATGGGGTCCCTAAAAAAATAGTTTTAAGGGCATAAAAAGTAACTTTGAAAATTGCTAAATTTTCTCCCAAATTTTGATATTTTCACAAATAAATGCAAAAAATATCAACCTAAATTTACCACTAACATAAAGTACAATGTGTTACAAAAACCATCTCTGAATCACTGGGATAGTTGTTACCACATAAAGTGACACTTGTCTGAATTGTAAAATTTGGCCTGTTCAGAAAGGTGAATACAGGTTCAGGGGTGAAAGGGTTAAAGGTAATTTTACATGGGCCGACCTGGGGCACTAGATGACCGCCAATTAGCTGCTTTTTTTGCTGATTAGCAGTTATTTAATAACCCCCTTACACAAACCGACCACGCATCAGATGTGCACTGAATGATCTGGACCATGTGTGGTCAAGAACGATTAACTTTTGTGAAGAACAAAAGAATATTTCACCTGACGAATGAGCGTTTTGCTTGTCGTTGGGTGTTCAGCAGCATGTTCGACTACATGATTATCGTGAAACAAGTGTTTCAAGGAAAGCTCATTTACAATAATCTTGCAGTATAATTGAAACTTTAGCCACTAAGTTGAGATTTGTCAATACACTTGCATTGAGTGAGGCTGGATACACTCTAGTTGGCACTTCACCATATTTATCCAAATCACATGCTTGAGGTCACACGCCTGCCAGTTCCCTGTGCCGGCAATGGTGAATCCTCAAAGCGCGCAGTGTATGTGAAGTAAGGATTCACTAGCCTGCAGTAACATAGAGTAACTGAAGACTTGTAGCTTAAGATTGGACAACTCCTTTAAGATCTTCCACACCAAAATCCACCCAATCATGTCTTTGCTTTGTTTACTGGGGCACAGTCGAGGGGAATAGAAAAGGGGCCATCCCCACACTGTTTCCACAAAACTGGAAGCTACAGTTGTCAAATATGTCTTGTATGCCAAAGCATTAAGATTTTCCTTCGCTGGAACATAGCATCATCCCTCCTTCACCAAGCCTTACAGCTGGCACAGAGCAGTCAGACGGCTAACGTTCTCCCAGCATCCACCAAACCCAGACTCGTCCATCAGATGCATATAGAGGCATAACTTCACAGAACACGTTTCCACTACTCCAGTGGTGGCGGCTTTACACCACTCAATCCAACGCTTGGTATTGTGCTTGATGATGTAAGGCACTGTCCACTGCTTGTATGTCATATTGCAGCTAAGCCTTATTCATTTCAATGGAGCTGGGATGCAATATGAGATACAACCCAATGACCTGTACGATGCTGGTTCTGGTAGAAAACAGCTATATCCCTTAAATGTTCTAATTTTGTGGATCATTTTAGATAAAAATATAAGAGTAACTTAAAATGAGACAATGTTTGTTTCAAAAGCTCTATTGTTTGTCTACATTAGATTTTTTTTCTGCTCCAGGTCATGTGAAATTCTAAGTATTTTTGGAATAAGAGTTTTTGGGTTATCTGATGCTGGATTCAATGAATTACAAATGTAAATATTTTTAATACTCAAAAATTTGTATTCATTCAATAGACACATAAAAATAAAAATTTTTTTTTTCAAGATTATTTCCGGCTTGGATTTACAGTAATTTACCTTTAGAATGACCTAAATGGAATGAATGGAGAATGGGCTTTAGACTCACTGTGATTAATATCATACATTTTCTTTCTTTATATAAAGAGCTGTGGGAACTATTTCATTTACTCCCTTAATGAAGAGGATAGAGAATTATCCTCATCATAATGATGCTAATTTTCTCCTGATTGTGGATGTGGCTCAATGTAAAATAGACTCTTGAATCTTTTCTTGTCTTTTCATCTCTTAACCAACTCCTCTATCTTTTATCATAGTTAATTAAACATTTCATGAGTGTCCACCAAGAAGACAATCCCTCCTAATGCTAATAAAGGCTACCTCCATCTCTATCAATAGATTTCTTGTCCACTTGTCTTCAATTGAGATTCCTTACCCCCAGGAGTTTTTTCACTTCAACTGAACATGCAGTAATTTAAGTCTTAATATAAAAGATTCAAAATTTCTATCACATTTATGTGCCACATTCTGTAATATTTAAGATGGAAAAATACAATTCTGAGGTGAACAAAGGAGAAAAATCCTTTAACTATATGTGATGTAGACCAGGGGAGTATAAAGAAATCATGGGGCCCCATTGCAGAACTCCTAAGTTGGCCACAGAAGAGCATATCTTACAACTTTTCAGCCCTTACAAAGTAATTTTGCTCCTATTGAAGCCCCTCAGTGTTCCCACGCACTATGTAACCCCTTTCCTGGCCACCATGTAGTATAATGCCATCAAAAGTTCCCTTTAGACACAGTATAATACCTCCACAGTGGTTTCCTCCACAGTACCCTCCACATGCACAGTAATGTAACTCTACATTACTCCCCACAAAGTAGGATACCCCCACAGTGACCCCAGCACAGTATGATACCACCACAGTATAGTGGAACTCCATACAAGATAATGGACCTAACAACACTCCAGACAGTATGAGGGAACCCACACAACCCATCCTGCCTCATCTGTGGCACGGACTAGCCAGTGCATGGCAGTGATGTCATACAAGGGCGATATACGCGCACTTTAACTATTGCAGTGCAGGTATTCATCACCTGTAACATATTGTCATCCATTTACATCTGTTTTTTTTTTTTTTTTAAGCCTATGTGATAAAAAAATTTTAGATTAGGATTTTTGTTGCTAATATAGTTGGTTTTTAAAGAGAGGGAACAAATTGTATTGGTGTAGAGGAAAACAAATATGCAAAGTTTTTTTTGCAAGACTGCATAGTGTAGTAGGCTACGTTATTTTTACCTCCAAAAAAAAAAGATGCTGTTGTACAGGAGACTAAATATATACATATGTATACAATTTTATTAAATGTTTTTTCCAACATAGCCATTGGAAATGCTAGCAGATATGTCATAAATCCGTTTTTCAGTATCTAACATACCCGTTAAAAAACGTAATGTTAAAATGTTCAACTTTGCCAGTTGCAAGATTTTATTCAATCACTTGTAATATTTTTCAGAGCACCTGATCACCGAGGATAAATGGAGTCAGTCTTGCCATGAAAAGCTGATCACCCTTTCAGTAGACTTGTGAACCATGAAGACATTATCGGTTGGTTTCGTTAGCTGAGACCTTCGTTAGTAACTATTCAAAAGAGGCATTGCAGGAGTTTGGCTTCCATGAAGATTATTTAGAAATGACTATGTGCTATTTATTGTACTGGTCTCTTCAAATAATTAATTAATTTCCTTAGGCACCATGTTTAGTAGACAAATATTATCTCTGTACCTTATGCTCCCTGGAGAACATGTCTACCATTCTGCAACATACAACAGAGAATAGGATCAAGACTATGATGGTGATGATTTTGTTGAGATTCTGGCTTTACAGGTGTGTAGATAGTGAACACGTTTGAATATCATACCATAAAGGGTTATTCCCATGTTTAAAATTTATCATCACTCCATAGGATTGATGATATAAACTGCTGATCGGTGTTGGACAAACCATTGGTACTCCCAACTGTTCCTGTCTGAATAGCGACTTCTCCATTCATTTTCTACGGGACTGCCAGAGACTGCCAAGTACAACACTGGGCTATCTCCGGAAGTCCCAAACAGAATGAATTGAGTGGTAGTGTGGATTTCTGGTTGTCAATTCATTCTACTGGATTGATTTTGGGATCTATGGGGGTCTATTGAAAGGATAGGTGATAACTTCTTAGTTCTTAACATGGGAATGCTTTAAGAAGTTTCTCCAGGAAACAATAATGATAGATTATCCCAAGGACATACCATCAATGTGTAATTATTGGGATTCAATCAACAGGTCCCCCGACAATTAGACTGGGCAGCAGTGCACAGAGTCAACACTCTCATTCATGCATGCTCAGCTCCAGTATGGCCAATATTACTGCTCGGGGGCTACTGCCGCATAGAAGGAAGTTATTAACGTGTAGGGCCACATAGGGGGATGTTGTTAATGTAGGGGGCCACAAAGAGAAATATTACTACTATAATGGGCTACAAAGAGGGGCATTACGCTTGTAAGGGGGGTATAAAAGGTGGACAATACTACCATATGGGTGCCACGGTGGTTGGTAATAGTGTTGAGCGAATTTGTTCGGCATTTCAAATTCAGGTTCGTGTTCGGGGTTCGGAAACAAGCCAGAACCCCGAACACGAACCTAAATTTGAAATGTCGAACAAATTCGCTCAACACTAGTTGGTAATTCTAGTATATTTCTGCACAAAGAGGACATAAGCATTACTACCTTATGGTGGACACATAGGCGAACAAAACTTCTATATTGCATTTTATCTATGGGGGTACTGTTACTGTGGGACAAAAGGGAGAATTGGGGAAAAATGGAAATGGTGATTTACAAGTTATCAGGCATAGATGTTTGTGTGTTACATTTTTCAGAGGCGACTCCTGGCTGGAAGACGCTATAGCGGTCTGATGAAGAAGTAAAGAGAAAATGAACAACTTTAATTGGAGACGTCACTGAATTTACCTGTACACTTACATTATATGCTAACTAACAACACAGCTCTTATATAATTGTCGCTTGTGTTCTCTGAAGATGCCTGGGGGGAATATTTGTCTGTTGTATGTGGCATTTTTGGTATACTGGTCTTGGTATAGCGGACTTTATAACAACATTATTTTTCCCTTTTCCAGTGATATTACTGGTAACATTGATCTTATTGTTAGTCGCATCATAGTAAACGCTGGTGATGGGGGGCCAGGTCCAAGTTGTGCCCTAAGGCCCATAAAAGTTCAATTACACCACTGGCCTCTGTGCTTTACACCCCGGTAATCACCCACCCATCACACACTCTTGGTTTACAGTTTGTCTGTATTATTATATTATTATATTTCTAAATAAGCCTTACGCACCTATATCGCTGCAATCACTGTGATCACACTTCATAGAAATGATAATGCAGAGATAATACATGGTGTTTTCAGAACGCGATAAGAATATTTTGCCAGTGTTTAATTTTAGGTTTGATTTTAATGCTCGTCTCAGCAACACATAATTAGACAATCATTTTTAATTATAGCAGGATATAAAAACATAATTGAAAGAAAACTTGTAAACAGCTTCTCGGGTTCTAAAGGATCGTCTGCCTTTTCTTGTTAAACACCTATGTCGGAAATCAAACAAGGACATTGAACGATCAGAATGAACCGTTATCACAGACGCCTTGTAACAATGAGAAGAGATAGGATACTGCCAGGTACCTCCAATAATTCACACCGACCTCACAGGATACTGTACAACACTGCCGCAGTCTCAGAATACAACATGTAAGAAAATCCAATAATCAGATTAGATCTGTTCTTGTGGATGTTTACGTAAATGAATGCAAACCATGGATGTGGATTACTGGGTGCACACATAAAGTTATATAATGTTTCATTGTTATATTTACTTTTATATGTTCCTTATAATTTGCTAAAACAAATATGATGTGTATCTTTTTTAATACAGAATAATAGTTGCATTGTTTTTTTTTTAATAAATCAATAGTACACATGAAAATAGGAAACCTTGTCACTGGGTGTTGCCATTCTCCTTGTCAATAGGGTGCTATCTTATACACTGTGGGAATGCCAGCATTGATTGGACAGTGATAAGACTATGTAGGGAAATGTCCATTGCCAAGGAGAAAGGTAAAATTTAGTTATCAGTAATCGCTGCGGATTGGACGCAGAGCACTTATGCTGTGGGCAAACCACAGCGGCCAGATGATACAGCATAGTGGATGGGATTTGTAGAAATCCCATGCCCACTATGTGTCTCCATGCACCTGCGAATCACCCGCGGACACAGACATGAGGCGCGTCTTTCCAGTCTTCAGCATGTCAATTTCTCTTGCAGAGTCACTAGTCTCCAAAAGAGAAATTAGATCACTACAATGTATTAAATTGCGGTGAATCCGCATGGTTCAATGAACACATGCGGATTCACCTACGTGCAGCACTTTGGACGCAGCAGAAAGTATACTGCCTTCAAAGCGCTGCCCATACCGATCGTGTGCACATAGCCTTATCTTTTTCTACCTTTCTATAGTTTTGCTGCAGCCCGGTCATGGCCACTAACTAGCTAACAGAATGCTTTCCGACTTTCAAGTAGTGAAAACTCCTTGTTACACCACACTAACTCATTGTTTAACACTGATGTTATTAGTCTGAGAAGTGCTATTTGTAATTATAAAAAATGCAATCAAAACATATCAATCAGTCTGTGCATTTAATTTAATTTCCCAGTCCAGATGATTTCTCTAAGACTGCTGAACATCCTCTAATTTGGCTTTAAAATGAATAGTCAAAATGAAAGATAATTACGTTATCTTACGGGGAAAGAAGATCTGTTGTGTATGATTTTTGTGAAGTTTCAGTGTTGCCGGTTTACATTTTTATTCGTTCTATTACACATCTATTCATGCTATAATGCTATCTTACACCTATCAGTGGCTCTGCCTTAGGGCTTGAGCACACGACCAATTTTCATGTGCAAGTGCTATCCGTATTTTCCGTACCCGTGATATTCTATGGAGTTGTGCACATGTCCAATTTTTTCCTCGGACCCAGTGGTCCACAAAAATAAATCGGAGACATCTGATTTTGATTGAAGTGTTGGATCAAAATCGGCAAAACAAGTCTATGGATCCATGAAAAAAATCAGACCACACACGAATAAAATCCTAGTGGGGTCCAATTGTCACATTTTTTTTCTCTCCACATCCAAGAAAGACTTATGCCACTCTGATCAAAGTCTGAGCGTAATAATTGGACCGTTTTTCTCGGATGTGGATAATGCGGTCGTGTGACCCCACCCCAAAGTCATATTCGCAGAAAGAATGGAAATTAATCTGAAATTCTTTACTTGTCCCATCAGAGTCTAAAGCTGAAGTTGTGATTTTTCCCCCCATGTTTTATACTATGGCTGATATTAATTGCTGTGTGCAAACACAAACTCAATACAAGCTCATTAAAAAGTCAGTGCACGAGGAACTGATCTCCATTACAGCAAAGATAATACATTACAA
Organism: Phyllobates terribilis; assembly: GCF_046119375.1. Taxonomy (NCBI): domain Eukaryota; kingdom Metazoa; phylum Chordata; class Amphibia; order Anura; family Dendrobatidae; genus Phyllobates; species Phyllobates terribilis. The sequence goes on from NW_027362763.1 coordinate 167,953,544, forward strand.
GCCACTAAGCTGCCATATACAAGCAACATAAAAATTATGTACATGAATGTTCTATGGATAATGCCTACTAGCCATATATTTTCTTAAGTGTTTGCTGTTTAAATTGCTTATTTCAATCTATTATTACTTAGATTTGTCCTTCCTAAACTTATTTTTCAACCCCAAATATTCCAAAATGTATTGCATGAGATTTTAAGCAAACATGAAAAAATGTGTTTGTCTATGATGCCTGAATTTATGTAATCCACCTACAATGTTAAAAAAGTAACATTTACATAGACTTTGTCACTGGATTGCCCATAGATTCCTTAAAAGAAACATTTGTTTATTAGTGGGGTTTTTTTGTGAAAAACGGGAGATTGCATTGAATTAATACATACCTCCCAACTTTTCCAGAAAAGACGGACACATTATGCGCGCCGTGGCAAGATTTGGCCACGCCCCTGGCCACACCCCAACCCACGCCCATTCACCATTATCTTTCTCCCCTAGCAGGAAGAGTTGTCAGAGGGGCGCTGGTAATGAGGGAAATTCAGGACTGTCCGCTGTATCCGGGATGGTTGGGACTATATATATATATATATATATACTGTAATACATCTTCCTGAGTTCTGTAGAACACATTATTATCCCTGTATGGCTATTTATATAGATGCAGCAGAGCTGAATTTGTTTTTTTAACTCTTTGGGCTGAACTGTGCACCCTTTGGTGTAGAATATTTAATGCAGTCCTATGTAGAATAACAGAAAATACACTGTGGACATGCAATGAAGTTTCCGCTCTGCTACATTTTTCCATCAGGACTACAGCGGTTGTGTCATTTATTTTATTTTTTTTTTCTTATTGGCAGAGTTATCATAGTTAAGACAATGCAGTAAGTTTATCTGCAGTCTTAAGTAAAGCGCAGACTGTCGTATTACAACTTTTGCCCAGCATAGATCTGAAGGCGGATAGAGCTGCAGTCAGTGTTACAGGTAATGTAGCAGTGCTGAGTTTGTGACTTGTTGCTGCACTGACTCTGGGTAGTGAGTTGTTAGTTCACCTGCAGTCCTATATAATGTCACACTAGTACAATGTATCACATGTGCAGGTGAGGCCAGGCATATGATAGGAGTGCATCCTGGACCTGTTACATGGAGTGGAGGGAACATTGCACCCATTGTTCTGTGGGTCTGGATGCAGGCCGGTCTGTGTAATCGGGGGAAGGGGGATGCCTTACTTCATTATGACTGCTAGCTGTGGAATGCTGCCTGCATAAGAGGAGTAGAGATGAGCGTTGTTCTACTCGAACTGTTCGCCAATCTCAAATTCGAGCTGTTTTGGGCGGTGTTCGAGCCGGTCGGCGAACACGAACAATTTGAGAAAAATTCGGCTGTTCGAGGTTATGTTCGATAACTGTTCGTGCACCAAAATCATAACTGGATTTTTTCTCAGTAATGATGAAAATTAATGTTAATACGCAGTTTGAGTGTACAGCGGGGTGGGGGGAGGGGCAGGGGATGGATCTCTGCAGGAACAATGAAGATCTCCATTTTTTTTCTCTTTCCCGCATTTACAGTGGGGAGGTGCAATCTGTCAGCCTATCAGCAGCGCACACACGGAGCGAAGTGCTTTTTTTCACACAAGCAAGGGCATGTGTGATTGGCAGTGTATGTCACATGTCCTTGCCCTATAAGACCAAGCCATTTTCCCCGTCGCCACCATTTTCTCACTGCTGCAGCTGCGTGTTAGACGGCACCGCTGTTGCTGTGTGCGCTATACCTTGTTAATTTCAAGCCAATTTTCGCACAAATCTACAGATAGCTTGGGAGTAGGGAATAGTTGTGATTGCAGTCCTTTTAAGGACTAGGTTACAGCATTTCCTACGACTTTTATCAAGCAGGTCTGTGCTCTTAAATAGATAGATTGTGGGAGTAAAGACTAATTGTAATTGGAGTCCTTTTCAGGACTAGGTTACATCAGTTCCTATCAGTTTTTGCCAGGCAGGTCTGTGCCAGTGCTGTGCAAGTTTTTTTCACAGCATTTGGCTGAATCTAGCAAAGCTAATCCTTTTTGGCCTATTGCAGAGTGTGTTAGTCAGTGGAGTAGCCTATCTGTGTTGCAAGATATACCACCTGTGTATAGAATACCAATTTTTTTACTGCACCTAGTGAAGTAAAATCTTTTGGGCATAGCATCATTCTATTAGTCCATCTATACTGACCTCCATCAGGTTGCAAATTAAAAATATTTTTTTTCTGCATCTAGCTCTGAAAAAATATTTGGGCTTCTAGCAGTGTGTGGGACTTGGTCTATTAGTCCATCTATACTGACCTCCATCAGGTTGCAAATTAAAAATAATTTTTTTCTTCATTTATCTCTGAAAAAATATTTGGGCTTCTAGCAGCGTGTGGGACTTGTTCTATTAGTCCATCTATACTGACCTCCATCAGGTTGCAAATTAAAAATAATTTTTTTCTGCATCTAGCTCTGAAAAAATATTTGGACTTCTAGCAGTGTGTGGGACTTGGTCTATTAGTCCATCTATACTGACCTCCATCAGGTTGCAAATTGAATAAAAAAATTTTCTGCATCTAGCTCTGAAAAAATATTTGGGCTTCTAGCGGTGTGTGGGACTTGGTCTATTAGTCCATCTATACTGACCTCCATCAGGTTGCAAATTAAAAATAATTTTTTTCTGCATCTAGCTCTGAAAAAATATTTGGGCTTCTAGCAGTGTGTGGGACTTGGTCTATTAGTCCATCTATACTGACCTCCATCAGGTTGCAAATTAAAAATAATTTTTTTCTTCATTTAGCTCTGAAAAAATATTTGGGCTTCTAGCAGTGTGTGGGACTTGTTCTATTAGTCCTTCTATACTGACCTCCAGCAGGTTGCAAATTGAATATAATTTTTTTCTGCATCTAGCTCTGAAAAAATATTTAGGCTTCTAGCGGTGTGTGGGACTTGGTCTATTAGTCCATCTATACTGACCTCCATCAGGTTGCAAATTAAAAATAATTTTTTTCTGCATCTAGCTCTGAAAAAATATTTGGGCTTCTAGCAGTGTGTGGGACTTGGTCTATTAGTCCATCTATACTGACCTCCATCAGGTTGCAAATTAAAAATAATTTTTTTCTTCATTTATCTCTGAAAAAATATTTGGGCTTCTAGCAGCGTGTGGGACTTGTTCTATTAGTCCATCTATACTGACCTCCATCAGGTTGCAAATTAAAAATAATTTTTTTCTGCATCTAGCTCTGAAAAAATATTTGGGCTTCTAGCAGTGTGTGGGACTTGGTCTATTAGTCCATCTATACTGACCTCCATCAGGTTGCAAATTAAAAATAATTTTTTTCTGCATCTAGCTCTGAAAAAATATTTGGGCTTCTAGCAGTGTGTGGGACTTGGTCTATTAGTCCATCTATACTGACCTCCACCAGGTTGCAAATTGAATAAAAAAAATTTCTGCATCTAGCTCTGAAAAAATATTTGGGCTTCTAGCGGTGTGTGGGACTTTGTCTATTAGTCCATCTATACTGACCTCCATCAGGTTGCAAATTAAAAATAATTTTTTTCTGCATCTAACCCAGCCAATAGTTTTGGCCTAATACCACAGTTTGGCCACTCAGCTCTGCTCGGTTACCATCCATTGTTTTTTTGTGCAAACAACTCCAGAGTTGTGAATTAGTTAACCAACAAAATGAGTGGAAAAAGGCCTGCTGCTGGTGGAAAGGGGAATAGGCGTGTTGGGAAGGGGAAAAAAGGTTGTGTCCGTGGGGTAGGTGCAGAAGAAAGACCATCTTCCAGCCAAACTAAAATGTCTACTTCTTTTAGCGGACAATGTGATAAGATCCCTTTCTTACGGCCACGCCAATCGCTACAAATTCCAGATGAGGCACAAAAACAGCAGGTGCTTCAACGGATATCAAGTGCTCCTTTAAGTGGGCTCTCCTCCACATCAACTTCAACATCACAAATACTCCAGTCCTCAAAGGTGTCACCCAAATCGCACTTGCTTCCTCACAGCTCCCAAATCTCCAGCTGCCCGTCTGAGTATGAGGTAGAACAGATGGTTGAGTCTGCAGAGCTGTTTACTCATACTATAGCCTGGGAATCAGAGGTCGACTCCAGCGCTTCTGTGAATCCAGACGAGGAAATGATCTGCACTGATGCCCAGAATCTTTATGAGTCGGATCCAGGACCAGACGCAGAAGGTTCTGACCATAATGTAGACCCTCATTCCCAAACTGTAACTCCTGTTGGTGGAGACAATGAGGAAGACGATGATAAGACTCAAATACCTGATTGGAGCGACAACTTTAGTTTTTTGTCAGGGCAGGAACAGGTTGGCTCTGAGGACGACGGGTGTGATAACGCACAGGGTGATGATGATGAGGTCGGAGATCCCACTTACTGTCAACCCACAGTCAGCCAAGAGATGAGGTCAGCAGAGGAGGTGGAGGAAGATGCTAGTGACGACGAGGTCAGGTTGCGCCTTCCTGGACAGAGACGTAGTACTGGAAGCACGTCAACAACTGCATCCTCAAACACAACTCTGCCTCTCACCACAAGTCGTGGTGGCTCTTCAGGTCGCATGGGTGCTAAGCCTTGCATAGCCTGGGCATTTTTTCAGATCGATAAAGATGACCCAACTCGTGTTATCTGTAACATTTGTCAGCAAAAGCTAAGTAGAGGCCAAAAAATACATAGTTTGAGCACTTCATGCATGAACCGGCACATGGACATGAAGCATAAGTTGCAGTGGGAAGCTCAGTGTGCTACAATGCGGCCTAGCCGGCCGGGCCAACCACCGTCTGCCATATCTTGTGCATCCGCGGCCTCTTCATCCTCTGTGACTGGGGGGACAGCAGTCACACCTGTTTTGGGGCGCAGACCTGCCACCTCTTTACCCGCAACAGCCAGCGTGATTGGCAGGTCATCATTTTCTTTGGAGGTGGTAACACCAGCTGGTCTTGAGCGCTGTCCGACATCGATAGCACCACCTTTGGATCAAGGCAACCTAACATGTCCGCCTGCATCTTCCTCACAGACCGGCAGTTTGCCGGGGACACCCTTATCAACCCCGTCTAAGCACAATAGCCAGCCCTCGGTCCCTCAGATGTGGACAAGTAAAAGACCATTTCCTCCTAGCCATGAGAAAGCTAAGAGGTTGAATTTCACCATCTGCAAGCTCTTGGCTACAGAAATGCTGCCTTTCCGCCTGGTGGACACAGAGGATTTTCGAGACCTTATGTCCGTCGCAGTGCCCCAGTACCAGATGCCCAGTCGGCACTACTTCTCAAAGAAAGGTGTGCCTGCGCTCCACCAGCATGTCGCACACAACATCACCGCTTCTTTGAGAAACTCTGTGTGTGACAGGGTGCATTTCACCACAGACACTTGGACGAGTAGGCATGGACAGGGGCGTTACATGTCACTGACTGGGCACTGGGTAACTATGGTGACAGCAGGACAAGGGGCTGCTGTCCAAGTCTTGCCGTCCCCACGAGTTGTGCGTCAATCCTCTTTATGTCAAAGTTCCTCCACTGCTTCTGCCTCCTCAACCTCCTCTCGGTCTTCCACCTGCACCCAAAGCCTGTCTGGTCATGCCACAAGCTTTCTAACTGCGCAGAAGGGATCCTGCACACCTCCTTACTATGCTGGCAATAGGGCTCAACGTCATCAGGCGGTTTTTACATTGAAATGTCTGGGAAATGTGAGTCACACAGCTGAGGAGTTGTGGTCAGCTCTGGAGAACCAATTTCATGAATGGTTGTCTCCACTGGACCTGAAACCAGGGAAGGCCGTGTGCGACAATGCTGCAAACCTTGGTGCGGCCCTTCGCCGGGGCAATGTCACACACGTGCCTTGTATGGCTCACGTGTTGAACCTGGTTGTCCAGCAATTTTTAGCCCACTATCCCAGACTAGATGGCCTTCTGCAGAGGGCACGGTCGCTGTGTGCTCACTTCCGCCGTTCGCATCCCGCAGCTCAGCGACTTACATCTCTACAGAAGTCGTTGGGCCTGCCACTTCACCGGCTAAAATGCGATGTGCCTACCCGGTGGAATTCAACTCTGCACATGTTGCAGCGACTGTGGCAGCACCGACAAGCCCTGGTGCAATACGTTCTGACGTATAGCCTGGGCCAACGAGATTCAGAGGTGGGGCAAATCACGCTGGAGGAGTGGTCTCAGATCAGGGACCTATGCACCCTTCTGCACAGTTTTGAAATGGCGACGAAGATGTTTAGTGCTGACGATGCCATTATCAGCATGACTATTCCGGTGATTTACATGCTGGAGCACATGTTAAACAGAATTCGGAGTCAGGTGGTGGCACAAGAGGAGGTGGAGGAAGTAGAGGAGGAGGAGTTGTATGCGGAAGGGCTAACATCTGCAAGGTCCAGACGGTCGGCAGCACCAAGGCGGAAAGGCATGTGAGGGTGGGGGAGATGATTTTACCAGGGCGCATGGTAGCAGCCAAGCTAGTGAGGAAGGTGCAGGAGCCCAGGAAGAAGTGGAGGACGAACTGATGGAAGACTCATCAGATGAGGGAGACCTTGATCAAATTTCTGTTGTGCGAGGTTGGGGGGAGAGGACAGAGGAAGGAAGCATGATTGTTACCTCGCCACCAACACAACAGGGACTTGGTGCTCCTGGATGCGCAACACACATGAGTGCCTTCTTGCTGCACTACCTGCAACATGACCCTCGAATTGTGAGAATTAGAAATAATCCTGACTACTGGGTTGCCACACTGTTAGATCCCCGGTACAAAAGTAAATTTGCAGAAATTATTCCTGCCATAGAAAGGGATGCACGCATGCAGGAGTATCAGCAGAGACTGTTGCAGAATCTTACATGTGCTTTTCCACAAAATACCAGTGGTGCACGTAGTGAATCTCACAGTTCCAACTTGCCAACCGTGGGACCGTCAAGTGTTCAGCACTCAAACCGTAACAGAACCACAGTATCTGCTGGTAACATCAATTTTGCGGAATCATTTCACCACTTTTTTAGCCCATCCTTTGCAAGGCCACAGGAGACAAGAAGTCTGACACATAGTCAACGCCTAGAGACGATGGTACAGGAGTATCTCCAAGTAAACATTGAAGCCACGACTGTGTCACTGGACCCTTGCTCTTTTTGGGCTTCCAATCTGGATAAATGGCCGGAGCTAGCCACTTACGCCTTGGAGATCTTGTCATGCCCCGCAGCCAGCGTTCTGTCTGAACGTGTGTTCAGCGCTGCTGGTGGTGTGCTGACAGATAAGCGCACGCGGCTCTCCACTGATAATGTAGACAGACTCACGTTCATAAAGATGAACAAATCATGGATCCGAAACGACTTTTCTACCCCTGTGTCATCCTGGGGAGAGTAAAAGCTTGATGATTGGTTAAAATCACCCTACCAACCGTTTTAAGCTTTCAAATTACTAATCATGTTTATCTGTATCTTGACTGGAAAATAATTTGGGCTTTGTAGCAGTGTGCAGCACTGATCCTATTAGGCCATCTATAATAAGCTTCACCAGATTTAAAATTAAAAATAATTTTTAGCTGCATCTAGCCCGGAAAATAATTTTGGGGCTCCGAGATGCGCAAGACACATAAGTGCCTTCTTGCTGCACTACCTGCAGCATGACCCTCATATTGTCAGAATTCGAAGTAATCATGACTACTGGGTTGCCACACTCTTAGATCCCCCAAACTTTTCGATCAACCTTTTCATTTTAATAAAGACAAAAAAAATGGTCATTTTTGAAATTATAAGCATTAGCAGGTTGTTAGAAACTGAAATCAAACAGTTTTCAACTCAAAACTTTATTCTAGGTGATGTTACATTTTCACATAGGACCCCTTGTTCGAAAGGAGCTTCTGAACTCTCTCGTCCATTGAATTTGTCAGGTTTTGGATGGTTTCTGCTTCAATTGTTTTGCATGAGGACAGAATACCCTCCCAGAGCTGTTGCTTAGATGTGAACTGCCTCCCGCCATCATAGACACTCCTTTTAATGATGCTCCAAAGGTTCTGAATGGGGTAGAGGTCAGGGGAGCATGGGGGTCACACCATAAGTTTGTCCCCTTTTATGCCCATATCAGCCAGAGATGCAGATGTTTTATGTGCAGCATGAGATGGTGCATTATCATGCAGAAAAATGATCTTGCTGTGAAATACACGGTTCTTCTTCTTGAACCATGGCAGGAAGTGCTGTTTGAGAAAATCCACAAACATTATGGAGTTCATCTTTAGCGCCTTCAGGGATCCTAAAGGGGCCGACAATCTCTCTCCCCATGATTCCAGCCCAAAACATTTCTCCACCTCCTCCTTGTTGGCGCTGTAGCCGTGTTTGCGTGGGGTGTCCATCAACCAGCCATCCTCCACTCCATTCATCTGGACCATCGAGCGCTGCACGGCACTCATCCGTGAACAAAACAGTTTTGAAATCAGTCTTCATGTAATGTTTGGCCCACTGGAGCCGTTTCTGCTTGTGTGAAGTGGATAGAGGAGGTCGACAGGATGGCGTATGCACAGCTGCAAACCTCTGAAGGACCCTGCATCTTGTTGTTCGGGGGACGTTGGAGGCACAAGCAGCTTCAAAAACTTGTCTGCTGCTATGACAAGGCTTTTTTGCCGCTGCTGTTTCAACCTGACGTAATTGCCTGTAGGAAAGAGTCCTCAATTTGCCCTTATCAGCACGCACACGTGTGTACTGTGAATCAGCTACATACTTCTTGATTGCCAAGACACTTCATCCTGATCATCGCACAATGTTGATTGTAGTCATGCCTTGACCTAAACACTCCACAATTTGTTGCTTCTCAGCAGCCGACACATCCTTTTTCTTTCCCATTTTGGCAGAAAATGTAGGCTGCTTAATAATGTGAGAGAGCCTTCTTAAGTAGTCTTGCCTTTCATTGGACACACCTGCCAAACTAATTAGCACAGGTGTCTGCAATTGCTTACAGTGATATAAAGAGCCCTGACACACATCACCATCAATGAGTTTAACTGACAAACAAACAAATTCTTCCCTTATCACTCCTAAACACTTTTTGCATAATATTTTGGAACGTGGTGTACATGTGCTTTTCCACAAAACACCAGTGGTTCACGTAGTGAATCTTACAGTTCTAACTTGCCAACCGTGGTCTGTATGGAATTGTTCAATAAAGGGCCCAAAATTAAGATAACATAGATGGGAGAGGTCTCTATGAATAGGAATTCCTAAGTATTTGATACCCTGTGAGGGCCAGGCAAAGGGAAAGTTGGACTGGATGGAATCCTATATGGATTTAGGGAGGGAGACATCGAGGGCCTCAGACTTCGCTGCATTGATTTTAAAATGTTACCATGTAACAAAGTGATCTATTTCAGCCGTAACAGCAGGGATGGATATATGTGATTGAGTGATATATACTAGGACATCATCAGCAAATAGAGAGCACTTGTACTCGGTGCCTCCCACCTCAATCCACCTAATATTGGGGTTATGGCGAATTGATGAGAGCAGGTGCTCCGTCTCTAGGATGTATAAGAGAGGGGACAGAGGACATCCCTGCCTTGTCCCATTGGTGATTGTGAAAGGTGATGAAAATGTTCTGACGCACCCCCTGGGCCTTGGGACACCCGGAGCCGGACCCTTTTTGGTGGATGCTGGTGGTTGTAGTCTTCGTGGCGGCGATCCGGTTCCATGGCTCAGGGCGGTCAAACCAGTGGCGGAACTATTTATGTGGTTTTGATGTTTAAATGTCCGACTACGCCACCCGTGGATTGCGGTCAGAGTGAACCGCCGCTGCAGGGCAGACCGCTAAGGCTGGTGTTGTGGGTGCAGCAGAGCGTAGCATAACTCCCCACGGGAGGAGTATAGCCTCAGGGCAGTGTATGCGGAGGATGGGGGTGATGGTGCAGGGCAGCAGCAATAACGACACGGAGTCAGTGATGCAGTTCAGGGCCTTTACTCACAGTTCTTATTATCCAGACCACGTCTGCAGGTAACGGCTGCCCACGTCGTACTGTGCTCACCAGGTGAGGGGCTCAGACAACTCCCAGATAACTTTGGAGCGCTTCACAGGACCCCCTTTGTGTGTCCTTTGTCTGGCCTTTCTTACCAACACTTCTGTCTGGCTGCCTCGGGCCTCCTCTTGGTAAACTTGGCGCCAGTTTCCCTGACCCTATGTGGTGCCTTCCTAGCGGGTGGAGCAAGGGGCTGCGCCACATAAAATGTCAGAGCCTCCGGTTTCTAGCTGAGGGTCGTTTCCTGCCTCCACTAGTTCGGGGACCGGTCTCCCCCTTTGGCCTGACCCCTCCACGCAGGTGGATTCGGGCGTGCGGTGGCGACTCGCCCGTCCGCACCCCTGGGATCCCTTCATTCCTCGTTCCTGGAGCCTTCTCCGCTCCTCTTCCTTCCTTCTCCCTCTTGCAGGCCTGGGCCTCTGTTACTAGGCCCGCCTCCGGAGCAGAGCTCATGCAGAGCCCCTGCTCCCTGCCACTTCTGCTCAGACTTCTCTGCACTGAACTAAGATGGTGCCCACCTTTTATACTCCCTTCTCAATGCACCCAGGAACTGCTTCCTCCCTGCTCCTGCACTGCAGGGTTCCCCTTCCTCAGTGTTCCCTCCCCCCACTCCAGCCAGGGACAGGGACTGTCGTGCCCATCTCAGGGGCATATTGGTCGCCCTGCCCCACGGCAATGTGGTGTAATGCATGCAGGTGTCGGGTCCTGATCCACACTCCATCCTTATCTGAGAGTGAGATATCACACCTCTGGGTGAGGTGCAATACGTCTGTAGCAACCGAGCCCTGGTTGGCATGTGAAAAAAAATCGCAGATCAGCACGGTCCCATAGTATAACATTGGGCCGAGTGCTACCCAATAAGGCTATGTGCACACAATCAGGAATTGCTTGCAGAAATTTCTCCAGCGTTTCTGCAAGTTTCTGCACCTCCTGGCAGCAAAAACGCTATGGAAAATCCGCAGCATTTTTGATGCGTTTTTGCCATGCGTTTTTCTCCAATGCATTGTACTGGAAAAACGTAGGTCAAAATACAGAAAGAATGGACATGCTGCTTCTTTTTCCGCACATAAAATTCAGTCAGTAAAAATCCTGATCATGTGCACAGAACTTGCAAAATGTCATAGGAAACCATGGGATATGGTTTGCAATGCGTTTTTGGCCTATTTCTGCTCGGAAAAAAGCACCAAAAACGCACTGTGTGCACATAGCCTAAAACATCAGATAGCACTTGGCCATGTTATACACTCCCTACTGCCTTATACACATTAAAGTGAACCTGCCATCAAGATATTATCCCTCTTACAAAAGGCAGGTGTGTAAAGGCCCTTTAATGTTGATTACACCCATGCGTTGCTTGTAGCATTTAAATTGAAAATTGTAGAAAAATCCAGCCTTGAAGGTTTAACTGCCAGTGTGGGGGACGGACACTGTACTTCCAGCTATTCTGCTTTTCTTACTATTTGGATACGGCCCCACTATCAGTATTGTTCAGTATTTGGTCAGTAATTTTTCTCAGGAGTGGGAGCCAAAACCAGGAGTGGGTGATAAATGCAGAATTGGTGACTTGTTTCTATTATACCTTTTCTCTGATTGTTCCTCACCTGGTTTTGGCTCCTACTCCTGAGAAAAAATTCTGACCAAATACTGACCAAATACTGATAGTGGAGGGTGACCTTACTCTTCCCGCCCCAGCTTCTGGTCCCTGATGGAGAGATCACTCTTGTCTGTGACCTACTTACACTGCCCAAATTGATAGTCCGATACTTGAAATGTCATCAGGAGCCTACATAGCATGCACCACCCCCTCTTAATTTCCAACTGTCCAGAAATTTCAAGAATGTCTATAAAAATAGGACACTTTTTTGACCTTTTCATGAAAATATTGAAGGCGCCCGTGATGTTTTTGAAGCTGAAGAAACTTATAGAAATTATTTTGACTGTAATTATCATTTTACAGTTTATAGTGAGCGCAGCTGATGTCTTTATATCAGAATTATGGGCTGTAGATATGGATCACTTCTAATCATAATGATTTATTATGGTTTTCCAATATGTCTGTAAAAAATAGGATCTGTCTGTGATTTTTTGATAAGCTGTCCAGAAAAAAGTAAAAAGTCAATTTTGCAACCCTGATGAGACAACCCCGGGCAATAACATCGCTTGTGCAAAATCTCAAGCAGGGGATTTAAAAGGCATTAAAGGACCTTTATCCACATACTATTAGTTAGGGGTCTAATATCCTGATGACAGGTTCCCTTTAAGTAATTAACTAAGTAGCAGTGCAAGAAAGATAATGTAAAAGGAACAAAAGTCTGCTTTGCCAACGTAACACAGTGTTAGCAACAGGATGACCATCGGAAAAGGCATGGCACCAATATTTTTCTAAGGTGACAAGAAGACCATGTGATCAAACGCCTACATGAAATGATGAATGTAGGTGTTAATTTCATCATTAGTAAATAGGAAGTTTACAGTGGACCACAGAATTAAAGTGGACTCCAACCCGCGACCATCCAGTTGTGGTCAAACTATATATATATACAGTACAGACCAAAAGTTTGGACACACCTTCTCATTTATAGATTTTTCTGTATTTTCATGACTATGAAAATTGTACATTCACACTGAAGGCATCAAAACTATGAATTAACACATGTGGAATTATATACTTTACAAAAAAGTGTGAAATAACTGAAAATATGTCTTATATTCTAGGTTCTTCAAAGTAGCCACCTTTTGCTTTGATGACTGCTTTGCACACTCTTGGCATTCTGATGAGCTTCAAGAGATAGTCACCGTAAATGGTTTTCACTTGATAGGTGTGCCCTGTCAGGTTTAATAAGTAGGATTTCTTGCCTCATAAATGGGGTTGGGACCATCAGTTGTGTTGTACAGAAGTCTGGTGGATACACAGCTGATAGTCCTACTGAATAGACTGTTAGAATTTGTATTATGGCAAGAAAAAAGCAGCTAAGTAAGAAAAACGAGTGGCCATCATTACTTTAAGAAATGAAGGTCAGTCAGTCCGAAAAATTGGGCAAACTTTGAAAGTGTCCCCAAGTGCAGTTGCAAAAGCCATCAAGTGCTACAAAGAAACTGGCTCACATGAGGACCACCCCAGGAAAGGAAGACCAAGAGTCACCTCTGCTTCTGAGGATAAGTTTATCTGAGTCACCATGCATGATAATGCCCCGTCTCATGCTGCACATAACACATCTACATCTCTGGCTGCTATGGGCATAAAAGGGGACAAACTTATGGTGTGGCACCCATGCTCCCCTGACCTCAACCCCATTGAGAACCTCTGGAGCATCATCAAAAGGAGTGTCTATAATGGCGGGAGGCAGTTCACATCTAAGCAACAGCTCTGGGAGGGTATTCTGTCCTCATGCAAAACAATTGAAGCAGAAACCATCCAAAACCTGACAAATTCAATGGACGAGAGAGTTCAGAAGCTCCTTTCGAACAAGCGGTCCTATGTGCAAATGTAACATCACCTAGAATAAAGTTTTAAGTTGAAAACTGTTTGATTTCAGTTTGTAATAACCTGCTAATGCTTATAATTTCAAAAATGACCATTTTTTTGTTCTATATTAAAATGAAAAGGTTGAAAACTCTGCTGTGCATAATAATTTGGACCATGCATTTTGAGTGCAGTTTGAGTTTTTTATTTTTTTAAAAATATACTGTTATCATATGCAGTATGTACAAAAACCTTTCAATTGTACTCTAATAGTTATTTGACTGGAAAATTACAATGACTGCAATTCATATAGGTAATTTGGGAAAATCCGAGAAAATATTATTTGCATAATAATTTGGAACACAGTGTTTATAGAGTCACAAATTATAATTTGAAGGGAGTCTGTAAGCAGGATTTCACACCCCAAACTATATGCATATAAAGCTCTTTCAAAGACAAGTCCAGCACTATCTTGTTACTGAGAAATCCACATTTGGATTGATTTGCAAATGGGGCTGTAGATCTGAAGCCGCTGTCACTCCAGCTCCAGCCACGCACAGCCTCCTCCGGCTTGACTGACAGCTCTTTTGCCTGAAGTCTCACAGCAGGCTGTCTGTCAAGAAGGAGAAGGTGGCATTGGGTGAGAAGTAGAGCTGGAGTGACAGAGGCTTCAGACTTTCAGCCTCATTTGCATATCTGTTCAAACGCTGATTCCTTAGTAATGGAGAAAGGAACTGGCCATGTACAGGTATTGGTGGACTTGTCTTTGAAAAAGATACATGCACATATAAATAGTTTGACTTTTCCAAATTTCCATAGTGATAACACAATTTACTGACTTTTAAGGTGTAGGTGACAAACCCTATTTTTCCCACTGCTCTTCCTGGGTCAGTGGTCACATATCATACAACTGATTAGACTGTGACTAGTTGCCTCCCCTGCGTTAGTTGGTCAATGAAACTGACTGAAAAGATACTGACCCCGCATTTACCAGCTGGGACACATTGTTACACATCAGGTAAACTCCAGGCAACTCACACTGCCATTGAATTCACTCACCATGCAAATGATTTATCTGGAAATTAAAACCCACAGATACCCACTGTTACGTTTCATAGCACCGCACTTTGATTTTATGCTGGTGGTTCTGAAATTTTAATTGGAAATTTACCTGTTGAGTAATTCTGTTTGTTTTGTGTTCTGCTCCTATGACATACAATTTTCTAATTACTCACTTGGCAGAGTCTCATTTCAATCCCGTCACCTGCAGAGTTATCTATTACCAGAATTTTAAGGTGTAATGAACATTAATTTAATATGGGTTTTCATGTGAGTATAAATAGTCCTGGTGCCAAAATATGCTGATTATTAAAGTTTCAATTTATAATAAGTTTCAAGTTGGCTGAAATATATTTGTTCCCTCAGCACCTTGGATGATATTTTCTACTAAGTACAACTAAAAATGGAAGTGATCATTATATAATAATGTCCATTACCAACCATGTACTGTAAGGATATTTCCTGTCTAAATCCTCAACAATCAATCTTGGAACAAATCAAGCCAGATATGTCACTTAAAGAAAGGATCACCAAGCTACAACGTGCCTACTTTGCACACATTATATGGAGAGAGCTATCACTACAGAAGGAGATCATGGTCAGAAGCATAGAAGGAACAAGGCAGAGAGGAAGACCAGCAACCCGATGTCTTGATACTTTGAAGATCATGGCGGAGAAGACCCTTGTGGACCTATCTAGCCTTGCTCAAGATCGATCTTCCTACAGAGGGTTCATCCATCAAGTTGCCATGGCTCGAGCTGAAGGCCATTAAATAATAATAATAATAATAATAATAAATCCTCATCAGATCCAGTGACATTCCACATATAATACTGGTTATGGTGTTGTTTAATGGTATGTGCACATGTGTACGTCTTTTTGCTCAGTTTTCGGAGCAGAAATTGAGCGCAAACAAGTTTTTGAGAAGTTTAGAGATTTGGAGGGGAATTTGAAGAGTTTTTGCTCAGTTATAGAAATCTCCTGTTCACTGGGCTTATTTTTAACACAGCGTAAACTGACCTGCGGTGCGTGTTTCAAATCCGCAACTTGTCAATTTCTCTTGGCGGTACGCCGAGTTTTCTATGTGGAATTTCCCCATAGACTTACATTAGATGCCGAAAATCTGCAGGTAAAAAAAGCACATACGTTTTAAGTGGGTTTCCTAAGTATGTCAATCAAGTTTTCTCAAAGACAAATGTCAGGAAGTTTCAAGAACAAAGCAGCTTTATTTAAAACATGACAAATCAACTAGAGACAAAAACCGCAGCGTCAAAAACGAGATAAAAAACTATGTTAAAAAAAGGCACACAAAAATGCAATAAAAAAAAGCAAGTAACCTGTATGCACTGTAATCACTCTCCAGCACGTTGATTGACAGCCTGCTCTGCGGCATGTGTGTACAGTGTGAATATGGAGCATGCTGTCAATCAATCTGCTGGGGAATGATTACAGAGCGTTCACTGTGTAGTGATCGGTAACTGTTACAGCTCCCTGCACCTCCCCAATGACTGTAAAGGAGCTGTGGTAGACAGAATAAGCCTGCATTTTCTACCTGTAGCCATGCTACCAATAAGCCTGCAGATAAATAGCGATTCTGGATATGACAGGTTCCTTTTAAATGTATTACATTTTGAAATCTATTTTTTTCGAAATGATCTCTTCACCTACAAAAATTTAAATGTAAGTAAATATAGAAAAAGAAGGAATCCTGAACTCACAATGCCCCTGTGAATAACTCCATCTAGCTTTACTTGTGGCTGCTGCTTGGGCTGCTGACAAACAGGTGCACATGCAAATTTTGAAAAAATGTAGCAGGTCATCCACTTGTAAATGATAAAATCACTTCTTTATTTCGGTTCCATTAAAAGATTATCCATACTGTCCAAACCTTCATCTCTGACACGTTTCCAGCGCAAATTTCGCCCTTAGTCATAGAGATCAATCTCTATGACTAAGGGCGGTATTTGCACCGGAAATGCGTTTCAAAAACTCTGCAGTTCTCAAATTCAGTCAGGGAAAAAAACAAGCGTGTGTATGATATTCTGAAGTCTTGTAGCTTTTGCTAATACTAAAAAGCGGAACTTAATTTGCCTACAAAAACACAGAAAAAAAACACTGCAAAAATGCTGCATGTGACCATAACCTTAGGGTATATATGCACATGACATCTTTTTCAGGTGGATTCCAACTGAAAAAGTGCAGCTAAATATGAACATAAAGCACAGCAATGTAAAAACGATATTGCTGTGCGTGTGTTCATTGCTTAGTTACCTCTTTTAACTAGAGATGAGCGTTGTTCTACTCGAACTGTTCGCCAATCTCAAATTCGAGCTGTTTTGGGCGGTGTTCGAGCCGTTCGGCGAACACGAACAATTTGAGAAAAATTCGGCTGTTCGAGGTTATGTTCGATAACTGTTCGTGCACCAAAATCATAACTGGATTTTTTCTCAGTAATGATGAAAATTAATGTTAATACGCAGTTTGAGTGTACAGCGGGGTGGGGGGAGGGGCAGGGGATGGATCTCTGCAGGAACAATGAAGATCTCCATTTTTTTTCTCTTTCCCGCATTTACAGTGGGGAGGTGCAATCTGTCAGCCTATCAGCAGCGCACACACGGAGCGAAGTGCTTTTTTTCACACAAGCAAGTGCATGTGTCATTGGCAGTGTATGTCACATGTCCTTGCCCTATAAGACCAAGCCATTTTCCCCGTCGCCACCATTTTCTCACTGCTGCAGCTGCGTGTTAGACGGCACCGCTGTTGCTGTGTGCGCTATACCTTGTTAATTTCAAGCCAATTTTCGCACAAATCTACAGATAGCTTGGGAGTAGGGAATAGTTGTGATTGCAGTCCTTTTAAGGACTAGGTTACAGCATTTCCTACGACTTTTATCAGGCAGGTCTGTGCTCTTAAATAGATAGATTGTGGGAGTAAAGACTAATTGTAATTGGAGTCCTTTTCAGGACTAGGTTACATCAGTTCCTATCAGTTTTTGCCAGGCAGGTCTGTGCCAGTGCTGTGCAAGTTTTTTTCACAGCATTTGGCTGAATCTAGCAACGCTAATCCTTTTTGGCCTATTGCAGAGTGTGTTAGTCAGTGGAGTAGCCTATCTGTGTTGCAAGATATACCACCTGTGTATAGAATACCAATTTTTTTACTGCACCTAGTGAAGTAAAATCTTTTGGGCATAGCATCATTCTATTAGTCCATCTATACTGACCTCCATCAGGTTGCAAATTGAATATAATTTTTTTCTGCATCTAGCTCTGAAAAAATATTGGGCTTCTAGCTGTGTGTGGGACTTGTTCTATTAATCCATCTATACAGACCTCCATCAGGTTGCAAACTGAATATATTTTTTTCTGCATCTACCTCTGAAAAAATATTGGGCTTCTAGCTGTGTGTGGGACTTGTTCTATTAATCTATCTATACAGACCTCCATCAGGTTGCAAACTGAATATATTTTTTTCTGCATCTACCTCTGAAAAAATATTGGGCTTCTAGCTGTGTGTGGGACTTGTTCTATTAATCCATCTATACAGACCTCCATCAGGTTGCAAACTGAATATATTTTTTTCTGCATCTACCTCTGAAAAAATATTGGGCTTCTAGCTGTGTGTGGGACTTGTTGTATTAGTCCATCTATACTGACCTCCATCAGGTTGCAAACTGAATATATTTTTTTCTGCATCTACCTCTGAAAAAATATTGGGCTTCTAGCTGTGTGTGGGACTTGTTCTATTAATCCATCTATACAGACCTCCATCAGGTTGCAAATTGAATATAATTTTTTTCTGCATCTAACCCAGCCAATAGTTTTGGCCTAATACCACAGTTTGGCCACTCAGCTCTGCTCGGTTCCCATCCATTGTTTTTTTGTGCAAACAACTCCAGAGTTGTGAATTAGTAAACCACCAAAATGAGTGGAAAAAGGCCTGCTGCTGGTGGAAAGGGGAATAGGCGTGTTGGGAAGGGGAAAAAAGGTTGTGTCCGTGGGGTAGGTGTTAAAGCAACAGTAACATCTGCAGAAGAAAGACCATCTTTCAGCCAAACTAAAATGTCTACTTCTTTTAGCGGACAATGTGATAAGATCCCTTTCTTACGGCCACGCCAATCGCTACAAATTCCAGATGAGGCACAAAAACAGCAGGTGCTTCAACGGATATCAAGTGCTCCTTTAAGTGGGCTCTCCTCCACATCAACTTCAACATCACAAATACTCCAGTCCTCAAAGGTGTCACCCCAATCGCACTTGCTTCCTCACAGCTCCCAAATCTCCAGCTGCCCGTCTGAGTATGAGGTAGAACAGATGGTTGAGTCTGCAGAGCTGTTTACTCATACTATAGCCTGGGAATCAGAGGTCGACTCCAGCGCTTCTGTGAATCCAGACGAGGAAATGATCTGCACTGATGCCCAGAATCTTTATGAGTCGGATCCAGGACCAGACGCAGAAGGTTCTGACCATAATGTAGACCCTCATTCCCAAACTGTAACTCCTGTTGGTGGAGACAATGAGGAAGACGATGATAAGACTCAAATACCTGATTGGAGCGACAACTTTAGTTTTTTGTCAGGGCAGGAACAGGTTGGCTCTGAGGACGACGGGTGTGATAACGCACAGGGTGATGATGATGAGGTTGGAGATCCCACTTACTGTCAACCCACAGTCAGCCAAGAGATGAGGTCAGCAGAGGAGGTGGAGGAAGATGCTAGTGACAACGAGGTCAGGTTGCGCCTTCCTGGACAGAGACGTAGTACTGGAAGCACGTCAACAACTGCATCCTCAAACACAACTCTGCCTCTCACCACAAGTCGTGGTGGCTCTTCAGGTCGCATGGGTGCTAAGCCTTGCATAGCCTGGGCATTTTTTCAGATCGATAAAGATGACCCAACTCGTGTTATCTGTAACATTTGTCAGCAAAAGCTAAGTAGAGGCCAAAAAATACATAGTTTGAGTACTTCATGCATGAACCGGCACATGGACATGAAGCATAAGTTGCAGTGGGAAGCTCAGTGTGCTACAATGCGGCCTAGCCGGCCGGGCCAACCACCGTCTGCCATATCTTGTGCATCCGCGGCCTCTTCATCCTCTGTGACTGGGGGGACAGCAGTCACACCTGTTTTTGGGGCGCAGACCTGCCACCTCTTTACCCGCAACAGCCAGCGTGATTGGCAGGTCATCATTTTCTTTGGAGGTGGTAACACCAGCTGGTGTTGAGCGCTGTCCGACATCGATAGCACCAACTTTGGATCAAGGCAACCTAACATGTCCGCCTGCATCTTCCTCACAGACCGGCAGTTTGCCGGGGACACCCTTATCAACCCCGTCTAAGCACAATAGCCAGCCCTCGGTCTCTCAGATGTGGACAAGTAAAAGACCATTTCCTCCTAGCCATGAGAAAGCTAAGAGGTTGAATTTCACCATCTGCAAGCTCTTGGCTACAGAAATGCTGCCTTTCCGCCTGGTGGACACAGAGGATTTTCGAGACCTTATGTCCGTCGCAGTGCCCCAGTACCAGATGCCCAGTCGGCACTACTTCTCAAAGAAAGGTGTGCCTGTGCTCCACCAGCATGTCGCACACAACATCACCGCTTCTTTGAGAAACTCTGTGTGTGACAGGGTGCATTTCACCACAGACACTTGGACGAGTAGGCATGGACAGGGGCGTTACATGTCGCTGACTGGGCACTGGGTAACTATGGTGACAGCAGGACAAGGGGCTGATGTCCAAGTCTTGCCGTCCCCACGAGTTGTGCGTCAATCCTCTTTATGTCAAAGTTCCTCCACTGCTTCTGCCTCCTCAACCTCCTCTCGGTCTTCCACCTGCACCCAAAGCCTGTCTGGTCATGCCACAATCTTTCTAACTGCGCAGAAGGGATCCTGCACACCTCCTTACTATGCTGGCAGTAGGGCTCAACGTCATCAGGCGGTTTTTACATTGAAATGTCTGGGAAATGTGAGTCACACAGCTGAGGAGTTGTGGTCAGCTCTGGAGAACCAATTTCATGAATGGTTGTCTCCACTGGACCTGAAACCAGGGAAGGCCGTGTGCGACAATGCTGCAAACCTGGGTGCGGCCCTTCGCCGGGGCAATGTCACACACGTGCCTTGTATGGCTCATGTGTTGAACCTGGTTGTCCAGCAATTTTTAGCCCACTATCCCAGACTAGATGGCCTTCTGCAGAGGGCACGGTCGCTGTGTGCTCACTTCCGCCGTTCGCATCCCGCAGCTCAGCGACTTACATCTCTACAGAAGTCGTTGGGCCTGCCACTTTACCGGCTAAAATGCGATGTGCCTACCCGGTGGAATTCAACTCTGCACATGTTGCAGCGACTGTGGCAGCACCGACAAGCCCTGGTACAATACGTTCTGACGTATAGCCTGGGCCAACGAGATTCAGAGGTGGGGCAAATCACGCTGGAGGAGTGGTCTCAGATCAGGGACCTATGCACCCTTTTGCACAGTTTTGAAATGGCGACAAAGATGTTTAGTGCTGACGATGCCATTATCAGCATGACTATTCCGGTGATTTACATGCTGGAGCACATGTTAAACAGAATTCGGAGTCAGGTGGTGGCACAAGAGGAGGTGGAGGAAGTAGAGGAGGAGGAGTTGTATGCGGAAGGGCTAACATCTGCAAGGTCCAGACGGTCGGCAGCACCAAGGCGGCAGGCATGTGAGGGTGGGGGAGATGGTTTTACCAGGGCGCATGGTAGCAGCCAAACTAGTGAGGAAGGTGCAGGAGCCCAGGAAGAAGTGGAGGACGAACTGATGGAAGACTCATCAGATGAGGGAGACCTTGATCACATTTCTGTTGTGCGAGGTTGGGGGGAGAGGACAGAGGAAGGAAGCATGATTGTTACCTCGCCACCAACACAACAGGGACTTGGTGCTCCTGGATGCGCAACACACATGAGTGCCTTCTTGCTTCACTACCTGCAACATGACCCTCGAATTGTGAGAATTAGAAATAATCCTGACTACTGGGTTGCCACACTGTTAGATCCCCGGTACAAAAGTAAATTTGCAGAAATTATTCCTGCCATAGAAAGGGATGCACGCATGCAGGAGTATCAGCAGAGACTGTTGCAGAATCTTACATGTGCTTTTCCACAAAATACCAGTGGTGCACGTAGTGAATCTCACAGTTCCAACTTGCCAACCGTGGGACCGTCAAGTGTTCAGCACTCAAACCGTAACAGAACCACAGTATCTGCTGGTAACATCAATTTTGCGGAATCATTTCACCACTTTTTTAGCCCATCCTTTGCAAGGCCACAGGAGACAAGAAGTATGACACATAGTCAACGCCTAGAGACGATGGTACAGGAGTATCTCCAAGTAAACATTGAAGCCACGACTGTGTTACTGGACCCTTGCTCTTTTTGGGCTTCCAATCTGGATAAATGGCCGGAGCTAGCCACTTACGCCTTGGAGATCTTGTCATGCCCCGCAGCCAGCGTTCTGTCTGAACGTGTGTTCAGCGCTGCTGGTGGTGTGCTGACAGATAAGCGCACGCGGCTCTCCACTGATAATGTAGACAGACTCACGTTCATAAAGATGAACAAATCATGGATCCGAAACGACTTTTCTACCCCTGTGTCATCCTGGGGAGAGTAAAAGCTTGATGATTGGTTAAAATCACCCTACCAACCGTTTTAAGCTTTCAAATTACTAATCATGTTTATCTGTATCTTGGCTGGAAAATAATTTGGGCTTTGTAGCAGTGTGCAGCACTGATTCTATTAGGCCATCTATAATAAGCTCCACCAGATTTAAAATTACTAATCATGTTTATCTGTATCTTGACTGGAAAATAATTTGGGCTTTGTAGCAGTGTGCAGCACTGATCCTATTAGGCCATCTATACTAAAGCTTCACCAGATTTAAAATTAATAATAATTTTTAGCTGCATCTAGCCCGGAAAATAATTTTGGGGCTCCGAGATGCGCAAGACACATAAGTGCCTTCTTGCTGCACTACCTGCAGCATGACCCTCATATTGTCAGAATTCGAAGTAATCATGACTACTGGGTTGCCACACTCTTAGATCCCCCAAACTTTTCGATCAACCTTTTCATTTTAATAAAGACCAAAAAAATGGTCATTTTTGAAATTATAAGCATTAGCAGGTTGTTAGAAACTGAAATCAAACAGTTTTCAACTCAAAACTTTATTCTAGGTGATGTTACATTTTCACATAGGACCCCTTGTTCGAAAGGAGCTTCTGAACTCTCTCGTCCATTGAATTTGTCAGGTTTTGGATGGTTTCTGCTTCAATTGTTTTGCATGAGGACAGAATACCCTCCCAGAGCTGTTGCTTAGATGTGAACTGCCTCCCGCCATCATAGACACTCCTTTTAATGATGCTCCAAAGGTTCTGAATGGGGTACAGGTCAGGGGAGCATGGGGGTCACACCATAAGTTTGTCCCCTTTTATGCCCATATCAGCCAGAGATGCAGATGTTTTATGTGCAGCATGAGATGGTGCATTATCATGCAGAAAAATGATCTTGCTGTGAAATACACGGTTCTTCTTCTTGAACCATGGCAGGAAGTGCTGTTTGAGAAAATCCACATACATTATGGAGTTCATCTTTAGCGCCTTCAGGGATCCTAAAGGGGCCGACAATCTCTCTCCCCATGATTCCAGCCCAAAACATTACTCCACCTCCTCCTTGTTGGCGCTGTAGCCGTGTTTGCGTGGGGTGTCCATCAACCAGCCATCCTCCACTCCATCCATCTGGACCATCGAGCGCTGCACGGCACTCATCCGTGAACGAAACAGTTTTGAAATCAGTCTTCATGTAATGTTTGGCCCACTGGAGCCGTTTCTGCTTGTGTGAAGTGGATAGAGGAGGTCGACAGGATGGCGTATGCACAGCTGCAAACCTCTGAAGGACCCTGCATCTTGTTCTTCAGGGGACGTTGGAGGCACAAGCAGCTTCAAAAACTTGTCTGCTGCTATGACAAGGCTTTTTTGCCGCTGCACTTTCAACCTGACGTAATTGCCTGTAGGAAAGAGTCCTCAATTTGCCCTTATCAGCACGCACACGTGTGTACTGTGAATCAGCTACATACTTCTTGATTGCCAAGACACTTCATCCTGATCATCGCACAATGTTGATTGTAGTCATGCCTTGACCTAAACACTCCACAATTTGTTGCTTCTCAGCAGCCGACACATCCTTTTTCTTTCCCATTTTGGCAGAAAATGTAGGCTGCTTAATAATGTGAGACAGCCTTCTTAAGTAGTCTTGCCTTTCATTGGACACACCTGCCAAACTAATTAGCACAGGTGTCTGCAATTGCTTACAGTGATATAAAGAGCCCTGACACACATCACCATCAATGAGTTTAACTGACAAACAAACAAATTGTTCCCTTATCACTCCTAAACACTTTTTGCATAATAATTTGGAACGCAGTGTACATGTGCTTTTCCACAAAACACCAGTGGTTCACGTAGTGAATCTTACAGTTCTAACTTGCCAACCGTGGTCTGTATGGAGTTGTTCAATAAAGGGCCCAAAATTAAGATAACATAGATGGGAGAGGTCTCTATGAATAGGAATTCCTAAGTATTTGATACCCTGTGAGGGCCAGGCAAAGGGAAAGTTGGACTGGATGGAATCCTATATGGATTTGGGGAGGGAGACATCGAGGGCCTCAGACTTCGCTGCATTGATTTTAAAATTTGACCATGTAACAAAGTGATCTATTTCAGCCATAACAGCATGGATGGATATATGTGATTGAGTGATATATACTAGGACATCATCAGCAAATAGAGAGCACTTGTACTCGGTGCCTCCCACCTCAATCCACCTAATATTGGGGTTATGGCGAATTGATGAGAGCAGGTGCTCCGTCACTAGGATGTATAAGAGAGGGGACAGAGGACATCCCTGCCTTGTCCCATTGGTGATTGTGAAAGGTGATGAAAATGTTCTGATGCACCCCCTGGGCCTTGGGACACCCGGAGCCGGACCCTTTTTGGTGGATGCTGGTGGTTGTAGTCTTCGTGGCGGCGACCCGGTTCCGTGGCTCAGGGTGGTCAAACCAGTGGCGGAACTATTTATGTGGTTTTGATGTTTAAATGTCCGACTACGCCACCCGTGGATTGCGGTCAGAGTGAACCGCCGCTGCAGGGCAGACCGCTGAGGCTGGTGTTGTGGGTGCAGCAGAGCGTAGCATAACTCCCCACGGGAGGAGTATAGCCTCAGGGCAGTGTATGCGGAGGATGGGGGTGATGGTGCAGGGCAGCAGCAGTAACGACACGGAGTCAGTGATGCAGTCCAGGGCCTTTACTCACAGTTCTTATTATCCAGACCACGTCTGCAGGTAACGGCTGCCCACGTCGTACTGTGCTCACCAGGTGAGGGGCTCAGACAACTCCCAGATAACTTTGGAGCGCTTCACAGGACCCCCTTAGTGTGTCCTTTGTCTGGCCTTTCTTACCAACCCTTCTGTCCGGCTGCCTCGGGCCTCCTCTTGGTAAACTTGGCGCCAGTTTCCCTGACCCTATGTGGTGCCTTCCTAGCGGGTGTAGCGAGGGGCTGCGCCACATAAAATGTCACAGCCTCCGGTTTCTAGCTGAGGGTCGTTTCCTGCCTCCACTAGTTTCGGGGACCGGTCTCCCCCTTTGGCCTGACCCCTCCACGCAGGTGGATTCGGGCGTGCGGTGGCGACTCGCCCGTCCGCACCCCTGGGATCCCTTCATTCCTCGTTCCTGGAGCCTTCTCCGCTCCTCTTCCTTCCTTCTCCCTCTTCCAGGCCTGGGCCTCTGTTACTAGGCCCGCCTCCGGAGCAGAGCTCATGCAGAGCCCCTGCTCCCTGCCACTTCTGCTCAGACTTCTCTGCACTGAACTAAGATGGTGCCCACCTTTTATACTCCCTTCTCAATGCACCCATGAACTGCTTCCTCCCTGCTCCTGCACTACAGGGTTCCCCTTCCTCAGTGTTCCCTCCCCCCACTCCAGCCAGGGACAGGGACTGTCGTGCCCATCTCAGAGGCATATTGGTCGCCCTGCCCCACGGCAATGTGGTGTAATGCATGCAGGTGTCGGGTCCTGATCCACACTCCATCCTTACCTGAGAGTGAGATATCACACCTCTGGGTGAGGTGCAATACCTCTGTAGCAACCGAGCCCTCAGGGTGCTACAGTTCCATTTATCTTCAGCCTAGGTGACGTATTGTGATACAGGGCCGTGATTTTGGCTATAAAAGGGTCCCCTAGACCCCTACCCCAAGCTTTTTAAGAGAATCATATATGGCGTGCCAGGAGACTCTATGGAATGCTTTCTCAGCATCCAACGAGAGTATCTAATTACAAATTTTTAACTGCATCTAGCCCAGGAAATACTTTGTGCCTAGTAGCAGTGTCTGCTAGTCAGCGGATTATCCCGGCTGTTAAGCAAGCTACACCACCTGTAGTTTAGACACTTAATTTTTTCAAAGGAAATGCTTCGGGACCATGGGATACTCAGTGAAGAGCATCAGGAGGCACCCCAAGGCATAGGGGCTGGGACTGGCAGTAGGATGCCTTGCGGTGGACAGCCGAGCTCGATCCTTATAAAAGCTTTTTAACTGCAGCAGCTTTAGTGGACGCTACTGCGCTACTGGAGCTGGAATTACGCGGCTGCTGGCATGAGACTTGCCCTCCAATAGATCCTTGTAAATGGATTTAAAGTGTATTCATTCAAATTAGAGAGACAATTTAAATTAAAAAGCTTAGAGCTGCCTCCACCACAGGGGGGCTCGCTCGACCCACCAGCGGACAGGCACCAGTATTGGGAGAGGGGGGCTGGCCATCAGGGTTCACCGCGGCTCTGGCACAAACCCGGCGACACGGAGGTGGCACGGGCAGGAGCGGACTGGCCGTGTCGGCTTCTCACTTTTTGGATTTTAGAAGGGCATGACATGCCTATATCTGTGTCTCCCCCTCCTTTTACTCCTCCACCTCTTTTATTTTCGCATGACTATATGTACTTGTCACTTTTCCATGTGTTAGTTATGTCTTCTGAGCAGTTTGTCAGCTTTTGGACACCTTTGAAGGTGTTTTCTATGTGTTTCTATGTGTTTTTGTTTGCCTGCCATTGGTTTTAACGGTGTTCGAAGGTGTTCGACGAACAGTTCGACGAACAGTTCGGCGAACACACGGGTGTTCGACGAACCGAACCGAACTCGAACACTACGGGGGTGGCTCAACACTACTTTTAACAGCTTTAGGTTCCAGAAATGTGAAGAGGTTAGAAGAAATAACATGCTCATTTTCACTGAAGCCGCTCTCCATTATAGTGAAAAATGAAAAGAAAAGACGCAGGCAGATGCACTGCGGAAAACGACTTCAAAGTCACAAGGGAAGACACTTCAGAAAAAAGACCACCCGTGTTTTTCTGAAGCAGCTTTGCATAGAAAAACTCATCTGAAAGTTGTATGCACATACCCATAAGGTTTTTTATTTGCACACTGCCAAAACTTTGTACACTATCATGATTCTCCGTAATTCCCAGTGAAAGCAGACGGTCAATTGATCACTAGAATGTGATTTTTGTAGTTGCAGTCAAATGCAAACTAGATTCTTAGCAGCTTCTCTCAATGTACTACTGAGAAAGCAGCTTATGTAAGGGTTAATCACATTTTACTGTATTGTTGGAGATTTGTGATGTAATATATGATCTGGCCAGTAGAGTGCAGTGGAGAGGCAAGAGTTGCAGCGCTGGGGTTTGGCAGTTGGTGACAGTTGCTAGGGGAGTTGAAGGACTGTCAAGTTGCGCATTGTTGTAAAAAAGGTCTGGATAGAGCGGTGTGACCATGGATCTGTTTTTAGTGACTCTGGGATGTGTTGTTCGGTTTGACATGAACTAACTCGGGAAGGACAATCAAGGACACATCATCTTAGGCTAGGTCGCATAGGGCTGCTCTCTCTCAAAGGGCTTAGAGAAGCTCTGCGTTAGAGAGATTGGTATTCTGTAAGAGATTCAAGTCAGTGTTTCTGATTATTCGGAACTCAACCCAGTAAAGACCCTTTTTCAGTCTGAGGACGTACCAGTACCATCTTACATCTAAATATATATGTGCATATATGAATAACTTTATAGAGGTTTAGATAGGAGAAAAGGCCTCTTCTGTAAGAGACACTTCAAAAACTGCTTCCAGAAGGCGATTACTAAAGTACTGACACAATACTGTCATTTTATAGATTTATGCATAGAAAGGGTTAATCGCTGGTATTTTGCTTGCATTTAACTGTTAATTCTGTTGAGTGTAATTGTGTATACTCTTAGTGTTATTTTGAGTTACTCCCCTCATACAACCCCTGGCTAAAATTATGGAATCACCGGGCTCGGAGGATGTTCATTTAGTTGTTTAATGTTGTTGAAAAAAAGCAGATCACAGACATGGTACAAAACTAAAGTCATTTCAAATGGCAACTTTAGGGCTTTAAGAAACACTAAAATAAATCAAGATTAAAAATGTGGTACTCAGTAAGGGTAATTTTTTTCAGACCAAGCAGAGGGAAAAAATGATGGAGTCACTCAATTCTGAGGAAAAAATTATGGAATCACCCTCTAAATTTTCATTTCCAAAACAAACACCTGCATCAAATTAGATCTGCCCGTTAGTCTGCATCTAAAAAGGAGTGATCACACCTTGGAGAGCTGTTGCACCATGTGGACTGACATGAATCATGGCTCCAACAAGAGAGATGTCAATTGAAACAAAGGAGAATATTATCAAACTCTTAAAAGAAGGTAAATCATCACGCAATGTTGCAAAAGATGCAAAACCTACAAAAGACAAAAAATATCTGATACCCTACCATCATTATATATAAATGTAAAGCAAAGTTGCATATGAAATATAGGGTACTTAGTGAACTATTTTTGATCAAAAAAAGTATACAAGCCGTCCCACCAGCGACAAGGTGACCCTAAATTGGGACGGTCCTACACTGTCTATATTAATAACCTTACTGTATATCAAAGTTGAAGTAATGCATATAAAAGGGTAGACAAATAGAACCGGGTCCCAATATCAGACCACCTAAGCCCGTGGTAAGCTACATATATACTAACCAGCTCAACAAGGGGGATGCCACACCCCTAATTTGCACAGAATGCAAACAAGACAAAAAACCAAGCAATGTGAACTGAGGTCTAGACCTCAGTTCACATTGCTTGGAATGTTGCAAAAGATGTTGGTTGTTCACAGTCAGCTGTGTCTAAAATCTGGACCAAATACAAACAACATGGGAAGGTTGTTAAAGGCAAACTTACTGGTAGACCAAGGAAGACATCAAAGCATCAAGACTGGAAACTTAAAGCAATATGTCTCCAAAACAGGAAATGCACAGCAAAACAAATTAGGAACGAATGGGAGAAAACTGGAGTCAATGTCTGTGATCGAACTCTAAGAAACCGCCTAAAGGAAATGGATTTATATACAGAAAAGCTAAACATAAGCCATCATTAACACCTAAACAGAAAAAAGCAAGGTTACAATGGGCTAATGAAAAGCAATCGTGGACTGTGGATGACTGGATGAAAGCCATATTCAGTGATGAATCGCAAATCTGCATTGGGCAAGGTGATGATGCTGGAACTTTTGTTTGGTGCCGTTCCAGTGAGATTTATAAAGATGACTGCATGAAGAGAACATGCAAATTTCCACAGTCATTGATGATATGGGGCTGCATGTCAGGTAAAGGCACTGGGGAGATGGCTGTCATTACATCTTCAATAAATGCCCAAGTTTACATTGATATTTTGGACAGTTTTCTTATCCCATCAATTGAAAGGATGTTTGGGGATGATGACATCATTTTTCTAGATCATAATGCATCCTGCCATAGAGCAAAAACTGTGAAAACATTCCTTGAAAGAAGACACATAAGGTCAATGTCATGACCTGCAAATAGTCCGGATCTCAATCCAATTGAAAATCTTTGGTGAAAGTTAAAGAAAATGGTCCATGACAAGGCTCCAACCTGCAAAGCTGATCTGGCAACAGCAATCAGAGAAAGTCGGAGCCAGATTGATGAAGACCACTGTTTGTCACTCATTAAGTCCATGCCTCAGAGACTGCAAGCTGTTATTAAAGCCAGAGGTGGTGCAACAAAATACTAGTGATGTATTGGAGTGTTCTTTTGTGAGTTTGTTTTTCATGATTCCATAATTTTTTCCTCAGAATTGAGTGATTCCATCATTTTTTCCCTCTGCTTGGTCTGGAAAAAATTACCCTTACTGAGTACCACATTTTTAATCTTGATTTCTTTTAGTGTTTCTTAAAGCCCGAAAGTTGCCATTTGAAATGACTTTAGTTTTGTGCCATTTCTGTGATCTGCTTTTTTTCAACAACATTAAACAACTGAATGAACATCCTCCGAGCCCGGTGATTCCATAATTTTTGCCAGGGGTTGTAGTATTTGTTATTTATACACTGTTTATCTACCATGCTCTCCTTTGTTTTGTTTTTTTATAAACTGTTTAGTAAATATTTATAATATATTTTCTAATCTTTGTGCGTGTCTGCTGATTGCTGCTGTACCTCTTGTTTTGTGGTCGTCCCTCTTCCATGATTCACTTAGACTTTAGTCGGCACGACTATAAGTATGCAAATTGCACACTTGCATTCACTACGATGGGAATACAAGAGAAATCACGAGTGTATGCACACAGCATGATTCAGTCTGCAGTGTCAGAGTGACTACAGGAATTTGTCTAGAATCTGAAAAACCCAAAACCCGATCTGTTGGGGGGTCCTGAGGACTGGAGTTAAGAAACACTGATCTATTCTATTCTATTATCCATTTGTAAGGGAAGGGGTGTGGACTGGACTGTCGCGTTCCAACCCCTGAAGTCAACTTCGCATTGTGTATTATGTGCTGTGTTTTTGTATATATACAGTACAGACCAAAAGTTTGGACACACCTTCTCATTTAAAGATTCTTCTGTATTTTCATGACTATGAAAATTGTACATTCACACTGAAGGCATCAAAACTATGAATTAACACATGTGGAATTATATACTTACAAAAAAGTGTGAAACAACTGAAAATATGTCTTATATTCCAGGTTCTTCAAAGTAGCCACCTTTTGCTTTGATGACTGCTTTGCACACTCTTGGCATTCTCTTGATGAGCTTCAAGTGGTAGTCACCGGAAATGGTTTTTACTTCACAGGTGTGCCCTGTCAGGTTTAGTAAGTGGGATTTCTTGCCTTATAAATGGGGTTGGGACCATCAGTTGTGTTGTGCAGAAGTCAGGTGGATACACAACTGATAGTCCTACTGAATAGACTGTTAGAATTTGTATTATGGCAAGAAAAAATCAGCTACGTAAAGAAAAACGAGTGGCCATCATTACTTTAAGAAATGAAGGTCAGTCAGTCCGAATAATTGGGCAAACTTTGAAAGTGTCCCCAAGTGCAGTTGCAAAAACCATCAAGTGCTACAAAGAAACTGGCTCACATGAGGATCGCCCCAGGAAAGGAAGACCAAGAGTCACCTCTGCTTCTGAGGATAAGTTTATCCAAGTCCCCAGCCTCAGAAATCACGAGTTAACAGTAGCTCAGATTAGAGACCAGGTCAATGCCACACAGAGTTCTAGCAGCAGACACATCTCTTCAACAACTGTTAAGAGGAGACTTTGTTCAGTAGGCCTTCATGGTAAAATAGCTGCTAGGAAACCACTGGTAAGGACAGGCAACAAGCAGAAGAGACTTGATTGGGCTAAAGAACACAAGGAATGGACATTAGACCAGTGGAAATCTGTGCTTTGGTCTGATAATTCCAAATTTGAGATCTTTGGTTCCAACAACCGTGTCTTTGTGCGACGCAGAAAAGGTGAACGGATGGACTCTACATGCCTCGTTCCCACCGTGAAGCATGGAGGAGAAGGTGTGATGGTGTGGGGGTGCTTTGCTGGTGACACTGTTAGGGATCTATTCAAAATTGAAGGCATACTGAATCAGCATGGCTACCACAGCATCTTGCAGCGGCATGCTATTCCATCCGGTTTGCGTTTAGTTGGACCATCATTTATTTTTCAACAGGACAATGACCCCAAACACACCTCCAGGCTGTGTAAGGGCTATTTGACCAAGAAGGAGAGTGATGGGGTGCTACACCAGATGACCTGGCCTCCACGGTCACCAGACCTGAACCCAATCGAAATGGTTTGGGGTGAGTTGGACCGCAGAGTGAAGGCAAAAGGGCCAACAAGTGCTAAGCATCTCTGGGAACTCCTTCAAGATTGTTGGAAGACCATTTCCGGTGACTACCTCTTGAAGCTCGTCAAGAGAATGCCAAGAGTGTGCCAGGCAGTCATCAAAGCAAAAGGTGGCTACTTTGAGGAACCTAGAATATGACATATTTTCAGTTGTTTCACACTTTTTTGTTAAGTATATAATTCCACATGTGTTAATTCATAGTTTTGATGCCTTCAGTGTGAATGTACAATTTTCATAGTCATGAAAATACAGAAAAATCTTTAAATGAGGTGTGTCCAAACTTTTGGTCTGTACTGTATATATTGTGTTATGTGAAGTGTAATATGTTTTCTTGTATAGTAATGTATTGTGATATAGAGTGTGATAAGTAATGCGTAGTTTACAGTGTAGGGTAAGCATAGGATAGGACATAGTTTTGGACTTAGGACATAATATAGGTAAGATAAGGTTGTGACTGTAGTTAGATAAATTACCTTAGGGTAAGTTAGGAGTTAATGTTTTGGACTAGCTCATAGTGGGAGGGGATCAGTGTTAGGGAAAGAGATGGATTTCTGATAGTGAGGCAGAAAGGGACAAGTTCATGTAGAAGTAGGAAGTGTCTGTGAGCAGTGCTGCCACTGAGGGTGAACAACAGCAAAGGAGACTAAGGGACAAGGGGTAGCATGACCTGGAAGTGACTGAAGAGGCTGAGTGGCCTTCTGAGGAGAGAGTAGCCCTTGTATAGGACTACGAGTCATGAGAAGCTCTGACCTTGATGTACGCCATAGGTAACAGGACTTAAAACCCTCAGTCAAAGACTAAAATTCAAGCAGACAGGAAGGAAACAGTAAGGGACTGTGCCTCTCATGGACTGTGTCCTTGTCACGAGGCCTAATGTTTGGAGGGAGGGGTGATGGATAAACTGGGTTGAAGCCTCGTGGATGGCTTATGGGGCTTGCCATAGGAAGGCCAATGTTGGCCCGGCAGAACTGTTGCCGAGATGAAAGGAGTTGGGACAAGCCCATGAACTGTTGGGCAATTGTTATGTTGGCCTACAGGCCTGTTATGAACTAGAACTCTCGTTTCTGGGATCCTAGCCTGCTGACTGGTACAAAAAAAGACACTAAGAGACCGTTATTTTTATGTGTTGTGTGCATTAGCATCTTCCAGGTTCCAGATGGTCAAGGATGACCATAAGACTTTGTACCAGCTATCCCTTGTCCGTAAGCCTTACCCAGTTAAAGACTGAAGACTGTATGCTAGAATAGGAGTCTCCTTTGTTAAACTTAGAAACCTACGGTCCTGGCCAGCCAACACCATTGGCTACAGGCAAAGTGCATGGACACAAGGTCCTCACAGCACCAACACTCAGCCAGGACCCACTCTTTCATGTTGCGCTGAGATATCACAGGAGAAAAACAGTGCCTCACCTGCGGCTACCACCCCACAACACTCCACATTGTAAGTTAGAATAAACAGTCCACTAAAAGAAGCCACCCATTAATATTTTATCCATAAATCTGTGTGCACGAAGTGTAGTGTGTGTGTTAGTATACCCATGTAACACTGTCTTCTCCGGGATACAATGCCATTCTTCACCTCTTCTCAGTGACGTGACTGTTCTTCAGATTCTCTGGGTCACACTGCATGACCAAGTCATACGTAGTATACATTATACTTACGTATCGTTATCTTCAAGCCAGTGATGTGTTTTTAGAAATGCAGTAAAGCAGGGTATGCTGTCATTTTCTACATTCCTAAAAAAAGCAAATACATGGAGTAAAGGTGGTCATACAGAAGGATACTGGCACTACATACTTTTTTTTCAAATATACTCACCCAACCAAGTCACAAATGTGCACGAACTCCAGAACAATGGAAAAAGGTCATAGTGTCTGATAGATCCGTGACATATTATCCTATATACACTGCTCAAAAAAATAAAAGGAACATTCAAATAACACACCATAGTAGTAGGAGTATAAATAGGGAAGCCATCTTAGGGTGGCAGGAGAGGATGAGTTGAGGAGAGCAGTTCAGAAGAACAGCTCGGGACAGTTCAGAAGAACAGTCCGGGAGCAGAGTCTCAGTAGGAGCTCTGCTCCACAAGTAGGGCCAAGTCTGGAGGCCCAGGAGGGGAGCAGGGAGTAGGCTCCGTTCTAAGAAGGGATCCTAGGGGGTACGGCGAGTGCAGGAAGGCACCCGTACGCCCTGCACCTGTCAGAAGACAGGGGGATCGGAGGCCGCATTCTAATCCCCAGGAGGGTCAATCAGGTCCGGGATCCGACTCCCAGGAGGGACTTCAGAGCACCCGAACGGGATTCAGAGTGGGCAGCACAGAGCAGGAGGCAGAAAGACCAGTGTGAAGTCGGTCTAGAGAGGAACACAGGAAAGTGGGGTTCTGTCAGGCATTCCCAAAGCACCTGAGGAAGAACTGAACCCCTGCCTGGTGAACGCAGCGCGACGAGGGAGGCTGTAAGCTGACAGTGCACCCTGAGGAACTAAAGAACTGTGAGTAAAAACACGGATGACTACACTGCACCGCCTCTGTCCAGTTATTTCGTCTGCGCCATCTTTCCCCCTGCACTACAACGCCCAGCGCACCTTACACATTCTACACTGCCCTGGAGCTAGCTCTACCTGTGGAGAGCCACACCATCCCTTCTGCCGCAACACCAGCTCCAGAGGACTGCTCCGCAGCGGCGGCTCCCTCTAGCCGCAATCCACAGGTGGCGTCACGAACAATCCCAAAAATCCCATATAAAAATATTCACTTTTTACTGACCGCCCTGGCCAGCCACCGTGATATCCCCCGGCAACCGGAGGCCCGGCTGCTGAGTACCCCACGGCCCTGGGGGCGCGTCAAGTTTGGCGTCACGAACAGGATGCGTGACCAGCTCGTATCGGCGGGTGAAGTGTGCCTAAAGAACTGTGTTATGTTACTGAATGTGGCGCCCGCCCCAGAAGAACGGGCTCCATTATGTGCGTGCTAAAGGACAACAATATGGAACCTCCCATCGTGGGCCGGGTCCCGGAATGGCGCCAAAAGCCAACCCTGCCCCTTGCAACAGTGACTGTCCGCATAGATGTGTCTGTCAGGGCAGGGAGGCCGTCACAGGGAGTGACTGACAGCAGATTGCCATGGGACCGCCCCCGAAAGAAGAGAGGAGAAGGAGAAAAGTAATGGAGACAGTGTGTGGTCTTAACCAGTCTAAACAGACCGCACCCGGCAGCCAGGATGGACGGACACGAAGACGAAGCCTCCGCCTCTGGCCTGCTGCAGCGTCAAGCAAATCCCCTCACCCAGGAGGGAGAAATTGGAAAATTGTCCCTGGAGGATGCGGAGTTCCTCCAAGCAGAGGTGCAGGAGTTGAGCCGTAAAGTCGAGGAGGAAGAGAACATGCCCCTGCAGCCTGAGGCTGATGACCCGGCCAGGTCAGCCAGCAAGAATCAGCCGTACCCCAGGTGGGGACCCCACTATTAGTTTAGCAAGTGGGACTGAAACTGTAAATAGTCACCCGGAAGGGTGCAGTAGCTAAGGTTTGAAATAATGTTTTCTTAGAGTGTGCATTTATATGGCTTGCAGTGTGTGTTCATAGGATTACCCGTCAGGATATATATAGAGTCCAGGCTGGGAACAGTGAGCGGCCAGAAACTTATATTATAAATAGTTCAGCACTTCTTAAAGTGCACCCTATTGGTTTTATATTAGTAACCATGACCGCAGAACAAAAACCCGTTTGGCGTGGCGGAAGCCGTGGTCCAACTCCAGGATCACCCATGCCCTGCAGCCACGCCCAGGGCCTACGTTGCAGAAGGGTCCCTCATGCTGCTACTTGTTGCACCTGTTTAAAGTAAAATGGACACCCGGTTACAGTATGAACTGCAACCTATTACAAGGAACGTATGAAAAGTGCTTTATAAAGTTTTGATAAATATAACCTGTAACGTTAAAGTAGTGTGCCTCCCATAAAGGGAAGAAATGTTGTGTTTTTATAATCTTATATGCAAATGCATTCTTAAAATTTTTTGCATGTCAATATGACGCGCCCCCTGGGCCATATTCTTTAGTGGGAATATCCGGAGCCGGATCAGATGGGAGTTGTAGTCTTCCGAGTGGCTGTGACCCGGTCCGTGCCCAGGGTGTCAAACTCAGTTGTATGTGGCAGTCCTACAGATGTTATTAAGTTCTTAATGTCGACTACGCCACCCGTTGTATTGCGGTCACTATGGCCGCCGCTGCAGCAGGGTCCGCTGAGGCTGATGGTGTAGGTGCAGCTTTTGATGGTATAACCCCCAACGGGTGGGGTATAGCCTCAGGGGGTCAGGTGCAGAGGATGGGGGTTGTGGTGGTGCAGCGTAGATGTAAAATGAAGACAGAGTCGGGTTGTGCAGTTTAGGGTATTTACTCACTGCTGATGTTCCGGTCACTCCAGCTTCAAGTGACCACCCGAGCCGTGCTGCGTCCACCAGGTCCTGGATCCAGCCAACCCCCAAACAAGTCCGGAGCGTGACCCTGAGCTCTCCTTCTGTCCTTTCCTCTGGCCGTCCCCACTAGTGATCCACCCAGGTCCAGCTCCCTCGGGCCTTCTGTTGGGAGACCCTTGGCCTTGGGTTCCCTGACCCTCCACGTGGTATGCCTTCGGGGTGGATGTGGTGGGTGGCCGTGGCAGACACTGCCCACGGCCTCCGGTCTCTGGCTAGGGTGTGCTTTTGCCCCCACCAGCTTGGGATCCGGTACCCTTTTGCCAACTCTTCACCCGCTGATGGACTTTGGGTTCTCAGAGTTCCTTTTCTGTTTCCCCCTCTGGGTCTTTCTGGCTTTCTCCTCTCTCTCTCTGGGGCTTCTCTGCTCCTCTTCCTCCGACTTCTCTGCAAAGACTGACTGACTGACTGACTGACCCTGTTCTTTGATGGTGCCCACCTTATATACACCCTCTATGTGTGAGCTCAGGTGACCAGCACCCAATGAGCTCCTATCTTTACCCAGGCTGCTCCCCCTATCTGCCCCTACACTACTTGGGATGTACCACCCCCCTCCCACTCCAGCCAGGAACAGACTCGGTCGTACCTGCACATTTCTAAGTGGGAGTACCGTCGGTCTGTTCCCCGGAAATGGGATGTGTGTAGTGCATGCAGCCTACCGAGCTCAGTTCCACACTCCATCCTTACCCGGGAGTGGAATATCACACCTCTGGGTTGAGGTGCAATACCCCTGTAGCAGCCGAATCCTCAGGGTGCTACAAATATATCCCTGTTTTGCTTTGTTCCAGCCGTGGACGTGTTGTGTTTTACCGGGGGGGGGGAGTGTGGCGCCCCTGAGGGTTCAGTCGCCACCGAGGTACTGCACCTCACCCAGAGGTGTGGTGTCTCTCAGGTAAGGAGGGAGTGCTGCTCGGAACCCCAAACACCTGCATCCAACACTACACTTCTCCAGGTCGGCTGGAAGGGCAAGATGCAATGTATGTTCCTGCTGAGCCCTGAACCTGGCTGGAGTGGAGGGAACCTGAAGGTAGGGGGAACCAGTAGTGGGTGTGGGAGAAGTAAGTAGTTAGAGGGAGCACCATAGTAGTAGGAGTATAAATAGGGAAGCCATCTTAGGGTGGCAGAAGAGGATGAGTAGAGGAAGAACTGAACCCCTGCCTGGTGAACGCAGCGCGACGCGGGAGGCAGTAAGCTGACAGTGCACCCTGAGGAACTAAAGAACTGTGAGTAAAGACACGGATGACTGCACCGCACTGCCTCTGTCCAGTTATTTCGTCTGCACCATCTTCCCCCCTGCACTACAACGCCCAGCGCACCTTACACAATCTACACTGCCCTGGAGCTAGCTCTACCTGTGGAGAGCTACACCATCCCTGCTGCCGCAACCCCAGCTCCAGAGGACTGCTCCGCAGCGGCTGCTCCCTCTAGCCGCAATCCACAGGTGGCATCACGAATAATCCCAAAAATCCCATATAAAAGTATCCCCCTTTTGTTGACCGCCCTGGGCCACGGACCGGGCCGGCCACCGTGATATCCCCCATCGGCATCCACAGAGGCCAGGTTACCGAGTACCCCACGGCCCTGGGGGCGCGTCAAACACAAGATAGAAAAAACAAACAGGAAGGTTCTAACAGTACCCCCTCTTTTATGAGGATACTCTGGATCCTACAGGCCCAGGCCTATCCGGAAACCTCCTGTGGAAAGCCTTAACAAGCCTAGGAGCAGAGACATCATCCGTCCTTACCCAGGAGTTGTCTTCGGGACCGAAACCCTTCCAGGAGACAAGATACTGTAATCTCCCTCTATGCCATCTAGAATTCAAGATACGCAAAATTTCAAATTCGCCGTCTTCCACCACAGGGGGAACTGTGACAGTGGCGTCCCTATCAGATACGTCAGCCTTTTTCAGCAATGAAACATGAAACACAGGATTAATGTTCCAGGAAGTAGTGACATCCAACCTAACAGCAGACGGGTTAACAACCTGAAGCACTTTAAATGGACCCACAAACTTAGGACCCAGTTTTTTAGAGGGAATCCTCAACCGCAGGTTCTTCGAGGACAACCAAACCATGTCACCCACAGTAAACAAAACCTCTTTATGTTTCCTGTCAAAATACTTTTTGGACTTCTTGTTAGCCTCTTGAAGGTTGCAACATACATTAGTCCAAACTCTTTCCAAATCACCGGAAAAATTCTCCTCCTCCGGCACCGCCGACCCCAATTTGGAGAACGAACCAAAAGATGGATGTCTCCCAGTACAACAAAAAAAAGGAGAACACCCAGCAGAGGAGGATGTATGATTGTTAAGAGCAAATTCTGCGAGAGGCAGAAACTCAGACCACACCTCTTGATTGTCAGCCTCAAAACAGCGCAAAAACTGTTCAACATCCTGGTTCTTTCTTTCAGTCTGTCCATTAGACTCAGGATGATAACCAGACGAAAATGACAAATGGACTCCCAACCTGTCACAAAAAGCACGCCAAAAGCGAGCCACAAACTGAGGTCCTCTATCAGAAACAATATCCGTGGGAACACCATGGAGCTTGACAATCTCCTTAACAAACGCCTTAGCGAGTGTTTTGGCGCAGGGCAACTTAATGAATGGAACCAAATGACACATCTTACTAAAACGGTCCACGACCACCCAAATGACAGTAAAACCCTCGGACACAGGAAGATCAGTAATAAAATCCATTGTGAGATGCGTCCAAGGCGCACTAGGAACCTCCAGGGGGCAAAGCAACCCCGCAGCAGGAGTATGTGAAGGCTTTAACCTAGCACACACAGTACACTGATGCACCCACTTGATAACTTCCTTCTGCCATCCAGGCCACCAAAAACTGTGACTGATAAGTCTCTTAGTCTCTGAAATTCCTGGATGACCTGCCAACTGAGACTCATGACACTCCACAAACAAATCTCTCCTAAAGGCTCTAGGCACAAACAACCTCCCATGGGGAGTGCTAAATGGAGCATCATCTTGAGCTTTCAGAATCCCATTCTCCAAAATGAAGTCCAATGCCGCCACCACAACTCCTTTCTGTAAAATGCTCTCCTCCTCCTCGGCACTGACCATAGGAGAGAAGCTGCGAGATAAAGCATCGGCTTTAACATTCTTAGTACCAGGGATATAGGTAACAGAAAAATGAAACCGAGAAAAAAAAAGTGCCCACCTAGCTTGACGGGCATTCAAGCGCTTGGCAGCATCCAGATAGATCAAATTCTTATGATCTGTGAAAACCTGAATAGGAAATCTAGCGCCTTCCAAAAAATGATGCCAATGTTCAAACGCAAGTTTAATAGCCAGCAACTCCTGATTTCCAACATCATAATTCAGTTCGGTTTCCAAATTTTTTTTCGAAATCATGGCACAAGGATGTACTCCACCCCCGTTCTCCTGAGACAAAACTGCTCCGACCCCCACTGATGAAGCATCGACCTCGACCAAAAAAGGCTTGTTCTCATCAGGCTGCATAAGGATAGGGGCAGAACTGAACCTCTCTTTGAGATGCTCAAATGCTTCAATGGCCTCAGTAGTCCACTGGGCCGTATTCACACCTTTCCTGGTGAGATCGGTTAGAGGTTTAACAATTACAAAAAATTTATTAATGAATTTCCTGTAATAATTGGCAAAACCCAAAAATCTCTGTATAGATTTCAAACCAACAGGCCTAGGCCATTCCTGCACAGCCTGAACCTTCACAGGGTCCATCTCAAAGCCCTCACTGGAGACAATGTAGCCCAAAAAACTGATTTTCTGCACAGCGAACTCACATTTCTCCAGCTTAGCAAAGAGTGAATTATCACTCAATAACTTCAAAACTTCACGTACACTCTGCCAATGGGACTCTAGATATGGAGAGTAAATCAAAATGTCATCCAAATACACAACCACATTCTTACCAATCAAAGGTCTCAGGATGTCATTAATCAGGTTCTGAAAAAAGGCAGGTGCATTGGTAAGACCAAAAGGCATCACCAGATTCTCAAAATGCCCTACCGGAGTGTTAAAAGCAGTTTTCCATTCATCACCCTCCTTCACTCGTAACAAATTGT
Organism: Phyllobates terribilis; assembly: GCF_046119375.1. Classification (NCBI taxonomy): domain Eukaryota; kingdom Metazoa; phylum Chordata; class Amphibia; order Anura; family Dendrobatidae; genus Phyllobates; species Phyllobates terribilis. Next base: position 167,993,829 of record NW_027362763.1, read on the forward strand.
ATGTCCCCCGGAGATCAATTTTGGAGAACCACTTGGCCCCCACTAACTAGTTAAACAAGTCAGGAATTAAAGGCAATGGGTAGGAATTACGTACTGTAATCTTATTAATTTCACGAAAATCCAGACATGGACGTAAACCGCCGTCCTTTTTTTTAACAAAGAAAAATCCAACTGCCACAGGTGACTTAGAAGGTCTAATGTGACCAGCAGCCAAGCTAGTCTGTATGTACTCCTCCAAGGCCTTTCTTTCAGGGATAGACAGATTAAACAAGCGACTCTTGGGAAGAGTAGCTCCAGGAACAAACTCAATGGCGCAATCATAATCCCTATGAGGAGGTAAAACTTGCGACTCCTCCTCCAAAAAAACCCTCCAAAATTCTTGAATAGGTTCTGATAATTCCCCTTTTTCCACAGCCGCAATGCGACCATTACAACATTTATCATAGCACTTCAGGCTCCAAGACTTAATCACATTAGTAGACCAGTCCAGTAAAGGATTGTGCAGTTTTAACCAAGGCAATCCTAAAACAACTGGAGAGGGCAAATTGTCCAAAACAACCAAGTCCAAAATTTCTTGATGAACTCCATTGATAGTGAGGGGAAATGCAGCAGTCTTTTGAGTAATACATTTCAAAGGAGTGTTATGAATTGCAATCACAGAAATAGGTGATGATAAAGGTTTGGCTTTCACTTTAAGGTTTTCCAAAAACCCTTTATCAATCACATTAAGTGTTGAGCCACAATCCACAAATACCTGCAATTCAATCAAATCTCCCTGCAGAGTAGTACTCCCAGAAAGAAATACTCCTGCAGAGCGTAGACAAGCTATACGGGCGTAACTGACCTTTTTTTTTCTTTACTTAAATGACGCTCACAATACTTAATCAAATGGTCAGCCTTACCACAATAAAGACACACACCCTCGATAAACCTTCGGTCTCTTTCCTGAGAGCGGAGTGACATCGCCCCAACCTCCATCGGTTCTCCGCCATCAGAGCAGATTTTCTGGGGACTAGGACCTGATGATACAGGAGTTTTTACTTCATTGAGCCTGCACCTCAGTCTCCTGTCAATACGAACAGCGAACTGCATAGCAACCTGCAGAGTCTCAGGTGCAGGGAATGCAATTACCAAATCCTTAACCCTTTCACTCAGACCAGCAAGAAATAAACATCTCAGCGCTGGATCATTCCACTTAACTTCTGAAGCCCACCTTCTAAAGTGTGTGCAATAAATTTCAACATCATCTGACCCCTGATTCAAACATCTGAGTTCTGATTCAGCAGATGAGATTCGATCAGGATCATCATATAATAGCCCCATAGCTGAAAAAAATTCTTCAACAGACCTTAAATATGGATCATTAGGCTGGAGAAAAAAGGCCCACCCCTGTGGTTCATTGCGCAAAAGTGACATAATAAAACCAATGCGCTGTGATTCATTCCCAGAGGACCTTGGTCTCAAACGAAAATATAACAAACAAGCATTTTTAAAGGAAAAAAAATCTTGCTGTTTACCATAAAAAACATCAGGCAGTCCTACCTTGGGTTCGACAAAATGCGCTCCAGGACAGCTACTCACGTGTTGCTGAAGCTCAGCTAACTCCAGAGACAATCCCTGCAGGCGCTGAGCCAGATCCTGGACGAAAACCATACTGATCCCCGGATATCTTTCCTTTTAGTTTTTTTGGGCTGGACTTACTGTTATGATCTGCAACAAGTACTAAGGAAAGATAGGGGAAAGCTGTCCCTATAATAAGACTAAGCTGAATCCCTACAATGTAGCGGGCTGCCTGTTCCTTGTGAACAGACCCGCCTTAGTCCTCGGCTAGTCTGAACGAAGACCTATAGAAATAAGGGAGGGGTCCCTAAAAGTACTAAGGACTGGGACAAAAAATGGGACACCTCCTAAACAGAAGTTGTCGCAGAACACAAAAGACAAACTGACAAAAAGTACTAGAGGTCCAAGAGGACCAAGCGAACTGACAGAGATAGGCACCGAAGCACCAGGCTAGCAAAACAGTCAAACAACACTGAAGTCCAGCATAGCCAGAAGGGCGGAGCTGGAATATAAAGGCAGATGGTCACGTGACCGCAAAGCACAAGATAGAAAAAACAAACAGGAGGGTTCTAACAGCTTGAATCAGTTATGTAGGAGATGCTGCTTGCCCGGTGAGGAAAAGAGGGAGGAATAGTTTATTTTTTTGTGTTTAAATTTGATTGAGGAAAGTGCCAGAATGGGGACATTATTACATAAAGGGCCCAGGACGGGGACATTATTACATAAAAGGCCAAGGACGGGGACATTATTACATAAAGGGCCGCTCAAGAAGGGGACATTATTACATACAGGGCCCAGGAAAATTACATTATGACATATGGGCCCCATGACGTGGACATTATTACATACAGTGCCCAGGACGGGGACATTATTACTTACAGGGCTCAGGACGGGGACATTATTATATACAAGGCCCCGAATGGGGACATTATTACATACAGGGCCCAGGACAGGGACATTATTACATACACGGCCCAGAATAGGGACATTATCATATACAGGGCCAAGGATGAGGACATTATCACTAGAGATGAGCGTTGTTCTACTCGAACTGTTCGCCAATCTCAAATTCGAGCTGTTTTGGGCGGTGTTCGAGCCGGTCGGCGAACACGAACAATTTGAGAAAAATTCGGCTGTTCGAGGTTATGTTCGATAACTGTTCGTGCACCAAAATCATAACTGGATTTTTTCTCAGTAATGATGAAAATTAATGTTAATACGCAGTTTGAGTGTACAGCGGGGCGGGGGGAGGGGCAGGGGATGGATCTCTGCAGGAACAATGAAGATCTCCATTTTTTTTTCTCTTTCCCGCATTTGCAGTGGGGAGGTGCAATCTGTCAGCCTATCAGCAGCGCACACACGGAGCGAAGTGCTTTTTTTCACACAAGCAAGGGCATGTGTGATTGGCAGTGTATGTCACATGTCCTTGCCCTATAAGACCAAGCCATTTTCCCCGTCGCCACCATTTTCTCACTGCTGCAGCTGCGTGTTAGACGGCACCGCTGTTGCTGTGTGCGCTATACCTTGTTAATTTCAAGCCAATTTTCACACAAATATACAGATAGCTTGGGAGTAGGGAATAGTTGTGATTGCAGTCCTTTTAAGGACTAGGTTACAGCATTTCCTACGACTTTTATCAGGCAGGTCTGTGCTCTTAAATAGATAGATTGTGGGAGTAAAGACTAATTGTAATTGGAGTCCTTTTCAGGACTAGGTTACATCAGTTCCTATCAGTTTTTGCCAGGCAGGTCTGTGCCAGTGCTGTGCAAGTTTTTTTCACAGCATTTGGCTGAATCTAGCAAAGCTAATCCTTTTTGGCCTATTGCAGAGTGTGTTAGTCAGTGGAGTAGCCTATCTGTGTTGCAAGATATACCACCTGTGTATAGAATACCAATTTTTTTACTGCACCTAGTGAAGTAAAATCTTTTGGGCATAGCATCATTCTATTAGTCCATCTATACTGACCTCCATCAGGTTGCAAACTGAATATAATTTTTTTCTGCATCTAGCTCTGAAAAAATATTTGGGCTTCTAGCGGTGTGTGGGACTTGGTCTATTAGTCCATCTATACTGACCTCCATCAGGTTGCAAATTAAAAATAATTTTTTTCTGCATCTAGCTCTGAAAAAATATTTGGGCTTCTAGCAGTGTGTGGGACTTGGTCTATTAGTCCATCTATACTGACCTCCATCAGGTTGCAAATTAAAAATAATTTTTTTCTGCATCTAGCTCTGAAAAAATATTTGGGCTTCTAGCGGTGTGTGGGACTTGGTCTATTAGTCCATCTATACTGACCTCCATCAAGTTGCAAATTAAAAATAATTTTTTTCTGCACCTAGCTCTGAAAAAATATTTGGGCTTCTAGCAGTGTGTGGGACTTGGTCTATTAGTCCATCTATACTGACCTCCATCAGGTTGCAAATTAAAAATAATTTTTTTCTGCATCTAGCTCTGAAAAAATATTTGGGCTTCTAGCAGTGTGTGGGACTTGGTCTATTAGTCCATCTATACTGACCTCCATCAGGTTGCAAATTAAAAATAATTTTTTTCTTCATTTATCTCTGAAAAAATATTTGGGCTTCTAGCAGCGTGTGGGACTTGTTCTATTAGTCCATCTATACTGACCTCCATCAGGTTGCAAATTAAAAATAATTTTTTTCTGCATGTAGCTCTGAAAAAATATTTGGGCTTCTAGCAGTGTGTGGGACTTGGTCTATTAGTCCATCTATACTGACCTCCATCAGGTTGCAAATTAAAAATAATTTTTTTCTGCATCTAGCTCTGAAAAAATATTTGGGCTTCTAGCAGTGTGTGGGACTTGGTATATTAGTCCATCTATACTGACCTCCATCAGGTTGCAAATTGAATAAAAAAATTTTCTGCATCTAGCTCTGAAAAAATATTTGGGCTTCTAGCAGTGTGTGGGACTTGGTCTATTAGTCCATCTATACTGACCTCCATCAGGTTGCAAATTGAATAAAAAAATTTTCTGCATCTAGCTCTGAAAAAATATTTGGGCTTCTAGCGGTGTGTGGGACTTGGTCTATTAGTCCATCTATACTGACCTCCATCAGGTTGCAAATTAAAAATAATTTTTTTCTGCATCTAGCTCTGAAAAAATATTTGGGCTTCTAGCAGTGTGTGGGACTTGGTCTATTAGTCCATCTATACTGACCTCCATCAGGTTGCAAATTAAAAATAATTTTTTTCTGCATCTAGCTCTGAAAAAATATTTGGGCTTCTAGCAGTGTGTGGGACTTGGTCTATTAGTCCATCTATACTGACCTCCATCAGGTTGCAAATTAAAAATAATTTTTTTCTTCATTTATCTCTGAAAAAATATTTGGGCTTCTAGCAGCGTGTGGGACTTGTTCTATTAGTCCATCTATACTGACCTCCATCAGGTTGCAAATTAAAAATAATTTTTTTCTGCATTTAGCTCTGAAAAAATATTTGGGCTTCTAGCAGTGTGTGGGACTTGGTCTATTAGTCCATCTATACTGACCTCCATCAGGTTGCAAATTAAAAATATTTTTTTTCTGCATCTAGCCCAGCCAATAGTTTTGGCCTAATACCACAGTTTGGCCACTCAGCTCTGCTCGGTTACCATCCATTGTTTTTTTGTGCAAACAACTCCAGAGTTGTGAATTAGTTAACCACCAAAATGAGTGGAAAAAGGCCTGCTGCTGGTGGAAAGGGGAATAGGCGTGTTGGGAAGGGGAAAAAAGGTTGTGTCCGTGGGGTAGGTGCAGAAGAAAGACCATCTTCCAGCCAAACTAAAATGTCTACTTCTTTTAGCGGACAATGTGATAAGATCCCTTTCTTACGGCCACGCCAATCGCTACAAATTCCAGATGAGGCACAAAAACAGCAGGTGCTTCAACGGATATCAAGTGCTCCTTTAAGTGGGCTCTCCTCCACATCAACTTCAACATCACAAATACTCCAGTCCTCAAAGGTGTCACCCAAATCGCACTTGCTTCCTCACAGCTCCCAAATCTCCAGCTGCCCGTCTGAGTATGAGGTAGAACAGATGGTTGAGTCTGCAGAGCTGTTTACTCATACTATAGCCTGGGAATCAGAGGTCGACTCCAGCGCTTCTGTGAATCCAGACGAGGAAATGATCTGCACTGATGCCCAGAATCTTTATGAGTCGGATCCAGGACCAGACGCAGAAGGTTCTGACCATAATGTAGACCCTCATTCCCAAACTGTAACTCCTGTTGGTGGAGACAATGAGGAAGACGATGATAAGACTCAAATACCTGATTGGAGCGACAACTTTAGTTTTTTGTCAGGGCAGGAACAGGTTGGCTCTGAGGACGACGGGTGTGATAACGCATAGGGTGATGATGATGAGGTCGGAGATCCCACTTACTGTCAACCCACAGCCAGCCAAGAGATGAGGTCAGCAGAGGAGGTGGAGGAAGATGCTAGTGACGACGAGGTCAGGTTGCGCCTTCCTGGACAGAGACGTAGTACTGGAAGCACGTCAACAACTGCATCCTCAAACACAACTCTGCCTCTCACCACAAGTCGTGGTGGCTCTTCAGGTCGCATGGGTGCTAAGCCTTGCATAGCCTGGGCATTTTTTCAGATCGATAAAGATGACCCAACTCGTGTTATCTGTAACATTTGTCAGCAAAAGCTAAGTAGAGGCCAAAAAATACATAGTTTGAGTACTTCATGCATGAACCGGCACATGGACATGAAGCATAAGTTGCAGTGGGAAGCTCAGTGTGCTACAATGCGGCCTAGCCGGCCGGGCCAATCACCGTCTGCCATATCTTGTGCATCCGCGGCCTCTTCATCCTCTGTGACTGGGGGGACAGCAGTCACACCTGTTTTGGGGCGCAGACCTGCCACCTCTTTACCCGCAACAGCCAGCGTGATTGGCAGGTCATCATTTTCTTTGGAGGTGGTAACACCAGCTGGTGTTGAGCGCTGTCCGACATCGATAGCACCACCTTTGGATCAAGGCAACCTAACATGTCCGCCTGCATCTTCCTCACAGACCGGCAGTTTGCCGGGGACACCCTTATCAACCCCGTCTAAGCACAATAGCCAGCCCTCGGTCCCTCAGATGTGGACAAGTAAAAGACCATTTCCTCCTAGCCATGAGAAAGCTAAGAGGTTGAATTTCACCATCTGCAAGCTCTTGGCTACAGAAATGCTGCCTTTCCGCCTGGTGGACACAGAGGATTTTCGAGACCTTATGTCCGTCGCAGTGCCCCAGTACCAGATGCCCAGTCGGCACTACTTCTCAAATAAAGGTGTGCCTGCGCTCCACCAGCATGTCGCACACAACATCACCGCTTCTTTGAGAAACTCTGTGTGTGACAGGGTGCATTTCACCACAGACACTTGGACGAGTAGGCATGGACAGGGGCGTTACATGTCGCTGACTGGGCACTGGGTAACTATGGTGACAGCAGGACAAGGGGCTGCTGTCCAAGTCTTGCCGTCCCCACGAGTTGTGCGTCAATCCTCTTTATGTCAAAGTTCCTCCACTGCTTCTGCCTCCTCAACCTCCTCTCGGTCTTCCACCTGCACCCAAAGCCTGTCTGGTCATGCCACAAGCTTTCTAACTGCGCAGAAGTGATCCTGCACACCTCCTTACTATGCTGGCAGTAGGGCTCAACGTCATCAGGCGGTTTTTACATTGAAATGTCTGGGAAATGTGAGTCACACAGCTGAGGAGTTGTGGTCAGCTCTGGAGAACCAATTTCATGAATGGTTGTCTCCACTGGACCTGAAACCAGGGAAGGCCGTGTGCGACAATGCTGCAAACCTGGGTGCGGCCCTTCGCCGGGGCAATGTCACACACGTGCCTTGTATGGCTCACGTGTTGAACCTGGTTGTCCAGCAATTTTTAGCCCACTATCCCAGACTAGATGGCCTTCTGCAGAGGGCACGGTCGCTGTGTGCTCACTTCCGCCGTTCGCATCCCACAGCTCAGCGACTTACATCTGTACAGAAGTCGTTGGGCCTGCCACTTCACCGGCTAAAATGCGATGTGCCTACCCGGTGGAATTCAACTCTGCACATGTTGCAGCGACTGTGGCAGCACCGACAAGCCCTGGTGCAATACGTTCTGACATATAGCCTGGGCCAACGAGATTCAGAGGTGGGGCAAATCACGCTGGAGGAGTGGTCTCAGATCAGGAACCTATGCACCCTTCTGCACAGTTTTGAAATGGCGACGAAGATGTTTAGTGCTGACGATGCCATTATCAGCATGACTATTCCGGTGATTTACATGCTGGAGCACATGTTAAACAGAATTCGGAGTCAGGTGGTGGCACAAGAGGAGGTGGAGGAAGTAGAGGAGGAGGAGTTGTATGCGGAAGGGCTAACATCTGCAAGGTCCAGACGGTCGGCAGCACCAAGGCGGCAGGCATGTGAGGGTGGGGGAGATGGTTTTACCAGGGCGCATGGTAGCAGCCAAACTAGTGAGGAAGGTGCAGGAGCCCAGGAAGAAGTGGAGGATGAACTGATGGAAGACTCATCAGATGAGGGAGACCTTGATCACATTTCTGTTGTGCGAGGTTGGGGGGAGAGGACAGAGGAAGGAAGCATGATTGTTACCTCGCCACCAACACAACAGGGACTTGGTGCTCCTGGATGCGCAACACACATGAGTGCCTTCTTGCTGCACTACCTGCAACATGACCCTCGAATTGTGAGAATTAGAAATAATCCTGACTACTGGGTTGCCACACTGTTAGATCCCCGGTACGAAAGTAAATTTGCAGAAATTATTCCTGCCATAGAAAGGGATGCACGCATGCAGGAGTATCAGCAGAGACTGTTGCAGAATCTTACATGTGCTTTTCCACAAAATACCAGTGGTGCACCTAGTGAATCTCACAGTTCCAACTTGCCAACCGTGGGACCGTCAAGTGTTCAGCACTCAAACCGTAACAGAACCACAGTATCTGCTGGTAACATCAATTTTGCGGAATCATTTCACCACTTTTTTAGCCCATCCTTTGCAAGGCCACAGGAGACAAGAAGTCTGACACATAGTCAACGCCTAGAGACGATGGTACAGGAGTATCTCCAAGTAAACATTGAAGCCACGACTGTGTCACTGGACCCTTGCTCTTTTTGGGCTTCCAATCTGGATAAATGGCCGGAGCTAGCCACTTACGCCTTGGAGATCTTGTCATGCCCCGCAGCCAGCGTTCTTTCTGAACGTGTGTTCAGCGCTGCTGGTGGTGTGCTGACAGATAAGCGCACGCGGCTCTCCACTGATAATGTAGACAGACTCACGTTCATAAAGATGAACAAATCATGGATCCGAAACGACTTTTCTACCCCTGTGTCATCCTGGGGAGAGTAAAAGCTTGATGATTGGTTAAAATCACCCTACCAACCATTTTAAGCTTTCAAATTACTAATCATGTTTATCTGTATCTTGACTGGAAAATAATTTGGGCTTTGTAGCAGTGTGCAGCACTGATCCTATTAGGCCATCTATAATAAGCTTCACCAGATTTAAAATTAAAAATAATTTTTAGCTGCATCTAGCCCGGAAAATAATTTTGGGGCTCCGAGATGCGCAAGACACATAAGTGCCTTCTTGCTGCACTACCTGCAGCATGACCCTCATATTGTCAGAATTCGAAGTAATCATGACTACTGGGTTGCCACACTCTTAGATCCCCCAAACTTTTCGATCAACCTTTTCATTTTAATAAAGACCAAAAAAATGGTCATTTTTGAAATTATAAGCATTAGCAGGTTGTTAGAAACTGAAATCAAACAGTTTTCAACTCAAAACTTTATTCTAGGTGATGTTACATTTTCACATAGGACCCCTTGTTCGAAAGGAGCTTCTGAACTCTCTCGTCCATTGAATTTGTCAGGTTTTGGATGGTTTCTGCTTCAATTGTTTTGCATGAGGACAGAATACCCTCCCAGAGCTGTTGCTTAGATGTGAACTGCCTCCCGCCATCATAGACACTCCTTTTAATGATGCTCCAAAGGTTCTGAATGGGGTAGAGGTCAGGGGAGCATGGGGGTCACACCATAAGTTTGTCCCCTTTTATGCCCATATCAGCCAGAGATGCAGATGTTTTATGTGCAGCATGAGATGGTGCATTATCATGCAGAAAAATGATCTTGCTGTGAAATACACGGTTCTTCTTCTTGAACCATGGCAGGAAGTGCTGTTTGAGAAAATCCACATACATTATGGAGTTCATCTTTAGCGCCTTCAGGGATCCTAAAGGGGCCGACAATCTCTCTCCCCATGATTCCAGCCCAAAACATTACTCCACCTCCTCCTTGTTGGCGCTGTAGCCGTGTTTTCGTGGGGTGTCCATCAACCAGCCATCCTCCACTCCATTCATCTGGACCATCGAGCGCTGCACGGCACTCATCCGTGAACAAAACAGTTTTGAAATCAGTCTTCATGTAATGTTTGGCCCACTGGAGCCGTTTCTGCTTGTGTGAAGTGGATAGAGGAGGTCGACAGGATGGCATATGCACAGCTGCAAACCTCTGAAGGACCCTGCATCTTGTTGTTCGGGGGACGTTGGAGGCACAAGCAGCTTCAAAAACTTGTCTGCTGCTATGACAAGGCTTTTTTGCCGCTGCTGTTTCAACCTGACGTAATTGCCTGTAGGAAAGAGTCCTCAATTTGCCCTTATCAGCACGCACACGTGTGTACTGTGAATCAGCTACATACTTCTTGATTGCCAAGACACTTCATCCTGATCATCGCACAATGTTGATTGTAGTCATGCCTTGACCTAAACACTCCACAATTTGTTGCTTCTCAGCAGCCGACACATCCTTTTTCTTTCCCATTTTGGCAGAAAATGTAGGCTGCTTAATAATGTGAGAGAGCCTTCTTAAGTAGTCTTGCCTTTCATTGGACACACCTGCCAAACTAATTAGCACAGGTGTCTGCAATTGCTTACAGTGATATAAAGAGCCCTGACACACATCACCATCAATGAGTTTAACTGACAAACAAACAAATTCTTCCCTTATCACTCCTAAACACTTTTTGCATAATAATTTGGAACGCGGTGTACATGTGCTTTTCCACAAAACACCAGTGGTTCACGTAGTGAATCTTACAGTTCTAACTTGCCAACCGTGGTCTGTATGGAATTGTTCAATAAAGGACCCAAAATTAAGATAACATAGATGGGAGAGGTCTCTATGAATAGGAATTCCTAAGTATTTGATACCCTGTGAGGGCCAGGCAAAGGGAAAGTTGGACTGGATGGAATCCTATATGGATTTAGGGAGGGAGACATCGAGGGCCTCAGACTTCGCTGCATTGATTTTAAAATTTTACCATATAACAAAGTGATCTATTTCAGCCATAACAGCAGGGATGGATATATGTGATTGAGTGATATATACTAGGACATCATCAGCAAATAGAGAGCACTTGTACTCGGTGCCTCCCACCTCAATCCACCTAATATTGGGGTTATGGCGAATTGATGAGAGCAGGTGCTCCATCACTAGGATGTATAAGAGAGGGGACAGAGGACATCCCTGCCTTGTCCCATTGGTGATTGTGAAAGGTGATGAAAATTTTTTGACGCACCCCCTGGGCCTTGGGACACCCGGAGCCGAACACTTTTTGGTGGATGCTGGTGGTTGTAGTCTTCGTGGCGGCGATCCGGTTCCTTGGCTCAGGGCGGTCAAACCAGTGGCGGAACTATTTATGTGGTTTTGATGTTTAAATGTCCAACTACGCCACCCGTGGATTGCGGTCAGAGTGAACTGCCGATACAGGGCAGACCGCTAAGGCTGGTGTTGTGGGTGCAGCAGAGCGTAGCATAACTCCCCACGGGAGGAGTATAGCCTCAGGGCAGTGTATGCGGAGGATGGGGGTGATGGTGCAGGGCAGCAGCAGTAACGACACGGAGTCAGTGATGCAGTTCAGGGCCTTTACTCACAGTTCTTATTATCCAGACCACGTCTGCAGGTAACGGCTGCCCACGTCGTACTGTGCTCACCAGGTGAGGGGCTCAGACAACTCCCAGATAACTTTGGAGCGCTTCACAGGACCCCCTTTGTGTGTCCTTTGTCTGGCCTTTCTTACCAACACTTCTGTCCGGCTGCCTCGGGCCTCCTCTTGGTAAACTTGGCGCCAGTTTCCCTGACCCTATGTGGTGCCTTCCTAGCGGGTGGAGCAAGGGGCTGCGCCACATAAAATGTCAGAGCCTCCGGTTTCTAGCTGAGGGTCGTTTCCTGCCTCCACTAGTTCGGGGACCGGTCTCCCCCTTTGGCCTGACCCCTCCACGCAGGTGGATTCGGGCGTGCGGTGGCGACTCGCCCGTCCGCACCCCTGGGATCCCTTCATTCCTCGTTCCTGGAGCCTTCTCCGCTCCTCTTCCTTCCTTCTCCCTCTTGCAGGCCTGGGCCTCTGTTACTAGGCCCGCCTCCGGAGCAGAGCTCATGCAGAGCCCCTGCTCCCTGCCACTTCTGCTCAGACTTCTCTGCACTGAACTAAGATGGTGCCCACCTTTTATACTCCCTTCTCAATGCACCCAGGAACTGCTTCCTCCCTGCTCCTGCACTGCAGGGTTCCCCTTCCTCAGTGTTCCCTCCCCCCACTCCAGCCAGGGACAGGGACTGTCGTGCCCATCTCAGGGGCATATTGGTCGCCCTGCCCCACGGCAATGTGGTGTAATGCATGCAGGTGTCGGGTCCTGATCCACACTCCATCCTTATCTGAGAGTGAGATATCACACCTCTGGGTGAGGTGCAATACGTCTGTAGCAACCGAGCCCTCGGTGCTACAGTTCCATTTATCTTCAGCCTAGGTGACGTATTGTGATACAGGGCCGTGATTTTGGCTATAAAAGGGTCCCCTAGACCCCTACCCCAAGCTTTTTAAGAGAATCATATATGGCGTGCCAGGAGACTCTATGGAATGCTTTCTCAGCATCCAACGAGAGTATCTACTTACAAATTTTTAACTGCATCTAGCCCAGGAAATACTTTGTGCCTAGTAGCAGTGTCTGCTAGTCAGCGGATTATCCCGGCTGTTAAGCAAGCTACACCACCTGTAGTTTGGACACTTAATTTTTTCAAAGGAAATGCTTCGGGACCACGGGATACTTAGTGAAGAGCATCAGGAGGCACCCCAAGGCATAGGGGCTGGGACTGGCACTAGGATGCCTTGCGGTGGACAGCCGAGCTCGATCCTTATAAAAGCTTTTTAACTGCAGCAGCTTTAGTGGACGCTACTGGAGCTGGAATTACGCGGCTGCTGGCATGAGACTTGCCCTCCAATAGATCCTTGTAAATGGATTTAAAGTGTATTCATTCAAATTAGAGGGACAATTTAAATTAAAAAGCTTAGAGCTGCCTCCACCACAGGGGGGCTCGCTCGACCCACCAGCGGACAGGCACCAGTATTGGGAGAGGGGGGCTGGCCGTCAGGGTTCACCGCGGCTCTGGCACAAACCCGGCGACACGGAGGTGGCACGGGCAGGAGCGGACTGGCCATCTCGGCTTCTCACTTTTTGGATTTTAGAAGGGCATGACATGCCTATATCTGTGTCTCCCCCTCCTTTTACTCCTCCACCTCTTTTCTTTTCGCATGACTATATGTACTTGTCACTTTTCCATGTGTTAGTTGTGTCTTCTGAGCAGTTTGTCAGCTTTTGGACACCTTTGAAGGTGTTTTCTATGTGTTTCTATGTGTTTTTGTTTGCCTGCCATTGGTTTTAACGGTGTTCGACGAACAGTTCGACGAACAGTTCGGCGAACACACGGGTGTTCGACGAACCGAACCGAACTCGAACACTACGGGGGTGGCTCAACACTAATTATCACATACAGGGCCCAGGACGGGAACATTATTACATGTGGGGCACAGGACAGGGACATTATTACATACAGGACCCAGGATGGGGGGCATTATTATATACAGGGCTCAGCACATGAACATTTTTACACACGTGGCCGAGGATGGGGACATTATTACACACATGGCCCAGGACAGGGACATCATTACATAAAGGGCCCAAGACAGGAACATTATTACATACAGGGCCTAAGACAGGAACATTATTACATACAGGGCCCAGGACGGGGACATTATTACATACAGGGTCCAGGATGAGGATATTATTACATGCAGGGCCCAGGATGGGCATATTATTACAAGATAGGGCTAGGACAGAGGACATTATTACAGGGGCCCATAGATATGACCAAAATGGTGGTGGGGGCCCCGGCACAAATGTTTGTCTTCGTGAAAACCTTTTAAATGCCAAAAAAACTAAATCTTGAAATGATTATAACATACTGGGAAAGCTGAAAGTTGTGTGCTCCTTTTCTTTCTTGTGACGGGTGTGCCACTGCTCTGAACTGTGCTCTCTGAAGCTGCAGGCAGAGACAGCTTTGCCTCTGCAGCATGGGAGTTAAGGGCAGATGCAGACGATTGATATTTTTCCATCTGAGAAAATCAGTCTGATTATGCTGACTTTGATCAGAGTGTGGTCAGAGTGGGATCTGATTTTCTCAAAGGTGAAGAGAAAAAAAAGTTTCTTCATCTTCTCCATTATGTCAGTCCATGAAAATCGGACTCCACTCAGATATCATCTGAGTGTAATCCGATTTTTTTCACGGACCCATAGATATGAATGGGCGAGAGCCATCTGATTCTTGCAAATTGTGCATGCAGCGATTATTTTTCCTCTGACCAATCGGTCCAAGGAAAAAAATTGGACATGTGCACTGCCCCGTAGAATAACATGGGTACAAGTGCGATCTGTCAAAACCACGGATAGCACTCATCTGATTAAAACGGTCGTCGGTACGAGCCCTAACGCTGAGACAATGAAGCTGGCTGGCTCCAGGGAATCGGATAGCTTCAGAGCAGCGCTTACAAGCTGTATAGAAAACAGCCACTCCGAGGTGGTTGATAACTTAGGCCTAGAACACTAAAGCATAGAATTAAAAATCCATCCATTTCAGAATGGAGAGGATCTTTAACAAGAGGTAATTTGAAAAGTAGCTTGTTTTTTAAACGCACTTACAATTTTAACCATTAATGATCATGGAGCAACCCCAATGCCTCAATGCATTGACTTTGCGTTTGCTCCACATGATCACTGGAAGCATCTTATTCCAGTTCACCATTTCATATCAACATTTGGGTGAGAGATATATTAAAGATTGTAAATAAGGACCAAACATTTGCGAATTCTTTAAATTTGACATCTCTACAATTCTTAGTATTCTTGTCCACGAGCCGCTAACGGTAAATGTTAACAATGCCCTGTTTGTACATCAGCTAATGATGTTACTGCAATGACAATATTGATCCAATAGAGATTCTGCATCCTAAGCAAGGATCTAAGCAATAGCAAGCAATTAGATTATATTAAATGAAATTAACATGCACAGAACATTATGGCTATGACTTGTATTGTGAATGATTAATGATCTTTGTTATTTCTCATTTTATGGAATGAATTTTTTGGAAACATTTCAAAGGCAACAAAAAGATGACACAAGGAAACAACAGCGTTCAAGAAATGTTAACGGCTTCAGTCCCGGATCAGGTTGCTTACAAAAAGACGTGACTGATATCATTTCTGTATAACATGATAATGTGTAAATGTGTGATGAATCAAATGTTTTACATTTAGCTTTAGGTATTGCAAAAAAATTCAGAACTTAATTTTTTTTGTTAATTTGATTTGTGCCGCCATTTTATAAGATCCATAACTTTTTTTTAATGTATAACGTCAATGTAATTTTATGAAGGCTTGTATTTAGGTGGTTGCATGTGGTTTTGTATTGGTATCATTTTTGGATACATGTGATATTTTGATCGCTTTTTATTGATTTTTATAGGGTGATTGAAAAACAGCCTGACATTTCGATTTTTTTTCGTTATGGTGTTTACAGTTTAGTTTAATAAATTTAGTATTTTGATAGATTTAATTTTTACAGTCAGCAATACTAAACATGCCCTTATTTCACCTATTTTATTTTCACATTTTCACTTTTGCTGGGCTTCATAGAATTACCAAGATATCAGTGAAGATAACCTTCAGTAGACCCCCAGCAACATGGTGACCTATCGGCACCACATAATTGCATCTATGTAGGGCTAATGATAACGATTTCAAATCAATCAAATATTACTGTCAGAAAATCTGCAACATCAAAAATTCTAATGAGAAAACATAACCTTTAAAAAGTTAACTTAAAGGGGTTTTCCCATGAACAAAAGTTAATTTTAATCAATAGATCTTGGAATAATAATAGCTTCCACAATTGAATATATTTAAATAAAATGTTCCTGTGCTGAGATAATCTTATAAATGTGCCCCTGCTGTGTACTGTGTAATGGCTGTGTCTGACCGTACAGGAACATGGTCTGATCATACCACAGCTCCTGGGCAGGGGAGGAAGGAAAAGAGTATACAGACAGGACAGGGATCAAAGCTGATTCTTTCTTTGAAGTAAAATATTGTTTAAAAACAGGCAGGGAGATGTTTTACCTCACAAAAAGAATTATTTGCGATCCCGTGCTGTAATGTTTATATAGTCTTTTAGTTCTTCCCCTGCCCAGGAGCTGTGGTATGATCAGACCATGTTCCTGTACGGTCAGACACAGCCATTACACAGCACACATCAGGGGCACATTTATAAGATTATCTCAGCACAGGAACATTTTATTTAAACACATCCAATTGTGGAAGTTATTATTATTCCAAGATCTATTGATTAAAATCAACTTTCGTTTGTGGGAAAATCCCTTTAAAATCATGAGGATAATCCCAAATACACACTGAGACTGACCATGTACAAGCAACCTAAAAACAGGACACAAAGCATATAGGTGTGCACAAACATCATATGGGCATTGGATAATGAAGTGTCATATAATAACTGTCAGCAATAAATGTTTCGATTTCACCCAATTCAGATGGGAAGACGTAGCCGTCCGCGGAGCCCAATTGGCAGAAGATGAGGGGAGTAAGAAAAAGTTCTGTCTAGCCCTGCAGTGCCCAGTTCAGTGACTTCCGCCTTTACAAAAACAGTACCCAAGTGTGGCACTAGAACCTGTGACCCCAAAAAGATAATCCCTCCTCATCTGCAGCCCACTGGGCTCCATGGACTACTACATCTTCCCATCTGAATTGGGTGAGGTCAAAACATTTTGTACTGACAGTATACTGACATACAAAAGTATGGCACTATATTATACAGTGCAATTGTTTTTGCATTGACATATTTTGAGAGCTATAACTTTTCTTTTCCACCAAAAGACTTGTGCAAGGATTTGTTTATTATGAGATAAGGTATCAATACTGTTTTGGACTACAAAACTTAGTTTTGTTGCTTTTTTTTTTTTTAACAAATTTTGGTTTGCTAAGCTAGCAAATCATGAATAGTTCTTATTTTTTGTGACCATGTGACCATGGAGTAAAAGTTATAAGAAAACTTTATTTTTGGGGTCACTACAAGTACAATGATGCCACATTTATGTAGTTTTTTTGTGTTTTACTACTTTTCCCACTCTAAAATATATGTATATTTTTTTTACAAAGAAATAATTTGATTCTTCATTGCCATGTTATGATAGTTTAAACTTTTTATTTTATTTGTCAACAGAGCCATTTTAGGGCTCGTTTTTTGAGATGGTGTCTTCAGTGTTACTACTATTTATTTTTAATATGACATTTTGTTCACTTTTTATTCAATTTTAATGTGTAAGGACAGTGAAAAAGCTATAGTTTTGGTATGTTTTTCATTGTTTTTTACAATGTTCATGATATGGGACAGGTTTATAGATTGAGTTGTTCTGAAAGCAGAGTTTACTTTTCTTTTTTACCTAAAAATAGCTTTTTACTAGCAAAACATTTTTTTCTGTAATTTTTACAAATTTTATTAGGTTTTTTTTACTTGTTTACTTTACTTCTTACTATGGAACTAGAACTTTCCCTGCTCTGATGTTCTGCAATACTTGTCCGATTTTGATACTTTGAGTCTATGGGCCCGTGGAAAATATTTCACCGCACTCGGATAACATCCGAGTGCAGTTCGATTTTCACGACCTGACAAAATAGAGAAGGTGGAGGAACTTTTTTTTTCTCTCCACATCCCACTCTGATCAAACTCTGATCAGAAAAATCTGACAATTTTTCTCGGATGGAGAGAAAAACGGCAATGTGACCCTAACCAAAAGGTAAAGCCGATTTTGTTATTTCAGTCCCAAAAACTAAACTTAGGAGCAGTTGGGAGAATAACAAAAATGCACAAGGGAATCACACAGGCAAAAATTCCTCAAAACGTAGATTTTGTACACCAGTCTTAATCCAGAGTGTGGTGGAAAATGATATGCCAAATTCATTATCAGTCATGGACCTCTAAATGTATTTGGAGCATATTCCGCTCATGAGCCATAGACATATATTGTTCTTCATCTCCAGTTATCTTCTGAAGATTTTTTGCTATGATTTGCAACACAAGGCCACTTCTTTCTCACTTTTATAAAAGTTGGAGGAGTAAAAACGCCAAAGGTTTCAGAAATTTTGCACAACTTTTGCAAAAATTACTGATTTTCCACACCAGTTTTCTGGCAAAGTATTTTATGAATTCCTCTGTTTTTAAAGTAGCACTTCCATCAAAGTTTTTATTCTCTTAATATATTTCAGTAATCATATTATATAGCACTGTGTACTTACAATTGCTCATTTTGCCTTTTTCCCCAGATAATTCCTCTCTTTTCTCTGCTCTATGTAGAAACAGGAAGTCTCTTTGTCCTGCAAAAATCATTCCCCTCTTCAACTCCTGACCCAGATGCTCCCCTTCCTCCTGCCAGGGACTTTTGCAGTGACTCATGACTGGTGCAGGGAAAATTGACTTCCTAGTTCTACATAGAGCTTAGAAGGATTCAACTAGTCAGTTTTAATCAGATGATGTTATAGACAGAATGGAAAACAGATGAATTATCTGGGTAGAAAGGCAAAATGAGCAAAAGTAAGTGCACAATGCTATATAATATGATGATTGCAATATATTAAGAGGACAAAAACTTTGATGGGAGGAGGAGGAGGAGTGCCTCTTTAGGGTTTACAGCATAGTAAATCCTCATTTTTGACTGGACAAACCTTTTAATTACATTTTCCTACATTGGTGTCACTTGTGGGATCATCTGGCTAATCCCATCTTTTAGTTTGAAAGATTTTAAAAACGGCAACAGGAAATTATATATAATGTGACCCTTCTAAATGAATTCCAAATTGTAAAGTGATGTAACGACTGGAGTATTTCTTTAATCTTGGCAGAAGCTAAATGGGTTTGACAATTTATATTTGATCTGACAGCTGCATAAACATCGCATTCAAAAGCTAATTAAGCTATCGTGAACTCCATTTTCCAAAAGGCATTCAGGTTTAAGGATATTTCTACTTCATTATTCTACATCTCTAAGCAATTAATATTTTTTAATGAAATTTAAAAAAAATGCAACTTTCAGGCAATTTATTTTTTTTTAAAGAAAAATAACACCCATCAAAAAGGTAAAACTAAATATTCATTGATGTATGATAAGGTATAATCTGGATTAGTTCTTGAAAAGTCTTAGAGAAACTCATAATTGTAGCATTACTACTGTAAGACATACCTTTTGTTTCACATTCTATTGTGGTTTGTATACATGTTAAAAAATATGGATATTTTTACTCATTTATAAGGATTTCTGGAAAACAAGGCTGCAAAATTATCATCACAAATAGTTATTGTAAATGAGGTGAATATGCTGTCTTCTGGATTTCCACTAGTTTCAATTGTGATCCTTCAGTTAAAGGGGTATGCGTCATCAAATAAATTTTACTTTGTAAAGGGAACTTGTCAGGTCCAATAATGCAATTAACCTGCAGATACAGGCTTAATCTGTAGACTGTTAGCGTTATGAAGGTTACGTCACAAACTTTATTTCTCCCTGAAGTCGTCGGCTTTCAGTCATGAAGGCGTACCCGAAATCACCACTCATAGCACTGAGAGTGGCAGCTGTAAGCATGCCCCATACTGACTGACAACCGGGCTCTGCAGTGCATCAGTGCAGATCTGGCTGACAGTCAGTGCTGGGGTACGGTTACAGCTGCTGGTCTCAGTGCTGTGAGTGGTGACTGTAATTCTTCTGGGCTCACCTGCATGACTGAAAGCTGGCAGCTCCAGAGAGAAATAAAGTTAATTTTCTCCAGGGTGCTGCATTTTCAGTACTGCAGCAGGAAGCTTCATAACACGATTAACCTACAGATTAACTCCATATCTGAAGGTTGATAGCATTATTGGACCTGATAAGTTCCTTTTAAGCTATGAAAAGTTTTCCAGTATACTTTCTGTAACAATTCATCATGGGTTTCAAAATATCGACTTGCAGTCAGTTCATAGGAACCTTCATTGTTTACTTCCCACAGCTAAAATCTTCCAATAATTTCTAAAGTGTGAGTTCTTCAGCTGGTTCTGCAAACTTTTGATCCAATGTATGGCCAGCTATAGGATAAATGCCCACAGCCAGCAGCAACACATCTTGGGGAGGGGCAGATAAGATGTCCTACAAAGGATATATGTCCTAAAAAATAATAGTGACCTACCTGTCACTGGACTAAATGGAACAGGCTTCATAACTAAGCTAAACTGTTGGCAGACATGACCTTGCTGCTGCTGTTATGTAATGGTGGTAGAAAATGTGTCACACCAGTCCATTCAGTTTGGTCCAGGGTTTGGACTGCTAAAGGGGTTGTCTGGTTTAAAATGAAAAGTCTGCCGTCACTCTGTAGTTTCTGGGACGGGAACGGCGGTGATGTTTGCGATATGCATACTATCGGGCAGAAGCCATCTTGTGGGTGCAGCCTTTCTCCATACAAGTGTATTGAGTGAGGCTGTGCCCACTAGACAGCCTCGCCCACTGAGTAGTCGCGAGGGTAAATTCAAAAGTCTGCAATCACTCAGGCTGTGACAGCAGACTTTTCATTTTAGACCAGACAACCCCTTTAAATGACCCTCATTATGTATCAGCTCCTTCAAAAAATTGAGATGTATTCAGGCGAGGATTAAGAGTAGAAAGGTTTCCTTGAGAGATCATGTGATAGATGACATGATTAACACACTGATGCTCTGGTGCACATCTACAAATGGAAAGTGACAGAGACAGAAGTCATCAAAAGAGGAAGTAGTAGAAAAAAACAGTTAGTGTAATTAGGAAAGGGTGGGAACTTTTAATTAAATATATTAGAAAAGAGATTAGATTGACATTAAATGGATATTTATTTTATTCACTTGTATAAAACCATTAATTTCCACAGCGCTGTCCCCAGTGGAGCTTACAATCTAAATTCCCTATCAGTATGTGCTTGTAGTGTGGGAGGAAACCAGCATACCCGGAGGAAACCCATAAAAGCATGGGGAGAACATACAAACTCCTGGCAGATATTACCCTGGGTGAGATGTGAACCCAAGAGTGGACCCCAAAGCAAAGAAACAGTGCTAACCATGGAGCCACATGCTGCCCTTAGATTTAAAATGAAAATAAAATTTAGTTTGGCACCACCACTTCAACAGTCTCTTTAAACAGACTTACTGCAGTAAACGACTGCTGATCGGTATGGCACCTGAGTGCGAACCCTTGAGCCTGTTGCTATGTGTTCAGCTTCTCTGTCCGCCAAGTCACAGCAGATACACCTTTTCTCCGGGTATTTCGTTTCTGTTATCATTGCTCTAGTCTTTATAGGGTAAAAGATGTTTCATTTTCTCATTTGTCTGCTCTAGCACCTTTCGGGTGCGGCTTTATATACTTTCACACTGATGGTATTTCCTGCTGGGTGAAAGTATATCCAGCCATACTGCTGTAGATTAAACCAGTCAGTGAGAGACCAGCTAGGGTTTATCTTTCTGCTGTTTATGCTCTTTACGCTGCAACTATCTTCTGTTTCTTTTTAGGAAGTAGGAGGCATATTCTCTAGTAGTACATACTTAATTTTGTATTTTTGTTCTTTGTTTTACTCACTCTGGGATCTCTTTCTATTGCAGCACACCTTCCCTTCTGTAGGCAATTTGCACTCTGCTCTACCTTCTAGTTCTTTATGAGGAACTTTAACAGCTTGACGGCCTTTCAGACAGCATAGGTCCGAGTTGCCATCATCTAGTCTGTGGTTAGCACTATCTTTGGTTATGCAGGAACCACTAAGGACTGTGGGGTCAGGATCTCTAGTCTATACAGGAACTGGCAGGGTCAGATACAGTTTTTTAGTGTGTTACCTCTTTTCCCGAGTGAGTTACTATACAATGATAAGAACCAATTCATTACCAGTCACTCTCCTTCATCTTCAATGCCCCTTGCTGTGCACCTTCTGCTCCCCCCAATTCATTATAATTACATGCCTCCCTCCCCTTCCAATTCATTATATCACGTCTTCTTTCCCACCCTCCATCTTCAATTTATTATAATATAATTTTGGCTCTCCCATCCCCCACACTCAATTCATTATACTTTCCTCTCTCCCACCCTGCACCCTCTATTCATTATACTTTCCTCTCTTCCACCCTGCACCCTCTAATCATTATACTTTCCTCTCTCCCACCCTGCACCCTCTATTCATTATACTTTCCTCTCTCCCAACCCTATTTCATTGATATTAGTAAAAAAAGTTTTTAATACTTAATTTTCTGTACGATCCCCTGCGGCACCAACGCGATGATGTCATCATGCCATCACATCACAGAAAAAGTAATGGAGGCTCCCCTGGAGCTGTACTGCCATTCTGCATTGCTGACAGTTGAGCTTCAGGAAAGCTCCCTTCCCTTAGATATTCATTTAGTTGGTGTAGTATTTTTCTATGTGTGAATTTAAAACTGGTTGGGGACAGTTTTGAACATAATCCACTGTGTTGGTGTGAAAGTGGGAAACATCTATCCCAGAAAAGGGTAATTCTAACAGATAATTGACCCCCTCAATTGTCTACTGAAAGTCCTGTCACTGTCATCTTAGTCTTTCTAAAAGGTCCAGCCTATGGTTGGTCTTGATAAGATATTCCTATTTGCAGAATATACTGCAATACAATTCAGGTATATCAGTATATAGTGCAAACGATAGCTAGTTTAACTCTTCTAGAGAGACTAAAAAAATAAGTTAAAAGTAATTTTAAAAAACTATAGAGAATAAAAAACCCTAAAATTTCAAATTGTCACACTTTTCCCACAAACAAAAATAAAAAATAAAAGCTGTAAAATAAAAAAAAAAAAAATTAAAAGTCCACCTCCGAAAAAAGGTAACAAAAAGCTATAAAAAAAATTGTATGTACCTCAAAATGGTACTAATAAAAGCTTGCCAAGGTAAACAAACATTCATATAGCTTCATCAGTGAAAGAATAAAAAGTTATGGGTCTCAGAAGATAGAGGTACAAACCAATATATTTTACTTTGTTCTGATTTTTTTAAACCGTTCAAATACAAAAACCCCTATATGTACCTTTTATATTGCCCTAATCATTCTAACCTTAAGAATCATGTTGAAATGTCATTTTTACAGTAAACTGAAAACCGGAAAAACAAAACCCAATATCACAATGGCAGATTTGCTTTTTTCCCACTATTTCACTTCTCTAGGATTTTCTCTGTTTTTCAGTATATTGCTTGGTAAAATAAATGGTGTAAAACAAAAACTGCAACTCAAACCGCAAAAATCAAGGCCTTATACACCATGTCGATAGAAAAATAAAAACGGTATGGCTCTTGGAAAAATGGAAGGTTAAAAGCAAAAACCAAATTTGTCCTGTCAGAAAGGAGTTAAAGGTTGTTGCCTAATAATGAGCAATTTAGGCAAAGCTTAAAGGAAACCTGTCACCAGTTCAAAAGGGTCAGGTTTTTGCTCTTATTTTAATCCCGCTGCTCTCCTGAGTAAACTATTTTTTGTTTTTATAAATTGGCCATATTGTTAAAGAGATATCGGCCTTTTTATTTAGTGCTAACTTTTATGGTCTTTAAAAGGGGGTGTGGCTCACAGGGTAATTTTGCAGAGAAACCTACTGACATGCCTCCAGAGAATCTGTGAGCCACGCCCCTTTCATAAGGACCATAAAAATTAGCACTAAATAAATAGGCCCATAACTCTGCAACCGTATGGGGGATTTAAAGAAAGCAAAAACTGGAAAACTCAAAGGAGCAGCAGGAATAAAACCAGAGCAAAATCTGGATAAACTATGTTAAAACGCAATAGACTTTTATCCAACTATTAAAGAGAAAACAAAGGATAAGAGGTGCTCACCTTAAGGGGCTGTGTAAGACACAACACCTAGGAATGCATAAATCACAGCCGCTGCAGCTTCCAAAGGAGATATATATATATATATATATACTGTGTATATATATATATATATATATATATATATATATATATATATATATAATATATAAATGTGCCAAGGGTGCTGCTGATAAAGGACTAGCCACGATGAAATGAATAAATTGTTGGTTTAATGCCAACACGTTTCGGGGTCACTCCGACTCCTTCTTCAGGACAAACCACAAAGAAGGAGATCCTGAAGAAGGAGTTGGAGTGACTCCAAAACGCATTGACATTAAACCAACAATTATTCATTTCATTGTGGCTTGTCATTTATCAGCAGCACAGGATACTTCCATCAAGCAGTGCAAAATCAGGTCACTTTTCACCTGCTGCCAGGTTCTGTTTAATCTTGTATTTTAATGCCAGTGTCTGCACTCATGCCATGGCACCAGCACTTTAGCACTTGAACTTCTAGGGAGAAGATGCCCATTATTCCTCAGAGCTGGAGAGAGCAAATATACAAAAGTAATTATTAGTGTTGAGCGAGCATGCTCGACACTGCTCGGTACTCGCCCGAGTATCATGCTACTCGGGATGTTCGGCGAGCACCGAGCATTTCCGGGTTACTCGGGCAGGAGCTCGGGTCTCCGCCCTGCATGTTTGGCTCTCTTTACAGAGCCAATGAAAATGCAGGGATTGCCAGCCAGTCACTGTAATGCCGCAGCGATGTTGTTTGTGGGCATTACAGTGATTGGCTGGCCGCACAGCATCACCTCGAGTAGTTAAAACCGGGCGCCGCCATCTTGGACACAGTCGCTCCGGATCAGACAGTGTAGGGACAGCGCTGCTGATTTAGGGAGAGATATATCCTGCGAAATAGTTAGTGTAGGGTCTGTAAAGGCTGCCAGATCAAACAAACAGTCCTTCTCAGGACTAATATCCATCCCAGATATCAGGCAGGCAGGCAGGCTGTATAGGAGACGCAGTGGTTATACCAGCAAACGCTGCATTACAGTCCTGTGTGCTCCTGTTGCTGAAATTGCTGGACTTAGCTCCAGGTCTCGGGGGCCAGGAAAAATCCTTTTATTTCATCTAAATCCTCTTTTTTTTTTCCTCCTTCACACTGTACAAATGCCCGTCTTATTAACCTTTTGGTGTTCCCCCCCAAAAAAAAAAGTGTGTCTCTGATTTTTCAGACACAAATATATCTGTTGAAAATAGTCTGGTGTAGGCTAGAGAAATAGAAGTGTGGTTTTGCAGTTCCACGGTTCAAACCTCTGTATTATCCAGTTTTTGCCATTTTTTGCCGTAAAGAAAAACAGTAGTAGTGTCTCCTGATTGTTCAGACACAAATATATCTGTTGAAAATAGTCTGGTATACACCAGTAAATTATAACTGTGGTTTTGCTGTTCCACAGTAAAAAATCTCTATTATTCAGCTTTTGGTATTTTTTCTGTAAAGAAAAACAGTGATAGTTTCTCCCTGATTGTTCAGATTGTTTAAAAGAATCGGGTGTAGGCCAGAGAAATAGAACTGTGGTTATCCTCTTCCACAGTTCTAATCTACTTTTTATTACCCTTTTTCCATTGATAGTGCGAGTATAAGCTATTTTACTTCTTTTATAATGGGCAAGGCGCGTGGCAAGGGACGTGGAACTGGACGTTCTGGTGATGGTGCGTGCAGAGGACGGGGCCGTGGCCAAGGTGAAAATGTGCCACAACCAACAGCCACATGTTCTCGCTCCCACTTCTTGACTGAATTACTAGGGAAGCACAGAACAACACCAGTATTGCGAACTGATCAGTGTGAACAGTTATTAATTGGACAGCAGATAATACTTCCTGTTACCTGGGCACCACCACCTCCTGTCTGTCTTCCACACGGTCAACTCTTAGTAGCCGTGAGTCTCGACCGCATACTCCTCCTCACCCTGATGCTCCTTCCTCCCACCATGCCGAGTGTCGTCAGACAGCAACTGATCCCACACTTGGACACTCTGAAGAGCTGTTCACTGGTCCATTTCCAGATTTGTGCCCCTCGCCTGCTCCGCTTGAAGTGGTGGAAGAGGAGATCCCATGTAGCGATGCCCAAATATTTGAACAGCCATGGCCACAGGAAGTCGACGCTGGCAATTTGTCACAAGAGGTGGACGATGACGAGACACAATTGCCAGGAAGGGAGCAGGAGGATCGTGGTGCGCAAGTGGAAGAGGAGGAGGTGGTGGATGATCTGGTAACTGACCCAACGTGGCAGGAGGACATGCAGATCGAGGCCAGCAGCACACAGGGTGAGGGAGACAGAGTACCCCAACAGGCAGGAAGAAGCAGTGTGGTGGCCGCACACAGAAGCCGGGCAACAGTTCCCCGTAACACCAACACGAGGGACGTTGCCAGTACTACAGGTCTTCCAGAGTCTGGAATGTTTTTAAAGACTCTGATAACCCCTAAAAGGCCATTTGTACCACCTGCCATGCCAGCATCAGCAGCGGTGACAAAACTACCAGCCTGACCACCACCATCATGATCAGGCACATGGCAGCAAAACACCCGACTTTGTGGGGCGAACCCCAGGGTCCACGACCGGTGTCAGTGGGTGTCACCACTGCTTCTTCCGCTGTTGTGCATGCAATAGAACCCCCTGTTGTGTGTGCAAGGCAATCCCCTGTCCATACTGCATGCAAAGATGCCCCCTCCTCTCAGTCTTCACTTGTTATGGCAGTTTCTAAAGAAACAGCATCAACGTCCACGTCCACTTCCCACTGCAGCGTTCAATTGTCCATATCCCAGACCTTTGAACGAAAGCGGAAATTCGCAGCTAACGCCCCACAGGCCACAGTCCTAAATTCGCACATTTCACGACTGCTTGCGTTGGAAATGCTGCCTTTTACGCTGGTGGAGACGGAATCCTTCCGCAACCTTATGGCGGTGGCTGTCCCTTGGTACTCGGTCCCCAGCCGACACTATTTTGCCAGCCCCACACTACACAAGCACGTGTCCCAAAACATCTGCCGTGCCCTCAACAACGCAGTTACTGGGAGAGTCCACCTGACAATGGACACATGGACAAGTGCTTGTGGCCAGGGACGGTACATCTCCCTGACGGCACACTGGGTAAACATAGTGGAAGCCGGGACCCAGTCGGACCTTGGGACGGAACACATCCTCCCCACACCGAGGATTGCGGGCCCTATGTCAGTCACAGTTGCCCCCACAGTGTACAGCTCCTGCACATCCTCCTCCTCCTCCTCCTCATGTTCAGCCTCCATCTCAGATATCACCACATCAGTTACAAGCTGGAAACACTGCAGTACTGCCTCTGCCAAGCGGCAACAGGCTGTGCTGAAACTCATAAGCTTAGGTGAGAAACCTCACACTGCTTGTGAGTTGTGGACAGCTGTGAAAGAGCAGGCAGATCTGTGGCTGAGACCGCTGAACCTACATCCAGGCATGGTCGTGTGTGACAATGGCCGTAACCTGGTGGCGGCTCTGAGGCGAGGCGAGATCACACACTTACCATGCCTGGCTCATGTGCTTAACCTCGTGGTTCAGCAGTTTCTTAAATTGTACCCCGAGTTGCCAGATCTGCTCGTCAAAGTATGCCGCCTGTCAGCTCATTTTCGCAAGTCGGCTACAGCTTCTGCCGCCCTTGCTGTGTTATAGCAGCGTTTGCAGCTTCTGTGACACCGACTGGTGTGTGATGTCCCCACACGTTGGAACTCTACCCTCCACATGTTGCAAAGGATTTGTGAGCAGAAGAGAGCAGTTGTGGAGTACCAGCTGCAACAAGGCCGTCGATATTCAGGTCAGACTCCACACATAAGACCTCAGGAGTGGACCTGGATATCTGACATATGTACCATCCTGACAAACTTTGAGGAGTCCACCAAGATGGTGAGTGGCAATGACGCCATCATTATCGTCAGCATTCCACTTGTCTGTCTTTTACAACGCTCTCTGCAGAGAATTAAAGAGGAGGCATTGCAGCCAGGGTATGATGAGATGGATCAAGAAGCCGTAGCTGTCGATTACACACAGCCCAGCCTCATCCCAACGTGCATTGGGGGACAATGAGGGAGACGAGGAGGAGGAGGAAGAAGAACAGGAGCTGGTATCATGCGCTGTAGATGGTAGTACCTCTACAACTGTCATACCGTCTGTTCAGCGTGGGTGGCCTGAGGACAGGGGGAAGGAGGAGGAGAGCATGGTCAGTCGTCATCTTGGTGAGGACAAGGAAGTCTTGCCCGTTACCAGTCTGGCACGCATGGCTGACTTTAAGTTACGCTGCCTTAACCGTGACCCTCGCGTTGTCAAAATGTTGGGTGACAGTCATTACTGGTTGGTGACACTTGTAGACCCCCGCTACAAGGAGAACTTTCACTCTCTTATTCCTGAGGTGGAGAGGTCTACAAAAATGGGGCAGTATCAGAAGGCCCTTGCTGCAGAACTGTTAAAAAAATTCCTATCTGAACACGCTAGCGGCAGAGGTCACGCTTCGTTGACTAACCAAGGCGTACATGCGAGAGAGAGGCAACTCCAATCCAGCTTCCTCATTTCGGCTGTTTTATGTTCTTCTCCTTATCCTCAGCCTCCACCACCACTATACCACCAGGGTGACCGTGGTCCATGTTGCCATTATTGAAAGTTCCTCCGTCCTTATTTTTGTCAGTTTTTGCTTGGAAAGCATAAGCAAAGAATGTGGGAGACCCACTCCCCAATAATAGGAATAATATTTTTAAGATGCTGTACTGTATGGCTCTTGTAAGGTACATTAAAAGCGTCTTGTTAAGCTACTGCGACCTCCACCACTTTTCCGAGGGGCATTAAAAGCGTCTTGTTAAGCTACTGGGACCTCCACCACTTTTCCGAGGGGCATTAAAACCATCTTGTTAAGCTACTGGGACCTCCACCACTTTTCCGAGGGGCATTAAAACCGTCTTGTTAAGCTACTGGGACCTCCACGTCTCTTCTGAGGGGCATTAAAAGCGTCTTGTTAAGCTACTGGGACCTCCACCACTTTTCCGAGGGGCATTAAAAGCGTCTTGTTAAACCACTCTGAACTCCACAGCTCTTCCAAGGGGCATTGAAATGTTGTTTTTAATTAACTCTAACCTCCACGACTCTTCGAATGGGCATTGCATTTCCTCCTAATTTTTGGCAGCTTTTGCTTGGAAGGCACAAGCAAAGACTATGGGAGACACACTCCCCAATAATGGGAATAATGTTTGTAATATGCTGTACTGCATGGCTCTTGTAAGGGGCATTGCAAGTTCCTCCGTCCTAATTTTTGGCAGCTTTTGCTTGGAAGGCATAAGCAAAGACTATGGGAGACCCACTCCCCAATAATGGGAATAATGTTTGTAATATGCTGTACTGCATGGCTCTTGTAAGGGGCATTGCAAGTTCCTCCGTCCTAATTTTTGGCAGCTTTTGCTTGGAAGGCATAAGCAAAGACTATGGGAGACCCACTCCCCAATAATGGGAATAATGTTTGTAATATGCTGTACTGCATGGCTCTTGTAAGGGGCATTAAAACCGTCTTGTTAAGCTACTGCGACCTCCACCACTTTTCCGAGGGGCATTAAAAATATCTTGTTAAGCTACTGTGACCTCCACATCTCTTCAAAGGGGCATTAAAAGCGTCTTCTTAAGCCACTCTGAACTCCACAGCTCTTCCAAGGGGCATTGAAATGTTGTTTTTAATTACCTCTAACCTCCACGACTCTTCCAACAGGCATTGCATTTCCTCCTAATTTTAGTCAGCTTTTGCTTTTCAATGCAAAGGCAAAAACTAAGGGAGACCCACTCCCCAATAATGGGTAGAAGGTTTTTAGTATGCTGTAATCCACGTCTGTTTCAAGGGGCATTGCAGTTCCTCAAAATTTTTGGAAAGCCTTCCATTCACTGCTTAGGCCAACAGTATACAGGAGACCCAGTTGCTATAAATGGAAAAAACGGTTTAGTTAAGGCCCTCTGACCTCCATGTCATTTCCAAGGGGCATTGGAGTGCCTCAAAATTTTTGGCAGGCATTGCACTCACTGTATGCCCTATAACTATGTAGCCGAACCGCTCCTTTTGTTACAGAAACATATCCTACAAGACATATGTGGTTGACTGGCCTGATATTGATGTGAATGGTCCCTGTTCCTCCTGCTCTTTCTTCTTTGCCACTGCCTCATCCATCATTTATCACCTGAAGCTTTGTTTTAACGGGAGTCATAGAACTGGGATAGTAGCAGGAAAACATCCAGCAATCCTTGGAGGAGGTAGGATATGCGCCAAAACGCTGACCACCTCAGGCCTAGCCGCTACTACATACATGCGCTTGCATTCCAAGAAAACAAAGCAGATGCTAACTTCTATCATCATCATCATGCTCCTCACCTTGGCACTCTCAACTCCCCTGATGGAGAAGCCAGGGCCCACCGGAGGAGTCTGGTTCTCTGGTGGGCTCGTCCAATGCTGCCCTAAAGCAGGCCGGGCTAAGAAAAGTGTGTGGGGGGGATGTTCCAAGGAGAAATACTAGCGGCTGGGGACCGTTTATGGACACCCGGCCGCGGGGCGGCTGGGGACCGAGTATGGACACCCGGCCGCCGGGCCGCTTGGGACTGAGTATGGATACCAGGCCGCCAACGCAGCCTTGACGTGGTTGCCAGATTCCGCCTCCACATGCCTAAAAGGCCCAATTTCAAGTGCAAGCAAGCAGTATGGTATTGCAGCCTGGGGGTGGGTTGGTGGTTGGCTGCATATTTGCGCTTGCATTGCAAAGAATGGGGGAGGTACAATTGAACACTACCCTGGGACAAGAACTTGCACGGGGATAGTTGCAAGTCTGCAACGACAGGTGCAGGGTGGGAGGCATCTTCGCATGTACCATGAACAGGGGTTTGGCATGCACACACTACAGCGGAATAGGCTGTCCTTCCCACTAAATGCACTGGGAAGGGCACAGGTAATGTTTTGGTATGCGCGCTTAATCTTATGTATAAGGCACACCGGGAAAAATAGGGGCGGCTGGGGACTGAGTATGGATACCTCGCTGCCGAAGCAGCCGTAAGGTAGTGGCCAGCTTCGGCCTCCTCCAAACTAAAAGGCCCAATTTCAAGTGCAAGCAAGCAGTATGGTATTGCAGCCTGGGGGTGGGTGGGTGGTTGGCTGCATATTTGTGCTTGCATTGCAAGGAATGGGGGAGGTACAATTGAACACTACCCTGGGACAAGAACTTGCATGGGGATAGTTGCAAGTCTGCATCTTCTGATGTGGCAAGGATGACTTCTGATGGGCACACTTTTAGGCAGTGACCTGGGTTTCAGAGATGCTTCCAGGGGTCTTCCCCATGCTGTTCCCATGTCTTTTCAGCACTGTATGCATGTGTCACACAGCACATGGCCAGATAAGGTTGTAAAATGTTAAAATGACATTTCCCGGTGAATGCATTTGTCACGGTTGAAAGCAATACAAAAGTGCAAAAATGCATAAAAAATGCTACTTGTGAACATAGCCCAAGGTGTGGAGGAGTATTTTTTTTTGGGTTATTTATTTTACCTTATACACAAGTCTTTACCCTGGAAAGGAAATTCCTTAACATATTTCACAGGAAAACCGTTTCAGTTTCGTTTTTGAACGTTTTATTGTGAGCCCTTAAAAGTGGCTTAATACCTCTGACCATGTTGTTGACAGCAGTGACCTGGGGGTCAGAAATGCTTCCTGGGGCGATCCCCATGCTGTCCCCATGTCATTTGAGCACTGTCACTATCGTTTTGGCCACTTGTTAGGCTTTTAAAAGACTACCGGGGGTGCCGCTGCAAAATTGCTCGAGTCTCCCATAGACTAACATTGGGCTCGTTGCTCGGGTCGAGCACCCGAGTATCACGGCGAGCTCGGCCCGAGCTTCGAGCACCCGAGCATTTTAGTGCTCGCTCAACACTAGTAATTATAGATTATTTTTCTTCCAGAGTAATTGTGACATGGAGGTAGGAGTAGAGCAAATAGGTAGGAAAGATTTTATCTCCTTGCCAGAGGTTTTCGCTAATGTCTTCAATTTTGTAAAACACAGTTTCCATTTGGCGAAGTTGAATTAAATGGCACATGTTCAAGGAGATGACTGAACACGGCTTTTCCATTTACTCCGAACTTATAACATAAGTATCCTTTTTATTTTGTCCCATAATGATGCACTGCTTTCTTAAAGATATTGCCCCATCCGATCCCATTCCATTTGCAGGAAGATGGATCTATTTCTATGTAACACAAATATCGCAGTCCATCTGACAGAGTCTATCTTATTAGAGATGATTTAATACAGTCCTGATCTAATGCTCTAATGCACAGGACCAAATCATTCAAAGTGAATAAAACCCGCGACTCCCATTTGTAAGGTCCATTTAAACCAGGAGAACGACAGGGCAGTAAAATTATTTTGAAAGATGGACTGGCAGCCACCAAAAAGGTTTTAATATTCCCATACGTAATCTTAATAGTTTCTGTGTATTACAGCAAAACACACATAGTAAATTAGCTATGGTATATTAAACAGTCCGCAGGGAAAGAGATGATTTGCATATATGAGGAATAAACCTCGTGATCCATTGGACGCATTTAGTGTAAGTGCCAATAAGTCAATAAGAAGATTAGTAAATTCTGAGAAGAGGAAAATGGTGGTTTTTCCGTTTGCTACATTTTGCTTTCAAAATGAAAATAATTCATGTTGAATAATGCAGTTCATTATTTTATCCGGAGCTGGTTGCACACAATAGAGGCAGCCTGAATATTACAGCAATCTGTTCAATCATTCTCATTATACTCTTGTCGTATGGATCTCCCGTGCTATATGTAAAGCTAGACGGGATTCACTAATTTCGAATAATGTTGCAATTCAATTGTGGTCTTGGAGCCTTTTATATCTTGTGAGATCTTTGAAGTTGATTGCATGCCAATCTCTTACTTTGGATAGAGACCTATCATAGCAAGTATTGCTTACAGTCTGTATCACTGTTATTTTCTAATTCTTTCGATTTTTATTTTTTATAACCTCTTTAACCCCTTGGAGACGCAGTCATTTTTCACGTTTTTTTTCTCCTTTCAAGAGCAATAACATTTTTATTTTTCCATCAGCATAGCCGTTTGAGCCTTTTTTTGTGGGGATGAGGTGTAGTTTTGAATAACAACATTCATTTTACCAAATAATTTACTTAAAATCAGGAAAAAAATGAAAGAAAAAAAAAAAAAACAGTAAATTTTGCAGTCGGTTGTTCATTTTTGTTTTTATGACATTTACTTTGCATTAAAAATTACCTGCTAACTTTGCTGGTATTATGATGTCAGTATGATTATAGGGATACCAAATTTGTATCATTTTTTTGTTTCAATTTTTAACTTTATGTTTTAAGAAAAATAAAGTTTGTGAAAAAAATTGGTTTCAATCAGGGTATGAGAGCGAAAACTTTATATTTTAGTTGGCAGTGTTACATAGGAGCAGGTTTTTTAGAACAAGGGCAGGTGCAGATGGGCATATTTGCGATCCAATATTTTGTCTATGGGATCGTGCACATGTCCAATTTCTTTCCTCGGACAGTCACTGCATGCCCGAGTTGGATCCTATAGTCGGATCACACTCAGCCATGCAAGTCAATGAGTCCATGGAAAACATCAGACTGCACTCGTATGATATCTGAGTGCAGTCCGATTTCCACGGACTGACACAATGTAGAAGATGGAGAAATTTTTTTTTCATCTTCTCCTCATCCAATAGAATTGGATTACACTTTAATCATGCTCTGAGTAAACTCTGATCATAGTTTCATCAGAGTGTCATTTGCATAATCATCCTGATTTTCTCAGATGAGAGAATCTATGGCCGTCTGCACCTGACCCCAGCTGTAATATTTATTGGCATTATTGTAAGGTCCATGTGACTTTTTGATCTCTCTTTATTTAATTTGTTTTTAGATCCATTTACGTTTACAATTTGAGCCTATGGGGCCTTGTTCTATAGGCGTACATTGTAAAAGTCACTTCTGGGTTACACAGTGGGCAGTCTGCAGAGAGGTGTTGGAATAGCGCACGATACCGGAAAAGGCGGTGGTAGATGAGTATATTAATACACACGCATTAGACTCACATATGCACAGATTTAGTGAAAAAAGTTCATGGGAGGACTTCGTTAAAAGTAATGTAATGAAAAGGACATTAATCCCCCCAAAGATCACAGAATAAATGTCATGTGATGTTTTTAAGATTTGTAAGAATTGCTTACAACTTGTATTTTTTGTGCATGAAGTCGCAAGACAATGAGGACCCTTAAGGCGAGTTGTGGGTTGGCATATTTTGTCTAAAATATCAACTAATGCCTCATGTATTATGTATTTTTATCTTTGCAGGATGTATCCAGACCCAATAATATAAGAGGGGGGGCGGGATTGGAGAGTCAGTTCTGGTGGGGTGCACTTATATAGTGCTGGCCGGTCCTCCTGATCTATTAGTATGGGCAATATATGGGAGGTAGAAATGGGCCTCCTTACCTCTTAGTCCCCTGGGCACCAATGATATGTCCGCCCAGGGATGGCTCCAGGTTTTTCTGGGCCCCGGGCGAAAGAGTCTCAGTGGGCCCCTTTTAACACATACACGATTCATGATGCACAGATACGGCAGAGAAATATATATATATAGTACACAGGGCCCAGCCTGCCACCTCATCCTTCACATATGCAGACATGCGCACGCACACACGGTACGCAGACACACGCACGCACACACGGTACACAGATATGTACACATACAGACAAACACATATTTTTACACAAATTCTTAAAGATATATATAAAACAGACAAATATATATACACAGTCATACACACTGACATTCACATACATGCACTCACACAGACCCATTACAAGTATTTTTAATATGGGGATTGGGGAAGCCCCACTCATCTGTCCCCGGTCCAGTGTCCTGTCCAGCAGCTCCTCAGGTATGGGGCAGTGCAGGGCCCCCGGCGTGTCACAGACTTCATGGCCCTGGACCATCAGAGGGGCCCACTTGCGGTCGGGTCCGGGCCGCTCCCCCCCCCATCTGTGCAGGACCTCCGCTCCGACGGTGTTTGATGGCACTCCCCCAGACATGGCTGCGCGCTGTGCGACTGTGTCTGCTAGTAATGACGCGGCAGGGGCGACACACAAGCAAAATTAAAGGTGCAGTGCCGTCGACCCTGCCGTGTCATTACTAGCAGACACAGCCTGACAGCGCGCGGCCATTTCTGGGACTGGGGGAGTGCCGGCAATCAAGCAGCGCCTGCGTCACTGAACAGGTGCCGAAGATGCGGCCATGGCCCCGACAGTGAGTGGGCGGTTGGGTGTGTGGGCCCGGCCCCGACAGTGAGTGGGCGGGCGGGTGTGTGAGCCCGGCCCCGACAGTGAGTGGGCGGGTGGGTGTGTGGGCCCGGCCCCGACAGTGAGTGGGCGGGCGGGTGTGTGAGCCCGGCCCCGACAGTGAGTGGGCGGGTGGGTGTGTGGGCCCGGCCCCGACAGTGAGTGGGCGGGCGGGTGTGTGAGCCCGGCCCCGACAGTGAGTGGGCGGGTGGGTGTGTGGGCCCGGCCCCGACAGTGAGTGAGTGAGTGAGTGAGTGAGTGGGCGGGCGGGCGGGTGTTTGGGCCGGGCCCCGACAGTGAGTGGGCGGCTGGGCCCCCTCTGATTTTCCAGGGCCCCGGCACTTGCCCGGGTACGCCGGGTGCTGACGCCGGCCCTGTGTCCGCCCCTGCAGCCACCCCCATGGATGGTAGATGTGTGAGTAGTTGTTCATCAGTATTTTGCTCTTTTGCTACCTCTGTCTCTTATCACTAGGGCCAGTCTGCATCCTTCAGCATATTAGTATTGTTTTCAGATATTAGTAGGTGAATCTTTTTTCTCTATTGTTTCCTGGATTTGATGTATTTTTCAATGTATTGCTTTCAAATTTTGCATACATTGCACTTTAATATCTGACAGTGTCAGATGATACAGGGCCACACCCCTTTGACAAAGAGATTGGTATCATTCAGTTCTCATTTTATATTTTTGTTTTTAGGAAGAATAGCAGGAACAGCACAATGCAGATTTTTTAAAAAACGAGATTTTCTATATTATAGTGAATTCTCTGTTCCCTATCTAACCTCTCTAACTCACCTCTCCCTCTGTCCGAGCACAATCTACTCACATTCTCTTCCCTCTCCTTTCTAAGTACACAATCCCCACTCCATAAACTCACAGAAATCTCAAATACAAACACCTTCATTTACACTTACACTATCTCTGCCAGGGGGAGTCCCTTCTCCCTCTGGCAGACACAAGTTCCTTACACGATGCAGATGCGGCTGCTGCTTTGTATAACACCACAACAGCTGCAGCTCTTGAATCTATCACCCCCCTCACACATACCAATGCTCGCACAATTAAGAGGCAACCCTGGCACACCAGCCTGACTAAAGAACTGAGGCGGACTTACAGGGTTGCTGAGCGGAGATGGAAAAGATCCCATTCCAAGGAGCATTTCATCACATACAAACAGCCCCTCACCAATTTTAAGTGCACACAGTCTGCACACAGTCACATCTACCCGATACTCAGCTCCTCTGCAATACAACTGTCCTTGATAAAGACCATTATTGGTCGAAATGTTGGATCTTTTCTTGCTGGATCAAAGTAAAATATTCACTTATTTCAGCAACATCATCGTTCTCTATCATTATTTTGATGCTAAGGTTTTTTGCCTACATAAAGTCAGGATTGCAATCCTTTCCTCGAGTATGTACACTTCAGCAGCAATAGTGCCAGACTTTTCTTCACATGTCTTTATTATACAGTCATATGAAAAAGTTTGGGCACCCCTATTAATCTTAAGCTTAATGTTTTATAAAAATTGGTGTTTTTGCAGCAGCTATTTCAGTTTGATATATGTAATAACTGTTGGATACAGTAATGTTTCTGCCTTGAAATGAGGTTTATTGTACTAACAGAAAATGTGCAATCTGCATTCAAACAAAATTTGACAGGTGCATAAGTATGGGCACCACACCAGAAAAGTGACATTAATATTTAGTAGATCCTCCTTTTGCAAAAATAACAGCCTCTAGTCGCTTCCTGTAGCTTTTAATGAGTTCCTGGATCCTG
The DNA here is from genome assembly GCF_046119375.1 of Phyllobates terribilis. Lineage (NCBI taxonomy): Eukaryota > Metazoa > Chordata > Amphibia > Anura > Dendrobatidae > Phyllobates > Phyllobates terribilis. Next base: position 168,030,825 of record NW_027362763.1, read on the forward strand.
GATGAAGGTATTTTTCACCATTCCTCTTTACAAAACAATTCCAGTTCAGTTAAGTTTGATGGTCGCCGAGCATGGACAGCCTCTTCAAATGATCCCACAGATGTTCAATGATATTCAGGTCTGGGGACTGCGATGGCCATTCCAGAACATTGTAATTGTTCCTCTGCATGAATGCCTGAGTAGATTTGGAGCGGTGTTTTGGATCATTGTCTTGCTGAAAGATCCATCCACTGCGTAACTTCAACTTTATCACTGATTCTTGAACACTATTGCCAAGAATCTGCTGATACTGAGTGGAATCCATGCGTCCCTCAACTTTAACAAGATTCCCAGTGCCGGCATTGACCACACAGCCCCAAAGCATGATGGAACCTCCACCAAATTTTACTGTGGGTAGCAAGTGTTTTTCTTGGAATGCTGTGTTTTTTTGCCACCATGCATAACGCCTTTTTGTATGACCAAACAACTCAATCTTGGTTTCATCAGTCCACAGGACCTTTTTCCAAAAAGAAATAGGCTTCTTCAAATGTGCTTCTGCATACCTCAGCCGACTCTGTTTGTGCGTACTTGCAGAAACGGCTTCTTTCGCATCACTCTCCCATACAGCTTCTCCTTGTGCAAAGTGCGTTGTATAGTTGACCGATGCACAGTGACACCATCTGCAGCAAGTTGATGCTGCAGCTCTCTGGAGGTGGTCTGAGGATTGTCCTTGACTGATCTCACCATTCTTCTTCTCTGCCTTTCTGATGTTTTTCTTGTCCTGACACTTCTGGCCTTAACAAGAACTGTCCCTATGTTCTTCCATTTCCTTACTATGTTCCTCACAGTGGAAACTGACAGGTTAAATCTCTGAGACAGCTTTTTGTATCCTTCCCCTGAACAACTATGTTGAATAATCTTTGTTTTCAGATCATTTGACAGTTGTTTTGAGGAGCCCATGATGCCACTCTTCAGAGGAGATTCAAACAGGAGAACAACTTGCAAGTGGCCACTTTAAGTAGCTTTTCTCATGATTGCATACACCTGGCTATAAAGTTCAAAGCTCAATGAGGTTACAAAACCAAAAAAAGTGCTTTAGTAAGTCAGTAAAAAGTAGGCAGGAGTATTTAAAACAAGAAAATGATAAGGGTGCCCATACTTATGCACAGGTCAAATTTTGTTTGAATGCAGATTGCACATTTTCTGTTAGCACAATAAACCTCATTTCAAGGCAGAAACATTACTGTGTCCAACAGTTATTACATATATCAAACTGAAATAGCTGTTGCAAAAACACCAATTTTTATAAAACATTAAGCTTAAGATTAATAGGGGTGCCCAAACTTTTTCATATGACTGTAACTATGTGTTTATGTACAGGTGGGCCATTTATATGGATACACCTAAATTAAATGGGAATGGTTGGTGATATGAACTTCCTGTTTGTGGCACATTAGTATATGGGAGAGGGAAGACTTTTCCAGATGGGTGGTGACCATGGCGGCCATTTTGAAGTTGGCTATTTTGGATCCAACTTTATTTTTTTTTAATGGGAAGAGGGTCATGTGACACATCAAACTTATTGAAAATTTCATAAGAAAAACAATGGTGTGCTTGGTTTTAACGTAACTTTATTCTTTCATGAGTTTTTTACAAGTTTATGACCACTTATAAAATGTGTTCAAAGTGCTGCCCATTGTGTTGGATTGTCAATGAAACCATCTTCTCCCACTCTTGACACACTGATAGCAACACCGCAGAAGAAATGCTAGCACAGGCTTCCAGTATCCATAGTTTCAGATGCTGCACATCTCGTATCTTCACAGCATAGACAATTGCCTTCTGATGACCCCAAAGATATAAGTCTAAGGGGGTTAGATCGGGAGACCTTGGTGGCCATCTAACTGGCCCACGACGACCAATCCACTTTCCAGGAAACTGTTCATGTAGGAATGCTCGGACCTGACACCCATAATGTGGTGGTGCACCATCTTGTTGGAAAAACTCAGGGAACGTGCCATCTTCAGCGCATAAAGAAGGCAACACATCATCATGTAGCAATTTCAGATATCCAGTGGCATTGAGGTTTCCATTGATGAAGAATGGCCCCACTTTCTTTGTACTCCATATACCACACCATACCATCAAGATACGAGATGTGCAGCATCAGAAACAATGGATACTGGAAGTCTGTGCTAGCATTTCTTCTGCGGTGTTGCTATCAGTGTGTCAAGAGTGGGAGAAGAGGGTTGCATTGACAATCCAACACAATGAGCAGCACTTTGAACACATTTTATAAGTGGTCATAAACTTGTAAAAAACTCATGAAAGAATAAAATTATTGTGTTGGATTATCAATGCAACCCTCTTCTCCCACTCTTGACACACTGATAGCAATACCGCAATAAGTTTGATGTGTCACATGACCCTCTTCACATTGAAAAAAATAAAGTTGGCTCCAAAATGGCTGACTTCAAAGTGGCCGCCATGGTCACCACCCATCTGGAAAAGTTTCCCCCCTCCCATATACTAATGTGCCACAAATCGGAAGTTGATATCACCAACCATTCCCATTTAATTTAGGTGTATCCATATAAATGGCCTTCCCTGTACATGTGAAGGATCCACACCATGCCTATCACCTGATGTCACTATTACGTCAGATGGACCACGGGTCTGCACTTTGCACCAACGTGACGTACTGCACCCTTAGGGGACACGTAAGGTCAGATTAGTACAGTTTTACACAGACACCTCCTGTCCTCGCAGGCTCAGGAAGGTAGAGGGAGTGAGAAGAGGTAGCCCACTCAGTCACTGACGTGGTTCCACACTCGCTCACACCCCTGACAGGCTGAGAGGCCCCTTTCACTAGCCCCAGCGAAACAGAACCATATCAGCCCACTATAGCTGCCACCAGTTCCTAGTCGATATAAGCCCGGTCCATTAATGGGAATTATATCGGGTTAGAAACCAGCTTTGGTATCATGGGACATTAACTCAACAAAGGGTAGGGCAGCCCAAGGTTAGATTATATATTTAATTGCTTTAAGGGCACACTAGACAATGCACTATATACACTAGGGTTATACATATATAATGGTCAGAGATGCAAATACAATAGTGGTAGGACAAAAGATATAAGCAGATGAATCATGTCAATTACTGGTGATGTCTGACCATGTGTGCGCTGGGCCCTATTGGGGCCTGAGCTTTCAGCGGTTTCTTCAGTCCTTCGCAGCACGTTACTCGACCTGAGCCCTTCCATTCAAAGTGGCCGCATACATCAGAGCGCGAGAGAGACACATAGTCTTACTGTAGGTTATATCTACTATGAGTACCTGCCCCGCTGCCCTCTGGGCTGAACCTGAGTCCTCTCCCCGTGCCCTTGGCAGATAATAACTCCAAAACTTCAGGCGGGTCATAACTCCTTAATAAACAGTCCTTGGGAGGTGGTTCTGGTGTCATCGGATCCAGCCGGACCCCTGCTACTCGTGGAGACTAAACACAACTGTACTATCTGTTTCCTATTAGCTATTCTACGTATCTCCCCACCCTGTGAGGCCAGAACAGATCGGGACACTGGACGTTGTGCGGTCTGGTTGGGGGATCTCGGACACATACACGATGTACGGCTAGGAGGTACAATAAGTCCATATTCTTCTTATGAAATCATAGCTGATTCTGACCACAAGGTATCCACATGGCATGCAAGCCTTTTGTTCTGAGCTGAGCTGGCTGAAAGTGTGATATCTGTCACTCACAGTCTTTTGACTCTTGACCTCCCCCTTCACTGCTTCTAGCTGTTCTGTCACAACTGCACAGTGAAGAGCTGTTTATAATCCCATTCTACATAGGATACAAATGATTGACATGGAATTATATTTCCAATATTCTTCACAGTACTTCCTACAAAACTGAAGTTGAAGTTACTTTACCTCTGTATTTTTTTGGCATCACGCCCACAGCAGCATGATTGACAAACCAAACGTGTGCAGAGGGAACAGGGAGGAGGAGCAGGGGGACGACTTGTTCTTTTCCTTCCTGTTCTCCTTTCACACGCTGGTTTGTCATTCACGTTGCTGAGGGCGTGATGCCAGAGAAGTACAGAAATGAGTGATATCACTCCAAGTTTAGCACCAAGATTAAACTTAAGTTTTGCAGCAAAAACATTATCACATATTTACAATAAAGACATCATTACAAGCATCATTGGAAGGCAGATTCAGGTTGATGTTTTGAAATTTGAATTTGTTGGATTTTCCGAATATTTCTCAAAAAATTTGATTCACGGCTAATTAATTTGCCCAAATCTGAATACTGGAAAGCTTGTAATTGCTCAGAAAATATATGTGGGGGAGAGGAAAGAGAGAGAAAGAGATATAACCCTGTTGACCATAAGAGCTTACACTCTACTGGAGAGAGAAAGAAAGGATCCCACTGACCATAAGAGTTTACATTCTACAGGAGAGGGAGGACCCCACTGACCTTAAGAGCTTACACTCTACAGGAGAGAGGACCACGCTGACTATAAGAGCTTACACTCTACAGGAGAGAAAGAGGGAGAGAACCCTGCTGATTATTAGAGCTTACACTCTTTAGATTTAGAGAGGACCTCACTGACCATAAGAGCTTACACTCTACAGAAGAGAGGACCCCACTGATCATAAAAGATTACACACTCCAGAAAAGAGAGACTTACACATTGACTCTGGAGATGGAAAATGTTTTTTTCTGTACAAACTCTGCTCTGCTAGAAACTGCTGATTTGTGGTGGCCCACGTACTGATCACCACTGAACCAGGTATGATAATCCGTAAAATGTCATAACTGCATGGCATTATGGGGCAGTCCATGGGGCAACACAAAACGACAGTAGCCCACTCTCTCATGCTTCAGCTGTGTAGGAAATGGTTATGGGTAGGTTTTTTTTTTTTTGAGAACTGCCAATTGAATTTCAAAATGTTTGAATTCCTGTGAAACCGCAAATTTCAGAAAATTCGACTCAAACTCGATCATCCGCTAGATCGATCCTCTTATTCATTTTATGGGGTAAATCCTCACATCAGGCTCCCTTTAAACAGCTATTTTAGGGGAGCTGACAGGTCCTCCAATAATAATATAGTAATCATTACACTATCATACTCAGAAGATTACACCAAGTTCTGCTAGTAAAATCAAGTTTTAGTTCTTTACATTTGAAGAAAAGTAGATAATTTGTAGTACATGTAACAATGTAACAATTAACGCTACAGGAAAAACAATGTACATGATTTCCATAACTCATCTCAATTATCCCACACAGCGATACATAATAGGTAATGGCACCTGCTAATTATAGTTGGATCACTATAAGGGCATGCTCCCGAGATGTAAGTGAATGCCATGTAACACAGTGGTTGGTGGTTATACAGTGAGGTCTCTACAAATGCTGCAATTAAAAACAATCGATGTTTTAGAGAACCCGACATCAGAAAATTACTAGGCTTTGTTTTCTTCTACTTATTTTTTGTCTATTTCTACAAATTCAACAGAAAATACTCATTGTCCTTAAAAATACTAAGAAGTTATGCATTTCCTGTAACATAACAGATAATGCAGAACATAACATCCTGTCAGTTATAAAACACTTTATATGGCAGAACTGAGACAAAGTTATTTGCAGAAAATAAGTTGGGAACTATAGACCCAATTCATTAAGACTGGAGTTTCGTACCATAGTCTTAATGAGGGGCGTGCATAAATAAAATGTGCTAAATTCATAAAGAGGGGCTAGTCACTTAAAGGGGTTGTCCACTACTCGGACAACACCTTCCCAATTACTATATTCTGCTATATAAAATAAAAACAGCCTGTCTTCACCTCCAGTGCCAGAGCCATTCTAGCTATGTCGGCTTTCGATCTCCCAAAGCTCACGTTATGTTATGTCACGTGAGCCCTGCAGTCAATTAGCGGTCGCTTCACTCTCACTTTCTTTGGCAAAACAGATATCTGAAAGAAATCAGAACGTCTGCTGCTTTCTGACTTCCTCTGGATGTCAGTTTTGCTTGAAAAAACTGAGAGCTAGTTCTCGATGCAGGGTTCACGTGACATAATAATGTCAAGCAAGCCCTGAGAGACCCGATGTCAACATTGTTGGAACGACAATGGCAGTGAATACAGGCTGTTTCTATTTTACATGGGGGAATATAGTAATTGAGAAGGGGCTGTCCGAATAGTAGACGACCCTTATGAATTCAGCACATCTTATCAAGCACCTTCATGTGACTTGCCAGAAATGTTACTCCCATCAGGGACTTTATGATATGCAAACAAACAGTGAATCATTTGATTACCACTGCCCCAACATCTGTTTTGCTTATACAAGAAAGCAAACACGCAAAGCGTATTCAGGACGTGGGTATCAAATGATGCACTGTTAGTTTGCATATCATGTTTGTTCATCTTGTCTATTTAATATACTGTGAATATACTGTGATTATGTGCTAGTACCTTGCCTTTGGTTTCTGTATCACAAAGGATTAATAGCAAACATATACAGTATAAGTACCTGAATATACACCGCGTGCAGAATTATTAGGCAAATGAGTATTTTGATCACTTCGATACTTTTTATACATGTTATCCTACTCCAAGCTGCATAGGCTTGAGAGCCAACTACCAATTAAGTAAATATGGTGATGTGCATCTCTGTAATGAGGAGGGGTGTTGTCTAATGGCATCAACACCCTATAGATGTGCTTACTTATTAGGCAACTTCCTTTCCTTTGGCAAAATGGGTCAGAAGAAAGATTTGACGGGCTCTGAAAAGTCCAAAATTGTGAGATTTCTTGCAGAGGGATGAAGCAGTCTTGAAATTTCCAAACTTTTGAAGCGTGATCACCGAACAATCAAGAGTTTCATGGCAAATAGCCAACAGGGTCGCAAGAAGCGTGTTGGCCAAAAAAAGGCACAAAATAACTGCCCATGAATTGAGGAAAATCAAGCATGAAGGTGCCAAGATGCCATTCACCACCAGTTTTGCCATATTTCATAGCTGCAACGTTACTGGAGTATGAAAAAGCACAAGGTGTGCGATACTCAGGGACATGGCCAAGGTAAGGAAGGTTGAAAAACGACCACCTTTGAACAAGAAACATAAGATAAAACGTCAAGAATGGGACAAGAAATATCTTAAGACTGATTTTTCAAAGGTTTTATGGACTGATGAAATGAGAGTGACTCTTGATGGGCAAGATGGATGGGCCAGAGGCTGGATCAGTAAAGGGCAGAGAGCTCCACTCCGACTCAGATGCCAGCAAGGTGGAGGTGGGATACTGGTATGGGCTGGTATCATCAAAGATGAACTTGTGGGACCTTTTTGGGTTGAGGATGGAGTGAAGCTCAACTCCCAGACCTACTGCCAGTTTCTGGAAGACAACTTCTTCAAGCAGTGGTACAGGAAGAAGTCGGTATCGTTCAAGAAAAACATGATTTTCATGCAGGACCATGCTCCATCACATGCATCCAACTATTCCACAGCATGGCCGGCCAGTAAAGGTCTAAAAGAAGAAAAAATAATGACATGGCCCCCTTGTTCACCTGATCTGAACCCCATAGAGAACCTGTGGTCCATCATGAAATGTGAGATCTACAGGGAGGGAAAACAGTACACCTCTCGGAACAGTGTCTGGGAGGCTGTAGTGGCTGCTGCACGCAATGTTGATCAAAAACAGATCAAGCAACTGACAGAATCTATGGATGGAAGGCTGTTGAGTGTCATCATAAAGAAAGGTGGCTATATTGATCACTAATTTTTTCGGTTTTGTTTTTGCATGTCAGAAATGTTTATTTCTAAATTTTGTGCACTGATATTGGTTTACCTGGTGAAAATAAACAAGTGAGATGGGATTATATTTGTTTTTTATTAAGTTGCCTAATAATTCTGCACAGTAATAGTTACCTGCACAAACAGATATCCTCCTAAGATAGCCAAATCTAAAAAAAAAAACACTCCAACTTCCAAAAATGTTAAGCTTGGATATTTATGAGTCTTTTAGGTTGATTGAGAACATAGTTGTTGATCAATAATAAAAATAATCCTCTAAAATACAACTTGCCTAATAATTCTGCACACAGTGTATTGTATAGGTATCTGAACCATAGTATATCTGAACCAAGTATATAGTATACGTATAGTATAAGTATACTGTTTGAACCAAGTATATAGTGTAAGTATCTCAACCATATTTACTACTTGAGAACGCCTTAGTGATATTCTTTTTCTGCTTTCCTAGAAGACCTCTCCACCACTATATCAATTTTGTGTTGTTTAATGGTGTATAATAAAGACGTGTTTCTATTGATATGATGGTATCATAACTCTATTCTCTGGCCATGACAATCATGACAGATACAGTTAAACTCTGTGATGGAGAAGAGAGCCATTGGCTCCTTGCTGTTGTAATGACCGGAGGTCCGAGAGAGATCCAGTGAGTCACAAACCGAGACAGAGACAGAAATAAACAACACTTTCTTTACTAAAACAGGGATTATACTAAAACTCAGTATTGCATGAATCAGTCTCAGGTTCTGCCTGGGACACTGTCTCTATTAAATACACACAATCAGCAAAAGCTGAAATCAATGTGCCAATCTCAAGGTTTCCAGCTTGTGTGAATTATTCTAGAGATCTGGAACAATTTTACCTAAACACTGTGTCAGTCTAGTGAGGGCGGTCTATGGGGACCCCCTGAGATGGCACACTGCATACAATCCTACCACTATGAACAATAATAATGCATGAAACTATATCAATTGCTCTTATACCCTTATTATCAGGATATCCGGATATCTTAAAGTTATGGTACCGTTAACCTCAGATGCAGTCTATCACAGGCCTGTGAATCACGGTGGCTGCAGCTAGTCCCGGAAAACTTTGGCGCCAAAACAAAAACAAAGTTCACAAAACAGCAAAAATTCCTTGTCTTGTCGGCCGATGCCGAGCCCACACGCCGGGGACTTTAGTTCTGTAGCCTCAGGTTAAGGTCTGGGAAGATCTCTTCACAAAGTCTTGTCAATATCCTCTCAGTGGAAATGGCACCAGAAACCTTCTTTCCTCCCGAAGTCTCTCAATGTTATCCAGTACACCATCCATGTGCTCCGTCACAGAAATGGATTATTCAGTCCCTTCATCACTCGACATGTGACTCCTTCAGCACAAAGTCTATAATCCACTCAGCATGGACCTCCACAAGACTCCACAGAGCCACACAGCTTCCCCAGCTCAGCACTTGTCCTTAAAAAGAGAAAAGGGGTAAACAAACTCCACATGGAGGAGTGTAAAGACAGCGTCTTATTGCAGCTCCTTTTGACAGACTTCCTGTCTAGACTCACACATCAGACGCTCTCAGAATACACACAGTTTCTAGCACTGCCCCTCCTCTGAGCACAGCCAGGCAAAAGTCACAGGGTCCTAGTGCTCTCCTGCTGTTATCACATTTCACACTCTCACATGCCACCCCACTAAAGGTTGGCGTCCTCGACACACCTCCCCACTCAAAGTCGTCTTGTGCATACCCGCCGTAGCTCGAGTAGTTCTCCTGAGACCCACCCCAACAGGCTCGGCTCCCGAGGGAGCAGAAGTCTCTTCAACGGGAGCCAATGAGGCTCCCTCCTGAGGTGTGGCGCCCGGTGCCACATCAGACGGATCAGGTAACTGACCTGATTCCCCGTTCTCCGAAGGACATACCACATTCTCAATACTCTCTCCACACGGGGACAGATCGGTCACAGGGGGCAAGTAAGCAGGGGCGGAGACAGACCCACCATCAAATTCGAGAGTATTAGGGATGCCCACCCCTCAGGACACGGCCTGTGGTTCCGGGGAAACGGGGACGGCATCTTTAAACCAGCACCGTTGTAGCATGTTACGATGAAGATTACGGGATGGTCCCCCTGTCCCCACCGGTTCAACCTCGTAGACTGGAATCTCAGGGCTCAGTCGTTTTTTTACCAGGAACGGAGTTGCCTCCCACAGTTCACTCAGCTTTCCGAACCGTCGTTTGATTCTCACCAACACTCTATCCCCCGGGGAGAAAGGCTCGGTTTGCACGGGGCGCGTGTCCCTATGGGTCACCTGACTGAGTCGATCACCCACCACCTGACACACCACCCTCAATCGGCGCCGGTGTTCCCGAACCCATTCTGATGCGGTCCAAGGGGGATTGGAGGAGGGATCTGGCATGCTCAAATCCTCAATGTCCTGCCCTGGCCTACCGAACATCAACATGTGTGGTGAGTAGCCAGTAGTGCTGTGCACTCTATTATTGTAGGCCCACATCAATTCGGGAAGATACTCAGGCCAGCGTACCTGTTGTTTACCCTCCAACGTCCTCAACATCTGCAACAGAGTCCGATTAAAGCGCTCACAAGCTCCATTACCTTGGGGATGGTAAGGTGTCGTTCTCGACTGTGCAACACCATACAGCTGGTACAGCTCCTTCATCAATGCCCCCTGAAAACATGCCCCTTGATCCGAGTGTATTCTTTGCGGACACCCAAACACCTGAATGAAATATCGAACACGGCTTCAGCCGCCGACTCCGCCGTCTGATCTCTTGTCGGCACTGCTACAGCATACTTGGTGAAGTGGTCTGTCATTACCAAGCAATAGGAATACCCAGACGTTGAGTATCCTATCAGGACATAGTCAATCATGAGCAGCTCTAAAGGAGCGGAAGTCTTAATAGATTGCGTGGGCGCCCGCTGCTCAGGGCTCTTACTGAGACCACAGACCCGACACTGCCGACACGCCTCTGTCACCATCTCCCCCAATTCAGGACAATAGAGGACTCGCTGTAGCCACTGGAGTGTCTTTTCACTCCCAAAGTGGGCCCCCTTCTCATGCGCCTCGCGAGCGACTACCGGACCCATCCCCATAGGAATTACTAGCTGGTACCGGTGCTGCAGCTCAGATGGCAGGTACACCTTACGGTACAAGAGGCCCTGTTCCACGCACAACTTATCCCACTGTCGCAGTAGTTTCACTCCTTCCACGGACAGCTGGGCCTTTTCTTCTGCACGCGGCCAGACCCCTTTTTGTACCCAACTGCGCACTAGTGCAATGTCAGAGCAATCGTTCTGGTCCTTCGCCCAATCCGAGGGTGTTTTCCCCAGAACACACGGCATCCCTGACGCCACCCCACTTGAATGTACCACACTTCGGAAGATAGGTACCTGCCCCAAGTCAGGGGTTTCAGTGTCCTCCAGCTGGTCATCAGCATTTTCCCCCGAGGACCCAAGGGGCACCCTTGAGAGTGCATCCGCATTTCCATTTTCCCGCCCAGATCGAAACTTAATTCGATAGTTAAACTTAGCAAGGCGAGCGACCCACCGCTGCTCCAACGCTCCCAGATTTGCGTTTTCTAGGTGAGCCAGAGGGTTATTATCAGTCATGACCAGCACCTCAGCTCCCGTTAAATACTCGGCAAAGCGTTCCGTCATCGCCCACACCAGGGCCAGTAGCTCAAGGCGAAATGAACTGTAGTTAGCTGGGTTGCGTTCAGTGTCTCTCAAAGACCTGCTGCCATAGGCGATTACTCGCTCCTGACTAGTGTTGAGCCACCCCCGTAGTGTTCGGGTTCGGTTCGTCGAACACCGGGATGTTCGAGGAACTGTTCGTCGAACTGTTCGTCGAACACCTTAGAACACCGTCGAACACCGTTAAAACCAATGGCAGGCAAACAAAAACACATAGAAACACATAGAAAACACCTTCAAAGGTGTCCAAAAGCTGACAAACTGCTCAGAAGACGCTTTCTTTAAAAAAGCCGGCCGGCAATTCAGCAGCGGCATACACCGGTACCCGACAATTTAGACAAAAAGGAATAGAGCCTCACACATAGATTAGATAGATAGAAACATGTCAGTCACATATATATGAAGTACAGTGACAGTGTTGCTTACTGTACTTGTCATTTAGTGTAAAGGATTTATTAAAAAATATAATAGTGTTTTCATGCACTGTCTCTTTAAAAAAGCCGGCCGGCAATTCAGCAGCGGTATCCGACAATTTATAACAGACAGAATAGAGCTTCACACATAGATTAGATAGATAGAAACATGTCAGTCACATATATATGAAGTACAGTGACAATGTTGATCAGTGTACTTGTCATTTAGTGTAAAGGATTTATTAAAAAAAGTAATAGTGTTTTCATGCACCGTCTCTTTAAAAAAGCCGGCCGGCAATTCAGCATCTGTACCCGACAATTTATAACAGACAGAATAGAGCTTCACACATAGATTAGATAGATAGAAACATGTCAGTCACATATATATGAAGTACAGTGATAGTGTTGGTTACTGTACTTGTCATTTAGTATTAAAATAAAGGATTTATTATTAAAAAAAATTGGCGTGGGGTTCCCCTTAATTTTAGTCTCTAGCGGAGGTTAAGCAGACAGCTGGGGCAGATGTTTGAAGCCTGGGAAGGGGGTAATACCCACGGAGCTTCCCAGGCTACTAATATGAGCCCCCAGCTGAATACATAGCCTTTACTAGCTATTAAAATGGGGGACCCCCCCAAAAAAATGACGTGGGGTACCCCCTAATTTAATAACTAGCAAAGGCTAGGCAGACAGCTGGGGGCTGATATTAATAGCCCAGGAAGGGTGCCATGAATATTGGCCCCCTCCCAGGCTAGAAACACCAGCCGTCAGCCGCCCCAGAAATGGCGCATTCATAGGATGCGCCAATTCTGGCACTTAGCCTCGCTCTTCCACGCTGCCCTGGTGCGGTGGCAGGGGGTAATAGGGCTGGGGTTGATGTCAGCTTATAATGCCAGCTGACATCAAGCCCAGGTTAGTAATGGAGAGGCGTCTATAAGACACCCCCATTACTAACCCCATAGTCAAAGTTAAAAGAAGACACAAACACCCAGAATAAAGTCCTTTAATTGAAATAAAGACACAATCCTTTATTGTTCTAAATTAAACCATACTTACCATCACGCCAATTCCAGCTGAAGCCAACGATCTCCTGCAATAAAAGAAAAATAATAAAGCAACATCATCCTTACCTTTCCATGGTTCCCACGACAGCTTCAGCTCTGCTACATCGAGATGACAGACTGGACCGCAGCAGAACGCCGCCATCCAGCCTGTCATCCCGCAGACACTGAGAAGCGCAGGCTTGCTTGCGCTCTGCAGTGTCTGGCTGTGACGGCATAAAGATGAGACGAGTTCATGTCCAATGAACTCGGCGTACCTCATGCACGTCACTGACAGCGTGGGAAAATTCTCACGCTGAAGCGCTGAGTGCAGGAGAATTCTCCCACGCTGTCAGTGACGTGCATAAGGTGAGCTCATGTCCAATGAACTCAGCTCACCTCCTGCACGTCACTGACAGCGTGGGAGAATTCTCTTGCACTCAGAGCTTCAGCGTGAGAATTCTCCCACGCTGAAGCGCTGAGTGCAGGAGAATTTTCCCACGCTGTCAGTGACGTGCATAAGGTGAGCTCATGTCCAATGAACTCAGCTCACCTCCTGCACGTCACTGACAGCGTGGGAGAATTCTCCTGCACTCAGCGCTTCAGCGTGAGAATTCTCCCACGCTGAAGCGCTGAGTGCAGGAGAATTTTCCCACGCTGTCAGTGACGTGCATGAGGTGAGCCGAGTTCATTGGACATAAACTCGGCTCATCTGGATGCCCTCACAGAGAGACACTGTGGAGCGCAAGCAAGCCTGCGCTTCTCAGTGTCTGCGGGATGACAGGCTGGATGGCAGCGTTCTGCTGCGGTCCAGCCTGTCATCTCGATGTAGCAGAGCTGAAGCTGTCATGGGAACCACGGAAAGGTAAGGATGATGTTGCTTTATTATTTTTCTTTTATTTCAGGAGATCGTTGGCTTCAGCTGGAATGGGTGTGATGGTAAGTATGGTTTAATTTAGAACAATAAAGAATTGTGTGTTTATTTCAATTAAAGGACTTTTTTCTGGGTGTTGTGTTTTTTTTAAATACTTTACTAGAAATTCATGGTGGTCATGTCTAATATTGGCGTGACCCCATGAATTTTGGGCTTAGGGCCAGCTGATAATGCCAAGCTGGCCCTAACCCCTTTATTACCCAGTGAGCCACCGCATCAGGGCCCTGGATGAGTTGGGTACAGCGCCAGAAGATGGCGCTTCTATGAACGCGCCATTTTCCGGGGTGGCTGCGGACTGCAATTTGCAGCGGGGGTGGCCCAGAAAGCTTGGGCCTCCCTGCGCTGCGGATTCCAGCCCCCAGCTGCATAGTTTTACCTGGCTGGACACAAAAACAGGGCGAAGCCCCACGTCAATTTTCTTTAAATTATTTCATGAAATAATTAAGAAAAAAAGGGCTTCCTGCTGCACCTGACTGGACAAAAATATAGTGCGAAGCCCCACGTCAATTTTTTTTTAATTATTTCATGAATTTCCTGAAATAATTTAAAAAAATTGAAGTGGGGCTTCGCACTATATTTGTGTCCAGCCAGGTACAGCAGGCAGGAATGGGCTGCCCCCAACCACCAGCTGCCTATTTGTACCTGGCCGGACACAACAATATAGGGAAGGCCTTTTTTTCTTAATTATTTCATGAATTTCATGAAATAATTAAAAAAAATTGAAGTGGGGCTTCGCACTATATTTGTGTCCAGCCAGGTACAGCAGGCAGGAATGGGCTGCCCCCAACCACCAGCTGACTATTTGTACTTGGCCGGACACAACAATATAGGGAAGGCCTTTTTTTCTTAATTATTTCATGAATTTCATGAAATAATTAAAAAAAAAATACGTGGGGCTTCGCCCTATTTTTGTGTCCAGCCAGGTACAACTAGGCAGCTGGGGGCTGGAATCTGCAGCGCAGGGAGGCCCAAGCTTTCTGGGCCCCCCCCGCTGCAAATTGCAGTCCGCAGCCACCCCGGAAAATGGCGCGTTCATAGAAGCGCCATCTTCTGGCGCTGTACCCAACTCATCCAGGGCCCTGGTGCGGTGGCTCACTGGGTAATAAAGGGGTTAGGGCCAGCTTGGTATTATCAGCTGGCCCCAAGCCCAAAATTCATGGGGTCACGCCAGTATTAGACATGACAGCCATGAATTTCTAGTAAAGTATTTAAAAAAAACACAACACCCAGAATAAAGTCCTTTAATTGAAATAAACACACAATTCTTTATTGTTCTAAATTAAACTATACTTACCATCACGCCCATTCCAGCTGAAGCCAACGATCTCCTGCAATAAAAGAAAAATAATAAACCAACCTCATCCTTACCTTTCCATGGTTCCCACGACAGCTTCAGCTCTGCTACATCGAGATGACAGGCTGGACCGCAGCAGAACGCTGCCATCCAGCCTGTCATGCCGCAGACACTGAGAAGAGCAGGCATGCTTGCGCTCCTCAGTGTCTCGCTGTGACGGCATCCAGATGAGCCGAGTTCATGTCCAATGAACTCAGCTCACCTCATGCACGTCACTGACAGCGTGGGAAAATTCTCACGCTGAAGTGCTGAGTGCAGGAGAATTGTCCCACGCTGTCAGTGACGTGCATGAGGTGAGCTCATGTCCAATGAACTCAGCTCACCTCATGCACCTCACTGACAGCGTGGGAAAATTCTCCTGCACTCAGCGCTTCAGCGTGAGAATTCTCCCACGCTGTAAGTGACGTGCATGAGGTGCGCCGAGTTCATTGGACATGAACTCGTCTCATCTTTATGCCGTCACAGCCAGACACTGCAGAGCGCAAGCAAGCCTGCGCTTCTCAGTGTCTGCGGGATGACAGGCTGGATGGCGGCGTTCTGCTGCGGTCCAGCCTGTCATCTCGATGTAGCAGAGCTGAAGCTGTCGTGGGAACCATGGAAAGGTAAGGGTGAGGTTGCTTTATTATTTTATTTTTATTACAGGAGATCGTTGGCTTCAGCTGGAATGGGCGTGATGGTAAGTATGGTTTAATTTAGAACAATAAAGAATTGTGTCTTTATTTCAATTAAAGGACTTTATTCTGGGTGTTTGTGTTTTTTTTAACTTTGACTATGGGGTTAGTAATGGGGGTGTCTTATAGACGCCTCTCCATTACTAACCTGGGCTTGATGTCAGCTGGCATTATAAGCTGACATCAACCCCAGCCCTATTACCCCCTGCCACCGCACCAGGGCAGCGTGGAAGAGCGAGGCTAAGTGCCAGAATTGGCGCATCCTATGAATGCGCCATTTCTGGGGCGGCTGACGGCTGGTGTTTCTAGCCTGGGAGGGGGCCAATATTCATGGCTCCCTTCCTGGGCTATTAATATCAGCCCCCAGCTGTCTGCCTAGCCTTTGCTAGCTATTAAATTAGGGGGGACCCCACGTCATTTTTTTGGGGGGGTCCCCCATTTTAATAGCTAGTAAAGGCTATGTATTCAGCTGGGGGCTGATATTAGTAGCCTGGGAAGCTCCGTGGGTATTACCCCCTTCCCAGGCTTCAAACATCTGCCCCAGCTGTCTGCTTAACCTCCGCTAGAGCCTAAAATTAAGGGGAACCCCACGCCAATTTTTTTAATAATAAATCCTTTATTTTAATACTAAATGACAAGTACAGTAACCAACACTGTCACTGTACTTCATATATATGTGACTGACATGTTTCTATCTATCTAATCTATGTGTGAAGCTCTATTCTGTCTGTTATAAATTGTCGGGTACAGATGCTGAATTGCCGGCCGGCTTTCTTAAAGAGACGGTGCATGAAAACACTATTATTTTTTTTAATAAATCCTTTACACTAAATGACAAGTACAGTAAGCAACACTGTCACTGTACTTCATATATATGTGACTGACATGTTTCTATCTATCTAATCTATGTGTGATTCTCTATTCCTTCTATTCTAAATTGTTGGGTACAGATGCTGAATTGCCGGCCGGCTTTTTTAAAGAGACGGTGCATGAAAACACTATTATTTTTTTTGATAAATCCTTTACACTAAATGAAAAGTACAGTAATCAACACTATCACTGTACTTCATATATATGTGACTGACATGTTTCTATCTATCTAATCTATGTGTGATTCTCTATTCCTTCTATTCTAAATTGTCGGGTACCGCTGCTGAATTGCCGGCCGGCTTTTTTAAAGAGACGGTGCATGAAAACACTATTATTTTTTTTGATAAATCCTTTACGCTAAATGACAAGTACAGTAAGCAGCACTTTCACTGTACTTCGTATATATGTGGCTGACATGTTTATATCTATCTAATCTATGTGTGAAGCTCTATTCTTTCGGTTCTAAATTGTCGGGTACCGGTGTATGCCGCTGCTGAATTGCCGGCTTTTCATGTTTCACTGTTGGCACTGTTCCCATCGATTTGGGCAATCACTGTAATGCCACAACCACCATGGCTGTGGCATTACAGTGAGTGGCAGACAATCCCTGCATGATTGGTGCTCTAAATAGCACCAGACATGCAGGACACGCTTTTGGTGCACGAACAGTTATCGAACATAACCTCGAACAGCCGAATTTTTTGCAAATCGTTCGGGTTCGTCGAACAACTCGAACACCGCCCAAAACAGCTCGAATTTGAGATTGGCGAACAGTTCTAGTCGAACACCGCTCATCTCTACTCCTGACCATCCTGCACTTGTGCTAGTACCGCCCCCAGCCCATGCAGACTGCCATCGGTATATAACAGGAAAGGGAAATCGAACCGGGCATATGCTAACAACGGAGCACTCGTTAGGGCGGCCTTCACCTCCTCAAATGCCTTTCGTTGCTGGGGTCCCCATGGGATGGGGCGACTTTGGGGGCCTTGTGCCGTCCCTCTTAAGAGCTCATTCAGGGGACTCACTACTTGTGAAAACTTAGGTACAAATCGCCGATAGTACCCCGCTAAACCTAAGAAGGCCCGAACCTCTCGCAGGGTATGGGGGGGTGGCCACTCCTGCACAACCATGACCTTACTGGTCGCGGGCAGAACCCTGTCCGGAGTCACCACGTGACCTAGATACTCAATCTGACTCTGTAACAGTTGGCACTTCTTAGGTTTTATTTTTAGGCCATAACAACTGAGCCGCCGGAGAACTTGACATAACTTCTCAAGATGGTCTTCAAATGAGGCCCCGAACACCACAATGTCATCTAGGTATATCAGGACTGATTCAAAATTCAGATCACCTAAGCAATGTTCCATCAGGCGCTGAAAAGTTCCCGGGGCATTAGTGAGCCCGAAGGGCATCTGGTTGAATTCAAAGAGCCCCATTGGTAGGACAAATGCCGTCTTGGCTCGATCTTTTTCAGCCATTGGTACCTGCCAATAGCCACTTGCTAAATCCAACGTCGAGAAATATTTGGCCCGACCCAATGTCGACAGAGACTCTTCTATGCGAGGTAATGGATATGCGTCCCTCACCGTGTGAGCATTCAATTTGCGGTAGTCCACACAAAACCAAAGGGTCCCATCCTTCTTCCGCACCAAGACCACAGGGGCCTCCCAGGGGCTCTGGCTTTCTCGGATCACTTGGTTGTCAAGCATATTGGCCACCATGCGCTTCACCTCTTGATAGAGTGTTGGGGGGATTTGACGATAACGTTCCCTAATAGGAGGAGTATCCCCTGTGGGAATCTCATGCTCAATCGTCCGGGAACAACCGAAATCCTCCGCATGTCGCGAAAAGGTCTCTTGATGTTCCCACAAGACCTTCTCCAGCTGCTCCAATTGCACGGGGTCGGTTTCTCCCGATCCACTCCCATCTGGTCCATGATCACACGACCATTCCATTCTTCGGTAGGAGATTCGATCTGGCCTACTTCAACCGCGA
The DNA here is from genome assembly GCF_046119375.1 of Phyllobates terribilis. NCBI lineage: Eukaryota > Metazoa > Chordata > Amphibia > Anura > Dendrobatidae > Phyllobates > Phyllobates terribilis. Next base: position 168,049,595 of record NW_027362763.1, read on the forward strand.
ATGTCCAGGAAGACTGTTCATCTGAGCGAAGTTCAAACACTGTCTTATCAGGCACCTTCCCTGCTGGCACGAACAGTTCAGCCAGAATGGTCCCAGCTGGAATTGTAACAGCCTCATCTAAAACGTTGATACATCTGACTGGCACCCGTCCATTCTTCACAATCGCCAGAGACCGGGCCACATGCGCCTTGGCGAACGAGGACTTCTCTGGGGCTGGCTCGATGAGTACTTCAAGCCCATTTAGTCTCTGTGCAGCCCCCACCGGTAACATTAAGAGTTCTTCATGCCGGGGCGCTAGCGAGATCGTGGTCCGCGATGGCACTCGGACCAGGCCCACCCGACCCCCAGGGACCGCACTCAGCACTAGACGGTGTAACATTCTCTGGGTGGGTCGATGGTGGGTAGCACTTGCCCAGTATCGGGGTCCCTCTCTGGCATACATCTGATGATTTAAATCTCGCAGAACGTTCATTCCGAGCGTCACCTCCATCCCTCTTCTGGGAGGGTGGTCCACCAGCACTATCCCTTTCTGACCCAGCTCTTGACCAAACATTTTCAGTTGCATCCACACGATCCCCTTCACCGTCAGTTGGCCATTGTTAGCGGCTGTAAGCCTTATCACTCGGCCGTCCTCGGGAACCACGAGTTGAATGAAGTGCCTTTCGTACACCTCTAAGGGCATTATGGTACATTCGGATCTTGTGTCGACCAAGCATCTCATCTTCCGCCCTTCAAACTCTGCTTCCAGCACTGGACTGCATGCGAACAAATCTTGTTCTTCCCGTCGAGGGCTTTGTGGGGGGTGGGCCGCTGCTGCTCGCCCTCTCATGGCAGCGGCTGGGAGTTTAACGCCGGCGAAGGAGGCTCCGGGGCTGCAGACATCCGGCAGTACCGGGAGATGTGTCCCCGACGCCCACACCTCCAGTAGGTGACTGCTCCTCGTGGACGAGAACTTGGATCATTCGAGGGGGGCGACCTGGCAGACTGTGGAACCACCATTCCAGAGGACGGGGCGGGTGGCCCTTACGTAGGAGTAGGGACCAGCCCAGCTCTGAGTTTAGACACCTCCAGCTTTAACTCCTTCAGTTCGGCACGCAGAGCCTGTACAACGTTTACCAGTCCACCCCCTCCTGAAACTGGCGCCAGACCTCCCTCCAGCTGTGCACTGTCCACTGCCCCCTCGGCCACCAGAGTAGACTCCTCCTCCCTTTCCACCATGGCCCGATAAATCTGCCAGAAGGATAATTCCGGGGTAGCTCGGGACATCTCCATCAGTTTGTCTCGAAGGAGTCTATTGGCTAACCCCGTTATGAATTGATCCCGGAGTAGGCGGTATACCTCTCGGAATGCCCCCATGGCCCCTGGGTCTAGTTGCTGCACCTCATTCAACGTTTCCTGTAAAGTGTTCGAGTACTGCATCAAAGTCTCACATTCCCTTTGGGGCCGATTGAAAAACAAGGAACTAAGCTGGGCCACACGAGCCCGGCCTCCTGAACTCCCCTCTAACAGCTCCAAGATTTTCTCTAACGTGCTCCTCTCTGACTCTGGACGTACCATCACCATCCACCTAGCGTCGCCCTCTAGTGCATTTAATGCCAACTCTGCCCGTAATGCGGGGGCCAGATTACACATCCCCAGCACACTCCGAACCCTCTCAGCCCAATCCTGCAATGGCATGTTACGCCCGTCGTATTTCGGCATGTGCTGGAGTAAAGCTCATACCGGCGCATAGCCTCCCACAGTCGTTGCGGCTGCCAGGGGTTCCGCTACCAGCGGGGGGCCTGCTGGTGCGGCAGAGTCATTTCTTCTCTCGTCTCCGTCCATGACAAGCACTGGATCCTGCCAACTACGCCAAAAATGTAATGACCGGAGGTCCGAGAGAAAGCCAGTGAGTCACAAACCGAGACAGAGACAGAAATAAACAACACTTTCTTTACTAAAACAGGGATTATACTAAAACTCAGTATTGCATGAATCAGTCTCAGGTTCTGCCTGGGACACTGTCTCTATTAAATACACACAATCAGCAAAAGCTGAAATCAATGTGCCAATCTCAAGGTTTCCAGCTTGTGTGAATTATTCTAGAGATCTGGAACAATTTTACCTAAACACTGTGTCTAGTGAGGGCGGTCTATGGGGACCCCCTGAGATGGCACACTGCATACAATCCTACCACTATGAACAATAATAATGCATGAAACTATATCAATTGCTCTTATACCCTTATTATCAGGATATCCAGATATCTTAAAGTTATGGTACCGTTAACCTCAGATGCAGTCTATCACAGGCCTGTGAATCACGGTGGCTGCAGCTAGTCCTGGAAAACTTTGGCGCCAAAACAAAAATAAAGTTCACAAAACAGCAAAAATTCCTTGTCTTGTCGGCTGATGCCGAGCCCACACGCCGGGGACTTTAGTTCTGTAGCCTCAGGTTAAGGTCTGGGAAGATCTCTTCACAAAGGCTTGTCAATATCCTCTCAGTGGAAATGGCACCAGAAACCTTCTTTCCTCCCAAAGTCTCTCAATGTTATCAAGTACACCATCCACGTGCTCTGTCACAGAAATGGATTATTCAGTCCCTTCATCACTCGACATGTGACTCCTTCAGCACAAAGTCTATAATCCACTCAGCATGGACCTCCACAAAACTCCACAGAGCCACACAGCTTCCCCAGCTCAGCACTTGTCCTTAAACAGAGAAAAGGGATAAACAAACTCCACATGGAGGAGTGTAAAGACAGCGTCTTATTGCTGCTCCTTTTCACAGACTTCCTGTCTAGACTCACACATCAGACGCTCTCAGAATACACACAGTTTCTAGCACTGCCACTCCTCTGAGCCCAGCCAGGCAAAAGTCACAGGGTCCTAGTGCTCTCCTGCTGTTATCACATTTCACACTCTCACACTGTCACTAGCTCTGGTAAGTTACAGGCCACTAAATGCCTGCGGCTTTCTGAAGAGTATGGCAGCATGACGACATCACATCATTGCTCTGCATGCATTTGGCCGAGAGCTGCATAAGGAAGAAGGAGAATATCGCGAGTGGGATGACTTTGATTTTTTTTTATATTTTTAATTAAAAATAGGTGCATCAGCTGGCCTAAATGAGATATAATTAGTGTTATATACTTGTCTGTGAAGGCAGAAAGCGGTAATTACTTTTGTATGGGAGTATTTTTATGAAATTATGGGAGCATAGGGGGGCATTATTATTAATGTATGTGGCGACGACTGCGTTCCAGTGTGAATATTGGTGTGGCAGTTGCGAGGATGTCGCCTACCTAGAGCTTGTACAAGAGATCTGGAGGAGCAAAATTAAGGTCTTTAGGTTTAGAAAGTAGGGTTTGTAACTGGATCAAACCTGTCTCAAGGACAGTACCCAGAGAGTTGTGATCAATGATTGTCTCCAGTTATAAGATGTATACCCCAAGTGTCAAAGCTGAGACCGCTATTTTTCAAATTATTTATTAACAATATAATAGACAGAATTAATAATGCTGCTTCTATTTTTGCAGATGAAACCAATCTATGGAGTTTAGTGCCGTCTATAGAAGATGTTCATAACTTACAGGCTGACCTAGACAAAGGAGTGTTTGGGCATCCGCGGCAGATGAAGTTCAATGTGGAGAAACATAAAGTTCTGAACATGTGCACTAATAACCTGTGGGTACAATATATGCCAGGGGAGGTAAAACTAGGAGAGTCACTTGTAGAGAAGGATCTGGGTGTAGTTGTAGATCACAGACTGAATGACAATATGCAATGTCAATGAGGGGGCCAGTAAGATATTGTTATGTATTAAACGAAGTACGGACGTGCAGGACAGGGACGTAACACTTCCACTTTACAAAATATTAATGCAACCTCATCTGAAATATGCAGTTCAGTTCTGGGCACAAGTTCAGAGAACGGATGCCCTGGAGTTAGAAAAGGTACAAAGAAAAACAGCAAAGCTAATAAGGGGCATGGAGGATCTCAGTTGTGAGAAAGAATTAAAAAATTACATTTATTTACTCTTCTGAAGAGATGTCATGATTAACTTTTACAAGTTGTGGTAAAGCGACTAGCTCGTCTCTCCGGAGGCAGACACAGGACATACGGTTCGGGTAAGCTTCCTGTGGGTTTATTGTGTGGCATAAACTCCGTCAGCATCCCATAAAAAATAAACAGGCCCTCTCGAGGTTAACGAGGAAACAAAAGTGAAAGTACAACAGAGTCTATTAGCAAGCAAGGTTCGGCCTGCTCCAAGTAGCACAGTGAAGTCTTCAGCAACACCAGTCCTCCGTTGTTGCTCTCTGGCTTCAGCCCAACACAGCCTGGAGACTTCCCACTACACAGAGCAAACTACTGACTGAGTATTTAACCCTGCTCAGCCACACCCTGAGTGGAGGTAAGGGAATGGCCTCCCACCCTCTTTGCCATTCCCATAAAACCACACCCTTTAAGACAGTTAACCCCCAGCATATAACATGCTGACAGAAATTTAGTAGGTTTTAGTTCACACATGAGAGCAACCTGAGTGACACATACCTCTCCTCATATATCATACCAGTGACTCTTTCACAAAGTATATAAATGCACCCTAGAAAAGTATGATCAAAAGTTTTTTCATGTAAAAACCCTCTTAAAACATATAAGGGCACTCCTTCTGCCTGGAGAAAGGAAGGTTCAATATCCAGAGGAGGCAAAACTTCTTTACTATGAGAACTATGAATCTGTGGAATAGTCTTCCTCAGGAGCTGGTCATAGCAGGATCTGTTGATAGTTTAAAAAAAATTGGAGTGTATTTTTAGAAAAAAACAACAAATACTTATGTATATATTGTAACGGGTCTGGGAGGCGGAACCTCTGAGCAACTATACAAGGGGGCGGTCCTTGTAAGGAAGCGGGTGGTGACCAGGGAAGACGGGCAGGTAGTCACAGCAGGTGACCGGGACAGTCTCTGGGTAAACGGGCAGGTGGTCACGGCAAGTGACCGGGACAGTCTCTGGGTAAACGGGCAGGAGGTCACAGCAAGTGACCGGGGCAGTCTCTGGGTGAACGGGCAGGAGGTCACAGCAAGTGACCGGGGCAGTCTCTGGGTGAACGGGCAGGAGGTCACAGCAAGTGACCGGGACAGTCTCTGGGTATAGGGTAGGTACGACCTGTGACGGCTGAGCCTCCAGGTAGGCTAGCAGGCGGATGACAGATGAGTGCTCCCAGGTGAGCAGGCGGGAGTCTCTGGAAAAGCAGGTGGTCACAGCATGTGACGGCGGAGCCTCCAGGTAGGCTAACAGGCGGATGCAGATGAGTGCTCCCAGGTGAGCAGGCGAGAGTCTCTGGATAAGCAGGTGGTCACAGCATGTGACGGCGGAGCCTCCAGGTAGGCTAACAGACAGGTAGCAGGTGAGCGCTCCCAGGTGAGCGGGCAAGCTGGTCCATAGACAGACTGACAGGGGTAGGAAGGCAGACCGTCGGACCTCAGGCTAGCAAGCAGGTAGGAGATATGTCAGGCAGGAAACAGACAGCAAACTGGCAGGTTTCTGGCAGGTAACTGGCAGGTAACTGGCAACGGGACCTGAGGGCTGAAGCAGAGTAGTGCACAGTGCAACAACATTGCTCGGGCACCTCCAATTTGGAGGAGGTGCCTTATATATGGTGAAGTCCTCCGGCCATTGGCCGGGGACTCCTTAGGACGGTGCGTGCGGCCCCTTTAAGAGGGAGGGAGCGCGCGCGCCCTAAGCACAGTGGCCGGGAAGGAGCGCGCGCTGCCAGCAGAGCGGGAGGAGGACGCCGGGCTCGGAGCAGAGGGGTGAGGGGAACAGCGTCCCTGCCTAGCAGAGGGCAGGGACGCCGGCGCTACAGTACCCCCCCCTTTGGCCCCCCCTTTTTTAGGCCAGAGAGAAATTTAGCTAGGATGAGAGGGGCATGGATGTTCTCCCGGGGCTCCCACGTTCTCTCTTCAGGACCAAACCCCTTCCAATCTACCAGAAAAAAGGTCTTCCCTCTTACCCTTTTGGCGGCCAGAATGTTCTCTACCTCAAATTCGTTTTCAGCGGAAACCGGAGCAGGAGGCGTACCTGTAGACTTGGAAAAAGAGTTAAGCACCACAGGTTTGAGGAGAGATACATGGAAGGAGTTAGGGATCCGCAAGTTGGCCGGGAGTTTCAATTTATAGGCCACCGGGTTGATCTGACTGATGACCTCCAGAGGACCGATGAACCGAGGCCCTAACTTATAGGAAGGAATCTTGAGCCGGACATATTTAGACGAGAGCCAGACCTTATCCCCTGGACGGAATTGAGGAGGATCCAGACGTTTTTTGTCAGCATGTCTTTTCATACGCTCGGATGACAGAAGGAGTGCGGACCGGGTGCTCTCCCATATGGAGGAAAATTTGTTAACAAGAGATTCCGCAGCCGGATTGTCCACCGAGGTGGAGACGGGAAATGGGATCCGAGGATGCTGACAGAAGACAAAAAAAACGGGGATTTGGAGGAAGATTCGCTCTCGTGATTGTTGTAAGAAAATTCGGCCCATGGCAGGAGATCCACCCAGTCTGAATGGTGGGCATTAACGAAGTGCCGGAGGTAACTGGTCAGGTTCTGATTGATCCGCTCCACTTGACCTTTAGACTGTGGGTGGTAAGCGGAGGAGAAGTCCAGGGTGACATCTAGCAGTTTACAAGTGGCTCTCCAGAAGCGTGAGGTGAACTGTACCCCACGATCCGACACTATGTGGAGGGGCAGTCCATGAAGACGGAACATGTGGCGGATAAAGTCTTTAGCCAGCTCGGGTGCAGACGGGAGGCCTGGCACGGGAACGAAATGAGCCATCTTGGAAAAGCGGTCAGCGACCACCCAAATGACCGTACAACCGGCAGAGACGGGGAGATCAGTTATAAAGTCCATTGCTATATGCTGCCAGGGGGCAGCAGGTACTGGGAGCGGAAGGAGGCGACCCGCTGGCAGATGTCTCGGAACCTTGTTGCGGGCGCAGGACACACAGGCAGAAACAAAGTCTATTACGTCCTTGTGCAGGGTAGGCCACCAGTAGTGCCGGGTAATAAGCTGGAGGGTCTTTTTCTGACCGGCGTGGCCAGCTAGTTTAGACGAGTGACCCCAGTGTAGGATCTTCTCCCGATCAGGTACTGATACGAACGTCTTACCGGGAGGGAGACGATTTAGACTCACGGGAGCCACCTGCATTACTCTGGCGGGATCGATGATGTGTTTCGGTTCTTCCTCGAGATCAGACACCATAAAGGATCGGGATAAGGCGTCCGCCTTGATGTTTTTGTCAGCCAGGCGAAAATGAAGAACAAAATCAAAGCGAGCAAAAGACAAGGACCACCGGGCTTGGCGCGGGTTAAGTCTCTGGGCATGCTGGAGGTAAGCCAAGTTCTTGTGGTCAGTGTAAATTATTACCGGGTGAAGAGCCCCTTCGAGCAGGTAACGCCACTCCTCCAATGCCAGCTTGATGGCCAATAACTCTCAATCTCCTATGGAATAGTTGCGCTCAGAAGAGGAGAAGAGTTTGGAGAAGAAGCCACAAGTTACCATTCTCCCGGAGGACGATTTTTGGGTAAGTACCGCTCCGGCTCCAGAGGAGGAGGCGTCAACCTCCAGGAAGAACTGCTTGTTGCCATCAGGGCGATGCAGCACCGGGGCGGAAGAGAAGGCCTGTTTTAAGGAAAGAAAGGCCTCCTCTGCTTCGGGCGGCCACTCTCTGGGATTAGTGCCCTTACGGGTGAGCGCGGAAATTGGGGCAGTCCGGGAAGAGAAGTGCGGTATGAAGAGGCGGTAGTAGTTGGCGAAGCCCAGGAACCGCTGAATGGCCTTCAACCCCTCCGGTCGAGGCCACTTCTCGATGGCAAACAGTTTCTCAGGATCCATTCGTAGGCCGGTCTGAGAAATTATGTAGCCCAAAAACGGAAGCGAGGTCTGCTCAAAGAGGCACTTCTCATATTTAGCGAAGAGGTGGTTCTGCCTGAGCCTGAGCAGGACCTGACGAACATCCCTCCGGTGAATCTGGAGATCCGGAGAGAAGACCAAGATGTCGTCCAGGTACACCACCACGCAGGAGTAGAGAAGGTCCCGGAAGATGTCATTGACCAACTCTTGAAAGACGGCGGGAGCGTTACAGAGACCGAAGGGCATTACCAGATATTCGTAGTGGCCGTCCCGGGTGTTGAATGCCGTCTTCCATTCATCCCCCTGACGGATACGGACCAGGTTGTACGCCCCACAAAGGTCCAGTTTGGTGAAGATTCTAGCCCCCCTCAGACGATCAAATAATTCCGGAATGAGCGGAAGGGGGTACTTATTCTTCACCGTGATCTGGTTTAGGCCTCTATAGTCTATGCAGGGACGGAGAGAGCCGTCCTTCTTTTTAACAAAGAAGAAGCCTGCTCCCGCCGGGGAGGTAGATTTCCGGATTAATCCCGGGCCAAATTCTCCTCAATATACTCGGACATAGACCGGGTCTCAGCAGCGGACAATGGGTAAATACGCCCACGGGGAGGAGTAGTACCGGGTAACAGGTCGATAGGGCAGTCGTATGGTCTATGAGGGGGTATTGTCTCTGCCTCCTTTTTATTAAAGACATCAGCATATGACCAATAAGGAATCGGAAGTCCAGGTAGATTAGCTGGGGTAGGAGAAGGACGGACGGGATGAACGGTAACCAGACAAGACTTATGACAGTCCTGCCCCCAGCGAAGGACTTCTCCGGTCTGCCAGTCAAACACGGGTGCATGTCTCTGGAGCCAAGGTAGGCCTAGCAAGAGGGCGTGAGAGAGTCCAGGCAGAACATGAAAGGAGATACTCTCAGAATGCAGCATTCCCACCTGTAGAGTAATGGATTCGGTGATGAGTTGGATGGGACGTGGTAAGAGGCCCCCATCCACAGCAGCAACAGACAAGGGTACAGCCAGAGGTTTGGTGGGTATGCGGTATTTCTCTACCAGGGACTGTGAAATAAGATTCCCGGCTGCTCCAGAGTCAAGTTGGGCTAGTTCGAAATAACGGTTCTCCCCGCAGACGATTGAGACTGACAGCAGCAGAGATGCAGAGGATTTATTCTTGTCTATTTCGACCTCTCTGAGCGAACCTAGACACAGGCGTTTCCCGACCTCTCCGGGCAGGTACGGATCCGGTGCTCCTTACTGCCACAGTAGAAGCAGCTCCCCTCGGCACGGCGTAAGTCCTGGTCGACCTGCATAGGCTCAGGAGGGTGTTCCTGGGGAGACACGGAGGGAGTGACGGGTTTCTGGAAGGAAGAAGCTAGACGTGGAAACCTCCTCTCACGGGTGACCTCTTTGGCACGCTCCTGGAACCGTAGGTCAATCCGGGTGGCAAGAGTTATTAAATCATCGAGAGTGGTAGGAATGTCCCGACCGGCGAGTTCATCTTTAATACGGCCGGACAGACCCTCCCAGAAGACAGATACCAGAGCGTCGTTATCCCAGGCCAGCTCCGAGGCAAGGGTACGGAACCGTATGGCATATTGGCCCACGGTGAGACTTCCCTGACGGAGGCGTAGCAGAGACGATGCGGATGAGGTCTTCCGTCCAGGTTCGTCGAAGACTTTCCGGAAAGCCGTGAGAAAGGCAGGCAAGTCGGACACCAGGGGGTCTCCTCTCTCCCATAGAGGATTCAGCCAAGCCAGTGCCTCCCCCGTGAGATGGGACATGATGAAGGCTACTTTGGCCCGGTCGGAATTAAACTGGTGGGACAGGAGTTCAAAGTGCAGGGTGCACTGGTTTATGAAGCCCCGAGCCTGAGCGGAGTCGCCTCCGAAGCGAGGAGGTGCAGAAAGCCGGGGTCCGGAGCAGGATACCATGGTATTGGTGGGCAGCGGCGCTGCCGGGTTGCGAGTCATGACTCTAGTGGTGGTTGCTGGTGGAGCAGTCAGAGTGTGCAGGCGTGAGTTGACATTCCGTAGGTGACCCAGGATGGACTCCTGTTGGGACCTCTGACGGGACAGTTCATGACATAGGTCCGAGAGCGAGGGAGCTTGGGTACCACCGGGTTCCATGGCCCGAGCAAACTGTAACGGGTCTGGGAGGCGGAACCTCTGAGCTACTATACAAGGGGGCGGTCCTTGTAAGGAAGCGGGTGGTGACCAGGGAAGACGGGCAGGTAGTCACAGCAGGTGACCGGGACAGTCTCTGGGTAAACGGGCAGGTGGTCACGGCAAGTGACCGGGACAGTCTCTGGGTAAACGGGCAGGAGGTCACAGCAAGTGACCGGGGCAGTCTCTGGGTGAACGGGCAGGAGGTCACAGCAAGTGACCGGGGCAGTCTCTGGGTGAACGGGCAGGAGGTCACAGCAAGTGACCGGGACAGTCTCTGGGTATAGGGTAGGTACGACCTGTGACGGCTGAGCCTCCAGGTAGGCTAGCAGGCGGATGACAGATGAGTGCTCCCAGGTGAGCAGGCGGGAGTCTCTGGAAAAGCAGGTGGTCACAGCATGTGACGGCGGAGCCTCCAGGTAGGCTAACAGGCGGATGCAGATGAGTGCTCCCAGGTGAGCAGGCGAGAGTCTCTGGATAAGCAGGTGGTCACAGCATGTGACGGCGGAGCCTCCAGGTAGGCTAACAGACAGGTAGCAGGTGAGCGCTCCCAGGTGAGCGGGCAAGCTGGTCCATAGACAGACTGACAGGGGTAGGAAGGCAGACCGTCGGACCTCAGGCTAGCAAGCAGGTAGGAGGAATGTCAGGCAGGAAACAGACAGCAAACTGGCAGGTTTCTGGCAGGTAACTGGCAGGTAACTGGCAACGGGACCTGAGGGCTGAAGCAGAGTAGTGAACAGTGCAACAACATTGCTCGGGCACCTCCAATTTGGAGGAGGTGCCTTATATATGGTGAAGTCCTCCGGCCATTGGCCGGGGACTCCTTAGGATGGCGCGCGCTGCCCCTTTAAGAGGGAGGGAGCGCGCGCGCCCTAAGCACAGTGGCCGGGAAGGAGCGCGCGCTGCCAGCAGAGCGGGAGGAGGACGCCGGGCTCGGAGCAGAGGGGTGAGGGGAACAGCGTCCCTGCCTAGCAGAGGGCAGGGACGCCGGCGCTACATATATGTAGAATTTTTGTTCTGAATGTTGTTCTAGTCAGCACACAGGTCAGGGAAAAACCTGCTCTTTAGAGCAAACTGAATCGTGCATTATTGATGTGTAGACATACCCCATTCCCTTTATCATTTCCCATCCCTAGGGTGAACTTGATGGACATTTATTTTTTTCGACTATACCAACTATGTAACTATGTAATGTCGCTACAGCTGTATTAAATTGCTTTTTGGAATGGAAATGTACAGGAGGGAATAAGGGGCTGTTACTAAACCTATTGATTGTGGCTAGATTGCTGATATTGAGATTATGGGGGATAAGGATATCCCTTCTATAATTGATTGGCAAAATCCCAACAACAGAATTAAAGAATAGGAAAAGTATGGTCTGGGGAGAAAGATTGGAGAAATGGAGGAAATTAGTGAACAGATGGTGACATAGCTTAAAGGTTATAAGTATTTGTTTTCTGCAGCAGAGAGAAGGTGAGGGGATGCATATTAAATACTATTAAGTGCTTTTATTAATAGCTATGAAGTGAATAGAAGTAAAATAAAATAAAAAATAAAGATTTTTATAAATAAAAAATGCAAAATTATTGAGGCTGTCTGGTCTTTCAAAGTCTTCAGAGCATCTAGGTACAAGTGGTTTTTGCAACCCATTAAAAAATGTCTTGGTGGGCCAGCCTTTGGTATCGGGTGGCCACCTTTAAACCCAGAGCAGCACTGTTAGTTCAGGCAAAAGCTGTTAGACATTTTGAGCAACATGACCTCCTGGGGGATTTGTGTTGGGGTGTAGACCTCTGGGCTCTGGAAAGACACCATGCCTAATACTGAAATAAGTGAAATTCTGCAACTATCCATCTGTTTAAGTGCATACTACCTACCAAGTGTAAGCTTAACCTCAAACCATTGTCTAACTGGTCTTCTGGTCTACCCAGGCTTTCGTACCGGTACGAGTCACGCGAGTCCCAGTCACGTGCGCCTACGTCACGAAGGTCCTACCGCTCCACTGCAGGACGCTGACCGCAGGTCATTACCTGCCTCCTCAACCCTGACGCCGCAAGTTCACAAGAGAAACGTGGGAGATACAGTGAGTCACCGGCCGGGACTCCGCTTACAATCCCGCTTCTCTCCCTCATACCTACCGCCTACTCAGCAAACGCTCTAATCTAAAGAGCACAACGAACCAGCACACAGGACCTTAACTACGAACAGAATTGGTTCCAAGAAATCCGCAACTGTAAGTCTTTATACTGAGCTCAATATACACGAACAAATCAGGTACTGAGTCATTCATCTTAAAGATAAATATTGTGATACCTCTGTTTTAAGTTTCACAGCTGCTAACACTGAATGTGCATTGCCACCGGGCAATAACACCCATGTCATCTGAAGCTAGTGCCAGGCTAAAAAGCCTCAGGAGACTGTTACAGTCTGAACTTCACCTGTAGCCACTGTCACCTCAATCCAGAGGTGATACACGACTACAAAAATCAGACACTACAAGCCCTCGGTGAGAATGGCCAGCTTCCATTTATACGTTAAACTCCAGCCACATGAACCAGAGGTAATCCAACTCCGCTATTTCTAACTTATGTTCACCATTTTAACTACAGCATTATTCCTAGAAACCATCGCTTTTTAGTATCCTACAGGCTACATCCCATTCAGGACACACTCCACGTCCAACTCCCAGGCACCAACAACTCGTCTCAAAAGGTAAAGCTCATTTGCATACCCATTGTACTAACCGTACTTTAAATAAGCTCCTCTACTTTTTGATACAACAAGGCACACCATCTACCAGGTCATAATTATAATGGTCCCACCTTTCTCTCTCCAGTTTGTGGTACCCTTACCACAACCATGATCAAGTTTAGTGTCACCACCTATGAACTTACTCAACAGTCAACCTTATCGCAGGTAAATTCTACTGTCTACCGCGAAGGCTGTGAATATGCCAACCCACTAACTCCTCTATCTCCCCATCTAATTTTACCTAGATCACCTGCATCCACCTACTGCATCCATTCCCTAGAGCCGTCGATGCCAACTTGGACCTACCCTCAAGAACCTTTTATGCTCCCAAAGATTTTTTAAAGATATCCTTTATTCCCCGCATTTTCATATTTTATTGTCTTAATAATTTTAAATAAAGTGTATGTTTTAATCTATGTGGGTATTCAAAAAAATTATTTCTAAAACCATTTTTCCAATCTCCTAACCCTTATATCCAAAGCATAACGCCACCAGCACAAGTAATATTCTAAATTTATTCATTGTCTAACTCTGCCTCTCTGTGAGAAAAATACATATTCTTGCTTTGCAAGGGTCCCCCCAACATATACATGCACCCCGTTAAAGAGAAGCTTTACATATTGTATTGGCTGTGCCGTATCGGAGTGTAAAACCTCACATATTCAGGAAATATTCTCCCCTCTTTAGAACACTTATTTTTCAGCTATTGCTTCTTCTGTGCAGTATAGAAATACATTTCTTAATGCTGTTGTAAGAAGGAAGACTTGCCTAGTGCCAGGTGTGGAATTCCGGCACCGGAACTGCCAGGGTCCTGCCCAGTGTGCCAGGGGACGGGATTAAGAGTGCACGGGGGACTTCCTGGACAGTGCTGGGGGACAGAGGAGAGGGACGGAAGAGAGGAAGTCAGGTGTCTGGGCTCGCGTGAAAGAGACAGTTGGTTGTGGAGAGCAGACCGGCAGTTGGGGAGTAACAGTCGGACCTGCCGACAATGAGAGAGAGATGTGCTGCCCTGTCCTCGGTAAAATAGAGACTTGCTGACCTGTCTGCGGTGATGGACGAATGGGTGGCACAGCTTGCCGCAAAAACAAAGGACGTGCGGTCTGTACCGGGCCTACAGAAAGTGATCGTTCAGTTACCTGCATCACCACAGTTTTCCAGACATCTGACGGTGACCCACGGGTGAGGACGCACCCGGGATTAGTGATCCTAACGCAGTTTGTTGTACGCCGGATGAGCTTGCTACGGCTCTTAAAGGAGTCATGACTGCTGTTGTGTGGTCAAAGGACTGGGGGCCCAGTGGGTGAGACCCCAGACCGCCCACTGCCGCCAGAAGATGGACACCCTCCGGAGTGAGTGTCTGAAGATGGACGTAGTTATCGCTAAAGGACAGATAAGTGCAAGCCTCCAGTAATCTACCTTCTCTTATTCAGCCTGAACTTTTGGGACTGCGTCGTATTGTTCATCCTTTCTGTGTTATAGTTAAACCACAATCGTTTATTGTCCGATTTTACTGTTTTATTGTTGTGTTACTTAAATTTACACTCCCTGCGTGGAGAAACCAAATCTTGAATGAAACCTCTGCCATACTCTCTGCGTGCTGTGGGTGGCATCCGAGCCTTTTAACATTTGGCGTAGTCAGCAGGATGTCGTCCCCAGACGCAGTTGCAGGCATGGCAGACCAGGCCAGTGCGAGAGCCCCCATAGCTAGCCTACCCTTGTGCGCCATGTTGAATAATCTCCCAAAGTTCACCGGAGACAACATGATTCTGTGGAATTGGGTAGAACGGGTTAAGAGCATGTTACGGATGCACCCTCTGACCCCCGATATGCAAGCAGAGATAGCTTTGCTGGCTTTAGAAGGAGAAGCTCGACAGTCAGTAATGTTTCGTTCCCCCAATGACCGAAATACGATGGAAAAGGTGGTACGGATCCTAGGAGAAATGCATGGGGACTCTACTAATGTGGCAGAGTTAAGGATGCGACTGTGACCCAATATGTCAACGCCCTACAAAGTGTGTACACTTACATCACTAGGAAAACAAACCTAGAAGACGTGAGAGTGGGGCCCCCGGACCTAGTACTTAGGGACCAGTTCGTAGCCGGCCTCAGAGATGCGCAGCTGAGACAGGCCTTGCGAGAGCACTTGTGCACCAACCCACGTATGACATTTCTGGAGGCAGGGGCAGAGGCCCCCGTAAGGGAACAGGAGATGGAGGTAGTGACCCTGGCAGGGATGGTCCGGGGCAATGCAGTGCCCCCGTTGCCCACGGCCAAACCAGAATGGGCCTGAGAGATGCGGCGGGAGATCCCAAAAATGTGAGAAGAGTGGTACAATATTCGAGTGGCTCAATCAGTGAGAGCTGGAACAGTTGACCTGAGACCCCCGGGTGAAGTAAAGGACGAGCCTAGACCCCGGGTTGGAACAGAGCCCAATCGGGGCCAACGTGACAGGGGACCAACGTGTTGGAATTGTGGGGGCATGGGGCATTACGCCAGGAGCTGTGCCAGTCGAGGAAGGCCTCTGTCCCGGCAGCCATTAAACTGACGGGCTCCGGGTGTGAGGGATGCAACCCAGAGCGGAGGAAGGCAGTGAGTCCCAAAGACTTAATATCCATGAGCCCGACAGTGTGGGCCGTGCTTGGTGGATGGGCAGTTCACTGCTTGATCGACAAGGGATCTCATGTGACCACCATGGGAGAAACTTATTTCCGTCAGCGGCACCCAGAGATGGCACGAAATGAAGGGGGTCCCTTGATAAAGCTCACAGCCGCTAACCAACTGCCCATTCCGGTCACAGGAGTAGTGTGGTTACGCATCCAGGTGTGCGGACAAGATGTGGGAAGAAAAGGAGTCGTCCTGACAGGGGGAGATGCCGGTCCAGGACCACCAGTGACCCTCGGTATGAACGTGCTGAAGGAAATTGGGCAGATCCTGATTAGGGAACCATGAGAGCTCACGATAGGGTGGTGGAACTCTAGGGCCCCTCAAAGGAAGGCCCTCCAGCAGCTGATCAGGGGTGCCCAGGCACAAGAGACCTCGAGTGGGGGAAAAGTTCTGGGAAAGGTGATAATACCCGCCACCAACACACTCACCTTACCACCAGGACAGACAGTCCTCACTTTGCCCGTCCGAGCCTGCACCCCACTAGAAGGGGTAGAGATTCAGATCGAGTCAACGACCGTGGACAAGGTACCTCCGGGTCTATTGGTAGCGCGGACCTTGGCTATAGTCCATAAGGGAAACGTGGTGGTACGATGCGTGAACCTGAATCCGAGTGAGCTCATTCTTCCCACCAGGACCGAAATGGCCCAGATCAAGGGGATGCCAGAACAGCTGGAACCGCAAGATGCGATACAATTGTCAGCTGTAAGGGGGGATCCCTGGACCCTGGCAATCACCGTACGATCGGGGTCTCCTTGACCTCAGACTAAGGACGGTCGAAGGATCCTAGAACAGATGCGTGCTGATTTGTCAGGGCTCACGACGGAACAGGTGTACCAGGTCGAAGAGATGCTGGGACGGTACCAGGACGTCTTTGCCCGACATGAGGACGACTTTGGATGTATCGAGGCCATCACCCATGAGATCCCTACGGGAAATGGTGCTCCGGTATGGGAACGGTATAGACAGATACCCCCGCAAATGTACCAGGAGGTGAAGGAAATGCTGGCCCATATGATACAGAACGGGTTGATTCGGGAAAGCCAGAGCCCGTGGGCGGCTCCAATCGTCCTGGTCAGGAAGAAGGATGGAACCCTACGATTCTCTGTGGACTACAGGCGGCTAAATGATTGCACCGTAAGAGACTCGTACCCTTTACCCAGGATCGAGGAGTCTCTATCCGCCCTAGGCAAGGCAAAAAAAATACTTCTCCTCCCTGGATCTGGCCAGCGGATACTGGCAAGTGCCAGTGGCTGAACACGACCGCACCAAGACAGCATTCGTGTTGCCCGTGGGACTCTTAGAGTTTAAGGATGCCTTTTGGCCTAACCAACGCTACCGGGACTTTTCAACGCTTGATGGAGAGATGTTTAGGCAATCTGAACTTTGAGGCCACACTGATCTACCTCGATGACATCATCGTCTATGCGTCTACCTTCCAGGAACATCTACGACCACTGGAGCAAGTCTTGAATTGCCTTCGTGTAGCGTCGGCGTCCCTGCCCCCTGCTAGGCAGGGACGCTGTTCCCCTCACCTCTCCGCTCCGAGCCCGGCGTCCTCCTCCCGCTCTGCTGGCAGCGCGCGCTCCTTCCCGGCCACGGTGCTTAGGGCGCGCGCGCGCGCTCCCCCCCTCTTAAAGGGGCCGCGTGCGCCATCCTAAGGAGTCCCCGGCCAATGGCCGGAGGACTTCACCATATATAAGGCACCTCCTCCAAAATGGAGGTGCCCGAGCAATGTTGTTGCACTGTTCACTACTCTGCTTCAGCCCTCAGGTCCCGTTGCCTGTTACCTGCCAGTTTCCTGCCAGTTTCCTGCCAGTTTGCTGCCTGATTCCTGCCTGTCATCCGCTTTCCTGCTTGCTAGCCTGAGGTCCGACGGTCTGCCTTCCGACACCTGTCAGTCTGTCTATGGACCAGCTTGCCCGCTCACCTGGGAGCGCTCACCTGCTACCTGTCTGTTAGCCTACCTGGAGGCTCCGTCGTCACGTGCTGTGACCATCTG
This sequence comes from Phyllobates terribilis, assembly GCF_046119375.1. Lineage (NCBI taxonomy): Eukaryota > Metazoa > Chordata > Amphibia > Anura > Dendrobatidae > Phyllobates > Phyllobates terribilis. The sequence continues at coordinate 168,067,061 of NW_027362763.1, forward strand.
CCAGTCCAGAGACTCTTGCCTGCTCACCTGGGAGCGCTCATCTGCTACCTGCCTGTTAGCCTACCTGGAGGCTCCGCCGTCACATGCTGTGACCACCTGCTTATCCAGAGACTCTCGCCTGCTCACCTGGGAGCACACACCTGCCATCCGCCTGTTAGCCTACCTGGAGGCTCCGCCGTCACATGCTGTGACCACCTGCTTATCCAGAGACTCTCGCCTGCTCACCTGGGAGCACACACCTGCCATCCGCCTGCTAGCCTACCTGGAGGCTCAGCCGTCACAGGTCATACCATCCCTATACCCAGAGACTGTCCCGGTCACTTGCTGTGACCTCCTGCCCGTTCACCCAGAGACTGCCCCGGTCACTTGCTGTGACCTCCTGCCCGTTTACCCAGAGACTGTCCCGGTCACTTGCCGTGACCTCCTGCCCGTTTACCCAGAGACTGTCCCGGTCACCTGCTGTGACTACCTGCCCGTCTTCCCTGGTCACCACCCGCTTCCTTACAAGGATCGCCCCCTTGTATAGTTGCTCAGAGGTTCCGCCTCCCAGACCCGTTACAGTTTGCTCGGGCCATGGAAACCGGTGGTACCCAAGCTCCCTCGCTCTCGGACCTATGTCATGAACTGTCCCGTCAGAGGTCCCAACAGGAGTCCATCCTGGGTCACCTGCGGAATGTCAACTCTCGCCTGGACACTCTGACTGCTCCACCAGCAACCACCGCTAGTGTCATGACTCGCAACCTGACAGCGCCGCTGCCCACCAATACCATGGTATCCTGTTCTGGACCCCGGCTTTCCGCACCTCCTCGCTACGGAGGCGACCCCGCTCAAGCTCGGGGCTTCATAAACCAGTGCACCCTGCACTTCGAACTCTTGTCCCACCAGTTTATCTCCGACCGGTCCAAAGTGGCCTTTATCATGTCCCACCTCACGGGGGAGGCTCTGGCTTGGCTGAATCCTCTATGGGAGAGAGGAGACCCTCTGGTGTCTGACTTGTCAGCCTGTCTCACGGCTTTACGGAAAGTCTTCGATGAACCCGGACGGAAGACCTCATCCGCATCGTCTCTGCTACGCCTCCGTCAGGGAGATCTCACCGTGGGCCAATATGCCATAGGGTTCCGTACCCTTGCCTCGGAGCTGGCCTGGGATAACGACGCTCTGGTGTCTGTTTTCTGGGAGGGTCTGTCCGGCCGTATTAAAGATGAACTCGCCGGTCGGGACATTCCTACCACTCTCGATGACTTAATAACTCTTGCCACCCGGATTGACCTACGGTTCCAGGAGCGCGCCAAAGAGGTCTCTCGTGAGAGAAGGTTTCCACGTCTAGCTCCCATCTTCCAGAAACCCGTTATTCCCTCTGTTTCTCCCCAGGCACACTCTCCTGAGCCTATGCAGGTCGACCAGACCAAGATGGTCAAAACCCGTCAAGACTTACGCCGTGCCGAGGGGAGCTGCTTCTACTGTGGCAGTAAGGAGCACCGGACCCGTACCTGCCCGGAGAGGTCGGGAAACGCCTGTGTCTAGGATCGCTCAGAGAGGTCGTCCTAGACAACAATAAATCTTCTCCATCTCTGCTGTTGTCAGTCTCAATTGTCTGCGGGGAGAACCGTTATTTCGAACTAGCCCAACTTGACTCTGGAGCAGCCGGGAATCTTATTTCACAGTCCCTGGTAGAGAAATACCGCATCCCCATCAAACCTCTGGCTGTACCCTTATCTGTCGCTGCCGTGGATGGGGGCCTCTTACCACGTCCCATCCAACTCATCACCGAATCCATTACTCTGCAGGTGGGAATGCTGCATTCTGAGAGTATCTCCTTTCATGTTCTGCCTGGACTCTCTCATGCCCTCTTGCTAGGCCTACCTTGGCTCCAGAGACATGCACCCGTGCTTGACTGGCAGACCGGAGAAGTCCTTCGCTGGGGACAGGACTGCCATAAGACTTGTTTGGTTCCCGTCCATCCCGTCCGTCCTTCTCCTACCCCAGCTAATCTACCTGGACTTCCGATTCCTTATTGGTCATATGCTGATGTCTTTAATAAAAAGGAGGCAGAGACACTACCCCCTCATAGACCATACGACTGCCCTATCGACCTGTTACCCGGTACTACTCCTCCCCGTGGGCGTATTTACCCATTGTCCGCTGCTGAGACCCGGTCTATGTCCGAATATATTGAGGAGAACCTGGCCCGGGGATTTATCCGGAAATCTACCTCCCCGGCGGGAGCAGGCTTCTTCTTCGTTAAAAAGAAGGACGGCTCTCTCCGTCCCTGCATAGACTATAGAGGCCTAAACCAGATCACGGTGAAGAATAAGTACCCCCTTCCGCTCATTCCGGAATTATTTGATCGTCTGAGGGGGGCTAGAATCTTCACCAAACTGGACCTTCGTGGGGCGTACAACCTGGTCCGTATCCGTCAGGGGGATGAATGGAAGACGGCATTCAACACTCGGGACGGCCACTATGAATATCTGGTAATGCCCTTCGGTCTCTGTAACGCTCCCGCCGTCTTTCAAGAGTTGGTCAATGACATCTTCCGGGACCTTCTCTACTCCTGCGTGGTGGAGTACCTGGACGACATCTTGGTCTTCTCTCCGGATCTCCAGACTCACCGGAGGGATGTTCGTCAGGTCCTGCTCAGGCTCAGGCAGAACCACCTCTTCGCTAAATATGAGAAGTGCCTTTTTGAGCAGACCTCGCTTCCGTTTTTCATAATTTCTCAGACCGGCCTACGAATGGATCCTGAGAAACTGTCTGCCATCGAGAAGTGGCCTCGACCGGAGGGGTTGAAGGCCATTCAGCGGTTCCTGGGCTTCGCCAACTACTACCGCCTCTTCATACCGCACTTCTCTTCCCTGACTGCCCCAATTTCTGCGCTCACCCGTAAGGGCACTAATCCCAAAGAGTGGCCGCCCAAAGCAGAGGAGGCCTTTCTTTCCTTAAAACAGGCCTTCTCTTCCGCCCCGGTGCTGCATCGCCCAGATGGCAACAAGCAGTTCTTCCTGGAAGTTGACGCCTCCTCCTCTGGAGCCGGAGCGGTACTTACCCAAAAATCGTCTTCCGGGAGAATGGTAACTTGTGGCTTCTTCTCCAAACTCTTCTCCCCTTCGGAGCGCAACTATTCCATAGGAGATCGAGAGTTATTGGCCATCAAGCTGGCATTGGAGGAGTGGCGTTACCTGATCGAAGGGGCTCTTCACCCGGTAATAATTTACACTAACCACAAGAACTTGGCTTACCTCCAGCATGCCCAGAGACTTAACCCGCGCCAAGCCCGGTGGTCCTTGTTTTTTGCTCGCTTTGATTTTGTTCTTCATTTTCGCCCGGCTGACAAAAACATCAAGGCGGACGCCTTGTCCCGATCCTTTCTGGTGTCTGATCTCGAGGAGGAACCTAAACACATCATCGATCTCGCCAGAGTAATGCAGGTGGCTCCCGTGAGTCTAAATCGTCTCCCTCCCGGTAAGACGTTCGTATCAGTACCTGATCGGGAGAAGATCCTACACTGGGGTCACTCATCTAAACTAGCTGGCCACGCCGGTCAGAAAAAGACCTTCCAGCTTATTACCCGGCACTACTGGTGGCCTACCCTGCACAAGGACGTAATTGACTTTGTTTCTGCCTGTGTGTCCTGCGCCCGCAACAAGGTTCCGAGACATCTGCCAGCCGGTCGCCTCCTTCCGCTTCCTGTACCTGCTGCCCCCTGGCAGCATATAGCTATGGACTTCATAACTGATCTCCCCGTCTCTGCTGGTTGTACGGTCATTTGGGTGGTCGCTGACCGCTTTTCCAAGATGGCTCATTTCGTTCCCCTGCCAGGCCTCCCGTCTGCACCCGAGCTGGCTAAAGATTTTATCCGCCACATCTTTCGTCTTCATGGCCTGCCCCTCCACATCGTGTCGGATCGTGGGGTACAGTTCACCTCACGCTTCTGGAGAGCCACTTGTAAACTGCTAGACGTCACCCTGGACTTCTCCTCCGCTTACCACCCACAGTCTAATGGTCAAGTGGAGCGGATCAATCAGAACCTGACCAGTTACCTCCGGCACTTCGTTAATGCCCACCATTCTGACTGGGTGGATCTCCTGCCATGGGCTGAATTCTCGTACAATAACCACGAGAGCGAATCTTCCTCCAAATTCCCGTTTTTTGTAGTCTTCGGTCAGCATCCTCGGATCCCATTTCCCGTCTCCTCCTCGGTGGATAATCCGGCTGCTGAATCTCTCATTAACAAATTTTCCTCCATTTGGGAGAGTACCCGATCCGCACTCCTTCAGTCGTCCGAGCGGATGAAAAGACACGCTGACCAAAAACGTCTGGATCCTCCACAATTCCGTCCTGGGGATAAAGTCTGGCTCTCGTCCAAGTATGTCCGGCTCAAGATTCCTTCCTATAAGTTAGGGCCTCGGTTCATCGGTCCTCTGGAGGTTATCAGTCAGATCAACCCGGTGGCCTATAAATTGAAACTCCCGGCCAACCTATGGATCCCTAACTCCTTCCATGTATCTCTCCTCAAACCCGTGGTACTTAACTCTTTTTCCAAGTCTACAGGTACGCCTCCTGCTCCGGTTTCTGCTGAAGACGAGTTTGAGGTAGAGAACATTCTGGCCACCAAAAGGGTAAGAGGAAAGACCTTTTTTCTAGTAGATTGGAAGGGGTTTGGTCCTGAGGAGAGAACGTGGGAGCCCCGGGAGAACATCCATGCCCCTCTCATCCTTGCTAAATTTCTGTCTGGCCTAAAAAAGGGGGGGCCTAAAGGGGGGGTACTGTAGTGTCGGTGTCCCTGCCCCCTGCTAGGCAGGGACGCTGTTCCCCTCACCTCTCCGCTCCGAGCCCGGCGTCCTCCTCCCGCTCTGCTGGCAGCGCGCGCTCCTTCCCGGCCACGGTGCTTAGGGCGCGCGCGCTCCCCCCCTCTTAAAGGGGCCGCACGCGCCGTCCTAAGGAGTCCCCGGCCAATGGCCGGAGGACTTCACCATATATAAGGCACCTCCTCCAAAATGGAGGTGCCCGAGCAATGTTGTTGCACTGTTCACTACTCTGCTTCAGCCCTCAGGTCCCGTTGCCTGTTACCTGCCAGTTTCCTGCCAGTTTCCTGCCAGTTTGCTGCCTGATTCCTGCCTGTCATCCGCTTTCCTGCTTGCTAGCCTGAGGTCCGACGGTCTGCCTTCCGACACCTGTCAGTCTGTCTATGGACCAGCTTGCCCGCTCACCTGGGAGCGCTCACCTGCTACCTGTCTGTTAGCCTACCTGGAGGCTCCGTCTCACGTGCTGTGACCATCTGCCAGTCCAGAGACTCTTGCCTGCTCACCTGGGAGCGCTCATCTGCTACCTGCCTGTTAGCCTACCTGGAGGCTCCGCCGTCACATGCTGTGACCACCTGCTTATCCAGAGACTCTCGCCTGCTCACCTGGGAGCACACACCTGCCATCCGCCTGTTAGCCTACCTGGAGGCTCCGCCGTCACATGCTGTGACCACCTGCTTATCCAGAGACTCTCGCCTGCTCACCTGGGAGCACACACCTGCCATCCGCCTGCTAGCCTACCTGGAGGCTCAGCCGTCACAGGTCGTACCATCCCTATACCCAGAGACTGTCCCGGTCACTTGCTGTGACCTCCTGCCCGTTCACCCAGAGACTGCCCCGGTCACTTGCTGTGACCTCCTGCCCGTTTACCCAGAGACTGTCCCGGTCACTTGCCGTGACCTCCTGCCCGTTTACCCAGAGACTGTCCCGGTCACCTGCTGTGACTACCTGCCCGTCTTCCCTGGTCACCACCCGCTTCCTTACAAGGATCGCCCCCTTGTATAGTTGCTCAGAGGTTCCGCCTCCCAGACCCGTTACACTTCGAAATCATGGCCTGAAGGTGAAGCCACAAAAATGTCATATATTCCGCAAGCAGGTTGAGTACCTCGGCCACCCGGTGACCGGTGAAGGAGTTAGGCCCACTCGGGAGAAAGTGGCTGCCGTGCAAGAGTTGCCCACCCAGATGACAGTAATGGACGTGCGGGCCTTCCTAGGACTCGCAGGGTATTATCGCAGATTTGTGAAAAATTTCACGCGCATCGCTAAACCGCTACTGGAGCTCCTTCAAGGGATACCTGCGGGCTCGTAAAATCGAACAGTGAAATGGGGAAGAGGAGGAGGCCTTCAGGGCCTTGAAGATGGCCCTGAGGGAAGCTTCCATACTGGCCTACGCGGACTTTTCTCAGCCCTTCTTTCTTCACACCGATGGAAGTCTCCTTGGTCTAGGGGCCGTGCTGTCGCAGGAGCAGGAGGGGAGAGAGCGGGTGATAGCATATGCGAGTCACTCCCTCTGAGACTCGGAGAAGAACCCAGACAATTACAGCTCCTTTAAACTGGAATTGTTGGTCCTAGTGTGGGCAATGACAGAAAAGTTTGTGGAGTACTTGTCGGGGTCTGAAGTGTTTGTGAAGACAGACAACAACCCGTTGGCTCATCTGGAGAACGCAAAGTTGTGAGCCCTGGAACAACGATGAGTGGCTCGCATGACTCGGTACCGGTATAAGATCACCTACCGGCCTAGGGCTGAAAACACGCATGCTGATGCCCTCTCCAGGGTGACCCATGAGCACCCCGACCGAGACGAAGAACTGGAGGCCGAAGAGATGCCCAGGTTCCGGAGGGTTGACAGCCCGTTTTCCGCTATGCAGGGACAGATCGGGGAAATGAAAGAAGGACACGTGTTGGGGCGGCCCAGGGACGAGTGGGTACGAATACAGCAAATGGATGGAGAGATTGCGCGGTTGCGACAGTGGGTGGCTTTGAAACAAGTCCCTAACCGCGAACAAAAGGGGACCCTGACGCCAGAGGGGCTGAAAATGCTGTGGCAGTGGGAGAGACTGAGTGCCAGAGTTGTGAGTTGGTGAAAACCCCAGAGCAGCGGGCCCCCGTCAAGACCATTGTGACAGCTGCGCCCATAGGGGTGTTGATGATCGACTACTTGACCATCAGCCGGCACATCTCGGGTATGGACATTGCCTGGTCATGACCGACTGTTAGAACTCTCCTGTTAGGTTTTTTCTAGTTTGCTGGTCACATGACCATTTTTGCCTATTTAATCCGGCTCCGCCCTCCTGGCCTTGCTGGACTTCATTGTATTTTCTACTCTTGAGCTAGCTTGGTACTCTGTTACCTTTCTCTGTTAGTTTTGCTAGGTCTTCTGACCTCTATGTTCTATGTTGTGTGTTTGTCTTTTACTGCTACAATTTCTTTTAGGAGGTGTCCAACTTTATCCCAGTTCCTAGTTCTTGTAGGGATCCCTCCCTTGCATCTATAGGTCTTCGTACAGACTAGCCGAGGACTTTAGCGGGTCTGATCGCAGGATCAGGTTCCCCGTTACATCGTAGGGATCCAGTTTAGTTCTATTGTAGGGACAGATCTCCTGTCTTTCCTTAGTGCTTGTAGCAGATCATAACAGTAAGTCCAGCCCAAAAAATTTCTCTAAGGAAAGACCTCCAGTTTCCATCATGGTCTCGGTTCAAGATTTGGCTCAACGCTTGCAGGGACTCTCTCTGGAGGTGGCCGAGCTCCAACAACACGTGAGTAGCTGTTCTGGAGCACATTTTGTGGAGCCAAAGGTACGTCTGCCTGATCTATTTTTTGGTGAACAACAAGATGTTTTTTCTTTTAAAAATGCTTGTTTATTGTATTTTTCGTTTAAGACCCGGATCCTCTGGTGATGAATCACAGCGCATAGGGTTCATAATGTCACTTTTGCGCAAGGATCCTCAGGGATGGGCTTTTTCTCTCCAACCTAGTGATCCGTGCTTTAGATCAGTGGATAGTTTTTTTTCTGCTTTGGGTTTGTTGTACGATGATCCTGATCGTGTCTCATCTGCTGAGTCTGAATTGAGATGTTTGAGGCAGGGATCAGGTAATGTGGAAAAATATTGTTCTCACTTCCGTCGGTGGTCTGCCCAGGTGGGGTGGAACGATTCAGCTTTGAAAAGTTTGTTTCTTGCGGGGCTAGGTGAAAGGGTTAAAGATTTGCTGATTGCTTATCCCACACCTGGAAACTTGCAGGAGGCTATGCAATTAGCTATACGGGTGGACAGGAGACTGCGTGCAAGGGTTAATGAGAGCAAATCCTCTGCCATGTCAGCTCCGAGTCTTGAGAGGGTCTGTGCTGACAAAGGAGAGCCAATGGAAATTGGGGCGATGACACCCCGCTCTCAGGAAAAAGACCGCAGGCTTTCTGAAGGTTTGTGCTTCTATTGCGGAAATTCTGGTCATTTTATTAAGAACTGTGTGCTTCGTATGAACAAAGAAAAAAAAATGGTCAGTTATGCACGTATAGCCTGTTTAAATACTAAGGGAGTATTCCTATCTGCTACTACCGCTGCTCAGGAAGAATTAATTGAATTTCGGGTATTTGTGGATTGTGGTTCTACTCTGAATGTGATTGATGGGGGATTCTTGGAAAAACTTACATTAAAACCTAAACCTTTGTCATCCCCTATTGCTGTGGTTTCTGTTGATGGCTCTCCCTTGAAGAGTGTTACTCACAAGGTCTGTGAGTTTCCCCTCACTATTAATGGTGTTCATCAAGAGAATTTGGATTTGGTAGTATTGAATAATTTGCCTTCTCCAGTAATATTGGGGTTGCCCTGGTTAAAATTGCATAATCCTGTACTGGATTGGTCTACCAATGAAATTAAGTCCTGGAGCCCTAAATGTTATGACAAGTGTTGTAACGGACGTATTGCTGCGGTGGAAAAAGGGGAATTACCTGTACCTATTCAGGATTTTTGGAGAGTTTTTTCTGAGGAGGAGTCACAAATTTTGCCTCCCCATAGAGACTACGATTGTACCACTGAATTTGTCCCTGGAGCGACTCTTCCTAAAAGTCGTTTATTTAATCTTACTATTCCTGAGAGAAAAGCTTTGGAGGAATACATTCAGACAAGCTTGGCCGCCAGTCACATTAGGCCTTCCAAGTCTCCTGTGGCTGTTGGATTTTTTTTTGTTAAAAAAAAAGATGGCGGTTTACGTCCTTGTCTGGACTTTCGTGAGATTAATAAAATTACTGTACGCAATCCTTACCCACTGCCATTGATTCCTGATTTGTTTAACCAGTTAGTGAGGGCCAAGTGGTTCTCTAAAATTGATCTCCGGGGGGCATACAATTTGTTGTGTATGAAGGAGGGTGATGAATGGAAGACTGCTTTTAACACTCCTGTGGGTCATTTTGAGAATCTGGTTATGCCTTTTGGTCTCACAAATGCTCCAGCATTTTTTCAGAATCTTATTAATGACATCCTTAGACCTTTGATCGGCAAAAATGTGGTTGTGTATTTGGATGACATTCTGATTTATTTGCCTGATCTGGAGTCTCATTGGCGGAGCGTACGTGAGGTTTTACAGTTATTAATGGACAATTCGCTTTTTGCTAAGCTAGAGAAATGTGAGTTCACTGTACAGAGAATTAGTTTTTTGGGTTACATTATCTCCAGTGAAGGTTTTGAGATGGACCCGGTTAAAGTTCAAGCTGTGCAGGAATGGCCTAGGCCTATTGGTTTGAAATCGATACAGAGGTTTTTGGGTTTCGCCAATTATTACAGAAAATTCATTAAAAAATTTTCTATTATTGTCAAACCGCTGACCGATCTCACTAGGAAAGGTGCTAATGCAGTTCAGTGGACTTCTGAGGCCATTGAAGCTTTTGTGTTTCTAAAGGAGAGGTTCACCTCTGCTCCCATCCTTATGCAGCCTGATGTGACTAAGCCGTTTTTGGTTGAGGTTGATGCTTCTTCTGTGGGGGTTGGTGCGGTGTTGTCTCAGGAAAGCTAGGATGGAGTACATCCCTGTGCCTTTTTTTCAAAAAAATTTTCTGAGACTGAACTTAATTACGATATTGGTAATCGGGAATTGCTGGCTATTAAACTCGCATTTGAACACTGGCGTCATCTCTTGGAAGGTGCTGAATTTCCCATTCAGGTTTTCACTGATCATAAAAATCTGATCTATCTTGATGCTGCCAAGCGCTTGAATGCCCGTCAGGCTAGGTGGGCACTTTTTTTCTCGCGGTTTAATTTTTCCGTTACTTACATCCCGGGTACCAAGAATGTTAAAGCGGATGCTTTGTCTCGCAGCTTTTCTCCCATGGTCAGTGCTGAGGAGGAGGAGGAGAGCATTTTACAAGAAGGTGTTGTGATTGCTGCTTTGGACTCCGTTTTGGAGGATGAGATTCTTAAAGCTCAGGAGAATGCCCCATCTAACACTCCCCATGGGAGGTTGTTTGTGCCTAGGACCTTTAGGAGAGATTTGTTTGTTGAGTGTCATGAGTCTCGGTTGGCAGGTCATCCAGGAATTTCTGAGACCAAGAGACTTGTGGGTCACAGTTTTTGGTGGCCTGGATGGCAGAAGGAAGTCATTACGTGGGTGAGTCAATGTACTGTGTGTGCTAGATCTAAGTCTTCGCATGCTCCTGCTGCGGGGTTGCTTTGCCCTCTGGAGGTTCCTAGTGCACCTTGGACACATCTGGCTATGGACTTTATTACTGACCTTCCCCCCTCTGAAGGTTTCACGGTCATCTGGGTGGTCGTGGACCGTTTTAGCAAGATGTGTCACTTGGTTCCCTTCATCAAACTGCCTTGCGCTAAGACACTCGCTAAGGCCTTTGTCAAGGAAATTGTCAGACTACATGGCCTTCCTACTGACATTGTTTCTGATAGGGGACCTCAGTTCGTGGCTCGTTTTTGGCGTGCCTTTTGTGACAGGTTGGGAGTTCATTTGTCGTTTTCATCCGGATATCATCCTGAGTCTAATGGCCAGACAGAAAGAAAGAAGCAGGATGTTGAGCAGTTCTTGCGTTGCTTTGTGGCAGACAATCAAGAGGGGTGGTCTGAGTTTCTGCCACTGGCTGAATTTGCTCTTAACAACCATACATCCTCTTCTGCTGGGTGTTCACCATTTTTTTGTTGTTCTGGGAGACATCCATCTTTTGGGTCATTCTCCAAATTGGTATCGGCTGTGCCTGAGGAGGAGAGTTTTTCCGGTGATTTGGAGAGAGTTTGGACGGATGTGCATGATAATCTTCAGGAGGCTAACAAAAAATCTAAGAGGTACTTTGATAGGAAACGGCAAGAGGTTTCGTTTGCTATTGGTGACATGGTTTGGTTGTCCTCTAAGAATCTGCGATTGAGGATTCCTTGGAAAAAATTGGGTCCCAAGTTTGTAGGGCCCTTTAAGGTGCTTCAGATAGTTAACCAATCTGCTGTTAGGTTGGAGGTTCCTACCTCCTGGAAGATTAATCCGGTGTTTCATGTTTCTCTGTTGAAAAAAGCTGATGTGTCGGTTGGTGACGCCTCTGCCACTGTTCCTCCGGTGGTGGAGGACGGGGAATATGAAATTTCCCGCATCCTAAATTCTAGACGGTATAGAGGGAGTATGCAGTATCTCGTCGCTTGGAAGGGTTTCGGACCCGAGGATAACTCATGGGTGAGGGCGGATGATGTTTCTGCTTCCAGACTTGTCAGAGCGTTTCACAGGAGGTTTCCTGATAAGCCCGGTCCTAAAGGGATCCGGAGGATCCTCTTAGAAGAGGGGGTACTGTTAAAACTCTCCTGTTAGGTTTTTTCTAGTTTGCTGGTCACATGACCATTTTTGCCTATTTAATCCGGCTCCGCCCTCCTGGCCTTGCTGGACTTCATTGTATTTTCTACTCTTGAGCTAGCTTGGTACTTTGTTACCTTTCTCTGTTAGTTTTGCTAGGTCTTCTGACCTCTATGTTCTATGTTGTGTGTTTGTCTTTTACTGCTACAATTTCTGCTAGGAGGTGTCCAACTTTATCCCAGTCCCTAGTTCTTGTAGGGATCCCTCCCTTGCATCTATAGGTCTTCGTACAGACTAGCCGAGGACTTTAGCGGGTCTGATCGCAGGATCAGGTTCTCTGTTACATCGTAGCGATCCAGTTTAGTTCTATTGTAGGGACAGATCTCCTGTCTTTCCTTAGTGCTTGTAGCAGATCATAACACCGACCACTTTACGAAATTCGTGGTGGTAACTCCGACCAGGGATCAGACAGCTGAATCTGCTGCCCAGGCTGCCATCAAGGTCTATGGCTGTCCGAAGAGAATTCACTCTGATCAAGGAGCCTGTTTCCATGGACGGGTGATGGAGGAGCTGCACCGGCTATACAAGATTGAGAAGTCTAGTACCACCCCTTACCATCCGCAAGGGAATGGGTCCTGTGAACGCTTCAACAGAACTTTGATCCAGATGCTTCGAACCTTGGAAGAAGATCGGAAGGTACGCTGGCCGGAGTTTGTGGCCGAGCTGGTGTGGGTCTATAATAACCGGGTACATAGTGCCACAGGGTTCACCCCCTACACCCTGCTGTTCGGACAAAAGTGTAGGGAGATTACTGAGCTCGAACTAGATCCTGTGGAGGATTGGGCCCGGACGGGCCCATCTACCTGGGTCCGGGAGCATCGGCACCGGTTGCAGACTCTTCGGAGGTTGGTGCAGCAGAAGTTTAAGGAACATAGGCACCATGAAACGCCACCTCTTCAGGGGACAGCCCTTAAGTCGGGAGAACGGGTGTTGGTACTGGACAAGAGACCCCGGGGCAAGCTGAGTAGACGGTGGGAGTCGACCCCGTATCGAGTGAAACGGAGAGTTAGTCCTGAAGGACCAGTGTATGAGGTTCAGCCTGAGGGGGAAGAAGCGGCTCCAACTAGAATCGTTCATCGAAGCATGTTACGGCCCTGTTTGTCTAGCGATGAGGAAAAGAAGGAAGAACTCAGCACAAGGACGAGAGATCCCACACCCAGTGCGCCTGTCTACGATGATGAGGAGGAAGAGACGATAGTGGCTGCGGTCCCCAGTCTCACATCACCCACAGCTTCCCACATGAGAGAGGAGGGCCCACCGCTCCGTCAGGCTGGGCCGGACGAAGTTGGGAACCCCAGCGACCCTGCACTCCAACTGCGTTACGCCAGTCCGAATGATCCACGGCTGGTGTGCCGCCTATCCGCTACAATCAGGATCAGTTCATGTGGCAATGTATCATCCAAGAGGTCAGAGAGTGTGAGCGCCTGGTGAAAAAGCTCTCGCCCGTGGAATGGCGAGCTCAAAGGAAGCGGGAGTGTAAGAAGGAAGACTTGCCTAGGGCCAGGTGCGGAGCTCCAGCGCCGGAACCTCCAGGGTCCTGCCCAGTGTGCCAGGGGATGGGATTAAGAGTGCACGGGGGACTTCCTGGACAGTGCTGGGGGACAGAGGAGAGGGACGGAAGAGAGGAAGTCAAGTGTCTGGGCTCGTGCGAAAGAGACAGTTGGTCGTGGAGAGCAGACCTGCAGTTGGGGAGTAACAGTCGGACCTGCCGACAATGATAGAGAGACGTGCTGCCCTGTCCTCGGTAAAATAGAGATGTGCTGACCTGTCTGCGGTGACGGACGAACGGGTGGCGCAGCTTGCCGCAAAAACAAAGGATGTGCGGTCTGTACCGGGCCTACAGAAAGTGATCGTTCAGTTACCTGCATCACCACAGTTTTCCAAACATCTGACGGTGACCTACGGGTGAGGACACACCCGGGATTAGTGATCCTAACGCAGTTTGTTGTACGCCGGAGGAGCTTGCTACGGCTCTTAAAGAACTCGTGACTTCTGTCGTGTGGTCAAAGGACTGGGGGCCCCCAGTGAGTGAGACCCGAGAACGACCACTGCCGCCAGAAGATAGACACCCTCCGGAGTGAGTGTCTGAAAACGGACGTAGTTATTGCTAAAGGACAGATAAGTGCAAGCCTCCAGTAATCTACCTTCTCTTATTCAGCCTGAACTTTTGGGACTGCGCCGTATTGTTCATCCTTTCCGTGTTATAGTTAAACCACAATCGTTTATTGTCCGATTTTACTGTTTTATTGTTGTGTTACTTAAATTTACACTCCCTGCGTGGAGAAACCAAATCTTGAATTAAACCTCTGCCATACTCTCTGCGTGCTGTGTGCGGCATCCGAGCCTTTTAACACTGTTTCCTAGAAACCATTATTAATCATGCTGACTGTTGTTGACAGGTCTGACGTGTCTATTATATGTCTCTATTGAGCATTTGAGTGCATAATTGTATATTGTTATTAATTACTTTGTATACAGCGGATTTCTAAGTCTATTCCATTTGTGAATATCACATTTACTTTGTCATTTCATTCTACTTCTCTTCTTTCTCATTCTGAGTATTTTTATTTGCTTTTACATATCACAATACTATTTTCGAGCACAAGAACTATTGAAGAAAATGAGTTTTATCATACCCCCGATGCTTCTTCATTCCTCGGCTCTTTTGGTTCCTTGTCTAAAAAGGAATATGAGTCAAATCAGTAGCCATCCAAAACATAACCAAATCTTTTTTCATGTTTCTGGCAGAGGTTTCCGTAGATCCGAGAACTTATAGTAATCAAACGAGACACCTAAAAAGTATATTGTGACATACTTTTATTAACGTTTGAGGCTTGTTTGCTGTAAAAGAAAGGTAAAACAGAAAAGTACACATCACCTCCTTCATTCCCTGTAAGTAGCAGAAGCCGAGCTGTTGTTCAGTAACCGATCAATTAATTTCAGCTCCAATTTTCTCCTTCACCTGGTCAAACAAAGCTCAAGAGTTTTATGAAAGCCATTGATCTCGATCAAGAGGTTGACCGACAAAGGATTCCAAAAAGTTTACGGGCCGAGCTCCATTTTCAACTTTCTCTGTATTGTGTAATGAACGAACCAAAGTGCACTAACTCTCTGGACTCCCATTCAGTGTGTAATTTATTACTACTAACAATTATTAATAATTGCAATTAATATACAGTATAAACAATCTGTTGCTTTTAAGAATTGTTAGTAGTAATAAATACACTACTAGACACTTGTAGGAGTATTAAAATGATACCCAACAACCTCTTATATAAAATTTCCAATTTTTCTTTTTAAAGATATTTATTATGCCATTATACTGTAGCTAGGTTTCTTATAGAAAGGTAATCTTTATGCCTATGTATATTTTTATGCGATTAATGTAGTTTAGTTGTCTTTGTGATGCAATATACTGAATATAGAAAGGGAACGATGTGCGACTGATGAAGGTTAGGCATCACGGAAACCGTGGATGAGTGATATCATCATGATATTCCCTGTGATCAAGAAGCGCCTCATGTAGGGTGTTTCTGAGTAGCGAGTGTGACGTAATACCTGTAGTGGCTGAGGATGTTGCATCATATTCAGCTAGCGCTTCAAATGACAACGTACACACTGAAAAAGGTGAAAGAGAGTTGGTGCATTTGCATTCATTTCTTACATAAGGCTTAACCACCACACCTCATTCACATACGAAAACTTACAAACAAAACACAAACCTAAAGTAGGAGAGACAGACCCTGGCACTGGAAGCCATGAGAGGGGTCACTTGTGATAGAAAGCTGTGAAGCCATTTCCTTTTTGTAATTTTTATAATGTAATAGATGAAAATATCTATATATTTTTTGCCTAAAATACAAAAGAAATGTGTCACCTTTAACTTTAGGCCATTAAGAGATCATTTCATCTTCAACTTGCTTAACTGTTCACAATAAAAGTAATTTTGACCTGGGGTGCCCAAACTTTTACATGCCACTGGACGTCATATGCTGTGAAGGGGTTAATAAAGCTCCCTCCTGATGTGATCTATCTAATTATTATACTGATCAATTGGAGGCTAGATGGAAAGTTGGCTTAACACCACAACAGTATTTGGACTAAATGGACCACTAATTATAGGTGTTCTACTCCTCTTAGTATACTCAACGAGGACTAAGAGGGCCACTATCACACTCCCTGCAGTGCCAACACCTTTGGTCGGGTAGAGGTAGTTTAAGAAGGTTTCTTAGGAGAATCTATAGGGCACCTCCAGTTCACCAGTTCATCCTGCCTTATTTCTCCCACTTCCTTCACTCTTCTAAATTATTAGTGTTCCTTTAATAAAACAAAGTCGTTGTTTGAATAGAATTCTTCCTCCATTCACATGTAGTTACTTCATACTTATATTTATGTAATGTGTTCTCCTGGATGATTGATCCCTTGTCTCATGTACCCCATATTTTATTTACATGTATAATTATTATACTTATTTACCGCATACAGCTTGTGTGGCACCCCAGGGGTCTGGTTTCCACAGTAACAAGCAATGTTATGTCTGAGAGCAGGTGGGAGGTCTCTTGGTCAGGAATCTTATGCATGCCACACCTCCTGCCCAGTCCTGGGAGGGGAAGAACTTCCCCTGTATAAACCTGGGGCTGAGGCAGCGTTAGAGAGTTGAGAGGGAGAGTTCAGCCAGGAGGGCTGACAGGGAGCTGTGGCTCCGGCTGGGCCCAGCTCCTGGGCCATGCCAGAAGTAGAGAAGAGAAGCAGCATAGGAAAAGAACAACAGGAGCTCTGTGGGAGCAGTGTTACAAAGAGTCAGGGGCTGGCAGCTGCAGAGCTCGCCCTGACTGAGAAGATTTCTTACCGGACCCGGAGTCCGAGGCTGTGGGGACTAACTCCTACCCAGCAGCAGAATCCGTCAGGCAGGGGATTTCAGGTCCTCTGGCCAAGAAACCCGAAGGCACGGTCACACGCATGGGACCAGCACCGCCGTCATGGAGCGGAAGCTACTAGAAGGCCCCGAGTCACCGGCCATACGGGTGAGCACCACACGGTACACTCAGGGACGTGGGCTACTTATACTCGCTTCTAGCAAGGTAGCCAGAAGAGTATCGTTAGTTTGGGAGGCCTACAACTCCGCCTGGCCAGGGGAGATCCCATCTGCTCAAGGACTGACCAGGCCCCAACCGCTAGCCAGTACTCCGGGAGGGTCTATCTTTGTCACCAGTAAAGACCCTGAACTACACCGCATCGTCTCTGAGTGGTTCCTGCTACCCCCATCATCCACGTCGGCTGCCCTGAGGCCATACCCCTCCCGTTGGGGGTTATACCATCCACGCTGCACCATCCTTCCACCGGCCTCAGCGGTCTGCCCTGCAGCAGCAGCTCCATAGCTGCATTCAATGGGTGGCGTAGTCGTCCATCATCTACCGCTGATACAGCGCCACTTAGTCTGACTCCCTGGGCACGGACCGGATCACCGCCACGAGACTACAACCCTCAACAGATCCGGCTCCGGGTAAGCTCCCGCGTGCGCAACGCTGCGCGACACAGGCCCAGGGGCGCGTCAACTTTTGGCGTAGTCGGCAGGATTTCGTACCCGCAACCACCGGGTACTGCGTGCCTGAAAAAGACTGTTCAAACTTACCTGTGGTGAAGATTCCCACCATCCGGCGCCATCTTCCGCTTCCTTCCCGCCATCGGTGGAGTTTTCCCGCCATCCGGCACCATCTTCAGCCTTCTTCCCGCCATACGTGGAGTTTTCCCGCCATTGGACGCCATCTTGAGGACGCCGCGCGGGAAGAAGAGGGGCGTGGACTCCGAAAGCGCGCGAGAACTGAAGCCCCGCCTCACGTCCGGACGTTGCGTAAGGTCCTGGAAGGAGACCAGCAGACGCCGACGTCACAGGAGCGCGACGGAAGGTCCTCAACCCTGACGATCCACTGCGGAGCCGCGGCCTACGGAAGAGGATCATCGCAAGGTAGGCCACGGTCCACTAGGGGGGAGAAGGATGCCGGATACGGAGGAGAGCTTCACCGCTTCAACCCCCGCCAGCGCCACCGCTGTTGCGGTCATGCCTTTCACCATGCCCTATATCCCGGGGGCAGCCTGGCTACCCCAGTACTCAGGGGAGTCACATACCCTGCATGACTTTAGAGAAAAGCTGGATAGCCTCTTCCAGGTGTACCCCCTCACAGAGGAGCAAAAAGTGAGCATCCTGGTGGCCCAATTAACCGGGGCAGCCCAAAGGGAGGTAAAGTCCTGGCCACCTGGGAGGAGGACTGTCGCAGAGATACTAACCCAGCTAACCGAGGAGGAGCTGCAGTACTACCAATACGAGGAAAGCCAAGAGGACCCGGACGGGTCTGAGGACTACCCTCAGGAGGGAGCACAAAGAGGACATAGCTACTGAAGGGAAGTAGCGTGAATAAAGAGCTGTAAATAGTTACCCGTAAGGGTACAAGGACTGCTGCTAATTAAAATATGGTCCCCGTTGGGATTAGTGAATTGTTCCCCATGTGCCCCTATCTTAAACCAGGCTGAGGACTGTGAGCAGCCATTCCTTATCCCCACTGGCCGAGGACTGAGAGCGGCCATATCCTGTAAATAATTAAGTGTTTCTAGTTATTTATAGGAGTCCTTGGTGGATTTACCGGGAATCCTTGTACATGGTTGGAGCGTAACCTAGGAATGGACTAAAGACTGATAAGGACTCGGGGCAGGACAGACCCCTACCTGGTTACGTCTCCCTGTTTTGGTGAAATGGACACCTTTGTTTTCTTCAAAACTGCACCCGGTTGCGGACACGCCGTAACCATCTTTATGTGTTTTTCTTATTGTATTATTATTGTTTATACCTTGTTATGTTTTTGTAAAATATGTTTAGTCCCGGAGTACTAAATTTCACTAGGGGGGAATGTGGCACCCCAGGGGTCTGGTTTCCACAGTAACAAGCAATGTTATGTCTGAGAGCAGGTGGGAGGTCTCTTGGTCAGGAATCTTATGCATGCCACACCTCCTGCACAGTCCTGGGAGGGGAAGAACTTCCCCTGTATAAACCTGGGGCTGAGGCAGGGTTAGAGAGTTGAGAGGGAGAGTTCAGCCAGGAGGGCTGACAGGGAGCTGTGGCTCCGGCTGGGCCCAGCTCCTGGGCCATGCCAGAAGTAGAGAAGAGAAGCAGCATAGGAAAAGAACAACAGGAGCTCTGTGGGAGCAGTGTTACAAAGAGTCAGGGGCTGGCAGCTGCAGAGCTCGCCCTGACTGAGAAGATTTCTTACCGGACCCGGAGTCCGAGGCTGTGGGGACTAACTCCTACCCAGCAGCAGAATCCGTCAGGCAGGGGATTTCAGGTCCTCTGGCCAAGAAACCCGAAGGCACGGTCACACGCATGGGACCAGCACCGCCGTCGTGGAGCGGAAGCTACTAGAAGGCCCCGAGTCACCGGCCATACGGGTGAGCACCACACGGTACACTCAGGGACGTGGGCTACTTATACTCGCTTCTAGCAAGGTAGCCAGAAGAGTATCGTTAGTTTGGGAGGCCTACAACTCCGCCTGGCCAGGGGAGATCCCATCTGCTCAAGGACTGACCAGGCCCCAACCGCTAGCCAGTACTCCGGGAGGGTCTATCTTTGTCACCAGTAAAGACCCTGAACTACACCGCATCGTCTCTGAGTGGTTCCTGCTACCCCCATCATCCACGTCGGCTGCCCTGAGGCCATACCCCTCCCATTGGGGGTTATACCATCCACGCTGCACCATCCTTCCACCGGCCTCAGCGGTCTGCCCTGCAGCGGCAGCTCCATAGCTGCATTCAACGGGTGGCATAGTCGTCCATCATCTACCGCTGATACAGCGCCACTTAGTCTGACTCCCTGGGCACGGACCGGATCACCGCCACGAGACTACAACCCTCAACAGATCCGGCTCCGGGTAAGCTCCCGCGTGCGCAACGCTGCGCGACACAGGCCCAGGGGCGCGTCACTTGTATATACAATACCTACAGAAATAGAGTAAAAAATGTCCATGCTCCAAACTCTATAGTACTGTATATCATTGTATGGTTGCATTGTCAACCTAACTCTACCCACCAAACGGGCGTCCAGAATAATCACCCCTATTGGTTTAAATAGGAGCGCCATTCAGTGGCTGTTTGCGTTCCAGTGGATGCGGATATAACGTAAACTGTGCTCCACAATGACTGGATACAACACGGTAAAATCAGATGTGACATGGGACGCCAACCTCCAAAACTGGAAGTGAATTGCTGCGGCTAAGCAAAAAGATAGGGCAACTACAAACAACCGATCAAGGAACGTGGTGGTACAGGATTGGTCATAATGTAGCACCCTGAGGATTCGGCTGCTACAGGGGTATTGCACCTCAACCCAGAGGTGTGATATTCCACTCCCGAGTAAGGAAGGAGTGTGGAACTGAGCTCGGTAGGCTGCATGCACTACACACATCCCATTTCCGAGGAGCAGACCGACGGTACTCCCACTTAGAAATGTGCAGGTACGACCGAGTCTGTTCCTGGCTGGAGTGGGAGGGGGGTGGTACATCCCAAGTAGTGTAGGGGCAGATAGGGGGAGCAGCCTGGGTAAAGATAGGAGCTCATTGGGTGCTGGTCACCTGAGCTCACACATAGAGGGATATATAAGGTGGGCACCAACTAAGAACAGAGTCAGTTGCAGAGAGAAAGTCAGCGAGCAGAGGAGAAGAGAGACCCAGAGTGAGAGAGGAGAAAGAGAGACCCAGAGGGGGAAACAGAAGAGAGGACTCTAAGAACCCAAATTAAATCCCCGGGTGAAGAGTCGGCATCAGGGTACCGGAACCCAAGCTGGTGGGGGCAAAAACACACCCCAGCCAGAGACCGGAGGCCGTGGGCAGCGTCTGCCATGGCCACCCACCACATCCACCCCGAAGGCATACCACGTGGAGGGTCAGGGAACCCAAGGCCAAGGGTCTCCCAACAGAAGGCCCGAGGGAGCTGGACCTGGGTGGATCAATAGTGGGGACGGCCAGAGAAAGGACAGAAGGAGAGCTCAGGGTCACGCTCCGGACTTATTTGGGGGTTGGCTGGATCCAGAACCTGGTGGACGCAGCACGGCTCGGGAGGTCACTCGAAGCTGGAGTGACCGGAACATCAGCAGTGAGTAAACATCCTAAACTGCATAACCCGACTCTGTCTCTGATTGCCGTCTACACTGCATCACCACAACCCCCATCCTCTGCACCTGATCCCCCTGAGGCTATACCCCACCCGTTGGGGGTTATATCACCAAAGCTGCACCTACACCATCAGCCTCAGCGGACCCTGCTGCAGCGGCGGCCGTAGTGACCGCAATACAACGGGTGGCGTAGTCGACATTAAGAACTTATTAACATCTGTAGGACTGCCACATACAACTGAGTTTGACACCCTGGGCACGGACCGGGTCACAGCCACTCGGAAGACTACAACTCCCATCTGATCCGGCTCCGGATATTCCCCCTAAAGAATATGGCCCAGGGGGCGCGTCAACTTTGGCGTAGTCGGCAGGATTACGTGCCCGCAACACCCGGGTACTGCGTGCCTGAAGAAAAGAACGAGTTTACCTCAAAAAGAAGTCTCCTGTCGGTTCCGGAGGGTCCCCGCCATCGGACCCCATCACCAGTCGATTCCAGCCGGTTGTCCGCCATTAACCGCGTTTTCCCGCCATCTGCAGAGTTTCCCGCCACTGGGAAGCGATTCCCGCCATTTCCAAAGGTTTCCCGCCTTGGAAGAGCGGACGCCATTATGGGCGTGCCAGAGGGTGGCGAGAGGCCACCTCCCATCGTGGGCCAGGACCGAAAATGGCGCCAAAAGTGGAAACCGCCCCCACCAACAGAGACTGTGATGCTAGAGGTGTCTGTCAGCGTGAAAGAACTGCCCCTGGAGCTGACAGTCACCAAGTGGCCCCGGGACCGCCCTCGAGGTGGGAGGAGACGAAAGGAGAGAGCAAAGATGGGTGTCGCTTGGAGCAGTCTAGAGCGAGCGCACCCGGAGGCAAGAAGCCTGGAGAAGAGTATCGGAGGAGCTTACCCGGAGGTGGCGAGAAAGCAGAGCAGCACCGGCCCGTTGGCCAGGTGCCTGCTAGAGACAGAGGAAGGAGAGCAGAGCAGCACCGGCCCGCTGGCCAGGAGCCTGCTGGAAGAAGAGCAGAGCAGCACCGACCCGTTGGTCAGGAGCCTGCTGGAAACCACGACCCCACTAGGCCTAGTGGAGGTCCTCGCACAGCTCCCCCGAGACCGGGAGTGTGCACAGACTGCCCTGGAGGGCCTCGCACGGAGGATGGCCCGGGTACAGCGAGAGACATTGGCGGAGTGGAGCCGAGAGATGGCCCAGCAAACCAAGACCCGGAGCACGCCAGCCAAGATGAGGAGACAGACCGCCTCTGAGGATGGCGCGGGAGGACCCAAGGCCGGAGACGGCGCCGAGAAGGGAGCCGAACGCATGGAGGCAGGTAAAGGGGACGTCTATACCCCAAACCGGGAAACCGCTTACCTGCCCCAGCTCCCCGTCGCAGAGCCCGAAAGTCCCCCTGCTGTGCCCGAAAACGCCATGTCACCGACGCAGACTAGGCCCCAACCGGAAGCCGCCGCCGCGACCCCTGTGACGCCATGCGCAACGACCCCGAGCGTGGCAAAACAGGAAGCAACACCAGCCTGGTCGCAGGGCCTAGAATTCCCGGGCGTCGCATCACCAACAGCGCCCCCTACCTCCGCGGAGCCTCCGGCCTGGCCGCAAGGCCAGGTAGCCCAGGGCGCCGCCGTCCTAACGGTGCCCTTCACCTTCCAGGTGCCCCAGGCCTGGCCGCAAGGCCTGGGCAACCCGGGCGCCACCACCACCGCGCCCGCGCCCGTAAAACCAAGGGTGCCGCGTCTGGGAGAGGACTTGTTTGCCCAGCACACGTGGCCGGACGGGCAGCCTTTCATCTGGCCCCAGGAATATTATGGACTGGAGCACCAGAGGAGGGTTGGGGCCATGTGTGCACCCCTGATTCCGGCTCCGAAGCCCGTGATAAGGATCTCGCCCCCGCTTGAAGAGACCCAATTTGAGTGGGACCCCACCGGAGAAGATCTAATGGGGTTCACTCAAGAAACCCGGGCAGCTGCAGCGGAGCGTGCTGAGTGCTGCCGACAGCAGCTCGAGGAGTTTGCGAGGGAGCGGAGAGAGAGGCGGGTCCGGGAACAACAGGCCCAAATAAGGAGCGCCGAGCAGAAGAGCCGGACCAGGAGGGACCCCCGTGCAGCGCACAGTCCCCGCACCACCGGGACTGTAATCAAGTTCAACATGCAGCACGGGTGGGGCTTCATCCGAGACCACAACACCCCCGGCGACGTCTTTGTCACGCGCAGAGACGTGGAGTCCCATCTGCCGGAGGGGCACAGAGGTCGTGACCTTTACATCGGGGACGAGGTCACCTTTACCCGGCACAAGTGTGCCAAAGGACCTTACGCCCTCCATGTGCATCGCCTGACAGAGGAGGAGCTGCGATGTGAGGAGGAAGAGCAAGAGGACCCGGACGGGTCTGAAGCTAAGATCCCCAAAGAAAGAGCAGGAGGAAGACGTCATTAAGTACAGCGGAGCAGGTGCTGTAAATAGTTACCCGACCGGGGTACAAAGAAACTGTTACTGCAAATATAGTCCCCGTTGGGACCAGCTGTGTGAACTGTTTACCCGTTATTCCCATAATCCCACTGACCGAGGACTGAGAGCGGTCATTCCTCCCCAATACCTGGCCGAGGACTGAGAGCGGCCATATTCCCTGTATATAGTTGCGCGTCCTAAAGCGCCCCCTACCGGTGTTATAGGAAAACCAGTTTTCCAGAGAGACTGTCGCACTTTACCCGGTCACACGTTGCACAGTGACCGGAGGAGGAGCCAGAGGCGACGAGAATGTTTTATCTGAAAAGTTTAATATATATATAATGTTTTATATGTTTATGCAAAAATTTGTATGTTTGGATGTTTTTGTCTTACAGCCCGAGGACGTGCTGTGATTTACCAGGGGGGAATGTAGCACCCTGAGGATTCGGCTGCTACAGGGGTATTGCACCTCAACCCAGAGGTGTGATATTCCACTCCCGAGTAAGGAAGGAGTGTGGAACTGAGCTCGGTAGGCTGCATGCACTACACACATCCCATTTCCGAGGAGCAGACCGACGGTACTCCCACTTAGAAATGTGCAGGTACGACCGAGTCTGTTCCTGGCTGGAGTGGGAGGGGGGTGGTACATCCCAAGTAGTGTAGGGGCAGATAGGGGGAGCAGCCTGGGTAAAGATAGGAGCTCATTGGGTGCTGGTCACCTGAGCTCACACATAGAGGGATATATAAGGTGGGCACCAACTAAGAACAGAGTCAGTTGCAGAGAGAAAGTCAGCGAGCAGAGGAGAAGAGAGACCCAGAGTGAGAGAGGAGAAAGAGAGACCCAGAGGGGGAAACAGAAGAGAGGACTCTAAGAACCCAAATTAAATCCCCGGGTGAAGAGTCGGCATCAGGGTACCGGAACCCAAGCTGGTGGGGGCAAAAACACACCCCAGCCAGAGACCGGAGGCCGTGGGCAGCGTCTGCCACGGCCACCCACCACATCCACCCCGAAGGCATACCACGTGGAGGGTCAGGGAACCCAAGGCCAAGGGTCTCCCAACAGAAGGCCCGAGGGAGCTGGACCTGGGTGGATCAATAGTGGGGACGGCCAGAGAAAGGACAGAAGGAGAGCTCAGGGTCACGCTCCGGACTTATTTGGGGGTTGGCTGGATCCAGAACCTGGTGGACGCAGCACGGCTCGGGAGGTCACTCGAAGCTGGAGTGACCGGAACATCAGCAGTGAGTAAACATCCTAAACTGCATAACCCGACTCTGTCTCTGATTGCCGTCTACACTGCATCACCACAACCCCCATCCTCTGCACCTGATCCCCCTGAGGCTATACCCCACCCGTTGGGGGTTATATCACCAAAGCTGCACCTACACCATCAGCCTCAGCGGACCCTGCTGCAGCGGCGGCCGTAGTGACCGCAATACAACGGGTGGCGTAGTCGACATTAAGAACTTATTAACATCTGTAGGACTGCCACATACAACTGAGTTTGACACCCTGGGCACGGACCGGGTCACAGCCACTCGGAAGACTACAACTCCCATCTGATCCGGCTCCGGATATTCCCCCTAAAGAATATGGCCCAGGGGGCGCGTCAATAACATACTGTTCCTGTCTATATAAACAGGGCGCTCATGGTGTTCTACCTCATGTATACTCAACAGTTTATTCTAAAAAAAAAATCACCAGAAATGACAATTATACTATGAGGAACTATTGGTATGATGGGAACATTTGTCGCTGCTACTAGAACAAACCAGATAAAAAGGGCATCAAGACAAGGGCAGATACAAGATCAATAAAACACATGTCCATCATGTCTTCTGGATTGATGGACTATAAATTGGTCCCAGTTGAAAATGCCATGTAAACCAAAAACTGAGAAGGAATAGAAAAAGATAAGAAATACTGTATTTTTACAAGATAAGGTCACAGCTCAAGGCAGGGAAAGAAACCTGAAACCCCAAGTGAAGAGATGATCAATATCCTGTCTACAAAAAGGAAATACAACGCTTCTAATCGATCATGAATGATCTGCAGAATGGTCTGTGTTATAATAGCAAAAGTCATTGCCTCTTTTTTTTTTACTTTTATTGAAATAGAACATTATATATAATGAAAAATTATTACGTTCTGGAAATGTTGTTGCTCCTGGTGTAAGACAGAAGTGCGTCTCCTGTTGTCCAGGTATAGTGTTTAATATAAGGACCTATTAGAGTGAGGTCACCTTATCAGAGCAGATGACCTCGCATAATTTGATCAAAATTTCCAAAAAGAACTTACATTTAAAATATATTAATTAGTGCAGCAGGCAGGATTCACACACAATAACCATTATGATTCATTACAATTGTAGTTTTGTAAGCCAGTCTTAGTTAAAGTGAATTTGTTAGCAGGCTTTTGCTATGTAATCTGAAGACAGTACAAGATAGGGGCAGAGACACTGATTTCAAGGATGTATCACTTATTAGGCTGTGTGTTGTTTTTTCCCACACAATGAATGTTTTATCACCAGCAGATTATCATTGCCTGGACTACAGTGCATGTGAGTCCTGGCCCGACCACACCCCCTCCTCTGATAAGCAGCTCACTGTCAATAGACAATGTACACAGATAGTTGTGGTGTGGGCAGAGTCAGCTGATATGTGGGTGGAGCCAGCTGTGATGTGGACGGGGTTAGCGTTCTGAGCTCTGCTACATCTGAAAACTCTGATTGTGTCACAACTGCTGCACCCAGTAAATTAAATGATACATCGCTGGAATCAGGGTCTCTTTTCCTACATTATGCTGCTGTTACATGAAGTAGCAAACACCTGCTGACAGATTCCATTTAAGGCATGTAGGAATAAGATGCAATGAATTCATTAAGAGGAGCATGTCACTTAATTAATTTGCCACATCTTATCAGTGCACCTCTCCAAAAATGTTATGAGGCGAGACAGGGGTGTGGTGACCCCTACTGTTCAAATTCATGACGAGCAACGATGTTCTCTATGCCACAAATTTTACTTTAGTATGGACCGGAGTAAGATTTGTGGCAAGCTGCAAACGCCACTATGTGTCCTGCTTAATGGTGTACGCCTCTTTATGAATCAATAGCGTCTGCTGGAACTTGCCCCCTTGTCAAGACCGGCAAGAAAATCGTCACTGTTGATGAATCGGGGCCTCTATCTATCATTGTTTGTGCACACGTTGGTATAGGAGAAATAGATCAGCTCACCAAATGTCCAAAATTTAAAATTCAAAAAATTGTATTTGATATATATTAACCCCTTAAGCCCCGAGGGTGGTTTGCACGTTAATGATCAGGCCAATTTTTACAATTCTGACCACTGTCAATTTATGAGGTAATTACTCTGGAACGCTTCAACGGATCCCCCTGATTCTGAGAATGTTTTTTCGAGATATATTGTACTTCATGATTGTGGTAAAATTTCTTCGATATCACTTGCGTTTATTTGTGAAAAAAATGGAAATTTGGCAAAAATTTTGAAAATTTAGCAATTTTCAAAATTTGAATTTTTATGCCCTTAAATCAGAGAGATATGTCACACAAAAGAGTTAATAAATAACATTTCCCACATGTCTACTTTACATCAGCACAATTTTGGAACCAACATTTTTTTTTGTTAGGGAGCTATAAGGGTTAAAAGTTGACCAGCGATTTCTCATTTTTCCAACAAAATTTACAAAACCATTTTTTTAGGGACCACATCACATTTGAAGTCACTTTGAGAGGTCTTTATGACAGAAAATACCCAAAAGTGACACCATTCTAAAAACTGCACCCCTCAAGGTGCTCAAAACCACATTCAAGAACTTTATTAACCCTTCAGGTGCTTCACAGGAATTTTTTGAATGTGGAAGAAAAAAATAAACATTTAACTTTTTTCACAAAAATGTTACTTTAGACCCAATTTTTTTTATTTTCACAGGGGTAACAAGAAAAAATGGACCCCAAAATTTGTTGTGCAATTTCCCCTGGGCATGCAGATACCCAATATGTTGGGAAAAAACACTGTTTGGGCGCATGGCAGGGCTCGGAAGGGAAGGAGCGCCATTTGACTTTTTGATTGTAAAATTTGCTTGAATAATTAGCGGACACCATGTTGTGTTTGGAGAGCCCCTGTGTGCCCAAACATTGGATCTCCCCCACAAGTGACCCCATTTTGGAAACTAGACCCCCCAAGGCACCTATCTAGATGCATAGTGAGCACTTGGAACCCCCAGGTGCTTCACAAATTGATTCGTAAAAATGAAAAAGTGTTTTTTTTTCACTTTTTCATTTTTACGAATCAATTTGTGAAGCACCTAGGGGTTCCAAGTGCTCACTATGCATCTAGATAGGTGCCTTGGGGGGTCTAGTTTCCAAAATGGGGTCACTTGTGGGGGAGCTCCAATGTTTGGGCACACGTGGACTCTCCAAATGCAACATGTTATTAGCTAACAAATTGAATGGAAAATCGGCTCTAAGTGTTAGCGGACACCATGTTGCGTTGGAGAGCCCCTGTGTGCCCAAACATTGGAGCTCCCCCACAAGTGACCCCATTTTGGAAACTAGACCCCCAAAAGCACCTATCTAGATGCATAGTGAGCACTTGGAACCCCCAGGTGCTTCACAAATTGATTCGTAAAAATGAAAAAGTGAAAAAAAAAACACTTTTTCATTTTTATGAATCAATTTGTGAAGCACCTGGGGGTTCCAAGTGCTCACTATGCATCTAGATAGGTGCCTTGGGGGGTCTAGTTTCCAAAATGGGGTCACTTGTGGGGGAGCTCCAATGTTTGGGCACACAGGGACTCTCCAAATGCAACATGGTATCCGCTAACAAATTGTCGGCTCAAATTGTTAGCGGACACCATGTTGCGTTTGGAGAGCCCCTGTGTGCCCAAACATTGGAGCTCCCCCACAAGTGACCCCATTTTGGAAACTAGACCCCCCAAGGCACCTATCTAGATGCATAGTGAGCACTTGGAACCCCCTAGGTGCTTCACAAATTGATTCGTAAAAATGAAAAAGTGAAAAAAAAACACTTTTTCATTTTTATGAATCAATTTGTGAAGCACCTGGGGGTTCCAAGTGCTCACTATGCATCTAGATAGGTGCCTTGGGGGGGTCTAGTTTCCAAAATGGGGTCACTTGTGGGTGAGCTCCAATGTTTGGGCACGCAGTAGCCAACATGGCGTCCGCTAACAATTTGAGCCGATTTTCCATTCAATTTGTTAGCGGACACCATGTGCCTAAACAGTGGAGCTCCCCCACAAGTGACCCCAATTTGGAAACTATACCCCTCAAGGATTTTATTAAGGTGTATAGTGAACATTTTGAACCCAGAGGTACGACACAGAATTTATTTACATTCGGTCATCATATTGAATAAGTTGTCATTAGTCTTGAGCGCAAGTGCTCGCTACTTGAGTTTGCATCGGGTACTCAGGTATGCACCATGTACAGCGTGTGCTCGAGTGACATGCTCGAGTCCCTGCTCCGCATGTTTCACGGTTATTAGACACCCAAAAAAAAACATGCGGGGATCGCTCGTGCATGGCAGGCAATCCCCGTAAAGTTTTTTTGGCCGTGAAGCATATGGGGCAGAGACTCGAGCATGTCACTCAAATACCCACGATACTCAATGCATACCAGAGCACCCGATGCAAACTCAAGTAGCGAGCACTTGCGCTCAACACTAGTCGCCATATCGTCATCTTTTTTTCTTACTTTTGAAAAAAATCCCAACCCCATCACAACCCTAACCCCAACCCTAACCCTAGCACAACCCTAACCCTAGCACAACCCTAACCCTAGCACAAGCCTAAACCTAGTGACGCGCCCCTGGGCCTGTGTCGCGCTGCGTTGCGCACGCGGGAGCTTACCCGGAGCCGGATCTCTTGAGGGTTGTAGTCTCGTGGCGGTGATCCGGTCCGTGCCCAGGGAGTCAGACTAAGTGGCGCTGTATCAGCGGTAGATGATGGACGACTACGCCACCCGTTGAATGCAGCTATGGAGCTGCCGCTGCAGGGCAGACCGCTGAGGCCGGTGGAAGGATGGTGCAGCGTGGATGGTATAACCCCCAACGGGAGGGGTATGGCCTCAGGGCAGCCGACGTGGATGATGGGGGTAGCAGGAACCACTCAGAGACGATGCGGTGTAGTTCAGGGTCTTTACTGGTGACAAAGATAGACCCTCCCGGAGTACTGGCTAGCGGTTGGGGCCTGGTCAGTCCTTGAGCAGATGGGATCTCCCCTGGCCAGGCGGAGTTGTAGGCCTCCCAAACTAACGATACTCTTCTGGCTACCTTGCTAGAAGCGAGTATAAGTAGCCCACGTCCCTGAGTGTACCGTGTGGTGCTCACCCGTATGGCCGGTGACTCGGGGCCTTCTTGTAGCTTCCGCTCCACGACGGCGGTGCTGGTCCCATGCGTGTGACCGTGCCTTCGGGTTTCTTGGCCAGAGGACCTGAAATCCCCTGCCTGACGGATTCTGCTGCTGGGTAGGAGTTAGTCCCCACAGCCTCGGACTCCGGGTCCGGTAAGAAATCTTCTCAGTCAGGGCGAGCTCTGCAGCTGCCAGCCCCTGACTCTTTGTAACACTGCTCCCACAGAGCTCCTGTTGTTTCTTCCTATGCTGCTTCTCTTCTCTACTTCTGGCATGGCCCAGGAGCTGGGCCCAGCCGGAGCCACAGCTCCCTGTCAGCCCTCCTGGCTGAACTCTCCCTCTCAACTCTCTCACCCTGCCTCAGCCCCAGGTTTATCTAGGGGAAGTTCTTCCCCTCCCAGGACTGGGCAGGAGGTGTGGCATGCATAGGATTCCTGACCAAGAGACCTCCCACCTGCTCTCAGACATAACATTGCTGTTACCGTGGAAACCAGACCCCTGGGGTGCCACATTCCCCCCTAGTGAAATTTAGTACTCCGGGACTAAACATATTTTTAGAAAAACATAACAAGGTATAAACAATAATAATACAATAAGAAAAACACATAAAGATGGTTACGGCGTGTCCGCAACCGGGTGCAGTCTTTGAAGAAAAGCAAGGTGTCCATTTCACCAAAACAGGGAGACGTAACCAGGTAGGGGTCTGTCCTGCCCCGAGTCCTTAACAGTCTTTTAGTCCATCC
This sequence comes from Phyllobates terribilis, assembly GCF_046119375.1. NCBI lineage: Eukaryota > Metazoa > Chordata > Amphibia > Anura > Dendrobatidae > Phyllobates > Phyllobates terribilis. The sequence goes on from NW_027362763.1 coordinate 168,097,420, forward strand.
TGGGTTACGCTCCACTAACTGTACAAAGGATTCCCGGTAAATCCACCAAGGACTCCTATAAATTACTAGAAACACATAATTATTTACAGGATATGGCCGCTCTCAGTCCTCGGCCAGTGGGGATAAGGATTGGCTGCTCACAGTCCTCAGCCTGGTAAGGGATAGGGGATGGCTGCTCACAGTCCTCAGCCTGGTTTAAGATAGGGGCACATGGGGAACAATTCACTAATCCCAACGGGGACCATATTTTAATTAGCAGCAGTCCTTGTACCCTTACGGGTAACTATTTACAGCTCTTTATTCACGCTACTTCCCTTCAGTAGCTATGTCCTCTTTGTGCTCCCTCCTGAGGGTAGTCCTCAGACCCGTCCGGGTCCTCTTGGCTTTCCTCGTATCGGTAGTACTGCAGCTCCTCCTCGGTTAGCTGGGTTAGTATCTCTGCGACAGTCCTCCTCCCAGGTGGCCAGGACTTTACCTCCCTTTGGGCTGCCCCGGTTAATTGGGCCACCAGGATGCTCACTTTTTGCTCCTCTGTGAGGGGGTACACCTGGAAGAGGCTATCCAGCTTTTCTCTAAAGTCATGCAGGGTATGTGACTCCCCTGAGTACTGGGGTATCCAGGCTGCCCCCGGGATAAAGGGCATGGTGAAAGGCATGACCGCAACAGCGGTGGCGCTGGCGGGGGTTGAAGCGGTGAAGCTCTCCTCCGTATCCGGCATCCTTCTCCCCCCTAGTGGACCGTGGCCTACCTTGCGATGATCCTCTTCCGTAGGCCGCGGCTCCGCAGTGGATCGTCAGGGTTGAGGACCTTCCGTCGCGCTCCTGTGACGTCGGCGTCTGCTGGGCTCCTTCCAGGACCTTACGCGACGTCTGGACGTGAGGCGGGGCTTCAGTTCTCGCGCGCTTTTGGAGTCCACGCCCCTCTTCTTCCCGCGCGGCGTCTTCAAGATGGCATCCAACGGCGGGAAAACTCCACGGAAGGCGGGAAGAAGGCTGAAAATGGCGCCGGATGGCGGGAATCTTCACCACTGGTAAGTTTGAACAGTCTTTTTCAGGCACGCAGTACCCGGTGGTTGCGGGCACGAGATCCTGCCGACTACGCCAAAAGTTGACGCGCCCCTGGGCCTGTGTCGCGCTGCGTTGCGCACGCGGGAGCTTACCCGGAGCCGGATCTCTTGAGGGTTGTAGTCTCGTGGCGGTGATCCGGTCCGTGCCCAGGGAGTCAGACTAAGTGGCGCTGTATCAGCGGTAGATGATGGACGACTACGCCACCCGTTGAATGCAGCTATGGAGCTGCCGCTGCAGGGCAGACCGCTGAGGCCGGTGGAAGGATGGTGCAGCGTGGATGGTATAACCCCCAACGGGAGGGGTATGGCCTCAGGGCAGCCGACGTGGATGATGGGGGTAGCAGGAACCACTCAGAGACGATGCGGTGTAGTTCAGGGTCTTTACTGGTGACAAAGATAGACCCTCCCGGAGTACTGGCTAGCGGTTGGGGCCTGGTCAGTCCTTGAGCAGATGGGATCTCCCTTGGCCAGGCGGAGTTGTAGGCCTCCCAAACTAACGATACTCTTCTGGCTACCTTGCTAGAAGCGAGTATAAGTAGCCCACGTCCCTGAGTGTACCGTGTGGTGCTCACCCGTATGGCCGGTGATTCGGGGCCTTCTTGTAGCTTCCGCTCCACGACGGCGGTGCTGGTCCCATGCGTGTGACCGTGCCTTCGGGTTTCTTGGCCAGAGGACCTGAAATCCCCTGCCTGACGGATTCTGCTGCTGGGTAGGAGTTAGTACCCACAGCCTCGGACTCCGGGTCCGGTAAGAAATCTTCTCAGTCAGGGCGAGCTCTGCAGCTGCCAGCCCCTGACTCTTTGTAACACTGCTCCCACAGAGCTCCTGTTGTTTCTTCCTATGCTGCTTCTCTTCTCTACTTCTGGCATGGCCCAGGAGCTGGGCCCAGCCGGAGCCACAGCTCCCTGTCAGCCCTCCTGGCTGAACTCTCCCTCTCAACTCTCTCACCCTGCCTCAGCCCCAGGTTTATCTAGGGGAAGTTCTTCCCCTCCCAGGACTGGGCAGGAGGTGTGGCATGCATAGGATTCCTGACCAAGAGACCTCCCACCTGCTCTCAGACATAACATTGCTGTTACCGTGGAAACCAGACCCCTGGGGTGCCACACTAGCACAACCCTAACCCCAAACCCAGCCCTAACCCTAGCCCAATCCTAACCCAAGAGTTTATTTTTGACGCTGTTCCTCGTGCGGTATAAATGATTAGACGACTTTATTCTTCGGGTCGGTTTGATTACAGCAATACCAGAATCATATGGGGTTTTTATGACTGACAGCTGTCACACACTAAAAGACGCATTTTTTGTAAAATCTAGTTTTTGCATCGCATATTTTGAGAGCTAGAATTTTTCCAGATTTTGTCATATAGTCATGTGACGGCTCGTTTATTGCGGGATGATTTGACGTTGTTATTGGTGCCATTTTCAGGCACGTGACATTTTTTGATCGCTTTCTATTCCGATTTTTGGGAGGCAGAATAAACAAAAACCAACAATTCAGGAATTGTTTTTTTTGTTTTTTTTTATTCTGTTCCGCGTGTGGTAAAATTGATAAGGCAGCTTTATTCTTCGGGTCAGTACGTTTACAGCGGTACCACATTTATATCGTTTTTCTATGTTTTGCACTTTTACATAATAAAAGCAATTTTATAGAAAAAAATATTTTTTAGCATAGCTTTATTCCGAGAGCTATAACTTTTTTAATTTTTGGCTAATGGAGCTGTATGTTGGCTTGTTTTTTGCGGGACAAGATGACGTTTTCAGCGGTACCATTTTTATTTATATTTGTCTTTTGATCGCGTGTTATTCCATTTTTTGTTCGGCAGTATGGTGATAAAGCATTGTTTTTTGCTTAGTTTTTTTTTTTTTTTTTTTTACCGTGTTCACTGAACGGGTTAACTAGTGGGACAGTTTTATAGGTCAGGTTGTTCCGGACGCGGCGATACCAAATATGTGTACTTTTATTGTTTTTTTTGTTTTTTTTATAATAATATTTATTGATGGGTACATTATATTTTTATTTTTGGTGGATTATTTTTTAATTTTTTTTTAATATTTTTGCAATTTTTATTTTATTTTTTTTCACTTTCTGAAAGTTTATATACTTTATTACTTTGTCCCACTCTGGGACTTTCACTTTTTTTTCTCTGATCACCTGCATGGCACAGTAATGCAGCACCATCCCTGTGCCATGCAGGCTGTCAGCGCTGGACAGGGAGAAGATTGTTTGGAGATGCACTGCGCATGTCCAAACAATCTTCCTGCTGTCTGGTGACCCAGATGTTGTCATGACGACATCGGGTCGTCATGGCAACACCCGGGAAGCCTTTGCAGACAGCGCTGGAAGCCGGAAGAGGAGGTGAGTATCTGCGATCACCTCCCCTTGCCCCCGCAATGCTGTGATCGACTTCGATCACAGCATCGCGGGGGTTAATGTGCTGGGAGCGGTGCAGGACTGCTCCCTGCACATAGTATCGGGTGTCAGCTGTGACAATCAGCTGACACCCGGCGGCGATCGCGCCCGCACAGCCGGTGTGCGCGCGCGATCGCCATGACGTACTAATACGGGTCTGGCTCTTAAGTCCCAGGGCACAGACGCGTATTAGTACGTCAGATGTTGTTAAGGGGTTAAAAAATACATCTTGATAGTGTGAACAATCAAAAATCCATATCTGGCATTAGGGAAACATGGGATACAATGCTGGTTACCATACACGTTTCGAACAGCAGTTGTTCTTAAACTTGGCATAAATTGTGTAAACGTTGACTTGGATATGCTAGAGGATTTACTCAGATTGGTGTTTTTTACACCATTCTTGAACTCATTTGCACTATAATAACATACGCTGCTTTACTACAAAGTATACTCATGGGACTGTGTATGGTGCATTTTTATTTTTGTTTTACAAAAATCTACAGCTGATCAGGAGTAGATTTCCTCTACTTTTGCCACAAGTTTTATATGGCCTTTCTTCCTTCTTTTTAATCCAATCACTTTTAATTATTGATGTTTTGGAGTAACATAGTTTTTAAGGTTGAAAGAAGACTAAGTTCATCTAGTTCAACCCATAGCCTAACATGTTGATCCAGAGGAATGCAAAAAAAAACCCATGTGCCAACACTAAGCTCCACATTGGGGAAAAAAATTCCTTCCTTCCTGACTCCATACGACAATCAGACTAGTTCCCTGGATCAATGCCCTATCAAGGAATCTAGTATATATAACCTGTAATATTATACTTTTCAAGAAAGGCAATTTTAGTAGTGAATCACTCATTACAACATCATGCGGCAGAGAGTTCCATAGTCTCACTGCTCTTACAGTAAAGAATCTGCGTCTGTGATTATGATTAAACCTTCTTTCCTCCAGACGTAGAAGATGCCCCCTTGTCCCCGTCTCTGGCCTCAGAGTAAAAAGATCAGTAGAAAGGTCTTTGTACTGTCCCCTTATATACTTGTACATAGTAATAAGATCACCCCTAAGCCTTTGTTTTTCCAAACTAAATAACCTCAAGTCTAATAACCTGTCTTGGTATTGCAGACCCCCCAGTCCTCTAATAACCTTGGTCGCTCTTCTCTGCACCCGCTCTAGTTCAGCTATGTCTTTCTTATACACCGGAGACCAAAACTGTACACAGTGTAAAATTATGTTCTCCTCATGAGCATCTATGCCTCTTTTAATGCATCCCATTATTTTATTTGCCTTTGCAGCAGCTGCCTGATAGAGATGAGCGTTGTTCTACTCGAACTGTTCGCCAATCTCAAATTCGAGCTGTTTTGGGCGGTGTTCGAGCCGGTCGGCGAACACGAACAATTTGAGAAAAATTCGGCTGTTCGAGGTTATGTTCGATAACTGTTCGTGCACCAAAATCATAACTGGATTTTTTCTCAGTAATGATGAAAATTAATGTTAATACGCAGTTTGAGTGTACAGCGGGGCGGGGGGAGGGGCAGGGGATGGATCTCTGCAGGAACAATGAAGATCTCCATTTTTTTTTCTCTTTCCCGCATTTGCAGTGGGGAGGTGCAATCTGTCAGCCTATCAGCAGCGCACACACGGAGCGAAGTGCTTTTTTTCACACAAGCAAGGGCATGTGTGATTGGCAGTGTATGTCACATGTCCTTGCCCTATAAGACCAAGCCATTTTCCCCGTCGCCACCATTTTCTCACTGCTGCAGCTGCGTGTTAGACGGCACCGCTGTTGCTGTGTGCGCTATACCTTGTTAATTTCAAGCCAATTTTCGCACAAATATACAGATAGCTTGGGAGTAGGGAATAGTTGTGATTGCAGTCCTTTTAAGGACTAGGTTACAGCATTTCCTACGACTTTTATCAGGCAGGTCTGTGCTCTTAAATAGATAGATTGTGGGAGTAAAGACTAATTGTAATTGGAGTCCTTTTCAGGACTAGGTTACATCAGTTCCTATCAGTTTTTGCCAGGCAGGTCTGTGCCAGTGCTGTGCAAGTTTTTTTCACAGCATTTGGCTGAATCTAGCAAAGCTAATCCTTTTTGGCCTATTGCAGAGTGTGTTAGTCAGTGGAGTAGCCTATCTGTGTTGCAAGATATACCACCTGTGTATAGAATACCAATTTTTTTACTGCACCTAGTGAAGTAAAATCTTTTGGGCATAGCATCATTCTATTAGTCCATCTATACTGACCTCCATCAGGTTGCAAACTGAATATAATTTTTTTCTGCATCTAGCTCTGAAAAAATATTTGGGCTTCTAGCAGTGTGTGGGACTTGGTCTATTAGTCCATCTATACTGACCTCCATCAGGTTGCAAATTAAAAATAATTTTTTTCTGCATCTAGCTCTGAAAAAATATTTGGGCTTCTAGCAGTGTGTGGGACTTGGTCTATTAGTCCATCTATACTGACCTCCATCAGGTTGCAAATTGAATAAAAAAATTTTCTGCATCTAGCTCTGAAAAAATATTTGGGCTTCTAGCGGTGTGTGGGACTTGGTCTATTAGTCCATCTATACTGACCTCCATCAGGTTGCAAATTAAAAATAATTTTTTTCTGCATCTAGCTCTGAAAAAATATTTGGGCTTCTAGCAGTGTGTTGGACTTGGTCTATTAGTCCATCTATACTGACCTCCATCAGGTTGCAAATTAAAAATAATTTTTTTCTGCATCTAGCTCTGAAAAAATATTTGGGCTTCTAGCAGTGTGTGGGACTTGGTCTATTAGTCCATCTATACTAACCTCCATCAGGTTGCAAATTAAAAATAATTTTTTTCTTCATTTATCTCTGAAAAAATATTTGGGCTTCTAGCAGCGTGTGGGACTTGTTCTATTAGTCCATCTATACTGACCTCCATCAGGTTGCAAATTAAAAATAATTTTTTTCTGCATCTAGCTCTGAAAAAATATTTGGGCTTCTAGCAGTGTGTGGGACTTGGTCTATTAGTCCATCTATACTGACCTCCATCAGGTTGCAAATTAAAAATAATTTTTTTCTTCATTTATCTCTGAAAAAATATTTGGGCTTCTAGCAGCGTGTGGGACTTGTTCTATTAGTCCATCTATACTGACCTCCATCAGGTTGCAAATTAAAAATAATTTTTTTCTGCATCTAGCTCTGAAAAAATATTTGGGCTTCTAGCAGTGTGTGGGACTTGGTCTATTAGTCCATCTATACTGACCTCCATCAGGTTGCAAATTAAAAATAATTTTTTTCTGCATCTAGCTCTGAAAAAATATTTGGGCTTCTAGCAATGTGTGGGACTTGGTCTATTAGTCCATCTATACTGACCTCCATCAGGTTGCAAATTGAATAAAAAAATTTTCTGCATCTAGCTCTGAAAAAATATTTGGGCTTCTAGCAGTGTGTGGGACTTGGTCTATTAGTCCATCTATACTGACCTCCATCAGGTTGCAAATTGAATAAAAAAATTTTCTGCATCTAGCTCTGAAAAAATATTTGGGCTTCTAGCGGTGTGTGGGACTTGGTCTATTAGTCCATCTATACTGACCTCCATCAGGTTGCAAATTAAAAATAATTTTTTTCTGCATCTAGCTCTGAAAAAATATTTGGGCTTCTAGCAGTGTGTGGGACTTGGTCTATTAGTCCATCTATACTGACCTCCATCAGGTTGCAAATTAAAAATAATTTTTTTCTGCATCTAGCTCTGAAAAAATATTTGGGCTTCTAGCAGTGTGTGGGACTTGGTCTATTAGTCCATCTATACTGACCTAAATCAGGTTGCAAATTAAAAATAATTTTTTTCTTCATTTATCTCTGAAAAAATATTTGGGCTTCTAGCAGCGTGTGGGACTTGTTCTATTAGTCCATCTATACTGACCTCCATCAGGTTGCAAATTAAAAATAATTTTTTTCTGCATCTAGCTCTGAAAAAATATTTGGGCTTCTAGCAGTGTGTGGGACTTGGTCTATTAGTCCATCTATACTGACCTCCATCAGGTTGCAAATTAAAAATAATTTTTTTCTGCATCTGTAGCACCCTGAGGATTCGGCTGCTACAGGGGTATTGCACCTCAACCCAGAGGTGTGATATTCCACTCCCGGGTAAGGAAGGAGTGTGGAACTGAGCTCAGATAGACTGCATGCACTACATACATCCCATTCCAGAGGAGCAGGCCGACGGTACTCCCACTTAGAAATGTGCAGGTACAACCGAGCCTGTTCCTGGCTGGAGTGGGAGGGGGGTGGTACATCCCATGTAGTGTAGGGGCAGATAGGGGGAGCAGTCTGGGTAGTGATAGGAGCTCATTGGGTGCTGGTCACCTGAGCTCACACATAGAGGGATATATAAGGAGGGCACCAACTTAGATCAGGGTCAGACGCTGAGAACAAGTCAGTTGGAGAGGAGAGAGAAGGAAACAGCAGCCCTGGAGAGAGAGAGAGTGGAGCAGAGAAAGACCCAGAGGGGGAAGACTGAAGGGACCCAAGAACCCAAATTAGAGCACCGGGTGAGGAGTCAGCAAGAGGGTACCGGAACCCAAGCTGGTGGGGGCAAAGACATTCCCCAGCCAGAGACCGGAGACCGTGGGCAGTGTCTGTCACGGTCACCCACCACATTCACCCCGAAGGCACACCACATGAAGGGTCAGGGAACCCAGGGCCAAGGGTGTCCCAAAAGAAGGCCCGAGGGAGCTGGACCTAGGTGAATCACTGGTGGGGACGGCTGAAGAAAGGACAGAGGGAGAGCTCAGGGCCACGCTCTGGACTTGTTTGGGGGTTGGCCGGATCCAGGACCTGGTGGACGCAGCACGGCTCGGGTGGTCACTAGCAGCTGGAGTGACCAGTACAACATCAGCAGTAAGTAAACACCCTTAACTGCACAACCCGAGTCTGTCTTCATTGCCGGCTGCATCGCACCACCACAACCCCCATCCTCTGCGCCTGTCCCCTCTGAGGCTATACCCCTCCCGTTGGGGGTTATCTCACCAAGCTGCGCACCCACCATCAGCCTCAGCGGACCCTGCAGCAGCGGCGGCCACAGTGACCGCATCACAACGGGTGGCGTAGTCGACACAAAAGAACTTTAGTAACATCTGTAAAGCTGCCACATAACACTTAGCTTGACGCCCTGGGCACGGGACCGGGTCACAGCCGCTCGGAGACTACAACCCCCCATCTGATCCGGTGCCGGGTATTCCCCTCAAAAAGGAATATGTCCCAGGGGGCGCGTCAACTTTGGCGTAGTCGGCAGGATTACGTGCCCGCAACACCCGGGTACTGCGTGCCTGAAGAAGGGTGCAAGTTTACCTCGGAAGGAAGACTCCTGCCGGTTCCGGAGGGTCCACGCCGTCGGACTCCATCACCAGTCGTTTCCCGCCGATTGTCCGCCATTTCCAGCTTGTTCCCGCCATCTGCAGAGTTTCCCGCCACTGGGCGACGCTTCCCGCCAAAACCGCAGATTTCCCGCCTTGGAAGAGCAGCGGACGCCATTATGGGCGTGCCAAAGGAGGGCAAGAGGCCACCTCCCATCGTGGGCCAGGACAGAAAATGGCGCCAAAAGTGGAAACCGCCCCCACCAACAGAGACTGTGATGCTGGAGGTGTCTGTCGGCGTGAAAGAACTCCCCCTGGAGCTGACAGTCACCGAGTTGCACCGGGACCGCCCTCGAAGTGGGAGGAGACGAAAGAGAAGAACAAAGATGGGTGTCGCTTGGAGCAGTCTGGAGCGAGCGCACCCGGAGGCAAGAGGTCTAACAAGGAGTAGCGGAGGAGCTCAACCGGAGATGGAGAGAAAGCAGAACAGCACCGGCCCGCTGGCCAGGAGTCTGCTAGAGACCGAGGAAGGAGGGCAGAGCAGCACCGGCCCGCTGGCCAGGAGCCTGCCGGAAGCAGAGCAGAGCAGCACCGACCCGATGGTCAGGAGCCTGCTAGAGTCCACAACCCCGCTAGGTCTAGCGGAGATCCTAGCGCAGCTCCCCCGAAACCGGGAGTGTGCACAAACTGCCCTGGAGGGCCTCGCAAGGAGGATGGCCCGGGTACAGCGCGAGATACTGGCGGAGTGGGGCCGGGAGATGACCCAGCAAGCAAAGACCAGTCAACGGAGCACGCTACCCTGGAAGAGGAAGCAGACCGCCTCTGAGGATGGCGCGGGAGGACCCAAGGCCGGAGACGGCGCCGAGAAGGGAGCCGAACGCATGGAGGCAGGTAAAGGGGACGCCTATACCCCAAGCCGTGACACCGCTTACCTGCCCCAGCTCCCCGTCGCAGAGCCCGAAAGTCCCCCTGCTGTGCCCGTAGCCGCCATGTCACCGCCATGGACTAGGCCCCGACCGGAAGCCGCCGCAGCGACCCCTGTGACGTCACGCGCCTCGACCCGGAGCGTGACAAAGCAGGAATTACCACCAGCCTGGTCGCAAGGCCTAGTACCCCCGGGCGCCGCACCACCAACAGCGCCCCCTACCTCCGCGGAGCCTCCGGCCTGGCCGCAAGGCCAGGTAGCCCAGGGCGCCGCCGTCCTAACGGTGCCCTTCACCTTCCAGGTGCCCCAGGCCTGGCCGCAAGGCCTGGGCAACCCGGGCGCCACCACCACCGCGCCCATAGCCAGAGGACCCGGACGGGTCTGAAGAAACATCATATCAAGAAAGAGCAGGAGGAAGACGCCGTTGAGTGCGGCAGAGCAGGAGCTGTAAATAGTTACCCAATCGGGGTATATAGAAACTGAAACTGTTGCTGCTAAAATAGTCCCCGTTGGGACCAGGGAACTGTTTACCCGTTAACCCCTTCATCCTACAGGCTGAGGACTGTGAGCAGCCATTCCCTACCCTCTACCTGGCCGAGGACTGAGAGCGGCCAACTTCCAACTCCCCTGTATATAGTTGCGCGTCCTAAAGCGCCCCCTACCGGTTTTATAAGAAAAACAGATTTTTCTAAGAGACTGTCGCACTTTTCCCGGACACACGTTGCACAGTGTCCGGAGGAGGAACCAGAGACAAGAGAAGTCTACGAGAATGTTTATATAAAAAGTTTTATATATATATAATGTTTATATGTTTTATATGTTCATATAAAAATTTTGTATGTTTTGGTGTTTTATGTCTTACAGCCCGAGGACGTGCTGTGATTTACCAGGGGGGAATGTAGCACCCTGAGGATTCGGCTGCTACAGGGGTATTGCACCTCAACCCAGAGGTGTGATATTCCACTCCCGGGTAAGGAAGGAGTGTGGAACTGAGCTCAGATAGACTGCATGCACTACATACATCCCATTCCAGAGGAGCAGGCCGACGGTACTCCCACTTAGAAATGTGCAGGTACAACCGAGCCTGTTCCTGGCTGGAGTGGGAGGGGGGTGGTACATCCCATGTAGTGTAGGGGCAGATAGGGGGAGCAGTCTGGGTAGTGATAGGAGCTCATTGGGTGCTGGTCACCTGAGCTCACACATAGAGGGATATATAAGGAGGGCACCAACTTAGATCAGGGTCAGACGCTGAGAACAAGTCAGTTGGAGAGGAGAGAGAAGGAAACAGCAGCCCTGGAGAGAGAGAGAGTGGAGCAGAGAAAGACCCAGAGGGGGAAGACTGAAGGGACCCAAGAACCCAAATTAGAGCACCGGGTGAGGAGTCAGCAAGAGGGTACCGGAACCCAAGCTGGTGGGGGCAAAGACATTCCCCAGCCAGAGACCGGAGACCGTGGGCAGTGTCTGTCACGGTCACCCACCACATTCACCCCGAAGGCACACCACATGAAGGGTCAGGGAACCCAGGGCCAAGAGTGTCCCAAAAGAAGGCCCGAGGGAGCTGGACCTAGGTGAATCACTGGTGGGGACGGCTGAAGAAAGGACAGAGGGAGAGCTCAGGGCCACGCTCTGGACTTGTTTGGGGGTTGGCCGGATCCAGGACCTGGTGGACGCAGCACGGCTCGGGTGGTCACTAGCAGCTGGAGTGACCAGTACAACATCAGCAGTAAGTAAACACCCTTAACTGCACAACCCGAGTCTGTCTTCATTGCCGGCTGCATCGCACCACCACAACCCCCATCCTCTGCGCCTGTCCCCTCTGAGGCTATACCCCTCCCGTTGGGGGTTATCTCACCAAGCTGCGCACCCACCATCAGCCTCAGCGGACCCTGCAGCAGCGGCGGCCACAGTGACCGCATCACAACGGGTGGCGTAGTCGACACAAAAGAACTTTAGTAACATCTGTAAAGCTGCCACATAACACTTAGCTTGACGCCCTGGGCACGGGACCGGGTCACAGCCGCTCGGAGACTACAACCCCCCATCTGATCCGGTGCCGGGTATTCCCCTCAAAAAGGAATATGTCCCAGGGGGCGCGTCACATCTAGCTCTGAAAAAATATTTGGGCTTCTAGCAGTGTGTGGGACTTGGTCTATTAGTCCATCTATACTGACCTCCATCAGGTTGCAAATTAAAAATAATTTTTTTCTTCATTTATCTCTGAAAAAATATTTGGGCTTCTAGCAGCGTGTGGGACTTGTTCTATTAGTCCATCTATACTGACCTCCATCAGGTTGCAAATTAAAAATAATTTTTTTCTGCATCTAGCTCTGAAAAAATATTTGGGCTTCTAGCAGTGTGTGGGACTTGGTCTATTAGTCCATCTATACTGACCTCCATCAGGTTGCAAAATAAAAATAATTTTTTTCTGCATCTAGCTCTGAAAAAATATTTGGGCTTCTAGCAGTGTGTGGGACTTGGTCTATTAGTCCATCTATACTGACCTCCATCAGGTTGCAAATTAAAAATATTTTTTTTCTGCATCTAGCCCAGCCAATAGTTTTGGCCTAATACCACAGTTTGGCCACTCAGCTCTGCTCGGTTACCATCCATTGTTTTTTTGTGCAAACAACTCCAGAGTTGTGAATTAGTTAACCACCAAAATGAGTGGAAAAAGGCCTGCTGCTGGTGGAAAGGGAAATAGGCGTGTTGGGAAGGGGAAAAAAGGTTGTGTCCGTGGGGTAGGTGCAGAAGAAAGACCATCTTCCAGCCAAACTAAAATGTCTACTTCTTTTAGCGGACAATGTGATAAGATCCCTTTCTTACGGCCACGCCAATCGCTACAAATTCCAGATGAGGCACAAAAACAGCAGGTGCTTCAACGGATATCAAGTGCTCCTTTAAGTGGGCTCTCCTCCACATCAACTTCAACATCACAAATACTCCAGTCCTCAAAGGTGTCACCCAAATCGCACTTGCTTCCTCACAGCTCCCAAATCTCCAGCTGCCCGTCTGAGTATGAGGTAGAACAGATGGTTGAGTCTGCAGAGCTGTTTACTCATACTATAGCCTGGGAATCAGAGGTCGACTCCAGCGCTTCTGTGAATCCAGACGAGGAAATGATCTGCACTGATGCCCAGAATCTTTATGAGTCGGATCCAGGACCAGACGCAGAAGGTTCTGACCATAATGTAGACCCTCATTCCCAAACTGTAACTCCTGTTGGTGGAGACAATGAGGAAGACGATGATAAGACTCAAATACCTGATTGGAGCGACAACTTTAGTTTTTTGTCAGGGCAGGAACAGGTTGGCTCTGAGGACGACGGGTGTGATAACGCACAGGGTGATGATGATGAGGTCGGAGATCCCACTTACTGTCAACCCACAGTCAGCCAAGAGATGAGGTCAGCAGAGGAGGTGGAGGAAGATGCTAGTGACGACGAGGTCAGGTTGCGCCTTCCTGGACAGAGACGTAGTACTGGAAGCACGTCAACAACTGCATCCTCAAACACAACTCTGCCTCTCACCACAAGTCGTGGTGGCTCTTCAGGTCGCATGGGTGCTAAGCCTTGCATAGCCTGGGCATTTTTTCAGATCGATAAAGATGACCCAACTCGTGTTATCTGTAACATTTGTCAGCAAAAGCTAAGTAGAGGCCAAAAAATACATAGTTTGAGTACTTCATGCATGAACCGGCACATGGACATGAAGCATAAGTTGCAGTGGGAAGCTCAGTGTGCTACAATGCGGCCTAGCTGGCCGGGCCAATCACCGTCTGCCATATCTTGTGCATCCGCGGCCTCTTCATCCTCTGTGACTGGGGGGACAGCAGTCACACCTGTTTTGGGGCGCAGACCTGCCACCTCTTTACCCGCAACAGCCAGCGTGATTGGCAGGTCATCATTTTCTTTGGAGGTGGTAACACCAGCTGGTGTTGAGCGCTGTCCGACATCGATAGCAGCACCTTTGGATCAAGGCAACCTAACATGTCCGCCTGCATCTTCCTCACAGACCGGCAGTTTGCCGGGGACACCCTTATCAACCCCGTCTAAGCACAATAGCCAGCCCTCGGTCCCTCAGATGTGGACAAGTAAAAGACCATTTCCTCCTAGCCATGAGAAAGCTAAGAAGTTGAATTTCACCATCTGCAAGCTCTTGGCTACAGAAATGCTGCCTTTCCGCCTGGTGGACACAGAGGATTTTCGAGACCTTATGTCCGTCGCAGTGCCCCAGTACCAGATGCCCAGTCGGCACTACTTCTCAAAGAAAGGTGTGCCTGCGCTCCACCAGCATGTCGCACACAACATCACCGCTTCTTTGATAAACTCTGTGTGTGACAGGGTGCATTTCACCACAGACACTTGGACGAGTAGGCATGGACAGGGGCGTTACATGTCGCTGACTGGGCACTGGGTAACTATGGTGACAGCAGGACAAGGGGCTGCTGTCCAAGTCTTGCCGTCCCCACGAGTTGTGCGTCAATCCTCTTTATGTCAAAGTTCCTCCACTGCTTCTGCCTCCTCAACCTCCTCTCGGTCTTCCACCTGCACCCAAAGCCTGTCTGGTCATGCCACAAGCTTTCTAACTGCGCAGAAGGGATCCTGCACACCTCCTTACTATGCTGGCAGTAGGGCTCAACGTCATCAGGCGGTTTTTACATTGAAATGTCTGGGAAATGTGAGTCACACAGCTGAGGAGTTGTGGTCAGCTCTGGAGAACCAATATCATGAATGGTTGTCTCCACTGGACCTGAAACCAGGGAAGGCCGTGTGCGACAATGCTGCAAACCTGGGTGCGGCCCTTCGCCGGGGCAATGTCACACACGTGCCTTGTATGGCTCACGTGTTGAACCTGGTTGTCCAGCAATTTTTAGCCCACTATCCCAGACTAGATGGCCTTCTGCAGAGGGCACGGTCGCTGTGTGCTCACTTCCGCCGTTCGCATCCCGCAGCTCAGCGACTTACATCTCTACAGAAGTCGTTGGGCCTGCCACTTCACCGGCTAAAATGCGATGTGCCTACCCGGTGGAATTCAACTCTGCACATGTTGCAGCGACTGTGGCAGCACCGACAAGCCCTGGTGCAATACGTTCTGACGTATAGCCTGGGCCAACGAGATTCAGAGGTGGGGCAAATCACGCTGGAGGAGTGGTCTCAGATCAGGAACCTATGCACCCTTCTGCACAGTTTTGAAATGGCGACGAAGATGTTTAGTGCTGACGATGCCATTATCAGCATGACTATTCCGGTGATTTACATGCTGGAGCACATGTTAAACAGAATTCGGAGTCAGGTGGTGGCACAAGAGGAGGTGGAGGAAGTAGAGGAGGAGGAGTTGTATGCGGAAGGGCTAACATCTGCAAGGTCCAGACGGTCGGCAGCACCAAGGCGGCAGGCATGTGAGGGTGGGGGAGATGGTTTTACCAGGGCGCATGGTAGCAGCCAAACTAGTGAGGAAGGTGCAGGAGCCCAGGAAGAAGTGGAGGACGAACTGATGGAAGACTCATCAGATGAGGGAGACCTTGATCACATTTCTGTTGTGCGAGGTTGGGGGGAGAGGACAGAGGAAGGAAGCATGATTGTTACCTCGCCACCAACACAACAGGGACTTGGTGCTCCTGGATGCGCAACACACATGAGTGCCTTCTTGCTGCACTACCTGCAACATGACCCTCGAATTGTGAGAATTAGAAATAATCCTGACTACTGGGTTGCCACACTGTTAGATCCCCGGTACAAAAGTAAATTTGCAGAAATTATTCCTGCCATAGAAAGGGATGCACGCATGCAGGAGTATCAGCAGAGACTGTTGCAGAATCTTACATGTGCTTTTCCACAAAATACCAGTGGTGCACGTAGTGAATCTCACAGTTCCAACTTGCCAACCGTGGGACCGTCAAGTGTTCAGCACTCAAACCGTAACAGAACCACAGTATCTGCTGGTAACATCAATTTTGCGGAATCATTTCACCACTTTTTTAGCCCATCCTTTGCAAGGCCACAGGAGACAAGAAGTCTGACACATAGTCAACGCCTAGAGACGATGGTACAGGAGTATCTCCAAGTAAACATTGAAGCCACGACTGTGTCACTGGACCCTTGCTCTTTTTGGGCTTCCAATCTGGATAAATGGCCGGAGCTAGCCACTTACGCCTTGGAGATCTTGTCATGCCCCGCAGCCAGCGTTCTGTCTGAACGTGTGTTCAGCGCTGCTGGTGGTGTGCTGACAGATAAGCGCACGCGGCTCTCCACTGATAATGTAGACAGACTCACGTTCATAAAGATGAACAAATCATGGATCCGAAACGACTTTTCTACCCCTGTGTCATCCTGGGGAGAGTAAAAGCTTGATGATTGGTTAAAATCACCCTACCAACCGTTTTAAGCTTTCAAATTACTAATCATGTTTATCTGTATCTTGACTGGAAAATAATTTGGGCTTTGTAGCAGTGTGCAGCACTGATCCTATTAGGCCATCTATAATAAGCTTCACCAGATTTAAAATTAAAAATAATTTTTAGCTGCATCTAGCCCGGAAAATAATTTTGGGGCTCCGAGATGCGCAAGACACATAAGTGCCTTCTTGCTGCACTACCTGCAGCATGACCCTCATATTGTCAGAATTCGAAGTAATCATGACTACAGGGTTGCCACACTCTTAGATCCCCCAAACTTTTCGATCAACCTTTTCATTTTAATAAAGACCAAAAAAATGGTCATTTTTGAAATTATAAGCATTAGCAGGTTGTTAGAAACTGAAATCAAACAGTTTTCAACTCAAAACTTTATTCTAGGTGATGTTACATTTTCACATAGGACCCCTTGTTCGAAAGGAGCTTCTGAACTCTCTCGTCCATTGAATTTGTCAGGTTTTGGATGGTTTCTGCTTCAATTGTTTTGCATGAGGACAGAATACCCTCCCAGAGCTGTTGCTTAGATGTGAACTGCCTCCCGCCATCATAGACACTCCTTTTAATGATGCTCCAAAGGTTCTGAATGGGGTAGAGGTCAGGGGAGCATGGGGGTCACACCATAAGTTTGTCCCCTTTTATGCCCATATCAGCCAGAGATGCAGATGTTTTATGTGCAGCATGAGATGGTGCATTATCATGCAGAAAAATGATCTTGCTGTGAAATACACGGTTCTTCTTCTTGAACCATGGCAGGAAGTGCTGTTTGAGAAAATCCACATACATTATGGAGTTCATCTTTAGCGCCTTCAGGGATCCTAAAGGGGCCGACAATCTCTCTCCCCATGATTCCAGCCCAAAACATTACTCCACCTCCTCCTTGTTGGCGCTGTAGCCGTGTTTGCGTGGGGTGTCCATCAACCAGCCATCCTCCACTCCATTCATCTGGACCATCGAGCGCTGCACGGCACTCATCCGTGAACAAAACAGTTTTGAAATCAGTCTTCATGTAATGTTTGGCCCACTGGAGCCGTTTCTGCTTGTGTGAAGTGGATAGAGGAGGTCGACAGGATGGCATATGCACAGCTGCAAACCTCTGAAGGACCCTGCATCTTGTTGTTCGGGGGACGTTGGAGGCACAAGCAGCTTCAAAAACTTGTCTGCTGCTATGACAAGGCTTTTTTGCCGCTGCTGTTTCAACCTGACGTAATTGCCTGTAGGAAAGAGTCCTCAATTTGCCCTTATCAGCACGCACACGTGTGTACTGTGAATCAGCTACATACTTCTTGATTGCCAAGACACTTCATCCTGATCATCGCACAATGTTGATTGTAGTCATGCCTTGACCTAAACACTCCACAATTTGTTGCTTCTCAGCAGCCGACACATCCTTTTTCTTTCCCATTTTGGCAGAAAATGTAGGCTGCTTAATAATGTGAGAGAGCCTTCTTAAGTAGTCTTGCCTTTCATTGGACACACCTGCCAAACTAATTAGCACAGGTGTCTGCAATTGCTTACAGTGATATAAAGAGCCCTGACACACATCACCATCAGTGAGTTTAACTGACAAACAAACAAATTCTTCCCTTATCACTCCTAAACACTTTTTGCATAATAATTTGGAACGCGGTGTACATGTGCTTTTCCACAAAACACCAGTGGTTCACTTAGTGAATCTTACAGTTCTAACTTGCCAACCGTGGTCTGTATGGAATTGTTCAATAAAGGGCCCAAAATTAAGATAACATAGATGGGAGAGGTCTCTATGAATAGGAATTCCTAAGTATTTGATACCCTGTGAGGGCCAGGCAAAGGGAAAGTTGGACTGGATGGAATCCTATATGGATTTAGGGAGGGAGACATCGAGGGCCTCAGACTTCGCTGCATTGATTTTAAAATTTTACCATGTAACAAAGTGATCTATTTCAGCCATAACAGCAGGGATGGATATATGTGATTGAGTGATATATACTAGGACATCATCAGCAAATAGAGAGCACTTGTACTCGGTGCCTCCCACCTCAATCCACCTAATATTGGGGTTATGGCGAATTGATGAGAGCAGGTGCTCCGTCACTAGGATGTATAAGAGAGGGGACAGAGGACATCCCTGCCTTGTCCCATTGGTGATTGTGAAAGGTGATGAAAATGTTCTGACGCACCCCCTGGGCCTTGGGACACCCGGAGCCGGACCCTTTTTGGTGGATGCTGGTGGTTGTAGTCTTCGTGGCGGCGATCCGGTTCCGTGGCTCAGGGCGGTCAAACCAGTGGCGGAACTATTTATGTGGTTTTGATGTTTAAATGTCCGACTACGCCACCCGTGGATTGCGGTCAGAGTGAACCGCCGCTACAGGGCAGACCGCTAAGGCTGGTGTTGTGGGTGCAGCAGAGCGTAGCATAACTCCCCACGGGAGGAGTATAGCCTCAGGGCAGTGTATGCGGAGGATGGGGGTGATGGTGCAGGGCAGCAGCAGTAACGACACGGAGTCAGTGATGCAGTTCAGGGCCTTTACTCACAGTTCTTATTATCCAGACCACGTCTGCAGGTAACGGCTGCCCACGTCGTACTGTGCTCACCAGGTGAGGGGCTCAGACAACTCCCAGATAACTTTGGAGCGCTTCACAGGACCCCCTTTGTGTGTCCTTTGTCTGGCCTTTCTTACCAACACTTCTGTCCGGCTGCCTCGGGCCTCCTCTTGGTAAACTTGGCGCCAGTTTCCCTGACCCTATGTGGTGCCTTCCTAGCGGGTGGAGCAAGGGGCTGCGCCACATAAAATGTCAGAGCCTCCGGTTTCTAGCTGAGGGTCGTTTCCTGCCTCCACTAGTTCGGGGACCGGTCTCCCCCTTTGGCCTGACCCCTCCACGCAGGTGGATTCGGGCGTGCGGTGGCGACTCGCCCGTCCACACCCCTGGGATCCCTTCATTCCTCGTTCCTGGAGCCTTCTCCGCTCCTCTTCCTTCCTTCTCCCTCTTGCAGGCCTGGACCTCTGTTACTAGGCCCGCCTCCGGAGCAGAGCTCATGCAGAGCCCCTGCTCCCTGCCACTTCTGCTCAGACTTCTCTGCACTGAACTAAGATGGTGCCCACCTTTTATACTCCCTTCTCAATGCACCCAGGAACTGCTTCCTCCCTGCTCCTGCACTGCAGGGTTCCCCTTCCTCAGTGTTCCCTCCCCCCACTCCAGCCAGGGACAGGGACTGTCGTGCCCATCTCAGGGGCATATTGGTCGCCCTGCCCCACGGCAATGTGGTGTAATGCATGCAGATGTCGGGTCCTGATCCACACTCCATCCTTATCTGAGAGTGAGATATCACACCTCTGGGTGAGGTGCAATACGTCTGTAGCAACCGAGCCCTCGGTGCTACAGTTCCATTTATCTTCAGCCTAGGTGACGTATTGTGATACAGGGCCGTGATTTTGGCTATAAAAGGGTCCCCTAGACCCCTACCCCAAGCTTTTTAAGAGAATCATATATGGCGTGCCAGGAGACTCTATGGAATGCTTTCTCAGCATCCAACGAGAGTATCTACTTACAAATTTTTAACTGCATCTAGCCCAGGAAATACTTTGTGCCTAGTAGCAGTGTCTGCTAGTCAGCGGATTATCCCGGCTGTTAAGCAAGCTACACCACCTGTAGTTTGGACACTTAATTTTTTCAAAGGAAATGCTTCGGGACCACGGGATACTTAGTGAAGAGCATCAGGAGGCACCCCAAGGCATAGGGGCTGGGACTGGCACTAGGATGCCTTGCGGTGGACAGCCGAGCTCGATCCTTATAAAAGCTTTTTAACTGCAGCAGCTTTAGTGGACGCTACTGGAGCTGGAATTACGCGGCTGCTGGCATGAGACTTGCCCTTCAATAGATCCTTGTAAATGGATTTAAAGTGTATTTATTCAAATTAGAGAGACAATTTAAATTAAAAAGCTTAGAGCTGCCTCCACCACAGGGGGGCTCGCTCGACCCACCAGCGGACAGGCACCAGTATTGGGAGAGGGGGGCTGGCCGTCAGGGTTCACCGCGGCTCTGGCACAAACCCGGTGACACGGAGGTGGCACGGGCAGGAGCGGACTGAACGTGTCGGCTTCTCACTTTTTGGATTTTAGAAGGGCATGACATGCCTATATCTTTGTCTCCCCCTCCTTTTACTCCTCCACCTCTTTTCTTTTCGCATGACTATATGTACTTGTCACTTTTCCATGTGTTAGTTGTGTCTTCTGAGCAGTTTGTCAGCTTTTGGACACCTTTGAAGGTGTTTTCTATGTGTTTCTATGTGTTTTTGTTTGCCTGCCATTGGTTTTAACGGTGTTCGAAGGTGTTCGACGAACAGTTCGACGAACAGTTCGGCGAACACACGGGTGTTCGACGAACCGAACCGAACTCGAACACTACGGGGGTGGCTCAACACTACTGCCTGACACTGGCCACCAAACACGAGCTTGTCGTCCACCAATACACCCAGGTCTTTTTCAGTGACAGTTTTGCCCAGTGTTTTACCTTTAAGCATATAATTATACATTTTATTTCCTCTGCCCAAGCGCATTACTTTACATTTATCCCTATTAAAGCTCATTTGCCATTTATCAGCCCAAGTTTCTAGTTTACATACATCCTCCAGTAATATAAAATTGTCCTCCTCTGTATTGATTACCCTGCAGAGTTTAGTGTCATCTGCAAATATTGAAATACTTCTCTGTATGCCCCCTACAAGGTCATTAATAAATATGTTAAAAAGAAGGGGGCCCAATACTGACCCATGTGGTACCCCACTGTTAACTGTGACCCAGTCTGAGCATGTTCCATTAATAACCACAATAACCACCCTTTGTTTCCTATCACTGAGGTCAAAGTTTGTGACCATTTTACAACATAAAAGTGTTGCTAAGCCAATAAATCTTACACTTTCGGGTTGCCTTGTTAAAGCATTAGATGTGGATGAAATTTGTGCATCTGACTAATAACATACACAAACCATATGATCTATGGCTGGGATGCAGGGGGATGCTCCTCCATGATTGTAGAGATTTCTCCATCTGTCTGACTAGCGCCAATCGTCTATGGTATCAACCACTACTCTTGGGCTCTAAATTATTAGAGAACCATATTTACAGGCTGCTAATTAGGAATTAGTAGGGCAATGTAGTCCTACTGAAGCTTGAGCCTGCTTGTTTGAATGTTTCAGCCATAAAAATAATGGTCATGCATGGTCACCTCTCCATGCATTCTCCACTTGGATTCGGCACAGGTGCTAAAAGACGGGGAGTCACTGATTTAGAAAGGTTACGGAGGTGGGACCTGCATCTAGGAAACATTTACTGCATATTCTGTGAAGATCCCATAGGACCCGCATCTAGTAGACATTTACTGCATATTCTGCGAAGATCCCATACTTGTCTAGATAGTATTACCTGTAGAATATTGTCTTGACCTTTTCAGCTGTAAGACATAAAACGGGAACATCAGCATCAGATGAGCATGCCTTCACTATGAACTTGGTAGAAAACAACACTTTTATGGAATATGATTTCAAGTATTTTGCATGTTACACATGCTGAAAATACAGAGGCAATGCTTTTTCCATTTAAATCTCTTCAATAAATACTTAAGCTCCATGTTGATTTAATTGTAGAGGCTTCTTTAGAACAGCATTGTGAAATGCATTAATATTATTATTAATCTATTTCTTCCTGAATAACCTTTATAAAGCAGATCTACTTAACATTAGCAGAAAAGTAAGAGCTCTTACAACTTGGATATAAAAAGGAATGAACTTTGGACCTAACTAAAGGAAGCAAGGGTTATTAGTAGTGATGAGCGAGCATGCTCGCCACTGCTCGGTACTCGCCCGAGCATCTCAGTACACGAGATGCTCGGAGCTCGCCGACTACTTTCGAGATGCTCGGGCGGGAGCTCGGGTCCCCGTCCTGCATGTTTGGCGCTATTTAGAGCACCAATCATGCAGGGATTGTCTGCCACTCGCGGTAATGTCACAGTCATGGTGGTTGTGGCATTACAGTGATTGCCCAAATCAATGGGAACAGTGATCACAGTGAAACATGAAAAGCCGGCAATTCATCAGCGGCATACACCGGTACCTGACAATTTAGAACAGAAAGAATAGAGCATCACACATAGATTAGATAGATAGAAACATGTCAGTCACATATATAATAAGTACAGTGATAATGTTGGTTACTGTACTTGTTATTTAGTGTTAAAATAAAGGATTTATTAAAAAAAAATATTAGTGTTTTCATGCACTCGTCTCTTTAAAAAAGCCGGCCGGCAATTCATCAGCGGCATGCATCGGTACCCGACAATTTAGAACAGAAAGAATAGAGTATCACACATAGATTACATAGATAGAAACATGTCAGTCACATATATAATAAGTAGAGTGACAGTGTTGGTTACTGTACTTGTCATTTAGTGTTAAAATAAAGGATTTATTAAAAAAAAAATTGGCGTAGGGTTCCCTGTAATTTTAGTCTCTAGCGGAGTTTAAGCAGACGGCTGGGGCAGATGTTTGAAGCCTGGGAAGGGGGTAATACCCACGGAGCTTCCCAGGCTACTAATATCAGACCCCAGCTGAATACCTAGCCTTTACCAGCTATTAAAATGGGGTACCCACCCGAAAAATGACGTGGGGTCCCCCCTATTTTAATAGCTAGCAAAGGCTAGGCAGACAGCTGGGGGCTGATATTAATGGCCCAGGAAGGGTGCCATGAATATTGGCCCCCTCCCAGGCTAGAAACACCAGCCGTCAGCCGCCTCAGAAATGGTACATCTATAGGATGCGCCAATTCTGGCACTTAGCCTCGCTCTTCCCACTGCCCTGTAGCGGTGGCAGTGGGGTAATAGGGTTGGGGTTGATGTCAGCTTATAATGCCAGCTAACATCAAGCCCAGGTTAGTAATGGGGAGGCGTCTATAAGACACCCCCATTACTAACCTCATCCTTTTATTGCAGGAGATCGTTGGCTTCAGCTGGAATGGGTGTGATGGTAAGTATGGTTTAATTTAGAACATTAAAGAAATGTGTGTTTATTTCAATTAAAGGACTTTATTCTGGGTGTTTGTGGTTTTTTTTAGCTTTGACTATGGGGTTAGTAATGGGGGTATCTTATAGACGCCTCTCCATTACTAACCTGGGCTTGATGTCAGCTGGCATTATAAGCTGACATCAACCCCAGCCCTATTACCCCACTGCCACTGCTACAGGGCAGTGGGAAGAGCGAGGCTAAGTGCCAGAATTGGCGTATCCTATGGATGCGCCATTTCTGAGGCGGCTGACGGCTGGTGTTTCTAGCCTGGGAGGGGGCCAATATTCATGGCACCCTTCCTGGGCTATTAATATCAGTCCCCAGCTGTCTGCCTAGCCTTTGCTAGCTATTAAAATAGGGAGGACCCCACATCATTTTTTTGGGGGGTTCCCCATTTTAATAGCTAGTAAAGGCTAGGTATTCAGCTGGGGGCTGATATTAGTAGCTTGGGAAGCTCCATGGGTATTACCCCCTTCCCAGGCTTCAAACATCTGCCCCAGCCGTCTGCTTAACCTCCGCTAGAGACTAAAACTGCGGGGAACCCTACGCCAATTTTTTTTTTAATAAGTCCTTTTTTTAACACTAAATGACAAGTACAGTAATCAACACTATCACTGTACTTATTATATACGTGACTGACATGTTTCTATCTATCTAATCTATGTGTGATACTCTATTCTTTCTGTACTAAATTGTCTGGTACCGATGTATGCCGCTGATGAATTGCCGGCCAGTTTTTTTAAAGAGACAAAAACACTATTATTTTTTTTTAATAAATCCTTTATTTTTACACTAATAACAAGTACAGTAATCAACACTGTCACTGTACTTATTATATATGTGACTGACATGTTTCTATCTATCTAATCTATGTGTGATGCTCTATTCTTTCTGTTCTAAATTGTCGGGTACCGGTGTATGCCGCTGATGAATTGCCGGCCGGCTTTTTTAAAGAGACGGGTGCATGAAAATCGGAGGGCACTAGTGTTTTCCAAGTGCCCTGCTATGTTTTTCATGCACCCTCCTATATACCCTGCCTGCCTGTCTGCCTATATATTCTGCCTGCCTGACGTTTAATTGAGCACCGTTCCCATCGATTTGGGCAATTTTTGATCTTCTGCAGACCGCCGGGGGGGACCACCAGAAAAATGCTCGAGTTTCCCATAGACTTACATTGGGCTCGTTGCTCGGGTCGAGCACCTGAGTATTCCAGTGTGCTCGACCCGAGCTTCGAGCACCCAAGCATTTTAGTGCTCGCTCATCACTAGTTATTAGGTGACTATTTATGACTGCACAGAGCCTGCATTTACTACCAATAGTTACAAAAAATATCTACTATGCTAAAGAAGCATTATGACTAAAGTTAAAATATTAATCGGAGTCTTTTGTACTAACCCCGTCTATCCGGGCGATTTAACATTTTTGCCCTTACGTTTTTTCCTCCCATTCTTCCATGAGCTTTTTTATTTATCAACACAGATACAGTGGGGAAAATAAGTATTTGATACACTTCAGATTTTGCAAGTTTTCCCACCTACAAAGAATGGAGAGGTTGGTAAGGAATGTAGAAAAAAAAAATATTTCAGCTCACCTGGGTCAGCCTGCTCGGTCCACTTTCTCATGAGGCACGGTGCTCGGATTGTAAAGATCCCCGTCTGGGAGACATTAGGTAGTGATGAAAGGGTAGTTATCCAGCAACTCATGAAAGTGACTTAAAAAATAGCCTTTATTTTGAAAAAATGAAAACCATGAGACCATGGTGCAAATAAAAGCGAACAGAGGCTTACGCGTTTTGGATACGTAGATCCTTATTCATAGCATAATACAATGTTGAAATGGAAACCGGTGGGCGGCTACTTTCTCCATATGCCTTAAAAGTTTTTCCATTTCAACATTGTATTATGCTATGAATAAGGATCTACGTATCCGAAACGCGTAAGCCTCTGCACGCTTTTATTTGCACCATGGTCTCATGGTTTTCATTTTTTCAAAATAAAGGCTATTTTTTAAGTCACTTTCACGAGTTGCTGGATAACTACCCTTTCATCACTGCCAGAGGTTTGTAAGGGTATGTGCACACAGTAAGTAAACACTGTGTGCCTGGCAATCCACAGCGGCCAGGTGTTACAGCATAGTGGATGGGATTTATACAAATCCCATACCCACTATGCGTTCCAGTTCTCCTGTGCCTCACCCGCAGAGACGGACATGCGGCGCGTGTTCACAGACCGCAACATGTCAATTCCTCCATGCAAGATCTCGCCTCGTGGGGTAAGAATGATTCTGAGAAAGGTCAGGAATCAGCTCAGAACTACATGGAAGGACCTGGTCAATGACCTGAAGAGAGCTGGGAGTCACACATTATCGTTAGTAACACACTACGCCGTCATGGATTAAAATCCTGCAGGGCACGCAAGGTCCCCCTGTTCAGGCCTGTTTGAAGTTTGCCAACAGGGGCGGGCTGGGCAAGGGGCAGGGGGGCATATGCCTCCCAGGCCAGTACCTCAACAGTTATTTAGGGCCACCTGGCCGCACTCTGCTTTAGTAGCTTCTGGGAGACAGCGCCTGGTGAGGAGGATTCCCGGCTCCTTCCCTGCAGACAGGACCTGTGTGATGCGCCGGTTCAACCCCCTGCTTGTCTCTCTGCTGCATTCAGGGCTTCTCTCCTCCTGCTGCACACAACAGCCCCTGGCATGGGGCCAGGATGGTAAGATGCAAATAGCATCTAATAGTTTGTGTACAGTGAGGGAAGGTGGTGTGTGTTACTGTATGGTGGCAGGGCATGCATTGTTATATACTGTGGTGGGCTGGGTGGGGGGCTATTATAATGGTTTGCTAACATGTGTAATATGAGGTGATCAGTGTATGTTACCATATATGTTATGAGGGCCGGGGCCCTGGGGTCTACTACACTGTGTGTGTGGGGGATATGAAACTGTACCTGACCTGGGGAATCCTACACTGTACTGTGCTGCATTGTATACTCTGTGGTGTTGATGGGCATTATACTGTGGGGGACATACTGTGGGGGACATGGGGATGAATGTGATGTTGTACTGATGGTCTATGGGTCATGGGCTTGGGTTGTTAAACTGTATACAAGGGGTCTCAAACACATGGCCCATGGGCTGCACGTGGCCCCTCTGGCTACTTCATGCGGCACGCAGGCACCAAAGACCCCGTGACGATCGTGGCCCGATCCAGGAGCTGCAGACATCAGCGCTTTAGTTCAGTGTATTGCCACACAGAGACCGGCTCTCTGCACAGCAATACCAATGCCAGCTGCCGGCCTATCAGAGGCTAGCAGCTGATATCTGCCTCCCAGGGCAGCGGCGTATGACGTCACTGCCATGGCGCTCAGCCTCCGCTCTTCCCACAGCCTTGTAGCAGTGGCGAGTGCGGTAATGAGGTTGGGGTTCACGTCAGCCTTGTGTTGGCAGGTGACGTGAAGCCTAGGTTAGTAATGGAGGGCGTCTATAAGACGCCCCCATTACTAACAGTGTAGTAAAACAACCATATCCCTCACCTGTCTGCCATCAGCGACGTAGTTCACGATCACCGGCAACGAGTGTCCCACGGCGATCTGGGTCATTTCTACAGCAGTGACATCAGAAATCACTGATGTCACTGCTGTAGAAGCCTGCAATTTACACTGACAGGAGTGTAAACTCACTCCTGTCAGTGTACATGCTGCTGGAGTGAGGTCACTGGGGTTGATCAGCTGAAGATCACTGCTGGGAGTGAGCGCACTCATTGACTTTAATTGAAATGCAGCAAATCCGCAGGTAAAGATATTCTACCTGCGGGTTTGCTGAGGTTCAATGCAAGTCAATGGGTGTGAATTTGCGGTGAAAACGCCCGAACAATGGCCATGCAGCGTTTTTTTCCGCAATGGTAATCCTGAGCAGAAATTTATCATGTGCACAGCACATCAGGATTACCATTGCTACAGCTGGGAGACGTATTAACAAGCGTTTTCGCAGCGTTTCCGCGATGGGAAAACCGCCGTGAAAACACATCAAAAACGCTTCTTGTGCACATAGCCTAAAGGAGCATCTGCAACAAAAGTTCAACCTAAATGTCTATTTAACGGGGTTGTCCAGTCTTAGAGTGACTGCACACTTGTAGTCTATGTGACTGCAGACTTGTGAATCAACCCATCGCGCGCACTGCACGCTGTGAGAACTCTCCGGTGCTATGAGCGATGGGCACATGACTGCAAGTATGTTTGATTTGCATACATGCGGTCACATGCCGACTAGATGGGAGCAACCTCACTAAATGCCAGTGTATTGAACGAGGCTGGAAACAGTCTAGTCATAAAGTGGATGGAAGTACGTAAATCACATACTTGTGTCCGCCTCTCTCAGCATCGAAGAATCCTTGCAGCATGCAGTGCGCACGATGGGAGGATTCACAAGTCTGCAGTCATATAGAGTGAGTGTTGACATGTAGTCTAAGACCGGACAATCCCTTTAATTTAATAATTTTTCTAATATACTTTAATTAGCAATTTCCTAGTGACTGCAGCTAAGCCCCCTGATAACATCCCGTTTGAGTATCCCAGCATGCAGTGGGGATTCGCAAACTAAATATCTTCAGAATGTAAGTAGAAAAAAAAGGCAGGGAGTTACAGTAGAGAGGGAGCAGTAGGAAATATTTATTCAAAGTATTTTAGAAAACTGATTCAATTATTACCTTAAAGAGAGAGACATTTAGGATGAAATTCATATTTAATTTCGGACCACCACTTTTACACCTTCACACCATAGCCATTTTCCGTTTCCATTTTTGCTACTACTTTTTTCAAGAGCCATAACTTTTTTATTTTTCTGTCCTCATAGCGGGACGAGTTGTTCTTCTGAAAGGCACCATTTACTGTATTTTACCATAGAGTGTACTGGAAAACAGGAAAAATATTCCATGTGCTGTGAAATTGCAAAAAAAATGCAGTTCCACAATTGTTTTTTGGGCTTTTTATTTACCATTTTTACTATATGGTAAAACTGACCCGGCAATATGATTCTCCAGGTCAGTATGAATACGTAGATACCAAACATTTATAGTTTATTTTTTAAGTGGTAAAAAAAAATCCCGAAACTTGTATGAAAATTTTTTTGGCCGTTTGTTGCCATTTTCCAAGACCCATAGCATTTACATTTTTGGGGATTTGGTACTGGGTGAAGGCTTATTTTTTGTGCCCTGAGCTGACGTTTTTATTGATACTATTTTGGGGTACATATGATGTTTTAATCGCTTCTTATTGCATTTGATTGCATTGTTGTGTCAGCCAAAAAAAACGTAATTCTGGTGTTTCGATTTTTTTCTCGTTACGCCGATTACCAATTGGGTAATTTACTTTATATTTTGATAGATCAGACATTTCTGAACGCAGCGATACCAAATATGTGTATTTTTTAAATTGTTTTATTTTACAATGGGCAAAAAGGGTATTTTTTGTGGGTTTTTTTTGTATTTTTTCATAATTTTAAAAACTTTTTTCCTAATTTTTTACTGTATGTAATAGTCCCCTTAGCAGAAATGATGATCTCCTATGAACACTGGCTTTGAGCCGGCATAAGCGGAAGTATCATAATGACAGGCACAGGGGGTTATGAGCAGGCCACCGGCTGTCATGACAACCCATCGGTGCCCCCCAATCACGTGACAAGGGCCCTATGAGTGGGATTTGTGACGTGCTTCCAGGTGGCATGTGTTTAATCCCGCCGTCAGAGATTGATAGCAGTATTTAACTGGTTAACAACTGTGGGTGGAGCTCAGATCCACCCTTGGATGTTAAAGGCATATGACAGCTGATTAAATCAGCTGTCATGCGTTAAGTAAGATGCGGGTTCTGGCACCGGAGCCCACATCAAACTCAGGGACGTGACATATGATCTAAATATGTCATATGTCATGAAGGGGTTAATTTGAGAGACCCAACGTCAATCTCCTACCCTGAAGCAATGGTTGCCCCTACAAGGTATTGTGCCAATCTTATAGGTTATTTCTAGTGATGAGCGAGCATGCTCGCCACTGCTCGGGTCCCCATCCTGCATGTTTGGCGCTATTTACAGCGCCAATCATGCAGGTATTGTCTGCCACTCTCTGTAATGCCACAGCCATGGTGGTTTTGGCATTACAGTGATTGCCCAAATCGATGAGAACAGTGCTCACAGTGAAACATGAAAAGCTTGCAATTCATCAGCGGCATACACCGGTACCCGACAATTTAAAACAGAAAGAATAGAGCATCACACATAGATTAGATAGATAGAAACATGTCAGTCACATATATAATAAGTACAGTGACAGTGTTGGTTACTGTGCTTGTCATTTAGTGTTAAAATAAAGGATTTATTAAAAAAAAAAATTGGCGTGGGGTTCCCCGTAATTTTAGTCTCTAGCGGAGGTTAAGCAGACGGCTGGAGCAGATGTTTGAAGCCTGGGAAGGGGTAATACCCACGGAGCTTCCCAGGCTACTAATATCAGCCCTCAGCTGAATACCTAGCCTTTATTAGCTATTAAAATGGGGGACCCCCCAAAAAAATGATGTGGGCCCCCCCCCTATTTTAATAGCTAGCAAAGGCTAGGCAGACAGCTGGGGGCTGATATTAATAGCCCAGGAAGGGTGCCATGAATATTGGCTCCCTCCCAGGATAGAAATGTGGCACCCCAGGGGTCTGGTTTTCCACAGTAATGTAATATTATGTCTGAGAGCAGGTGGGAGGTTCTTTGGTCAGGGATCCTGTGCATGCCACACCTCCTGCCCAGTCTTGGGAGGGGAAGAACTTCCCCTGTATAAACCCTGGGCTGAGGCAGGGTTAGTCAGTCAAGGAGAGTAGAGACAGAGAAGCAGCATAGGAAGAAACAGCAGAAGCTCAGTGGGAGCAATATTACTACGAGTCAGGGGCTGGCAGCTGCAGAGCTCGCCCTGACTGAGAAGCTTTCTTACCGGACCCGGCGTCCGAGGCTGTGGGGACTAACTCTTACCCAGCAGCAGAAGCCGACCGGCAGGGGATTTCAGGTCCTCAGGCCCAGAAACCCGAAGGCACGGTCACACGCGTGGGACCAGCACCGCCATCGTGGAGCGGAAGCCATTAGAAGGCCCCGAGTCACCGGCCATACGGGTGAGCACCACACGGTACACTCAGGGACGTGGGCTACTTATATCTGCTTCTAGCAAGGTAGCCAGAAGAGTACAGTCAGTTTGGGAGGCCTACAACTCCGCCTGGCCAGGGGAGATCCCATCTGCTCAAGGACTGACCAGGCCCCGTTCACTAGCAAGTACTCCGGGAGGGTCTATCGTTGTTACCAGTAAAGACCCTGAATTACACCGCACCGTCTCTGAGTGGTTCCTGCTACCCCCATCATCCACATCTGCTGCCCTGAGGCCATACCCCTCCCGTTGGGGGTTATACCATCTACGCTGCACCATCCATCCACCGGCCTCAGCGGACTGTCCTGCAGCGGCAGCTCCATAGCTGCATTCAACGGGTGGCGTAGTCGTCCTACATCTACCGCTGTTACATCGCCGCTCAGTTTGACTCCCTGGGCACGGACCGGGTCACCGCCACGAGACTACAACCCTCAAGAGATCCGGCTCCGGGTAAGCTCCCGCGTGCGCAACGCAGCGCGACACAGGCCCAGGGGCGCGTCAACTTTTGGCGTAGTCGGCAGGATTTCGTGCCCGCAACCACCGGGTACTGCGTGCCTGAAAAAGAGACTTTTAAAACTTACCATCCGTGAAGTTTTCCCGCCATCCGGCGCCATTTTCAGCCTTCTTCCCGCCATCTGTGAAGATTCCCGCCATCCGGCGCCATCTTCGGCCTTCTTCCCGCCATCCGTGGAGTTTTCCCGCCGTTGGACGCCATCTTGAGGACGCCGCGCGGGAAGAAGAGGGGCGTGGACTCCGAAAGCGCGCGAGAACTGAAGCCCCGCCTCACGTCCGGACGTTGCGTAAGGTCCTGGAAGGAGCCCAGCAGACGCCGACGTCACCGGAGCGCGACGGAAGGTCCTCAACCCTGACGATCTACTGCGGAGCCGCGGCCTACGGAACAGGATCATCGCAAGGTAGGCCACGGTCCACTAGGGGGGAGGAAGATGTCGGATACGGAGGAGAGCTTCACTGCCTCAACCCCCGCCAGCGCTACCGCTGCTGCATTTATGCCCTTCACCATGCCCTATATCCCGGGAGCAGCTTGGCTACCCCAGTACTCAGGGGAGTCACATACCCTGCATGACTTTAGAGAAAAGCTGGATAGCCTCTTCCAGGTGTACCCCCTCACAGAAGAGCAAAAAGTGAGCATCCTGGTGGCCCAACTAACCGGGGCAGCCAAAAGGGAAGTAAAATCCTGGCCACCTGGGAGGAAGACTGTCGCAGGGATACTAACCCGGCTGAAGGACACCTTTGATACCCGCACCTCAGCCGAGATTAAGCTTAGATTCTACGGGTGCAAGCAGCGAGCGCATGAGAGTATAAGGGACTATGCACTAAACCTACAAGAGGCCCTGAGGGCCATTAAGCAGACCGACCCTGATGGAGTGGGAAACGAGGACAGGCTGTTGACCGAACAATTTATAGAGGGACTATATTGCAATGCCCACCGAACCCAGTTGCGGGCGATGGCCTTACAGGATCCCCATCTGGGCTTTGCACAGTTCAAGGACAGAGCCATCCGGGTGCTCCGAGAACCGGCACCGGGTGGCGTTGTGACCCACAGGCGCCCAGCTATCACTTACCACCAGGAGGCGGCGCCCTTGTCGGCAGGGCCTGTGGGAGCTGATGCGCAGGCTTTGGACAATGACCCGGCTCCAGACCTACACCATCAGGTCCAAGAGCTAGCTAAGAGCGTTGCTGCGCTAACCCGAACTGTGCAGTCTTTACAGGTTTCCACCCCAGGGAAGATCCAGCTGGCATCCGGACCGGAGGACATCCCGTGGCGTCGACCAAGGAGGACCCCACCGGCCAGAGGAAGACCCAGTGACCGATACAGCGAAGACGGACGACCCATCTGCCGCCGCTGCAATCAACCCGGACATATGGCAAGGTACTGTTCTTTAAACGGGCACAACCTGGGGTAGAGGGCCAACCCCCAGGAAAAAGATCACCAGGCCCATCGAACTGGCGCGACAGATATGTGGGAGGACGTCCAGTCTTGCCTGTGGTACTGGATGGCATTCCCATGAGTGCCCTACTGGACACCGGGTCACAGGTCACCACCATCCCGTACGTGCTCTTTAAGCAGTACTGGAATGACTCGGATATTACCCGCTACCCTGACGACGACTTGAGTATCATCGCCAGCAATGGCCAGCCCGTGCCACAGATCGGATTTAAAGAGGTGACCATCAAAATCGGTAGAGTCGAACTGGCAGCACAGGGACTGATCATTGTAGATATTGACAAACATGAGAGTCACCCAAAAATAACTCTAGGAACTAATGTAATTGAAAATTGTCTTGCAGAGGTGATTTTCCTTTTACAGCAGGTTGCCAAGAACGCCAGCTCCGGCGAGCAGCGGGTGCTCCAGAAAGAGATCCGGGCACTGATGCGACGGCAACAGGTGGAACTCTCCGGCGGTGAGATTGGTAGCGTAAGAATGTGTGACCCTTTTCCTATTGCCATGCCCCCAAAAAGTGAAATGATGATTTGGTGCCGGGCAGCTATTGGTCTGAGAGGTAGAGATTACCAGGCAATGGTAGAACCAGTTTACTCAGACAGTAGGCCCACCATCTTGACAGCACGGGGGGTGGTTAATGTACGCCATGGGAGGGTGCCCGTTCGCATAATCAATATCGGGAAGAGGGAAGTGTACCTGCCCCGGTATGCCACGCTTGCCAAATTATATACCATTAACCAAAATGCTATACAATCTGTGGAACCCTTGCCTCCATCTCACCCGGAGGAAGGTAACGGCTCTAAGAAAACAAAGGAGGACTGGTGTCAGCAACTACATTTGGGTACTGACTCCACTCCCTCACATCAGAAACAGGGAGTCTATCGGGTGGTTCAAGAGTACGAGAGAGTGTTTAGTAAACACCCGTTAGACTTCGGGCGAGTCAAGGGGGTAGAACACCACATCCCCACGGGAGACCATCCTCCCATAAAAGAGAGGTATCGACCCGTACCCCCTGCACACTACCAACACGCCAAGGGGATGCTTAGAGACATGAAGGAGGCTGGGGTGATCAGGGATAGCTGTAGCCCCTGGGCAGCTCCACTAGTCTTAGTCAGAAAAAAAGACAACACCATGAGGATGTGTGTAGTTTACCGGAAAATCAACCGTATCACACACAAGGATGCGTACCCCTTACCAAGGATAGAGGAGTCATTGGCTGCTTTAAGATCTGCTAACTTCTTCTCTACCTTGGATCTCACTAGCGGGTACTGGCAGGTTCCTGTAGCAGAGGCGGACCGGGAGAAGACCGCATTCACCACCCCGATGGGACTTAGCGAGTTCACCTGCATGCCGTTCGGACTCTGCAACGCACCAGGAACCTTCCAACGACTAATGGAGTGTTGTCTGGGCCACAGAAACTTCGAGACGGTCCTGTTGTACCTGGACGATGTCATCGTATATTCCAAGACGTATGAGGACCACCTGAAACACCTGGCGGAAGTGTTCGAAGCTCTGGCGAGTTACGGCCTAAAGGTGAAACCCTCCAAGTGTCACCTCCTGAAACCAAAGGTGCAGTACCTGGGACATGTGGTGAGCGCTGATGGAGTGGCTCCCGACCCTGATAAGATCACCGCAATTAAGGACTGGCCAAGCCCCTCCAGCGTAAAAGAAGTGCGGCAGTTCCTCGGGTTGGTAGGCTACTACCGAAGGTTTATTCCCGGTTTCACCAAAAAGGCAGCACCTATGCAGGACCTCCTGATAGGCCAGTCCCGGAAGGCCAAGAACCAGAAGCCGCCCTTCAAATGGGAGGAGCTGGAAGAAGAGTCCTTCCGCCAGCTGAAGATGGCCCTCACGGGGGACGAAATCCTGGCGTACCCGGATTATAGCCAGCCCTTTATCCTCTACACCGACGCCAGTAACATCGGGCTAGGAGCCGTACTGTCCCAGATCCAGCAGGGGAAGGAACGAGTAATCGCCTACGCCAGCCGAAAGCTGCAACCCACCGAAAGGAATCCCGAGAATTACAGCTCATTTAAGCTAGAGTTCCTGGCCGTAGTATGGGCAGTCACCGAGCGCTTTAAGCATTACCTCGCTTCTTCCCGGTTCACCGTGTACACGGATAACAACCCGTTGACACACCTGGACACGGCAAGACTCGGTGCCCTGGAGCAGAGGTGGATGGCCCGTCTGTCCAACTACGAGTTCACAATCAAATACCGGGCCGGACGCTCCAATACCAACGCGGACGCCCTGTCCAGGATGCCCAACCTGCCGGACGAAGGAGAAGATCCGGAGGGACTGGAAGAAGTTGAACTCCCTGCGTTCCACCGTCATGGGACTATCCAGTACTCCCACCGGGTAAGGAGTAAGCAGGCTGCTACGTTGAACCCCTTACCTCACTACAACTGGGCGGAAACGCAAGACAGCGACCCTGCCGTCCGACTGGTGAAGGAGATGCTGACTCGCCCGGAGGCTTGCCTTGAACCAGACGCTCCGGAGGAAGCCAAACAACTATGGGCAGAGAGGAGTCGACTGTTCCTTTACAAGGGGAAGTTGTGCCGCAGAATGGTTAACTCCCGGACGCATGAACTACTCTGGCAAGTAGTGGTGCCACGAAGAGACGCAGCCATGGTGATGGAGGCATACCACGACGGAGCTGGACACTTCGGGTGGAAGAAGCTGGAGTTCCTGCTGCGCGAGCGATTCCACTGGGTAGGCATGAGGGGAACCATTGAGAAGTGGTACAGAGACTGTGGCCCGTGCAACCTAAGAAGGAAGGATCGTGCCAGCCAGAAGACTCCCTTGCAGTCCATCGTCACCCGGCAGCCGTTGGAACTGGTAGCCTTGGATCATGTAAAACTGACCCCAAGCAGAAGTGGCTACGTCTACGCACTAACCATCGTGGATCACTACTCCCGGTTCTTGGTTGTCGTCCCCGTCAAGGACTTAACAGCTCGAACAGCAGCGAGAGCCTTCCAGCAGCATTTCTGCCGTCCACACGGGTACCCGGGCCAAGTGTTGACAGACCAGGGACCTGCCTTTGAAGCAGAGGTCTTCCAAGAATTCTGCACACTGTATGGCTGCCGGAAGATAAGGACGACACCCTATCATCCGCAAACTAATGGACTTTGTGAGAAAATGAACCTGGTGGTAATGGATCTTCTGAAAACGTTGCCCCTGGAAGAACGCAGTCTGTGGCCTGAGAAGCTGCCCGATCTGGTGGACCTATACAACCACATCCCGGTAGGTTCCACCAACTGTACCCCGGCTTACCTAATGAGGGAAAGACCCGGTAAGTTACCTGTTGACCTGGAAATGGGAGTCCTGACACCCGAGGACACTTCACCAGAAGCAGACTGGGACACAGAGAGGCAGCAGCAGTACCGGAGAGTACAGGAGAGCGTGGAGCGAAGTCTCTGTCAGGCTAGGGAAAGACAAGAGAAAACTTACAACCAGTATGCTCCCGCTGTTCCCCTGGTACCCGGAGAGCAGGTCTTGAAGAGGAAGAGACGGCTCCACAAGTTGGACGACCAGTGGGAGAAGGACCCGTACACCGTACTGCCCTCAAGCCACGAGAACCCGAAGGTTTGTACCATCAGTAAAGACGGAGGGGAAACCACAGCCATTGTATCCCGGGACCACCTGAAAAAGTGTCCCGAACAACTGAGAAACCCTGAAGAGGAACAAGAAGACCATCGACCCGTAGAGGAAAGGGAAGATATGGTTAGTACTGTGCTCGGGGACTTCCCTCGGTCTTGGACTCAAGTTAATGGTGCAGTTGTGGTACCCGTACTCACCTTCCTCCAACCAGCATCCCAAGCACCTACGGAGCAACAGGTAGAGCTGGAAGAACAGCCGGTCCAGGAGGCAGAAGACCCCACACCAGCAGACCAGGAGGACCAACCCTCTGCTTGCAGTGAGCCTGCCATATCCCTAGTGAGCCAAAGAGCCGGTAGACAGCTGCCCAGTTTACCCTTGACAGCTCCTACACCCTGTAGTTCAGGGCTAGACAGTCAGCTCCGTAGGTCCACTAGGGCCACTAGAGGCCAGTTACCCGCACGTTGGAGGATTTGAAGTGTATAAATGGTTTTATTTATGTTTACCTGTGTATTGTTGCTTGTGTATAATTTTGTGTTTCTAGTTATTTGTAGGAGTCCTTGGTGGATTTACCGGGAAACCCTTGTACATAGTTGGAGCGTAACCCAGGATGGACTAAAGACTGTTAAGGACTCGGGGCAGGACAAACCCCTACCTGGTTACGTCTCCCTGTTTTGGTGAAATGGACACCTTGCTTTTCTTCAAAGACTGCACCCGGTTACGGACATGCCGTGACCACCTTTATGTGTTTCTTCTTATTGTACTGTTATTGTTGTTATATCTTGTTATGTTTTTCTAAAATATGTTTAGTCCCGGAGTACTAAATTTCACTAGGGGGGAATGTGGCACCCCAGGGGTCTGGTTTTCCACAGTAATGTAATGTTATGTCTGAGAGCAGGTGGGAGGTCCTTTGGTCAGGGATCCTGTGCATGCCACACCTCCTGCCCAGTCTTGGGAGGGGAAGAACTTCCCCTGTATAAACCCTGGGCTGAGGCAGGGTTAGTCAGTCAAGGAGAGTAGAGACAGAGAAGCAGCATAGGAAGAAACAGCAGAAGCTCAGTGGGAGCAATATTACTACGAGTCAGGGGCTGGCAGCTGCAGAGCTCGCCCTGACTGAGAAGCTTTCTTACCGGACCCGGCGTCCGAGGCTGTGGGGACTAACTCTTACCCAGCAGCAGAAGCCGACCGGCAGGGGATTTCAGGTCCTCAGGCCCAGAAACCCGAAGGCACGGTCACACGCGTGGGACCAGCACCGCCATCGTGGAGCGGAAGCCATTAGAAGGCCCCGAGTCACCGGCCATACGGGTGAGCACCACACGGTACACTCAGGGACGTGGGCTACTTATATCCGCTTCTAGCAAGGTAGCCAGAAGAGTACAGTCAGTTTGGGAGGCCTACAACTCCGCCTGGCCAGGGGAGATCCCATCTGCTCAAGGACTGACCAGGCCCCGTTCACTAGCAAGTACTCCGGGAGGGTCTATCGTTGTTACCAGTAAAGACCCTGAATTACACCGCACCGTCTCTGAGTGGTTCCTGCTACCCCCATCATCCACATCTGCTGCCCTGAGGCCATACCCCTCCCGTTGGGGGTTATACCATCTACGCTGCACCATCCATCCACCGGCCTCAGCGGACTGTCCTGCAGCGGCAGCTCCATAGCTGCATTCAACGGGTGGCGTAGTCGTCCTACATCTACCGCTGTTACATCGCCGCTCAGTTTGACTCCCTGGGCACGGACCGGGTCACCGCCACGAGACTACAACCCTCAAGAGATCCGGCTCCGGGTAAGCTCCCGCGTGCGCAACGCAGCGCGACACAGGCCCAGGGGCGCGTCAGAAACACCAGCCCTCATCCGCCCCAGAAATGGGGCATCCATAGGATGTGCCAATTCTGGCACTTAGCCTCGCTCTTCCCACTGCCCTGTAGCGGTGGCAGTGGGGTAATAGGGCTGGGCTTGATGTCAGCTTATAATACCAGCTGACATCAAGCCCAGGTTAGTAATGGAGAGGCGTCTATAAGACACCCCCATTACTAACCCCATAGTCAAAGTTAAATAAAACACCAACACCCAGAATAAAATCCATTAATTGAAATAAACACACATTCCTTTAATGTTCTAAATTAAACTCTACTTACTGTATCGCCTATTCCAGCTGAATCCCGTGTCTCCTGCAATAAAAGTAAAATAATAAACCAACCTCATCCTTACCTTTCCATGTTTCCCAGGATGGTTACAGCTCTGCTACATTGAGATGACAGGCTGGATCGCAGCAGAATGCTGCCATCCACCTTGCCATGCCGCAAAGACACTGAGAAGCCTTGCGCTCCTCAGTGTCTCGCTGTGACGGCATCCAGATGAACTCGGCTCACCTCATGCACGTCACTGACAGCGTGGAAGAATTCTCCTGCGCATGCGGTGCCGGTAAATGACGTCACTGCTTGAGCAGGAGAATTCTCCCACGCTGGAATGGCATTGAGATGGCAGGCTGGATGGTAGCAGAACGCTGCCATCCAACTTGTCATCCTTCAGAGACACTGAGAAGCTCCTCATGCTTGCGGTCCTCAGTGTCTCTGAAGGATGACAAGCTGGATGGCAGCGTTCTGCTACCATCCAGCCTGCCATCTCAATGCCATCCCAGCGTGGGAGAATTTTCCTGCTCAAGCGGTGACGTCATTTGCCGGCACTGCATGCGCAGGAGAATTCTCCCACGCTGTCAGTGACGTGCATGAGGGGAGCTGAGTTCATTGGACATGAACTCGGCTCATCTGGATGCCGTCACAGCGAGACACTGAGGAATGTGTGTTTATTTCAATTAAAGGATTTTATTCTGAGTGTTGGTGTTTTTTTAACTTTCACTATGGGGTTAGTAATGGGGGTGTCTTATAGACGCCTCTCCATTACTAACCTGGGCTTGATGTCAGATGGCATTATAAACTGACATCAACCCCAGCCCTATTACCCCACTGCCACCGCTACACTTCTGGGGCGGCTGAGGGCTGCCGTTTCTAGCCTGGGAGGGGGCCAATATTCATGGCACCCTTCCTGGGCTATTAATATCAGCCCCTAGCTGTCTGCCTAGCCTTTGCTAGCTATTAAAATAGGGGGACCCCACGTCATTTTTTTTTGGGTCCCCCATTTTAATAGCTAGTAAATAGTGTTGAGCCACCCCCGTAGTGTTCGAGTTCGGTTCGGTTCGTCGAACACCCGTGTGTTCGCCGAACTGTTCGTCGAACTGTTCGTCGAACACCTTCGAACACCGTTAAAACCAATGGCAGGCAAACAAAAACACATAGAAACACATAGAAAACACCTTCAAAGGTGTCCAAAAGCTGACAAACTGCTCAGAAGACACAACTAACACATGGAAAAGTGACAAGTACATATAGTCATGCGAAAAGAAAAGAGGTGGAGGAGTAAAAGGAGGGGGAGACACAGATATAGGCATGTCATGCCCTTCTAAAATCCAAAAAGTGAGAAGCCGACACGTTCAGTCCGCTCCTGCCCGTGCCACCTCCGTGTCGCCGGGTTTGTGCCAGAGCCGCGGTAAACCCTGACGGCCAGCCCCCCTCTCCCAATACTGGTGCCTGTCCGCTGGTGGGTCGAGCGAGCCCCCCTGTGGTGGAGGCAGCTCTAAGCTTTTTAATTTAAATTGTCTCTCTAATTTGAATAAATACACTTTAAATCCATTTACAAGGATCTATTGGAGGGCAAGTCTCATGCCAGCAGCCGCGTAATTCCAGCTCCAGTAGCGTCCACTAAAGCTGCTGCAGTTAAAAAGCTTTTATAAGGATCGAACTCGGCTGTCCACCGCAAGACATCCTACTGCCAGTCCCAGCCCCTATGCCTTGGGGTGCCTCCTGATGCTCTTCACTGAGTATCCCGTGGTCCCGAAGCATTTCCTTTGAAAAAATGAAGTGTCCAAACTACAGGTGGTGTAGCTTGCTTAACAGCCGGGATAATCCGCTGACTAGCAGACACTGCTACTAGGCACAAAGTATTTCCTGGGCTAGATGCAGTTAAAAATTTGTAATTAGATACTCTCGTTGGATGCTGAGAAAGCATTCCATAGAGTCTCCTGGCACGCCATATATGATTCTCTTAAAAAGCTTGGGGTAGGGGTCTAGGGGACCCTTTTATAGCCAAAATCATGGCCCTGTATCGCAATACGTCACCTAGGCTGAAGGTAAATGGAACTGTAGCACCCTGAGGGCTCGGTTGCTACAGAGGTATTGCACCTCACCCAGAGGTGTGATATCTCACTCTCAGGTAAGGATGTAGTGTGGATCAGGACCCGACACCTGCATGCATTACACCACATTGCCGTGGGGCAGGGGGACCAATATGCCCCTGAGATGGGCACGACAGTCCCTGTCCCTGGCTGGAGTGGGGGGAGGGAACACTGAGGAAGGGGAACCCTGTAGTGCAGGAGCAGGGAGGAAGCAGTTCCTGGGTGCATTGAGAAGGGAGTATAAAAGGTGGGCACCATCTTAGTTCAGTGCAGAGAAGTCTGAGCAGAAGTGGCAGGGAGCAGGGGCTCTGCATGAGCTCTGCTCCGGAGGCGGGCCTAGTAACAGAGGCCCAGGCCTGGAAGAGGGAGAAGGAAGGAAGAGGAGCGGAGAAGGCTCCAGGAACGAGGAACGAAGGGATCTCAGGGGTGCGGACGGGCGAGTCGCCACCGCACGCCCGAATCCACCTGGGTGGAGGGGTCAGGCCAAAGGGGGAGACCGGTCCCCGAAACTAGTGGAGGCAGGAAACGACCCTCAGCTAGAAACAGGAGGCTGTGACATTTTATGTGGCGCAGCCCCTCGCTACAAACGCTAGGAAGCCACCACATAGGGTCTGGGAAACTGGCGCCAAGTTTACCAAGAGGAGGCCCGAGGCAGCCGGACAGAAGGGTTGGTAAGAAAGGCCAGACAAAGGACACACAAAGGGGGTCCTGTGAAGCACTCCAAAGTTATCTGGGAGTTGTCTGAGCCCCTCACCTGGTGAGCACAGTACGACGTGGGCAGCCGTTACCTGCAGACGTGGTCTGGATAATAAGAACTGTGAGTAAAGGCCCTGGACTGCATCACTGACTCCGTGTCATTACTGCTGCTGCCCTTCACCATCACCCCCATCCTCCGCATACACTGCCCTGAGGCTATACTCCTCCCGTGGGGAGTTATGCTACGCTCTGCTGCACCCACAACACCAGCCTCAGCGGTCTGCCCTGGAGCGGCGGTTCACTCTGACCGCAATCCACGGGTGGCGTAGTCGGACATTTAAACATCAAAACCACATAAATAGTTCCGCCACTGGTTTGATCGCCCTGAGCCACGGAACCGGGTCGCCGCCACGGAGACTACAACCACCAGCATCCACCAAAAAGGGTCCGGCTCCGGGTGTCCCAAGGCCCAGGGGGCGCGTCAGAACATTTTCATCACCTTTCACAATCACCAATGGGACAAGGCAGGGATGTTCTCTGTCCCCTCTCTTATACATCCTAGTGACGAAGCACCTGCTCTCATCAATTCGCCATAACCCCAATATTAGGTGGATTGGGGTGGGAGGCAACGAGTACAAGTGCTCTCTATTTGCTGATGATGTACTAGTATATATCACTCAATCACATATATCCATCCATGCTGTTATGGCTGAAATAGATCACTTTGTTACATGGTCAAATTTTAAAATCAATGCAGCGAAGTCTGAGGCCCTCGATGTCTCCCTCCCCAAATCCATATAGGATTCCATCCAGTCCAACTTTCCCTTTGCCTGGCCCTCACAGGGTATCAAATACTTAGGAATTCCTATTCATAGAGACCTCTCCCATCTATGTTATCTTAATTTTGGGCCCTTTATTGAAAAACTCCATACAGACCACGGTTGGCAAGTTAGAACTGTAAGGTTCACTACGTGAACCACTGGTGTTTTGTGGAAAAGCACATGTACACTGTGTTCCAAATTATTATGCAAAAAGTGTTTAGGAGTGATAAGGGAAGAATTTGTTTGTTTGTCAGTTAAACTCATTGATGGTGAAGTGTGTCAGGGCTCTTTATATCACTGTAAGCAATTGCAGACACCTGTGCTAATTAGTTTGGCAGGTGTGTCCAATGAAAGGCAAGAAGGCTGTCTCACATTATTAAGCAGCCTACATTTTCTGCCAAAATGGGAAAGAAAAAGGATGTGTCGGCTGCTGAGAAGCAACAAATTGTGGAGTGTTTAGGTCAAGGCATGACTACAATCAACATTGTGCGATGATCAGGATGAAGTGTCTTGGCAATCAAGAAGTATGTAGCTGATTCACAGTACACACGTGTGCGTGCTGATAAGGGCAAATTGAGGACTCTTTCCTACAGGCAATTACGTCAGGTTGAAAGAGCAGCGGCAAAAAAGCCTTGTCATAGCAGCAGACAAGTTTTTGAAGCTGCTTGTGCCTCCAACGTCCCCCGAACAACAAGATGCAGGGTCCTTCAGAGGTTTGCAGCTGTGCATACGCCATCCTGTCGACCTCCTCTATCCACTTCACAAAAGCAGAAATGGCTCCAGTGGGCCAAACATTACATGAAGACTGATTTCAAAACTGTTTTGTTCACGGATGAGTGCCGTGCAGCGCTCGATGGTCCAGATGGATGGAGTGGAGGATGGCTGGTTGATGGACACCCCACGCAAACACGGCTACAGCGCCAACAAGGAGGAGGTGGAGTAATGTTTTGGGCTGGAATCATGGGGAGAGAGATTGTCGGCCCCTTTAGGATCCCTGAAGGCGCTAAAGATGAACTCCATAATGTATGTGGATTTTCTCAAACAGCACTTCCTGCCATGGTTCAAGAAGAAGAACCGTGTATTTCACAGCAAGATCATTTTTCTGCATGATAATGCACCATCTCATGCTGCACATAAAACATCTGCATCTCTGGCTGATATGGGCATAAAAGGGGACAAACTTATGGTGTGACCCCCATGCTCCCCTGACCTCTACCCCATTCAGAACCTTTGGAGCATCATTAAAAGGAGTGTCTATGATGGCGGGAGGCAGTTCACATCTAAGCAACAGCTCTGGGAGGGTATTCTGTCCTCATGCAAAACAATTGAAGCAGAAACCATCCAAAACCTGACAAATTCAATGGACGAGAGAGTTCAGAAGCTCCTTTCGAACAAGGGGTCCTATGTGAAAATGTAACATCACCTAGAATAAAGTTTTGAGTTGAAAACTGTTTGATTTCAGTTTCTAACAACCTGCTAATGCTTATAATTTCAAAAATGACCATTTTTTTGGTCTTTATTAAAATGAAAAGGTTGATCGAAAAGTTTGGGGGATCTAAGAGTGTGGCAACCCAGTAGTCATGATTACTTCGAATTCTGACAATATGAGGGTCATGCTGCAGGTAGTGCAGCAAGAAGGCACTTATGTGTCTTGCGCATCTCGGAGCCCCAAAATTATTTTCCGGGCTAGATGCAGCTAAAAATTATTATTAATTTTAAATCTGGTGAAGCTTTAGTATAGATGGCCTAATAGGATCAGTGCTGCACACTGCTACAAAGCCCAAATTATTTTCCAGTCAAGATACAGATAAACATGATTAGTAATTTGAAAGCTTAAAACGGTTAGTAGGGTGATTTTAACCAATCATCAAGCTTTTACTCTCCCCAGGATGACACAGGGGTAGAAAAGTCGTTTCGGATCCATGATTTGTTCATCTTTATGAACGTGAGTCTGTCTACATTGTCAGCACACCACCAGCAGCGCTGAACAAACGTTCAGACAGAACGCTGGCTGCGGGGCATGACAAGATCTCCAAGGCGTAAGTGGCTAGCTCCGGCCATTTATCCAGATTGGAAGCCCAAAAAGAGCAAGGGTCCAGTGACACAGTCGTGGCTTCAATGTTTACTTGGAGATACTCCTGTACCATCGTCTCTAGGCGTTGACTATGTGTCAGACTTCTTGTCTCCTGTGGCCTTGCAAAGGATGGGCTAAAAAAGTGGTGAAATGATTCCGCAAAATTGATGTTACCAGCAGATACTGTGGTTCTGTTACGGTTTGAGTGCTGAACACTTGACGGTCCCACGGTTGGCAAGTTGGAACTGTGAGATTCACTACGTGCACCACTGGTATTTTGTGGAAAAGCACATGTAAGATTCTGCAACAGTCTCTGCTGATACTCCTGCATGCTTGCATCCCTTTCTATGGCAGGAATAATTTCTGCAAATTTACTTTTGTACCGGGGATCTAACAGTGTGGCAACCCAGTAGTCAGGATTATTTCTAATTCTCACAATTCGAGGGTCATGTGCAGGTAGTGCAGCAAGAAGGCACTCATGTGTGTTGCGCATCCAGGAGCACCAAGTCCCTGTTGTGTTGGTGGCGAGGTAACAATCATGCTTCCTTCCTCTGTCCTCTCCCCCCAACCTCGCACAACAGAAATGTGATCAAGGTCTCCCTCATCTGATGAGTCTTCCATCAGTTCGTCCTCCACTTCTTCCTGGG
Organism: Phyllobates terribilis; assembly: GCF_046119375.1. NCBI lineage: Eukaryota > Metazoa > Chordata > Amphibia > Anura > Dendrobatidae > Phyllobates > Phyllobates terribilis. The sequence goes on from NW_027362763.1 coordinate 168,141,784, forward strand.
CTACTGCACCTTCCTCACTAGTTTGGCTGCTACCATGCGCCCTGGTAAAACCATCGCCCCCACCCTCACATGCCTGCCGCCTTGGTGCTGCCGACCGTCTGGACCTTGCAGATGTTAGCCCTTCCGCATACAACTCCTCCTCCTCTACTTCCTCCACCTCCTCTTGTGCCACCACCTGACTCCGAATTCTGTTTAACATGTGCTCCAGCATGTAAATCACCGGAATAGTCATGCTGATAATGGCATCGTCAGCACTAAACATCTTCGTCGCCATTTCAAAACTGTGCAGAAGGGTGCATAGGTCCCTGATCTGAGACCACTCCTCCAGCGTGATTTGCCCCACCTCTGGATCTCGTTGGCCCAGGCTATACGTCAGAACGTATTGCACCAGGGCTTGTCGGTGCTGCCACAGTCGCTGCAACATGTGCAGAGTTGAATTCCACCGGGTAGGCACATCGCATTTTAGCCGGTGAAGTGGCATGCCCAACGACTTCTGTAGAGATGTAAGTCGCTGAGCTGCGGGATGCGAACGGCGAAAGTGAGCACACAGCGACCGTGCCCTCTGCAGAAGGCCATCTAGTCTGGGATAGTGGGCTAAAAATTGCTGGACAACCAGGTTCAACACGTGAGCCATACAAGGCACGTGTGTGACATTGCCTCGGCGAAGGGCCGCACCCAGGTTTGCAGCATTGTCGCACACGGCCTTCCCTGGTTTCAGGTCCAGTGGAGACAACCATTCATGAAATTGGTTCTCCAGAGCTGACCACAACTCCTCAGCTGTGTGACTCACATTTCCTAGACATTTCAATGTAAAAACCGCCTGATGACGTTGAGCCCTACTGCCAGCATAGTAAGGAGGTGTGCAGGATCCCTTCTGCGCAGTTAGAAAGCTTGTGGCATGACCAGACAGGCTTTGGGTGCAGGTGGAAGACCGAGAGGAGGTTGAGGAGGCAGAAGCAGTGGAGGAACTTTGACATAAAGAGGATTGACGCACAACTCGTGGGGACGGCAAGACTTGGACAGCAGCCCCTTGTCCTGCTGTCACCATAGTTACCCAGTGCCCAGTCAGCGACATGTAACGCCCCTGTCCATGCCTACTCGTCCAAGTGTCTGTGGTGAAATGCACCCTGTCACACACAGAGTTTCTCAAAGAAGCGGTGATGTTGTGTGCGACATGCTGGTGGAGCGCAGGCACACCTTTCTTTGAGAAGTAGTGCCGACTGGGCATCTGGTACTGGGGCACTGCGACGGACATAAGGTCTCGAAAATCCTCTGTGTCCACCAGGCGGAAAGGCAGCATTTCTGTAGCCAAGAACTTGCAGATGGTGAAATTCAACCTCTTAGCTTTCTCATGGCTAGGAGGAAATGGTCTTTTACTTGTCCACATCTGAGGTACCGAGGGCTGGCTATTGTGCTTAGACGGGGTTGATAAGGGTGTCCCCGGCAAACTGCCGGTCTGTGAGGAAGATGCAGGCGGACATGTTAGGTTGCCTTGATCCAAAGGTGGTGCTATCGATGTCGGAAAGCGCTCAACACCAGCTGGTGTTACCACCTCCAAAGAAAATGATGACCTGCCAATCACGCTGGCTGTTGCGGGTAAAGAGGTGGCAGGTCTGCGCCCCAAAACAGGTGTGACTGCTGTCCCCCCAGTCACAGAGGATGAAGAGGCCGCGGATGCACAAGATATGGCAGACGGTGGTTGGCCCGGCCGGCTAGGCCGCATTGTAGCACACTGAGCTTCCCACTGCAACTTATGCTTCATGTCCATGTGCCGGTTCATGCATGAAGTACTCAAACTATGTATTTTTTGGCCTCTACTTAGCTTTTGCTGACAAATGTTACAGATAACACGAGTTGGGTCATCTTTATCGATCTGAAAAAATGCCCAGGCTATGCAAGGCTTAGCACCCATGCGACCTGAAGAGCCACCACGACTTGTGGTGAGAGGCAGAGTTGTGTTTGAGGATGCAGTTGTTGACGTGCTTCCAGTACTACGTCTCTGTCCAGGAAGGCGCAACCTGACCTCGTCGTCACTAGCATCTTCCTCCACCTCCTCTGCTGACCTCATCTCTTGGCTGACTGTGGGTTGACAGTAAGTGGGATCTCCAACCTCATCATCATCACCCTGTGCGTTATCACACCCGTCGTCCTCAGAGCCAACCTGTTCCTGCCCTGACAAAAAACTAAAGTTGTCGCTCCAATCAGGTATTTGAGTCTTATCATCGTCTTCCTCATTGTCTCCACCAACAGGAGTTACAGTTTGGGAATGAGGGTCTACATTATGGTCAGAACCTTCTGCGTCTGGTCCTGGATCCGACTCATAAAGATTCTGGGCATCAGTGCAGATCATTTCCTCGTCTGGATTCACAGAAGCGCTGGAGTCGACCTCTGATTCCCAGGCTATAGTATGAGTAAACAGCTCTGCAGACTCAACCATCTGTTCTACCTCATACTCAGACGGGCAGCTGGAGATTTGGGAGCTGTGAGGAAGCAAGTGCGATTGGGGTGACACCTTTGAGGACTGGAGTATTTGTGATGTTGAAGTTGATGTGGAGGAGAGCCCACTTAAAGGAGCACTTGATATCCGTTGAAGCACCTGCTGTTTTTGTGCCTCATCTGGAATTTGTAGCGTTTGGCGTGGCCGTAAGAAAGGGATCTTATCACATTGTCCGCTAAAAGAAGTAGACATTTTAGTTTGGCTGGAAGATGGTCTTTCTTCTGCAGATGTTACTGTTGCTTTAACACCTACCCCACGGACACAACCTTTTTTCCCCTTCCCAACACGCCTATTCCCCTTTCCACCAGCAGCAGGCCTTTTTCCACTCATTTTGGTGGTTAACTAATTAACAACTCTGGAGTTGTTTGCACAAAAAAACACTGGATGGGAACCGAGCAGAGCTGAGTGGCCAAACTGTGGTATTAGGCCAAAACTATTGGCTGGGTTAGATGCAGAAAAAAATTATATTCAATTTGCAACCTGATGGAGGTCAGTATCGATGGACTAATAGAGAAAGTCCCACACACTGCTAGAAGGCCAAATATTTTTTCAGAGCTAGATGCAGAAAAAAATATATTCAGTTTGCAACCTGATGGAGGTCTGTATAGATGGATTAATAGAACAAGTCCCACACACAGCTAGAAGCCCAATATTTTTTCAGAGGTAGATGCAGAAAAAAATATATTCAGTTTGCAACCTGATGGAGGTCAGTATAGATGGACTAATACAACAAGTCCCACACACAGCTAGAAGCCCAATATTTTTTCAGAGGTAGATGCAGAAAAAAATATATTCAGTTTGCAACCTGATGGAGGTCTGTATAGATGGATTAATAGAACAAGTCCCACACACAGCTAGAAGCCCAATATTTTTTCAGAGGTAGATGCAGAAAAAAATATATTGAGTTTGCAACCTGATGGAGGTCTGTATAGATGGATTAATAGAGCAAGTCCCACACACAGCTAGAAGCCCAATATTTTTTCAGAGGTAGATGAAGAAAAAAATATATGCAGTTTGCAACCTGATGGAGGTCAGTATAGATGGACTAATACAACAAGTCCCACACACAGCTAGAAGCCCAATATTTTTTCAGAGCTAGATGCAGAAAAAAATTATATTCAATTTGCAACCTGATGGATGTCAGTATAGATGGACTAATAGAATGATGCTATGCCCAAAAGATTTTACTTCACTAGGTGCAGTAAAAAAATTGGTATTCTATACACAGGTGGTATATCTTGCAACACAGATAGGCTACTCCACTGACTAACACACTCTGCAATAGGCCAAAAAGGATTAGCTTTGCTAGATTCAGCCAAATGCTGTGAAAACAACTTGCACAGCACTGGCACAGACCTGCCTGGCAAAAACTGATAGGAACTGATGTAACCTAGTCCTGAAAAGGACTCCAATTACAATTAGTCTTTACTCCCACAATCTATCTATTTAAGAGCACAGACCTGCCTGATAAAAGTCGTAGGAAATGCTGTAACCTAGTCCTTAAAAGGACTGCAATCACAACTATTCCCTACTCCCAAGCTATCTGTATATTTGTGCGAAAATTGGCTTGAAATTAACAAGGTATAGCGCACACAGCAACAGCGGTGCCGTCTAACACGCAGCTGCAGCAGTGAGAAAATGGTGGCGACGGGGAAAATGGCTTGGTCTTATAGGGCAAGGACATGTGACATACCCTGCCAATGACACATGCCCTTACTTGTGTGAAAAAAAGCACTTTGCTCCATGTGTGCGCTGCTGATAGGCTGACAGATTGCACCTCCCCACTGTAAATGCGGGAAAGAGAAAAAAAAAATGGAGATCTTCATTGTTCCTGCAGAGATCCATCCCCTGCCCCTCCCCCCACCCCGCTGTACACTCAAACTGCGTATTAACATTAATTTTCATCATTACTGAGAAAAAATCCAGTTATGATTTTGGTGCACGAACAGTTATCGAACATAACCTCGAACAGCCGAATTTTTCTCAAATTGTTCGTGTTCGCCGAACGGCTCGAACACCGCCCAAAACAGCTCGAATTTGAGATTGGCGAACAGTTCGAGTAGAACAACGCTCATCTCTACTAGTAAAGGCTAGGTATTCAGCTGGGGGCTGATATTAGTAGCCTGGGAAGCTCTGTGGGTATTACCCCCTTTCCAGGCTTCAAACATCTGCCCCAGCCGTCTGCTTAACCTCCGCTAGAGACTGAAATTACGGGGAACCCCACGCCAATTTTTTTTTTTAATAAATCCTTTATTTTAACACTAAATGACAAGTACAGTAACCAACACTGTCACTGTACTTATTATATATGTGACTGACATGTTTCTATCTCTCTAATCTATGTGTGATGCTCTATTCTTTCTGTTCTAAATTGTCGGGTACCGATGTATGCCGCTGATCAATTGCCGGCTTTTTTAAAGAGACGGGTGCATGAGAATCGGAGGGCACTAGTGTGTTCAAAGTACCCTGCTGTGTTTTTCATGCACCCTCCTACGCTGTGTGCAGAATTATTAGGCAAATGAGTATTTTGATCACATGATACTTTTTATACATGTTGTCCTACTCCAAGCTGCATAGGCTTGAGAGCCAACTCCCAATTAAGTAAATCTGGTGATGTGCATATCTGTAATGAGGAGGGGTGTTGACTAATGACATCAAAACCCTATATAAGGTGTGCTTAATTATTAGGCAACTTCCTTTCCTTTGGCAAAATGGGTCAGAAGAGAGATTTGACGGGCTCTGAAAAGTCCAAAATTCTGAGATGTCTTGCAGAGGGATGCAGCAGTCTTGAAATTTCCAAACTTTTGAAGCGTGATCACCGAACAATCAAGCGTTTCATGGCAAATAGCCAACAGGGTCGCAAGAAGCGTGTTGGCCAAAAAAGGCCCAAAATAACTGCCCATGAATTGAGGAAAATCAAGCGTGAAGCTGCCAAGATGCCATTCACCACCAGTTTTACCATATTTCATAGCTGCAACGTTACTGGAGTATCAAAAAGCACAAGGTGTGCGCTACTCAGGGACATGGCCAAGGTAAGGAAGGCTGAAAAATGACCACCTTTGAACAAGAAACATAAGATAAAACGTCAAGAATGGGCCAAGAAATATCTTAAGACTGATTTTTCAAAGGTTTTATGGACTGATGAAATGAGAGTGACTCTTGATGGGCCAGATGGATGGACCAGAGGCTGGATCAGTAAAGGGCAGAGAGCTCCACTCCAACTCAGACGCCAGCAAGGTGGAGGTGGGGTACTTGTATGGGCTAGTATCATCAAAGATGAAATTGTGGGACCTTTTCGGGTTGAGGATGGAGTGAAGCTCAACTCCCAGACCTACTGCCAGTTTCTAGAAGACAACTTCTTCAAGCAGTGGTACAGGAAAAAGTCGGTATCGTTCAAGAAAAACATGATTTTCATGCAGGACCATGCTCCATCACATGCATCCAACTACTCCACAGCATGGCTGGCCAGTAAAGGTCTAAAAGAAGAAAAAATAATGACATGGCCCCCTTGTTCACCTGATCTGAATCCCATAGAGAACCTGTGGTCCATCATAAAATGTGAGATCTACAGGGAGGGAAAACAGTACACCTCTCGGAACAGTGTCTGGGAGGCTGTGGTGGCTGCTGCACGCAATGTTGATCGAAAACAGATCAAGCAACTGACAGAATCTATGGATGGAAGGCTGTTACATAGTTACATAGTTACATAGTTTATAAGGCCGAAAAAAGACAAGCGTCCATGCAGTTCAGCCTATTTCTTGTGCACTGCAGCTATTCTGCAGTGTTGATCCAGGGGAAGGCAAAAAAAATCCATGCTGTATAGGCCAATTTACATCATTGAGGAAAAATTCACTTCCCGACTCCAATCTGGCAGTCAGATTAAATCCCTTGATTAATTAACTATCACTAAGCATAAGATGTAATTTTATTGTTCTCAAGAAAGGCATCCAGGCCTCTCTTGAACTCATTAAGTGAGTTGGACATCACCACTTCCTCTCCGAGAGAGTTCCAGAGTCTCACGGCTCTGACCGTAAAGAATCCCCTTCTATGCTGGTGCAGGAACCTCCTTTCCTCCAGACGCATAGTGTGCCCCCTCCTCTTTGTCACCATCCTTGGTATAAACAGGTCATGGGAAAGATCTCTGTACTGCCCCCTGATGTATTTATACATGTTTATGAGGTCTCCCCTAAGCCTTCTCTTTTCCAATGTAAATAAGCCTAATTTTGACAACCTCTCTGGGTATTCTAGTCCCTCCATTCCCTTTATTACCTTAGTCGCCCTTCTTTGTACCCTCTTTAGCTCCAATATGTCTTTCCTGAGCACCGGAGCCCAGAACTGTGCACAATATTCTAAGTGCGGCCTTACCAGCGCTTTATACAGAGGAAGAACAATGTTCTCATCATATGCCCCTATTCCTCTTCTGATGCATGCCATGACTCTATTTGCCTTCGCAGCTGCTGCCTGACACTGGGCACTCCAATTTAATTTGCTGTTAACCAAGACGCCCAGGTCCTTCTCCATGTCAGATTTCCCCAACGGTTTCCCATTTAATATGTATGGGTGACTGCTGTTTTTCTTTCCCATGTGCATGACCTTACATTTATCGGCATTGAACCCCATTTGCCATTTTTTGGCCCAACTCCCCAATTTATCTAAATCCTCCTGTAGCTGTGCCCTATCCTCATCTGTATTAACTACTTTACAAAGTTTAGTATCATCTGCAAATATTGCTATTTTGCTATGCAACCCTTCCACTAGATCATTAATAAATATATTAAATAATATAGGGCCCAAGACAGACCCTTGAGGCACCCCGCTAGTAACCCTGACACACCCTGAGCTTACTCCATTGATAACCACTCTCTGCTTTCTATCACTCAGCCAGCTATTTACCCACTTGCACACATTATCCCCCAGACCAAGCATTCTCATATTATATACCAACCTTTTGTGTGGCACAGTATCAAACGCTTTGGTGAAGTCAAGGTATACAACATCCACTGACTCTCCCCGGTCGAGCTGTGAGCTCACCTCCTCGTAGAAGGCGATCAGGTTTGTTTGGCAGGAGCGATCTCTCATGAATCCATGTTGATATGGAGTTAGACAGTTATTATCGTTAAGATATTCTACAATAGCATCTCTAAGAAATCCTTCAAACAATTTACCCACAACAGACGTTAAGCTCACTGGTCTATAGTTCCCAGGGTCACTTTTAGACCCCTTTTTGAATATTGGTACCACATTTGCTTCGCACCAGTCAAGTGTCATCATAAAGAAAGGTGGCTATATTGATCAGTAATTTTTTTAGTTTTGTTTTTTGCATGTCAGAAATGTTTATTTTTAAATTTTGTGCACTGATATTGGTTTACCTGGTGAAAATAAACAAGTGAGATAGGATTATATTTGGTTTTTACTAAGTTGCCTAATAATTCGGCACAGTAATAGTTACCTGCACAAACAGATATCCTCCTAAGATAGCCAAATCTAAAAAAAAAAAACACTCCAACTTCCAAAAATATTAAGCTTGGATAGTTATGAGTCTTTTGGGTTGATTGAGAACATAGTTGTTCATCAATAATAAAAATAATCCTCTAAAATACAACTTGCCTAATAATTCTGCACACAGTGTATATACCCTGCCTGCCTGTCTGCCTATATATTCTGCCTGCCTGCCTGACGTTTAATTGAGCACTGTTCCCATCGATTTGGGCAATTTTTGACCTGCTGCAGACCGCCGGAGGGGACCGCCAGAAACATGCTCGAGTTTCCCATAGACTTACATTGGGCTCATTGCTCGGGTCGAGCACCCGAGTATTCCAATGTGCTCGACCCGAGCTTCGAGCACCCGAGCATTTTAGTGCTCGCTCATCACTAGTTATTTCCTATCCATCACATAGGGAATAGCTTCTCAATACTTGGGACCCCACCTATCCCAAGGTTGGTGCTGTGAAGAGACCCATTCGAATGGAGCTGAGGTCGAGCATGCGCACCTCTGAGGTCGAGCATGCTCACCACCGCTCTATTCGTTCTCAATTTTAAAAACAATTTCTTTGTGTCTTGATAAGCGACCAAGTAGAACAAAAATGTTTTTGCACCGCGCTTTGTAAAAGGGCTTGCTCACACAGGCGTATAACACGGCTGAGTGCTATGCGGTGTTTTATCGGATATCACTCGCCCAATATTATACTATGGGGCAGTGCAGATCTGCGATTATTTCTCATGCCGATATGGTATGAGAAAACAATTACAGCATGCTGTGGGTGCATCTGAGAATCAAATCAGAAGTCTATGGGTGCGTGTGAAACACCAGACTGCAATCAGATGTCATCCCAGTGCAGTCTGATATACGCTGAGACAGGCAATGGAGGAGATGGAGAAATTACTTTTGCCATCTTCTCCGCACCTGTGTTGTGTTTCTCTCGTGTGAGACAATCAGACCACAGTAAGATGACACTCAGCTCACACTCTGACAGAGCTGTCATTTGCATAATTGGCCCCAATTCTCTTGCACAAGAGAACATATGCTTCTGTGACCCCGGCCTAAGGCCACATTCACACATTCAGTATTTGGTCAGTATTGTACGTGAGTATTTGTAAGTCAAAACCAGGAGTGGAACAATCAGAGTAAAAGTATAATAGAAACATGTCACTACTTCTGTATTTATGTAGTAAGCTTAGTTCTCTACCCATATCCATGTATTAAGCTTGTTTTTTCTCACGTAACCCTGCAGATAGCTTCGTTTTGCTCCCAAATCTATTTAGTAAGCTTGGTTGCTATTTTATGCAGCAGGCTGAGGTAAGTCGGTTACAGACCGGCCGCCGCAACTTGTGGGCCACTGTTGTGTGCTTGCCCCCCAGGCTAAAATTTGCCAACCAGCCCCTGTTTGCTAATGACCATCTAGATGCTCCAGAGGAGGCATGTGAGAAGGTCATGTGGTCAGATGAGACCAAAATATAACTTTTTGGTATCATCTCCACTCGCCGTGTTTGGTGGAAGAAGAAGGATGAGTACAATCCCAAGAAGAACCGTCCCAACTGTGAAGCATGGTGGGGGAAACATCATACTTTGGGGGTGCTTTGCTGCAAAGGGGACAGGATGTCTGCACCGTATTGAAGGGAGGATGGATGGGGTCATGTATCACGAGATTTTGGCCAACAACCTCCTTCCTTCAGTAGGAGCATTGAAGATGGGTCATGGCTGGGTCTTCCAGCATGACAATGACCCAAAACACACAGCCAGGGATACTAAGGAGTGGCTCCGTAAGAAGAATTTCAAGGTCCTGGAGTGGCCTAGCCAGTGTCCAGACCTGAACTCAATAGAAAATCTTTGGAGGGAGCTGAAACTCAATGTTGCCCAGCAATAGCCCTGAAACCTGAAAGATCTGGAGAAGATCTGTATGGAAGAGTGGACCAACATCCCTGCTGCAGTGTGTGCAAACTTGGTCAAGAAATACAGGAGGAAATGTCTGACCTCTGTAATTGCAATCAACGGTTTCTGTACCAAATACTAAGTTCTGTTTTTCTACTGTATTAAATACTTATTTCATGCAATAAAATGCTAATTAATTATGTAAAAATCATATAATGTGATTTTCTGGATCTTTTTTAGATTCTGTCTTTTACAGTGGAAGTGTACCTTTGATAAAAATTACTGACCTCTCCACTCTTTGTAAGTGGGAAGACTTGCAAAATCGGCAGTGTATCAAATACTTATTTTCCCTGCTGTATATGGGTCAAATGAGGAGTGGTCTTTGGCACCATTCCATTTCTTATGGAGTGAAAGTCCCCTTAAATAGAAATCGGCAATGATTAATAGTATCCAGGCGGTGTAGTGCTTCAAACATAATAGAATGTCCAATATATAGAAAAGAAGAAAAAGCAGAACTCACCAACTTCCTTAAGAACAGTCCTTTATTGCAAATAGCGGGACATGCGAGTGGCGTGCAGGGAGTGCGAGGGGAGGACCGCCGTTTCGCGTCTTAGCTGACGCTTACACGGGAGACCCGTAACAACGTTGGAAACAGCAAAACCTGCTTACGGATTCCCTTTAAAGAGTTTGGCCTCTTTTTTACTTTAGCAAATTTGTTGGGAATATAGATGACTGAATCTGTTTTTAGTGAATTGAATTCACTTGGAAATTTACAAATATTCAAACTTTCCAGGATTCATTTTTTTTTATCCACATAGTGTGGAAATCATAGAGGAAGGTGCTAAAGGATGCGGGAGAACTGGATGACGTGATATAGGTATTTTTTTTTCACCCTATGTTTATTATGGTCTGAGGTCTAGAGCAACCCCAAAGCATAATAAGGAACATTGTAACGGGTCTGGGAGGCGGAACCTCTGAGCTACTATACAAGGGGGCGGTCCTTGTAAGGGAGCGGGTGGCGACCAGGGAAGACGGGCAGGAAGTCACAGCAGGTGACCGGGACAGTCTCTGAGTGAACGGGCTGGAGGTCACGGCAAGTGACCGGGGCAGTCTCTGGATGAACGGGCAGATGGTCACGGCAAGTGACCGGGGCAGTCTCTGAATGAACGGGCAGATGGTCACGGCAAGTGACCGGGGCAGTCTCTAGGTAAAGGGTAGGTACGACCTGTGGCAGCTGATGATAGACGTGAGCTCCCAGGTGAGCAGGCGAGAGTCTCTGGATGAACGGGTGGTCACAGCATGTGACGTCGGAGCCTCCAGGAAGACCAACAGACAGGCGGCAGATGAGCGCTCCCAGGTGAGCGGGCAGAAGTCTCTGGACAGGCGGGTGGTCACAGCACGTGACGGCAGAGCCTCCAGGTAGGCTAGCAGACAGGCAGCAGATGAGCGCTCCCAGGTGAGCGGGCAGGAGTCACTGGACAGGCAGGTGGTCACAGCACGTGACGGCGGAGCCTCCAGGTAGGCTAGCAGGCAGGTAGCAGATGTGTGCTCCCAGGTGAGCAGGCAAGCTGGTCCATAGACAGACTGACAGGAGTTGGAAGGCAGACCGTCGGACCTCAGGCAAGCAGGCAGGTGGCTGATGTGCGCTCCCAGGTGAGCGGGCAGGCTGGTCCTTAGACAGACTGGCAGGACCTCAGACTAGCAGGCAGATAGCAGATAATCAGGCAGGAATAAGACAGCAAGCTAGCAGGAATCTGGCAGGTATCTGGCAGGTAACTGGCAACGGGACCTGAGGGCTGAAGCAGAGTAGTGAACAGTGCAACAACATTGCTCGGGCACCTCCATTTTGGAGGAGGTGCCTTATATATGGTGAAGTCCTCCGGCCATTGGCCCGGGACTTCTTAGGATGGCGCTCGCGGCCCCTTTAAGAGGGAGGGAGAGCGCGCGCGCCCTAAGCACAGTGGCCGGGAAGGAGCGCGCGCTGCCAGCAGAGCGGGAGGAGGATGCCGGGCACGGAGCAGAGAGTTGAGGGGAACAGCGTCCCTGCCTAGCAGAGGGCAGGGACGCCGGCGCTACAAACATTTAATTTGCATTGAATAAGTTCAATGTAAATTGTATTTTCCTGCTACATTTAAGCGATTTGCTGAATTTGAGTCTTGGTAGATTGACTCATCACTCGTTAGGGACATCATTTTGTAGGACTTATAAATATTAGTGTTGAGCGAACATGCTCGACGCTGCTCGGTACTCGCCCGAGCATCACGCTACTCGGGATGTTCGGCGAGCACCGAGCATTTCCGGGTTACTCGGGCGGGAGCTCGGGTCTCCGCCCTGCATGTTTGGCGCTCTTTACAGAGCCAATGAACATGCAGGGATTGCCAGCCAGTCACTGTAATGCTGCAGCCATGTTGGTTGTGGGCATTACAGTGATTGGCTGGCCACACAGCATCACCTCGAGTATTTAAAACAGGGCGCCGCCATCTTGGACACAGTCGCTCCGGATTAGACAGTGTAGGGACAGCGCTGCTGATTTAGGGAGAGATATAAACTGCGAAATAGTTAGTGTAGGGTCTGTAAAGGCTGCCAGAACAAACAAACAGTCCTTTTCAGGACTAATATCCATCTCAGATACCAGGCAGGCAGGCTGTATAGGAGACACAGTGGTTATACCAGCAAACGCTACATTACAGTCCTGTGTACTCCTGTTGCTGAAATTGCTGGACTTAGCACCAGGTGTCGGGGGCCAGGAAAAATCCTTTTTTTTTCATCTAAATCCTCCTTTTATTTTCCTCCTTCACACTGTACAAATACCCGTCTTATTAACCTTTTGGTGTCGTCCCCCCCCCCCAAAAAAAAAGTGTGTCTCTGATTTTTCAGACACAAATATAACTGTTGAAAATAGTCTGGTGTAGGCTAGAGAAACAGAAGTGTTGTTTTGCACTTCCACGGTTCAAACCTCTGTATTATCCATTTTGGGCCATTTGTATCTAAAAAAAAAAACAGTTTGAGTGTGTCGCTCACTGTTCAGCCGCAAATCTATATATTTAAAAAAGTCTGGTATACCCCAGTAAACAATAACTGTGGTTTTGCCATCCCACGGTAAAACATCTCTATTATTCAGGTTTTGGTATATTTTCCGTAAAGAAAAACAGTAGTGTCTCCTGACTGTTGTGACACAAAAATATATCTGTTGAAAATAGTCTTGTGTAGGCCCGACATCCCAGTGTGGTTTCGCAGTTCCACAGGTCAAATCGCTGTACTATCCAGTTTTGGGCCTTTGGTATCTAAAAAAAAAAGCAGTTTGAGTGTGTCGCTCACTGTTCAGCCGCAAATATCTCTATTTAAAAAAGTGTGGTATACCCCAGTAAACAATAACTGTGGTTTTGCCATCCCACGGTAAAAAATCTCTATTATTCAGCTTTTGGTAGTTTTTTCCGTAAAGAAAAACAGTAGTGTCTACTGACTGTTGTGACACAAAAATATATCTGTTGAAAATAGTCTTGTGTAGGCCCGACATCCCAGTGTAGTTTCGCAGTTCCATGGGTCAAATCGCTGTACTATCCAGTTTTGGGCCTTTGGTATCTAAAGACAAAGCAGTTTGAGTGTGTCGCTCACTGTTCAGCCGTAAATGTCTCTATTTAAAAAAGTGTGGTATACCCCAGTAAACAATAACTGTGGTTTTGCCATCCCACGGTAAAAAATCTCTATTATTCAGCTTTTGGTAGTTTTTTCCGTAAAGAAAAACAGTAGTGTCTCCTGACTGTTGTGACACAAAAATATATCAGTTGAAAATAGTCTTGTGTAGGCCCGACATCCCAGTGTGGTTTCGCAGTTCCACAGGTCAAATCGCTGTACTATCCAGTTTTGGGCCTTTGGTATCTAAAAAAAAAAGCAGTTTGAGTGTGTCGTTCACTGTTCAGCCGCAAATATCTCTATTTAAAAAAGTGTGGTATACCCCAGTAAACAATAACTGTGGTTTTGCCATCCCACGGTAAAAAATCTCTATTATTCAGCTTTTGGTAGTTTTTTCCGTAAAGAAAAACAGTAGTGTCTCCTGACTGTTGTGACACAAAAATATATCAGTTGAAAATAGTCTTGTGTAGGCCCGACATCCCAGTGTAGTTTCGCAGTTCCATGGGTCAAATCGCTGTACTATCCAGTTTTGGGCCTTTGGTATCTAAAGACAAAGCAGTTTGAGTGTGTCGCTCACTGTTCAGCCGTAAATGTCTCTATTTAAAAAAGTGTGGTATACCCCAGTAAACAATAACTGTGGTTTTGCCATCCCACGGTAAAAAATCTCTATTATTCAGCTTTTGGTAGTTTTTTCCGTAAAGAAAAACAGTAGTGTCTCCTGACTGTTGTGCCACAAAAATATATCTGTTGAAAATAGTCTTGTGTAGGTCCGACATCCCAGTGTGATTTCGCAGTTCCACGGGTCAAATCGCTGTACTATCCAGTTTTGGGCCTTTGGTATCTAAAAAAAAAGCAGTTTGAGTGTGTCGCTCACTGTTCAGCCGCAAACATCTCTATTTAAAAAAGTGTGGTACACCCCAATAAACAATAACTGTGGTTTTGCCATCCCACGGTAAAAAATCTCTATTATTCAGCTTTTGGTAGTTTTTTCCGTAAAGAAAAACAGTAGTGTCTCCTGACTGTTGTGACACAAAAATATATCAGCTGAAAATAGTCTTGTGTAGGCCTGACATCCCAGTGTGGTTTCGCAGTTCCACAGGTCAAATCGCTGTACTATCCAGTTTTGGGCCTTTGGTATCTAAAAAAAAAGAAGTTTGAGTGTGTCGTTCACTGTTCAGCCGCAAATATCTCTGTTTAAAAAAGTGTGGTATACCCCAGTAAACAATAACTGTGGTTTTCCTCTTCCACGGTTCTAATCTACTCTTTATTACCCTTTTTCCATTGATAGTGCAAGTGTAAGCTATTTTACTTCATTTACAATGGGCAAGGCGCGTGGCAAGGGACGTGGAAGTGGACGTTCTGGTGATGGTTCGTGCAGAGAACGGGGCCGAGGCCAAGGTGAAAATGTGCCACAACCAACAGCCACACCTTCTCGCTCCCACTTCTTGACCAAATTACTAGGGAAGCACAGAACAACACCAGTATTGAGAACTGATCAGTGTGAACAGGTTATTAATTGGATAGCAGATAACACTTCCAGTTACCTGGGCACCGCCACCTCCGGTCTGTCTTCCACACGGTCAAATCTTAGTAGCCGTGAGTCTCGACCGCATACTCCTCCTCACCCTGATGCTCCTCCCTCCCACCATGCCGAGTGTCGCCAGACAGCAAGTGATCCCACACTTGGACACTCTGAAGAGCTGTTCACTGGTCCATTTCCATATTTGTGCCCCTCGCCTGATACGCTTGAAGTGGTGGAAGAGGAGATCCCATGTTGCGATGCCCAAATATTTGAACAGCCACGGCCACAGGAAGTCGACGTTGGCAATCTGTCACAAGAGGTGGACGATGACGAGACACAATTGCCAGGAAGTGAGGAGGAGGATCGTGGTGCGCAAGTGGAAGAGGAGGAGGTGGTGGATGATCTAGTAACTGACCCAACGTGGAAGGAGGACATGCAGAGTGAGGCCAGCAGCACACAGGGGGAGGGAGGCAGAGTACCCCAACAGGCAGGAAGAAGCAGTGTGGTGGCCGCAGACAGAAGGCAGGCAACCGTTCCCCGTAGCACCAACACAAGGGACGTTGCCAGTACAAGCGGTAGGTCTTCCAGAGTCTGGAATTTTTTTAAAGACTCTGCTGATAACCCCAAAAAGGCCATATGTTCCACCTGCCATGCCAGCATCAACAGGGGTGACAAAACTACCAGCCTGACCACCACCAGCATGATCAGGCACATGGCAGCAAAGCACCCGACTTTGTGGGGCGAAACCCAGGGTCCACGACCAGTGTCAGCGGGTGTCACCACTGCTTCTTCCACTGTTGTGCGTGCAATAGAACCCCCTGTTGTGTGTGCAAGGCAATCCCCTGTCCATACTGCATGTAAAGATGCCCCCTCCTCTCAGTCTTCACTTGTTATGGCAGTTTATCAAGAAACAGCATCAACGTCCACGTCCCGCCGCAGCGTTCAATTGTCCATATCCCAGACCTTTGAACGAAAGCGGAAATTTGCAGCTAACGCCCCACAGGCCACAGTCCTAAATTCGCACATTTCACGACTGCTTGCATTGGAAATGCTGCCTTTTAGGCTGGTGGAGACGGAATCCTTCCGCAATCTTATGGCGGTGGCCGTCCCTCGGTACTCGGTCCCCAGCCGACACTATTTTGCCCGGTGTGCCATCCCCGCACTACACAAGCACGTGTCCCAAAGCATCTGCCGTGCCCTCAACAACGCAGTTACTGGGAGAGTCCACCTGACAACGGACACGTGGACAAGTGCTTGTGGCCAGGGACGGTACATCTCTCTGACGGCACACTGGGTAAACATAGTGGAAGCCGGGACCCAGTCAGACCTTGGGACGGAACACATCCTCCCCACACCGAGGATTGCGGGCCCTATGTCAGTCAGAGTTGCCCCCACAGTGTACAGCTCCTGCGCATCCTCCTCCTCCTCCTCCTCCTCATGTTCAGCCTCCATATCAGATATCACCACATCAGTTACAAGCTGGAAGCATTGCAGTACTGCCTCCGCCAAGCGGCAACAGGCTGTGCTGAAACTCATAAGGTTAGGTGATAAACCTCACACTGCTTGTGAGTTGTGGACAGCTGTAAAAGAGCAGGCAGATCTGTGGCTGAGACCGCTGAACCTACATCCCGGCATGGGCGTGTGTGACAGTGGCCGTAACCTGGTGGCGGCTCTGAGGCGAGGTGAGATCACACACGTACCATGCCTGGCTCATGTGCTTAACCTCGTGGTTCAGCGGTTTCTTAAATCGTACCCCGAGTTGCCAGATCTGCTCGTGAAAGTACGCCGCCTGTCAGCTCATTTTCGCAAGTCGGCTACAGCTTCCGCCGCCCTTGCTGTGTTGCAGCAGCGTTTGCAGCTTCCGGCACACCGACTGGTGTGTGATGTCCCCACATGTTGGAACTCTACCCTCCACATGTTGCAAAGGATTTGTGAGCAGAAGAGAGTAGTTGTGGAGTACCAGCTGCAACAAGGCCGTCGATATTTAGGTCAGACTCCACACATAAGACCTCAGGAGTGGACCTGGATGTCTGACATATGTACCATCCTGACAAACTTTGAGGAGGCCACCAAGATGTTGAGTGGCGATGGCGCCATCATTAGTGTCAGCATCCCACTTGTCTGTCTTTTGCAACGCTCTCTGCAGAGAATTAAAGAGGAGGCATTGCAGCCAGAGTATGATGAGATGGATCAAGAAGCCGTAGCGGGTGATTACACACAGCCCAGCCTCATCTCATCCCAACGTGCATTGGGGGACAATGAGGGAGAGGAGGAGGAGGAGGAGAAGGAAGAACAGGAGCTGCTATCATGCGTTGTAGACGGTAGCACCTGTACAAGTGTCATACCGTCGGTTCAGCGTGGGTGGCCTGAGGACAGGGGGGAGGAGGAAGAGGTGGAGGAGGAGGAGAGCATGGTCAGTCGTCATCTTGGTGAGGACACGGAAATCTTGCCCTTACCAGTCTGGCAAGCATGGCTGACTTTATGTTACGCTGCCTTAACCGTGACCCTCGCGTTGTCAAAATGTTGGGTGACAGTCATTACTGGTTGATGACACTTGTAGACCCCCGCTACAAGGAGAACTTTCACTCTCTTATTCCTGAGGTGGAGAGGTCTACAAAAATGGGGCAGTACCAGAAGGCCCTTGCTGCAGAACTCTTAAAAAAATTCCCATCTGAACACGCTAGCGGCAGAGGTCACAGTTCGTTGCCCAACCAAGGTGTACAGGCGAGAGAGATGCAACTCCAATCCAGCAGAGGCAGGGGAACACTGTCAATGTTCTGGGACAGTTTTCTGACACCCGCCCAGCTTACAGGCCCTGAGGCGTGGGTTACTCTCACAAGGAGTGGAAAGTTTAAAAAGATGGTGAGGGAGTACCTTGCCAACGTACCAGCGTCCTCCGTGATTCCTCTGTGCCTTTTAATTATTGGGTATCCAAGCTGGACACTTGGAATGAACTCGCTCTGTACGCCTTGGAGGTCCTGGCCTGCCCTGCCGCTAGCATGTTATCGGAGCGTGTTTTTAGTGCCGCTGGGGGAATTATAACTGATAAGCGCACTCGCCTGTCAACTGACAATGCTGACAAGCTGACCCTTATCAAAATGAACAAGGGCTGGATTGGACCAGACTTCTCATCACCACCAAATGAAAGCAGAGTAACATAAAGTCAAATCCACTGTGTTATTTCGGGAGGTGTAGTCACATGCACCGCTTCACACCCACACATGGGTATACGCTTCCTCGTTTCGGCTGTTTTATCTTCTTCTCCTTATCCTCAGCCTCCACCACCACTATACCACCAGGGTGCCAGCATTGCAAGTTCCTACATCCTTATTTTTGGCAGCTTTTGCTTGCAAGGCATAAGCAAATACTATGGGACACCCACTCCCCAATAATGGGACTTATGTTTGTAATATGCTGTACTGCATGGCTCTTGTAAGGGGCATTGCAAGTTGCTCCGTCCTAATTTTTGGCAGCTTTTGCTTGGAAAGCATAAGCAAATACTATGGGAGACCCACTCTCCAATAATGGGACTTATGTTTGTAATATGCTGTACTGCATGGCTCTTGTAAGGGGCATTGCAAGTTGCTCCTTCCTAATTTTTGGCAGCTTTTGCTTGCAAGGCATAAGCAAATACTATGGGACACCCACTCCCCAATAATGGGACTTATGTTTGTAATATGCTGTACTGCATGGCTCTTGTAAGGGGCATTGCAAGTTGCTCCGTCCTAATTTTTGGCAGCTTTTGCTTGCAAGGCATAAGCAAATACTATGGGACACCCACTCCCCAATAATGGGACTTATGTTTGTAATATGCTGTACTGCATGTGACGCGCCCCCTGGGCCGTGTGCACACGTGTGTGGGATACCCGGTGCCGGGTCTCTGGGGTCTGTAGTCTCCGTGGCGGTGACCCGGTCCCGTGGCTCAGGCTGGTCAAACCAGTGGCAGTCTTTCTTAGGTTTTGAGGTTAATTGTCCAACTGCGCCACCCGTGGATTGCAGTCAGGGAGTACCACCGCTGCGAGGCAGACCGCTGAGGCTGGTGTTGTATGCGCAGCAGAGAATGGGATAACTCCCCATGGGAGGAGTATAGCCTCAGGGCAGTGAGTGTGGATGATGGGGTTGATGGTGCACGAGCGCAGCAGGAACGACTCAGAGTCTTTGCAGTGCAGTTCAGGGTCTTTACTGATGATTATAAGGTAGACCCTCCCGGGAGTACTGGCTAGCATAAGAGGCCTGGTCAGTCTGTGAGAAAGCAGGAGTTCCCCTGGCCAGGTGGAGTTGTAGGCCTCCCCGTCTGTCTGCACTCTTACTGGCTACCTTGCTGTAAGTGGGTAGAAGTAGCCCACGTCCCTGAGTGTACCGTGTAGTGCTCACCCGTATGGCTGGTGACTTGGGGCCTTCTGTTAGCCTCCGCTCCACGACGGCGGTGCTGGTCCCTTGCTTGTGACTGAGCCTCCGGGCTTCTATGGCCAGAGGACCTGAAATCCCCTGCCGACTGGTTTCTGCTGCTGGATATATAAGTCCTCACAGCCTCGGACTCCTGTGTCCGGTTCCTATTGTCTTGTGTCAGGGCGAGCTCTGCTCAGCTTCCAGCCCCTGGTCTTTAGCTAATAGCTCCTACAGAGCTCCTTGCTGTTACTTTCCCTTGCTCTCACTCTGACTCTGACTGTTCTCTGTTCTCTGACTCACTCAACCCCGCCCCAGATCCAGTTTATAAGGGCAGAATTCTCCCCTCCCAGGACTGGGGCAGGAGGATGTTGCATGTTTAAGGGATCCTGACCAGGAAACCTCCCACTTGCTCTCCGACGTAATATCTCTATTACTGTGGTGACCAGACCCCTGGGGTGCCACACATGGCTCTTGTAAGGGGCATTGCAGTTCCTCATAATTTTTGGAAAGCCTTCCATTCACTGCTTAGGCCAACAGTGCACAGGAGACCCAGTTGCTATAAATGGAAAAAAAGGTTTAGTTGACGCCCTCTGACCTCCATGTCATTTCCAAGGGGCATTGGAGTGCCTCGAAATTTTTGGTAGGCATTGCACTCACTGTATGCCCTATAACTGTGTAGCCGAACCGCTCCTTTTGTTACAGAAACATATCCTACAAGACATATCTGGTTGACTGGCCTGATATTGATGTGAATGGTCCCTGTTCCTCCTGCTCTTTCTCCTTTGCCACTACCTCATCCATCATTTATCACCTGAAGCTTTGTTTTAACGGGAGTCATAGAACTTGGATAGTAGCAGGAAAACATCCAGCAATCCTCGGAGGAGGTAGGATATGCGCCAAAACGCTGACCACCTCAGGCCTAGCCGCTACTACATACATGCGCTTGCATTCCAACAAAACAAAGCAGATGCTAACTTCTATCATCCTCATCATGCTCCTCACCTTGGCACTCTCAACTCCCCTGATGGAGAAGCCAGGGCCCACCGGAGGAGTCTGATAGTCCGGTGGGCTCGGCCAATGCTGCCCTAAAGCAGGCCAGGCTAAGAAAAGTGTGGGAAAGGTTACCGGGACAAATAGGGGTGGCTGGGGACCGAGTTTGGACACCCGGCCACCCCCTGGAGGCTGGGGAGCAAGCGGGGACACCCGGCCACCAGGCGGCTGGGGACTGAGTATGGATACCAGGCTGCCGACACAGCCATGGCGTGGTGGCCAGATTCCGCCTCCACATGCCTAAAAGGCCCAATTTAAAGTGCAAGCAAGCAAGCAGTATGGTATTGGAGCCTGGGGGTGGGTGGGTGGCAGGTTGCATACTTGCGCTTGCATTGCAAGGAATGGGAGAGGTACAATTGAACACTGCCTTGGGACAAGGACTTGAATGGGGATAGTTGCAAGTCTGCAATGACAGGTGCAAGGTGGGAGGCATCTTCGCATGTACCATGAACAGGGGTTTGGCATGCACACACTACAGCGGAATAGGCTCTCCTTCCCACTAAATGCACTGGGGAGGGCACAGGTAATGTTTTGGTATACGTGCTTAATCTTATGTATAAGGCACACCAGGACAAATAGGGGCGGCTGGGGACTGAGTATGGATACCTCGCTGCCGAAGCAGCCATGAGGTAGTGGCCAGCTTCGGCCTCCTCCAAACTAAAAGGCCCCATTTCAAGTGCAAGCTAGCAGTATGGAATTGTAGTCTGGGGGTGGGTGGGTGGCAGGCTGCACACTTACACTTGCATTAAAAGAAAACATAGCAGATGCTAACTTCTGTCATCATCATCATGCTCCTCACCTTGGCACTCTCAACTCCACCGATGGAGAAGTCAGGGCCCACCGGAGGAGTCTGGTTCTCTGGTGGGCTCGTCCAATGCTGCCTAAAGCAGGCCGGGCTAAGAAAAGTGTGTGGGGGGATGTTCCAAGGAGAACTAGAGGTGGCTGGGGACCGTTTATGGACACCCGGCTGCCCCCAGGCGGCTGGTGACCGTGTGTGGACACCCGGCCGCCGGGCAGCTGGGGACTGAGTATGGATTCCAGGCCGCCAACACAGCCATGACGTGGTGGCCAGATTCCGCCTCCACATGCCTAAAAGGCCCAATTTCGAGTTCAAGCAAGCAAGCAGTATGGTATTGCAGCCTGGGGGTGGGTGGGTGGCAGGCTGCATACTTGCGCTTGTATTGCAAGGAATGGGGGAGGTACAATTGAACACTGCCCTGGGACTAGAACTTGCATGGGGATAGTTGCAAGTCTGCATCTTCTGATGCTGCAAGGATCACTTATGATGGGCACACTTTTAGACAGTGACCTGGGAGTCAGAGATGCTTCCAGGGGTCTGCCCCATGCTGTTCCCATGTATTTTCAGCACTTTATGCATGTGTCACACAGCACATGGCCAGATAAGGTTGTAAAATGTTAAAATGACATTTCCCGGTGAATGCATTTGTCATAGTTGAAAGCAATACAAAAGTGCAAAAACGCATAAAAAATGCTACTTGTGAACATAGCCGAAGGTGTGGAGGAGTATTTTTGTTTTTGATCATTTATTTTAACTTATACACAAGTCTTTTCCCTGGAAAGGATGTTCCTTAACATATTTCACAGGAAAAAAGTTTCACTTTCGTTTTTGAACGTTTTATTGTGAGCCCGTAAAAGTGGCTTAATACCTCTGACCACGTTGTTGATAGCAGTGACCTGGGGGTCAGAAATGTTTCCTGGGGCGATCCCCATGCTGTCCCCATGTCATTTGAGCACTGTCACTATCGTTTTGGGCACTTGTTAGGCTTTTAAAAGACTGCCAGGGGTGCCACCGCAAAAATGCTCGAGTCTCCCATAGACTAACATTGGGCTCGTTGCTCGGGTCGAGCACCCGAGTATCACGGCGAGCTCAGCCCGAGCTTCGAGCACCCGGCATTTTAGTGCTCGCTCAACACTAATAAATATGTATTAGATGTTCTCCTTCTTCCTCACAGTTTGCCCCACTATCCTGTTCTCAAACAGACAGTTGAGTTTTTTTTTCAGCTACAGTCTGATCATGAACTGGTATTGGTAATTTTGATCTGTGACTTGGATCAAAAATGGACATGTCTCTGTTATTTTTTTGTGGACACACAGTTTTAAAAAAGCATGTACATGTAAACAGCTCCAAAGATTATAATGGGTACCCATTGTGTCCGTGAAAACCACAAAGAGAACACGTGAAAAATGGACGTCTGACTGACGCCTTAATTGCCAAGCCTTTTTGGACCTTAACAATGAATTATGTTTTTTAAATTTCAGGATATCGACACCCATGTCATATATTTTTTCATTATGTGGCTGTGTGAGACCTTGCTTCCTTACAGGAATATTTTTATACAAGTTATATTTTTTGGTGCTGTTTGTGGAAACTTCTTAATTGCTACATATTTTATAGATTTTTTTTATGGTTCACATATATAAGCTTAATTCAGCATTGTGTTTTTGTTTTGTTTTTACAGCATTTACATTTCACACTGCAGAACTTAAAAAATGGATTCTTTAGATTATTGCAGTCATGGAGCTAACTTTTATGTAATGTAATATATTTTACATTTAATATATATATATTTTTTAATTAGATTACATTTCTTTTAATTATTTTTTTCTCAATTACTTTTATATTTCATCCTTTTTATCCCATTTAGGGGTTATTATTCCCATCTTCAAAAATGGATAATGTCAGAAATTTAAAAAATAAGATTCTTTTAAAATAAATTATTTTTTCAATGTTTGTAGTTACCTATTGAAATAGATTGGGATCACGAGAGCAGGTTTATGTTAGCACTACTGTATCACTTTTTGTCTGCTGGACTGGATGATGTTATGAGTACAGTATGGGAGTGCACACATTCGCGTCAGTGATGATGCAGCTGGCCTAGATCATCACTCAAGTAGGAGCACTGGACCACTCACCAACCAACCAGGATGTTGGCAGACTGGGCACCGGTGTACTCCTAAACAGGAAAGATGGAAATAGCCCTTTAAGTGATTACTATTCAACATGTTTTAAACTATATACTGCTGTATACTAATATATTATATATCTGTGTCATCGTGATAGAGGGTGTTGTTAGGTCAACTCTTGTTTCTAAAGCTCACCTCTTAGCTTGAGTAGTTGCCAGTGATAGCTTGCTATAATCTGTTTTGGAGCTGGAGCTGGAGGTGTGTTTCCCCTTTCTGTAATCTGGGAGCACATAGAGTGATTGCTGTTTCTATATCCTTGTCTGTTTCCCTTTGTGTCTTTATGTTAGAGCAGGACTAGCATTCCTGCTGCCCTACGCACTAGTCAGGGACATTCCCAGGGTAAGACAGAGATAGGAACATGATCGCCACACCGGGTGAAAGAACCCATCTAGGGATGATAGGGAGCTAAGGTTTGCACAAGACAAGTGTCAGGGGTGTTCTCCTTTTAATCTTTCCCCAGTGGCAGAGCACCCCTTCCCTTCTGTCTCACCATGTGTTGTCTTGCTTCTGGCAGAAGCGTGACAGCAACCCAATGGAAATGGGGTCCACTATGAATATGCCATTGACTGTGTTAAAATGCTGGGATTGGACTTTCCATGGATTCCAATCGTTAGTAAATGAGTTTGGCTGGCATTGGATAGTTGAGCAGACATTTCAGGTAGCTGGAAACACTAGACATGATCAAATCAAATCCAAGTGAATAAAAAAAAACAGTAGAAGTGATGCAATGTAACAACTAGGAGCTTGTGCTTTACATAAATATAGAGAAAAGTACACTACCCAAGGTGTCATTGTATTCGCTTGTCTTATGGCATCTTCTTCAGTTTGTTTTCTTGGCTATTTCTTTGACTCCTGAATGGAAATGATCATTCGGGGATTAATAAAGCAGTGAAGTATGACCTCGCAGCAGAGCATTACATTTTGTATATTTACAAAGTGCAACAAAGCAGCAGTTGGTGTAATTCTTTCCGTGTCCCCAGGTTATACTTTGTGTAATAAAAATTATGCATGTATGAGAATCCTGACATTTAAACAATAAAGGACAGAACTAATGGGCTGCTCTTATTTTTCTTTACTTTATCATCTGTAAGAAAGAAAATCTATTTTATTTTCTGAATTAGCTGCTGGTTAGAATATGTATGAGGCCGAATTTTTCTCTGAGAACACGGAATATGAACATAAACACTTCCTTGGAGACACTTTTGTTATAGTCTTTTTTTACTTCTACTCATCAACACAAACTTCACATTTATTACATTTGTAAATTGCTTTCAGTTATATCGTATATGTGTAACGCTGAGATGGTATATAACACATAGCACTGACACATGGTTACTCAGCTCCCATGTTATGATAAGGTAAATGTGCTGATATCACCGGTCCTAGCTAATTTTGTTCCAGCTGTAAATTCCTTGTCATAAAACAATTTATAGGAAATAGGCACCTGCTATTAATGGGCCATATATAGAGCAAGGAGAGTGATTAATGGTAGGGAGACTGTTCCAATCTACAATACTATGCTATAAAATTCTACATGGTCACTCCATTTTCCAACAACAAAAGTCGAGGACACAAGAAGGCTCTCATTATCACATAATATCACTGCTTATTGATTACTAATAGTTAATAGTAATAGTAGAGTTGTGGGAATAGATGATAATAATAATAGTATAGTAATAGACTACTTCACAACGAAACAAGTAACATGCTAAATATTGAGTTTTTCAACATTTTTTTCCTCCAAGATAAGGGGATAACTTGCCACCTCATTCCCCAGCAAACCTAAAATAGGAGCTGTAGAAGCCCCACCTTAAATGAAGCAGAGGTGCGAATGCTCAACCACCTCTCCATTCAGTGTCTATCAGATTCCAGGAGAAAGTGGAGCGATATACTTGGCTGTTTCCAGCAGTCCCATTGACAATAGCTATGCCTGCACCATTCCGGCACATGTTAGCTATATTACATAGCTGGAAACTGCCCTTAAAAAAGTTGCCTACTCCTTTATCATTGATGACCTATCCTCTGGATAGGTCATCAATGACTGATCAGTTGGGGTCCGACTCCCGGCACCCCCACTGATAAGCTGCTCTCGGTGTCTGTGTCGGCGGCGGTGGCTGCCAGCCGGATATGCTCAATTGCGTAGCTGCTCCATCTTCCGATGTGGATGTACAGTACCAAGCCACGGCCACTATCAGAAGTCGGAGAAGCTCCACAATTGAGCTTTTCTTGGCCAGTGGCCACCGCCGCCGACAACGAAAACAGCTGATTGGCGGGGGTGCCCGGTGTCAACCACAACAAATCAGACATTGATGATGTATCCTAAGGATAGGTCATTAATGATAAAGTAGTAGACAACCTCTTTAGTAGTAGTGATCAGTGCTACTGCCAACGGCTGTTGTTAACCTTAACATTTAAATGCCTCAGTCTGGTCCAGGTTTTCGTTTGGGCACCCATCGACCTTCCCCTGCAACACAATCAAGGTCAGCCATGGCTGTCAGGGTCCTGTTGAAGGCACCCATGCCTGTTAATTCTCTTGTGACATCCAGCCACAGGCTGGGCGTGATAGGAGACTGTGAGTTTAATTGAGATCAAACGATTGCAGCACTAGCGGACACAGACAGTAAAGGGCCCCTGTGCAAGAACAATATATGGTCCCTTTAAAAGTCCAAAAGCTCATCATAATGCACAACCTGGTTTGGAGGTAGAAATGGGCCCCCTTTCCTCTGGGGCCCCTGTGTGACTGCACAGGTTGCACCAATGATATGTCCACACCTGGATTCAGGTTCCAGTTCTCTATAGCAGCGTTCCCCAACACCATTCCTCAAGGCCCACCAACAGGTCATGTTTTCAGGATTTCCTTAGTATTGCACAGGTGATAATTGCCTCACCTCCACATGCAATAATTCCACCACCGGTGCAATACTAAGGAAATCCTGAAAACTTGATCTGTTGGTGGGCCTTGAGGACTGGAGTTGGGGAACCCTGCTCCATATAGACTGAAAAGGAAATGAAGAATAAAAAAAAAAGGTTTTTAAGACTGTAAAAAAAAATATTTAAAAACTCAAAGCAACTCCTTTTCCATAGTTAAAAATAAAGAAATGTAAAAAATAAAAGTATTCATATTTGGTATTGCAGCGTTCATAAAAGTTTGATATATTAAAACATAAAATTATGGTCTTATGAAAAGAAAAGGAAAATATAACAATGTAAAAATGAAAATTGGCTGCGCCCTTATGGGGTGAAAAGGTAATACAATTATTATTATGATTGGCCCTAGGTATGGCATAGTGCACTAGGCATTATGTGCGTTCAATCATCTGAGCAGAGATAAAATGTGAAACTCTTCAGATCAAAGAAGAATTAGTCATGTAACTACCCAAATATCATATGCATTTTGCAGTACTGCCATCTATTTTATCAATTCACTTGAGCATAAGTAGGAGTTTAAGCTTCGTACCACTTTAAGGCCAGGGGTGTATGAAAAATCTGCATTTTTTTCATCCGTATTGTCATGCGTATGTCATCTGTTCCCATCATGTCCGTTTTTATATCAACAATTTAAAACTTAATGATTGCAATCAATCTGTAAAAACCTAAATTCTATATGGATGATGTCCATGCGGTATTCGTTTTTTTAAAGCACCAATTGAGTTTAATGGTCAAGTTTGATACGAGAAGTAGATCAGAACATTGAATGCTGTGACTTATTTACACTTTAGTCAGTATGTAAAAATGCTCATGTGAAATATGACATTGATTTGAAGTGGTCAGTGTGCTGTTCTTATGCTATCCATTTTTGCATACAGCATATGGACGGATAATACGATCCATTAGGGCTCCATTCAGTGTTATACTAATTATCTATAGGGAAAAATTACATAGAGCTCCCCAGCGGTCATACATTTATGCTATATTTGACGCCATTTCCTGGTGTACATTATAGTATATTTGTCAGGCCACAACACCCCTGTGTTAAACTCCACTCAACTTCATTCAGGCAACTGTTTTTCATGTACATATTCTTTCAATGTTTTTCATAGATAGAACTAATACCCTTTAAATTGTATGGGGATGTTCACATGTTATTGCTTTTTTGCGGACCAAGTGTTGACAAAAAAATAAAACTGAGTCAAGGATCAAACTCTGCCATTCAAATTATTGGGTCCTTGAAAAAATTGGACAGCACACGTGTCACATACACACTTCTCAGCACCTGACGTGGGGTCCAATTGCAACGGTTAATTTATCTTCTCTTACTCAGTCTTGCACTAAACCTCTGTTATAGGCTGCAAAGTGAGCATATATCACACCCCAACACAGTCTACACACCTTGGATGCACAACATGCTCCCATAACTCAAACACGCGGGGTGATGAGTCTCTGAAATATACACTACTGTCTGGCAGTCAAAAGGCCACATGTTGTATTCTTTGAAAGTCTATGGATTCTTTAGACTAACGTTTTAAGCTTTATTTAAAAAAATACAGTGCTTACAAGAAAAGGTATAAAAAGGCAAAAATAAAGAGACACACAAATAAGCAAAACAGTTATAAAATAAAAATGGAGAAACAGCAAAAATACCTAATCATTTTCATCTAAAGTTATTCTTCTGCTTCCTTGAGGGTAGGAGAAAGGGTTTATTGATCATATCCAAATGTACATGACTCCCACATTTGAACACCTTTACATTGTGTAGCCCATTTTTTATGTGGCTGGTCCAGGATGGTCTACATTTTAACACGAGAAATGGGTAAAAATGGCACCAAAATTTGTTACACAATTTCTGCTGAACGTACAAATACCCCATATGTGGCTGTACAACTGCTTAGCCACACGGCGAGGCTCGGCCGAGAAGGAGCACTATTTGCCTCATGGAGCACAGATTTTTCTAGAATAGTTTGCGGACTCCATATACAAAGCCCCTAAATGCCAGAAGAGCAGAATTCCCCCTCAAGTGACCCCATTTTGGAAATTACACCACACTGGGAATTTATCTACAGGTGTAGTAATGATTTTGACTCTATGGGTGTTTTCCAGAAACAAGCAGAAGTGGATGTGACTGAGTGAAAATTACAAATCTGATATTGTAGTGACCAGTACATTGTAGTGACCAATACACTGTAGTGACCAGTACGTTGTTGTGTCCATACATTGTGCCCAGCTGGTGCTTCTGGAGACATGCACCCTGTAAATTAGGTGTGCTCCCATCACTACAAAAATGCCAAACAAGAGGATTCTAAATGTGGTTTAGGCACACTGGGGCTCAGAAGGGAGGGGGGCGTTTGGTTTTGTGAACGCAGAATTCCCTGCATTTCTTTTGGGGAGCAAAGAGCCGTAGCACTTTTCCACAGCCTTTGTGCTATCAGTAGAGTGGAAATGCCCTATATTTTAGTTGACAGATGACAGAGCAGAGTGAGGACTTTTTTTTGTAGATTGAATTGAAGCTGCTATTGACAGCGGTATCAGAGGGGTTAAATGCACACGATCGGTGATAGCACTGACCGTGGGCATTACTGCAGGGTGTCAGCTATGATGTATACTTGACAGCCGTTGATGATCGCTCCAGCCAGGGTGATCGTCGCACTGTATTCATATGGCAATTTGTGAGAATGTAGTTCCCACAGCGTCGTACATGTACATCGCATGTCGTGAAGGGATTAAAATTGTTGGTCTGTAACTGGATTGTGGGCTAGCTAGGGGTAGGCACCTTGCATATTAAATACCTTGTTTCTGCCAACTACCTCCATACTTACAGTAGATAGGAAACTACCTGCCGGGTCTCAAAGGACCATCTGCCCAATCTTTCAAGCTCAGGCTCACCAGGCCGAGGTGTCAGGAATGACACTCTCTGTAGTCCGCGTGAAACCCCCCTTGGTTCTGAGTTCCTGTAATAAGGGTGCATAGATGTTATGGCTCTTGGTGTAGTGTCAATCATGTGAATGGCAGACTTCATCTAATGTTATTTTAATGATATTATAATTTCCCTTACAACATGGTTGCCATCTGTGTGTCATCTGAGTGCTGTTTGAGTTTTTGCTTTGGTTTAATGAGTAGGAGAAGCTTGGAAGTTTTATTTTTTGCATATGAGAATAACTGATGACACTCTGATAGTAAAAATTGACACTCGCACAAGAAATACATAGATCCAGCACACTGAAAAAAAAAGTCAATTTTCTTCTTTTTACGCAAAAAAAAACCCTGTCTGTTTAGGGCCTTAGTTAGACCTCTGCTCCTGAGATGTAAATCAGGAACTGCACAACTGTTTATTGTTGAGTTTGGCAGTGACCTTTCCTGTGTCCTACTAGATCAGTTTTAGAATAAAAAATGTAATTTACAAAAAAGAAACAGTCAGCTCTGTGTAATGAGAACAGCACAATTAACAGGGCGTTTCAGTCAATCTGGAAATAAGTGGCACCTGTGGGATTGGGGTATAAATCCTCCTAATCTCCTGCTTTTGACTAGACCTTTATTAGTGCAATTTAATTCCTCTCCAGCCACAAGAACCTGGTGACAGGTGACCAAGAGCCGGAACGTTTGCTAATCAATGAAAGTAAAAGTGATCGCTCCTCTTCTGATGGATGAGCAAATTAATGCCTTTCCACTAGAATGCTCATCAGCACAGCATTGATTAAATAGGACGGAATATGCTACAGGCTTCATTTGTTCAATCACAATTGTCTCAGCTGCTCGTCTCTATTCTCTAATTTTATTAATTGCGGAAAGCTCAGTCTTCATTCACCCTCTGTAATGGCTAAGTATGAAGACTTTTCATACAGTTACTTTTATGTTCACTTAGAGTTTATAGACATTGGTCTCAGTAGACAAGTACCGAAAACACATTACATTTCATTTTTTTTTATTCCACAAGGATTTTGGTACTACTAGAAATGTTTTTTTTTTCATGTAGAGTATGCCAAGCTGTTAAATTTTATGCCTTATGAAATAGATAAGCTTATGAAATAGTTTTTTTATAGGAACATTTTGTCAGACCATTAAAGTAAACCTGTCATGCTAAACATGTTGATCAAGTTGTCATCTGCATGTTCTAAAGCAAGAGTGTTGCAGAATCATATATAGTTTTTTAGAAAATGTTAAGTAATTAATCTAAATCCCAGCTCATCCTGTGATTCTGTTTGAGTGTGCAAACAGGAATAGTTGTCAACAAGCTTGAACTGGCCTACCAGGGAGCAGGGGAATTCACTGGTGGACCCTGCCACTCAGCCAGCAATGAAGTGTGATGGAAGGCCCTACCACCTACTACCTTCTGTCCTACCACTGCTATGCACTGATCAGCTAATCTGCATCCACAGTGGCATACTCTCTCCTTCACCAGCTGTGCTTGTGCTAGCTATTGAAGGCAGACTGACACCTCTGTAGGAAAGGAGTAAAGGACAGTGACTTCTCTTCTGTAAAGGTGTCAATCGACTCACCTCTTCTGCAGATGTGTCAGTCTGACTCCCATGACTCCCATACCTAGCACCAGGACTGCAGGGTAAAATGGATGGTTGATCAGTGCAACTAATGGATGATTAGTTGATCAGTGAACTGTGGATGTAGATTGATCAGTACAAAGCTGTGCTAGATGACACCACTCCTGCAGAGGTGTCAATCTGGCCAAATACCATTAGTCCAATTATCCACATAATCGCCATGAACCTATAGGACACCATGGCAGCAAGGGACTTGCTGAAGTTTCCTGTAACTGCCATATTTGTTCTCCTAATAAGCTCAACCACAGGCTGGTCTTCATATGAGAGGCAAAAAAAGGGAGAAACAGGAGTCGACGATATATAAAATAAGGATAATAATTTTATTTAAAGTTGAAAAGTAGAAAAATTTATAAAAACAAGACAAAAAAAATGAGAGGATACACAAACTCTCATGCAAATATATATATGGGTCTATAAAGTGCTGAGCTCTTAACAATCCTTAGAAAAATAGCTGTGAATTATACATTCAATCCTGGTCAAAGACTAAGCACATCAGCACGCATGTATATAGGCACTGGTAAGAGCCACAGAGCAGGAACACCTTGTTTACTATCATGTGCATATAGATATATCTAGTCTAGTGACTTGAAGTAAATAATAGAGAACCAGCATTTCAGCCCATGTCTTACCAGAGTGATGCAGGGGGGTGAGAAGGTATAAAGGGGAAGAACCAGGTCCCCAATAATCCCGGACGCGCGTTTCGCATTGAACGTGGTAGCTTTATCAAGGGGAAATACCTTAATGATTTGAGAACCTCAACTAGAAGTAATTGCAATATCAATATTCGCAACACGTGGTAACATCATCTCGTCCACCAGGGTCTCTCTAACCCAGTATTCAGTTTACCATAGGAATCACACATAGGTCACAATGAATTAGCTAAGATGCATTTCTTCAACTTGCAAAATCATATACAAAAATTTCTTCATAACAGCAAACATGAAAAGATATAGTAATCATTATAATCTTCGAATTAATATGTCATAGGTGCAGTCTCATGACGCAAGTCATGGCAGTCGGAGGTCAAATAATGACCTTTGGGTCTGCCAAGTACTGTGGTCTTCTTAGACCCTGCCATAAGCGTGATCTAACAGGCAGGAGTTTTGCCAGTGTAAACTGACAGGTCTAATGCATTGCAATGCATGTCTATTGCAATGCATTAGGCCAGTGATCAGACAAAAAAAAGTTAAAGTTCCATAGGTGTAAAAAAAATTAAAAATAATGTAAAAATATAATAAAAACACAAAATATAGAATGAAAAAAATCGCCAAAAATATGACACCAATAAATATGCATATTTATTTAAAAACAAAAATAAACAAAAAATACACATATATGGTTTTGCATATACGGTTTAGAACGACTTGATCTATAAAGCTGTCACACTGTTTAACCCCTACAGTGAACACTGTTAAAAAATAAATAAAACATAGAAAAAACTGTGTTTTCATCATACAGCCAAACAAAAAGTGGAAAAGTATGGTCAAAAATTCGTATGTAAATAAAAATGGTATCCCTGAAAATGACATCTTGCCCTGCAAAAAAATAAGCTTCCACTCTGCTCTATGCGTGGAAATAAAAAAGCTATAGCTCTCAAAATATGATGATGCAATAACAATTAATTTTCTGTATCTATGTGGTATCACTGTAATCGTACTGACCCAAAGAATAAAGCTGCCGTATCACTTTTAATTAATAGTGAATAGCGTAAAAAAAAGTTATAGAACAAATTATAGAGACAGTTTTACTTATTTTCCCTTGTGAAAACGACCACATATGGGGTATTGGCACACTCAGGAGAAACTGCATAGCAAAATATGAAGTCTATTTTATTCTATTAGCCCTTTTGAAAATTGAAAACTTGGGGCTTAAACAACATGTTAGTGTGAAAAATGTAGTTTTCAATTTCCACAGCCCACTATTAAATAACTCTGTGAATCACTTGTGGATTTAAAATGCTCACTGCACCCTTACATAAATTCATTGAAGGGTGTAGTCTGTAAAATGGGGTAACTTATGGGGGGTTTCTACTGTTTTGGCACCTCGGGAGCTCTTATTAAATAGAATAAAATAGTTCAAAGTATGAAGAAGATCCAACAGGAGGAAAGACCTAACAGGGGATACATAGCTAATGGTGGCACAATCAGTTACAATTGATAATAAATATAACAAATAAATAAATAACGTCTAATCACTACTAAGGATAATGTTCGGTTGCTAAAGAATGGAGAAGATAGCTATTCACAGGCTAGTAAAGTGACAGTTCGTATCATATTTGATGGTTGTGTTTGATAGCCATCACACACCACAAAGGCGAATGGGATAAAGTCTACTAACAATAATGCCCAAAAATGCTAGTTTTTATGTAGATGGCAGTGATAAAATTTGAGCCAAATGAGGATAAAGTGACAGTGCAATGGGGTAAAGCATAGGCAAAGGAACTTAAAAGATGGTAAAACAGAAATAACCATTTGAGGTGACTTATTTTCTTGTTTGGTCAAGATTCAGTTATCAGAATAAATGAATTAAGGCCTGTGCAAAATAAATGCTCTTAGTATCTTGACTCTTTCTTTAATGTACCAGCATAATTTACTGTTATTCTTTATTCTACAACCCACAAGCAATCTGCTTTTCACCACAATCCTTCTAAAATCTGCCCTAAAATCTGTAGTGGTAGTGGAACAGGTAGAGAGTGAACAGCTTCAGATGATTCTTCATTTCCACCCCCAAAAGAGGGGAGTATAATAAGGCTCTTTAATGTGCTGTTACCGGCATGTCTTAATTTCATGTATTGCTCGTACTACACATTTCAGTTTCCCATGAATTATGTGTGGATACTCCAATTAAAAGCAAAAAACTATTATGTCTTTTGCGGGCTTTGATCTAATGAATTTCCCAGAGACTCTCACTGAACAGTCTGTTAATTAGACTAATGACATTTTAATTCATTAGGTCA
The DNA here is from genome assembly GCF_046119375.1 of Phyllobates terribilis. NCBI lineage: Eukaryota > Metazoa > Chordata > Amphibia > Anura > Dendrobatidae > Phyllobates > Phyllobates terribilis. Next base: position 168,175,675 of record NW_027362763.1, read on the forward strand.
TTTAAGGCCTATGTACTTTAATGTAGAAATAAATGATCGATCCAGAATCAAAGATAGCAGTGAAAAGTACAAAGATAACAGATGTAAATATCACATAACGGATGATAAAACAAGCCAAAGGTGATATACAGCTAATGTTATGTGACCACATGGAATCTGTTTTGCAGATATAAGCAAGGAAGAAATGAGAAAAAAAATTAATCAACATGAGCTTGGTGTATTCAAATATCATGTTTTCCCAAATGAAGTAAAACCTGACTGAGAGATTTCCACAGTTTGAGGCTTAATAGAGTGTCGGCAAGCAGGCACCACTATCTGCTGGCCAAATGTTGTAGGACAAGTAAAAGTAGCAAGAACTGTATCAGCAAGAACTGTAGGACGAAGTACATGGTTCCTGAGGAGAAGAAATTGGAGGAGACACCAGGTCAGGTGACACCTGCAGTGTAGTTATCAATTATAAAAGGCCCAGGAAGGCAAAGAATGGGAGGAGTTGGCCCCTGGACCTGCGGCAGAAAGACGTGCGGTGCAGTGGAGTTGACTTATAGCCGCCGTTGCGAGTAACCAGATCTGAGTGAGGAACCAAGTAACCAGATTCGAGTGAGGTACCGGTATAAGATAGCCTATCGGGCGAAGGCTGAAAATACTCACGCAGATGCTCTATCCAGAGTTACCCATGAGCAACAGATTCAGGATATGGACAAAGAGCTGGAGAGGGATGAGCATCAGCAGAAGAGAACCGGACAAATTGAGTGCTGGAATGCCCAAGAGACGAGTGGGTACAACTTCAACAGTCTGACCCAGAGCTATTAATGCTACGAAAGTGGGTGACCCTAGCCCAGCAGCGAAGACAGGGCTGCTTTGTCAATCAGTGCCTTACAGACGCTGGGACAATGGGAGCGGCTGTGTATGAAAATTGGGCTGTTATACAGGTGGATACAGTTACAGAAAGAATTTGGGACTATGTGGCTGTAGTAGAGGCGAGAGAGCCTTTAAGAGAACTCCTACATGATGTTTCAAAGATGGAGAAAGACTGCCATCTGCTGGCCAGATACAGTCAAGCGGAACTAAGATATGCAAGGGAAGTAGAAGAGAGAGCAGATTTAGACGCTGGACCTGATCAGGTGACTTCCAGGATGGAGTTCCGGGAGATAAGAGGCCAGCGCGCCAAGCCTGAGCAGTTTTTGGCGCCAAGCAGCAGAGAGGAGCAGACGTGTTCCCTGTGTGCTGAGAAGCCCCACGGTGCAGGCCTAAGCTAGAGGCCTGTGAGATGCCACATCCGTGCGCCGGTGGAAGTGCTCCGGATCCCTCACAGATGTGACCCGAGTGCTGTGCCTGCTGAGGAGACTCAGAACTTGCTTGCGGTGCTGAGTGAGTTCGTGGAACCCGACGTCGCCCGCCGACAGACGAGGTCTGGACCCCCCTACCCAAGGCTTGAGAGATTGCCTCCAACAGCCAAGAAGAGAGGAGATGAGAGACGGCTGCCTCAGGAAAGTCACGCCAGTGAAGGCAGAGGAGCTGCTTACGTGAACAGGGCCATCACTTCTACTGTTCACTCTCGGTACCGGAGCCAATTGGGTTTAGGTACTCAGGTTGGGAGGGGAACGGTTGGGGCTAAAGAAGCTCAACGTGATCTAATTGAATTTATCCGGAAAAGACTTTCGGCCTAGCGGAAATAACCGGTGACCCCCGCTAGGGCCATATGCACAGTTAAAGAACTCACGTGGTGTCTCCCATGATTGAGGGCATCACCTTACTTTGAGAGACTTCGTATTTTGCTAATATTTCAATTTACTGTTCATTACCCTTGTTGCCAATCCCTTGTTCAGAATACCTGTTATATATATATATATAAACTGTTTATATTCATCTCTGACTGTTCTCGCCTTGTGTCTCTGTGCGTTGCATTCCGGCACCTGCATTACATGGTAAGTGGTAATTCCATAAGGGATGGTACCTAGTGTGGCAATGGAAGCCCATGAGAGGGGCACTTACTTTGGAACGTAAAGTACCTTCTAGTGGTTGCAATGGCTCCTGTATTGGCCTCAATTAAGTCGAGAGGTGGAAGAAGTTTGTCAGAAGTGCCGTTAGTGTGAATTGGCCAAGCCTCCAAAACAGAGGGCTGCCACTCAGATGATAAAGACTTCTGAGCTGCTGGAAGTATTGATGATGGACTTGTTAGAACCCTCCTGTTTGTTTTTTCTATCTTGTGGTTTGCGGTCACGTGGCCATCTGCCTTTATATTCCAGCTCCGCCCTTCTGGCTGTGCTGGACTTCAGTGTTTTACTGTTTCTCTAGCCAGGTGCTTCTGTGCCTTTCTCTGTCAAGTTCGCTTGGTCCTCTGGGACCTCTAGTACTTTTTGTCAGTTTGTCTTTTTGTGTTCTGCAACAACTTCTGTTTAGGAGGTGTCCCATTTTTGTCCCAGTCATTAGTTCTTTTAGGGATCCCTCCCTTAAATCTATAGGTCTTCGTTCAGACTAGCCGAGGACTAAGGCGGGTCTGTTCACTAGGAACAGGCAGCCCGCTACATCATAGGGATTCTGCTTAGTCTTACTGTAGGGACAGCTTTCCCCTATCTTTCCTTAGTGCATGTTGCAGATCATAACAGGACTACCTCATGATTGGCCCATCCCATAACAGTTGTGAATATTGCCTGGTGATAACGGACCATTTCACAAACTTTGTAGGTGTGACCACTACCAGAGATCAGACGGCAGAGTCAGCAGTCCAAGCCATCTGTCAGGACTTTATCTGGGTATACGGGTGTTCGAAGAGGATTTTCTCTGACCAAAGAACGTGGTTCCACGGGAGGTTGATAAATGAACTGCACCGACTCTATGGCATTGAGAAGTCCAGGACAACACCTTACCACCCTCAAGGAAATGAGGACAATAAATTGCATTACTTTATTCTGGATCCTGAATCTTTCTCTGGAATATCCATTGGTATTCGTGACAGCGTAGAAATTAAACTCCTTTTCTCCTTGCTATTGTTTCATTTTTTAAATCTGTCTAGAATCTGTTTTTATAAGTAGCAGAGGCAAGAGAACCTTTAAGAGATGCTTCAAAGATGGAGAGAGATTGCCATCTGCTGGTCACGCACAGTCAAGTGGAACCAAGATGTGCAAGGGAAGTTGAAGGGGGAGCAGATTTAGACGCTGGACCCAGTCAGGTGACTTCAAGGAAGGAGTTCCTGGGTATAAGAGACCAGCGCGCCAAGCCTGAGCTGGTTTTGGCACCAAGCAGCAGAGAGGAGAAGATGTGCTCCCTACGTGCTGAGAAGCCCTGCGTGCCAGGCCTAAGCCAGAGGCCTGCGAGGTGCCACAGCCAGACACTGGTGGATGAGCTCCGGAACCCTCACGGATGTGCCCCCAGTGCTGTGCCCACTGAGGAGAGTCGGAGCCTGCTTGCGGTGCTGAGTGAGTTCGCGGAACCAGACGTTGCCCGCCGACAGACAAGGTCTGGACCCCCCTATCCACGGCTTGAGAGACTGCCTCCAATGGCCAGGATGAGATGAATTGGGAGACGGCTGCGCCAGGAAAGTCACGCCAGTGAAAGCAGAGGAGCTGCATACGTGAACAGGGCCGTTACTTCTACTGTTCACTCTCTGTACCCGTCCCAGATGGGTTTATGTACTCAGGTTGGGAGGGGAACGGTTGGGGCGGAAGAAGCTAAACGTGATTTAATTGACTTTGTCCGGAAAATACTTTCGGCCTAGCGGGAATAACCAGTGACTCCCGCTAGGGCCATATACAGAGTTAAAGAACTGATGTTGTGACTCCCATGATTGGGTACACCACACTACCTTGAGAGACTTCGCATTTTATTAATATTTCAAATTACCGTTCATTACCCCTGTTGCCATTCCCTTGTTTAAAATATCTGTTATATCTATATATAAACTGTTTATATTCATCTCTGACTGTCCTCGCCTTGTGTCTCTGTGTGTTGCATTCCGGCACCTGCATTACATATACATCAGCAGTTAAAGGAAATCTGTCACTAGATTTTTGCGACCTCATCTGAGAGCAGCATAATGTTGTAAAAGAGACCCTGATTCCAGCGATGTATCACTTAGTGTACTGGGTGCAGCGGTTGTGACACAATCAGAGTTTTTATATGTAGCAGAGCTCAGAAAGCTTCCCCCTCCCACACCACAGCTTTCTGTGTACATTGTTTATTGACAGTAAACTGCAAATTAATGCTGGGGACGGAGCTGGACCAGGATGCACAGGAGCTGTATTCTTTTAGTGTTAATCTCCTGCTAATAAAACACTCATTGTATTGAAACAACAACACACAGCCTAAGAAGTGACACATCCCTGAAATCTGTTGCTCAGTACCTACATCAGGCTGCCCTCAGATTAAATAGCAAAAACCTGCTGACAGATTCCTTTTAATAAAATTTACAAGACCAAATACAGTTTTCTATGTTATTCGGGTAAGCCCTTCTCACTATATTCCCCCAACAATTTTCATGCACCTCTGGTGCCGATGTCTTTCTCACTTCCTCCGGATGTCAGTTTCATTCCAAGGAAGTGAGAGTGAAGCAGCCTATTTGTGATGGTTGATTGACTGCAGGGCTCACATGACATAAGAATGTCACGTGAGCCCCGGGAGACCCAGTGCGTATATCGCTGGAACAGCACCAGTATAAATGGGGTGTCTAGGCTGTTTTTAATTTACATGAGAAAATATAGTAATTGAGAAGGGGCTGTCCGAGTAGTGGACAATACCTTTAAGACTTGCAATGTATCTGTAAAAATCAGATGCTATACATTTGATTTTGGTTGGGTTAACGGACAAGTCAAGAAAAGTCTAAGGCTGTGTGCCCACGTAGCATTTTTCAAGCGTATATGCTGCGGAATTTCCGCAGCGTAAACGCTTGAAAAACGCATGTATATCCGCACCCCATGGTCCCCAATGGGATTCCGCAAGTTCTATGCACATGCTGCGGATTTTTCCGCAGCGTTTATGCCGCGTTCAAAAATCCGCAGCATGTCATTTAATTTTGCGTTTCCGCAAGCGGAATTGCCTTTGTCCAATGCATAAAAAACGCAAGGCAATTCCGCATGTGGAAAACGCGTGATAAACGCGTGAAAAATGCGCGATAAACGCGTGCGGAATTCCGCATGCGTTTTTCCGGGAGAGGACTTGCATTTATGCAGCAGAAATTTTCTGCTTCATAAATGCAACGTGGGCACATAGCCTAACACATTGTCGAATCCTTGAAAGCTACAGTGGTTTACCACTAAGGTGCCAGATACCTAAATCACTGTCAATGCAAGAGATGGAATTTCCTTTTCTGAACAGCACATCATAGTTGGGCATAGAGATAGCATTTCACACTTTTATGGCATTTTTGGTTATTCAAACAGATCTAATGTTCAGAGTCCTCAGGTAAAGCTCTTGCTGCAGTGAAAGCCTACAGTAAATGAGGATGACCATTGTAGACCACCTTGGACATTGACATCCATTCAATCACAATCAGCAGAAGGACCCACTGTCAAATAGTTATAAGTTATTGGTACTTTTACTTCTAAATTCTAAGACCAAAGAACAAACTTTTATTTCCTTGATTACAAATTCTAATTGTTTCAAGTTCAACCAAGTCTCCGGACACAGCGCTAAGTGATTTCCCTCTGGGCGTATGATTTTTTTTTAGACCATCACAATCATTCGCTGGATAATTAATATCTACTTCAGTAATCACAAACCAAAATTACTTCAAGTTTCCAAACTATCAACGCTGTCCATTAACATAAACATTAATATTAAAAGACCGGAGGCAGAACCGATCTCCTCTACATTGTCTGCTTTATAAGTTCAATCTCCCCAGACTATAATTAACCATCACAGCAATGAAACATATCGTCTTATTATGATAGAAAATAATAAAAAAAATATTTTAAAATGAATATGTACGATGAGGAAATACCAGTATATTTCAAATTTAAAGAGAAACTCCACTTTTTTTTAAACCTTGATGCATACACAGGTGATTGTATTAAACAAAAATATATAGCTATTAAATTCCAGTGCTGGTGTATGGTGGTCCTTCATGTTCCTTGATGACCTTAACTTGAGACCTTAACTCTATGAAAAAGAATTATCGCTCCTCATGTCTCAAGGTGTCAACCCAAAATAGTAGAGGCTGGAGGCTTTAATTCACTTCAGCATTGAAGTTAGCTATTGGTATACTGCAGAATATGTAGCACTGTACGGCAAATAAGTGTTATTAGACCACAGATTAGCACATCATACACAACAGAATTATAGCTTTCAATAATTGGTGCTTTGGTGCATTAATTTACAGTAATATTACCATTTAAATCAAATATCAACTGGCTCTTCCCACCAATAATATGCAGCACCAATCAGTATTGTTTCTGGCATGGGGGCTGAATAGAGTTTCAAGCTACATCGGCCTAGGACAATCCACCATTCTAGATTTACATTCTTGGAATATGAGACCATTGTAATATAAGGGGCCCAGATACATTCTCCACATAAGTGCTAACCACTTTGCCCCTTCCTACCATAAATCAATGAGAATGTCTTTAGTTTTTTGCAAGATAAAGATAAAAAATGTATTGATGAATAGACAGGCTCATGAAAAGCTAACAAGTAGAGATGAACCATTTTTTTAAAATTTGAATTTGCCAGCTTTGGCAATTTAAAAAAAAAAAAACATTCAATTTGCTGCAAATTGCAAATTCTCTAATTGCCCTGAAAAATTGTTTATAAAACTTTGAGGTCTCCTACGACTGTGTTGTAACCCTTTAAAGCTCTTTAATGCAAACCCAGTTTTAGTAATGTCAAAGTGATCTCCAAATATACAATGTGTCCATAATTGTTAGCCAATTAGTATTTTTAAGAAGACATGGATTTAAGAAGAGACATGGAGGACTGGATGGCAGGCTGCAGGGATGGCAGGACAGGTTAGCGGTGAGGCTAGTAATAATTTATTTTTAACTGTTAGCCTGGCCCTTTATGGCTCAACAAAATGCTGGCCCCAGCTGGCTTCCATTTTTCTGAATTCATATGGAGTGAAATACAAAAAAATCCGTATTCTGGAGAACAAAAATGTTATTAAAATTCAAGGAGAATTCAATTCAACATGAATAAATGTGCTCATCTCTAGTGATCAGTTTCTGTATTACATTCCTTGCTAATTGTAATACTACAATTCTATATAATTATGTCTATGAATAATGATATTTGGAACATTTGCTTGTCCACAGCACAAGCCAGAAGATGTAAAATTGCCTTGACGCCTAGAATATGGCGTCTGACATCTAATTTCTGTTCAGCGAATGTAACAAGAAACATGCAACAGCTCAAATAACCTACACGAGAAAAACACCACGGTAAAACAACAGCATTGAATTATCCCATGTTATTTGTTAGAATACAAAGACTTGATGAGACTCCCAGCTAGACAAAGGCCCGGCATTGTCTATGAGATAAACACAATTACTCCGCAATGTCTAATCGCACAAAGCAGATGTTACGATTGTTTTATTGATATTTCTTCACCGGCCTATTGAGAAGAGGTAAAAAAATATTTTGTAGGAAGACAGGGAAATAGTTTAATTTCATCCTTTGTGTTTGTTTCATTCCTCCTTTCATAAGTCCCTTGGTATGAGTAGAGAATTCCGATGCTATAATACCTGATATCTATGCATGTAAGTAAATGACTATGGATTTTTTGGTTCTTTCTTTTCCCTTTAGGACACATCATTACTTTTAGCTATTTTCTTCTACATAGGGGCTTGTTTTGGACCTTGCTTTTTACTAATCTGAATAATGAACCGTTGGGTTCGAGACAATAGGAAGATTCAGCCTCTATTCCTTACCTAATTAAAGTTCCTTTGTAAAGAACTTCGTTCAATAACAACATTTTATTAAAGTATTTTGGATTACATCAGAGCCTCGAAAGAAAGATGGATGTCAACAATGGTTGACGCGGCCCAACAGCATCGGCTTTAATAATACAGCTAGCAAAACGGCACCAAACTACATACCTCCATGTAATGAGATTTGTGTAGGGTATCGATACTGGCCAGAGGAAACGTCTTCTGATGTACATTATTCATATAGCTCGACATTGACACCTTTTTTTTTTCTCTCTATTTGCGATATATTGTATGGTGGCAGAATCACGAAAACATAGGGGAGGAGCTGAGATCAGGTTGTAAAGCCATTAATGTGCTAAGTAATGCAGCAAAATGTTGCAAATACTCATATGTCGTGGGACTAAACACTATCGGGATCATGTGTTTACATGAACTTAATTTTTAATTGTTTGCTAAATCACATGGAAAAGCAGCGGTCAAAGCAAATCATGAATAACTCTGTTAACAACATATCAGTAGGCTATTCCTTTAAGGCAGGGGTGTGAAACCTTTTTACTGCCAAGAACCTTTTGGATATTTATACCACCCTTCGGGGGCCATACAAATCGCTCACTAACTCCTCCCACAAGGTACGTCCTCCTGACGCTGGCACTGGTGTCAGGACATAATCTTTCACTGCATGTTAAAGATTAGAAGAAGAAATTAAAAATTTGGCAGCCGTTAGACACAGCTGGCAGCCCAAGCATTGCAGTCCCAGGGAATCTGCTCGGGGGCCGGAGAAAGGTTATTCATGACTGTAAATGGCCCGCGGGCCTGAGGTTCCCCACCCCTGCCTTAAGCCTAATGTACAAGGGCATAAACCCTTTATGGTGATAAATAAAGTCCTTACGGGTCAGTGATATTTTTAATATTTTTACTAGTTTTATGGGTAAAGGTATGATGAACTTTTAACCAGAGATTAAAAAAACAAAAAAAACAAAAAGAAAACATTTTATTATTTGGGCATTTTATTTGATTTATATTGTAAATAGGAGACCTTGGAAAGTTTGTAGCATTTGATCTTATCTACAGTCATTAATTGCCCAAATGTTCCAGCTCAATGAGAGTAAAATGCATAAGTTTTTATTAGAAAATTAAAACTTCATTATCTAAGTGAAAAAAATAAGAAAACCCAATGCGTTTCGACAGGGTAGGTAATATACACTGCTCAAAAAAATAAAGGGAACACTTAAACAACAGAATATAACTCCAAGTAAATCAAACTTCTGTGAAATCAAACTGTCCACTTAGGAAGCAACACTGACAATCAATTTCACATGCTGTTGTGCAAATGGAATAGACAATAGATGGAAATTACTGCCAATTATCAAGACACCTTCAATAAAGGAGTGGTTCTGCAGGTGGGGACCACAGAAAACATCTCAGTACCAATGCTTTCTGGCTGATGTTTTGGTCACTTTTGAATGTTGGTTGTTCTTTCACACTCGTGATAGCATGAGACGGACTCTACAACACACAGAAGTTGCTCAGGTAGTGCAGCTCATCCAGGATGGCATATTAATGCGAGCTGTGGCAAGAAGGTTTGCTGTGTCTGTCAGCGTAGTGTCCAGAGGCTGGAGGCGCTACCAGGAGGCAGGCCAGTACACCAGGAAACGTGGAGGGGGCCATAGGAGGGCAATAACCCAGCAGCAGGACCGCTACCTTCGCCTTTGTGCAAGGAGGAAAAGGATGAGCACTGCCAGAGCCCTGCAAAATGACCTCCAGCAGGCCACAAATGTTCATGTGTCTGCACAAACGGTTAGAAACCGACTCCATGAGGGTGGTATGAGGGCCCAACGTCCACAGATGGGGGTTGTGCTCACAGCCCAACACCATGCAGGACGCTTGGCATTTGCCACAGAACACCAGGATTGGCAAAGTCACCACTGGTGCCCTGTGCACTTCACAGATGAAAGCAGGTTCACACTGAGCACATGTGACAGACGTGACAGAGTCTGGAGACGCCGTGGAGAGCGATCTGCTGCCTGCAACATCCTTCAGCATGACCGGTTTGGCAGTGGGTCAGTAATGGTGTGGGGTGGCATTTCTTTGGAGGGCCGCACAGCCCTCAATGTGCTCGCCAGAGGTAGCCTGACAGCCATTAGGTACCGAGATGAGATCCTCAGACCCCTTGTGAGACCATATGCTGGTGCGGTTGGCCCTGGGTTCCTCCTAATGCAGGACAATGCCTGACCTCATGTGGCTGGAGTGCGTCAGCGTTTCCTGCAAGATAAAGGCATTGAAGCTATGGACTGGCCCGCCAGTTCCCCAGACCTGAATCCGATTGAGCACATCTGGGACACCATGTCTCCCTCCATCCACCAATGTCACGTTGCACCACAGACTGTCCAGGAGTTGGCGGATGCTTTAGTCCAGGTCTGGGAGGAGATCCCACAGGAGACCATCTGCAACCACATCAGGAGCATGGCCAGGCGTTGTAGGGAGGTCATACAGGCACGTGGAGGCCACACACAATACTGAGCCTCATTTTGACTTGTTTTAAGGACATTACATCAAAGTTGGATCAGCCTGTAGTGTGTTTTTCCACTTTAATTTTGGGTGACTCCAAATCCAGGCCTCCATTTGTTAATAAATTTGATTTCCATTGATGATTTTTGTGTGATTTTGTTGTCAGCACATTCAACTTTATACAGAACAAAGTATTCAATGAGAATATTTCATTCATTCAGATCTATGATGTGTTATTTGAGTGTTACCTTTATTTTTTTGAGCAGTGTATATCAGTTAACATCCATGGTATCAAAAATCAGGTGTGGACTTAACTATATGAATACTCTGACTGCAAGTGTTAAAATCAGAATTTTTGTCTTGATCAAAATGTCAGAAATAGAGCCACAATCTTTATCATTTAGTAAAGCTCAATTCCCATTGAATAATAATAACGTTAACTGCTATATAGCACCTACTTTGTCTTTATTTTTACTTTTTCTACAACTAAGGACGCATGTAGGGCAGCGCGGTGACTCAGTGGTTAGCACTGCAGCCTTGTAGCGCTGGGGTCCTGGGTTGAAATCCCCCCCAAGGACAACATCAGCAAGGAGATTGTATGTTCTCCCCGTGTTTGCGTGGGTTTCCTCTGGGTTCTCCGGTTTCCTCCCACTCTCCAAAGACATACTGATAGGGAATCTAGAATGTGAGCCCCAATGGGGACAGTGCCGATAATGTCTGTAAATTGTCTGAATTGAAAAGCGCTGCGGAATATGTTGGAGCTATATAAAAATATTATTATTATGTTTGCATTTGAAACACGTTGGTTTTTCTTATAATTTCTTAACTTGGATAAAGAAGCTGTAATGTTCTAATAAATACTTATGTATTTTACGGCATTTAAAATTGAATATTTTGGATAATATTATCTGTTTTGATGCCTTGTATGCCTTGTTGAGGAGTAGTCCATGGACCGAGGGTTACAACTATCATATGCAGAAGGTGAGCTGGTTGCTTTTCTTCTCGCAGTCATTTATTGCAATATTTTTTTTCCCTTGTCACTTTTTTATGGGCGGATGATAACTATACCTGTGAAATATATATATACAGTACAGACCAAAAGTTTGGACACACCTTCTCATTTAGAGATTTTTCTGTATTTTCATGACTATGAAAATTGTACATTCATACTGAAGGCATCAAATCTATGAATTAACACATGTGGAATTATATACTTAACAAAAAAGTGTAAAACAACTGAAAATATGTCTTATATTCTAGGTTCTTCAAAGTAGCCACCTTTTGCTTTGATGACTGCTTTGCACACTCTTGGCATTCTCTTGATGAGATTCAAGAGGTAGTCACCGGAAATGGTTTTCACTTCACAGGTGTGCCCTGTCAGGTTTAATAAGTGGGATTTCTTGCCTTATAAATGGGGCTGGGACCATCAGTTGTGTTGTGCAGAAGTCTGGTGGATACACAGCTGATAGTCCTACTGAATAGACTGTTAGAATTTGTATTATGGCAAGAAAAAAGCAGCTAAGTAAAGAAAAACTAGTGGCCATCATTACTTTAAGAAATGAAGGCCAGTCAGTGCGAAAAATTGGGCAAACTTTGAAAGTGTCCCCAAGTGCAGTTGCAAAAACCATCAAGCGCTACAAAGAAACTGGCTCACATGAGGACCGCCCCAGGAAAGGAAGACCAAGAGTCACCTCTGCTTCTGAGGATAAGTTTATCAGAGTCACCAGCCTCAGAAATCGCAGGTTAACAGCAGCTCAGATTAGAGACCAGGTCAATGCCCACAGAGTTCTAGCAGCAGACACATCTCTACAACAACTGTTAAGAGGAGACTTTGTGCAGCAGGCCTTCATGGTAAAATAGCTGCTAGGAATCCACTGCTAAGGACAGGCAACAAGCAGAAGAGACTTGTTTGGGCTAAAGAACACAAGGAATGGACATTAGACCAGTGGAAATCTGTGCTTTTGTCTGATGAGTCAAAATTTGAGATCATTGGTTCCAACCACCGTGTCTTTGTGCGACGCAGAAAAGGTGAACGGATGGACTCTACATGCCTGGTTTCCACCGTGAAGCATGGAGGAGGAGGTGTGATGGTGTGGGGGTGCTTTGCTGGTGACACTGTTGGGGATTTATTCAAAATTGAAGGCATACTGAACCAGCATGGCTACCACAGCATCTTGCAGCGGCACGCTATTCCATCCGGTTTGTGTTTAATTGGACCATCATTTATTTTTCAACAGGACAATGACCCCAAACACACCTCCAGGCTGTGTAAGGGCTATTTGACCTAGAGGGAGAGTGATGGTGTGCTACGCCAGATGACCTGGCCTCCACAGTCACCAGACCTGAACCCAATCAAGATAGTTTGGGGTGAGCTGGACCGCAGAGTGAAGGAAAAAGGGCCAACAAGTGCTAAGCATCTCTGGGAACTCCTTCAAGATTTTTGAAAGACCATTTCCGGTGACTACCTTTTGAAGCTCATCAAGAGAATGCCAAGAGTGTGCAAAGCAGTCATCAAAGCAAAAGGTGGCTACTTTGAAGAACCTAGAATATAAGACATATTTTCAGTTGTTTTACACTTCTTTGTTAAGTATATAATTCCACATGTGTTAATTCATAGTTTTGATGCCTTCAGTGTGAATGTACAATTTTCATAGTCATGAAAATACAGAAAAATCTTTATATCAGAAGGTGTGTCCAAACTTTTGGTCTGTACTATATATATATATATATATATATATATATATATATATGTATATATATATATACATACATATATAGTGGTCCGTAAAAGTTTGGGCGCCCCTGGTCAAAATTACTGTTATTGTGAACGGTTAATCAACTTGAAGATTAAATTATCTCTAAAAGGCCTAAAAGTAAAGATGAAACATTTCCTTTGTATTTTAGCCCAAAAATATATACTGCATTTTTCGGATTATAAGACGCACCGACCATAAGACGCACCCCAAATTTTGGGGTGGAATATAGGAAAAAAAATATTTTTTATAAAATCCGGGTCCATCTTATAGTCTGGATAGGTACGGTATCTTACCTGGGGGGCAGTGGAGCGAGGGTCACAGGAGGCAGGGTCCTTCTGGAAGCCGGTGCTCCAGCAGTGGGGAGTTGCGGTGGTGCTGGAGCAGGATTGCAGGGCCCTCTGTTCCCTCCTTCAGGAACCTGGCAGCTGCAGTAGAAGAGGTGAGATGGCTGAAGCCCAATGACGGTGGCCGGTGTCTGGATGGGGGCCGGTGTCTGGCTGCGTACTGGGGCCTGGCTGGGGGCGGGGACCAGGGCCAGAGTCTGACTGCGGGCTGGGGCCAGTGAGCGGCATGGCAGAGCTGTGTGTGCAGCTTTCCGGTGTGTGAGGCCATCTTTCTGAAGCTAAGACCTACAGTAAAAATGGCCGCCTGCGTTACAAGTCTGCGAATGCTCCGGCTCGGGCGGCCATTTTCCTATAGATCATAGCTTCAGGAAGATGGCCGTGCACACCGGAAAGCCACGCCGCTCACCGGCCCCTAGCCAGACACTGGGCCGCAGCATCTCACCTCTTCCACCACTACCGCCGGGGTCCTGAAGAAAGGAGGGAACAGAGAGCCCTGCGATCCCGCTCCACCCCCACCGCAACTATCAGGTATGCAACTACTTACAATCGGACCATAACACGCACCCCCCATTTTCCTCCCAAATTTGGGGGGAAAAAGTGCGTCTTATGGTCTGAAAAATACAGTATATATTGTCATCTTTTATATTTTAAAAATTGCAAAAAAGAAAATGGTTTGATGCAAAAGTTTGGGCAACCTGCATGGTTATTACCTAGTAGCACCTCCTACTAAAAGTATCACAGCTTGTAAACGCTTTTTGTAGCCAGACAAGAGTCTTTCAATTCTTGTTTAAGGCATTTTCATCCATTCTTCCTTGGAAAATTCATCTAGTTCTGGGAGATTCCTGGGTTGTCTTGCATGCACTATCCACAGATTTTCAATGATGTTCAGATCAGAGGGCCATTGCAAGACCTTCAGCTTGCACCTTTTGATGTCATCTATTGTGGATTTTGACATGTGTTTAGGATCATTATCCATTTGTAGAAGCCATCCTCTTTCAACTTCAGATTTTTTACAGATGGTGTTATATTTGAATTAAGAATTTTTATTGAGTCCATTCCTCCTTCTACCTGTGAAATGTTCCCCGTGCCATTGGCTTCAACAATACCCCAAAGCATGATTGATCCACCCCCATGCATAATGGTTGGTGAGATGTTCTTTTCCTAAAATTCTGTGCCCTTTTTTCTCCACACATACCTTTGATCATTGTGGCCAAAGTTTTAACCTCGTCGGTCCACAGGACTTGTTTCCAAAATGCATCAGGCATGTTTAGGTGTTCTTTTGCATACTTCTGATGTTTATTTTTAGGGTAAGTATGCAGGAGAGGTTTTTTTTTTGATGACTCTTCCATGAAGGCCATATTTGTGCAGGTGTTTCTGAACAATAGAACAATATACCGCAACTCCAGAGTCTGCTAAATCTTTCTGAAGGTCTTTTGCAGTCAAGCGGGGGTTCTGATTTGCCTCTCTAGCAATCCTACGAGCAGCTCTCACTGAAATTTTGCTTGGTTTTCCAGACCTTATCTTGACCTCCACTTCCATTTTTTAATTACATTTCGATCTGAGGAAAGGGCAATTTGAAGACACTTTGCTATCTTCTTATAGCCTTTTCCTGCTTTGTAGGCCTCCACCTTTTTCATTTTCAGAGTGCTAGGCAGCTGCTTAGAAGAACCCATGGCTGCTGTTTTTTTTGGCACAAGGTTAGAGGAGGCTGGATTTTTATAAAGGTGGGAAATTTGCATTACCTGGACTTTCCTAACGATGATAGTGAACAAGCCATAACCCTAGCAGGCTAATTAAGGTCTGAAACCTTGGTCAAAGTTATCTGAGAACACAAATCTCCAAGGGTGCCCAAACTTCAGCATCGGCCCATTTTCCTTTTTATAATTTTAAAAATGTAAAAAATAACACTATATATTTTTTTGGCTAAGAATACAAAGGTAATGTGTCATCTCTGTAACTTTAGGCCTTTAAGAGATCATTTCATCTTCAACTTGCTTAACTGTTCACAATAACAGTAATTTTGACCAGGGGTGCCAAAAGTTTTACATGCAACTGTTTATATATGACATTTGATATTGTAGAATTTCAATAAATATTATATATTAATATATATCATATATTATTTTTTCTTGATTTTTTTTATTTTAGGTTTGTACAGTAGGTTTGATGCAATGAATCATTACTTTTCATGGAGCATTATCAATTACAATTAAGCCTACCCCCAACAGATTTTCTTGCAAGGCTTAAATAAGACGTGTAGAGCTAAAGGTGTTATTGGTGATTTTGCAGTCTTTTTACCTCCAGACAGACGGACGCTGTACTGAACTATTCATTGAAAGTGACAGAGGTGAAAGGTCTATAACCTTCTATTGATTGTTACCAGTTAAAGACTAGTAAAAATCAATTCTCAGCAACTGTGTTATATCTATAAAGCTCAAAACTTTTCTACTGGGAATTACTCTCTTTTCTTCTAGAGGCTAAGTATGGATACAATCTTTGTATACATTCCAAAAATATCTGACTGTCTTCCAACCATATCATGTTTTATATGAACCCTATGTTCCTAATACACCTTGAACACAAGTTAAAAATACAATCTTTTTTGCTAACAACTATGAGAATCTGGAGGACATTTTTTTAAACAGAAGATGAAACTTTAAGGGAATGTGCACACAATGATTTTTTCAGGCAGATTCCGCCTGAAATCTGCTTGAAAAAGTGTTTAACAAGCTCTAAAAAGAATAAACATACTTGACTTGCTGTTCATACTGTATGTTCAGTCTTTACAAGCTTCTTTTAATCACTTCAGGTTTCGAAAGCCATAAATCAGCTAGAAGCAGCAACCTGACAATTCTTCAGGCGGCTGAACGACTCACTAGTTTATATATATATATATATATATATAAATATATAGTTAAAAAAAAAGGACAAAAGACGCCAAAGGCAAATTCACATCAACGACCAAGAAGATGCCAAAAGAAAAGGAAAAACCGCCAGCATTTTCCTAAAGTGTCTTCTGTTTCAGAAACTCAGAGAGTACACTGGCGTCTATAAGACGCTTTGTGCACATGCCCTAGGAGCTGTGCAAGGGAATATTATTTTTAGACTTTTTTAAAATAACAAAAAAGAAAGTATATAGCAACCCTCCATGACCTCTGCCAGGCCCCGTCCTAACATTTATTCAGAATGGAAATAAGCAGCAGAAACAAATGGGGACCAGGTGAGTGCTGGGCAGAATTTGGAGGTCATAAGGAGAGGTATGATTTTTATTTTAAAGCAGTGGGAGGCTTATAAAAAATAGTATTAGTTGGAATGTCCCTGTAACGGGCTAATATTAAATATTGTTTAGCCCTTTTAATTGAAATAGGTTTAAAATTGTGTTCTGTTTAACCTCTTGATATATCTTTACAGTATCGAAGCATTATTTTTCTGACATGAATCTCCAAATCTCCAGCATGGACTGTAGGGAATTAACTTGCTTTTAGGAAGCTGGGTAGCATTCAGATAGGCACAAAGTTTTTGTCTGAAACAGGAAGGTTTATTTTATGCCATAAACCTTCAGCAAATGAACAGAAATCAGCCTTTTCTCTGGCATACAAAGGGTGTAACAAAATAAACAAAACGATTGTTCTAGCAGGTCCACACTTTTAGTCAGGTTCTGGTAGTCTGACCAAGCATACCAGAGGTCTTTCCAACTCTACTCCCAGAGCATATCTGAGGCAGCTGACCTGCCTTAAATAGGCCTTTCCAAGACCTGGAACTGGGGGTAAGAGAGCAGCCGATCCCACCCAGTTCTTTCAGCTGCTCGTAAAACCTGGACCCATAAATCTGGATTCATTTAAAAAAAATACCCTCTCAGCACTTTATGTGCTGGAGCCTGCTTTCTGGGTTTCACATAACTAAGACTAGGCATCTGGTTGACACATACATTACATCCAGGACATAAATTTTAAAGCTAACTGCTTGCCAATAGCTCTGGATCAATCTGTATATATACTAAAATCAATAGTAAACCAGTACGGAGTAAGCTAGTAAGCAATACAGACTTTTATTTTAGAACAATGTCTATGCAGAGGACATTGAAACTCTCATTGCTATTAGTATATACAATATTAAGAAATTCATCAGCACATAATTTTGTATCTAAAATGACAGAATAGTGAGCGGTAGAAGTTTAAGGAGGTTGTCCAGCAAGAAAAAAAACATCCTTAAATGTTTTAAATGATAATGCATACAACTTACTAATATATTTAAGAAATAAGTACTGATCTCCAGATATCAGAATTGATCCCAACAGCTTCACTTTCATCATGTGTTTGACACAGTTGCTGGGTTGTGCTGGCCATCTGGCAGATCAGATGCCAGATATGCTGGTTTGGCAGGTGACGGCATTGGTCTCATCACTTTAACAGAATCCTCTTCCTCAGGATGCAGATACTGTTAACAACTGTAGTGAAGAAGAGAGGCATCTGCTCCCTGCTCCACTTCTTAGACAGGCAGGAAGCAAGCTGCTTCTGGCCTGCTGCCTGCAAGAGGCCAGTGCTACAAAGGGGCCATCAAGTCATTGCATCGCACTACCTGTGCTGGCCCAGAGACTGCAGTGAGGAGGAATTCATCACTGCTTGGTGTGGAAATGAGCTAACGTGAGTTTTAGTTTATTTTTATTATTTGCCAGTCACAAAGAGACTATATTATTACTACAAAGGGGAAGAATGGAGGGCATTATAGTCAGCATGGGTCTGTGTGCTTTTAAATGCTAGTGCTGAACCTCAGTCCCAATCTGTCCCTGGATGAGATCTTCAGGTGTCAGCACCTGACCATTGATATGTGTAAAGCACGTGACTACTGATATGTGTAAAGACATGCATTGGCAGTGACCCAGAAGGGGGCTAGCTCGGCTACTGAAATTAGTCCTTCTGCCAGCCCCTTAACACATCTCACTAATTATGTGCTACCCCTGGATTCTCTCTAGTGTGAACTGAAGCTGATATCTTGAGAGCAGAACACCTTTCATAATTGAAATGTTCCCCGTTGTTGCAACAAAGTTTGCATAAATCAGTAGTACAAGCAAATATAAGATGTTTTGTAATATATTAGTTATGAGTTTGTAGCACCCTGAGCATTCGGCTGCTACAGGGGCATTGCACCTCACTCCAGAGGTGTGGTATTCCACTCCCGGGTAAGGATGGAGTGTGGGACTGAGCTCAGTAGGCTGCATGCACTACATACATCCCATTTCCGGGGGACAGAACTACGGTACTCCCACCAAGTATATGTGCAGGTACGACAGCGTCTGTCCCTGGCTGGAGTGGGAGGGGGGTGGAACATCCCAGTAGTGTAGGGGCAGATAGGGGGAGTAGTCTGGGTAAAGCTAGGAGCTCATTGGGTGCTAGTCACCTGGGCTCACACATAGAGGGAGTATATATGGTGGGCACCATCTTAGATCAGGGTTCAGTTCAGAAAGGAGGAGAAGCAGAGCAGAGGAGCTCAGCCAGGAGGGCTGACAGGGAGCTGTGGCTCCGGCTGGGCCCAGCTCCAGAGCCAAGCCTGCAGAGGGAGAGAGGAGAAAAGAAGGACCCAGAGAGAAAGACAAGAAGGGAACCCCAAGACCCCAGAATAAAGACAAAAGGGTGAAGGGTTGGCGGACAAGGGTACCGGATCCCAAGCTGGCAGAGGCCAAAACAAACCTTAGCCAGGAACCGGAGGTCGTGGGCAGGATCTGCCACGACCCTCACCAAATCCACCAGAATGGCACACCGAGCATAGGGTCAGGGAAGCCAGGGAAGGTTCAACCAACTAGAGACCCGAGGGAGCCGGACACAGGTGGATCCCTGGTGGGAACGGCCAGAGAGAGAGAGAGGATCAGAAGGGAGCTCAGGACCACGCTCCGGAATCGCCTGGGGGTTGGCCGAGTCCAGGACCTGGTGGACACGGCCCGGCTCGGGTGGTCACTCAAGGCCAGAGTGACCAAAAGAACACCAGTAAGTAAAAACCCTGAACTGCATCTCCTGACTCTGAGTCTTCTTTCTGCATCATCACAACCCCCATCATCCACACCTGCTGCCCTGAGGCCATACCCCTCCCGTTGGGGGTTATACCATCACTGCTGCACATATACCACCGGCCTCAGCGGACTGCTCTGCAGCGGCGGCATCAAAGCCGCACTCAACGGGTGGCGTAGTCGACAATCAAGTTAACATCTACTGCCATAGACTGCCACTTAGTTTGACACCCTGGGCACGGACCGGGTCACCGCCACAAGGACTACTACCCCTATCCAGATCCGGCTCCGGGTATCCCCTGAACATGGCCCAGGGGGCGCGTCAAGTTACATGAGACACCTTTTCCCCTCTGTTTGCCTCTTGAACTCGCTGTCTACTCTGAAAAAAATAGCTTAAATCCATTTTGGTCAAAGGAAGACTGATACCTGGTCACAAGGCCAATAATAAGGGCTCACTCAGATGTCGTCCGTGGATCTTAATCCGATCACGGACCACAATGCGCAGACTGGTCACGGGTCTCCCAAATGGAGCATGATAACCTCATATATTTCTATGAGGCTATCATGCTTGGATCTGGAGATCTGCAGCCCGTGCGGGCATTGCAGTTTCTGATCGGACCGAGATCCATGGACGTCTTCATGTTACCTTATGCAGAAAGGCATTAATTATACAAAGCAGCGGCAGAACACCACTCACACACCTACCATCCATGGTGAGGTGGCTGCTTAGTATTATATGCACATGGATAAGACTTGTATAAGGTGACAGTCACACAGATACAGTGGCATGTAAAAGTTTGGGCACCCCTCATCAAAATTACTGCTATTGTGAACAGTTAAGCAAGTTGTATTAGAGAAGAAATGATCTCTAAAAGGTCTAAAGTTAAAGAAGACACATTTCCTTTGTATTTTAGGCAAAAAAATATAAAAATTGTCTTTTTTTTTTTTCATTTTAAAAAATGCAAAAGTTTGGGCACCCTTGGAGATTTGTGTGCTCAGATAACTTTGACAAAGGTTTCAGACCATAATTAGCCTGCTAGGGTTATGGCTTGCTCACTATCATCATTAGGAAAAGCCAGGTAATGCAAATTTCACAGCTTTATAAAAACCCAGCAAACATAAAAACATCTGTAAAAAAGCTGAAGTTGAAAAGAAAATGGCTTCTACAAATGGATAATGATCCTAAACACATGTCAAAATCCACAATAGACTACCTGAAAAGAGGCAAGCTGAAGGTTTTACAATGGCCCTCACAGTTCTCTGATCATTGAAAATCTGTGGCTAGACCTCAAAATAGCAAAGCATGCAAGACGACCCAGGAATCTTTGGATTCCTGGGTAGTCTTGCATTCCTGGACTGGAAGAATTTTCCAAGGAAGAATGGATGAAAATCCTTCAAACAAGAATTGAAAGACTCTTGTCTGGCTAAAAAAAAACATTTACAGCTGTGATACTTTCAAAAGGGGGTGCTACTAGGTCCTAACCATGCAGGGTGCCCAAACTTTTGCATCAGCCCATTTTACTGTTCGTAATTTTTAAATGTATAAGATGAAAATATATATTTATGTATTTTTGCTTAAAATACAAAGGAAATGTGTCATCTTTAAGTTTAGGCCTTTTAGAGATCATTTCATCTACAACTTGCTTAACTGTTCACTATAACAGTAAGTTTGACCAGGGGTGCCCAAACTTTTACATGCCACTGTACGTGACGTGCACTGGCCGGCTTACAGCCTCTTGGTCAAGCCCTTACTATTAGATCAAGCAGGCTGCCTAGCATTATATAAGTACACCCCACCAGAATAAACACTCTATTTTCCACCACCGTTTACACTATAGGACCTGACTGCATCCTTCAAAGAGGAAAAATTTCATATTTATCGTTTTATATTTTGACCAAGATACGCAGCTTGCAGCTTGTACCAAGGGTCCTCATTGTCTTGTGAGACATTACTCTAAAATTAAAAGCAATTTATTGAAAAGGACAAAAAATCCAAACACTTCACAGAAAAAAGAGTCCACACTTAGCAATACCTGGTCACAGCACTAGCATACTGCAGGATGCAATAAGCCCCCATGATAAAAGCAGAAGCAGCACAGGTGCAAAATACAGATGACCACCACACACTTCTATAATCCATGATGGGGGACACTGCTTCATATTATAGATGCACATGGATAAGTGCATAAGGTGCCAATCACACAATTAATTATGCCTGGTCATCTTTTTGGTTGGGGTTTTAGTTTTGTGATATTTAAATGATTTCTTGAGGCTAAGTTCATACGACAGTATTTTGAACTAGTGGTGGGAGAATGAGGGTAGTAGTCTGCTCTGCCGATGTGGATACCAAAAAGCCAGGAAACAACAATATGGATTTATGTGATCTATTCTCTTATTCTCTACACGTTTCGAAGTTGTACCAACTTCTTCATCCGGAGAACCACAGTAATGAATAAAAACAACAACCAGAACAGAATAAATATTTTAAAATTTCAAAAACGGCACCAAGAAGACTAGAGAACGCCCCTGAAAGGAACATGTGACTATGACGTCAAACTAGTTCTAATAAAATTGCAAAAGAGAGAAAAAAAAGCTACATATTTAATAATAGTTACATCATCTTACACATGTTAAAGATAAATAAGTGAGCATTCACAACAGCTCTTTTGATCATGCAACATTTTTCTCCACACAAGGACAATTTATCTCCCTATAACTTTGGCTATTTTCTTATTTGTCATTTTTTTTTCAAATTGCACTTTATGAATACTCATTAGAATACATCAATTTTTAAGTGTTTATGATGATGTAATTATAAATATATAACTTTTTTTTCTCTCTTCTGCAACTTTATTAAAACTAGTTTGACGTCCTAGTCACATGTCCCTTTCAGGGGCGTTCTCTAGTCCTCTTGGCGCCCTTTTTGAAATTTTTAAATATTCATTCAGTTTTGGTTGCTTTTTTTATTCAATACTGTGGTTCTACTGAAGTTGGTCCAGCTTCGAAACGTGTAGAGAATAAGAAAGTGAATCGCATGAACCCATATTGTTGTTTCCTGACTTCTTGGCATCCACATCGGCAGTGTGGACTACCACCCTCATTCTCTCACCACTAGTTCACTACAATGGGAATCCCGTTCTGTGGGTGTTACAGCAGCTGATCCATCTTGAATCTTTCGATGTGAGTTAATACAACCCTGATAGGTGAGCAGTTCCCTCTTTCACCTAAAATTATTTCCCTCCCTCAAATAAAACCATATTGCACTTGGTGTACCCTCCAATTTCTAGATTCACGGCAGTATTTTGGTCGGTATTTAACCTCAGTATTTGTAAGCCAAAATGGGAGAAGAAAAATCAGAGGAAAAGTATAATAGAAACACGTCACCACTTCTGCATTTTTCACCCACTCCTGGTTTTGGCTTATAAATACTGATCAAATACTGACCAAATACTGAACGTGTGAATGTGGCTTAAAGGGAACCCATCATGTAGAAAATGGAGTCTAATCTGCAGGCAGAACAGAACAGAGAAGAAGCTAATTTTATTGATATTTGTGGAAAAAGATTCAGGAAAGCTAGTAATTTATTCATTTAAACCTCTGCTCATTCTGAGTTTAGGAGTCCAGTAGGCGGTCCTACTTTGACAGCTCTCTGAATACATCATTTACCATTTTACCATGAGGTTCCACCTACTGGACATCTATGCCCAGAATGGGAAAATGAATAGCTTACTAGTAATACTGAATCATTTTAATCCAAAATGTATATCAAACTTCTTAGCTCATTTTAGTTGCCTTAAAGTCTCACCATGAAGACCCCCCAAAAAAATCACATTAATTTTTGAGAAATCAACCTCAGTGATGAATAAGAAAGTAAAGGAATCCAAAGTCCCTCCTGTGTACAGCAACCCCTCCTAGTACAGAAGGTATTTCATCACATCCATCACAAACCCAAAATAGGGGGTCGTTCATCATGTTGAGATAATCAGAGTTGGATAGTGAGAGCTTTACAAAAAAAAAGACTTGCTCATTTGTTCCAACATCATTTACTGCAATTGCTGTAAAATTACCAGAGAAAGGTCAACGAAATATCCATACATTACATTGTTTCCAGGAGATGAATGTAAAGATTGATTATTGATTGCCATTGATGAACTACTCGTGTCAGTCAGCAATGAGATGAATGTAAAGATTGATTATTGATTGCCATTGATGAACTACTCGTGTCAGTCAGCAATTAATAAGGTACTTGCTGACACATGACACATCAAATTATGAACCTGTCCCAGCAGAGACCGGTGTATTGTCAGCCGAAATGACAAATGTTTCCGGATAACTGAGTATTGACATTAAATGTAGCTCCTACTTATCAAACAGAATGAATATTAAATTCTCCTAAGTCATCACTAAGGACAAAGCCACAAAATCCTCTAATGTTCTCCTTATGGCAATTATGTATTTTGTGAAATGTTTAAAGCTCTATTCTGTCTCAAGAGAAGGAAATATGTAACCAAATGATATGTGTTTATTAAATTAGGCACAAAAATATGGAGAAATCTATCAATCTGCTGCTGGAGGGCAGGAGGAGACGGCATGTCATGGATATCATTGGACTCTTCCTTTACAGCAGGCTGCTTGGTGGCAGGGAGGGGGGTGATATAAAGGACCTTACTGGTTCCTTTCACTATAATACCTTAAAATAAATATTTTTTTTGTATACATATCGGGTGGAAATTAGAGTTTATTAATTACTTAAAACTTTTTAATGATTGGATATCAATTGTTCTAAAGTCTGCAATGGAGAAAAGCCCACAATTCTGCCCCTGTTTGGGTATCTTTTTCAGGAGGATTGCACTTGAAATTCACCAGAAAATACTCCATAAATGTGCCATGACGTAAAATGAACATACTGCACAGCAATGTCAAAATGGCATTGCTGTGCTGTCGTGTTCATGTTCTGTCTTATGTCAGGACTTTTAAGAAGTGACATACCTGTTCTTAGGATGGCTTCCAAGTAGAAGCCGCCTGCTCTTTATACTTAATAGCACAGAGCATAGGTTCTGCTACAAGAATTAAGGAACAACCGCCGGTGAAGCCACCTCAGAAAAACTACCACTGGCATTTTCCTTAAGCAACATCCCATGGGAAAACTCGACGGCTGCGCCACCATCGAAATGACGCCACATCCACACAGCCTTTTTTGAGTTTCTGTTTTAAACACGTGTGAGGTAAAAATCACCTTGCGACATTATTCTCTAGGTCAGTATGATTAAGACAATACCAAACTTGTATTGTTCATTTTACATCTTAGTGATTATAAAAAAAATTGGATCTTTGTCTCCCCCGCACAACGCTAAGAGTTGCGCAAATAAATTTTGGCATTAGATATTTTCACACTAATTTTGGTCATCTCTGTCAAAGAGGAGGAGCCGAGATGGGATGTTGCATGCAACGCTCACCCAACAAATTCATCAAAAGTGGTGGTGCTGATCGGATTAACATTTCTGGTGTGGTGCATGGAGCCACTGAGAAGATGTACTGAATTCATAAAGTGGCATGTTCCTTTAAATGAATTAGGTGTATCTAATTCCAGCATACCCTTCATTAAGAGTGTCGCACAAAAGACCTGTCTTAATGAATTGTGGGCATGGTTTAAATTATTTTATAATTTTATAAAATAGGATACATTTTTTTTATTTTTTTACTTGGGGAATGGAGGGTGATTCAAACTTTCATGGTTTTTTTTTGTTTTTTTTTAACTTATTATTAAAGAAGATGTCCAGTACTTTTTACTATGGCCAAAATGTCCCCCAATGTATTTACCCTGTTCAGATAAGTGTGACATGCATGACATGCAGAAGTAGTGCTGTTGCTTCAATAGCATCCAGCAACTGTTAAATTTAACACAGGAGACAGGAAGTGTTGTGCTTCAGAAGCATCCAGCAACTAGAGGGGTAACACAGTCACAGGAGACAGGGAGTGTTTTAGCAGAGCCCCAGGGGGATTGTGGGGAACTTGTTATTGTGGTCTGGCTGAAGCCAAAGAGAGAGGTAGTATGCAGTGATGAACGAGCATGCTCGCTACTGCTCGGTGCTTGCCCGAGCATCTCACTGCTCGAGATGCTCAGCGCTCACCGAGTATTTCTGGGGTTGCTCGTCGGGAGCTCGGGTCCCCTCCCTGCATGTTTGGCACTCTTTAGAGCACCAATCAACATGCAGGGATTGTCTGCCACACACTGTAATGCCGCAACCATGTTGGTTGTGGCATTACAGTGATTGGCTGGTAGTTTCTAGTTAGTGTAGGTATACCAGACTATAAAGACACATATCAATCTTAACTAACAGTCCTTCTGAGGACTAATACAGCTGCAGAGATATCAGTGTTAGGCAAGCAGTGTATATAGGCAGGGTATATAGCAGACTGCAGTGCACATAGCAAGAGGGTCCATTCCAGTTCTGTCTGCTAGTGCTTTTACAGATATTTGTAGAAATAGCCCCAGGTATCAGGGACCAGGAATATTTTTTTTTCTATCTTAATCTTGATTATTTGTTTAAAAAGCAATCCAGAGAACACTGTTTTTCTGCGCCATTTGCTTGTTGGCACTGCAGAATACAGCCAGGTCCTTTCCATATTACAGCGCTAAAAATCCAGCTATTTAAAACTGTGGTTTGTCCGTCACAAGGATCACATATAATTGCGCTGAAAATATTGCCATTTCTGGCCTCCATTGAAATTTTGTTGCAGTGTGTCAGCAAATTTATTGACACCAGTTTGCTGTTAAAAATAGTTACCTGCAGGTCAACTAGTTAAAACTGCGGTTTGTCCATCACACGGATCGCATATAATTGCGCTGAAAACAATGCCATTTATGGCCTCCATTGAAATTTTGTTGCAGTGTGTCAGTGAACTTATAGACACGAGGTCGGCACTGTTAAAAATAGTTACCTACAGGCCAACTATTTAAAACTGTGGTTTTTCCGTCACACGGATCGCATATAATTGCGCTGAAAACATTGCCATTTCTGGCCTCCATTGATATTTTGTTGAGGTGTGTCAGTGAACTTATAGTCACGAGGTCGGCACTGTTAAAAATAGTTACCAACAGGCCAGCTATTTAAAACTGTGGTTTGTCCGTCACTCGAATTACATATAATTGCGCTGAAAATATTGCCATTTCTGGCCTCCATTGAAATTTTGTTGGAGTGTGTCAGCGAATTTATTGACACCAGTTTGCTGTTAAAAATAGT
This sequence comes from Phyllobates terribilis, assembly GCF_046119375.1. NCBI lineage: Eukaryota > Metazoa > Chordata > Amphibia > Anura > Dendrobatidae > Phyllobates > Phyllobates terribilis. The sequence continues at coordinate 168,202,384 of NW_027362763.1, forward strand.
TACCTACAGGCCAACTATTTAAAACTGTGATTTGTCCGTCACACAGATCACATATAATTGTGCTGAAAATATTGCCATTTCTGGCCTCCATTGAAATCTTGTTGCAGTGTGTCAGTAAACTTATTGACATGAGGTCGGCGCTGTAAAAATAGTTACCTACAGGCCAGCTATTTAAAACTGTGGTTTGTCCATCACACACATCACATATAAGTTCGCTCCAAATTCAGGCATTTGTAGTAAGCGTGGAAGAAATTGTCCTCCATTTAAAATGGGTAAGGCACGTGGCCAGGGACGGGGTACTGGATGTGATGGTGATGGTGAATGCAGAGTCCGAGGCTGTGGACATGCTGAAATTGTGCCACAACAAACACCCACATCTTCTCGCTCGACCTTCCTGTCCCAATTAATAGGGGACCGCAGAACACAACTATTGAACACAGAGCAGTGTGAAAAGGTTATTGTTATATAGCAGATAATGCTTCCAGTCATTTAGCCACCACCACCATCCTGTCTTCCACACGGTCGAGTCTCAGTAGCCGTTATTCTGGACCGCATATTCCTCACCCTGATCCTCCTTCCTCCTACCATGCCGAGTGCTTGGAGACAACTGATCCCACACTTGGACATTCCAAAGAGCTGTTCACTTTTCCATTTATAGATTCGGGCCTCTCACCTGGTCCACTTGAAGCGGGGCAAGAGGAGATCGCATGTAGTGATGCCCAAATATTTGAGCAGCCACGGTCATACGAAGACGACGGTGGGAAAGTGTCACAAGAGGTGGACGATGATGAGACACAATTGCCAGAAAGTCAGGAGGAGGACCAGGGTGCGGAAGTGGAAGACGAGGTGGTGGATGATATAGTAACTGACCCAACCTGGCAGGAAGACATGCAGAGCGAGGACAACAGCACACAAGGGGAGGCAGGCAGAGCACCCTAACAGGAGGAAGCAGCAGTGTGGTGGCCACAGACACAAGGCAGGCCACCGTTTCCAATAACACCAACACGACGGAAGTTGCCAGTACAACTGTTAGGTCTTTCCGAGTCTGGTTGCTTTTTAAAGACTTTGCCGATAACCCCAAAAAGGCCATTTGCAACACCTGCCAGGCTAGCATCAGTAGGGGTAGCAAAACTACCAGAATGACCACCACCAGCATGATCAGGCACATGGCAGCAAAGCACCCGACTTTGTGTGCCGAACCCCAGGGTCCATGAACAGTGTCTGCGGGTGACATCACTGCTTCTTCCGCTGTTGTGCATGCAAGCCAATCCCCAGTGCATGCGAAGATGCCTCCTGCCCTGCACCTGTCAATACACACTCTCAACTAGCACCATCAGCAAGCACGTCCTTGTCCCAGCGCAGCGTTCAATTGTCCATATGCCAGTCCTTGGAACGCATGCGCAAATATGCAGCCAACGCCCCACAGGCCACACTACTAAATTCCCACATTAAGCAAACTGCGTGCGCTCGAAATGTTGCCTTTTAGGATCGTGGAGATGGAAGCTTTCCACAACATGATGACGGCGGCCGTCCCTCGGTACTCTGTCCCCAGCCACCACTATTTCTCCCTGTGTGCCGTCCCGCATTACACAAGCACCTGTCCCACAACATTAGCCATGCCCTCAATAATGCAGAATCAGGGAAAGTCCACCTAACCACGGACACATGGACAAGTGCTTGTGGCAGGGATGGTACATCTCGCTGACGGCACATTGGGTTAACATAGTGGAAGCCGGGACCCAATCGGACCTTGGGACGGAACACATCCTCCCTATGCCGAGGATTGCGGGTCCTAGGTCAATCAGGGTTGCCCCCACAGTCTACAGCTCCTGCACCTCATCCTCCTTAGCCTCCTCCTCCTCTTCAGCTTCCATCTCCGAAATTACCACACCAGTCACAAGCTGGAAGCACTGCAGCACTGCCTCAGCCAAACGGCAACAGGCTGTGCTTAAGATAATATGCTTAGATGACAAATCGTACAATGCTGAAGAATTGTGGACAGCTCTGAAAGAGAAGGCAGATCTGTGGCTGACACCGCTGAACCTACAGCCAGGCATAGTCATGTGTGACAATGGCCGGAACCTGGTGGTGGCTCTGAGGTGAGGCGAACTCACACATGTACCATGTGTTAGAACCCTCCTGTTTGTTTTTTTCCATCTTGTGTTTTGCGGTCACGTGACCATCTGCCTTTATATTCCAGCTCCGCCCTTTTGGCTGTGCTGGACTTCAGTGTTTTACTGTTTCTCTAGCCAGGTGCTTCGATGCCTTTCTCTGTCAGTTCGCTTTGCCCTTCTGGGACCTCTAGTACCTTTTTGTCAGTTTGTCTTTTTGTGTTCTGCAACAACTTCTCTGTTTAGGAGGTATCCCATTTTTGTCCCAGTCCCTAGTTCTTTTAGGGACCCCTCCCCTTATACTGTAGGTCTTCGTTCACACTAGCTGAGGACAAAGGCGGGTCTGTTCACTAGGAACAGGCAGCCCGCTACATCATAGGGATTCAGCTTAGTCTTACTGTAGGGACAGCTTTCCCCTATCGTTCCTTAGTACTTGTTGCAGATCATAACAGTAAGTCCAGCCCAAAAAACTAAAAGGAAAGAAATTCGGGGATCAGTATGGTTTCCGTCCAGGATTTGGCTCAACGCTTGCAGGGATTGTCTCTGGAGGTGGCCGAGCTACAGCAACACGTGAGTAGTTGTTCTGGAGCACATTTTGTGGAACCCAAGGTAGGACTGCCTGATGTTTTTTATGGTAAACAGCAAGATTTTATTTCCTTTAAAAATGCTTGTTTGTTATATTTTTGTTTGAGACCAAGGTCCTCTGGGAATGAATCACAGTGCATTGGTTTTATTATGTCACTTTTGCGCAATGAACCACAGGGGTGGGCCTTTTCTCTCCAATCTAATGATCCATGCTTAAGGCCTGTAGAAGAATTTTTTCTGCTATGGGTCTATTATATGATGATCCTGATAGAATCTCATCTGCTGAGGCAGAACTCAGGCGTTTGAATCAGGGGTCAGGTGATGTTGAAAATTATTGCACACACTTCAGAAGATGGGCTTCAGAAGTCTTATGGAATGATCCTGCTCTGAAATGTTTATTTCTTGCTGGTCTGAGTGAAAGGGTTAAGGATCTGCTAATTGCATTCCCTGCACCTGAGACTCTGCAGGATGCCATACAATTAGCTGTTATAGTGGACAGGAGGCTGAGGTTCAGGCTGATTGAGGTAAAGACTCCTGTAATGTCAGGTGCTAGTCCCCAGAAAATCTGCTCAGACGGCGGAGATCCGATGGAGGTTGGGGCGATGTCACTCCGCTCTCAGGAAAGAGACAGGAGGTTCGCTGAGGGATTGTGTCTTTATTGTGGTAAAGCTGACCATTTGATTAAGTATTGTGAGCTTCGTTTAAGTAAAGAAAAATAAAACGTCAGTTACGCCCGTATTGCTTGTTTACGCTCTGCAGGAGTATTACTTTCTGGGAGTACTACTTTGCAGGGAGATTTGATTGAATTTCAGGTATTTGTGGATTGTGGTTCAACACTTAATGTGATTGATAAAGGGTTTTTGGAAAAACTTAACTTGAAATCCAAACCTTTGTCATCACCTATTTCTGTGATTGCAATTGATAACACTCCCTTGAAATGTATTACTCACAAGGTTGCTGCATTTCCCCTCACTATCAATGCAGTTCACCAAGAAATTTTGGACTTGCTTGTATTAGATAATTTACCCTCTCCGGTTGTTCTAGGATTGCCGTGGTTAAAACTGTACAATCCTTTACTGGACTCGTCTACTAATGTGATTAAGTCTTGGAGTCCGAAGTGCTATGATAAATGTTGTAATGGTCGCATTGCGGCTGTGGAAAAAGGGGAATTACCGGTACCTATTCAAGATTTTTGGAGGGTTTTTTCGGAGGAGGAGTTGCAAGTTTTACCTCCTCATAGGGATTATGATTGCGCCATTGAGTTTGTTCCAGGAGATACTCTTCCTAATAGTCGCTTGTTTCATCTGACTATCCCTGAAAGAAAGGCCTTGGAGGAATACATACAGACTAGCCTGGCTGCTGGTCACATTAGACCTTCTAAGTCGCCTGTGGCAGTTGGATTTTTCTTTGTTAAAAAAAAGGACTGGGGTTTACGGCCATGTCTGGATTTTCATGAAATTAATAAGATTACTGTATGCGTTTCCTACCCATTGCCGTTAATTCCTGACTTGTTTAACCAGTTAGTGGGGGCCAAGTGGTTCTCTAAAATTGATCTCTGGGGGGCATACAATTTGTTACGAGTGAAGGAGGGTGATGAATGGAAAACTGCTTTTAACGCTCCGGTAGGTCATTTTGAGAATCTGGTGATGCCTTTTGGTCTTACCAATGCACCTGCATTTTTTCAGAACCTTATTAATGACATCCTGAGACCTTTGATTGGTAAGAATGTGGTTGTGTATTTGGATGACATTTTGATTTATTCACCAGATCTAGAGTCCCATTGGCAGAGTTTACGTGAAGTTTTGCAGTTATTGAGTGATAATTCACTCTTTGCTAAGCTGGAGAATTGTGAGTTGGTGCAGAAAATTAGATATTTGGGCTACATTGTCTCCAGCAAGGGCTTTGAGATGGACCATGTGAAGGTTCAGGCTGTGCAGGAATGGCCTAGGCCTATTGGTTTGAAATCTATACAGAGATTTTTGGGTTTTGCCAATTATTACAGCAAATTCATTAAGAATTTTTCTGTAACTGTTAAACCTCTAATTGATCTCACCAGTAAAGGTTCAAATACAGTCCAGTGGACTAATGAGGTCATTAAAGTGTTTAAGTATCTCAAAGAGAGGTTCAGTTCTGCCCCTATACTAATGCAGCCTGATGAGACCAAGCCTTTTTTGGTTGAGGTCGATGCTTCATCGGTGGGGGTCGGAGCAGTGTTGTCTCAGGAGAACAGAGATGGAGTACATCCTTGTGCCTTCTTTTCAAAAAATTTTTCAGAAACCGAACTGAATTATGATGTTGTAAATCGGGAGTTGCTGGCTATTAAACTTGCGTTTGAACATTGGCGTCATTTATTGGAAGGCGCTAGATTTCCTATTCATGTTTTCACAGATCATAAGAATTTGATCTATCTAGATGCTGCCAAGCGCTTGAATGCCCGTCAAGCTAGTTGGGCACCTTTTTTTTCTTGGTTTCAATTTTCTGTTACCTATATCCCTGGTACTAAGAATGTTAAAGCCGACGCTTTATCTTCTACGGTCGGTGCTGAGGAGGAGGAGAGCATTTTACAGAAAGGAGTTGTGGTAGCGGCATTGGACTCCATTTTGGAGGATGGGATTCTGAAAGCTCAAGATGATGCTCCATCTAACACTCCTCATGGGAGGTTGTTCGTGCCTAGAACCTTTAGGAGAGATTTGTTTGTGGAATGTCATGAGTCTCGGTTAGCAGGTCATCCAGGAATTTCTGTGACTAAGAGACTTATCAGCCGCAGTTTTTGGTGGCCTGGATGGCAGAAAGAAGTCATCAAGTGGGTACGTCAATGTACTGTGTGTGCTAGGTCAAAGGCTTCACATACTCCTGCTGCGATGTTGCTTTGCCCTCTGGAGGTTCCTAGTGCGCCTTGGACGCATCTCACAATGGATTTTATTACTGCTCTTCCTGTGTCCAAGGGTTTTACTGTCATCTGGGTGGTCGTGGACCGTTTTAGTAAGATGTGTCATTTGGTTCCATTCATTAAGTTGCCCTGCGCCAATACACTCGCTAAGGCGTTTGTTAAGGAGATTGTCAAGCTTCATGGCGTTCCCACGGATATTGTTTCTGATAGAGGACCTCAGTTTGTGGCTCGCTTTTGGCATGCTTTTTGTGACAGGTTCGGAGTCCATTTGTCATTTTCGTCTGGGTATCATCCTGAGTCTAATGGACAGACAGAAAGAAAGAACCAGGATGTAGAACAGTTTTTGCGTTGTTTTGTGGTGGACAATCAAGAGGTGTGGTCTGAGTTTATGCCTCTCGCGGAATTTGCTCTTAACAATCATACATCCTCCTCTGCTGGGTGTTCTCCTTTTTTTTGTTGTACTGGGAGACATCCGTCTTTTGGTTCGTTCTCCAAATTGGGGTCGGCGGTGCTGGAGGAGGAGCATTTTTCCGGTGATTTGGAGAGAGTTTGGACTAATGTACGTTGCAACATTCAAGAGGCTAACAAGAAGTCCAAGAATTATTTTGACAGGAAACGTAAGGAGGTTTTGTTTACTGTGGGTGACATGGTTTGGTTGCCCTCAAAGAACCTGCGGTTGAGGATTCCCTCTAAAAAACTGGGTCCTAAGTTTGTGGGTCCATTTAAAGTGCTTCAGGTTGTTAACCCGTCTGCTGTTAGGTTGGATGTCCCTACTTCCTGGAAGATTAATCATGTTTCCTTGTTGAAAAAGGCTGATGTGTCAGATAGGGATGCCACTGTCACAGTTCCCCCTGTGGTGGAAGACGGCAAATATGAAATTTCTCATATCTTGAATTCTAGATGGCATAGAGGGAGATTACAGTATCTTGTCTCCTGGAAGGGTTTCGGTCCCGAAGACAACTCCTGGGTAAGGACGGATGATGTCTCTGCTCCTAGGCTTGTTAAAGCTTTCCACAAGAGGTTTCCGGATAGGCCTGGGCCTGGAGGATCCGGAGGATCCTCATAAAAGAGGGGGTACTGTTAGAACCCTCTTGTTTGTTTTTTTCCATGTTGTGTTTTGCGGTCACGTGACCAACTGCCTTTATATTCCAGATTCGCCCTTTTGGCTTTGCTGGACTTCAGTGTTTGACTGTTTCTCTAGCCAGGTGTTTCGGTGCCTTTCTCTGTCAGTTCGCTTGGTCCTTCTGGGACTTCTAGTACCTTTTTGTCAGTTTGTCTTTTTGTGTTCTGCAACAACTTCTCTGTTTAGGAGGTGTCCCATTTTTGTCCCAGTCCTTAGTTCTTTTAGGGACCCCTCCCCTTATGCTATAGGTCTTCGTTCAGACTAGCCAAGGACAAAGGCGGGTCTGTTCACTAGGAACAGGCAGCCCGCTACATCGTAGGGATTCAGCTTAGTCTTACTTTAGGGACAGCTTTCCCCTATCTTTCCTTAGTACTTGTTGCAGATCATAACACCATGCTCCTTTCTAATGGGAACATTTTTTTATGAGGCCCTCCTCCAGGTCTTTTCCAAGGTACATTGGAGTGCCTCCCAATTTTTGCCAGCCCTTGCATTCACTGCATAGGCCAACACTATGGGAGACCCACTTCCTAATAATGGGAACATTCTTTTCAGGAGGCTCTCTGACCTCCACATCTCTTTCAAGGGGCATTGGAGTGCCTCCAAATTTTTGGCAACCCTGGCATTCACTGCATAGGCAAACACAATGGGAGACCCACTTTATAATAATGGGAGCATTGTTTTCAGGAGGCCCTCCTCTAGGTCTCTTCAAAGGGGTTTTGGGGTGCGTCCAAATTTTTAAAGTGGTATAGGAGTGCGTCCAAATTTTCAAAGTGGTATTGGGGTGGGTCCAAATTTTGGTCAGCCCTGCCACTCACTGCATACGCAATAACAGTATAGGAGACCCACTCTTTAGTAATGGGAACAATAAAGCATAGCCGGCTGATGGCTCTCTAAGAAGAGTGAGAGCCGACTGATGGCCCTTTAAGAATAGTAATGGTCGCCTGATGGCCCTATAAAAATAGGCTTTGTGACTTTCAGAGTCCCTCCTTCATAAATGACACAGAATGTGTCTGATCATGTCTCACACACCACATGGCCAGATAAGGTTTTAAAATGTTAAAATGACATCTCCGGGTGAATGCATTTGTCAAGGTTGAAAACAATGTAAAAGTGCAAAAAAGCATCAAAAACGCTACATGTGAACATAGCCCAAGGTGTGGAGGAGTATTTTTGGTTTTGCTTATTTATTTTGTCTTATATACAAGTCATTACCCTGGAAAGGATGTCCCTTAACATATTTCCCAGGAAAATCCATTATGGTTTCATTTTTGTATGTTTTATTGTGAGTCCGTAAATACCTCTGACAACGTTGTGACCTGGAAGCCAGAAATGCTTCCAGGGGTCTTTCCCATGCTGTTCCCATGTCATTTGAGCACTGTTCCCTTCGATTTGGGCAATTTTTAGGCCTCTGTAGACTGCTGGGGGGAGCAGCCTGAAAAATGCTCGAGTTTCCCATAGACTTACATTGGAGTCATTGCTCGGGTCGAGCACCCGAGCATTCCAATTTGCCCGATCCGTGCATCGAGCACCCGAGCATTTTAGTGCTCGCCCATCACTAGTGGTGTATTATCTTTATCTGACAGAAGGCAACTGAACAGGATTTAGATCAGGAAACAAACTAAACACAGGTCAGATAAACTCCCTGAACTAACAGTGCAGAGTATTATCAGGCAAGAAGATAAGGACTGGAAGGAATTGTGTCACAAGGATCATCTCCCTCATCAATCCCCCCTCCATCTCCATGTAGGATAAAGAATGCTGTGTACTATTGTGTCCTTGTGAAGGAAAAGCCTATGGTTGTGTATGCATAGAAGTGTGCTGATAAGAGATCTAATCTATGCTGAATTATGCTACTGAAAAGACTGTAATACTGTGCTTTGTGAAGAAACTACTGTATTGTTACTGGAGCCAGTTGCTCAAGAAACTCAAACTGTACTGTAATAAAGATTGTTGGTGTGATATCCCTGAATTGCACTGGCCATGCTTCACATTAAATTCCACTGTTAAACTGTTGAAAAAGACTCTTGTCAGATGTGTCTGGTCAGCAATAGAATTTATTGTGTGCCTGAGAGAAGCTGCTGCCTATGGTCGACCTGAGTAACGATTCTCCCAGGACTCCAAAGAATTCATGAAACCCATCTCACCCTATCTGAACCTAGCAACATGCGTGTAACATAAGGGTTTTTGTAAATACCTTTCGTTGTCCTTGTGGCCTGTGAGAGACGCTATGGCTGGCCGCTCACAGGCATCATGTGACCCTCAGCTGCAGCCGGCTCTGACATCCGATGATGTCACGTCAAGTTCCGGCTGCAGTCGAGCGTGACTCTGTGCTGCGCTCCACCGTGAGTGGATGGGCTGTGGGCGGGATTGCCTTGCACATCACACCCAGCATCCACAGAGAGCTTTACCTCTCCTCATTCATTGGGAAAGCGTGCGGTGGATGCTGGCTGTGATGCGCGGGGTAAGCCCGCCCACAGTCCGGCATCCACTGCGGGGACCGCGTCACTGATGTCATGCCTCACTTGACGTGACATCAGTGGAAGGAAAAGCCGGCTGCAGCTGGGGGTCACGTGATGCCTGTGAGCGGCCATGATAGCGCCTCTCACAGGCATTATCTGCAACAGAAGGTATTTACAAAAACCCTTATCTGAACAGGGTAAATACATTGGGGGACATTTGGGCCATAGTAAAAAGTATTGGACAACTCCTCTAAGTCCTCCCTTTTTCAAGGGACTTGAACCTGCAGTAATTTGATCACTTGTTCTATCTACTGCAATACTTCAGTATACCAGTATATAGCGAAATTAACGATCTCGTGGCTGAACTCTATATGATTGCAATGATGGTGGTAATAAGGGCAATGGTTCCCTGAATTGACACCCACCAAGATTGCTCTACTTAAATGTTGCTGTCAGAGGCTGATAGAGACATTTTAGTGGTTAAATTGAAGATCCTATAAGAGGCAGCTGCTGGCAGAATAACACAGTTGGCACCTGCCGTTTATGGTGCGGGCTTAGCTTCTGAGACCCCTCTATACACCCTCACCCAACTTGTGTGGTACATATGTGGTGGATTTCATCATATGAGCAATTAGGAATAATCTTTATTTATTGATGGCTAAAAATAACCACAATATAAACTTTTAAAGGATATTGGTCAGCAGTTTTTCCCATTTAGTTATAAAACTGTTTTTTTCACTTTCTTACAATCCCCTCTGTATTAGCCTTGCTGCACCGCATGCCTGGATAAAATCTGTTTGAAGTTGACATCCACTGTATGATATTAATTGCCAAGTACCCCGATTGGTGTCGGCGGACCATGCCATGTCCTTTTTGTGCCTGTTAATGCTGCTTGTCAGCCTCTGATGGACGTGGATGATATCTATGTCATTCATAGAATCAGCTAAATCTTGCATTATTTCAGTTCTTATTATGCAATAAGTGATGTATTGAAATGCACTATTAATGCAGTAAATCTGAAACTCACTCATTTTCTCTCACACCACTGACTTTTCTAGATTTGAAGTAACGCTGAATTAAAAAAATAAGAGGCACACACTTAAATATAGGCCTGATTGATTAAGGTGATTATCCCAGAATTATGGTGTAAATTTCTTTAAAAAGTCATTACATTTTTCTATAATGCAGAGTTACTCAAAATGCTTGCAACTTTTGATGTTTTCAAGCCAGTTTCACCCAACTCTGCCAAAATGAAGTTGTAGGAAATAATTCGTAGATAGGTGAGAACAGTCTGGGTAAGACAGTCCAGGAGCTGGAGACTGGAACTAGACTAAACAGCTAGACACAATACTCAAGCAATGAGTGAGAGATCCATGCAGGTTTAAGTAGACCCAAACAGGAAGCAAGATGGATCCAACTGGTTCAGAATCTGCCATCTTAGAAAAGGGCAATTGTAGAACACAACAGCAGCCTCCAATGGTAAGGAGTGGGATTGCAGCACAATTATTAAGGTGAACAATAGCAGCCACTAGTGGTCAAACTGTAGAAGGACCACAGGAATCCTGACAGTGGCATACCTTATGTTAGAAATCATGCTCCAGACTCTGACTAAAGTAAAGTTTGTGGCAAGACATACGCCACTTTTCAGACATGCCTGATTCACTAAGAAGCGTGCATCTTTTAAAGAATCATGTGCAACTGACTTCACATTGCCCACTCATCAAGACCAGCGTGAACAATGTCAGTCTTAATGAATTGGGGTCAAAACTTTCAAAAAAGCTATATTATTCACAATAAGTAACACAAGCACATATCATATATTAAAATCATTTACTAAGATAGGTACCATTACAAAAAGACAAATGATCCCCATAAATAGCAAGGTCCAATATCATTTTTAGTAAAGGTAAAGTTTAATATAAGGACTGTATGTGTATTCTAATATTTTTGGATCATATACATGCTTTTCAGCACCTACTTGAACCTGTAGAAAGACCGTTCACTATTCATTGACTTTTATTGAAGAGATTTGTGGGCATGCTCTGTGTCCTGTGCAGAGGTCATCATGCAGGGAGCTGGAGGACGTGTGCTGTGACTTCTCTTACAGTGAATGATGGATCCTGTGTTATCTATGCATAAGTATTGCTTAGTTGACTGTTGAGGAGTGATCTCTTTAGAACAAGAAGTGTCAGTCTCTTAGGAAGTCCAGTGAACAGAGCGTCTTTAAAAAATGAGAACATATGTGATGTAGATAATTAGCAACATGATCATAATTACGGATCGAGGAGGAAAAAATGCCAACTTCCATCGTGAATACTAATAAGCCTGAAATTCCCCATTTAATAATCCATTATATGTTGTAATCTGTGTTATACAGAATTGGATTATGACTGAATGTAAATTAAACAGCCATGACTAGGCATTAGTGATTTTCCTTGTTGCTTCCCACCTTTATGACCTGCGAGCTGTAAAGCTATGATCATTTATTGTTGAGGTTTTCAGTCCCTTCTGCACCTGTGTTAATTAAGTTCTTTCCCACTGGATGGAACAGGAGACCAGTAAACCAAATGTTTCTTATTAAATATTGATCAGGCCACGTAGAGGGAAAAACACAAGAATTTATTACCATACATAAAAAAATCCAATCTGGTTTAGTGATAGATGGAAAATGAATATCTATTAATCAAGCTTTAAATGGCATTAGGAGTGTGTTGGATGCAGCTGGCAATTTTGATCTTAGATCTTGAAGTCATATATCTGTGTATACAGTGCAGTGCTGTCCCAGGACTTACATTAAAATGGCCACTTTAATATTATGACTATTGGCTCACCTACAATGTCATTTCATGTAGTTATTAGAGGTGGCTTAGGGTGATGATGAGGGAGATACTGGCTGCCTGTATAATGCGCTGTTAGTAATGGAGGGACTGTCATAGCAAAGGTTTGGTTTACTTGCATAGCATTATAGCAGTTTTCGTGACCGCTGCAGCCTGTCAGCAACTGATGATAAGCTGCAGTGCTCACAAAACATAATGTCTAGAGAGCACTCACAGACACAGCGAAAGGTTGCTGGAATGGCATCAGTCTGGGAGGTGAGAATATTGTACTTTTATTTTACATGAGGCACTGTTACATTTATAGCTTGTCCAGATGAATGCATTATTATATATGAGTGCTTTCTGTGTTAAAATCGCATAGCACACTGACCAATGGTACACCATAGGGTTGTTCAGATGATAGTTTTTTAACACAGACCGAGTGTCCATGTGATGAAAAAAATCACAGCATGTAATAGTTTCTTCCAAATTTAGAATGGCATGCATTGAAGTCTATTGATGTGCAAAATAGAAAATCGGATCCCATACTGGTCATCCATATTGCCTTCGATTTTTACTGATATATTGCAATTCTTAACATTGGAAACCATATTTGGTCTTGTACATTTTTTAATTTTAATTTTTAATTGTAAGGGTTAATTCCTAATATCTCAGCTACCTCTCTCCAGCCCATTGATATCTATACAGCAGTTACCTGCTCATCTCCCTCTGCCTTTCTCTCACCCCTCAGCTGTTGCTATAAATCTTGCAAAATCACCAGCACCCACCATCCATCAGCTGCTGTTATTGAGTCTTGTGCTTGTTCAAATGCCATGTTATCTTTATGTGATAACTGTAAACTCCAGAATAAACCACTGATAGCTGAATGTGTTACTGCAGAATTTGTGCTGGGCTTTATAGTTCTTCTGATACTACAGCGTTAATTTCTTGCTGATCATGTCCATATTTGGCTGATGGACATCTGAGGTCTCATCCCTTAAGCAGATTAATAGAAGCATTTCTGGGATACAATTGCAATCAAAATTATTCAACCAACATTGCAAATTATAAAGTACAAACTTTCTCCCTTTTATAATAAACCAATGAAAGAAAAAAAAATTAAAAAGCTCAACACAACTAATATAACATGGTTGCTCCAAATACAATGACGCGCCCCCAGGGCCGTGGGGTACCCGGTGCCGGGCCTATGGATGCCGGTATGGGGAATATCACGGTGGCTGGCTCGGTCCGTGAGCCAGGGCGGTCAGTAAAAAGGGAAATCTATAGGGGATTTGGAAAGTTTGTGACACCACCTGTGGATTGCGGCTAAAGGGTGCCGCCGCAGTGGAGCAGTCCTCTGGAGCTGGTGTTACAGCAGCAGGGATGGTGTGGCTCTCAACAGGTAGAGCTGGCTCCAGGGCAGTGTAGGATGTGTAAGTTGCGCTGGGCATTGCAGTGCAGGGAGGGAAAGATGGCGTAGCTGGAATAATGGACGGAGGCAGTGCGGTGCAGTCATCCGAGTCTTTACTCACAGTTCTTTATGCAAGTTCCACTGGTGCACTGTACAGGTGCCAGCCTCCCATGTCGCGCTGCGTTCACCAGGCAGGGGTTCAGCACTTCCTCAGGCAGATCAGGAGTACCTGACAGAACCCAGAAGCCTCCGGTTTTCCCAGCCGAGACTTAGAGTAACACGGCTGGACCAGGGGCCGGTCCCCTTCTTGCGGCCTACGATCCCTCTGTCTTCTGACAGATGCGGGGCATACGGGTGCCATCCTGCACTCGCCGTACCCCCTAGGATCCGTTCTGTAGATCGGAGCCTAGTCCTCTGCACCTGGGCCTCTAGGACTGGGCGCTACTTGTGGAGGAGAGCTCCTAAGGAGACTCTGCTCCCTGACTGACTTCTTCCTCTTACTAAACTGAACTCTCCTGCCACCCTAAGATGGCCTCCCTTTTTATATCTCAATCTATAGTGCTCCCCTAAACTGCTTCCTCCACCCACACCCACTACTGGTTCCCCCTACCTCTGGGTTCCCTCCACTCCAGCCAGGGACAGGGCTCAGCAGGAAACACATGCATCTTGCCCTTCCAGACGGCCTGGAGCAGTGTAGTGTTGGATGCAGGTGTTGGGGTTCCGGGCAGCACTCCCTCCTCACCTGAGAGAAGGAGATACCACACCTCTGGGTGAGGTGCAGTACCTCTGTGGCGACCGAACCCTCAGGGACGCCACAACAACACAAAATGCCACTTTACCGACAACTTCATTCTCAGTTTTACTCATCTCTTTCACAGCCAATGTCTTTAGTTCTTAGAAGACAATATGATGCATAGCCACACATCAACTTCTGGGAGAGTTTCTGGGTTAAGGCCTATTCTTCAAAGGCAATGGCCTAAAATTCACAAGTATTGGATTATCAAGAAAGTGATCCAAAAAGATAAAATAATAGATAATCATTAACTTGCACAAACAAGGTAAAGGATACAAAAAGATACAATACAGTGAACATTCCTAGAGTTGGAGTAAAATTTGCAAGTTAGGCTGGGTTCACATGAACGTATTTTAAGGTCTGTATATGGACCACAATGCGCAGACAGTGAGTCTAACAACTTACAGTAATGATGAACCAGGCCTTAGAGAAACCAGTGACTACATTAACTGGCCATGACAGAAGGAGAAAGCTGTCACTGGCTGCTACCCCATTTCTTAGGAGGCAGTTAGTCAAAAACCTTCAAGAGACTCCAATAGATCTGCAGCAAGATTTGGTGGCAGCAGTCACTAACGTTTCAGTTTGCAAAGCATGTCGGATATTAAATGCTTAAGGCCTTCATGTCTGAAATCTATGGCCTAAACCTCTACTTATGGATAGAAATGGCACGTTGATGTTTTCTGACTTTTCTGCTTCCTGCAACAACTGGAGGGTAGGATGGATTCAGTCAGACATGAGGAAAACCTAAGAGAAATCATGAAAAAGCAGAAGCTTGGGTGTCATTAGATTTTTCAACAGGACATTGATTAGAACATACCTCAGAGTTCACCAAGGCTTAGTTTTAGAAGAAGTGTGTAAAGATTCTGGAGTGGCCATCAGTGTTCCCTAACTTGAAACCCATAGAAATTTTTTAAAGAAATTTAAAGAAGGCAGTTGCAACACACAAATCTAAAAATATTAGTGAACTGGAGGCTAAAGATGAGTAAATCTGTTGAAATTCAAATGAGCTGTTTTTGCCAAATTTTCCTAAAACATTTGATTTGCGGTCAATAAATTAGTGCAAATCTCAATACTGGAAAGCTTGTAATTGCTCAGTAAATACATGTTGGGGAAAGAGAGGACCCTGCTGACCATAAGAACTTACACTCTACGAGATAGATAGAGGACCCTGCTGACCATAAGAGCTTACACTCTACAGGAGAGAGAGAGGACCCTGCTGATCATAAGAGCTTACACTTTACATGAGAGACTAAGGACCCCGATGAACATAAGAGCTTACATTCTACAGAAGAGAAAGACTTACCCAGTGACTCTGGAGATGGATAACGACTCTGCTTTACAAACTGTGCTCCACTGGGAACCACTGATCTCTAATAGCCAAGATACTGACGACCACTGTACAAGGTATGATAATCCATAAGATGTCATAGCTATAGGGCATTATGGGGAAGCCCGTGTGGCAATGCAAAATGACATTAGCCTACTTTTTGATGCTTCAGGAGTGTCGAAAATGGTGTCATGCAAGTTTTTTTTTTTTGCAAACGAGTCAGATCTCAGAATGTTCGATTTAGCATGAAAATGTAAATTTCTGAAAATTTGACTCAAACTCAATCCTCAGCAAATAGATCTGCTCATCTCTACTGGAGTCTATTGCCCATAAAGAACTGGAGGATACTGTCCTATCCTCAGGAACGCTACCAGAAAATTATATCACATTAAGAGTAGGTCATAATAGCCAAAGCATACTACAGATGCTTGTCATGAAAGGAGTTAAAAAATCTAAGACTGCAGCAGTCATTTAATGTGGTACTTTGCGTTGAAACCACTTGTTATATTAGTTGTGTTGAGGTGTTTAGATTGTTCATGTTTGATTAATTTATCGTAACCAGCAGAAAGTTTGTAAATTTTGTAAATGAACCAAATTTGCAACAGAAGTTGAATAATTTTGATTACAACTGTAATTTTTATTTTTTTTTGTGCTTTGTTCGATTTCTTTAAAGTTTTTGTATCATAAAAGGGCTTGTGCTACTGCACTAAACTGCAAGTCCTATGTATTTCATTTTATTAATCATTTATACTCCTAGCACATTTTATGTTATTGTGGTCTTAGGTATGAATGTCTTTCGAGCTGCTCTACATTATTAGGTGCATAAATACCGTCCACCTTACACTAAGGCATCCACGGAGGTTTCCTATAATTTTTTAAAGAACTCTATGGTTAACACTAAATCCTCACTGTAAAAATTTAACATGAACTTGTGGATGAAAATGAACTCAGACAATAGACGCCCTCAACTACCTGAGTGTATGTTATGTGCCCACGATGCAGAAATGCTCCAGATTTTTCCTGAGCATTTCTGCATCTCCCTGGCAGAAAAAACGCATGCGGATTGTACATGCGGATTGTACATGCGGATTGTACATGCGGATTGTACATGGGTTTTCCTGCGAGAAACAAGCGGAAGTGAAGCGTTTTTCACTGGCATTTCCACATGCGGGTTGACAAGCGCTTTCCAAGCGATTAGCATCACTTGGAAAGTGCTTGACAACCTGGTCACACTATATAAATCCATGCAACCGGCAATTAATGGACATGCTGCGTATTTTTCCGCAATGATAATCCGCAGCGGAAATTTCCGCAGCATGTGCACAGCACATGCGGATTATCATTGGGGAACATGGCAGGCCTTCTACCATGCGTTTTTTAAGCGTGTCTGCCGCTTTGGAAGCGCTTAAAAAACGCATCGTGGGCACACAGCCTAAGGTGGAATAAGCGTTCTTTTAAGCTTTGATTCAATAATTACACTGATCAATGCCTAAAGCCTGATAAGTACAAACCATTTTAGCTAATACAGCAGAAAACGGATTGTCTTTTTCAATATATTTGCATGAACTGCTACAGTATGTCAGATTTACTGACTAAATTATTTAGATTTATTTCTTTATGTAACACAAGCATTTTCCACAATGTTGTATAGAATTGGTCATAATTCACATCACTCCCCGTCACCAACAAAGCTCACAACCTATTTTTACTATATCCTAAACACACTAGGAAGACATTTAATCTGTCTACATGTTTTTTTGTGATCCCATATTACTGTGATACAAATCCAGCAAATTGTAGGGGACGTGTAAAATATTCTACTCCATTTACAGTTTGGTAGCAGTATGGTACTGAACCTATTCATACACGGTGGCTGAGCAATAATAAACTAGAACAGCAGTGCTTAAAACTGTGGGCGACCCATCACACATATCAGATATAACTGCGGTACGAATCCAGAAATTTGTAGGAGACATGTAAAATATTCTACTCCATTTAAAATGGGTAAGGCACGTGGCAGAGGACTGGGAAGTAGATGTGACAGTGATGGTGCTTGCAAAGCCCGAGGCTGAGGTCGTGGGCAAGCTGAAATTGTGCCACAACAAACACCCATATCATGTCGCCCTACCTTTCTGTTCCAATTACTAGGGGACCTCAGCACACCCAGAGCAGTGTCAAAAGGTTGTTGATTGGATAGCAGATAATGCTTCCAGTCACTTTGCCACCACCACCCTGTTTTCCACACGCTTAAATCTCAGTAGCCGTGAGTCTGGACCGCATATTCCTTACCCTGATGCTCCTTCCTCCCACCATGTCGAGTGCCCAGAGTCAACTGATCCCACACTTGGACACGCCGAAGAGCTGTTCACTTTTCCATTTATAGATTCCGGCCTCTCGCCCGGCCAGTTTCAAGCAGGGCAAGAGGAGATCGCATGTAGCAATGCCCAAATAATTGAGCAGCCACGGTCACACGAAGGCGACGGTGGGGAAGTGCAATTACTGTGGCAAGAGTGGATGATAATGATGAGACACAATTGCCAGAAAGTCTGGAGGAGGACCAGGGTGCGGAAGTGGAAGACGAGGTGGTGGACGATGAAGTCACTGACCCAACCTGGCAAGGTGACATGCGTAGCAGCACAATAGGTGGGAACAAGCAGTAGGGTGGCCACAAACACAAGGTGGGCAACTGTTCCCGGTACACCAACATGATGGAAGTTGCCACTCCAACTGTTAGGTCTTTTTTAAAGACTGTCCAGATAACCCCAAAAAGGCCATTTGCAACACTTGCCAGGCCAGCATCAGCAAGGGCAGAAAAACTACTGTAGCATCGGCGTCTCTGCCTCTTGCCGGGCCGAGACGCAGTTTCCCTCACCGCCGCGGTCCAGGTCCGGCGTCGTCCCGCTCCCCTGCTGTTGTGGCGCGCACCGCGCTCAGCTTCCTGGGCTCTGTGCTTAGGGTGTGTGCACGCTCCCTCCCTCTTAAAGGGGCCGCACGCGCCATCCTATAGAGTCCCCGGCCAATGGCCGGAGGACTGCCCCTATATGAGGCACCTCCTCCAAAATGGAGGTGCCTGTGCAAGGTTGTTGTTCCGTGTGCTAACACTTGCTTCAGCCCTCAGGTCCCTCTGTCTACAGTCCTGCCCACCAGTCTGTCTACAGTCCTGCCCGCCAGTCTGTTTACAGTCCTGCCCGCCAGCTTGCTTACCTGGTAGCACCTGTCAGTTACCTGCCGTGCCCACCATCCTGCTTACCTGGAAGCACCAGTCTGTTACCTGTTGGGCCCACCAGCCAGCCTACCTGGAGCACCTATTTGTTACCTGCCGTGCCCACCAGCCTGCATACATGGAGCACCCGTCTGCCTATCTGCCGAATCAGCCTGCTTAACTACCAGGACCACCCGTCAGCCTTCCTGCCGTGCTCATCCGCTGTACCGGTCAGTTCCTGCCATCTAGAGATGAGCGTTGTTCTACTCGAACTGTTCGCCAATCTCAAATTCGAGCTGTTTTGGGCGGTGTTCGAGCCATTCGGCGAACACGAACAATTTGAGAAAAATTCGGCTGTTCGAGGTTATGTTCGATAACTGTTCGTGCACCAAAATCATAACTGGATTTTTTCTCAGTAATGATGAAAATTAATGTTAATACGCAGTTTGAGTGTACAGCGGGGTGGGGGGAGGGGCAGGGGATGGATCTCTGCAGGAACAATGAAGATCTCCATTTTTTTTTCTCTTTCCCGCATTTACAGTGGGGAGGTGCAATCTGTCAGCCTATCAGCAGCGCACACACGGAGCG
The DNA here is from genome assembly GCF_046119375.1 of Phyllobates terribilis. Classification (NCBI taxonomy): domain Eukaryota; kingdom Metazoa; phylum Chordata; class Amphibia; order Anura; family Dendrobatidae; genus Phyllobates; species Phyllobates terribilis. The sequence goes on from NW_027362763.1 coordinate 168,221,689, forward strand.
AAGTGCTTTTTTTCACACAAGCAAGGGCATGTGTCATTGGCAGTGTATGTCACATGTCCTTGCCCTATAAGACCAAGCCATTTTCCCCGTCGCCACCATTTTCTCACTGCTGCAGCTGCGTGTTAGACGGCACCGCTGTTGCTGTGTGCGCTATACCTTGTTAATTTCAAGCCAATTTTCGCACAAATCTACAGATAGCTTGGGAGTAGGGAATAGTTGTGATTGCAGTCCTTTTAAGGACTAGGTTACAGCATTTCCTACGACTTTTATCAGGCAGGTCTGTGCTCTTAAATAGATAGATTGTGGGAGTAAAGACTAATTGTAATTGGAGTCCTTTTCAGGATAAGGTTACATCAGTTCCTATCAGTTTTTGCCAGGCAGGTCTGTGCCAGTGCTGTGCAAGTTTTTTTCACAGCATTTGGCTGAATCTAGCAAAGCTAATCCTTTTTGGCCTATTGCAGAGTGTGTTAGTCAGTGGAGTAGCCTATCTGTGTTGCAAGATATACCACCTGTGTATAGAATACCAATTTTTTTACTGCACCTAGTGAAGTAAAATCTTTTGGGCATAGCATCATTCTATTAGTCCATCTATACTGACCTCCATCAGGTTGCAAACTGAATATAATTTTTTTCTGCATCTAGCTCTGAAAAAATATTTGGCCTTCTAGCAGTGTGTGGGACTTGTTCTATTAGTCCACCTTTACTGACCTCCATCAGGTTGCAAACTGAATATATTTTTTTCTGCATCTACCTCTGAAAAAATATTGGGCTTCTAGCTGTGTGTGGGACTTGTTGTATTAGTCCATCTATACTGACCTCCATCAGGTTGCAAACTGAATATATTTTTTTCTGCATCTACCTCTGAAAAAATATTGGGCTTCTAGCTGTGTGTGGGTCTTGTTCTATTAATCCATCTATACAGACCTCCATCAGGTTGCAAACTGAATATAATTTTTTTCTGCATCTAGCTCTGAAAAAATATTTGGCCTTCTAGTAGTGTGTGGGACTTTCTCTGTTAGTCCATCTATACTGACCTCCATCAGGTTGCAAACTGAATATATTTTTTTCTGCATCTACCTCTGAAAAAATATTGGGCTTCTAGCTGTGTGAGGGTCTTGTTCTATTAATCCATCTATACAGACCTCCATCAGGTTGCAAACTGAAAATAATTTTTTTCTGCATCTAGCTCTGAAAAAATATTTGGCCTTCTAGTAGTGTGTGGGACTTTCTCTGTTAGTCCATCTATACTGACCTCCATCAGGTTGCAAACTGAATATATTTTTTTCTGCATCTACCTCTGAAAAAATATTGGGCTTCTAGCTGTGTGTGGGTCTTGTTCTATTAATCCATCTATACTGACCTCCATCAGGTTGCAAACTGAATATAATTTTTTTCTGCATCTAGCTCTGAAAAAATATTTGGCCTTCTAGTAGTGTGTCGGACTTTCTCTATTAGTCCATCTATACTGACCTCCATCAGGTTGCAAATTAAAAATAATTTTTATCTGCATCTACAGTACCTCTGAAAAAATATTTGGGCTTCTAGCTGTGTGTGGGACTTGTTGTATTAGTCCATCTATACTGACCTCCATCAGGTTGCAAACTGAATATATTTTTTTCTGCATCTACCTCTGAAAAAATATTGGGCTTCTAGCTGTGTGTGGGACTTGTTGTATTAGTCCATCTATACTGACCTCCATCAGGTTGCAAAGTGAATATATTTTTTTCTGCATCTACCTCTGAAAAAATATTGGGCTTCTAGCTGTGTGTGGGTCTTGTTCTATTAATCCATCTATACAGACCTCCATCAGGTTGCAAACTGAATATAATTTTTTTCTGCATCTAGCTCTGAAAAAATATTTGGCCTTCTAGCAGTGTGTGGGACTTGTTCTATTAGTCCACCTATACTGACCTCCATCAGGTTGCAAACTGAATATATTTTTTTCTGCATCTACCTCTGAAAAAATATTGGGCTTCTAGCTGTGTGTGGGACTTGTTGTATTAGTCCATCTATACTGACCTCCATCAGGTTGCAAATTGAATATAATTTTTTTCTGCATCTAACCCAGCCAATAGTTTTGGCCTAATACCACAGTTTGGCCACTCAGCTCTGCTCGGTTACCATCCATTGTTTTTTTGTGCAAACAACTCCAGAGTTGTGAATTAGTTAACCACCAAAATGAGTGGAAAAAGGCCTGCTGCTGGTGGAAAGGGGAATAGGCGTGTTGGGAAGGGGAAAAAAGGTTGTGTCCGTGGGGTAGGTGTTAAAGCAACAGTAACATCTGCAGAAGAAAGACCATCTTCCAGCCAAACTAAAATGTCTACTTCTTTTAGCGGACAATGTGATAAGATCCCTTTCTTACGGCCACGCCAATCACTACAAATTCCAGATGAGGCACAAAAACAGCAGGTGCTTCAACGGATATCAAGTGTTCCTTTAAGTGGGCTCTCCTCCACATCAACTTCAACATCACAAATACTCCAGTCCTCAAAGGTGTCACCCCAATCGCACTTGCTTCCTCACAGCTCCCAAATCTCCAGCTGCCCGTCTGAGTATGAGGTAGAACAGATGGTTGAGTCTGCAGAGCTGTTTACTCATACTATAGCCTGGGAATCAGAGGTCGACTCCAGCGCTTCTGTGAATCCAGATGAGGAAATGATCTGCACTGATGCCCAGAATCTTTATGAGTCGGATCCAGGACCAGACGCAGAAGGTTCTGACCATAATGTAGACCCTCATTCCCAAACTGTAACTCCTGTTGGTGGAGACAATGAGGAAGACGATGATAAGACTCAAATACCTGATTGGAGCGACAACTTTAGTTTTTTGTCAGGGCAGGAACAGGTTGGCTCTGAGGACGACGGGTGTGATAACACACAGGGTGATGATGATGAGGTTGGAGATTCCACTTACTGTCAACCCACAGTCAGCCAAGAGATGAGGTCAGCAGAGGAGGTGGAGGAAGATGCTAGTGACGACGAGGTCAGGTTGCGCCTTCCTGGACAGAGACGTAGTACTGGAAGCACGTCAACAACTGCATCCTCAAACACAACTCTGCCTCTCACCACAAGTCGTGGTGGCTCTTCAGGTCGCATGGGTGCTAAGCCTTGCATAGCCTGGGCATTTTTTCAGATCGATAAAGATGACCCAACTCGTGTTATCTGTAACATTTGTCAGCAAAAGCTAAGTAGAGGCCAAAAAATACATAGTTTGAGTACTTCATGCATGAACCGGCACATGGACATGAAGCATAAGTTGCAGTGGGAAGCTCAGTGTGCTACAATGCGGCCTAGCCGGCCGGGCCAACCACCGTCTGCCATATCTTGTGCATCCGCGGCCTCTTCATCCTCTGTGACTGGGGGGACAGCAGTCACACCTGTTTTGGGGCGCAGACCTGCCACCTCTTTACCCGCAACAGCCAGCGTGATTGGCAGGTCATCATTTTCTTTGGAGGTGGGAACACCAGCTGGTGTTGAGCGCTGTCCGACATCGATACCACCACCTTTGGATCAAGGCAACCTAACATGTCCGCCTGCATCTTCCTCACAGACCGGCAGTTTGCCGGGGACACCCTTATCAACCCCGTCTAAGCACAATAGCCAGCCCTCGGTCCCTCAGATGTGGACAAGTAAAAGACCATTTCCTCCTAGCCATGAGAAAGCTAAGAGGTTGAATTTCACCATCTGCAAGCTCTTGGCTACAGAAATGCTGCCTTTCCGCCTGGTGGACACAGAGGATTTTCGAGACCTTATGTCCGTCGCAGTGCCCCAGTACCAGATGCCCAGTCGGCACTACTTCTCAAAGAAAGGTGTGCCTGCGCTCCACCAGCATGTCGCACACAACATCACCGCTTCTTTGAGAAACTCTGTGTGTGACAGGGTGCATTTCACCACAGACACTTGGACGAGTAGGCATGGACAGGGGCGTTACATGTCGCTGACTGGGCACTGGGTAACTATGGTGACAGCAGGACAAGGGGCTGCTGTCCAAGTCTTGCCGTCCCCACGAGTTGTGCGTCAATCCTCTTTATGTCAAAGTTCCTCCACTGCTTCTGCCTCCTCAACCTCCTCTCGGTCTTCCACCTGCACCCAAAGCCTGTCTGGTCATGCCACAAGCTTTCTAACTGCGCAGTAGGGATCCTGCACACCTCCTTATTATGCTGGCAGTAGGGCTCAACGTCATCAGGCGGTTTTTACTTTGAAATGTCTGGGAAATGTGAGTCACACAGCTGAGGAGTTGTGGTCAGCTCTGGAGAACCAATTTCATGAATGGTTGTCTCCACTGGACCTGAAAACAGGGAAGGCCGTGTGCGACAATGCTGCAAACCTGGGTGCGGCCCTTCGCCGGGGCAATGTCACACACGTGCCTTGTATGGCTCACGTGTTGAACCTGGTTGTCCAGCAATTTTTAGCCCACTATCCCAGACTAGATGGCCTTCTGCAGAGGGAACGGTCGCTGTGTGCTCACTTCCGCCGTTCGCATCCCGCAGCTCAGCGACTTACATCTCTACAGAAGTCGTTGGGCCTGCCACTTCACCGGCTAAAATGCGATGTGCCTACCCGGTGGAATTCAACTCTGCACATGTTGCAGTGACTGTGGCAGCACCGACAAGCCTTGGTGCAATACGTTCTGACGTATAGCCTGGGCCAACGAGATTCAGAGGTGGGGCAAATCACGCTGGAGGAGTGGTCTCAGATCAGGGACCTATGCACCCTTCTGCACAGTTTTCAAATGGCGACGAAGATGTTTAGTGCTGATGATGCCATTATCAGCATGACTATTCCGGTGATTTACATGCTGGAGCACATGTTAAACAGAATTCGGAGTCAGGTGGTGGCACAAGAGGAGGTGGAGGAAGTAGAGGAGGAGGAGTTGTATGCGGAAGGGCTAACATCTGCAAGGTCCAGACGGTCGGCAGCACCAAGGCGGCAGGCATGTGAGGGTGGGGGAGATGGTTTTACCAGGGCGCATGGTAGCAGCCAAACTAGTGAGGAAGGTGCAGGAGCCCAGGAAGAAGTGGAGGACGAACTGATGGAAGACTCATCAGATGAGGGAGACCTTGATCACATTTCTGTTGTGCGAGGTTGGGGGGAGAGGACAGAGGAAGGAAGCATGATTGTTACCTCGCCACCAACACAACAGGGACTTGGTGCTCCTGGATGCGCAACACACATGAGTGCCTTCTTGCTGCACTACCTGCAACATGACCCTCGAATTGTGAGAATTAGAAATAATCCTGACTACTGGGTTGCCACACTGTTAGATCCCCGGTACAAAAGTAAATTTGCAGAAATTATTCCTGCCATAGAAAGGGATGCACGCATGCAGGAGCATCAGCAGAGACTGTTGCAGAATCTTACATGTGCTTTTCCACATAATACCAGTGGTGCACGTAGTGAATCTCACAGTTCCAACTTGCCAACCGTGGTACCGTCAAGTGTTCAGCACTCAAACCGTAACAGAACCACAGTATCTGCTGGTAACATCAATTTTGCGGAATCATTTCACCACTTTTTTAGCCCATCCTTTGCAAGGCCACAGGAGACAAGAAGTCTGACACATAGTCAACGCCTAGAGACGATGGTACAGGAGTATCTCCAAGTAAACATTGAAGCCACGACTGTGTCACTGGACCCTTGCTCTTTTTGGGCTTCCAATCTGGATAAATGGCCGGAGCTAGCCACTTACGCCTTGGAGATCTTGTCATGCCCCGCAGCCAGCGTTCTGTCTGAACGTGTGTTCAGCGCTGCTGGTGGTGTGCTGACAGATAAGCGCACGCGGCTCTCCACTGATAATGTAGACAGACTCACGTTCATAAAGATGAACAAATCATGGATCCGAAACGACTTTCTACCCCTGTGTCATCCTGGGGAGAGTAAAAGCTTGATGATTGGTTAAAATCACCCTACCAACCGTTTTAAGCTTTCAAATTACTAATCATGTTTATCTGTATCTTGACTGGAAAATAATTTGGGCTTTGTAGCAGTGTGCAGCACTGATCCTATTAGGCCATCTATACTAAAGCTTCACCAGATTTAAAATTAAAAATAATTTTTAGCTGCATCTTGCCCAGAAAATAATTTTGGGGCTCCGAGATGCGCAAGACACATAAGTGCCTTCTTGCTGCACTACCTGCAGCATGACCCTCATATTGTCAGAATTCGAAGTAATCATGACTACTGGGTTGCCACACTCTTAGATCCCCCAAACTTTTCGATCAACCTTTTCATTTTAATAAAGACCAAAAAAATGGTCATTTTTGAAATTATAAGCATTAGCAGGTTGTTAGAAACTGAAATCAAACAGTTTTCAACTCAAAACTTTATTCTAGGTGATGTTACATTTTCACATAGGACCCCTTGTTCGAAAGGAGCTTCTGAACTCTCTCGTCCATTGAATTTGTCAGGTTTTGGATGGTTTCTGCTTCAATTGTTTTGCATGAGGACAGAATACCCTCCCAGAGCTGTTGCTTAGATGTGAACTGCCTCCCGCCATCATAGACACTCCTTTTAATGATGCTCCAAAGGTTCTGAATGGGGTAGAGGTCAGGGGAGCATGGGGGTCACACCATAAGTTTGTCCCCTTTTATGCCCATATCAGCCAGAGATGCAGATGTTTTATGTGCAGCATGAGATGGTGCATTATCATGCAGAAAAATGATCTTGCTGTGAAATACACGGTTCTTCTTCTTGAACCATGGCAGGAAGTGCTGTTTGAGAAAATCCACATACATTATGGAGTTCATCTTTAGCGCCTTCAGGGATCCTAAAGGGGCCGACAATCTCTCTCCCCATGATTCCAGCCCAAAACATTACTCCACCTCCTCCTTGTTGGCGCTGTAGCCGTGTTTGCGTGGGGTGTCCATCAACCAGCCATCCTCCACTCCATCCATCTGGACCATCGAGCGCTGCACGGCACTCATCCGTGAACAAAACTGTTTTGAAATCAGTCTTCATGTAATGTTTGGCCCACTGGAGCCGTTCCTGCTTGTGTGAAGTGGATAGAGGAGGTCGAAAGGATGGCGTATGCACAGCTGCAAACCTCTGAAGGACCCTGCATCTTGTTGTTCGGGGGACGTTGGAGGCACAAGCAGCTTCAAAAACTTGTCTGCTGCTATGACAAGGCTTTTTTGCCGCTGCTCTTTCAACCTGACGTAATTGCCTGTAGGAAAGAGTCCTCAATTTGCCCTTATCAGCACGCACACGTGTGTACTGTGAATCAGCTACATACTTCTTGATTGCCAAGACACTTCATCCTGATCATCGCACAATGTTGATTGTAGTAATGCCTTGACCTAAACACTCCACAATTTGTTGCTTCTCAGCAGCCGACACATCCTTTTTCTTTCCCATTTTGGCAGAAAATGTAGGCTGCTTAATAATGTGAGAGGGCCTTCTTAAGTAGTCTTGCCTTTCATTGGACACACCTGCCAAACTAATTAGCACAGGTGTCTGCAATTGCTTACAGTGATATAAAGAGCCCTGACACACATCACCATCAATGAGTTTAACTGACAAACAAACAAATTCTTCCCTTATCACTCCTAAACACTTTTTGCATAATAATTTGGAACGCAGTGTACATGTGCTTTTCCACAAAACACCAGCGGTTCACGTAGTGAATCTTACAGTTCTAACTTGCCAACCGTGGTCTTTATGGAGTTGTTCAATAAAGGGCCCAAAATTAAGATAACATAGATGGGAGAGGTCTCTATGAATAGGAATTCCTAAGTATTTGATACCCTGTGAGGGACAGGCAAAGGGAAAGTTGGACTGGATGGAATCCTATATGGATTTGGGGAGGGAGACATCGAGGGCCTCAGACTTCGCTGCATTGATTTTAAAATTTGACCATGTAACAAAGTGATCTATTTCAGCCATAACAGCATGGATGGATATATGTGATTGAGTGATATATACTAGGACATCATCAGCAAATAGAGAGCACTTGTACTCGGTGCCTCCCACCTCAATCCACCTAATATTGGGGTTATGGCGAATTGATGAGAGCAGGTGCTCCGTCACTAGGATGTATAAGAGAGGGGACAGAGGACATCCCTGCCTTGTCCCATTGGTGATTGTGAAAGGTGATGAAAATGTTCTGACGCACCCCCTGGGCCTTGGGACACCCGGAGCCGGACCCTTTTTGGTGGATGCTGGTGGTTGTAGTCTTCGTGGCGGCGACTCGGTTCCGTGGCTCAGGGCGGTCAAACCACTGGCGGAACTATTTATGTGGTTTTGATGTTTAAATGTACGACTACGCCACCCGTGGATTGCGGTCAGAGTGAACCGCCGCTACAGGGCAGACCGCTGAGACTGGTGTTGTGGGTGCAGCAGAGCGTAGCATAACTCCCCACGGGAGGAGTATAGCCTCAGGGCAGTGTATGCGGAGGATGGGGGTGATGGTGCAGGGCAGCAGCAGTAACGACACGGAGTCAGTGATGCAGTTCAGGGCCTTTACTCACAGTTCTTATTATCCAGACCACGTCTGCAGGTAACGGCTGCCCACGTCGTACTGTGCTCACCAGGTGAGGGGCTCAGACAACTCCCAGATAACTTTGGAGCACTTCACAGGACCCCCTTTGTGTGTCCTTTGTCTGGCCTTTCTTACCAACACTTCTGTCCGGCTGCCTCGGGCCTCCTCTTGGTAAACTTGGCGCCAGTTTCCCTGACCCTATGTGGTGCCTTCCTAGCGGGTGTAGCGAGGGGCTGCGCCACATAAAATGTCAGAGCCTCCGGTTTCTAGCTGAGGGTCGTTTCCTGCCTCCACTAGTTCGGGGACCGGTCTCCCCCTTTGGCCTGACCCCTCCACGCAGGTGGATTCGGGTGTGCGGTGGCGACTCGCCCGTCCGCACCCCTGGGATCCCTTCATTCCTCGTTCCTGGAGCCTTCTCCGCTCCTCTTCCTTCCTTCTCCCTCTTCCAGGCCTGGGCCTCTGTTACTAGGCCCGCCTCCGGAGCAGAGCTCATGCAGAGCCCCTGCTCCCTGCCACTTCTGCTCAGACTTCTCTGCACTGAACTAAGATGGTGCCCACCTTTTATGCTCCCTTCTCAATGCACCCAGGAACTGCTTCCTCCCTGCTCCTGCACTACCGGGTTCCCCTTCCTCAGTGTTCCCTCCCCCCACTCCAGCCAGGGACAGGGACTGTCGTGCCCATCTCAGGGGCATATTGGTCGCCCTGCCCCACGGCAATGTGGTGTAATGCATGCAGGTGTCGGGTCCTGATCCACACTCCATCCTTACCTGAGAGTGAGATATCACACCTCTGGGTGAGGTGCAATACGTCTGTAGCAACCGAGCCCTCAGGGTGCTACAGTTCCATTTATCTTCAGCCTAGGTGACGTATTGTGATACAGGGCCGTGATTTTGGCTATAAAAGGGTCCCCTAGACCTCTACCCCAAGCTTTTTAAGAGAATCATATATGGCGTGCCAGGAGACTCTATGGAATGCTTTCTCAGCATCCAACGAGAGTATCTAATTACAAATTTTTAACTGCATCTAGCCCAGGAAATACTTTGTGCCTAGTAGCAGTGTCTGCTAGTCAGCGGATTATCCCGGCTGTTAAGCAAGCTACACCACCTGTAGTTTAGACACTTAATTTTTTCAAAGGAAATGCTTCGGGACCATGGGATACTTAGTGAAGAGCATCAGGAGGCACCCCAAGGCATAGGGGCTGGGACTGGCAGTAGGATGCCTTGCGGTGGACAGCCGAGCTCGATCCTTATAAAAGCTTTTTAACTGCAGCAGCTTTAGTGGACGCTACTGGAGCTGGAATTACGCGGCTGCTGGCATGAGACTTGCCCTCCAATAGATCCTTGTAAATGGATTTAAAGTGTATTCATTCAAATTAGAGAGACAATTTAAATTAAAAAGCTTAGAGCTGCCTCCACCACAGGGGGGCTCGCTCGACCCTCCAGCGGACAGGCACCAGTATTGGGAGAGGGGGGCTGGCCATCAGGGTTCACCGCGGCTCTGGCACAAACCCGGCGACACGGAGGTGGCACGGGAAGGAGCGGACTGGCCGTGTCGGCTTCTCACTTTTTGGATTTTAGAAGGGCATGACATGCCTATATCTGTGTCTCCCCCTCCTTTTACTCCTCCACCTCTTTTATTTTCGCATGACTATATGTACTTGTCACTTTTCCATGTGTTAGTTATGTCTTCTGAGCAGTTTGTCAGCTTTTGGACACCTTTGAAGGTGTTTTCTATGTGTTTCTATGTGTTTTTGTTTGCCTGCCATTGGTTTTAACGGTGTTCGAAGGTGTTCGACGAACAGTTCGACGAACAGTTCGGCGAACACACGGGTGTTCGACGAACCGAACCGAACTCGAACACTACGGGGGTGGCTCAACACTACTGCCATCTAACCCGTGGGAGTCACCTGCTCTCACACAAGGTCGGTCCAAGAGTGGCACCTGGTCCACATGCCCGGTCCCTCCCTGGTTCACTGAGTCGATTGAGCCGCCATGCAACCTTAGTCAGGCCGAGTAGGCACTTAGTCACGCCCCTCTGGTCCCTCCTTGCACCGAAGCACAGAGGTTCCACCACCTGGACCCGTAACAACTACCAGCCTGATCACCACCAGCATGCTCAGGCACATGACAGCAAAGCACCCGACTTGGTGGGCCGAAGGCCAGGGTCCAGAAACAGTGTCTGCGGGTGCCACCACTGCCTGTTCCTCTATTGTGCATGCATGCCAATCCCCCATCCATGGAGCAGGGTAACATGCTTCCCACTCTGCAACTGTCATTGCACACTTGCAACCACCATCATCATCAACCACGTCCACGTCCTTGTCCCAGCGTAGCATTAAGTTGTCCCTACCCCAGTCCTTTGAATGCAAGTGCAAATATGCAGCCAATGACACACAGGCCACACTACTAAACTCCCACATTTCAAGAATGCTTGCACTTGAAATGTTGCCTTTTAGGCTTGTGGAGACGGAATCCTTCTGCAACCTGATGGCGGCCGTCGTCCCTTGGTTCTCGATCCTGCACCTCCTCCTCTTCAGCCTCCACCTCTGAAATGACCACATCGGTCGGAAGCTGGAAGCACTGCAGCACTGCCTCGGCCAAGCGGCAATAGGCACTGCTGAAACTAATATTCTTAGGTGACAAACTGCACACCACTGAAGAGTTGTTGAAAGCTCTAAAAGTGCAGGCAGATCTGTGGCTGTCACTGCTGAATCTATAGCCAGGCATGTTCATGTGTGACAATGGCCAGAACCTTGTGATGGCTCTTAAGCGAGGCGCGCTCACACATGTACCATGCCTGGCCCATGTGCTCAAACTAGTGGTTCAAAGATTTCCCAAAACCTACCCAGATCTGCCTGATCTGCTTGTCCAAGTATGCCGCATGTGTGCCCATTTTAGAAAGTCAGCTACAGCTTCCGCCGGCCCTGCCATGCTTCAGCAGCGTTTGCAGCTTCCAGCTCACCGACTAGTCTGTGATGTCACCACGCATTGGAACTCAACCTTGCAGATGTTGGGAAGTATTTGTGAGCAGCACAGGGCAGTTGTTGAGTACCAGCTTCAACATGCCCGTTGGTATTCAGGTTATCCTCCACACATAAGCGCTCAGGAGTGGGCATGGATGTCAGACATCTGTGCCATCCTCCAAAACTTTGAGGACTTCACCAAGATGGTGAGCGGCGATGACACCATAATTAGTGTCACCATCCCACTTCTCTGTGTACTGAAATGCTCACTGCTCACAATTAAAGAGGAGGCATTGCAGGCGGAGCACGATGAGATGAAGCAAGGAGCCATACAGGGCGATTCCACACAGCCCAGCCTCACCTCATCCCAACGCAGATTGGGTGACAATGAGGAAGAAAAGAGGAGGAAAAACAGGAGCTGGTTTCCTGCGCTATAGATAGTACTGCCCACACAACTGCCATATCGTCTGTTCAGCGTGGATGGCCTGAGGAGGGGGAGAACGAGGAAGATGAGGAGGAGAGCATGGTCAGTCGTACTCTTGATGAGGACACAGAAGTCTTGCCTGTTATCAGTCTGGCACACATGGCTGAGTTTATGTTGGTGACCCACGCTAAAAGGAGAACTTTCTATCTCAGAGAAGTCTACTAAAATGGGGCAGTACCAAAGGCCCTTGTTGGGAAACTATTAAAAAAATTCCCATCTGAAAATGCTGTTCATTGGACAACCAGGAGTACAGGCGAGAGAGACACAAATACGATCCAGCAGAGGCAGGGGAATACTGTCAAAGGTCTGTGACAGTTTTCTCAGACCCTCCCATCGTACAGGCCTGATGCGTGGGGTACTCTCAAAAGGAGGGATAATTTTTAGAATATGCTAAAAGAGTACCTTGCCAACCGTACAAACGTCCTCCATGATTCCTCTGTGCCTTATAATTATTGGGTATCCAAGCTGGACACGTAGCATGAACTGACTCTCTACGCCTTGGAGGTCCTGGCCTGCTTGCTTTTTAGTACGGCCGGGGGCATTATAACTGAGCTGCACATCTGCCTGTCAACTGAAAATGCTGATAGGCTGACTCATAAAAATGAACAAGTGCACCTCTTCACACCCAGACATAGGTATATGCTTTCTGATTTTGTCTATTTTCTGTTGTCCTTCTCCTTCTCCTCATCCTCCACCACATCATGAGGGTGAACGTGATGCAACATCCACATAATTTTTTCTAAGGGTGTTTATGATGCCCATAGGAATTTTTTTTAGAGGCGTACCTCTAACATTCTGTATGATATACAGTATGTTCATGTTTAACCCCTGGAGTAAATGTTTTTCAGCCCATGCGCTTAGCGCATGAGCATTATCAGTGTAGGAGAGCCAATCCTTAACAATGGTAACAATTTTTTGAATGAGGACCTCCTCTACATCTCTTCAAAAGGGTATTGGAGTGCGTTCAATTTTTTACCAGCCCTTGCTTTCACTGTATGGTCATTATCACTATAGGAGATCCACTCTGTTATAATGAGAATATTTTTTACTGAGGCCCTCCTCTATGTCTCTTTAAAGGGGTGATTGGGATGCGTCCAAATTTTTGGCAGCCCTTGCAATCACTGCATAGGCAATAACAGTATTGGAGACTCACTCCTTTATAATGGGAACATTTTTTTAGCTGAAGCCCTCCTCTATGTCTCTTCAAAGGGGTATTGGGATACATCCAAATTTTTGGCAGCCCTTTCATTCACTGCATAGGCAATAACAGCATAGGACACCCACTTCCAAATAATGGGAGCATTTTTTTTTACTGAGGATCTCCTCTATGTCCCATCAAAGGTATATTGAAGTGCGTCCTAATTTTGGCAGCCCTTGCAGTCACTGCATATGCAATAACAGTATAGGAGATCCGCTCCTTTATAATGGGAACATTTTTTTTACTGAGGCCCTGCTCTATGTGTCTTTAAATTGGTATTGGGATTTTACCAAAATATATGCAGTTGTTGCAGTTACTGCATACGCAATAACTGTATAGCAGAACCGCTCCTTTATAATGGGAACATTTTGTTACTGAGACCCTCCTCTATGTGTCTTTAAATTGGTATTGTGATTTTTCCAAAATTTAGGCAGCTGCTGCAGTCACTGCATATGCAATAGCTGTTTAGCAGAACCGCTCCTTTATATTGGAAACATTTTGTTACTGAGGCACTCCTCTATGACTCTTCGATGGGTTATTGGAGTGCATCCAAATTTTCGGCAGCCCTGCCACTCACTGCATACGCAGTAACAGTATAGGAGACCTGCTGCTTTATAATGGGAACATTTTCTTTACTGAGGCCCTCCTCTATGTCTCTTGAAAGGGGTATTGGAGTGCGTCCAAATTTTTGGCAGCCCTGCCACTCACTGCATACACAATAACAGTATAGGAGACCCACTCCTTTATAATTGGAACATTTTGTTTTCGGAGGCCCTCCTCTACGTCTTTTCAAAGGGGTATTGGAGTGTGTCTTCATTTTTGGCAGCCATTGAAGTCACTGTATATGCTATAACAGTATAGGAGACCCGCTCTTTAATAACGGGAACAACAAAGCATAGCCATCTGATGGCCCTCTAACAATATTGAGGGCCAAATACTGGACTCGAGTAACATGCCTTCTTTTTTTTCACTGCTGTAAAGAAGTACTCCCATTTATATTTTTTTTATTATTTGTGTGTATGTGTGCATGTAATGTAGTGCGAGTGTATTAATATGCTCACTTACTGCCAATCTCTCCAGTGTCCAGTGCCGGTTTTCTCTACTTCTCTGTGATGTCACCACTCTGCAGACTCTCCAGGTCATGCTGCGCTCTTCATGACTTGGAAGTGGCTTTTAAGATTTAAGTCTATGGAGCGTCAGAACGAGGATCCATAGACTTACATTGTAAAAGAGACTTCCAGCTCACGCAGAGTGAGCTGGTTATTCGCAATTGTGGTGACATCACTCAGAAGAGAAGCAGAAAAGAACCGCGCTGAACACAAGAGAAGGTGGCAGTAGGTGAGTGTATTAATGCACTCAAACTAAATTACATGCATATATACACACATTTAATAAAAAAAAACATAGATTAGAGTGCTTCTTTAAGTAGAAAAGTAACCGGACATCATACAAAGACAAGACGTGAACAAATCTGAACTCACATTTAGTAGGAGACAGACAGAAGTTATTATTACTGCAGGATCAGACTGCATAAAAATTGTTTGTAGTCTGCTACTATGGAAATATAGGTCTCTACAGGAGCTGTCCACAAAGAACAATGTCATTTTTAATTAATTTCTACCAAGTTTCTTCATGTTTCATGTATGACCCTCTTCTGGAGTAAGACATTTGCTTTTAACCACTTCGCAACCTTGGGTTTTGTCGTTTTTGCTTTTTCGTTTTTTGCGACCCTTGTTCCCAGAGCCATATCGTTTTTATTTTTTGGACAATATGGCCGTGTGAGGGCTTATTTTTTGCGGGACAAGTTGTACTTTTCAACGCCATTACTAGTTTTACCATATCGTGTATGGGAAAACGGGAAAAAAATTCCAAGTGCGGTAAAATTGCAAAAAAAGTGCAATACCACAGTTGTTTTTTATTTATTTTTTTAACCACGTTCACTGAATGCTAAAACTGACCTGCCATTCTTATTCTCCAGGTCATTACGAGTTCGTAGACACCAAACATGTATAGGTTATTTTATATTTAAGTGGTGAAAAAAAAATCCAAAATTTGGTAAAAAAAACTAAAAAAAAATAGCGCCATTTTCCGAGACCTGTAGCGTCTCCATTTTTTGGGATCTGGGGCTAGGTGAGGGCTTATTTTTTGCGTGCCGGGCTGACGTTTTTATTGATAACATTTTGGTGTAGATCCGATGTTTTGATCGCCTGTTATTGCAATTTTGCGGCGACCAAAAAACGTAATTCTGGCGTTTAGAATTTTTTTCTCGTTACACCGTTTACCGATCGGATTAATTCTTTTTCTATATTGATAGATCGGGCGATTCTGAACGCGGCGATACCAAATATGTGTATGTAGGGTTTTTTCTTTTATATTTTATTTTGAATGGGGCGAAAAGGGGGTGATTTAAACTTTTATATTTTTCTTATTTTTTTTATATTTTTAAAAACATTTTTTTTTCACTTACTGCATGCTTCAATAGTCTCCATAGGAGACTAGAAGCAGCAGTTGTCTGATCGTCTCTGCTACATACAGGGGATCAGCAGATCCCCTGCATATAGCAGAAATGGTCCTGTGCTATGAGCGCCGACCACTAGGTGGCTCTCATAGCGACGAGATCATGACAACCACAGGCGTCTGCTGCAGACCCTGGGTTGTCATGCAGCCGCGGGTGGATCGCGATTCCACCCGCGGCTGTTGCGGGCACATGTCAGCTGTAAGAATCAGCTGACATGTGCTCGGTTCAGTGAGGGCTCAGCGCAGCCGCCCTCACTGAACCGGGGGTACGCAAATGTGCGTACTAATACGGCAAGGGTTGGAAAGGGGTTAAGATAGGTCAGATATTTTTTGTTTTTCTAGGGAAAAGCTGTTTAATTTTTTCCTCAGCATGTTGGCCATTGTTTTACTATCTTTCATATCCTTTACAGAGAGTCAATATGCCAGTTAATAATAGGAATGTTGTAACAATTAAATAGAAGCTATCATCAGAAAATGGCTTTGTAAAGATGTGCGGTTGTGGATTTTAATAATCACCTAGGCAGGTTATCGATGCAATTAGTTTTATTCCTTCCGAACATGGTGAACAGCAATTCCAGGTAAATGTCCAACAGGCAATTCTCTTAGTCCTAGAGTTTCCAACCTGGGATCAGTAGTTCCACTGCCCCGTACCAGGTGATACCCACTGTCCCCCAACTTTTGGTTGGCCCACAGCTTTTTGTATCGCCCGCCGGTATATTGGCAGTCACAGCATATG
The DNA here is from genome assembly GCF_046119375.1 of Phyllobates terribilis. Classification (NCBI taxonomy): domain Eukaryota; kingdom Metazoa; phylum Chordata; class Amphibia; order Anura; family Dendrobatidae; genus Phyllobates; species Phyllobates terribilis. Next base: position 168,238,061 of record NW_027362763.1, read on the forward strand.
CTCCGTCGGATGATGGATATCACGACCGCAGCCCGTGATACCACCCAGCTCTCCGTCCGACCAGCAAAAGCCCGTTCTCTTTCTCCTGCACAGGGTTCAGCCCCCTGAATTGGCAGAAGAGCTCACACCTCCCTCCCCCAGCTAATTGTGCCTTAGTGGAGATATTTTCTCAGGTGGAACCCATCCCCTGGGTTTGCATGTGAGACTACCTGTGGTGACGGAGAGAACAATGGCCCAAGGTCTCGGAGATATGGTCACTGAATGAAATAGATACCTGAGGTTGAACTGATGAGTAGAGATGAGCGTTGTTCTACTCGAACTGTTCGCCAATCTCAAATTCGAGCTGTTTTGGGCGGTGTTCGAGCCGGTCGGCGAACACGAACAATTTGAGAAAAATTCGGCTGTTCGAGGTTATGTTCGATAACTGTTCGTGCACCAAAATCATAACTGGATTTTTTCTCAGTAATGATGAAAATTAATGTTAATACGCAGTTTGAGTGTACAGCGGGGCGGGGGGAGGGGCAGGGGATGGATCTCTGCAGGAACAATGAAGATCTCCATTTTTTTTTCTCTTTCCCGCATTTGCAGTGGGGAGGTGCAATCTGTCAGCCTATCAGCAGCGCACACACGGAGCGAAGTGCTTTTTTTCACACAAGCAAGGGCATGTGTGATTGGCAGTGTATGTCACATGTCCTTGCCCTATAAGACCAAGCCATTTTCCCGGTCGCCACCATTTTCTCACTGCTGCAGCTGCGTGTTAGACGGCACCGCTGTTGCTGTGTGCGCTATACCTTGTTAATTTCAAGCCAATTTTCGCACAAATATACAGATAGCTTGGGAGTAGGGAATAGTTGTGATTGCAGTCCTTTTAAGGACTAGGTTACAGCATTTCCTACGACTTTTATCAGGCAGGTCTGTGCTCTTAAATAGATAGATTGTGGGAGTAAAGACTAATTGTAATTGGAGTCCTTTTCAGGACTAGGTTACATCAGTTCCTATCAGTTTTTGCCAGGCAGGTCTGTGCCAGTGCTGTGCAAGTTTTTTTCACAGCATTTGGCTGAATCTAGCAAAGCTAATCCTTTTTGGCCTATTGCAGAGTGTGTTAGTCAGTGGAGTAGCCTATCTGTGTTGCAAGATATACCACCTGTGTATAGAATACCAATTTTTTTACTGCACCTAGTGAAGTAAAATCTTTTGGGCATAGCATCATTCTATTAGTCCATCTATACTGACCTCCATCAGGTTGCAAACTGAATATAATTTTTTTCTGCATCTAGCTCTGAAAAAATATTTGGGCTTCTAGCGGTGTGTGGGACTTGGTCTATTAGTCCATCTATACTGACCTCCATCAGGTTGCAAATTAAAAATAATTTTTTTCTGCATCTAGCTCTGAAAAAATATTTGGGCTTCTAGCAGTGTGTGGGACTTGGTCTATTAGTCCATCTATACTGACCTCCATCAGGTTGCAAATTAAAAATAATTTTTTTCTTCATTTATCTCTGAAAAAATATTTGGGCTTCTAGCAGCGTGTGGGACTTGTTCTATTAGTCCATCTATACTGACCTCCATCAGGTTGCAAATTAAAAATAATTTTTTTCTGCATCTAGCTCTGAAAAAATATTTGGGCTTCTAGCAGTGTGTGGGACTTGGTCTATTAGCCCATCTATACTGACCTCCATCAGGTTGCAAATTAAAAATAATTTTTTTCTGCATCTAGCTCTGAAAAAATATTTGGGCTTCTAGCAGTGTGTGGGACTTGGTCTATTAGTCCATCTATACTGACCTCCATCAGGTTGCAAATTAAAAGTAATTTTTTTCTTCATTTATCTCTGAAAAAATATTTGGGCTTCTAGCAGCGTGTGGGACTTGTTCTATTAGTCCATCTATACTGACCTCCATCAGGTTGCAAATTAAAAATAATTTTTTTCTGCATCTAGCTCTGAAAAAATATTTGGGCTTCTAGCAGTGTGTGGGACTTGGTCTATTAGTCCATCTATACTGACCTCCATCAGGTTGCAAATTAAAAATAATTTTTTTCTGCATCTAGCTCTGAAAAAATATTTGGGCTTCTAGCAGTGTGTGGGACTTGGTCTATTAGTCCATCTATACTGACCTCCATCAGGTTGCAAATTGAATAAAAAAATTTTCTGCATCTAGCTCTGAAAAAATATTTGGGCTTCTAGCGGTGTGTGGGACTTGGTCTATTAGTCCATCTATACTGACCTCCATCAGGTTGCAAATTAAAAATATTTTTTTTCTGCATCTAGCTCTGAAAAAATATTTGGGCTTCTAGCAGTGTGTGAGACTTGGTCTATTAGTCCATCTATACTGACCTCCATCAGGTTGCAAATTAAAAATATTTTTTTTCTTCATTTAGCTCTGAAAAAATATTTGGGCTTCTAGCAGTGTGTTGGACTTGTTCTATTAGTCCTTCTATACTGACGTCCAGCAGGTTGCAAATTGAATATAATTTTTTTCTGCATCTAGCTCTGAAAAAATATTTGGGCTTCTAGCGGTGTGTGGGACTTGGTCTATTAGTCCATCTATACTGACCTCCATCAGGTTGCAAATTAAAAATATTTTTTTTCTGCATCTAGCTCTGAAAAAATATTTGGGCTTCTAGCAGTGTGTGGGACTTGGTCTATTAGTCCATCTATACTGACCTCCATCAGGTTGCAAATTGAATAAAAAAATTTTCTGCATCTAGCTCTGAAAAAATATTTGGGCTTCTAGCGGTGTGTGGGACTTGGTCTATTAGTCCATCTATACTGACCTCCATCAGGTTGCAAATTAAAAATAATTTTTTTCTGCATCTAGCTCTGAAAAAATATTTGGGCTTCTAGCAGTGTGTGGGACTTGGTCTATTAGTCCATCTATACTGACCTCCATCAGGTTGCAAATTAAAAATAATTTTTTTCTGCATCTAGCTCTGAAAAAATATTTGGGCTTCTAGCAGTGTGTGGGACTTGGTCTATTAGTCCATCTATACTGACCTCCATCAGGTTGCAAATTAAAAATAATTTTTTTCTGCATCTAGCTCTGAAAAAATATTTGGGCTTCTAGCAGTGTGTGGGACTTGGTCTATTAGTCCATCTATACTGACCTCCATCAGGTTGCAAATTGAATAAAAAAATTTTCTGCATCTAGCTCTGAAAAAATATTTGGGCTTCTAGCGGTGTGTGGGACTTGGTCTATTAGTCCATCTATACTGACCTCCATCAGGTTGCAAATTAAAAATAATTTTTTTCTGCATCTAACCCAGCCAATAGTTTTGGCCTAATACCACAGTTTGGCCACTCAGCTCTGCTCGGTTACCATCCATTGTTTTTTTGTGCAAACAACTCCAGAGTTGTGAATTAGTTAACCACCAAAATGAGTGGAAAAAGGCCTGCTGCTGGTGGAAAGGGGAATAGGCGTGTTGGGAAGGGGAAAAAAGGTTGTGTCCGTGGGGTAGGTGCAGAAGAAAGACCATCTTCCAGCCAAACTAAAATGTCTACTTCTTTTAGCGGACAATGTGATAAGATCCCTTTCTTACGGCCACGCCAATCGCTACAAATTCCAGATGAGGCACAAAAACAGCAGGTGCTTCAACGGATATCAAGTGCTCCTTTAAGTGGGCTCTCCTCCACATCAACTTCAACATCACAAATACTCCAGTCCTCAAAGGTGTCACCCAAATCGCACTTGCTTCCTCACAGCTCCCAAATCTCCAGCTGCCCGTCTGAGTATGAGGTAGAACAGATGGTTGAGTCTGCAGAGCTGTTTACTCATACTATAGCCTGGGAATCAGAGGTCGACTCCAGCGCTTCTGTGAATCCAGACGAGGAAATGATCTGCACTGATGCCCAGAATCTTTATGAGTCGGATCCAGGACCAGACGCAGAAGGTTCTGACCATAATGTAGACCCTCATTCCCAAACTGTAACTCCTGTTGGTGGAGACAATGAGGAAGACGATGATAAGACTCAAATACCTGATTGGAGCGACAACTTTAGTTTTTTGTCAGGGCAGGAACAGGTTGGCTCTGAGGACGACGGGTGTGATAACGCACAGGGTGATGATGATGAGGTCGGAGATCCCACTTACTGTCAACCCACAGTCAGCCAAGAGATGAGGTCAGCAGAGGAGGTGGAGGAAGATGCTAGTGACGACGAGGTCAGGTTGCACCTTCCTGGACAGAGACGTAGTACTGGAAGCACGTCAACAACTGCATCCTCAAACACAACTCTGCCTCTCACCACAAGTCGTGGTGGCTCTTCAGGTCGCATGGGTGCTAAGCCTTGCATAGCCTGGGCATTTTTTCAGATCGATAAAGATGACCCAACTCGTGTTATCTGTAACATTTGTCAGCAAAAGCTAAGTAGAGGCCAAAAAATACATAGTTTGAGTACTTCATGCATGAACCGGCACATGGACATGAAGCATAAGTTGCAGTGGGAAGCTCAGTGTGCTACAATGCGGTCTAGCCGGCCGGGCCAACCACCGTCTGCCATATCTTGTGCATCCGCGGCCTCTTCATCCTCTGTGACTGGGGGGACAGCAGTCACACCTGTTTTGGGGCGCAGACCTGCCACCTCTTTACCCGCAACAGCCAGCGTGATTGGCAGGTCATCATTTTCTTTGGAGGTGGTAACACCAGCTGGTCTTGAGCGCTGTCCGACATCGATAGCACCACCTTTGGATCAAGGCAACCTAACATGTCCGCCTGCATCTTCCTCACAGACCGGCAGTTTGCCGGGGACACCCTTATCAACCCCGTCTAAGCACAATAGCCAGCCCTCGGTCCCTCAGATGTGGACAAGTAAAAGACCATTTCCTCCTAGCCATGAGAAAGCTAAGAGGTTGAATTTCACCATCTGCAAGCTCTTGGCTACAGAAATGCTGCCTTTCCGCCTGGTGGACACAGAGGATTTTCGAGACCTTATGTCCGTCGCAGTGCCCCAGTACCAGATGCCCAGTCGGCACTACTTCTCAAAGAAAGGTGTGCCTGCGCTCCACCAGCATGTCGCACACAACATCACCGCTTCTTTGAGAAACTCTGTGTGTGACAGGGTGCATTTCACCACAGACACTTGGACGAGTAGGCATGGACAGGGGCGTTACATGTCGCTGACTGGGCACTGGGTAACTATGGTGACAGCAGGACAAGGGGCTGCTGTCCAAGTCTTGCCGTCCCCACGAGTTGTGCGTCAATCCTCTTTATGTCATTTTTCCTCCACTGCTTCTGCCTCCTCAACCTCCTCTCGGTCTTCCACCTGCACCCAAAGCCTGTCTGGTCATGCCACAAGCTTTCTAACTGCGCAGAAGGGATCCTGCACACCTCCTTACTATGCTGGCAGTAGGGCTCAACGTCATCAGGCGGTTTTTACATTGAAATGTCTGGGAAATGTGAGTCACACAGCTGAGGAGTTGTGGTCAGCTCTGGAGAACCAATTTCATGAATGGTTGTCTCCACTGGACCTGAAACCAGGGAAGGCCGTGTGCGACAATGCTGCAAACCTGGGTGCGGCCCTTCGCCGGGGCAATGTCACACACGTGCCTTGTATGGCTCACGTGTTGAAACTGGTTGTCCAGCAATTTTTAGCCCACTATCCCAGACTAGATGGCCTTCTGCAGAGGGCACGGTCGCTGTGTGCTCACTTCCGCCGTTCGCATCCTGCAGCTCAGCGACTTACATCTCTACAGAAGTCGTTGGGCCTGCCACTTCACCGGCTAAAATGCGATGTGCCTACCCAGTGGAATTCAACTCTGCACATGTTGCAGCGACTGTGGCAGCACCGACAAGCCCTGGCGCAATACGTTCTGACGTATAGCCTGGGCCAACGAGATTCAGAGGTGGGGCAAATCACGCTGGAGGAGTGGTCTCAGATCAGGTCCTATGCACCCTTCTGCACAGTTTTGAAATGGCGACGAAGATGTTTAGTGCTGACGATGCCATTATCAGCATGACTATTCCGGTGATTTACATGCTGGAGCACATGTTAAACAGAATTCGGAGTCAGGTGGTGGCACAAGAGGAGGTGGAGGAAGTAGAGGAGGAGGAGTTGTATGCGGAAGGGCTAACATCTGCAAGGTCCAGACGGTCGGCAGCACCAAGGCGGCAGGCATGTGAGGGTGGGGGAGATGGTTTAACCAGGGCGCATGGTAGCAGCCAAACTAGTGAGGAAGGTGCAGGAGCCCAGGAAGAAGTGGAGGACGAACTGATGGAAGACTCATCAGATGAGGGAGACCTTGATCACATTTCTGTTGTGCGAGGTTGGGGGGAGAGGACAGAGGAAGGAAGCATGATTGTTACCTCGCCACCAACACAACAGGGACTTGGTGCTCCTGGATGCGCAACACACATGAGTGCCTTCTTGCTGCACTACCTGCAACATGACCCTCGAATTGTGAGAATTAGAAATAATCCTGACTACTGGGTTGCCACACTGTTACATCCCCGGTACAAAAGTAAATTTGCAGAAATTATTCCTGCCATAGAAAGGGATGCACGCATGCAGGAGTATCAGCAGAGACTGTTGCAGAATCTTACATGTGCTTTTCCACAAAATACCAGTGGTGCACGTAGTGAATCTCACAGTTCCAACTTGCCAACCGTGGGACCGTCAAGTGTTCAGCACTCAAACCGTAACAGAACCACAGTATCTGCTGGTAACATCAATTTTGCGGAATCATTTCACCACTTTTTTAGCCCATCCTTTGCAAGGCCACAGGAGACAAGAAGTCTGACACATAGTCAACGCCTAGAGACGATGGTACAGGAGTATCTCCAAGTAAACATTGAAGGCACGACTGTGTCACTGGACCCTTGCTCTTTTTGGGCTTCCAATCTGGATAAATGGCCAGAGCTAGCCACTTACGCCTTGGAGATCTTGTCATGCCCCGCAGCCAGCGTTCTGTCTGAACGTGTGTTCAGCGCTGCTGGTGGTGTGCTGACAGATAAGCGCACGCGGCTCTCCACTGATAATGTAGACAGACTCACGTTCATAAAGATGAACAAATCATGGATCCGAAACGACTTTTCTACCCCTGTGTCATCCTGGGGAGAGTAAAAGCTTGATGATTGGTTAAAATCACCCTACCAACCGTTTTAAGCTTTCAAATTACTAATCATGTTTATCTGTATCTTGACTGGAAAATAATTTGGGCTTTGTAGCAGTTTGCAGCACTGATCCTATTAGGCCATCTATAATAAGCTTCACCAGATGTAAAATTAAAAATAATTTTTAGCTGCATCTAGCCCGGAAAATAATTTTGGGGCTCCGAGATGCGCAAGACACATAAGTGCCTTCTTGCTGCACTACCTGCAGCATGACCCTCATATTGTCAGAATTCGAAGTAATCATGACTACTGGGTTGCCACACTCTTAGATCCCCCAAACTTTTCGATCAACCTTTTCATTTTAATAAAGACCAAAAAAATGGTCATTTTTGAAATTATAAGCATTAGCAGGTTGTTAGAAACTGAAATCAAACAGTTTTCAACTCAAAACTTTATTCTAGGTGATGTTACATTTTCACATAGGACCCCTTGTTCGAAAGGAGCTTCTGAACTCTCTCGTCCATTGAATTTGTCAGGTTTTGGATGGTTTCTGCTTCAATTGTTTTGCATGAGGACAGAATACCCTCCCAGAGCTATTGCTTAGATGTGAACTGCCTCCCGCCATCATAGACACTCCTTTTAATGATGCTCCAAAGGTTCTGAATGGGGTAGAGGTCAGGGGAGCATGGGGGTCACACCATAAGTTTGTCCCCTTTTATGCCCATATCAGCCAGAGATGCAGATGTTTTATGTGCAGCATGAGATGGTGCATTATCATGCAGAAAAATGATCTTGCTGTGAAATACACGGTTCTTCTTCTTGAACCATGGCAGGAAGTGCTGTTTGAGAAAATCCACATACATTATGGAGTTCATCTTTAGCGCCTTCAGGGATCCTAAAGGGGCCGACAATCTCTCTCCCCATGATTCCAGCCCAAAACATTACTCCACCTCCTCCTTGTTGGCGCTGTAGCCGTGTTTGCGTGGGGTGTCCATCAGCCAGCCATCCTCCACTCCATTCATCTGGACCATCGAGCGCTGCACGGCAGTCATCCGTGAACAAAACAGTTTTGAAATCAGCCTTCATGTAATGTTTGGCCCACTGGAGCCGTTTCTGCTTGTGTGAAGTGGATAGAGGAGGTCGACAGGATGGCGTATGCACAGCTGCAAACCTCTGAAGGACCCTGCATCTTGTTGTTCGGGGGACGTTGGAGGCACAAGCAGCTTCAAAAACTTGTCTGCTGCTATGACAAGGCTTTTTTGCCGCTGCTCTTTCAACCTGACGTAATTGCCTGTAGGAAAGAGTCCTCAATTTGCCCTTATCAGCACGCACACGTGTGTACTGTGAATCAGCTACATACTTCTTGATTGCCAAGACACTTCATCCTGATCATCGCACAATGTTGATTGTAGTCATGCCTTGACCTAAACACTCCACAATTTGTTGCTTCTCAGCAGCCGACACATCCTTTTTCTTTCCCATTTTGGCAGAAAATGTAGGCTGCTTAATAATGTGAGAGAGCCTTCTTAAGTAGTCTTGCCTTTATTGGACACACCTGCCAAACTAATTAGCACAGGTGTCTGCAATTGCTTACAGTGATATAAAGAGCCCTGACACACATCACCATCAATGAGTTTAACTGACAAACAAACAAATTCTTCCCTTATCACTCCTAAACACTTTTTGCATAATAATTTGGAACGCGGTGTACATGTGCTTTTCCACAAAACACCAGTGGTTCACGTAGTGAATCTTACAGTTCTAACTTGCCAACCGTGGTCTGTATGGAATTGTTCAATAAAGGGCCCAAAATTAAGATAACATAGATGGGAGAGGTCTCTATGAATAGGAATCCCTAAGTATTTGTTACCCTGTGAGGGCCAGGCAAAGGGAAAGTTGGACTGGATGGAATCCTATATGGATTTAGGGAGGGAGACATCGAGGGCCTCAGACTTCGCTGCATTGATTTTAAAATTTTACCATGTAACAAAGTGATCTATTTCAGCCATAACAGCAGGGATGGATATATGTGATTGAGTGATATATACTAGGACATCATCAGCAAATAGAGAGCACTTGTACTCGGTGCCTCCCACCTCAATCCACCTAATATTGGGGTTATGGCGAATTGATGAGAGCAGGTGCTCCGTCACTAGGATGTATAAGAGAGGGGACAGAGGACATCCCTGCCTTGTCCCATTGGTGATTGTGAAAGGTGATGAAAATGTTCTGACGCACCCCCTGGGCCTTGGGACACCCGGAGCCGGACCCTTTTTGGTGGATGCTGGTGGTTGTAGTCTTCGTGGCGGCGATCCGGTTCCGTGGCTCAGGGCGGTCAAACCAGTGGCGGAACTATTTATGTGGTTTTGATGTTTAAATGTCCGACTACGCCACCCGTGGATTGCGGTCAGAGTGAACCGCCGCTACAGGGCAGACCGCTAAGGCTGGTGTTGTGGGTGCAGCAGAGCGTAGCATAACTCCCCACGGGAGGAGTATAGCCTCAGGGCAGTGTATGCGGAGGATGGGGGTGATGGTGCAGGGCAGCAGCAGTAACGACACGGAGTCAGTGATGCAGTTCAGGGCCTTTACTCACAGTTCTTATTATCCAGACCACGTCTGCAGGTAACGGCTGCCCACGTCGTACTGTGCTCACCAGGTGAGGGGCTCAGACAACTCCCAGATAACTTTGGAGCGCTTCACAGGACCCCCTTTGTGTGTCCTTTGTCTGGCCTTTCTTACCAACACTTCTGTCCGGCTGCCTCGGGCCTCCTCTTGGTAAACTTGGCGCCAGTTTCCCTGACCCTATGTGGTGCCTTCCTAGCGGGTGGAGCAAGGGGCTGCGCCACATAAAATGTCAGAGCCTCCGGTTTCTAGCTGAGGGTCGTTTCCTGCCTCCACTAGTTCGGGGACCGGTCTCCCCATTTGGCCTGACCCCTCCACGCAGGTGGATTCGGGCGTGCGGTGGTGACTCGCCCGTCCGCACCCCTGGGATCCCTTCATTCCTCGTTCCTGGAGCCTTCTCCGCTCCTCTTCCTTCCTTCTCCCTCTTGCAGGCCTGGGCCTCTGTTACTAGGCCCGCCTCCGGAGCAGAGCTCATGCAGAGCCCCTGCTCCCTGCCACTTCTGCTCAGACTTCTCTGCACTGAACTAAGATGGTGCCCACTTTTTATACTCCCTTCTCAATGCACCCAGGAACTGCTTCCTCCCTGCTCCTGCACTGCAGGGTTCCCCTTCCTCAGTGTTCCCTCCCCCCACTCCAGCCAGGGACAGGGACTGTCGTGCCCATCTCAGGGGCATATTGGTCGCCCTGCCCCACGGCAATGTGGTGTAATGCATGCAGGTGTCGGGTCCTGATCCACACTCCATCCTTATCTGAGAGTGAGATATCACACCTCTTGGTGAGGTGCAATACGTCTGTAGCAACCGAGCCCTCGGTGCTACAGTTCCATTTATCTTCAGCCTAGGTGACGTATTGTGATACAGGGCCGTGATTTTGGCTATAAAAGGGTCCCCTAGACCCCTACCCCAAGCTTTTTAAGAGAATCATATATGGCGTGCCAGGAGACTCTATGGAATGCTTTCTCAGCATCCAACGAGAGTATCTACTTACAAATTTTTAACTGCATCTAGCCCAGGAAATACTTTGTGCCTAGTAGCAGTGTCTGCTAGTCAGCGGATTATCCCGGCTGTTAAGCAAGCTACACCACCTGTAGTTTGGACACTTAATTTTTTCAAAGGAAATGCTTCGGGACCACGGGATACTTAGTGAAGAGCATCAGGAGGCACCCCAAGGCATAGGGGCTGGGACTGGCACTAGGATGCCTTGCGGTGGACAGCCGAGCTCGATCCTTATAAAAGCTTTTTAACTGCAGCAGCTTTAGTGGACGCTACTGGAGCTGGAATTACGCGGCTGCTGGCATGAGACTTGCCCTCCAATAGATCCTTGTAAATGGATTTAAAGTGTATTCATTCAAATTAGAGGGACAATTTAAATTAAAAAGCTTAGAGCTGCCTCCACCACAGGCGGGCTCTCTCGACCCACCAGCGGACAGGCACCAGTATTGGGAGAGGGGGGCTGGCCGTCAGGGTTCACCGCGGCTCTGGCACAAACCCGGCGACACGGAGGTGGCACGGGCAGGAGCGGACTGGCCGTCTCGGCTTCTCACTTTTTGGATTTTAGAAGGGCATGACATGCCTATATCTGTGTCTCCCCCTCCTTTTACTCCTCCACCTCTTTTCTTTTCGCATGACTATATGTACTTGTCACTTTTCCATGTGTTAGTTGTGTCTTCTGAGCAGTTTGTCAGCTTTTGGACACCTTTGAAGGTGTTTTCTATGTGTTTCTATGTGTTTTTGTTTGCCTGCCATTGGTTTTAACGGTGTTCGAAGGTGTTCGACGAACAGTTCGACGAACCGAACCGAACTCGAACACTACGGGGGTGGCTCAACACTACTGATGAGCAAACAAATCACTAACAAAACACAGCAAGCAAATTTCTAACAAAACACAAAATTAAGTTTGATGAAAAAGGGGTGCTCAGTGCTGGAAAAGTATTTAGAAAGTGGCCAGGTTCTCACACTCCTCCCGCACTTTTCCAGCACGGCCAGCGCTGGTCTCCATTTCCTGGGATTGACTATCCACCTTCCTCTGGCGGCAATTACCGGGGTTCAGGGCTTCCTCAGTTGGTCTCGATAGGCCATCAGTATTGCCATGGTCTCTCCCCTTTTTATGATAAATGGTAAAGTTAAATGGTTGCAATGCCAGGCTCCATCGTAATAATCGCCCATTCTCCCCCGCCACCCGCTGCAGCCAGGTCAGTGGATTGTGATCCGTTACTATGGTGAATTCCCTCCCATACACATAGGGTAATAGTTTTTTCAGTGCCCAGACAATAGCCAAGCATTCCTTTTCTATGGTGGCATATGCTTTCTCTCGGTCTAACAGTTTCCTTGAAAGGTATACCACTGGGTGTTCCTGCCCTGTGCCATCCACCTGACTAAGGACAGCGCCCAACCCACTGTCTGAGGCATCAGTCTGCACCAGGAACCTCTTGGTGTAATCGGCTGCAGCCAGCACGGGGGCCCCCGCCAGGGCTTGTTTAAGCTGCACAAAAGCCTGTTCACATGGTTCAGTCCATTCTATCTGTCTTCGGAATTTCTTTGTCGTCAGGTCAGTCAGAGGCTTTGCTATAGTACTGTACCCTGCAATGGATTTTCGGTAATACCCGGTGGTACCCAAGAAGGCTTGCACTTGCTTTTGGTTGCGTGGTCGGGGCCACTGAGTTATTGCTTCCACTTTGGCTGGGTCAAGCTTTATCATACCACCCCCTACTCGATGTCCAAGGTACTGGACCTCAGCCATCCCCATTTGGCACTTGTCTGCCCGGATGGTTAACCCAGCCTGCTGAATGCGCTGGAGTATCTCCCTCACATGGTGCAGGTGCTCCTCCCAGGTCTTACTGAATATGGCAATATCATCCAGATAAGCCTGGGAGAACTCCTGACAGCCTGCAAGCATGACATCCACCATTCGTTGAAAGGTAGCTGGTGCATTCTTCATCCCAAATGGCATGACCGTAAATTGGAACAGACTAAAAGGAGTGAGGAAAGCTGAACGCTCCTGGGCGTCTCATGACAAAGGGATCTGCCAGTATCCTTTACTGAGATCTAAGGTGGACACAAATGTTGCTCCCCCCATTTGGTCTAACAGATCATCTATTCGGGGCATGGGGTAGGCATCAGTGATGGTTATCTCTTTCAGACTCCTGTAGTCTACGCAGAACCTTGTGTTCTGGTCCTTTTTCGGAACAAGGACTGCGCTGGCCGCCCAGGGACTGCACGAGGGAACCACCACTCCCAACTCTAACATTTCTTCCACTTCCCTCCGAATCATCTGCTGAACCTCGGGTGCCACTCAGTACAGCGGCTGTCGAATCGGCCATGCTGTCCCAGTGTCCACTCGATGCTCAGTCAGAGTGGTCCGGCCAGGCTGGTTAGAGAAGAGCCCACAATACTGGTCTAATAACTCCCGTAGTTGGCTGGATTGGGCAGGGGAGAGATGATCCCCTAAGGTGACTTGCTCCACCCCTCCCTTTTCTTTGGTGTGCTGTAATAAGTCCAGCAGGGGATCAGGTTCTGAGGCATCTGGAGGAGGACAGCATATAGCTACCGCACATGTATCTCTGGCCTGGTACGCTTTTAATCGGTTAACATGAATAACCTTGGTTTGGGTGTGGCGTGTGTCGAATGCTACTCGATAGGTGACTGCACCCTTTTTCTCGACTATGGTATAAGGACCCTCCCAGTTGGCCTGTAACTTGTCATGGTGGACGGGAGATAGTACCAGCACTTGCTGGCCTACTGTGAATTCTCGGGGCTGGGTGCCCCTATCATAGTAGGTTTTCTGTTGCCCTTGTACCTCCCCTAGATGTACCCGTGCAAGACGCCCAAGGTGTTGTATCGTCTCTCACAACTGCCTCACATAGCGGAGCACTGGCACCCCACCAGAATCGGATGGGTCTTCCCAGTGTTCTCGCACCAAGTCTAGCGGGCCCCAAGGCTGCCTGCCATATAATAGTTCAAATGGTGAAAAACCGGTAGAAGCCTGTGGCACCTCTCTGTAGGCAAACAGGAGCTGGGGCAGAGCTTCTTCCCAGTCCCACCCCTCTGCCTCTATGTCACGGGTGTGTCGCCACGAAGATCGTCACGATTACACAGCCTGACTTCTCGCAGCTGAGTTTTTGGTGTTTTGTGTTTTTCGGCAGTGAGGGAGTTAACTCTCTCTCTCTGTGCTAGACGAGGTCCAGCCTCGCCCAGCTGCAATCAATGCTGCAGTAGTGGGACTCCTTCAAATGCCTGCCGGTCTGTTAGGGAAGTGTCGGTGAAAGCATTTCATACAGACAAACAGAGCGGATCGTGGTATTTTGGAGTTCTGAGCTAAGTGTATTTGGTGTGGTTTTTCCCTTCCTCGCTTTATCATTTATCTCCTTTCCCGTTGGTGTTCCCTCTGTAGTTGTGGTGTAGTTTTTGTATGCAAGGTGGTTTTTGGTTTGACCCTTGTACTGTCTCGTTCGTCTAAGTACAGTGTGTTGGCATATTATTTCCTGTCCCCTATTGTTGTGATCGGGGTCCTTCTCAGGACTAGATTACTGAGGTGCAGGGATCCTCAGGAGGTAGAGGTTACGCTGGCGGCCTGGACCTCTGTACCTTTAACAGTACCTCCAGGTAGAGGGATTAGTCAGGGCTCCAGCTTAGGGTCAGCTTAGGCCCCTGACCTCCTGTACGCAGTGTCAGTGTGACACTCTAAGTATGCGCAGATCAACCGTTTCAGGGTCCCATTGAACCGCTCACAGAGTCCATTTGTTTGTGGGTGGTATGCAGAGGTGAACACTGGTCGGACCCTGGACCGACTCCACAAGGTACGCAATACCTCACCCGTGAATTGGGCTCCCTGATCCGAAACAACCTCCTTCGGGAAACCCACCCTGCTAAATATTTCAACTAATGCGTGGGCCACCCTTTTTGCATCTATTCCTCGCAGAGCTACCGCCTCAGGGTATCGGGTGGCATAATCTACAACCGTTAATATATATCTCTTCCCTGAGCGACTGGGTCGAGGCAGGGGACCTATCAAATCCACCCCTACCCGTTGAAAAGGTTCTGCTATTAACGGCATGGGTTGTAAAGGAGCACTGCGCGGGGGGCCTCCCACTCTTTGACAAGTCTCACAGGAGCTTACAAACTTTTTTACTTCAAGGGTCACCCCGGGCCAGAAGAACCTGCTCATAACCCTGCGTTGGGTCTTCCTCACTCCCAAGTGTCCCCCTAATGGACCTTCGTGGGCTAAGAACAGAAGCCGCTGCACTGCTCAATCCCGCTAGGGATGAATCTCCCTGTAACTCCTCCCTGATGTCATTTACCTCCCCCAGGTCACATTCTGTCATGCTAACAGGCGTTGTATTTTGTGCATTACTCACCACTGGCGGGGGGGTTGTCAGCATGTCGAGATCACTCTGTTCCCTCTCGGATGATGCAGTGTGAACTGGTCCTTAACTTCGGGTTACAACATTGGCCCAGTGGCAAACCAAACCTGCTCCTAGGTTGTTTCCCAGCAACACATCTACTGGTAGGTGCCGAACTACTCCTACATCCACTATTCCAAGACTGTGACCCCAGTCTAAATGTAGTCTGGTGGGAACAATACATTGGTCCCGTATTAGGTGGTCTTTTATCAATGTGATTGAGGCTCCGGAGTCACGGAGCCCCACAGCCTCCACGCCCTCTACCCAGACCGGCTGCAGATGCTGGTTCAAGGACGCGGAGGTGTCCCATCTAATCCGAGACACTTGTCCTTGTACCACATGTGCCTCTTCCTCTTCTGGTCGGGGTAGTGGAATCCTCTCTACCTCAGTATTCCAGCCCCATTGCTGTACAGTGTTCACTTGTTGGGGACGTGGATGATGTGAGCTAGAACGTTCCCGGCATTCCCTGGCAAAGTGTCCCATGCGTCCACAGTTATGGCAACTTAACCCTCGTTGCCCTGACATGGGCCATACTTGGGGGCTTGGGAAACCTCCCCCTCTTTGTGAAGTACAAAATCCCCGCAGTGCCTCCTCTCGGTGGTCCATGGGTGTCACTGGCCTCCGTGTAAGCCCTGGTTCCCGACTCACTGGGGCTGTACTTCCACGTTGCCTGGGTCGATTGGCAGACCAATCATCAGCCAATCTGGCAGCCTCATCCAGGCTGAGTGGTTTTCTATCTGCCACCCATTCCTTTAAATTACCTGGGAGCTTTGACATAAATTGTTCCAGCATGATTATGTCCATTACATGTTCTGCTTCCCGAGCTCCCAGTCCTTCTATCCACCGAGTGCATGCCGTACGTAGCGTGTTGGCAAACTCCCGATGTGTGTGTGCAGTGGTCTTGTCAGTCTCCCCGCATACCTCTCTAGTAATGCGCTGCGAATGGTAGAGTAACATCTCTGATCCACCGAAGACAAGTTATTAAAAGCTTCTCTAGCTTTTCCGGTCAGGCCAACACTCAAATATCTGGGCCAGTCACTGACTGACACCTCATGCAGCAGGCAGAGGTTCTCAAATAACCGGATATGTTCATCAATATCTGTGGTATATCTCGGTACCTTAAAGATGTAGGCCACTCTCTCCTGTTATCCATTGTCCTCTGCGCTGGGGCGTGTGGGGGTATCGCTACATGCACACCCAGATATTTGCTTAGCACTGCCGCCCGCTTCATCTCCGTAGCCCGCTCTCCTAGCGCATCCAGCATCCGCCTCAACTCAGTTGATTGATCCTCTGCCATCTGGATGACAGTCCTGGGCTGTGGTCCCTCCAGGGAGATGCCCTCCTCCACGTCTAAATTGACTTCCTCCTGTGGCTGTTCACGGTCCCAATCGTCCAAGCGTTGTATTAGGGTCGCACGGTTATCCTCTGGCAACCACTCTAGCTCTCTCCCAGAGCAAAGAGTTCTCAGCTCCTCCTTTTTGAGCCTCTTGTAGATAGAGTCTGCCATCTCTTCTGCCAAGTCACCGCTCAGTAACTTTCCCTGGTATGCTGTCCAGAGATAGGTGATTCCACCGCTGCCACCACTTGTAAAGATGTGCGGTTGTGGATTTTAATAATCACCTAGGCAGGTTATCGATGCAATTAGTTTTATTTCTTCTTAACACGGTGAACAGCAATTCCAGGTAAATGTCCAACAGGCAATTCTCTTAGTCCTAGAGTTTCCAACCTGGGATCAGTAGTTCCACTGCCCCGTACCAGGTGATACCCACTGTCCCCCAACTTTTGGTTGGCCCACAGCTTTTTGTATCGCCCGCCGGTATATTGGCAGTCACAGCATATGCTCCTTCGGATGATGGATATCACGACCGCAGCCCGTGATACCACCCAGCTCTCTGTCCGACCAGCAAAAGCCCGTTCTCTTTCTCCTGCACAGGGTTCAGCCCCCTGAATTGGCAGAAGAGCTTACACCTCCCTCCCCCAGCTAATTGTGCCTTAGTGGAAATATTTTCTCAGGTGGAGCCCATCCCCTGGGTTTGCATGTGAGACTACCTGTGGTGACGGAGAGAACAATGGCCCAAGGTCTCGGAGATATGGTCACTGAATGGAATAGATACCTGAGGTTGAACTGATGAGCAAACAAATCACTAACAAAACACAGCAAGCAAATTTCTAACAAAACACAAAATTAAGATTGACGAAAAAGGGATGCTCAGTGCTGGAAAAGTATTTAGAAAGTGGCCAGGTCCTCACAGGCTTATTGATTAAATCAGGTTTTTGTGTTAAATGTTTTTTTAAAATGTTGGCAATGTTTTTTTTTTTTTTTACTTTTTACATATCACAATCTGTATTAAAAATGAAAATTAGAAATCTTGCAATTTTCACAATGCCACAGAGGGCTTATTTAGATGCTAAATTCCTGTTGTTTCAGGAAACAACAAATGTGTAAAGCCACACTGGTCAGAAGTAAACTGTATCTT
The DNA here is from genome assembly GCF_046119375.1 of Phyllobates terribilis. Classification (NCBI taxonomy): domain Eukaryota; kingdom Metazoa; phylum Chordata; class Amphibia; order Anura; family Dendrobatidae; genus Phyllobates; species Phyllobates terribilis. Next base: position 168,255,600 of record NW_027362763.1, read on the forward strand.
ATGTACTGAAACATCTAATGAGCATGTGCAAATGCCATTGTGAAGGGAAGAGGAGCATGTGATACTGTGACATTATCTATTGTGATTGGATGGATCCTGCATTATCTGTTGTGTGTAGAAGTGTTACCTGTCATTGTAATTCTGCCACTACTGATAGGAAAACTCCTGTAAGCTCTTCCAGAAAGGACAGAAAGCATGAGACTAAAAAAGTCCCATGTAAGTATGAAAATTACAGGATTACTATTTTTAGGTTTTTTTTGCAATTAAGATCATCATGTTATAAAAAACACCATTTTTTTCAATACATGTAACACAAAAATCTGATTTAAAGTGACACTCCAGCTTTTTTTTTATTGCAGCGCTGGAGTGGTGCAACTAATCTAAATTCCCTGTATGTAGTATTATACTTGCCAGCTGCTGTCTTCTTTTGTTCTCGATGCCGCTCCGTTCGGTCTTCTACAGTTTGTAACCTGCAGATCGGTCCGGTGTTTGCTTGGCGATCCGGAAGTCTATACCCAATGTTAGTATATGGGAGCAAGAATGAGGCCAGAATGAGGCAGAAAATTACACGAAGAGCTTGGGACCCTTACCTCTGACTTCTGATCAGTCAGATGGCGGTGCAGGACCGGAGCAGCATTGGGAACACCTGAAGATGGCGACTGTTAAGTATAATACTAGAGTCAGTAGTAGCACCACTCCAGCTAGGGGCGGACATATCATTGGTGCAACCTGTGCGGGTGCACAGGGGCCCAAGAGGTAAGGGTGGCCATTTCTACCTTTAAAGCAGGTGGAGTTTTGCATTTTTAGGAGCTCTTGGGCTGCAAAGCGCCCATATATTATTCTTGCACAGGGGCCCTTGTCTGCCTGTGTCCGCCAGTGACTTCAGCGCTGGAAAAAAAACAAAAAAGAAAGTGGTGCTTTAAGCATTAAGTCATTTTCTGAGGATTCCTTCTCTTTAAAAATGTTGCTTTGAATGTTGGAAAAATTCTTTTGTTCTAGAATCTACATGGCCACAAAATACAGGTCGATATCATGCAGTCAAGCTCTTTCAATGCTCAAGTGTGTTCACAATAAAAGTATAGAGTAAAACTAAAATCTGTACTTGAAATGCTAAATAATTAGAAATCAGTTGTTTGGAAAGGACGTGGTTTTGGCAAGATCAAACATTCTGAAATAATTTGGAAATAAGCCAAATATTACAGCTTTCATCATAACAGAAGGAAATAATTCTATGGATGCTTAGACTCAATTTTAGACACATTTTGTTGGTTAGTTGCCAATTAGATTAGCTAAGTTTTAATCAAACTAAGAATGTTCTCTGTATATGGGAAAAACAGGAGAACACAAAAAAATGTATTAGAACATTGAAAGAACTTGGGCTTGATTCTCATTATTGATATTCTTATCTGTGATGAATGTAATGTAATAATAAGATCCATTAGCTGCATCACAATTTTCATGGCTTTGGTAATAACAAATGCCAAGATATTAATTAATACGATCAGACTGAGAAATTCCAAGTAGGTTTATCTTAGTACTTATATTTACACGTGGACCCAAAGCTCCACAATGTCATTGCTCTCCATGGGGCAGGATGTCTGGCAAAAACCCAAGATAAAAAGCTAGAATGTGTAGTATTGGGAAAGCCAAAAACAATTTCCTCCAAGGATAGTAGTACGATAAAACATTTTTTTTGCTTGTATAAAAAATCCTTACCTATTTCATGTATGAAAATAAAACTTAACTTGAACATTATTATATTTCCCTAGTTATAGTCCTATATTGGTCGTTTGAATCACCTAAGTGAGTAATAGTCATGTTGTCTGATGTTCTGGTTTCAGCAGATAAAAGTTATTTAATACAGAGTGGAAATTTATATAACTTTCCATTTCACTTTTTTTTGCATTAATTTATTGTTGTTGTGAAGATCTCCACTTGAAGTTATTCAATAGGAATCTTCATAGATTTTTCTCCACCGGATGGAAACAATCATCGTCATGTGATGTTCAAGTTCTAAACTCATGACATCAAGGATGGACAGTTTAGCACAATTCAATATTGCGTCTGTATACAAGTGAGGTACATGGGTACCTGAGTATTTTTAGATGGGCTGGAGCTGTCCTGCTGTTCATAACAAAATATCTCAAATATGGGTGGGACACACTGTTTTTCCCCATCTTACAGTGGATACTTACAGCTGGGGGTTAAACCCAGAGAATAAATTCTGATCAATGCAACTTCAAACCGACCCTTAAAACAGGTAGGAGAAACCTACACAGCCCACCACTTTATTCTACCTATAGTTTCCAAAAAGTTCTGCATTTGTAAAGAGAACCAGAGCTAAAAAGGAAAGAAAACTCCTCTGGAAAGTGAGTAGTTTCTGGTGGATTCGGGTCAGTACAGGGCCTAAAAGTACCTAAAAGTAGTTAAGTATCCCTATATACCTGATTAACTGCTGACAACCTATGTGAATCACATATTTATGGGATCGTCTCACCTGTCTTTAGGTTGTGGGTGAGGTCAGGGATTTGGATTTTAACATGCCAAATCCTTTGTTCTACTTATCAGTCTCACTATCTGTTAAAATAAATATTATTTCTCCTCCTGGTCGAGCTACTATGTTTATGGTGAATTTGGGGCAGATAGGTGCTGTAATGAAGTCTCAAATATTTGGGGATATTGGAGAAAAGAATCAGTACATCTACTGTACTATACAATGCAATGCTATGTGAATATTTGATAAGAAATGCTTATATTATTAATATTATCATAATAAAAAACATTGTTCTGTAGTATTGGAGGCTTCTTCAAAAAGTTCAAGCCGTAGGAGAAGAATCCTTTATAAAATTTTAGTATCCAGGAGAGATCTGCCTAAAAGGGTTATTCCCATTATTCCCATAATCATAGATGGATATTGTCGGATTGTGATTGTAAAAACAATCACTTTTGCAATTTATAGCTTATTAAAATTTGCAGCAGTTCTTGAGAACACTTTTCTTTTGTGCACAGTTTACTGCCTAGGAGACCGACCACCACTACTGCCTAGCTTGTAAGCACAGCTGTAAGGGTGTGGACTGTAATGTTGTATTCCTACCCCTGAAAACACCAATCTCGGCATGTGAAAAGTGTCAATCGCCTTTTATATTTAGATATATTGTGTCATGTGAAGTGTGAGCTATGTCCTGTGCTTCTTGCAATGTATTGTGTAGATGGTGTAGTTATGTGATATAATGTGTGTAACGGGTCTGGGAGGCGGAACCTCTGGGCTACAATACAAGGGGGCGGTCCTTGTAAGGGAGCGGGTGGCGACCAGGCAGGCAGTCACAGGAGGTGACCTGGACAGTCTCTGAGTGAACGGGACAGTCTCTGAGTGAACGGGACAGTCTCTGAGTGAACGGGGCTGGAGGTCACGGCAAGTGACCGGGGCAGTCTCTAGGTATAGGGTTGGTACGACCTGTGGCGGCTGAAGATAGACGAGAGCTCCCAGGTGAGTAGGCGAGAGTCTCTGGATGAACGGGTGGTCACAGCATGTGACGGCGGAGCCTCCAGGAAGACCAGCGGACAGGCGACAGATGAGCGCTCCCAGGTGAGCGGGCAGAAGTCTCTGGACAGGCGGGTGGTCACAGCACGTGACGGCAGAGCCTCCGGGTAGGCAGACAGACAGGTAGCAGATGAGCGCTCCCAGGTGAGCGGGCAGGAGTCACTGGACAGGCAGGTGGTCACAGCACGTGACGGCGGAGCCTCCAGGTAGGCTAGCAGGCAGATAGCAGATGTGCGCTCCCAGGTGAGCGGGCAAGCTGGTCCATAGACAGACTGACAGGAGTTGGTAGGCAGACCGTCGGACCTCAGGCAGGCAGGCAGGTAGCTGATATGCGCTCCCAGGTGAGCGGGCAAGAGTCTCTGGAATAGCTGGTGGTCACAGCACGTGACAGCGGAGCCTCCGGGCAGGCAAGCAGGCAGGTAGCGGAGAAGCGCTCCCAGGTGAGCGGGCAGGCTGGTCCTTAGACAGACTGACAGGAGTAGTAAGGCAGACCGTCGGACCTCAGACTAGCAGACAGGTAGCAAGTAATCAGGCAGGAATCTGACAGGTAACTGGCAGGTAACTGGCAACGGGACCTGAGGGCTGAAGCACAGGTGAGACACAGGTGCAAACAACATTGCTCGGGCACCTCCATTTTGGAGGAGGTGCCTTATATATGATGAAGTCCTCCGGCCATTGGCCGGGGACTCCTTAGGACGATGCGCGCGGCCCCTTTAAGAGGAGGGGAGCGCGCGCGCGCGCGCCCTAAGCACAGGGGCCGGGAAGGAGCGCGCGCTGAGAGCAGAGCGGGAGGAGGACGCCGGGAAGGAGCGCGCGCTGACAGCAGAGCGGGAGAGGGACGCCGGGCACGGGGCAGAGCGGTGAGGGGAGCAGCGTCCCTGCCTAGCAGAGGGCAGGGACGCCGGCACTACAGTACCCCCCCCTTTAGGCCCCCCCTTTTTTAGGCCAGACAGAAATTTAGCTAGGATGAGAGGGGCATGGATGTTCTCCCGGGGCTCCCACGTTCTCTCCTCAGGACCAAACCCCTTCCAATCTACCAGAAAAAAGGTCTTTCCTCTTACCCTTTTGGTGGCAAGAATGTTCTCTACCTCAAACTCGTCCTCAGCGGAAACCGGAGCAGGAGGCGTACCTGTAGACTTGGAAAAAGAGTTAAGTACCACAGGTTTGAGGAGAGATACATGGAAGGAGTTAGGGATCCGTAAGTTGGCCGGGAGTTTCAATTTATAGGCCACCGGGTTGATCTGACTGGTGACCTCCAGAGGTCCGATGAACCGAGGCCCTAACTTGTAAGAAGGTATCTTGAGTCGAACATATTTAGATGAGAGCCAGACCTTATCTCCTGGACGAAATTGAGGAGGATCCAGGCGTTTTTTGTCAGCGTGTCTTTTCATCCGTTCGGACGACTGAAGGAGTGCGGATCGGGTACTCTCCCAAATGGAGGAAAATTTGCTAACGAGAGATTCCGCAGCCGGGTTGTCCACCGAGGTGGAGACAGGAAAAGGAATCCGAGGATGCTGACCAAAGACTACAAAAAACGGGGATTTGGAGGAGGATTCGCTCTCGTGATTATTGTAAGAGAACTCGGCCCATGGTAGGAGATCCACCCAGTCAGAATGGTGGGCATTAACGAAGTGCCGGAGGTAACTGGTCAGGTTCTGATTGATCCGCTCCACTTGACCATTGGACTGTGGGTGGTAAGCGGAAGAGAAGTCCAGGGTGACGTCTAGTAGTTTACAAGTGGCTCTCCAGAAGCGTGAGGTGAACTGTACCCCACGATCCGACACGATGTGGAGGGGCAGGCCATGAAGACGGAAGATGTGACGAATAAAGTCTCTAGCTAGCTCGGGTGCAGACGGGAGGCCTGGTAGGGGAACGAAATGAGCCATCTTGGAGAAGCGGTCAGCGACCACCCAAATGACCGTACAACCGGCAGAGAGTGGGAGGTCAGTTATGAAGTCCATTGCAATATGCTGCCAGGGGGCAGCAGGTACTGGGAGCGGAAGGAGGCGACCGGCTGGCAGATGTCTCGGAACCTTGTTGCGGGCGCAGGACACACAGGCAGAAACAAAGTCTATTACATCCTTGTGCAGGGTAGGCCACCAGTAGTGACGGGAAATAAGCTGGAGGGTCTTCTTCTGACCAGCGTGGCCAGCCAGTTTAGACGAGTGACCCCAGTGAAGGATCTTCTCCCGATCAGGTACTGATACGAACGTCTTTCCGGGAGGGAGACGATTTAGACTCACGGGAGCCACCTGCATTACTCTGGCGGGATCGATGATGTGTTTCAGATCTTCCTCGAGATCAGATACCAGAAAGGATCGAGACAAGGCGTCCGCCTTGACGTTTTTGTCAGCCGGGCGAAAATGAAGGACAAAATCAAAACGAGCAAAAAACAAGGACCACCGGGCTTGGCGCGGGTTAAGTCTCTGGGCATGCTGGAGGTAAGCCAAGTTCTTGTGGTCAGTGTAAATTATTACCGGGTGAAGAGCCCCCTCAAGCAGGTAACGCCACTCCTCCAATGCCAGTTTGATGGCCAATAACTCTCGATCTCCTATGGAATAATTGCGCTCTGAGGAGGAGAAGAGTTTAGAGAAGAAGCCGCAAGTTACCATCCTCCCGGAAGAAGATTTTTGAGTAAGTACCGCTCCAGCTCCAGAGGAGGAGGCGTCCACTTCCAGGAAGAACTGCTTGTTGCCGTCCGGGCGATGCAGCACCGGGGCGGAAGAGAAGGCCTGTTTTAAGGAAAGAAAGGCTTCTTCTGCTTCGGGCGGCTACTGTTTGGGATTAGTACCCTTACGGGTGAGCGCGGAAATTGGGGCAGTCCGGGAAGATAAGTGTGGTATGAAGAGGCGGTAGTAGTTGGCGAAGCCCAGGAACCGCTGAATGGCTTTCAACCCCTCCGGTCGGGGCCATTTCTCGATGGCAGACAGTTTCTCTGGATCCATTCGTAGGCCGGTCTGAGAAATAATGTAGCCCAAAAACGGAAGCGAGGTCTGCTCAAAGAGGCACTTTTCGTATTTAGCGAAGAGGTGATTCTGCCTGAGCCTGAGCAGGACCTGACGAACGTCCCTCCGGTGAGTCTGGAGATCCGGAGAGAAGACCAAGATGTCGTCCAGGTACACCACTATGCAGGAGTAGAGAAGGTCCCGGAAGATGTCATTGACCAACTCTTGAAAGACGGCAGGAGCGTTACAGAGACCAAAGGGCATTACCAGGTATTCATAGTGGCCGTCCCGGGTGTTGAATGCCGTCTTCCATTCATCCCCCTGACGGATACGAACCAGGTTGTACGCCCCACGGAGGTCTAGTTTGGTGAAGATTCTAGCCCCCCTCAGACGATCAAATAATTCTGGAATGAGCGGAAGGGGGTACTTATTCTTCACCGTGATCTGGTTTAGGCCTCTATAGTCTATACAGGGACGGAGAGAGCCGTCCTTCTTTTTGACGAAAAAGAAGCCTGCTCCCGCCGGGGAGGTAGATTTCCGGATGAATCCCCTGGCCAGATTCTCCTCAATATATTCGGACATCGACCGGGTCTCAGCAGCGGATAAAGGATAAATACGCCCACGGGGAGGAGTAGTACCGGGTAACAGGTCGATGGGACAGTCGTATGGTCTATGAGGGGGTAATGTCTCTGCCTCCTTTTTATTAAAGACATCAGCATAAGACCAATAAGGAATCGGAAGTCCAAGTAGATTAGCTGGGGTAGGAGAGGGACGGACGGGATGGACGGGAACCAGGCAGGTCTTATGACAGTCTTGTCCCCAGCGAAGGACTTCTCCGGTTTGCCAGTCAAGCACGGGTGCATGTTTCTGGAGCCAAGGCAGACCTAGCAAGAGGGCGTGAGAGAGTCCAGGCAGAACATGAAAGGAGATACTTTCAGAATGCAGCATTCCCACCTGCAGAGTAATGGATTCGGTGATGAGTTGGATGGGGCGTGGTAAGAGCCCCCCATCCACGGCAGCCACAGACAAGGGTACAGCCAGAGGTTTGGTGGGGATGCGGTATTTCTCTACCAGGGACTGTGAAATAAGATTCCCGGCTGCTCCAGAGTCCAGTTGGGCTAGTTCGAAATAACGGTTCTCCCCGTAGACGATTGAAACTGACAACAGCAGGGATGGAGAGGATTTATTCTTGTCTAGGTGGACCTCTCTGAGCGAACCTAGACACAGGCGTTTCCCGACCTCTCCGGGCAGGCACGGATCCAGTGCTCCTTACTGCCACAGTAGAAGCAGGTCCCCTCGGCACGGCGTAAGTCCTGACGGGTCTTGACCATCTTGGTCTGGTCGACCTGCATAGGCTCAGGAGGGTGTACCTGGTTAGAGACAGAAGGAGTGACGGGTTTCTGAAAAGTAGGAGCTAGACGTAGTAACCTCCTCTCACGGGTGACCTCTCTGGCACGCTCCTGGAACCGTAGGTCAATCCGGGTGGCAAGAGTTATTAAGTCATCGAGAGTGGTAGGAATGTCCCGACCGGCAAGTTCATCTTTAATACGGCCGGACAGACCCTCCCAGAAGACGGAAACCAGAGCGTCGTTATCCCAGGCCAGCTCCGAGGCAAGGGTACGGAACCGTATGGCATATTGGCCCACGGTGAGGCTTTCCTGACGGAGGCGTAGCAATGATGATGCGGATGAGGTCTTCCGTCCGGGTTCGTCGAAGACTTTCCGGAAAGCCGTGAGAAAAGCAGGCAAGTTGGACACCAGGGGGTCTCCTCTCTCCCATAGAGGATTTAGCCAGGCCAGAGCCTCCCCGGTGAGATGGGACATGATGAATGCAATTTTGGCTCGGTCGGAGTTAAACTGGTGGGACAATAGTTCAAAGTGCAGGGTGCACTGATTTATGAAGCCCCGAGCCTGGACGGAGTCGCCTCCGAAGCGAGGAGGTGCAGAAAGCCGGGGTCTGGGGTAGGATACCATGGTATTAGTGGGCAGCGGAGCTGCCGGATTGCGAGACATGGCACTGGCGGAGGTTGTCGGTGGAGCAGTCAGAGTATCCAGGCGAGTATTGACATTCCGCAGGTGACCCAGGATGGACTCCTGTTGGGACGTTTGACGGGACAGTTCATGACACAGGTCTGAGAGCGAGGGAGCTTGGGTGCCACCGGGTTCCATGGCCCGAGCAAACTGTAACGGGTCTGGGAGGCGGAACCTCTGGGCTACAATACAAGGGGGCGGTCCTTGTAAGGGAGCGGGTGGCGACCAGGCAGGCAGTCACAGGAGGTGACCTGGACAGTCTCTGAGTGAACGGGACAGTCTCTGAGTGAACGGGACAGTCTCTGAGTGAACGGGACAGTCTCTGAGTGAACGGGGCTGGAGGTCACGGCAAGTGACCGGGGCAGTCTCTAGGTATAGGGTTGGTACGACCTGTGGCGGCTGAAGATAGACGAGAGCTCCCAGGTGAGCAGGCGAGAGTCTCTGGATGAACGGGTGGTCACAGCATGTGACGGCGGAGCCTCCAGGAAGACCAGCGGACAGGCAACAGATGAGCGCTCCCAGGTGAGCGGGCAGAAGTCTCTGGACAGGCGGGTGGTCACAGCACGTGACGGCAGAGCCTCCGGGTAGGCAGACAGACAGGTAGCAGATGAGCGCTCCCAGGTGAGCGGGCAGGAGTCACTGGACAGGCAGGTGGTCACAGCACGTGACGGCGGAGCCTCCAGGTAGGCTAGCAGGCAGATAGCAGATGTGCGCTCCCAGGTGAGCGGGCAAGCTGGTCCATAGACAGACTGACAGGAGTTGGTAGGCAGACCGTCGGACCTCAGGCAGGCAGGCAGGTAGCTGATATGCGCTCCCAGGTGAGCGGGCAAGAGTCTCTGGAATAGCTGGTGGTCACAGCACGTGACAGCGGAGCCTCCGGGCAGGCAAGCAGGCAGGTAGCGGAGAAGCGCTCCCAGGTGAGCGGGCAGGCTGGTCCTTAGACAGACTGACAGGAGTAGTAAGGCAGACCGTCGGACCTCAGACTAGCAGACAGGTAGCAAGTAATCAGGCAGGAATCTGACAGGTAACTGGCAGGTAACTGGCAACGGGACCTGAGGGCTGAAGCACAGGTGAGACACAGGTGCAAACAACATTGCTCGGGCACCTCCATTTTGGAGGAGGTGCCTTATATATGATGAAGTCCTCCGGCCATTGGCCGGGGACTCCTTAGGACGACGCGCGCGGCCCCTTTAAGAGGAGGGGAGCGCGCGCGCGCGCGCCCTAAGCACAGGGGCCGGGAAGGAGCGCGCGCTGAGAGCAGAGCGGGAGGAGGACGCCGGGAAGGAGCGCGCGCTGACAGCAGAGCGGGAGAGGGACGCCGGGCACGGGGCAGAGCGGTGAGGGGAGCAGCGTCCCTGCCTAGCAGAGGGCAGGGACGCCGGCACTACAATGTGAATTGCCATGTATTGTTAGGTGGTAATATATAGTGTATAGGTAAAGTCAAGGTAATGCATAGTGTACAGTATAGGATAGCATAGGATAAAACATAGTACAGGGCTTAGGACACAATATAGTTAGGATCAGAAAGGGTTAATGTTTGGGACTAGCCCATAGTGGGACCTGTATAGTGTGAGTAAAAAGGGAAATGCTTCCTGATTGGGAGGAGTTCGTTAGTGTGTCATATAAGGTCAAGTTCAAGTTGCAGTTGGGCAAATAGCAAGAGCGAATACATATTGTTCTGGGTGGTTTGAGGCTTTATACAAATTCCCTGCAGATATTCCTGTAACGTCTGAAGCTCAAGGCTCAAGTCGGGTGCTTTGGCAAGCATCCTAACCCCTTCTGTACAGAGGAAGTTGGACGTGGAACCACTTGTGGGAAAGGTAACGAGATCCGAGGTAGTGCCAGCTTACCCAGACTAATGGAGCCTGAAGCAAAGATTTCAAGGGACCACTTGGCGAGCAGAAGAAATCACTGAAGAAAAAAATCCAGCTTTGTAAAAAATTCAACATTTATTTCCAAAGCAGCTTAAAAAATTATTAAAATCCATAATAGGTACAGCACACATGTTTCGAACGCTCATGGCGTTCTTTATCAGAGCTCTGATAAAGAACGCCATGAGCGTTCGAAACGCGTTTGCTATATCTATTATGGATTTTAATAATTTTTAAGCAGCTTTGGAAATAAATGTTGAATTTTTTACAAAGCTGGATTTTTTTCTTCAGTCATTTCTTCTGCTCGCCAAGTGGTCCCTTGGAATCCTTGCTTCAGGCACCATTAGTCTGGGTAAGCTGGCACTACCTCTTTTCCTTAACCCCTTAAGCCCCCAGGGTGGTTTGCACGTTAATGACCAGGCCAATTTTTACAATTCTGACCACTGTCATTTTATGAGGTAATTACTCTGGAACGCTTCAACGGATCCCCCTGATTCTGAGAATGTTTTTTTATGACATATTGTACTTCATGATTGTGGTAAAATTTCTTCGATATCACTTGCGTTTATTTGTGAAAAAAATGGAAATTTGGCGAAAATTTAGAAAATTTAGCAATTTTCAAAATTTGAATTTTTATGCCCTTAAATCAGAGAGATATGTCTCACAAAAGAGTTAATAAATAACATTTCCCACATGTCTACTTTACATCAGCACAATTTTGGAACCAAAATTTTTTTTGTTAGGGAGCTATAAGGGTTAAAAGTTGACCAGCGATTTCTCATTTTTCCAACAAAATTTACAAAACCATTTTTTTAGGGACCACATCACATTTGAAGTCACTTTGAGAGGTCTTTATGACAGAAAATACCCAAAAGTGACACCATTCTAAAAACCGCACCCCTCAAGGTGCTCAAAACCACATTCAAGAACTTTATTAACCCTCCGGTGCTTCACAGGAATTTTTGGAATGTGGAAGAAAAAAATGAACATTTAACTTTTTTCACAAAAATGTTACTTTAGACCCAATTTTTTTTATTTTCACAGGGATAACAAGAAAAAATGGACCCCAAAATTTGTTGTGCAATTTCCCCTGGGCACGCAGATACCCAATATGTGGGGAAAAAACACTGTTTGGTCGCACGGCAGGGCTCGGAAGGGAAGTAGCGCCATTTGACTTTTTGATTGTAAAATTTGCTTGAATAATTAGCGGACGCCATGTTGTGTTTGGAGAGCCCCTGTGTGCTCAAACATTGGAGCTCCCCCACAAGGCACCTATCTAGATGCATAGTGAGCACTTGGAACCCCCAGGTGCTTCACAAATTGATTCGTAAAAATGAAAAAGTGAAAAAAAAAAACACTTTTTCATTTTTATGAATCAATTTGTGAAGCACCTAGGGGTTCCAAGTGCTCACTGTGCATCTAGATAGGTGCCTTGGGGAGTCTAGTTTCCAAAATGGGGTCACTTGTGGGGGAGCTCCAATGTTTGGGCACACAGGGACTCTCCAAATGCAACATGGTATCCGCTAACAAATTGTCGGCCCAAATATGTGTACTTTTATTGTTTTTTTTTTTGTTTTTTTTATAATAATATTTATTGATGGGTACATTATATTTTTATTTTTGGTGGATTATTTTTTTTATTTATTTCTTAATATTTTTGCAATTTTTTTTTTTTTTTTTTCACTTTCTGAAAGTTTATATACTTTATTACTTTGTCCCACTCTGGGACTTTCACTTTTTTTTCTCTGATCGCCTGCATGGCACAGGAATGCAGCACCATCCCTGTGCTATGCAGGCTGTCAGCGCTGGACAGGGAGAAGATTGTTTGGAGATGCACTGCGCATGTCCAAACAATCTTCCTGCTGTCTGGTGACCCGGATGTTGTCATAACGACATCGGGTCGTCATGGCAATGTGTCACCCTGGCCTGGATGCCACAAGTGTAATAAAGCTGTGTCTGAGAGCAAGGGGGAGGTTCTCTAGTCAGGGGAACATTAGCATGCAGTACCTCCTGTCTCAGGCCAGTAGGGGGAGCAGGCTGCCCCTATAAAAGCTGGTACTGGGGGCAGGGTTAGGGAGAACTGGATGACCTGTCTCAGCACTGAGACGTGTCCCAGAGCAGAGCAGGGACAGAAAGTTGTATTGCACCTAAGAGGAAGTGTGGCAGGAGGAGAGCCACAAGCCAGAGACAAGAGGCGAAGTGAGCCTGTCTTGGCAGATAACGGATTTAATTTACCAGACTTTGGTGTCTGAGGCTGGGAGGATTCCACATTCTCCAGCAGATAACCAGTCCGCAGGGGACTGTATATTCCTTGGCCTAAGAAGCCTGGAGGCCCTGCCACAACAGAAGGGACCAGCAAAGCCGTACCAGGCTGGGAGCAGAAAGGAACCCACGTCGCAGGTCATACAGGCGAGAATACACGGAGAGCTCGGAAACGTGGGCTGTTACCCTAAAAGGAGGAGATAGCCAGAAGGAGCGCAGAAAGCACGGTAGGCCTACACCCTCACCCTGACCAGGGCCAATTTCCCCATTGCTATCAGACATCCAGGTCCCCTCTTAGCCGGGACTGTTTGTGGGTCAGTTTACCTGTTCTAGTAAAGACCCTGGACTGCAACTTGTTGTCTGTGTGCTCCTTCGCGCCTCCAGCACTACCGGTACTGGGACTCTCACCACCATCACTTCCACCATCCATTATACTGCCCTGGGGCCGCACTCTTCCCATGGGGAGTCACATCATCCCAGCTGCATACATCATCAGCCCCAGCAGTGTGCCTTGCAGCGGCGGTTCCTAATGACCGCAAATCCACGGGTGGCGTAGTCGGACACTATCTAAAGTACAGTAGCAGACTACCATTGGTCTGACCACCCTGAGCCGCGGGACCGGGCCGCCACTACTACTCCCAGCGTCTCCCTATTGCCCGGATCCGCGTGCCCCCCGGCCCAGGGGGCGAGTCAGCAACACCCGGTAAGCCTTTGGAGACAGCGCTGGAAGCCGGAAGAGGAGGTGAGTATCTGCGATCACCTCCCCTTGCCCCCGCAATGCTGCGATCAACTTCGATCGACTTCGATCGCAGCATCGCGGGGGTTAATGTGCTGGGAGCGGTGCAGGACCGCTCCCTGCACATAGTATCGGGTGTCAGCTGTGACAATCAGCTGACACCCGGCGGCGATCGCGCCCGCACAGCCTGTGTGCGCGCGCGATCGCCATGACGTACTAATACGGGTCTGGCTCTTAAGTCCCAGGGAGAGACGCGTATTAGTACATCAAATGTTGTTAAGGGGTTAAAGGTAACGGATCTCAGAAGTACTGCGGAGCTGGACTGGGAATCCCTTGGGCTGACAGAATCAGTGAATGGAGGGATAGTCCAGGTAGAACGTGAAATGTACTTTATTAAGGAGCCAAAAACAGGGAGTGTTGAGCTTGAAACTGGGTGTCCCCTGATTCATGTGCTGTGGCTCCTGGAATTAAACATTTGGAGACGGCTGAGGCCTGTGGCCTACAAGTGAGTGTAACGCACCCTAGACGCGATAGCCATATTTGAACTGGGGCAAGATTTTTCTGTCAAGTGCCAGGGCGGCATAAGCAGCAGCTTGTCCACTACTACTGCCCTCTGGCACCTTACACAGCGCTGAAGCGGGCTGGGATTATAAGGTAACGGCGTGCTTCAGCAATCCTGACCAGCTTCAAAACTATGCTCATGAACTCAGGAGAAAAGATCTTGTAAGCACTGTACATGTTCTGCTGGTTAGCAGCATTGGTCAGTCTCTATGACAATGAGCTGTTAAAAAAAAAGTGTTAATATGTCATGAATATCTAAACATTTTAATAAGCCGTAAATTGCATTATGCATTTATGAAAATGGGGATAATAGCCCTTTAAGGAATATGGTCGTTTAGATTCTTCTATGTTGATCATCTTAATGTCAAATATTAACATATTTATTTTGTGCAATATTACGATTATGAGATTTACAGAATTGATTTGGAAATAGTGGCATTTGTGTGACCCAGCTATTAGCAGCAGGATTTCCATGAAGCTTGTGATTATATTAGTGTTTAAATATGGATATGAAAATATATACTGTATTCTCCAATATGACAGAAGACTGATAGGAGGTTTTCTTATGTTACATTGCAGTTTTAGATTTTTGGAGTGGTTTTTATTATAACCAAATTTTGTTCAAAATTTGCCAAAAATCATATAGTAATGAATTATATGGTATTTATCAACATATTATTATTAATAATAATAATAATAATAATAATAATAATAATAATTGTGCTACAATTATTATTCAGATTGGCAGTTTAATTATTATCATCATTGTTATGCATAATGTAGTGCATGAATCATGAATTCTGCCAAGATTATGCATGAGACAACATTTAGTTCCATTTATCTGCAATGAAACATATTAAAGGGGTTTTCCCAAACTTGCAAGTACGGTAATCTTTTATCCAGGCGTTGATCCTTAGCGATCAGCAAGTTATCCCCTTTCCTATAGAAAGAAAATAATATTCTATGCCTTGAGGATAATTTGCTTTGGGGCCCAATTGCTGGGACTATTAGTGACCCTGAGGATGGGGCTCTGCAATGCCCAGACTGGGATTCTAAAGAACACAGTCCTGCTCTTGGAAAGAGCCAAATGATGTACTTTGCTTTCCCTGGTAGTCCTAAAAACAATGAATATACTAGAGGTTGAGCTTATGCACCTCTGCTCCCTTCAAGACAGATCTCCTGTTCTCAGGATCGTTGGGAGTTCCCAGTGATCAGACCCCCAGCGGTCAGCAAGTTATCCCCTATGCATTAGGAATAACTTGCGATTTTGAGAAATCCCCTTTTTTATCGGATAGCACTCAGACCAATGAAAAAATGTACAAGAACATGAAAAGCCTCACCGTGCCTTGTCGCTGCATCAGTAATAAGTACCTAGAACAGTTAGAATAATAACAGTTAGAATAAGAATAGAATAATAACAGTTAGAATAAGTTAGAACAGTTATGCCAGAAACGCATAAGAATCACTCGGTACTTTTCTGTTTTTGCTCATTCGGACCAATGTTATACTATGGGGCAGTGCAGATCTGCTATTTTTTTCTCATGCTGATTCGGCATGAGAAATAAATGGCTGCATGCTACAAGTGTCTCCAGGATTCAGACCACTAGTCAATGGGTGTGTGCGAAACATTGGACTGCATTCGGATGACATCTGAGTGCAGTCCGATTTCTGCGGACTCACACAATGGAGCAGATGGAGAAATTAATGTGGCGATAAAATAAAACCACTTATACTCACCTCCCGTGCCGGTGGCGTTCCAGCGGTGTCAGCACTTGCATTCCTGGGGCTCCCATGCCTTTGTTATGACTAGTGTTGAGCGATACCTTCCGATATCAGGAAATATCGTATCGGATTGGATCGGGCCGATACCCAAAAAGTATCGGATATCGCCGATTCCGATACCGGAAACCAATGCAAGTCAATGGGACACAAATATCGGAATGAAAATAAACCGTTTCTTTCCTTGTAGGTTAATTCTACATGAAGTAAAACAACTAAGAATAATGTAGAATGACATGAAAAGCCGGCAATTCATCAGCGGCATTCACCGGTACCCGACAATTTACAACAGAAAGAATAGAGCTTCACACATAGATTAGATAGATAGAAACATGTCAGTCACATATATATGAAGTACAGTGACAGTGTTGCTTACTGTACTTGTCATTTAGTGTAAAGGATTTATTAAAAAAAATATTAGTGTTTTCGTGCACCGTCTCTTTAAAAAAGCCGGCCGGCAATTCAGCATCTGTACCCGACAATTTATAACAGACAGAATAGAGCTTCACACATAGATTAGATAGATAGAAACATGTCAGTCACATATATAAGAAGTACAGTGACAGTGTTGCTTACAGAACTTGTCATTTAGTGTAAAGGATTTATTTAAAAAAATAATAGTGTTTTCATGCACCGTCTCTTTAAGAAAGCCGGCCGGCAATTCAGCATCTGTACCCGACAATTTAGAATAGAAGGAATAGAGAATCACACATAGATTAGATAGATAGAAACATGTCAGTCACATATATATGAAGTACAGTGACAGTGTTGATTACTGTACTTGTCATTTAGTGTTAAAATAAAGGATTTATTTAAAAAAAAATTGGCGTGGGGTTCCCCTTAATTTTAGGCTCTAGCGGAGGTTAAGCAGACAGCTGGGGCAAATGTTTGAAGCCTGGGAAGGGGGTAATACCCACGGAGCTTCCCAGGCTACTAATATCAGCCCCCAGCTGAATACCTAGCCTTTACTAGCTATTAAAATGGGGGACCCCCCCAAAAAAATGACGTGGGGTCCCCCCTAATTTAATAGCTAGCACAGGCTAGGCAGACAGCTGGGGGCTGATATTAATAGCCCAGGAAGGGTGCCATGAATATTGGCCCCCTCCCAGGCTAGAAACACCAGCCGTCAGCCGCCCCAGAAATGGCGCATCCATAGGATGCGCCAATTCTGGCACTTAGCCTCGCTCTTCCACGCTGCCCTGGTGCGGTGGCAGGGGGTAATAGGGTTGGGGTTGATGTCAGCTTATAATGCCAGCTGACATCAAGCCCAGGTTAGTAATGGAGAGGCGTCTATAAGACACCCCCATTACTAACCCCATAGTCAAAGTTAAAAGAAAACACAAACACCCAGAGTAAAGTCCTTTAATTGAAATAAAGACACAATTCTTTATTGTTCTAAATTAAACCATACTTACCATCACGCCCATTCCAGCTGAAGCCAACGATCTCCTGCAATAAAAGAAAAATAATAAAGCAACCTCATCCTTACCTTTCGATGGTTCCCAGGACAGCTCCAGCTCTGCTACATCGAGATGACAGGCTGGACCGCAGCAGAAAGCTGCCATCCAGCCTGTCATCCCGCAGACACTGAGAAGCGCAGGCATGCTTGCGCTCCTCAGTGTCTCTCTGTGACGTCATCCAGATTAGCCGAGTTCATGTCCAATGAACTCAGCTCACCTCATGCACGTCACTGACAGCGTGGGAAAATTCTCCTGCACTCAGCGCTTCAGCGTGAGAATTCTCCCACGCTGTCAGTGACATACATGAGGTGAGGTCATGTCCAATGAACTCAGCTCACCTCATGCACGTCACTGACAGCGTGGGAAAATTCTCACGCTGAAGTGCTGAGTGCAGGAGAATTTTCCCACGCTGTCAGTGACGTACATGAAGTGAGCGGAGTTCATTGGACATGACCTCGGCTCATCTGGATGCCGTCACAGCCAGACACTGAGGAGTGGAAGTATGCCTGCGCTTCTCAGTGTCTGCGGGATGACAGGATGGATGGCAGCGTTCTGCTGCGGTCCAGCCTGTCATCTCGATGTAGCAGAGCTGAAGCTGTCGTGGGAGCCATGGAAAGGTAAGGATGAGGTTGCTTTATTATTTTACTTTTATTGCAGGAGATCGTTGGCTTCAGCTGGAATGGGCGTGGTGGTAAGTATGGTTTAATTTAGAACAATAAAGAATTGTGTGTTTATTTCAATTAAAGGACTTTTTTCTGGGTGTTGTGTTTTTTTAAATACTTTACTAGAAATTCATGGTGGTCATGTCTAATATTGGCGTGACCCCATGAATTTTGGGCTTAGGGCCAGCTGATAATGCCAAGCTGGCCTTAACCCCTTTATTACCCAGTGAGCCACCGCACCAGGGCCCTGGATGAGTTGGGTACAGCGCCAGAAGATGGCGCTTCTATGAACGCGCCATTTTCTGGGGCGGCTGCGGACTGCAATTTGCAGCGGGGGTGGCCCAGAAAGCTTGGGTCTCCCTGCGCTGCGGATTCCAGCCCCCAGCTGCCTAGTTGTATCTGGCTGGGCACAAAAATAGGGCGAAGCCCCACGCATTTTTTTTTAAAATTATTTCATGAAATTCATGGAATAATTAAGAAAAAAAGGGCTTCCCTATATTGTTGTGTCCAACCAGGTACAAATAGGCAGCTGGTGGTTGGGGGCAGCCCATTCCTGCCTGCTGTACCTGGCTGGACACAAATATAGTGCGAAGCCCCACGTCAATTTTTTTTTAATTATTTCATGAAATAATTTTTTTAAAAAAGGGCTTCCCTATATTGTTGTGTCCGGCCAGGTACAAATAGGCAGCTGGTGGTTGGGGGCAGCCTGTTCCTGCCTGCTGTACCTGGCTGGACACAAATATAGGGCGAAGCCCCACGTCAATTTTTTTTAAAATAAGTCCTTTATTTTAACACTAAATGACATTTGAGGAGTTAATAAAGATGCAGTCCCTAAATTATTATTTATTTTTTAATTAATTTTTCCCAAAACTTTTGACGTGGGCTTCGCCATATTTTTGTATGCCAGCCAGGTACAGCATCCAGCTTCTATGAACGCGCCATTTTCCGGGGTGGCTGCGCACTGCAATTTTCAGCGGGGGGAGGGGGGGGGGCAGAAAGCTTGGGCCTCCCTGCGCTGCAGATTCCATCCCCCAGCTGCCTAGTTGTACCTGGCTGGACACAAAAATAGGGAGAAGCTTCACGTATTTTTTTTTTTTAATTATTTCATGAAATTCATGAAATAATTAAGAAAAAAAGGGCTTCCCTATATTGTTGTGTCCAACCAGGTACAAATAGGCAGCTGGTGGTTGGGGGCAGCCCGTTCCTGCCTGCTGTACCTGGCTGGACACAAATATAGTGCGAAGCCCCACGTCAATTTTTTTTAAATCATTTCAGGAAATTCATGAAATAATTTAAAAAAATTGATGTGGGGCTTCGCCCTATATTTGTGTCCAGTCAGGTACAGCAGGCAGGAACGGGCTGCCCCCAACCACCAGCAGCCTATTTGTACCTAGCCGGACACAACAATATAGGGAAGCCCTTTTTTTCTGAATTATTCCATGAATTTCATGAATTTAAAAAAAAAAAAACATGAAGCTTCGCCCTATTTTTGTGTCCAGCCATGTACAACTAGGCAGCTGGGGGCTGGAATCTGCAGCGCAGGGAGGCCCAAGCTTTCTGGGCCCCACCCGCTGCAAATTGCAGTCCGCAGCCGCCCCGGAAAATGGCGCGTTCATAGAAGCGCCATCTTCTGGCGCTGTACCCAACTCATCCAGGGCCCTGATGCGGTGGCTCACTGGGTAATAAAGGGGTTAAGGCCAGCTTGGCATTATCAGCTGGCCCTAAGCCCGAAATTCATGGGGTCACGCCAATATTAGACATGACCACCATGAATTTCTAGTAAAGTATTTAAAAAAAACACAAACACCCAGAAAAAAGTCCTTTAATTGAAATAAACACACAATTCTTTATTGTTCTAAATTAAACCATACTTACCATCACGCCCATTCCAGCTGAAGCCAACGATCTCCTGCAATAAAAGAAAAATAATAAAGCAACCTCATCCTTACCTTTCCATGGCTCCCACGACGGCTCCAGCTCTGCTACATCGAGATGACAGGCTGGACCGCAGCAGAACGCTGCCATCCAGCCTGTCATCCCGCAGACACTGAGAAGCGCAGGCATACTTCCACTCCTCAGTGTCTGGCTGTGACGGCATCCAGATGAGCCGACAATGAACTCGGCTCACCTCATGTACGTCACTGACAGCGTGGGAGAATTCTCCTGCACTCAGCGCTTCAGCGTGAGAATTTTCCCACGCTGTCAGTGACGTGCATGAGGTGAGGTCATGTCCCATGAACTCGGCGCACCTCATGCACGTCACTGACAGCGTGGGAGAATTCTCACGCTGAAGCGCTGAGTGCAGGAGAATTTTCCCACGCTGTCAGTGACGTGCATGAGGTGAGCTGAGTTCATTGGACATGACCTCGGCTCATCTGGATGACGTCACAGAAAGACACTGAGGAGCGCAAGCATGCCTGCGCTTCTCAGTGTCCGCGGGATGACAGGCTGGATGGCAGCGTTCTGCTGCGGTCCAGCCTGTCATCTCGATGTAGCAGAGCTGAAGCTGTCCTGGGAACCATGGAAAGGTAAGGATGAGGTTGCTTTATTATTTTACTTTTATTGCAGGAGATCGTTGGCTTCAGCTGGAATGGGTGTGGCGGTAAGTATGGTTTAATTTAGAACAATAAAGAATTGTGTCTTTATTTCAATTAAAGGACTTTTTTCTGGGTGTTTGTGTTTTTTTTAAATACTTTACTAGAAATTCATGGCGGTCATGTCTAATATTGGCGTGACCCCATGAATTTCGGGCTTAGGGCCAGCTGATAATGCCAAGCTGGCCTTAACCCCTTTATTACCCAGTGAGCCACCGCACCAGGGCCCTGGATGAGTTGGGTACAGCGCCAGAAGATGGCGCTTCTATGAACGCGCCATTTTCCGGGGCGGCTGCGGACTGCAATTTGCAGCGGGTGGGACCCAGAAAGCTTGGGTCTCCCTGCGCTGCAGATTCCAGCCCCCAGCTGCCTAGTTGTACCTGGCTGGACACAAAAATAGGGCGAAGCGCCACACATTTTTTTTTTTAATTATTTCATGAAATTCATGGAATAATTAAGAAAAAAAGGGCTTCCCTATATTGTTGTGTCCGGCTAGGTACAAATAGGCAGCTGGTGGTTGGGGGCAGCCCGTTCCTGCCTGCTGTACCTGGCTGGACACAATTATAGGGCGAAGCCCCACATAATTTTTTTTTAATTATTTCATGAATTTCCTGAAATAATTAAAAAAAAATTGACGTGGGGCTTCACACTATATTTGTGTCCAGCCAGGTACAGCAGGCAGGAACGGGCTGCCCCCAACCACCAGCTGCCTATTTGTACCTAGCCGGACACAACAATATAGGGAAGCCCTTTTTTTCTTAATTATTCCATGAATTTCATGAAATAATTAAAAAAAAAAAAACGTGGAGCTTCTCCCTATTTTTGTGTCCAGCCAGGTACAACTAGGCAGCTGGGGGATGGAATCTGCAGCGCAGGGAGGCCCAAGCTTTTTGCCCTCCCCCCCCCCCGCTGAAAATTGCAGTCCGCGGCCGCCCCGGAAAATGGCGCGTTCATAGAAGCTGGATGCTGTACCTGGCTGGCATACAAAAATATGGCGAAGCCCACGTCAAAAGTTTTGGGAAAAATTTATTAAAAAATAAATAATAATTTAGGGACTGCATCTTTATTAAGTCCTCAAATGTCATTTAGTGTTAAAATAAAGGATTTATTTAAAAAAAAAATGGCGTGGGATCCCCCATAATTTTAGTCTCTAGCGGAGGTTAAGCAGACGGCTGGGGCAGATGTTTGAAGCCTGGGAAGGGGGTAAAACCCACGGAGCTTCCCAGGCTACTAATATCAGCCCCCAGCTGAATACCTAGCCTTTACTAGCTATTAAAATGGGGGACCCCCCAAAAAAAAATGACGTGGGGTCCCCTCTATTTTAATAGCTAGCAAAGGCTAGGCAGACAGCTGGGGGCTGATATTAATAGCTCAGGAAGGGTGCCATGAATATTGGCCCCCTCCCAGGCTAGAAACACCAGCCGTCAGCCGCCCCAGAAATGGCGCATCCATAGGATGCGCCAATTCTGGCACTTAGCCTCGCTCTTCCACGCTGCCCTGGTGCGGTGGCAGGGGGTAATAGTGGTGGGGTTCATGTCAGCGCCAGCTGCCATGAAGCCCAGGTTAGTAATGATGGCCGTCTATATGACACCCCCATTACTAACCTACAAAGTGTTAAAAAGAAAAAACACACTACACCCAGAAAAAAATAATTTATTTGAAATAAAACACCATTTTATTTAATTCTTAGTTTACTAAAAAAAAAATAGTTACCTGTCCACGTTCCTGCGCTGATCTCCCATGCACAGCTGTCACATCTGGAGATGGTGACAGCTGTGCATGGCTGCTGTAAGCTCACGCTGCCGGGAACACGTCCGCTCCCGGCAGCGGGAGCCACTGACTGAGGTCACCGGAGTGCATTCAGGCAGCGCAGCTCCGGAGACCTCCTTTACGGCAGTGCTGTACCGTGGGAATTTCTCACGATACAGCAGTGCCGTAAAGGAGCTAACCGGAGCAGCGCTGCCTGAACTCCGGTGAACCCTTACGGCCCCGTCATTCTAGCGGCGGCAGCGGTTCAGAGCGGTCACATTCTATGTGGCTGCTCTGAACTGGAGATCTTCGTGGGACACTCGTGGACTACTACGGAGGGGTAAGGATAAGGTTGTGGTTTATTATTTTATATTTTATTACAGGAGATCGATGGCTTCGGGGAATTAGGTGTCTTGGTGAGTATAGGTGTAGTTTTTTATTTTTTACTTTATTTTAGGTGGCGATCGGCGGGGACAGGTAATGTATGAACTAATTTCTTTTAGGTAACCACTGGCCACCAATGACATGTATTTAACATTTATTGGGGACACAGTAGGGCAATTTAAATAGCAGGATCAGGCTGATGGGAACTACTGCTCCCATCGAGCTGATCCTGCTGGCAGGAGTGGACGGGGGACAGACATAGGCCGATGGGAGTAGTAGTGTCACATCGGCCTATGTCTGCCCGCACACACACCCGCACACACACCCGCACACACACACCCCGCACACACACCCGCACACACACCCCGCACACACACACACCCCGCACACACTAATCATGACGGGTCCGGGAGGTGAGGCTGACCTGTGCGGCCGTGGGAAAGTTGATGTGAGTTCATGCAGTCAAGCATGAACTCACATGAACCCTCTGAGGGCACCGCGGCTACTTCAAATGAACAGCTGATCGGCATCACCTGATACCTCAGCTGTTCATTTGAAATAACCGGCGGGAAAGCGCAGCACAGAACGGGAAAGCCGGCGGTGAAGTCTTTTCACTGCCGGCTTCCCCGCCCGGGTCCTTCGCTCCTTGGTGCTGCGCTCCCCGCCCGGTCCTAATTTACGATCGGGATGGGAGGTGGCGAGGGGAGCGGAGGATCGGGGTGGGAGGCTGCGGGGAAGCAGTATGGGGCTGCGTGATTGTTTAAAAGCCGGCGGCTTTTTACCGCGCGCCGGCTTTTAAACAATCAGGAGAATTCTCCCCCGCTGGGATGGCATTCTGATGACAAGCTGGATCGCAGCTGAGCGCTGCCATCCAGCTTGTCATCCTTCAGAGACACTGCAGAGCGCAGGCATTATGGGAACTTCCGATTCCGGTATTCGATATTATAAAAGTATCGGAATTAAGTATCGGAATTCCGATACAGTGAATATCGGCCGATACCCGATATTTCAGTATCGGAATGCTCAACACTAGTTATGACACATGAGCCCTTTGCCCAATCAGCGCTGATGTCACTGCCCTGACTTCAGATGTATTGAACCTCAACAGGAAACCAGGGCATCCCCTTGAAACATCCTCTTGATGCTTGATGTGTCCGAAGGCGGTCACAGTGTCAGAACAACAGCGCTGATTGGGCACCGGGTGTTTTTATTTTATCGGCTCCAAACATTAAGATCGAGAAGAGGACAACCCCCTACTAGTGGACTACCCCTTTAAGTTCTCCATCTTATCTACACCTGTGATGCGATCCTCGGCTCAAACTTTGACAGAGTTTGAGCCGAGTGTTATTAGCATAATCAATACGATTCTCTCATATGGGAAAATCATTGCTCATGTGACCCCGGCCTAATACTCATCCTCACAGATCTGTCGCAACTCTAATTCCAATGCCCACACGGTCACTCTTGATATATTTGCTTTATGGAGGTTTAGATCAAAATGCTGACACAGGTGGTGGTGCAAAGCACAGTTTAGGAAACTACTGTGTATTCAGGGGCTACTTTAAAAAAAGTTCATGGAATCTCTTGTGCTTTAGAGTTAGGCTGGGTTTCCCTCATCTGAGAAAATTGGTCCGATCATGCCAATCACATTCTGATCAGATTTTGATCACAGTGTGATTATAGTGTGATCCGATTTTATCAGATGTGGAGAAAAAAAATTTTCTCCGTCTTCTACTTGCAGTGTGTCCGTGAAAATTGGACCGCACTTGTATGTCATCCAAGTGCTGTCCGAAGTTTTCCACGGACCCATAGACATGAATGGGGTGAGTGCCATCCAACTATCGACAATCAGACATGTGCACAGCCCTATAGAATAACATGGTGACGAGTGCTATCCTTCAAAACGACAGATAGCTCTGGTCTGATTATTACGGTTGTGTGTATGAGCCCCCCTGGGTAGAATTTAGGGTTAAATTTGTAAGAATTGTAGAGATAAGGGCTGAATATAATTTGGGAATAGAGCTATATTTTTTAAGTAACGCTTAGCAGTTTTGGTACAACCATCATTGTTGGTGCTTCCATCCTGGTCCCGTCTCGACACAGACATGCCCGCTCAGGTGATAACTTGTTGAGGAAGATCAACGTTGCTGTCAATGAATTCCCTGAGTGGGCATTTCTGTCCATTTCTTGGTGGGACACGGTTGACCAACATGAACCATATAAATGTTGGAGAAAAAGCTGCAGACGATGATCATTGCGGTTTTAATTTTTTGTCAACCAGTCTGAGCCTTTTTTCAAAATATTTTTTTTATTTTCTGGACAACTCTCAACTCTTGTGCATTTTTTCATTTGCACACAATATTTGTGCCCGGCTGCATACAATATCAATTTTTCTTTCATGTGAAATAAAGAGTCTACGGGCAGCTGCTTGGTTTACACCTCATTTAAAAGCAAATTCATTTTCAATCTTGTTTGATATTGAGCCTAATGTCCCCCCTCCTCCCATAGGTTTCGTTTTTTTCTCCGCAGCGTACTTACAAAGAATACGAAGAATCTCTCCCTTTCTTTTGTTCATCTATATTCTCTTCACAGCGCGGAGATAAATCCCAGGAGTAATGACCTGCGTTGTAGAATAATTTGTTAGACCTAATTAGGAGAATTGAGATGCCAGGCCACAAGTCTATTAGAAAATTATTTTTCCTGTGAATATTCTACATGAAGTCCCTGTGATAGGTCTGTCAGCTTTAAATATACTTGTGAGAGGCTCACTCCGGCTTCTACGTTCTCGTATTTCATATACAGCATATATTCTCTGGGACGATAAGCATTCAAGTAATACATTCATCTCCTGCTGTTAGAAACACAGGCGGCAATCCAGGGACAAAGCTCAAAGTGAATATCAAACAGTGCATGTATCAGGGAGGATTCCAGGCGCATGGTGTAGGTAGCAGTATTTGCGGGGTGGGATATAGAAGACACGACTCTGTTTTACATAGATTGCTTTTTCACTCTTCTTATTCTTTCCATTCTATTATTTCTCAAGCTGGCCATAAACATATGGTTCCCATTCACCCAACGCTTGCTTGATCCACAGCTATTGCTGCTGCTCCACCCATACATACAGTGCTGAACTGGGGTGGCAAGGGACCACCAGTAACATTGAGTCTGGTGGCCCACTGTTCAGCTACATGCTAATATCACATTACCCTCTGTCACAAACCGATCGGAGCCACATGCCCCTGATCCTTCCTCACAACTTCCGTGAGTTCCGGGTTTAGGATAATGTGCAGCGAGCTTATACATTTTATATATTTATTTACTCAAAAGAGCGATGCTAGGTACAATATATACAAGCGGTTACAAGATATACATATACAGTAGTCAGACAAATACAGTAAGGAAGCAGTAATACGATACAGTAAAATTAAAAGGAATTAAAAGTGAATATACCACACTTTCATCAAAGGTCTCTGGACACGGCAGGAAGGGTGCTGTCATGGGTCCAGGGCGGTTCCTTGTGTCTTTCTGCACATCTGTAGCGACAGGTGACCCTCAACAGAAGACCCCTCCTCTCTCACAGAGGGACACATTTATACGTAACTTGGGCAGGGCAGAAAATAGGCAATTTACATGTAATCTCCTCTTCCCTTCTATCAGACATTTCATAATCCATTTCCCAGCAATATTCTCATTGTAAGGTGCGCATGGTAATTGATCTAACACAGGAGATTCCCCTGACTTCAAAGGTAATTCAATTAGCTTTTCCTCATTGCCATGATTCAATTAGCTCCCCCATACTCTTGTCAGGAATAGGCGTTTTCACTACAAAGGGATATATCCTATCTGACCTGTATTCAATTCTCTCCTGGCTTGTCACCCTGGAATCGAACGGAGGCTCCCAGGGGTTGATGAAGGGAAACAAATGCTGATGTAAATACTTTGTCCTCTCGGAGGTGAGACTGCAGGCCCAGGTACCCATTGTGTTAATGCTGATTACCTGGAAGCAGCAGGAAGAAGGGGGGAACACATGACCCTCCAACCCCCTGCTGACCATCCTGTGTGCCAACCTCCAATACAGTGTCCTATAGCACAAGCAGAACATCTCACCTTGTACATAGTACACATCATATTGCAGGCTGCTATCATTATGGTCTATGTAATAACTATCCCATCAATGACGCAATATATGATGTTGTCCCTCACACCTAGCACTATACCTTTCTCTCACGGCATATTCCTTACATTTGTCAGCTGCTATGACAATCAGTATTATTCGTTATAAACATTTGTCGTGTCCCTGGGAACGCCATCCTGGGCAATAGCATCCTTTTGGTAATTGCCTTTTGGAGCTGGCATAGTAACGTAATGGTAATGAAGTCATACCCTGACTGTGGGGAATACACCATTTCCCCTGGGGTCCTTTGAAGTCAGACAGACTAGCATTCCTGCTGAGACCTTCATAGCTGGGAATATGAATTTCCAGTTCCTGGCCTCACCACACCTCCCCCTTTTAGAGTGCGTTCGGAGGAAGACCTCGTCTGTCATCATCCGCAAGCACTTCAGCTGTCTCCCCTTGCCTGGATAACCCATCTGCGTTACCGTGGGCCCAGTCGGACTTATACCGAACATCAAAGTTGTAGTTTTGGAGAGCTAGGCTCTAACGTAACAACCTTCCGTTCTCACCGGCTACTCGAGATAGCCAAGTGAGGGGGTTGTGGTCCGTCACCACGGTGAAATGGCGCCCGTACACGTATGGCTGTAGATGCTGCAGAGCCCACACGATCGCCAGGCATTCCTTCTCCACCGTAGAGTAGGCCACTTCCCTCGGCAGAAGTTTCCGACTGAGGTATTGAACAGGGTGCTCTTGACCTGCTGAGTCAGGTTGGCTCAGCACCGCACCGAGTCCGTAGGTGCTGGCGTCAATCTGTACTACAAGCGGCCGGGAGTCGTCGTACGCCTGGAGTACAGGGGTTGCCGCCAGGGCAGCTTTCAGGGCCTGGAAGGAGCACTCGCAGTCCGCTTGCGGCAGCTTCTTCTTGGTGAGGTCTGTCAGGGGCTTGGCCAGGGCACTATAGTCCTGTACGAACTTCCTATAGTACCCGGCCGTACCCAAGAAAGACATCACCTGTTTCTTGGTCCTTGGGGTGGGCCAGGCCGTGATTGCATTCACCTTCCCGGGTTCTGGTCTCAGTTTCCCCCCACCTACCCGGTGTCCCAGGTATTGGACCTCGGTCATGCCCATCTGACACTTTCCCAGCTTGATGGTCAAGCCTGCCCGGTGGATCCGCCCCAGCACCTCTGACAGGTGCCGAAGGTGTTCCTCCCAAGTGGGGCTGAAGACGGCAATGTCATCCAGGTACGCAGCTGCGAACCCTTCGCACCCTGACAGCTAGGTGTTGACCATCCGCTGGAAAGTGGCGGGGGCATTCATCATGCCAAATGGCATGACGGTGGGCTCATACAATCCAAAAGGAGTGATAAAGGCTGATTTCTCCTGTGCCTCTGGGGACAGGGGAATCTGCCGTATTCTTGGCTCAAGTCCATGATGGTCAAGTACTGAGCCTTGCCCAACCGGTCAAGCAGGTCGTCGATGCGCGGCATAGGGAACGCGTCATCGGCGGTAATGGCATTGAGCCCCCTGTAATCCACACAGAACCGGGTCGTCCGGTCCTTTTTGGGTACGAGGACTACAGGTGAGGCCCATGCGCTGGTGGACGGGCGGATCACCCCCAGCTCCAGCATCTCGGCAATCTCCTTCCGCATTTGCTCCTGTACCTCCAAGGAAACGCGATATGCCGTTCGTCGGATAGGGGCGTGATTCCCCATGTCCACTCGGTGGACTGCCAGCTTTGTCCGCCCGGGCTTTCCCGAGAGGAGGCCAGGGAAAGGGTGCATGAACTCTTTCAGCTGGGACCATTGGTCCTCAGACAGAAGGATGTTCATGGGGGCATCCTCCATGGACCCTCCCGCACGGGCATGTGCGAGCAGATCCATGAGGTCCTCCTCCTCCCCTTCCTCTGGCAGACTGCACACCGGAAAGGCACAGGCTTCCCTGTCATGATGCGCTTTCATCATGTTGACATGGAAGACCTTCTGCTTTTTCCGGACCGTGTCAATTGTGACCAGGTAATTGACCTTGCTGAGCTGCTGATGCACGTCATAAGGGCCCTCCCATCTTGCCTGAAGCTTGTCCTGGGGCACAGGGACTAGGACCCATACTTTCTGCCCTTCCTGCTATATCCTCTCCCGAGCATTCTGGTCATACCAGCGCTTCTGCTCTGCCTGGGCCTGGACCATGTTGTCATGCACCAGCTGCGTCAGAGCCTGCATTCTGTCACGGAATCGCAAGACAAATTCCACGACTGAAACACCCGGGGTGGCTGCTTCTTCCTCTCAGAATTCCCTCACGAGAGCGAGGGGTCCCCGTACCCATCTTCCATACAGGAGCTCGAAGGGGGAGAACCCCGTCGAGGCTTGAGGCACTTCCCGGTAAGCAAACAACAGATCTGGAAGGTGTCGCTCCCAGTCGCGTCCCTGGGACTCGACCAACATTCGAATCATCTGTTTCAACGTGCCATTGAAACGTTCACACAGGCCATTAGTCTGTGGGTTATACGGGCTGGACACCAGATGTTGCACCCCTTTTTGCTTACACAGGCTCTGCATCAAGTCAGACATGAACTGGGTCCCTCGGTCCGTGAGCATCTCCTGGGGGAAACCAACACGGGTGAAGATTTCCAGCAGGGCTTTGGCCACTACGTCTGCCCGGATGGAGGACAGTGCGACAGCTTCTGGGTACCTAGAAGCGTAGTCTACTACTGTTAGTATGTGGCTCTTCCCGGAGCTGCTGGGAATGGGCAGCGGCCCAATGAGGTCCACAGCAATCCGCTGGAAAGGCTCGCCTATTATGGGCAGAGGTATCAATGGGGCTTTAGGGCCAGGCCCTGCCTTCCACATCCTCTGACAGGTGACACACGAACAGCAGTGGGCAGCTACTGCTGTCCCCATCTTAGGCCAATAAAACAAGTGGGCTAGCCGAGCCTTGGTCTTAGCGACCCCTAGGTGACCAGCCAACGGAATCTCATGCACGTGCCGTAACAACTCAGCTCGGTACGGCTGAGGTACCACTAGGTGCTTCTCGCCGCGTCAACCTTCTTGTCCATCTGTGGGCAGTGTTTCCCTATACAGCCTCCCTTGGTCCCAGAACAAGCGGTCCTTGTCTGTCTCCAAGGGGGGCTTACCTGCGTGTTCCTTCAAGGCTTCCAGGCTGCTGTCGGCTTGGACAGCCGCCTGGAACTCCTGGCTGGAGCCCGCTAACAGGGACCTGAAGGCCGCACTCTCGCCGGAACCCTTAGGGCACGGCGCTGGGGGGTTAACACCAGTGGGCCCAGTCCCAGACCCAGGTGATGGGGTGGGGGAGTCAGGGTGCAAAGCGGCCTCTGCCTCCTGAGCCCTCCTGCTGCGGGTGACCACAGCAATGCCCGGGGTCTCCTCAGGGAGTCCCGGTCCCCTTCCCTCACATGGATGGGTTGTGGGGTCACTGTGGGTTGCCCCAACATGTGATGCACACTTGACAGGTTCACTAGGTTTTGAGCTGCTGGAGGGATCATGTGCAAGCTGACAGTTGGGAGGGGCAGGCAAGGCCCCCACCAGCTCCTCAGCCAAGCCAGAGAGTTCATTAGCATGACAATGAATTACATTAGCATTTTCACTGAAAAGTTCAGAGCTGGACATGTCAGCTGAGAGAGCAGGAAGGGGGGCTAAATCCCCCTCAGCTGCACTCCTGTCAGCTGGCACGTCACTACAAGGATCAGCATGTATGGTACCACAAAGTATAATATCACTTACAGATGCATTACCATGGGGCAGTGGGGTTGCTCTCTTCCCATACTGAGAGGTGAGAGGCCCCAAGTCTGTCCCCAACAAGACATTAGCAGGGAGACGAGATGTAACCCCGACCTCTACCAGCCCCTTGTCCACACCCCAATCCAGATGCACACAAGCCATGGGTAGAGTTATCTTCTCCGTACCAACCCCGCTGACGGTCAGCGTCTTTCCAGGGATGATACTCTCCGGGGGTACTAGTTCAGGCAGTACTAGGGTCACATCGGCCCCCGTGTCCCTTAGTCCCATAACCACTTTATTCCCCACAGTCACTTGCTGGAGATTGTCATTGGGCCTGGCCCCACCCCTCCCCACCACATAAACTGTTGGACCCGCTGCTGGGGTTTGGGAAGTAGGGGGTTTCCTCTTCCGGCTAGGGCAGTTCGCCCTGTAATGTCCCAGCTGATTGCAGGCGTGACATCGAGGGGGTCCTCCCTGGGGCTTGGAAGGGGGAACAATGGGGCCCATAGGTTTTCGGGCGGGGGTAGTCTCAGGGGAAACTGCAGGGTTACCCGCAACAGGATTGGTCTTACTCTCCCTCCAGCCGGTGCTGACGGGTCTCCGTGACGTCCGGTTGGCAATGTACTCATCCTCTAGCTCCGAAGCAGTTCTGGCATCTTGGGGTTTTCGGTCCAGGACATATTGTTGCACTTCCTCCCAGCAATTGTTTAAGAATTGCTCCTTGAGGAACAAATCCAAGGTTGCTTCGTCGGGATTGTCTATCTCTCCCTCTGCCCATCTGTGAAGCTGGACACTCATCTGGAGCAGAGTCTCTAGGTGGCTCTCGGTTGGTCGTTTCCTCAGGCTGCAGAATTTCACTCTGTACACCTCAGGCGTGAGACGGTACCTCAGGATCAGCGCAGCTTTAATGAGGTCATAGTCCTGGTGCTGGGCTGCAGGGAGAGACGAGAAAGCGTCCAGGGCTCTCCCTCTTAGCCTGGTGGACAGGGTGCATGCCCAGTCTGCCTTGGGTACCTGGTACTGGAGACACACTTGTTCAAACCCTTTCAGGAAAAGGTCCAGGTCTCCGTCCGATTCCAGGACAGGCAGATCCTCTGAGCACAGCTTAGCTTTTGGGGCTGCTGGAGTCTGTGCTGTTTGAGCCGGTGGGTCCTGCCGGCTCCGCAGCTGGGCTAACTGTAGCTGGTACTGCCTCTCCTCCTTTCTTTCCTGGGCATCTCGCTCAGCTTGCCACATGTGGAGCATGGCCTGGCTCTGCTCCTGCTGTCCATCTCTCAGAGCCTGGAGGTAGGCCTGCATAAGAGCGTCCAGGGCCGGGTTACTGGCCCCTCCAGCTGGAGCTGTGGATTGCATAACAGAATGTCCAGGATTTTCGTGGGTGTCGGGGGCACTTCCACCCTCCTCTGACTCCTCAGTCTGGTCAGCGACTGGCACCACACTGCCACCTTCCATCTGCTCAGCGTCCCCTCTGATAGCACTCATCTGGGAACCTTTGCTTCTGAGGCAGTATGCCATCCACCAGAGACCGTAGCCAAATAAAAGAGAGGACAGAAAACTAAGAGGGCGAAGGGTACAGTATCGTACACACGCTTTCACTGTATACTATGTCTGATCTACTAACTAGCACCGAGCTCAGTTCACAGATATCCAGATCCCACCACTGCCACCAATTGTCACAAACCGATCGGAGCCACGTGCCCCTGATCCTTCCTCACAACTTCAATACAATATATACAAGCGGTTACAAGATATATATGTACAGTAGTCAGACAAATACAGTAAGGAAGCAGTAATATGATACAGTAAAATTAAAAGGAATAAAAGTGAATATACCACACTTTCATCAAAGGTCTCTGGACACGGCAGGAAGGGTGCTGTCATGGGTCCAGGGCAGTTCCTTATGTCTTTCTGCACATCTGTAGCGACAGGTGACCCTCAACAGAAGACCCCTCCTCTCTCACAGAGGGACACATTTATACGTAACTTGGGCAGGGCAGAAAATAGGCGATTTACATGTAATCTGCTCTTCCCTTCTATCAGACATTTCATAATCCATTTCCCAGCAATATTCTCATTGTAAGGTGCGCATGGTAATTGATCTAACACAGGAGATTCCCCTGACTTCAGAGGTAATTCAATTAGCTATTCCTCATTGCCATGATTCAATTAGCTCCCCCATACTCTTGTCAGGAATAGGCGCTTGCACTCCAAAGGGATATATCCTATCTGACCTGTATTCAATTCTCTCCTGGCTTGTCACCCTGGAATCAAACGGAGGCTCCCAGGGGTTGATGTATTGAAGGGAAACAAATGCTGATGTAAATACTTTGTCCTCTCGGAGGTGAGACTGCAGGCCCAGGTACCCATTGTGCTAATGCTGATTACCTGGAAGCAGCAGGAAGAAGGGGGGAACACATGGTCCTCCAACCCCCTGCTGACCATCCTATATGCCAACCTCCAATACAGTGTCCTATAGCACAAGCAGAACATCTCACCTTGTACATAGTACACATCATATTGCAAGCTGCTATCATTATGGTCTATGTAATACCTATCCCATCAATGACGCAATATATGATGTTGTCCCTCATACCTAGCACTATACCTTTCTCTCACGGCATATTCCTTACATTGGTCAGCTGCTATGACAATCAGTATTACTCGTTATAAACATTGGTCGTGTCCCTGGGAACGCCATCCTGGGCAATAGCATCCTTTTGGTAATTGCCTTTTGGAGACGGCATAATAACGTAATGGTAATTAAGTCATATCCTGACTGTGGGGAATACACCATTTCCCCTGGGGTCCTTTGAAGTCAGACAGGCTAGCATTCCTGCTGAGACCTTCATAGCTGGGAATATGAATTTCCAGTCCCTGGCCTCACCACACCCTCATTCACAAATTCACCTATTTTTCTATATAATAATAAATAGAGTAGTTTATTAAATTAATATGGAGATGATACCCTTGTCTGAACATAGTGAAGCAAATGTATTGTGCCAACTACTTCTCATATAGGTGGAGTGGAGAGAAAATCCCTGCATGGGGGCCCACCAGAAGATTCTCCTGTTCTCCAGTGTGCCAGTCCGCGCCTGCATGCTCATACACGCTACAGATGCGGAGTGTACATCTGTTCTCAGTGGTGAGAAGGGAGTAAGCTGCTGCCAGAAAGGCTTGCCAGCAGATTTTCTCCTATAAGAACAAAAAGATTTAATATGTTAAAATCCTACATTGCTGATCCTTCTTTCCCCCAATAATTGCCATCAGGGGAGAGTTGGGTTACCCCCAAACACAATAGATGGAAATTGAGGATTTACAAAATTGACAAATTTGGCTGACATTTATATGATGTGTATGGCTACTGTCAACATTAATCAGGAGCATAGTCATAGGGGATTGAGTTTAGGTAGCAGTCATACTTTGGGGCTCATTGTACCTCAACGCTAAATAAAAGAAGCCCAATGTAAAGGTAGTTGCAGTCCTAATTCAAAATTAGGAGATATGGAAAATTTAGATGGAGGGATTGCTTGCTTCCTGGTCACAATGCTTGGACATTTTAATATAGTACCTCCACTTCAACCTCCTTGAATCTGTGTGTGAACTGAACCCTGGTGTCTCCCTGCTGGTAATAGTCCAAACTATACCCTGATATAAATGTAATTATAAACCATGGCATCACTTTATAAAAGGCCTTGGAAGTCATGTAGAGAAATGTTGTCTCTTATAACACCTGTGAAAATTCATGTCCATGGTAACTTAAAGGAATCCTGTCATGTAAAAAAAACTGCTATTAACCTGCGGATATGGGATTAGTCTACAGGTTAATAGCAGAGGCTATTCCTCCCAGCAGCCTCCAGCTTTCAGTCATAGAGGCACAGCCAGGGCTTCTTCAGTACATAGTAAGTGGCAGCTGTAACCTCACCCTGACATAGACTGATAGCCGGCTGTACAGTGCATCAGTGCTGAGCCGGCTGTCAGTCAATGCTGGGGTGCTGTTACCTTCACCACTCACTGTATATTGAGCGTTGACTGAAGCCACACCAGCCACACCTCTATAACTGAAAGCCGGAGGCTGCCCGGAGGATTCAAAGGGGTTTTCCCACAAACAAAAGTTCATTTTATTCACTAGATCTTGGAATGAAAATAAGGTCCACAATAGGAAGTGATGAAAAATATGTTCCTGTGCTGAGATAATTTTATGTACAGGTGCTTCTGACAAAATTAGAATATCATCAAAAAGTTAATTTATTTCAGTTCTTCAATACAAAAAGAGAAACTCATATATTATATAGAGTCATTACATGCAGAGTGATCTATTTCAAGTGTTTATTTCTGTTAATGTTGATGATTATGGCTTACAGCCAATGAAAACACAAAAGTCATTATCTTAGTAAATTAGAATAAGCACCTGTATGTGCCCTGCTGTGTGCTGTGTAATTGCTGTGTCTGACTGTGCAGGAACATGGTCTGATCATACCACAGCTCCTGGGCAGGGGATGAGTTCCACAAAAAAAAGCAACAAAAAAAACAGTATCAAACTTTTTTAGCTACATCCATCAAAACTAATGAGTCCATGAAAAAAACGTTGCGTTAATAGCACAGGTCCATGCAAACAGTTCAAGGATGAGAAAAATGTCCTTGTGATAAAGCCTCAACCTTTTTGGTTTCAGGCTTTCTCATACTCTATATTCCCATTTTACTGCATGTTTTACTGGGACTCCATGACCCCGTTCTGCGCTTTGATTCGTGACCATTGACAAGTAGATGCAAGGATAATTCTAACAGTCATTTCAAATAATGTCCCTTTCATCTATAAAAGAGGCCCCGATACAAGCGCAGACCTTTGTATGAAATTGTACACCTGAGGGTTTCCTTTTAGATATTCTTGTTATGTTCCTTTTTTTGCAATTATTTTCTTTCCTTATTTTTCTTGCTACTGCTATACATTTTCAAAAGTGAAATAGAAATAAATAAATAGAAGAAAAACCCTTCTTATGGACTCCTATCATCGATATAGTATACTGTGCACAAATATGGCCATGAGTAAGGCGACTGGTGAGAATAAGGTAAATATATTTATTGCAAGTTTTCATGGTGCCATTATTTTTGTAACTTATGAAATTATTTCAACTTCTTTTTTTATTCACAATGTCCAGATATACATTTGAGTTTGTATAGAGAATTAGATTATGCTGTAAAGAAACAGTATTGAGACGTATACATAGTAACATGGTAACATAGTTTTTAAGGTTGAAAGAAGACTAAGTCCATCTAGTTCAACCCATAGCCTAACATATTGATCCAGAGGTAGGCAAAAAAAACCATGTGACAACACTAAGCTCCACATTGGGGAAAAAAAATCCTTCCTGACTTCATACGGCAATCAGACTAGTTCCCTGGATCAACGCCCTATCAAGGAATCTAGTATATACAACCCCTGGCAAAAATTATGGAATCACCGGGCTCGGAGGATGTTCATTCAGTTGTTTAATGTTGTTAAAAAAAAGCAGATCACAAATCTAAAGTCATTTGAAATGGCAACTTTAGGACTTTAAGAAACACTAAAAGAAATCAATAAAAAAATGTGGTACTCAGTAAGGGAAATTTTTTTCAGACCAAGCAGAGGGAAAAATTATGGAATCACTCAATTCTGAGGAAAAAATTATGGAATCATGAAAAACAAACACACAAAAGAACACTCCAATACATCACTAGTATTTCGTTGCACCACCTCTGGCTTTACTAACAGCTTGCAGTCTCTGAGGCACGGACTTAATGAGTGACAAACAGTACTCTTCATCAATCTGGCTCCAACTTTTTCTGACAGCTTTGCAGGTTGGAGCCTTGTCATGGACCATTTTCTTCAACTTCCACCAAAGATTTTCAATTGGATTGAGATCCGGACTATTTGCAGACCATGACATTGACCTTATGTTTCTTCTTTCAAGGAATGTTTTCACAGTTTTTGCTCTATGGCAGGATGCATTATCATCTTGAAAAATGATGTCATCATCCCCAAACATCCTTTTAATTGATGGGATAAGAAAACTGTCCAAAATATCAATGTAAACTTGGGCATTTATTGAAGCTGTAATGACAGCCATCTCCCCAGTGCCTTTACCTGACATGCAGCCCCATATCATCAATGACGGTGGAAATTTGCATGTTCTCTTCATGCAGTCATCTTTCTAAATCTCATTGGAACGGCACCAAACAAAAGTTGCAGCATCATCACCTTGCCCAATGCAGATTCGCGATTCATCACTGAATATGACTTTCATCCAGTCATCCACAGTCCATGATTGCTTTTCCTTAGCCCATTGTAACCTTGTTTTTTCAGTTTAGGTGTTAATGATGGCTTTTGTTTAGCTTTTCTGTTTATAAATCCCATTTCCTTTAGGCGGTTTCTTGCAGTTCGGTCACAGACATTGTCTCCAGTTTCCTCCCATTCGTTCCTCATTTGTTTTGTTGTGAATTTCCTGTTTTGGAGACATATTGCTTTAAGTTTCCGGTCTTGACGCTTTGATGTCTTCCTTGGTTTACCAGTATGTTTGCCTTTAACAACCTTCCCGTGTTGTTTGTATTTGGTCCAGATTTTAGACACAGCTGACTGTGGACAACCAACATCTTTTGCAACATTGCGTGATGATTTACCTTCTTTTAAGAGTTTGATAATCCTTTCCTTTGTTTCAATTGACATCTTTCGTGGTGGAGCCATGATTCATGTCAGTCCACTTGGTGCAACAGCTCTCCAAGGTGTGATCACTCCTTTTTAGATGCAGACTAACGAGCAGATCTAATTTGATGCAGGTGTTAGTTTTGGAATTTACAGGGTGATTCCATAATTTTTTCCTCAGAATTGAGTGATTCCATAATTTTTTCCCTCTGCTTGGTCTGAAAAAAATTACGATTACTGAGTACCACATTTTTTTTCTTGATTTCTTTTAGTGTTTCTTAAAGTCCTAAAGTTGCCATTTGAAATGACTTTAGTTTTGTGCAATTTCTGTAATCTGCTTTTTTTCAACAACATTAAACAACAGAATGAACATCCTCCGAGCCCGGTGATTCCATAATTTTTGCCAGGGGTTGTATAACCTGTAATATTATACTTTTCAAGAAAGGCATCCATGCCCTTCTTAAATTTTAGTAGTGAATCACTCATTACAACATCATATGGCAGAGAGTTCCATAGTCTCACTGCTCTTACAGTAAAGAATCTGCGGCTGTGATTATGATTAAACCTTCTTTCCTCCAGACGTAGAAGATGCCCCTTGTCCCCGTCTCAGGCCTCAGAGTAAAAAGATCAGTAGAAAGGTCTTTGTACTGTCCCCTCATATACTTGTACATAGTAATAAGATCACCCCTAAGCCTTCGTTTTTCCAAACGAAATAACCCCAAGTGTAATAACCTGTCTTGGTATTGCAGACCCACCAGTCCCCTAATGGTCGCTTTTCTCTGCACCCGCTCTAGTTCAGCTATGTCTTTCTTATACACCGGAGACCAGAACTGTACACAGTATTCTAAGTGTGGTCGCACTAGTGACTTGTATAGAGGTAAAATTATGTTCTCCTCATGAGCATCTATGCCTCTTTTAATGCATCCCATTATTTTATTAGCCTTTGCAGCAGCTGCCTGACACTGGCCACCAAATATAGGCAGAGAAAATCCTTATATTGGAAGTAGTGCAGTCTGTTGCCACTGAGCAGAGGAAGTATCATTTCATCCCAATGGAAACACTGTTTCTCCTGATAAGACAAATTGTGAACGCTGCAGCCAATTAGCGGCTGTTGATTGGCTGTAACGCTTACGTGATGTCCCTACTGGGAGTTGATCCCAACAGACCTATGGGGGACACAACTCTGAGTATTGAGTATTGGTGCTGATTTTGGAGGTGAATATCCATTTTTTAATCTTTTGGATATAAAATTTGCCAACACAGTCACATCCATAATGTCACCATATTGCAAAAACGAGGGGCTAGTGATACTTGGGTGGTGGGAGAATTGCATGGCAGTAAATTTTATATTTTTATAAAGCATTTGAAATTACCTCTCATATGCAGATATCAGATAGGTTAAGGACCCTTAGTTCAATTTGTGATTGGATTCAATTGGATCAAGAATCGTATTGAAACAGTAGCCATAAACTGGTCATATTTATACAAAAACATTGTTCTAAGTAGCATGTCCCAAAGATTTGTGCAGGGACTTAAATTGCCAAGCCTGTACATAAACAATGGAAGCTAGTACTTTCTCCATATTGGTAGATGACTGTATACTTGGCACTAGCCTCTCAATTTGGCAGATTCCAGAGGAAACCCTGGCCTTTACCCTCAAACTCCTTACAATGGGGTCCCTGGGGTTGCTTCCATGGAATTTCTGCTGGCTGGAGGAGCGAGTTTGAGGCAAGAATAGTGAAGCAAAGCGAGTATCATAAGGTACCAAACAAAGTACAGAACAGCAGTCAAAAACTGAAGTCAGATGGGATGCCATTGTCATAAACAAGAAGAGGCAAGAGAAGAGAGTCAGTGTGCAAGTTGGGTCTATATCGGGTCCAGTATCTAGAAACTAATGGTTATATAGGGTGTGGTACTGCTCTATTGGCCTTTGTGCACTATAACCTCTATCAGTTGATTATTCCATGTGTAGCTAAATTTATTATGAATATCAGCACACATTGCACAGTCTGTATAAGCGGCAATATGGTTTTGTGCCTCTAACTGGGTACGCTATATATTGAATCTGCCCAGTGAATGAATCATTCTCTCCAAACAACAGAAAACTGATTCAGACAGTATTACAGTTATATTCCAAAGTCGTAATAAATTTAGCTAAACATGGAATAATCAACTGTCTGACAGAGGTTATAGTGCACAATCAGTAATCTGACACATATTGGTGTAACCATAGACAGATTTATTATTACAAGTGGGGTATAAAAATTCTCATAGCTCTAACTACTGTTGAGCATTCCGATACTGAAATATCGGGTATCGACCGATATTCGCGGTATCGGAGTTCCGATACTGAGTTCTGATACTTTTAGAATATCGAATACCGGAATCGGAAGTTCCCATAATGCCTGCGCTCTGCAGTGTCTCTGAAGGATGACAAGCTGGATGGCAGCGCTCAGCTTACTGTACTTGTCATTTAGTGTAAAGGATTTATTAAAAAAAATAATAGTGTTTTCATGCACCGTCTCTTAAAAAAAACCGGCCGGCAATTCAGCAGCGGCATACACCGGTACCCGACAATTTAGAATAGAAAGAATAGAGCATCACACATAGATTAGATACATAGAAACATGTCAGTCACATATATAATAAGTACAGTGACAGTGTTGCTTACTGTACTTGTCATTTAGTGTTAAAGGATTTATTTAAAAAAATAATAGTGGTTTCATGCACCGTCTCTTTAAAAAAGCCGGCCGGCAATTCAGCATCGGTACCCGACAATTTAGAATAGAAGGAATAGAGAATCACACATAGATTATATACATAGAAACATGTCAGTCACACATATAATAAGTACAGTGACAGTGTTGCTTACTGTACTTGTCATTTAGTGTTAAAATAAAGGATTTATTTAAAAAAAAATTGGCGTTGGGTTCCCAGGAATTTTAGGCTCTAGCGGAGGTTAAGCAGACAGCTGGGGCAGATGTTTGAAGCCTGGGAAGGGGGTAATACCCACGGAGCTTCCCAGGCTACTGATATCAGCCCCCAGCTGAATACCTAGCCTTTATTAGCTATTAAAATCGGGGACCCCCCCAAAAAAATGTCGTGGGGTCCCCCCTATTTTAATAGCTAGCAAAGGCTAGGCAGACAGCTGGGGGCTGATATTAATAGCTCAGGAAGGGTGCCATGAATATTGGCCCCCTCCCAGGCTAGAAACACCAGCCGTCAGCCGCCCCAGAAATGGCGCATCCATAGGATGCACCAATTCTGGCACTTAGCCTCGCTCATCCCACTGCCCTGTAGCGGTGGCAGTGGGGTAATAGGGCTGGGGTTGATGTCAGCTTATAATGCCAGCTGACATCAAGCCCAGGTTAGTAATGGAGAGGCGTCTATAAGACACCCCCATTACTAACCCCATAGTCAAAGTTAAAAAAAAACACAAACACCCAGAATAAAGTCCTTTAATTGAAATAAAGGCACAATTCTTTATTGTTCTAAATTAAACCATACTTACCATCACGCCCATTCCAGCTGAAGCCAACGATCTCCTGCAATAAAAGTAAAATAATAAAGCAACATCATCCTTACCTTTCCATCGTTCCCACGACAGCTTCAGCTCTGCTACATTCAGATGACAGGCTGGACCGCAGCAGAACGCTGCCATCAAGCTTGCCATGCCGCAGAGATTGAGAAGCGCAGGCATGCTTGCGCTCCTCAGTGTCTGGCTGTGACGGCATAAAGATGAGCCGAGGTCATGTCCAATGAACTCAGCTCACCTCATGCACGTCACTGACAGCGTGGGAAAATTCTCCTGCACTCAGCGCTTCAGCGTGAGACTTTTCCCACGCTGTCAGTGACGTGCATGAGGTGAGTTCTTGTCCAATGAACTCAGCTCATCTCATGCACATCACTGACAGCATGGGAGAATTCTCCTGCTGAAGCGCTGAGTGCAGGAGAATTCTCCCACGCTGTCAGTGACGTGCATGAGGTGAGCTGAGTTCATTAGACAAGAACTCACCTCATGCACATCACTGACAGCATGGGAAAATTCTCACGCTGAAGCGCTGAATGCCGGAGAATTTTCCCACGCTGTCAGTGACGTGCATGAGGTGAGCTGAGTTCATTGGACATGAACTCGGCCCATCTTTATGCCGTCACAGCCTGACAATGAGGAGCGCAAGCATGCCTGCGCTTCTCAGTGTCTGCGGCATGGCAAGCTGGATGGCAGCTTTCTGCAGCCATCCAGCCTGTCATGTGAATGTAGCAGAGCTGAAGCTGTCGTGGGAACCATGGAAAGGTAAGGATGATGTTGCTTTATTATTTTACTTTTATTGCAGGAGATCGTTGGCTTCAGCTGAAATGGGCGTGATGGTAAGTATGGATTAATTTAGAACAATAAAGAATTGTGTGTTTACTTCAATTAAAGGACTTTATTCTGGGTGTTGTGTTTTTTTTAAATACTTTACTAGAAATTCATGGCAGTCATGTCTAATATTGGCGTGGTCCAATGAATTTCGGGCTTAGGGCCAGCTGATAATACCAAGCTGGCCCTAACCCCTTTATTACCCAGTGAGCCACCGCACCAGGGCCCTGGATGAGTTGGGTACAGCGCCAGAAGATGGCGCTTCTATGAACGCGCCATTTTCCGGGGTGGCTGCGGACTGCAATTTGCAGCGGGGGGGGGGGGGGGGGGGCAGAAAGCTTGGGCCTCCGTGCGCTGCAGATTCCAGCCCCCAGCTGCCTAGTTGTACCTGGCTGGACACAAAAATAGGGCGAAGCCCCACGTATTTTTTTTTTAATTTTTTCATGAAATTCATGAAATAATTAAGAAAAAAAGGGCTTCCCTATATTGTTGTGTCCGGCCAGGTACAAATAGGCAGCTGGTAGTTGGGGGCAGCCCGTTCCTGCCTGCTGTACCTGGCTGGACACAAATATAGTGCGAAGCCCCACGTAAATTTTTTTAAAATTATTTCAGGAAATTCACAAAATAATTAAAAAAAAATTGACGTGGGGCTTCGCACTATATTTGTGTCCAGCCAGGTACAGTAGGCAGGAACGGGCTGCCCCCAACCACCAGCTGCCTATTTGCCCCTGGCCGGACACAACAATATAGGGAAGCCCTTTTTTTTATTATTATTTTATGAAATAATTTAAAAAAAAAAAATACGTGGGGCTTCGCCCTATTTTTGTGTCCAGCCAGGTACAACTAGGCAGCTGGGGGCTGGAATCAAGTTTTCTTGCTTTCTGGGCCTCCCCCCGCAGCAAATTGCAGTCCGCAGCCACCCCGGAAAAATGGCGCGTTCATAGAAGCGCCATCTTCTGGCGCTGTACCCAACTCATCCAGGGCCCTGGTGCGGTGGCTCACTGGGTAATAAAGGGGTTAGGGCCAGCTTGGCATTATCAGCAGGCCCTAAGCCCGAAATTCATGGGGTCACGCCAATATTAGACATGACCGCCATGAATTTCTAGTAAAGTATTTAAAAGAAACACAGTACCCAGAAAAAGTCCTTTAATTGAAATAAACACACAATTCTTTATTGTTCTAAATTAAACCATACTTACCATCACGCCCATTCCAGCTGAAGCCAACGATCTCCTGCAATAAAAGAAAAATAATAAAGCAACATCATCCTTACCTTTCCATGGTTCCCACGACAGCTTCAGCTCTGCTACTTCGAGATGACAGGCTGGACCGCAGCAGAAAGCTGCCATCCAGCCTGTCATCCCGCAGACACTGAGAAGCGCAGGCATGCTTGAGCTCTGCCGTGTCTGGCTGTGACGGCATCCAGATGAGCCGAGGTCATGCCCAATGAACTCAGCTCACCTCATGCACGTCACTGACAGCGTGGGAAAATTCTCCTGCGCTAAGCGCTTCAGCATGAGAATTCTCTCACGCTCACCGCATGCGCAGGAGAATTCTCCCACTCTGTCAGTGACGTGCATGAGGTGAGCTGAGTTCATTGTCAGCTCATCTGGATGCCGTCACAGCCTGAAACTGAGGAGCGCAAGCATGCCTGCGCTTCTCAGTGTCTGCGGGATGACAGGCTGGATGGCAGCGTTCTGCTGCGGTCCAGCCTGTCATCTCGATGTAGCAGAGCTGGAGCTGTCCTGGGAACCAAGGAAAGGTAAGGATGATGTTGCTTTATTATTTTTCTTTTATTGCAGGAGATCGTTGGCTTCAGCTGGAATGGGCGTGATGGTAAGTATGGTTTAATTTAGAACAATAAAGAATTGTGTGTTTATTTCAATTAAAGGACTTTATTCTGGGTACTTGTGTTTTTTTTTTAACTTTGACTATGGGGTTAGTAATGGGGGTGTCTTATAGACGCCTCTCCATTACTAACCTGGGCTTGATGTCAGCTGGCATTATAAGCTGACATCAACCCCAACCCTATTACCCCACTGCCACCGCTACAGGGCAGTGGGAAGTGCGAGGCTAAGTGCCAGAATTGGCGCATCCTATGGATGCGCCTTTCTGGGGCGGCTGACGGCTGGTGTTTCTAGCCTGGGAGGGGGCCAATATTCATGGCACCCTTCCTGGGCTATTAATATCAGCCCCCAGCTGTCTGCCTAGCCTTTGCTAGCTATTAAAATAGGGGGGACCCCACGTCATTTTTTTGGGGGGGTCCCCGATTTTAATAGCTAGTAAAGGCTAGGTATTCAGCTGGGGGCTGATATTAGTAGCCTGGGAAGCTCTGTGGGTCTTACCCCCTTCCCAGACTTCAAACATCTGCCCCAGCTGTCTGCTTAACCTCCGCTAGAGACTAAAATTACGGGGGACCCCACGCCAATTTTTTTTTTAATAAATCCTTTATTTTAACACTAAATGACAAGTACAGTA
Organism: Phyllobates terribilis; assembly: GCF_046119375.1. Taxonomy (NCBI): domain Eukaryota; kingdom Metazoa; phylum Chordata; class Amphibia; order Anura; family Dendrobatidae; genus Phyllobates; species Phyllobates terribilis. The sequence continues at coordinate 168,299,533 of NW_027362763.1, forward strand.
ACCAACACTATCACTGTACTTCTTATATATGTGACTGACATGTTTATATCTATCTAATCTATGTGTGATGCTCTATCTTTCTGTTCTAAATTGTCGGGTACCGCTGCTGAATTGCCGGCTGGCTTTTTTAAAGAGACGGTGCATGAAAACACTAATATTTTTTTAAATAAATCCTTTACACTAAATGACAAGTACAGTAACCAACACTGTCACTGTACTTATTATATATGTGACTGACATGTTTCTATCTATCTAATCTATGTGTGAAGCTCTATTCTTTCTGTTCTAAATTGTCGGGTACCTGTGTATGCCGCTGCTGAAGTGCCGGCTTTTCATGTTTCACTGTGAGCACTGTTCCCATCGATTTGGGCAACCACATCCCACAATACATTCTACATTATTGTTAGTTGTTTTCCTTCATGTAGAATTAACCTACAAGGAAAGAAAGGGTTTATTTTCATTCCGATATTTGTGTCCCATTGACTTGCATTTGTTTCCGGTATCGGAATCGGCGATATCCGATACTTTTTGAGTATCGGCCCGATCCAATCCGATCCGATATTTCCTGATATCGGAAGGTATCGCTCAACACTAGCTCTAACCCATTCATGCAAGGGACCGGGTTATATATTCCCAATAACATCAATCTCACATCACGGTGCAACCGGGATTTTGTGGGTCGTTGTCAAATATCCTCCAGCCTTCAACCTTATATGCATCAATAGATGCATGTGACTTATACCAGCACAAATTAATTGTAATCATATTTATAATAAAGATTAATTTGATATTTCTTCTATTCACCCCTTTTTTCTTCTTCTCCCCTTCCTACAATTTAACAAGTTTTTCGGTGGCGTACACCTGTGAATAGATGTCCAAATGAGATATGACCTTCTGCTCTCATTCTTTTTTCTTTACCAATGTTATGCCAACTATATCATTGAAAAGAGTTCATGACTTTTTAGGTGACATTCAAACAAAAAGTAGTCTTCCAACATTAATATAAATTGAGCTTATTCTTAGATTATCTAAAGATTGAAACATTTTTCTGAAGGTTTTCTGTGTTGTCAATTCATGTTCCAGGTCTTTATGTGACCTTACTGATGTACTGGTGGTGAAAAGAAATCTTCAAGAGCGTACATGCTTTTTGAAGCATATAAAGCAGTTTCTGCAGGAATCCATTCACTTGGAGGGAGTTCAGTGGATGCTAAGAAATATCAATAAAAACCTCATGGTTTCATGTGGCTACCTGTATTGGTCATTTTTCTTATTTCTTTCAAGGACAGGTAGACTAACACATTGAAAAGAATGACTCTCATAAATGGCGACATTTAATGATATAAAGGTTTCAGTATTGTAGACAACGGCTTTGTTTAATTTCATATAAGTCAAGACATAAGTATTTTAGATGTGTGCCCTATGTGATCATGAAATACCCTCAGAGTTGAGCTCCTTTTTATAAAGGAACAAGAGCATAGGATTTTACAATTCTCTTCTATCTTTTTTTGAATCATGGTAGGTTTCATATCAGATAAAGTCATCATTAAATCATGAATCCTTAAAGAGGACTTTTCAACAGTTTTGGCATGAGAAACTTGCTACATCCTGGTATTGTGGCTGCAGAGCTGAATAAAATGCAATTTTTATTTATTACTTCCTCATACCTCTATTTTAAAGACATTAGCTTATAAGGTTTAGTTTCTAATTCCCCCTCCCCTGCAACCAAGGGAGTGTTAGCAGAGATTCATCTCTGGAGGTGATTAATTTTTATCCTGCATGATATTAACCAATCATAAACAGGAGGCGTCATTAAGGGAAAAAAAACATTCCCCAGAGAAGCTTAGAACAGGCTTTCTCTGTGTGAGACATAATAACTCACAAGCCTTTTCTCATGTCTGCTCTCACTGCCGTCATTTACTCTGATTGCAAATGGGGAAGGAGGGTAGAGCAAAGCTGTGTGTCATTACAAACATCTCTGCTTCTGCAGCTTTCATCTCACAGCACTGTCAGTGTTTGAGAAGGGGAGTAGAGCTCTCTAGGCGCTCTCTGTCTTTCCCTCCTGCATGATGTCTCCAGTCTGTGATTGGTTAACATCATGATGGGGAAAAAGTAAACACCCAGGACATGAATTTCGGCAGATGCCCCCTTGGTTAATGGGGAAATTAAAATCTAAACTTTACTACCTAATATCTCCACAATGGAGATGAGAAATTAGAAAATACAATTTACATTTTATTCAGGTCTACAGCCACTATTCCATGGTGTGACCAGGTTAATATGCTCAAACTGGTGAAAAGTCTTCTTCAAGGCATTTGGGGAGAGCCAAGATAATGAAATCTGTGCATAGGCATTTAATATTTGGGGGGCCCCCTCTGGTTTGGATTGTCACCTTTTTATTAACTTTGAATAAATATATTTGATGCTTTAGGCAAATGGTTATTAAGGTTGGAATGTTCCCCAGATTGTTTAAATAATTAAATGCATATCATTTATTGTATAAACAGTAATAATGCATCAAAAGTTTTTATGCAATCTTTATTTTAAGTACTGTTCCCTGAAATAGGTCACCATATTTATGACCCTGAACATTTATTTTATTTTGCTAGAGGGTACCTGTCAATTCTACTTGTTGTAGTAGACATTTGAGGTTGTAGTGACTGCCTCCATATTTGGATGAGCACTCATCTCATCTGTCCAAGGCTGTTTGTAATTAGCGCTGGATCTGACCTGCTTCAAAGTGGTTGACTGGTCAAAGTATGCTTGTTACCTTGGGGGTTTGTTGTTGAAAAAGAAATCATAATCACTATTTGCCATCCTCTGTGCAGACCACACCGTGGCCTGTGATGGCACCAGAACCGATGATATGACAATTTTTACAGCAACAGAACTGTTTCAGCTTGTAATAGGCTGCAGTCACCATGTGACTTGAACTGCGTTTCATTGACTGTTTTTCTGATAACTTGTTGTTCAAATCACCTTCAGCCTATCACAAGCCAGAGCAGGTCTGTAGCTGGTTGATTGGCAGTTAATTCTGGTGCTAGCTCAGATCATGGCGCAGCCTGTGCTAGATCCAGAAGATTGATAGTAGGTTATTTTTACAGAATCCAACCCACATGTAATGAGCACCTTTTGCATGGAAAACCCCTTTAAATTTGTAGGCTTTCGCCAGAAGAGGTCTGCTAGTGTGATTTCCCATCTAGAAATGTCGCCTTGCCTCAAGCAGATGTGCTCACCCAATTCAATCCAATTGTGCTCTAAGAACCTTAAGTTTATAAGCAGGGCTGCCACCAGGAATTTCGCTACCTCATACTAGCAAATTTTTTGGGCCCTCTTGAGACTCCATCCAGTCTCTACCCCAGATCTGTCTCCATCCCCCGAACCTTCCATAGTCTCACCGCCCACACTTGGAAAAACTCCACTTCTGCACCACGTCCTCACCAATCACACAGTAACAGTTCCCATGGAACACCATATCACATACATAGCCATCAGCTTTTGTTTTGGCCAAAAGATTTTTTAAGTCTGCCACCATGACAAGGAAGCCTCTTTTGACAGAGCCCTACTCTACTCTAACCTATTAAACATTTCTTAAAATATCCAATATTCTTTTTAGGCATATTTTGATTTATTTTTCTTTAAAGGGGTTGTCCAGTACTTTATATTACCCCCCCCCCCAATGTATCCCCCCCGGGGGCCCCTAAGGGTTTTTGTAATTACCTTACATTGCAGATACTGCCTGTGAGTGGCTCTATCACTGGCCACTCACAGGCATCACGTGACCCCTGGCTACAGCTGGCTCTGACATCTGCTGACGTCACGATAAGTGCTGGCACCAGCTGGGGATCTCTGTCTTCTGCATTCCACGGTGGATGCCAGGCTGTTGGCGGGGTTACCCCCCCGCATCACACCCGGTATCGACCGTGCGCTCTGCCTCTCCCCATTCATTGGGAAAGCATGCGGTGGATGCTGGGTGTGACGCGGGGGATAACACGGCCCACAACCCAGCAGCCACCGCGGGGACCCCAGCGCTGAGTCACGCCTCATTTGTCGTGACGTCACCGCAGGGTCACGTTATGCCTGTGAATGGCCAAGAATAACGCCGCTCACAGGTAGAAACAGCAACTTAAGGTATTTACAAAAATCGTAAGGGGCCCTGGGGGGATACATTCGGAGGGTAATATAAAGTGCTGGACAACTTCTTTAAAGGAATGTGTCACATACATTTTTTAAAATGACCAGTAATACCACATACCAGGAACAAATATCATCACACTATGGCCGGACCACATATTACCACCACATAGTGACCAAATGATAGCACATACCAGGAAAAAATACCGCCACACCATGACCAGATCAAATATTACCACCACATAGTGACCAAATAATACCACATACCAGGAACAAATAGAGCCTCAACATGACGAGACAACATATTACCACCACATAGTGACTGAATACCACAATACTGATCATTAATAAAAAAACACAATATTCATATTACCATGAATGCCTATATACACAAAAGCTCTGTACATAGAATAAAGTTTATAGTGTAAGTGTACAGGTAACACACTGACTCATCAGAGACATCTCTAGTTGAAGGCCTTCATCTTCGCTTTTCTTCTTCATCCAGCACAAATCACCATCACTTCTTCCAGCCAGGACTTGTCTGTGCAGAAAATAAAACACAGTTATCTAGAGCACCGCTTCCAGAGCACATGCCACAATTTTCCCTCAACTTCTACACTACGCAAGATGAAGAAAAAAGCAACATAAATTTCAACTAAATGAGTGTCCAAGGACACACGTTCTGGGCCCAGTGAGCAGAAGCAAAAGAGGGGGGGGGGCCCGGACTGGCTGCGACAAGCTGCCAGCATGTCTCACTTAGTCCAGGCCCTCTTTGATTCTGCTCACTGGGCCCCATACACCAGTAATGGTAGTAATGCCCTGATGGCAGCTCTGTTTATAAGTACAGTGTATACAGATGAAATGAAGTTCAAATTCCATGTATTTCTTGTTTGCATATTCTTTGTTTGAGAGTAATGCTGTCACAGCAACCTGAGCCTCTACATTTATTTCACTTTGCTAGGAGCTACTTGTCAAAATAATTTTCTGTACTTGTCACCACTCCCGGCTCAAGTGCCATCTTCCCCACTTGTCTCCTGCTCTGGCCTAATCCTTCTGTTCCTCTGCGAATCCGGGTTACCATAGTAACCTCTGAGGCTTTGCTCCTTAGCCTTATAGGTCAGCACAGGTAGCGGCATGAAGACTGAGTAATCAAGTAGTTGATGTCCTAGTCATTACCTATGAATTTTATACTACACTCTGATCTTCTGATACCCTATAGTGAGCCTCCTGACATACCCAGCTATGCTACATTACTCTGCTTTGCTACATTTACAGTTAGTTGCCTTACCAATTCTGCTTTTCCTACATAGCTACTGTAAACCTACTTACATTCCAACCTGAACTAGGCTTTACGCTGCAGTTCATCAATAGTGATTAATCTGACATACTTTGGTAGAGGGCTACAGTGAGGTCACCAGACCTATTCTCTCTGTTTCATTGCTGAGCTCTTCTACATTGCTTCAGAGAGTCACCTGACCTTCCAAGCTTTGCTATATCACTGGGCTCTGCTACATTGATGACTTTTTCTACTGTGCCGATATCATGACCTCTTATACCCAACTCTGCTTATGCCAACTCTGCTCCCTTTGTTGAGTCTTTAGTTTCCCTGTGTTCTACTACTCTACTCATCCAGTTTCTGTCTAGCCTCACAGCCACCATTGCTTCAACATACCTACGTCATCCGTCCATGCTGCTCAACAACTGCTCATCGAGAATCCATCTCATCAGGTGAGGCATAACAGTAATGTTTATTTTTATGTTATATCCTGGTGCTTCTTATATATAGGATATATTTTGAAGTGTGGTTTTGAACACATGATTAGGGGGTGACACCAGATTGTCTTGACTGTTTTGGGGGTGACTTTTTGTCAATCAGGCAGAAACAATGTATCACTGACTTGATAAATTGATAGACTTCTATAAAAGGAATTACTTTTTCCACCTAGCAAAGAGAGGTTGGGCATGGAGCAGAGTTGGCATGGACTTATATGCTGTGAAGATGCCTGTGCTAAGTTCGGCAGTGCACTGTGTAAGATGGCCGCCGGACACATCGTTGATGCGAGATATGTATCACGGAGGTCTTGTCCTCAGTGATGTAAGCACGAAAGCCAAACCCAGCATGTATAGTGCTTAGAGTGTTAATAAGGCGTGGCAAGGGCTGGGTTTACGAGCAGTCAGAGAGATGGGTGGGACTGGTTGCTCACATATCCCCACCTTGGGCCGTGGTATGGCAGATATAAGGAAGTACAGCTGTATAATTATTGCACAGTGAGTGGAGGTAAGAAGGCCTCCTGTGTGATGTCTCCAGACTAAGCTAGAATACTGGATACTATCCAGCCTGAGTGTCAGAGACTATCACTAAAGTTTCGTTATTTGAACTGTTTACTTTGTTTTGCCTGCACTGAAAGGCCGTTTATTTCCTTTGTTTGTGGCATGGTTTATGGACTCTTAATAAACCTGCCTGAATATTTTACTTAAACAGCATCCCGAGCCTACCTCAAATGCATCCGAATGAGTAGAAACTTTACAACTGCCACTGATTTGCCCAAGAGGCCCAAAGTAATGACCTGCAGCAACAAGTAGATGTAAGGAGCTGTGAGTAATGCTAATGCCTGCTGATTTTTTTAGGCTAAGCAGGTTGGCCTCCACTGATTACACATTGATATTGTACCCATTTAAGATCTTGTGCATTTAAAGGGAATCTGTCAGCAGTTTTTTGCTTTGGAATCTGAGTGCAACATGATGTAGGGGCAGAGAGGCTAATTCCAGTGATGTATCACTTATTAGACTACTTTGTGTAGTTTTGATAAAATCCCTATTTTCTCTGCTGTAGATGTAGCAGTGGTCAGAATGCTGAGCTGTATATAACCCCACCAACACCCTTGATTGGCAGCTTCCTGTGTACACTGTTCTTTGTCAGCAAGCTGTGGATCAGTGGTGGGGGTGGAGTTACATAAATTAACCTGACTGACCTGCACATGAGACCTAGTCTTGCAGTGATAATCTCCTGTTGATAAAACAGTGATTATATTGAAACTACAGCATAAAGTCTAAGAAACGACACATCTCTGGAATCAGGGTCTCTGCCATCTGGTGGAATATGCCAAAATTTTCTGTACAAAATCCAAATAAAAAATAACCAGCGTATTGCCATGTGAGTTAAGAGCAATATTGAGGTAAAATAATGGCCTAAAAAGACTATATTAAGGCACCATACAATGTGAATGTCGTGTAGTATTCCAATATGATTATATGTGAGGCTCCCTAGATTGTAAACTCCACTGATCAAAGCCTTCCTAGAGTTTGTGTCTAGAAATATTAATTATTCATATATGTTCGGTTGCTACCTTCTTATTATTACAAAAAAGGTTGGTACGATGTAACAATAGCGTAATATGAACAATGACAGCTTGAGCGGTCTTCGTTTTTGAAATGTGCCGTCTATGTCTGGAAGAAGCCGCATAGATCAAGATTAACTAAGCATTTTATGTTTTCCTGCTGTTTTTCTTTTTAATGGAAAAGAAGCAGAGGTGTTTTCTACTGTCTTGCATCATAGAAAAGATCCATTTTCTTTCTGCCGCCTGACAGTCATCCTGTTCTTCGTAACATGCCAACTCAGACATACTAAATCATTTGCTCATTAAATATGGATGAAGGCAATAGGTGGCGTGCCCATAATACATTCACAGAATAGGATAAGATATGTTTGCCCGCTGAATAAAGGATAAAGAAACTCGAAGAATTCATGAAAAGCAACTGTCGAAGAATAAAATCCGATGAAATGGAAATAAGATTTTCCCACTTTTTTGATCCTTTGCGTTTCTCTTTGTCCAGGAATCTTAAATCTGCATGGCGGCGGCACTTGCAAATAAGAGATTCATCTCACAGTCAAGCCGAATACCCATGGGGGCTATTGCGCGGTGTACATTTATGACGCAGTCTGCATCAAGATGCGGAGAACTGAGATCGTCTCCGAGATGCAGCAGACACAGTAAAACAGACTCCGATTTTCCCATCTGAAGATAATTCAGACCAGCACCAGGATATTGCCTGGAATTGAATACATGCCCAACTCTTTCCATACGAGGGAATCCTGTTCAGTTACCGTCACTACCTGTTCACATCAATTCACTGTTACCCAATTCTTTTTTCCATATACCTTGTAATATATTGAATTGCTTTCCTTCCAGGGTGTCATTGTAGCAAGAACATACATATATAATATTCCAAGCACCGCACAAAGTGCATTAAGTGATCACCAATCACTTGGATTGGTTTAATAATGGATTTTACAGCCATGAATACGCCGGTTTTATAAAGAGTAATGTTACTTTGCGGTTTCGAGACCTGTATTTGTTGGTCACACATTGACATAATTTTTCCATTTAGGTACATAGGTAGTTGATAAAACTAATGTAATGGGTAGATAGATGTAGTTTACAAGAGCATTTAGTGAATTACATAGTGGCAGAGGTTCATCACCGGCTTTATGAATAAAAATTTAGAACTAATTCTATGTACCGGTAATTTAAATTTAAGTTAAATTTTCTATTGCACAAAAACATGACAATCGGAGGTTTTTTTCAGATGTTTGCTTTTTGACGTACGTATTCTATCAGTGTTTTCATGGTTAGAACATATAACCATTAGTCTTTTATTTTGCATACCGAGTATCTGCCATAAAAAACAGATCAATGATTCATTCAAGGCCACGTTCACACTGTCAGTATTTGGGCAGTATTTTACATCAGTATTTGTAAGCCAAAATCAGGAGTGGAGCAATCAGAGTAAAAGTATAATAGAAACATGTCACCACTTCTGTATTTATCACCCACTCCTGGTTTTGGCTTACGAATACTGATGTAAAATACTGACCAAATACTGAACGTGTGAACATGAACTATGTCACTGATTAGACTAGCCTATAAAATTCAGTAGGTCTCTGAAAGAAATAGACAGCACATGGATGCCATCTGTGAGTCTTCCATGTTCTGTCCAATTTTTCATGACTGTATTTTCGGTCCATGTGCTGTCCGTGAAAAAGTTGACATCACAAGGACAGCACTAGTACCAATGTTATTCAGATAGGATGTTTGAATGATAGATTTTTCACAAGGATCAAATCTGCTCGTAAAAAAAACGCAGAAGTCATTAGTTTCTTCAATATTTTGGATGATACGGGTGCGCAACAAAAATCGGATCCCATACGGATCAATTGCATACCATCTGTTTTTTTACAGATACATTGCTATTATTAATCTCAGAAACTGTATTTCATCATGAACATTTTAAAATATTGATGTATAAAAATGTATTCTACACGGATGCCACACATGTAAAAAATGGACACACTGATTGTATGTATACTCATGACAATATGGATGAAAATCGTCTGAGTTTTTTGGATTAAACTCAGATGATTTTTTATATGATCGTTTTAACTTAGCCTAATAGGTAGAAGAACCTTGAAATTTAGTATTTTTTAAATCAGAAATATGAGAAAAATACATTCCACACGGATGGTAAAAAATTTACGCACAAAACAAACAAAAAAATATTGGATTCAGTACACCAGGAGTGGTGCATGCAGTAAAAGATTATGTCCTGACACTGGCCAGTACCAGTGTCAGGACGTTCCAGCATTAGGGCGGAGTTAGCAAGCTCTGCGCTTCCAAAAGACGGCAGTCACAGTGTTTCCTGTCCTGTGATTTATACGCTCCAGCCCCAGTGTATCCTATATGATGTATATACTCCAGAACCAGTGTATCTTATGTGATGTATATGCTCAAGCCCCACTGTCTCCTATGTGATGTATATGCTCTAGCCCTAGTATATCCTATGTGATGTATATGCTCTAGCCCCAGTGTCTCCTATATTATGCACAGTGGGGAAAAAAAGTATTTCATACACTGCCAGTTTTCCCACCTACAAAGGGTGGAGATGTCTGTAATTTTTATCGTAGGTACACTTCAACTGTAGAAGACAGAATCTAAAAAAAAATCCAGAAAATCAGATTGTATTATTTTTACATAATTAATTAGCATTTTATTGCATGAAATACGTATTTGATACAATAAAAAAACAGAACTTAATATTTGGTACAGAAAACTTTGTTTGCAATTACAGAGGTCACACTCCAGCACGGATTTTGGCCCACTCCTCCATACAGATTTTCTCCAGAGCTTTCAATGACCATGACCCATCATCAATACTCTTACTGAGGAAAGGAGGTTGTTGGCCAAAATCTCACGATAAAATGACCACATCCATCCTCTCTTCAATAAGGTGCAGTCATCCTGTCCCCTTTGAAGAAAAGCACCCCCAAAGTATGATGTTTCCCCAATTATGCTTCACATTTGGGACAGTGTTCTTGGGGTTGTACTCATCCTTCTTCTTCCTCCAAACACGGCGAGTTGAGTTAATGCCAAAGAGCTCAAATTTTGTCTTATCTGACCACAGCACTTGTCCCAATAACTCACAAAATCATCCAGGTATTCACTGGCAAGCTTCAGATGGGCCTGCACATGTGCCTTCTTGAGCAGGGGGACCTTGCGGGCACTGCAGGATTTTAAACATTTAAGGTGTAATGGGTAATGGTTTTATTGGTGACTGTGGTCCTAGCTGCCTTGAGATCATTAACATTTCCCCCCGTGTAGTTTTAGGCTGATCTCCCACCTTCCTCATGATCAAGGATACCCCATGAGGTGAGATTTTATATCGTGCCGCAGATCGATGTCAATTGACAGTCATTTTGTATTTCTTCCATTTTCTTACTATTGCACCAACGGTTGTCTCCTTCTCATCCAGCATCTTCCTTATGGTTTTGTAGCCCATTCCAGCTTTGTGCAGGTCTATGATCTTGTCCCTGACATCCTTAGAGAGCTATTTGGTCTTGCACATGTTGTAGAGGTTAGAGTCTGACTGATTAATTGAGTCTGTGGACAGGAGTCTTTTATACAGGTGACTATGTAAGACTGCTGTCTTTAATGCAGGTAACGAGTTGATTAGGAGCGTCTAACTGGTCTGTAGGAGCCAGAACTCATAATGGTTTGTAGGGGATCAAATACTTATTTCTCACTGCAAAATGCAAATAAATTTATCTAATTTATACAATGTGATTTTCTTGATTTTTTTTGGATACTCTATCCCTCAATGTTAAAATTAACCTATCCTTAAAATTATAGACTGTTCATGTCTTTGTCAGTGGGCAAACTCACAAAAACAGCAAGGGATCAAATACTTATTTCCTTCACTATAAGTGGTTTTGTAGCAGTGCTGCTCTTCTTATTGGGTTAAGTAGGTGACATTTAATGGAGAGTTTACGATATCTCTAAAACATGTCATTTGTGCTGGCATTTTCTTTTGTAAATACTTTAGCAAAGAACGTATTTAATTGACCTTTCCCTCAAGGATTTTTAACCACCTACTTACTCAAAAATCTTGTGGCAGCCTATGATAACTTCCTTTTTCTGCCATGTCCAGGTAGTGTGATTTTCCAGAAAAGCTTAAGAAATGAATGTTAAACTCTGATTGTTTCCTATGAATAACAAAGGAAGTGTAACTAGTAGACACTTACAACCAGGCACAATTGTATGAAACCACCATAAAATGGTTTATTCATTGCATTGTGTCTACGTTGCATCAGGTGTAAAAACTTTTACTAGCCCTACCAAACAAATTGGTTTTCCTGTGTCCATATTTCTGGAAATATTTAATAGAATCGCTGCCTTCAATATTCAAACCTGCTGATATTCTATTTATCCATATCTATAGGCTGACTCTAGAATTAATTGTATTTCAGTGGTCACCCAACCATGGTTAAACACCACATATTGTTTGAGCCATAAATGAAAGGTCATAGGGGTGTTAGATACATAATATAAAGTCAATAAATGACCCTGATTAAATCACAAAGTACATAACATAACACATGTAATGTTAAGTATTGGATATTAGGGTATTAATTTAGTCTTATATTATAATTAAGCCATTATAAAGTGAAAGGGATTTCCTTGAATTAGAATAAAGGATCTGCCTATTTATTGGACTCTTGTCTACGGACTTTGTCTCGGGGATTACAGTTAATACCATTCTGTTGAATGATACTGACATATAATAGTAGATGTAGTCCGTGAACATGAGTAATGAATTCTTAAAATAAAGAAGATATATACAGGGTGGTCCAAAAGTAAGTGGACAGAAAGTGTAATAAGGTTATGAAGGGGGAGATTTATCAAACACTAAATTGCAGCCGCCTGTCTGGATCATCCTCCAATAAACCATGAATTAGACGTGGACGATAAGCTCTCCACCCAATAGATTTCAGGATTCGCATGATAGAAGCTCGTGAAATTCCCAATTCCAAAGAGGCTCTTCTGGTGGACTTTTTTGGACTCTGAACAAATGTTTCGTTTCAGCAACGAGTTGTTTATTATCTTCTGTACAGACTGTTTTGGGTCGACCAGTTTTTGGAGCATTAAGGATTGAGCCAGTGGCATTGAATTTGTCACGAATGAGGTAAATGGTTTGTCTCTTTGGGGCTTGAGTACCAAATGTTTCAACCCAATTTGCTCTAATGGTTTCAGAATTTTGAGATTTCCAATACTCTGTTAAAATCCATTTTCTTTGGTCTGTATTTAAATTATTTGCCATTATGTGTTATCTGAATTATCTGAAAAGAAAACAGATTTGGGGGAGATCTATCTGTGAAAATTAGATCTGTGAAACTGGCTCAGTTGACCTTAGCAACCAATCAGATTCCACCTTTCAGTTTCCAAAGAGTCTGTGAGGAATGAAAAGTGGAATCTGATTGGTTGCTAAGGGCAACTGAGCCAGTTTCACTTTACACCATGTTTGATAAATCTCCCCCTTTATAACCTTATTACACTTTCTGTCCACCTACTTTTGGACCACCCTGTATATTCCAGTTCTTGAAATTCTACACAAAATATTCTAGATTTTAAAAGATGGTGTCATGAAAGTTAGCCGCCATCTTAGGTATGATACGTCATACCTGAAGATATTCCCTATTGTCATTTCTAAAAATCCCTCACACAGCTCCTACTATGTCACAATTCTCCAGCCCCTGGTAAACAGAGCAATTCACCCCCACCTCTGGAGATCAGTCTCAAGGAACTTCTTTGATATGGTAAATAGATGGGCCAGCTCTGTTGTGTCCAAGCAGGACAGAGTCAGCCAGACCCTCAGGGGTAATTAACACCTTGATGTCACTTGAAACCAGAGCAAACCATTTGTGCAAGCCTGTAAACCTCTCCATTGTCCCAAGGAACCACGTGCTTTCTTTGTGGAAAATGGCCGCCAAAGGCTACAGACATACTATCAATTCATAACCACACGATACAAGTTAGGGAACCCAAATAAAATGTATCATGTGGGGAAGGTGGGACTTATAAATCCATGAGGGCCCTGGAAAGCTAGATATTTAGAAGAACCATATACAAGGTCCCAGGGGAGGCATGTTTAGAGTCAATGGCTTCCCTAGAAGAGTAGGATCACGACGAGACCTCTGGTGATAAGATGAGATCACCCCAGGGAAAGTTATGGGTACTTTTCTCAAATGGAGCCAAAACTGGCATTGGTAAGGGGGGCGGGGCTTAGTAAACTGACATCACCAAGAGTGGGCGTGACAGGACTTTAGTATAGCCGACAGCCAGAAACCCCCTCAGTTTTGACCCAGGAGATGATGTGAACAACTCCTAACGTCGGGTCCAGGTCTCTGAGTGGGAGGAGCACCTTCGCCATGTGCTACTGAGGCCTGGACGACTGCAACTAAGCTTGAACCTGTGGGATAGCAGATCCTCCCTTGCACCACAAGAATGGTAACTGATTTATGGTTGTTATTCCTGTGTTTTGTAATCCTAATTGTTATATCTCTTATTCTGGCCAAATACCGTTGTATAGTTAATTGTATAGCCTTGTAATCTAGTGTATTCTTATAATCGATTAAATCATAAATTAATCGTGGGCTGTATCCTTTACTCTGCATATACGAATCCATTGGTCCGGAAACGCTTGGCTGAAACGCTACTGGGTTGGTTCTTGACCCGATACAAGTCTATTAACGGACCGGGCTTGTATCAAATGAGAACTGGTGGCAGCATACCATCTGGGGGATTTGAGGAAGGCTGGCAGTGACGGTCGGAGGTGTGGATATATATTACTGGCGCAACCAGGGAAATATATATACCGCTCTCACTGCAGAGGGCCTCAAATACCCAGAGGGCTACAGGACGGCCTCTCCGGCGACCACTCACTCTAGGTGCAGTACCTTGACTGACCTGAGAGGCAAGGGGACGCCAGAGAGTTGTGCCTGTTTCGTGGCGTCACGGATTGGTGACGTGTAAGGGACAACACACCACTGTGTTTTCCCCCACTGATAACAGCTTCCTGGCAGTACTTACTCTAGGTGCAGTACCTTGACTCACCTGAGAGGTAAGGGGGCGCCAGAGCCACATTGGTGGCAGAGCGGTGGGATTGCAGAGTTTAGTGTACGTGGGATCCCTACTCACAGACACTAAAGGCTGCCAGTGGTAATTTCCACTGCTGGAGTCTTAAGGTCAGCCCAACACTTGATGTTCAGAGTAAAATTATAACAAGGTGTGTGCAAACTCAGGGTTGCAGTGGTGTCAGTGACCCAAGGTTACCAAGATGGCGGAAGGCACAAGGAACAGGTTGAAGGAGAAGACCAGTGCTTTGGTCGGTGAGCAGGCAGGGGAGGACAATGTTACTCATGGTGGGGAGGAGCTCAGCTCAGGCACCTCAGGGAGCCAGTCCCCAGTATCCGGTCCCACATGGATGCCCTCCTGCAATCGGCCCTGGCCAGTCAGCGGTCTGGGGACACCGCCACTTTTCGGCTCCTCATGGATGAATGCCGGCGAATAGAAGAGGCGGAGCGTGCAGAATGAGCTGCGGAGCATGCAGAATGAGCTGCGGAGCATGCAGAACGAGCTGCGGAGCGTGCAGAACGAGATGCGGAGCGTGCAGAATGAGATGCGGAGTGCAAACATCAACTGAACCTGGCTCAGCATGGATTCCTTCCAGCACCTCCAGCACAGCAGGAGGCGAAGACCTGTAAAGTCCGAGCCGAGGACTTCCCCCTGCTTGAGAAAGATGGAGACCTGGACTCATTTCTGTTGGCATTCGAAAGGACCTGCCTTCAACACCATCTGGCCCGGGATCAGTGGGCAAGATACCTGACCCCCCATTTGTGGGGTAAGTCCCTGGATCCCTTGGGGGACTTACCTGCCGGGGAGGTACAGGACTACGACAGCATCAAGCAGGCCCTGATCCTGCAGTACAACCTCACTCCGGAGTCGTACCGCCAGAAGTTCCGGAGCCTGCTGCGTGGCCCCAAGGACACCTGGACCGATCATATACGGGCGCTGTTGAGAGCAGCAGAGCACTGGACCTCGGGTCTAGCATTTACTACCCACCAGGAGGTCCAGGAACTATTCGTCACAGAGCAGTTCTTGTGGAACTGCCCAGAGGACCTCCGACAGTTCCTCCGTGACCAAAAACCAATGGGGGCTTCTGCTACAGCCGCCCTGCCAGATGAGTATGCCAATAACAGGGCGCCTGAGCCGAAGAAGACTGCCAGCAGCACCTGGAAAGGGGGTAAGCCCAATCCTGCCCCTGTTTCCCCAGCCCCCAGCCCCCAGAACACAAGGGGTGTATCCCCCTGTTGCCCTCTCCAGGCAAGGAACAGACGTAAGACATTGTCATCATTGCAACAAGCCAGGACACTTTAGGGCTGAGTGTCCCCAGCGTCAAAAGGCCCCATCCCAGTCCCAGAGAGCGCCCAATGTTCTGTGTGTGGGAGGGGACGGTGGTAGGTCCCTGGACAATATTCAACCCGTCACCATAGGCCGTGCTGCGGTCATGGGACTGCGGGACACTGGCGCTGAACGAACCCTGGTACGGCCTGAGGTGGTGTCCCCTCAAGACTCTGTACCGGGAAAGACCCTTTCCGTCTCCGGGATTGGAGGCGTGGAGCCGGCACTTCCCGTTGCCATGGTGTATTTGGATTGGGGTGCCGGGAGGGGGATGTGGGAGGTGGGAGTAACACCAAATGTTCCCGCAAACGTTTTATTAGGGACCGACTTGAGGCAGCTAGTGTCGCAGTATGTATCCACTGAACCCCCAAGTTCGGCTCCCCCAGAATGTCTTGATTTATCTGCTTCTAACGCCAATAATGTTGTGTGGAGTGTGTCTCCTGTGGACGAGGAGGGAGTGGAACCTGAGAGTAACACACACACAGACACAACACAAACAGGGTTGTTAGTGACAGCAGATGAGGAAGGTGAGGATGCCCCCAGAGGTGCTCAGCCAGCGCACAGGGACCTCTTGTTCTCCGGTGAGGGAGGAGGGGGCAGGATCCTGTAGAGGGAGGCTCAGGGATGGAGAGGAAGGTTGCTACCGGCAGTGTATGGCTTCCAGGAGAATCCAGGCCGCTGAGTCTAGGGCCTCTGCAGGGGGGGTGCGACCCATGGGAGGCGGGGGTGTCCCAGGAGAGGAACCTCCAGGTAAGACCCCAGAGCAGGAGTTCCCCACGTCCGGGATGTCGACAGCCTAGGAAGCCTGCCTGATCTGGCGGCTTGGTCAGAAACCAAGGGGAAGCGGGCACTACCCACGGTCACAGCGGTCATAGCCGCTGTCACCAGGAGTGGGAGCACCAGAGCCCAAGGAGCCTCGCAAAGGTCCGAAGGCTTCCTCATTTCTGACCAAGTGGCAGCTGGGTCAGACAGCGGCCAGGAGACATGTCCGGAGGTGCTGACGGAAGATGTGGCAGTTTCTTCGATTCTTGCCCCATCGAGTCAGGAGTTTCAGGCTGCGTTGGAAGCAGACGACAGCCTGAAAGCTCTCAAGGAGCGGGCGGCACAGCCTCCCCAGGACTCAGACGGCGAGCATGTGGTCTGGGACCAGGGACGGCTGTACCAGATGGCGGTCCAGCAGGGTTCACCGGAGGCGTGGCCCAGGGACCGACAGTTAGTGGTACCCTATCCGTTCAGGGCGGAATTGTTGTGGCTCGCGCACGAGATTCCGATGGCCGGACACCTGGGGATTGCTAAAACCAAGGCCAGGATAGCTCAGCATTTCTACTGGCCTGGGATGGGAGCCGAGGCGACTGCCGACTGCAAGTCGTGTGTCACCTATCAGAGGGTGGGGAAGTCGGGGCGGCGCTCCAAGCCCCACTGATACCTCTGCCAATCATTGGAGAGCCATTCTCGAGGGTGGCTGTGGATCTCATGGGACCCCTGCCCACTTGCCCCCGCGGGAAACGCTTCATACTGACTGTAGTAGACTATGCCACCCGGTACCCGGAAGCGGTAGTTTTGTCGTCCACTAAGGCCGACAAAGTAGCAACCGCCTTATTGGAGATTTTCTCCAGAGTAGGATTTCCCCAGGAAATGCTCACCGATCAGGGGATCCATTTCATGTCGGAGCTGGTGGAGTCCCTATGTAAGCAAATACAGGTGCAACACCTGGTGGCCAGCCCGTATCACCCACAGACTAATGGCCTGTGTGAGCGGTTCAATAGCACCTTGAAACAGATGCTTAAGATGTTCGCCGACTCCTACGGGAGCGACTGGGAACGTCTTCTCCCGCACCTGCTATTTGCTTACCGGAAGGCTCCGCAGGCCTCAATGGGGTTCTCCCCCTCTGAGCTCCTGTACGGGCGACGTGTACGGGGACCCCTGGCTCTGGTGAAGGAAGGGGATTTAGCCACCTCGGAGGTGTTGGTCATCGAGTATGTCGCGCGCCACTGGGACAGGATGATGGCCTTGGCAATGCTGGTGCAGGACAATATGGCCCAGGCCCAGGCCGACCAGAAGCGGTGGAACGACCAGAATGCTTGCGAGAGGACCTACAAGGTGGGTCAAAAGTGTGGGTACTGGTCCCCTTACCACAGAACAAGCTTCAGGCAGCCTGGGAAGGTCCATACCTCGTGCACCAGAAACTCAACACCGTCACCTATCTGGTCACCCTGGACCACGCCCGTGGAAGGAGGAAGGCCTTCCATGTGAACATGATGAAGGCTCATCATGAGCGGGAAGCGTATGCCCACCCAGTGTGCAACCTTCCCGAGGAGGGAGAAGTAGAAACCCTCCTGGATCTGCTCGCCCAAACCAAGGCGGGTGGATCCATCGAGGATGTGAGGGTTGGCCACCAGCTCACGGAGGACCAACGGTCCCAGCTGGAGGCCACCCTACACTCCTTCCTGGAGCTGTTCAGCAGTCTGCCCGGAAGGACTGAGATGGCTGTCCACGATGTGGTCACCGGCGATCACCCCCCGATCTGGCGTTCAGCATATCGGGTCTCTTTCGAGGTGCAGGAAAACCTGCGCCAAGAGATAGACGAGATGCTGAAGCTGGGGGTGATCCAGGCATCCAACAGCGCGTGGGCCTCACCTGTAGTCCTCGTTCCTAAAATGGACCGAACTACGCGGTTCTGCGTGGACTACCGGGGGCTCAACGCGGTGACGGTCCCCAATGCGTTTCCCATACCATGCATCGATGACCTGCTCGATCGTATGGCCGGGGCCAAGTACCTGACCATCATGGATCTGAGCCGGGGATACTGGCAGATTCCCCTGACCCCCGCGGCAAGGGAACGCTCTGCCTTTATCACCCCTTTTGGACTATACGAGTCCATGGTGATGCCATTCGGCATGAGGAATGCCCCTGCCTCTTTTCAGCGGATGGTCAATACGCTGCTTGAGTGACTTGGAGGGTACGCGGCTGCGTACTTGTACAATATGGCAGTCTTCAGTCCCACCTGGGAGGATCACCTAGAGCACCTGCGGCAGGTGCTCGGACGGATCCACCGGGCAGGCTTGACCATCAAGCCGGAAAAGTGCCAGCTGAGCATGAGTGAGGTCCTCTACCTGGGTCACCGGGTAGGCGGGGTGTTCTGAAGCCAGAACCTGGAAAAGTGGATGCCATCGCATCCTGGCCCACCCCCAGGACCAAAAAGCAGGTGCTGTCCTTCTTGGGGACTTCCGGGTACTACAGGAGGTTTGTTCCACACTATAGCACCTTGGCCAAGTCCCTGACGGACCTCACCAAGAAGAAGCTGACTGTCACAGTCGACGGGACTGTCGCCTGCGAGACAGCCTTCAGGGCACTCAAGACCGCCCTAATTAGCTCCTCTGTACTTCAAGCTGCCGACTTCGACCGGCCATTTGTGGTACAGACCAACGCCAGTGACTTTGGCCTCGGTGCTGTGCTAAGTCAGGTCAACACGACAGGTCAGGAACATCCTGTCTTGTACCTGAGCAGGAAGCTACTGCCACGGGAGGTGGCCTACTCCACGGTGGAAAAGGAATGCCTGGCAATTGTATGGGCCCTGCAGCGTCTGCAGCCCTACTTGTACTGGAGCCATTTCACCGTGGAGACAGACCACAACCCCCTCAGCTGGTTACACACGGTCTCTGGGTCGAATGGAAGGTTGCTACGCTGGAGCCTCGCTCTTCAGCAGTATCACTTCTCCATTTGCCACAGAAGAGGCCGTGACCACGGTAACGCTGACGGGTTATCCCGGCAAGGGGAGGGTGCAGAAGGACGCATGGGAGAACACAGGAATGTGTTACCCCCTCGTGCCATCTTATAGGGGGAGGTTTCATGAAAGTTAGCTGCCATCTTAGGTATGATACGTCATACCTGAAGATATTCCCTATTGTTATTTCTAAAAATCCCTCACACAGCTCCTACCATGTCACAATTCTCCAGCCCCTGGTAAACAGAGCAATTCGCCCCACCTCTGGAGATCAGTCTCAAGGAACTTCTTTGATATGGTAAATAGATGGGCCAGCTCTGTTGTGTCCAAGCAGGACAGAGTCAGCGAGACCCTCGGGGGTAATTAACACCTTGATGTCACTTGAAACCAGAAGCAAACCATTTGTGCAAGCCTGCCAACCTCTCCATTGTCCCAAGGAACCATGTGCTTTCTTTGTGGAAAATGGCCTCCAAAAGCTACAGACATACTATCAATTCATAACCACACGATACAAGTTAGGGAACCCAAATAAAATGTATCATGTGGGGAAGGTGCCCGCGGACACAATCATGGGACTTATAAATCCATGAGGGCCCTGGAAAGCTAGATATTTAGAAGAACCATATACAAGGTCCCAGGGGAGGCATGTTTAGAGTCAATGGCTTCCCTAGAAGAGTAGGATCACGACGAGACCTCTGGTGATACGATGAGATCACCCCAGGGAAAGTTATGGGCACTTTTCTCAAATGGAGCCAAAACTGGCATTGGTAAGGGGGCGGGGCTTAGTAAACTGACATCACCAAAAGTGGGCGTGACAGGACTTTAGTATAGCCGACAGCCAGAAACCCCCTCAGTTTTGACCCAGGAGATGATGTGAACAACTTCTAACGTCGGGTCCAGGTCTCTGAGTGGGAGGAGCACCTTCGCCATGTGCTACTGAGGCCTGGACGACTGCAACTAAGCTTGAACCTGTGGGATAGCAGATCCTCTCTTGCACCACAAGAATGGTAACTGATTTATGGTTGTTATTCCTATGTTTTGTAATCCTAATTCTTATATCTCTTATTCTGGCCAAATACCGTTGTATAGTTAATTGTATAGCCTTGTAATCTAGTGTATTCTTATAATCGATTAAAGCATAAATTAATCGTGGGCTGTATCCTTTACTCTGCATATACGAATCCATTGGTCCGGAAATGCTTGGCTGAAACACTACTGGGTTGGTTCCTGACCCGATACAAGTGTATTAATGGACCGGGCTTGTATCAAACGAGAACTGGTGGCAGCATACCATCTGGGGGATTTGAGGAAGGCTGGCAGTGACGGTCGGAGGTGTGGATATACAGTTAGGTCCATATATATTTGGACAGAGACAACATTTTTCTAATTTTGGTTCTAGACATTACCACAATGAATTTTAAACAAAACAATTCAGATGCAGTTGAAGTTCAGACTTTCAGCTTTCATTTGAGCATATCCCCATTAAAATTGGATGAAGGGTTAGGAATTTCAGCTCCTTAACATGTGCCACCCTGTTTTTAAAGGGACCAAAAGTAATTGGACAGATTAAATAATTGTAAATAAAATGTTCATTTCTAGTACTTAGTTGAAAACCCTTTGTTGGCAATGACTGCCTGAAGTCTTGAACTCATTGACATCACCAGACGCTGTGTTTCCTCCTTTTTGATGCTTTTCCAGGCCTTCACTGCGGTGGTTTTCAGTTGCTGTTTGTTTGTGGGCCTTTCTGTCTGAAGTTTAGTCTTTAACAAGTGAAATGCATGCTCAATTGGGTTGAGATCAGGTGACTGACTTGGCCATTCAAGAATATTCCACTTCTTTGCTTTAATAAACTCCTGGGTTGCTTTGGCTTTATGTTTTTTGTCATTGTCCATCTGTAGTATGAAACAACGACCAATCAGTTTGGCTGCATTTGGCTGGATCTGAGCACACAGTATGGCTCTGAATACATCAGAATTCATTCGGCTGCCTCTGTCCTGTATCACATCATCAATAAACACTAGTGACCCAGTGCCACTGGCAGCCATGCATGCCCAAGCCATCACACTGCCTCTGCCGAGTCTTACAGATGATGTGGTATGCTTTGGATCATGAGCTGTACCATGCCTTCGCCATACTTTTCTCTTTCCATCATTCTGGTAGAGGTTGATCTTGGTTTCATCTGTCCAAAGAATGTTCTTCCAGAACTGTGCTGGCTTTTTTAGATGTTTTTTAGCAAAGTCCAGTCTAGCCTTTTTATTCTTGATGCTTATGAGTGGCTTGCACCGTGCAGTGAACCCTCTGTATTTACTTTCATGCAGTCTTCTCTTTATGGTAGATTTGGATATTGATACGCCTACCTCCTGGAGAGTGTTGTTCACTTGGTTGGCTGTTGTGAAGGGGTTTCTCTTCACCATGGAGATTATTCTGCGATCATCCACCACTGTTGTCTTCCATGGGTTCCCTGGTCTTTTTGCATTGATGAGTTCACCAGTGCTTTCTTTCTTTCTCAGGATGTACCAAACTGTAGATTTTGCCACTCCTAATATTGTAGTAATTTCTCGGATTAGTTTTTTCTGTTTTTGCAGCTTAAGGATGGCTTGTTTACTTCACAGCAAAACCTTCCAAATGCGAGCACCACACCTCAAATCAACTCCAGGCCTTTTATCTGCTTAATTGAGAATGACATAACGAAGGTATTGCCCTCACCTGTCCATGAAATAGCCTTGGAGTCAATTGTCCAATTACTTTTGGTCCCTTTAAAAACAGGGTGGCACATGTTAAGGAGCTGAAACTCCTAAACCCTTCATCCAATTTTAATGTGGATACCATCAAATGAAAGCTGAAAGTCTGAACTTCAACTGCATCTGAATTGTTTTGTTTAAAATTCATTGTGGTAATGTCTAGAACCAAAATTAGAAAAATGTTGTCTCTGTCCAAATATATATGGACCTAACTGTATATTACTGGCGCAGCCAGGGAAATATATATACCGCCCTCACTGCTGAGGGCCTCAAATACCCAGAGGGCTACAGGACGGCCTCTCCGGCGACCACTCACTCTAGGTGCAGTACCTTGACTGACCTGAGAGGCAAGGGGGCGCCAGAGAGTTGTGCCTGTATCGTGGCATCACGGATTGGTAACGTGTAAGGGACAACACACCATCGTGTTTTCCCCCGCTGGTAGCAGCTTCCTGGCACTACTTACTCTAGGTGCAGTAACTTGACTCACCTGAGAGGTAAGGGGGCGCCAGAGAGCTGCACCCACTGGCTGGCATTTCATCACAGATGGTCAGATGAATCCAGGAGCCATTTTGATGTTTTAGGTGCCCAGTAATAAGAAATGTTATATATTAGAAATCAGATATTTAAAGTATAGGAATTCATATAGACCTATATTTAAAGAGTATATAGAGAAAAACTGAGCACTTAGGGGTATGTAGTAGAATTGTGACAGTTTAAATTTAGCAATCCAGTTACAAAATACATTGACATTTGGTCCTAAATTCCCAACCTTGATCAGAATGCTACTGTGTAAAACGTAGAAAAAAAGGAAGGTATCAGCAATTAAAAGAGATACTATAATTAAAATGTCAGGAGACAAAATCAAAAAAATACAGACAAGGGACCTGCTAACAGACATGGATATACATACAGATATCAAAGCAAAGGAAAAATTTAAGTACATTAAACATGAAAAAAAACTTGAAAAAACAGCGATTCCAAGTTCGTTTCTAGATATTGGCAAATCAAATTTCCAAACTGGTGGATAATATTTTACATATAGAAGTAACCTAATAAAAAAAAGTGAATACCTTATTCTGATGAAGGTCCAGAATTTAGGACTGAAACATAAATGTATTTTGTAATTGGATTGCTAAATTAAAAAACTGTCACAGTTCAACTGCATACCCATGAGTGCTGAGTTTTTCTATATATATACAGTACAGACGAAAAGTTTGGACACACCTTCTCATTTAAAGATTTTTCTGTATTTTCATGACTATGAAAATTGTACATTCACACTGAAGGCATCAAAACTATGAATGAACACATGTGGAATTATATACTTAACAAAAAAGTGTGAAACAACTGAAAATATGTCTTATATTCTAGGTTCTTCAAAGTAGCCACCTTTTGCTTTGATGACTGCTTTTCACACTCTTGGCATTCTCTTGATAATACACAATACTGAGCCTCATTTTGACTTGTTTTAAGGACATTACATCAAAGTTGGATCAGCCTGTAGTGTGTTTTTCCACTTTAATTTTGGGGCTGACTCCAAATCCAGACCTCCATTGGTTAATAAATTTGATTTCCATTGATGATTTTTGTGTGATTTTGTTGTCAGCACATTCAACTTTGTACAGAACAAAGCATTCAATGAGAATATTTCATTCATTCAGATCTAGGATGTGTTATTTGAGTGTATAATATATTTAAAGATTAACTACATTTTAAAGCACCACCCCAGCTGTTTTTTTTTGCTTCACTGCTGGAGTGGTGCATAAAATCCAAGTCCCCTGCCCCCTGTCTGATACTCACCTTCCAGTGTTTTCATCTGTTTTTGTCACCGCTCCGGTCCATCTCCTGCAGTTTGTGACTTGCCGGCTGCTACAGTGTTTCATGGAGAGAGCTGAAGATAGCTAATCAATACAAGTAAATGAGAGCCTTGTTTTGGCCTCTTTCTGGCTCTCATAGACATGCATTGAGAGTTTGTGACGTAGCTTCAGAGTTCTGTCCAGTCAGAAGCTCCACTCACAAGACATCACTGTGGGACTGGACTGGCGCTGAAAGACAGTGAAGACGCTGGAGGGTGAGTATATGACCGGGAGCAGGGGATTGACATTTAAAGTACCACTCCAGCGGTGAAAAAAACAACACTTGAGTGGTACTTTAAGAAAACACTTCTCAGAAATTTTTAAAAAATTAAAAAATATCATGCTCACCTGTCCTGGACCCACCCCTAACTTGTTCTGCTGCCGCAGCTCCCTAGCAGTCCACCCACTGCCTTCGCAATAGTTTTTAGTTTGGACTTTCCTCTTTGGCTCAGTTCTTTCTGTGCTAACTAGAGATGAGCGGTGTTCGACTAGAACTGTTCGCCAATCTCAAATTCGAGCTGTTTTGGGCGGTGTTCGAGTTGTTCCACGAACCCGAACGATTTGCAAAAAATTCGGCTGTTCGAGGTTATGTTCGATAACTGTTCGTGCACCAAAAGCGTGTCCTGCATGTCTGGCGCTATTTAAAGCACCAATCATGCAGGGATTGTCTGCCACTCACTGTAATGCCACAGCCATGGTGGTTGTGGCATTACAGTGGTTGCCCAAATCGATGGGAACAGTGCCAACAGTGAAACATGAAAAGCCGGCAATTCAGCAGCGGCATACACCTGTACCCGACAATTTAGAACCGAAAGAATAGAGCTTCACACATAGATTAGATAGATAGAAACATGTCAGCCACATATATACGAAGTACAGTGACAGTGTTGCTTACTGTACTTGTCATTTAGCGTAAAGGATTTATCAAAAAAAATAATAGTGTTTTCATGCACTGTCTCTTTAAAAAAGCCGGCCGGCAATTCAACAGCGGTACCCGACAATTTATAACAGACAGAATAGAGCTTCACACATAGATTAGATAGATAGAAACATGTCAGCCACATATATACGAAGTACAGTGACAGTGTTGCTTACTGTACTTGTCATTTAGCGTAAAGGATTTATCAAAAAAAATAATAGTGTTTTCATGCACTGTCTCTTTAAAAAAGCCGGCCGGCAATTCAGCAGCGGTACCCGACAATTTATAACAGACAGAATAGAGCTTCACACATAGATTAGATAGATAGAAACATGTCAGTCACATATATATGAAGTACAGTGATAGTGTTGGTTACTGTACTTGTCATTTAGTATTAAAATAAAGGATTTATTATTAAAAAAATTGGCGTGGGGTTCCCCTTAATTTTAGGCTCTAGCGGAGGTTAAGCAGACGGCTGGGGCAGATGTTTGAAGCCTGGGAAGGGGGTAATACCCACGGAGCTTCCCAGGCTACTAATATCAGCCCCCAGCTGAATACATAGCCTTTACTAGCTATTAAAATGGGGGACACCCCAAAAAAAATGACGTGGGGTCCCCCCTAATTTAATAGCTAGCAAAGGCTAGGCAGACAGCTGGGGGCTGATATTAATAGCCCAGGAAGGGAGCCATGAATATTGGCCCCCTCCCAGGCTAGAAACACCAGCCGTCAGCCGCCCCAGAAATGGCGCATTCATAGGATGCGCCAATTCTGGCACTTAGCCTCGCTCTTCCACGCTGCCCTGGTGCGGTGGCAGGGGGTAATAGGGTTGGGGTTGATGTCAGCTTATAATGCCAGCTGACATCAAGCCCAGGTTAGTAATGGAGAGGCGTCTATAAGACACCCCCATTACTAACCCCATAGTCAAAGTTAAAAAAAACACAAACACCCAGAATAAAGTCCTTTAATTGAAATAAAGACACAATCCTTTATTGTTCTAAATTAAACCATACTTACTGTCACGCCCATTCCAGCTGAAGCCAACGATCTCCTGCAATAAAAGAAAAATAATAAAGCAACCTCATCCTTACCTTTCCATGGTTACCACGACAGCTTCAGCTCTGCTACATCGAGATGACAGGCTGGACCGCAGCAGAACGCTGCCATCCAGCCTCTCATCCCGCAGACATTGAGAAGCGCAGGCTTGCTTGCGCTGCTCAGCGTCTCTCTGTGACGACATCCAGATGAGCCGAGTTCATGTCCAATGAACTCGGCTCACCTCATGCACGTCACTGACAGCGTGGGAAAATTCTCACGCTGAAGCGGTGAGTGCAGGAGAATTCTCCCACGCTGTCAGTGACGTGCATAAGGTGAGCTCATGTCCAATGAACTCAGCTCACCTCCTGCACTTCACTGACAGCGTGGGAGAATTCTCCTGCACTCAGCGCTTCAGCGTGAGAATTCTCCCACGCTGAAGCGCTGAGTGCAGGAGAATTTTCCCACGCTGTCAGTGACGTGCATAAGGTGAGCTCATGTCCAATGAACTCAGCTCACCTCCTGCACGTCACTGACAGCGTGGGAGAATTCTCCTGCACTCAGCGCTTCAGTGTGAGAATTCTCCCACGCTGAAGCGCTGAGTGCAGGAGAATTTTCCCACGCTGTCAGTGACGTGCATGAGGTGAGCCGAGTTCATTGGACATTAACTCGGCTCATCTGGATGCCCTCACAGAGAGACACTGTGGAGCGCAAGCAAGCCTGCGCTTCTCAGTGTCTGCGGGATGAAAGGCTGGATGGCAGCGTTCTGCTGCG
This sequence comes from Phyllobates terribilis, assembly GCF_046119375.1. NCBI lineage: Eukaryota > Metazoa > Chordata > Amphibia > Anura > Dendrobatidae > Phyllobates > Phyllobates terribilis. The sequence goes on from NW_027362763.1 coordinate 168,326,502, forward strand.
GTCCAGCCTGTCATCTCGATGTAGCAGAGCTGAAGCTGTCATGGGAACCATGGAAAGGTAAGGATGATGTTGCTTTATTATTTTTCTTTTATTTCAGGAGATCGTTGGCTTCAGCTGGAATGGGCGTGATGGTAAGTATGGTTTAATTTAGAACAATAAAGAATTGTGTGTTTATTTCAATTAAAGGACTTTTTTCTGGGTGTTGTGTTTTTTTTTAAATACTTTACTAGAAATTCATGGTGGTCATGTCTAATATTGGCGTGACCCCATGAATTTCGGGCTTAGGGCCAGCTGATAATGCCAAGCTGGCCCTAACCCCTTTATTACCCAGTGAGCCACCGCACCAGGGCCCTGGATGAGTTGGGTACAGCGCCAGAAGATGGCGCTTCTATGAACGCGCCATTTTCCGGGGTGGCTGCGGACTGCAATTTGTAGCGGGGGGGGGCCCAGAAAGCTTGGGCCTCCCTGCGCTGCAGATTCCAGCCCCCAGCTGCCTAGTTGTACCTGGCTGGACACAAAAATAGGGCGAAGCCCCACGTACTTTTTTTTTAATTATTTCATGAATTTCATGAAATAATTAAGAAAAAAAGGCCTTCCCTATATTGTTGTGTCCGGCCAGGTACAAATAGGCAGCTGGTGGTTGGGGGCAGCCCGTTCCTGCCTGCTGTACCTGGCTGGACACAAATATAGTGCGAAGCCCCACGTCAATTTTTTTTAAATTATTTCATGAATTTCCTGAAATAATTTAAAAAAATTGAAGTGGGGCTTCGCACTATATTTGTGTCCAGCCAGGTACAGCAGACAGGAACGGGCTGCCCCCATCCACCAGCTGCCTATTTGTACCTGGCCGGACACAACAATATAGGGAAGCCCTTTTTTTCTTAATTATTTCATGAATTTCATGAAATAATTAAAAAAAATTGAAGTGGGGCTTCGCACTATATTTGTGTCCAGCCAGGTACAGCAGGCAGGAACGGGCTGCCCCCATCCACCAGCTGCCTATTTGTACCTGGCCGGACACAACAATATAGGGAAGCCCTTTTTTTCTTAATTATTTCATGAATTTCATGAAATAATTAAAAAAAATTGAAGTGGGGCTTCGCACTATATTTGTGTCCAGCCAGGTACAGCAGGCAGGAACGGGCTGCCCCCAACCACCAGCTGCCTATTTGTACCTGGCCGGACACAACAATATAGGGAAGCCCTTTTTTTCTTAATTATTTCATGAATTTCATGAAATAATTAAAAAAAAAGTACGTGGGGCTTCGCCCTATTTTTGTGTCCAGCCAGGTACAACTAGGCAGCTGGGGGCTGGAATCTGCAGCGCAGGGAGGCCCAAGCTTTCTGGGCCCCCCCCCCGCTACAAATTGCAGTCCGCAGCCACCCCGGAAAATGGCGCGTTCATAGAAGCGCCATCTTCTGGCGCTGTACCCAACTCATCCAGGGCCCTGGTGCGGTGGCTCACTGGGTAATAAAGGGGTTAGGGCCAGCTTGGTATTATCAGCTGGCCCCAAGCCCAAAATTCATGGGGTCACGCCAGTATTAGACATGACCGCCATGAATTTCTAGTAAAGTATTTAAAAAAAACACAACACCCAGAATAAAGTCCTTTAATTGAAATAAAGACACAATTCTTTATTGTTCTAAATTAAACCATACTTACCATCACACCCATTCCAGCTGAAGCCAACGATCTCCTGCAATAAAAGAAAAATAATAAACCAACCTCATCCTTACCTTTCCATGGTTCCCACGACAGCTTCAGCTCTGCTACATCGAGATGACTGGCTGGACCGCAGCAGAACGCTGCCATCCAGTCTGTCATCCCGCAGACACTGAGAAGCGCAGGCTTGCTTGCGCTCCTCACTGTCTCGCTGTGACGGCATCCAGATGAGCCGAGGTCATGTCCAATGAACTCGGCTCACCTCATGCACGTCACTGACAGCGTGGGAAAATTCTCACGCTGAAGTGCTGAGTGCAGGAGAATTCTCCCACGCTGTCAGTGATGTGCATGAGGTGAGCTCATGTCCAATGAACTCAGCTCACCTCCTGCACGTCACTGACAGCGTGGGAAAATTCTCCTGCAATCAGCGCTTCAGCGTGAGAATTTTCCCACGCTGTCAGTGACGTGCATGAGGTGAGCCGAGTTCATTGGACATGAACTCGGCTCATCTGGATGTCGTCACAGAGAGACGCTGAGCAGCGCGAGCAAGCCTGCGCTTCTCAGTGTCTGCGGGATGACAGGCTGGATGGCGGCGTTCTGCTGCGGTCCAGCCTGTCATCTCGATGTAGCAGAGCTGAAGCTGTCGTGGGAACCATGGAAAGGTAAGGATGAGGTTGCTTTATTATTTTTCTTTTATTGCAGGAGATCGTTGGCTTCAGCTGGAATGGGCGTGATGGTAGGTATGGTTTAATTTAGAACAATAAAGGATTGTGTCTTTATTTCAATTAAAGGACTTTATTCTGGGTGTTTGTGTTTTTTTTAACTTTGACTATGGGGTTAGTAATGGGGGTGTCTTATAGACGCCTCTCCATTACTAACCTGGGCTTGATGTCAGCTGGCATTATAAGCTGACATCAACCCCAACCCTATTACCCCCTGCCACCGCACCAGGGCAGCGTGGAAGAGCGAGGCTAAGTGCCAGAATTGGCGCATCCTATGAATGCGCCATTTCTGGGGCGGCTGACGGCTGGTGTTTCTAGCCTGGGAGGGGGCCAATATTCATGGCTCCCTTCCTGGGCTATTAATATCAGCCCTCAGCTGTCTGCCTAGCCTTTGCTAGCTATTAAATTAGGGGGGACCCCACGTCATTTTTTTGGGGGGGTCCCCCATTTTAATAGCTAGTAAAGGCTATGTATTCAGCTGGGGGCTGATATTAGTAGCCTGGGAAGCTCCGTGGGTATTACCCCCTTCCCAGGCTTCAAACATCTGCCCCAGCCGTCTGCTTAACCTCCGCTAGAGCCTAAAATTAAGGGGAACTCCACGCCAATTTTTTTAATAATAAATCCTTTATTTTAATACTAAATGACAAGTACAGTAACCAACACTATCACTGTACTTCATATATATGTGACTGACATGTTTCTATCTATCTAATCTATGTGTGATGCTCTATCTTTCTGTTCTAAATTGTCGGGTACCGCTGCTGAATTGCCGGCCGGCTTTTTTAAAGAGACAGTGCATGAAAACACTATTATTTTTTTAAATAAATCCTTTACACTAAATGACAAGTACAGTAAGCAACACTATCACTGTACTTATTATATATGTGACTGACATGTTTCTATCTATCTAATCTATGTGTGAAGCTCTATTCTTTCTGTTCTAAATTGTCGGGTACAGATGGTGAATTGCCGGCCGGCTTTTTTAAAGAGACGGTGCATGAAAACACTAATATTTTTTTTAATAAATCCTTTACACTAAATGACAAATGCAGTAACCAACACTGTCACTGTGCTTCTTATATGTGTGACTGACATGTTTCTATCTATCTAATCTATGTGTGATGCTCTATTCCTTCTTGTCTAAATTGTCGGGTACCGGTGTATGCCGCTGCTGAATTTGCCGGCCGGCTTTTTTAAACAGAGTGTCTTCTGAGCAGTTTGTCAGCTTTTGGACACCTTTGCAGGTGTTTTCTATGTGTTTCTATGTGTTTTTGTTTGCCTGCCATTGGTTTTAACGGTGTTCGACGGTGTTCTAAGGTGTTCGACGAACAGTTCGACGAACAGTTCCTCGAACATCCCGGTGTTCGACGAACCGAACCGAACCCGAACACTACGGGGGTGGCTCAACACTAGTGCTAACTAGGTATATCATGACCATGTGGAGCACAACGTACATCATGACAATTGAGGAGCAGGCCTAGGATGAGTGCATATAATGTTTTCACTTTTTAAACTCTTTTTTGCCCTATGAAGAATCCAGTAAAATGGTGGCCAGCTGAATCCAAATTGTTCATGACATTTGTAATGGATTTTATTGGATACAATTCACTGCACTCACCTCTAGTTATGGACCAAATTATGAAATCCCTAATGTCTACTAAAGTGATGGGGTAAAAGAGCTCATTCAAGTATTTCCCTTTTTAGGTAGATGGTTTAGCTGAAGACGGGCTCACAGACTTTCTATGACTTTGTGTTTAAATAACCCTGCCACTCTGAGAAGATTAGCATGAGCTAAGTGTTTTGTCTCTTTATATCTAGGGGTCTTAGCTCTCTCTCCCCCAACAATCAACACTTAATTTCTGAATTCATAGGGTATGAGCACATGTTAACCATTTGTTCCAGACCTTTCTGCATTAGAAAATTTTTCTTGCCAAGAGACACATATGAATAAAAATGATATGGTTTTTTGTGCATTTTTGAAGCTTTTTTTATGCATTTTTTCACTGTCATTAGAAAAGGTAAAAAGCACTGCAAAAATGCTGAAAGAATTGACATGCAGCAGATATGAAACTGCATCAAATCGGCAAGGAGAAAATAAGCAACATGTGCATAAGATTTCAGGAATCACATTCATTTTGCTGGTATTAGGAAAGGCTTCAGACAAAACTGCACAGAAAAAAACACAAAAATGTGTGCACATAGTAATAGACCCCCTTCTAGGTTGTTAGGAAAATTTGCATTATGCCATGACCTCTATCCACTTAAAACGCAAAGGTCCTCCAATACTGTTCTTCCACATTTTCAGTGGTCATAGAATCATAGAATCCTAGAATGTTATAGTTGGAGGGGACCTCCAGGGTCCTCATGTCCAACCCCCTGCTCAATGCAGGATTCACTAAACCATCTCAGACAGGTGTCTGTCCAATGTCTGTGTGAAGACTTCCATTGAAGGAGAACTCACCACCATAGAATCATTTAGGTCACCATGGTCCATTTAGGATGTGTAACTGCAGACCATCATTAGTTAAATCTAGTATCATCACCAGCACAGCCAAACATATAAATGTATGCATCATGATGAGTAGAGGGGTGGCTCGTGGTTTGTACTTTCACTGTAGTCAAGGAAGTTTGTATGGTCTTCCTGTGTTTGTTTGGTCTAGAATATGTCGGTATATTCTCAAAAACCCAATAAGACAATGATGAAAACAACCTATAGTTATATGCCTGAAGCTAAAAAAATGGAAGATCTACTGCATATTCATATGAAAACTTATAACACTTTCTATCCTGCTATGCATACAGTAATAACATAGTACCTTCTCTCCTGTCTTTATGTACAATTTCAATAGCTAAAAATGTATAGTATGCAGAGAAGAATCCCGCTGATTCAGGATACATATTGCCTGATACTGGATGTTTCTCCCATCCTGGTCTGATGCTTCTTATGTCTTTTTGACTTCTATCTCCGCGGCGTCCCACATACTGTTTCACTCCATACTGTTCTTCCCACATACTGTTTCTCCACACGTCTTGTCTTAGTAAAATAACACTTTCTGAATTGCAGATTAATACACAGACACTTAACTTTATATTAATCTGGATTTAATTCCAATATAAATAATTTAATGCTTTGAGGAATTCTTCAAGAATATCATCCAATACAAGTCCAACATTTAATGGGGTTGTACTCTTTTAAATCTTGTTTCACAGCTGTACTTTGTTAAAAATAACAAACTTCTCTTTACTTATCCTCCCCGGGTCAGTGCTGACTCTCTGGCGCTGCTCTTGGTGTCCAGTATTGGCTGCAGCGCTGACGTTGCGTCTGTGCTGTGTGCAGCCAATCAGTGAGTTTAGTGGCTCTGAGGGGGGGCATTCTGTCTACACGGGCAGAGCTGCTGAGCTCACTGTTTGGATGCCACGCTATCGACGTGACGTCAACACTGCAACCAATACTGGACACTGGGAGAAGCACCAGAGACTCAGCAGTGGACCTGAGGATGGTGAGATACAAGTGTATTTTTTTCTTTTTAGAACAAACTGCAGCCAGGGACAAAGATTTTCTGATAGGGGACAACCCCTTTAATAAGATCTTTCTACTGGAGCTAAATGATCTTCCCAGTTGCTTTTAGTGAATGCTCATAGTTGCTTTTGTAGTGTGTTTTTGCTGTGCCTGGTTGGCACCATAAAACACCATGTTAAATATAAAATAATACACCAAAAATAAATTCTATTAACAAAAATGACATATTTAAATCATTTTTTTTTTACTTTAAAGTAGTGATAAGCAAAAAGTTTTACATTTCCCCAGTCTAGCATCCACTTGGTACTCCATTGCAGCCAGAGTTATAATGTCACAGAGGCTTAGTATTTGGAGGAGGCACCCAGAATGCTAACATTCGAGTGCTGACCGATGAAGTTTGCAACGCCTTGTTCAGGCTGCCACGGAGTGCAAAAGCAAACACCAGATAAGGGTGATGCAAAGTTTTTGATTATCTCTAATTTAATTTTTTTTGCTCTATCATTATAATTTCTGCCATATAAAGGAAGATTTCTAAATAAATATATGCCCTTGTGTCCCGATATTGCAGTTACATACTTGATATTGTGCCCTTTGATGTTTTTTTTAGGTTTTCTTTAACAGCGCTCTAATTTTCCAGTGCCGATGCACGCACATGTTCAGTTCCAATGTCTGGATTAATTTACACCTCACCAATGATTACCAGCCCCTCATATGTTTTCTGATGCTCAAATAAATCAAAGGTCATTTCTGAAAACCATGTTCTTCCAAATTTAAAAGCATATATACTTTTTTTTAGATGAAGTAGTGAGTAGTGACTGCTCTAAAAACATAATCCCCACCACTACCACTATCCTCAAGAAAGATCCTGACTTGATTGAACACTGATGAAATAAGAAGAGCAATCACACATATCTACCTCTGTAGACTGCCTACTTGACTCATTATTGATAACCATGGTGGCATAACCAGTGCAGGAGCTGCTGAGAGCAAATGTCCACTTTCCACGTAATCATCTCCTACAGTCACTGCACTTCTTTGGAGCAGATTGACAGGAGAGATTGACTAGAGGTAATAGCCATGCTTCATCCCGTTTCAATCAATTCATGATGAACTTAGTTGTGATCATCATCGCTCATTTATTCATGAGGATCTAAAGTTCTGATTAGTGACATTTGGGTGCAGAGAAGAGACAGTCGCATTTAATTATACCTATAGACTTTGAAGCGTTCATCACGTTCCACTAACTGAGTCGGATGGAAGAAGTTATTTATCTCGCTTCATTGACAAAATATCAAAGATGGCTGTCTCCAATGTTATACTACTGACTTTGGAAGATGAACAGCTGCAGGATCAATATTCGCCCTCATGCTAACTTTGGTTCTCTATTTTTACATAGTTACATAGTTACATAGTTTATAAGGCTGAAAAAAGACAAGTGTCCATCCAGTTCAGCCTATTTCTTGTGCACTGCAGCTATTCCGCAGCGTTGATCCAGGGGAAGGCAACAAATTTTCATTTGTAACTTATTACTGTATACTTTGTTGTTCTGTATACATGCATCAAAGTAAGAAAAATGACTTGTAAAACACTCTTTATTACTACAGTTAAAGCAGTATATGTACAGTATACCACATACAGAGGGGACGGAAAGTATTCAGACCCCTTTAAATGTTTCACTATTTGTTTCATTGCAGCCCTTTGGTAAATTCTAAAAGGTTCATTTTTTTCCTCATTAAAGTACACTCTACGCCCCATCTTGGCTGAAAAAAAACAGAAATGTAGAAATTTTTGCAAATTTATTAAAAGAGAAAAACTGAAATATCACATGGTCAGAATTATTCAGACCCTTTGCTCATACACTCATATTTAAGTCACATGCTGGCCAAGGTTACAAAATAATTTCTGCATTACTTAAGGTTCCTAAGAGCACAGTGGCCTCCATAATCCTTAAATGGAAGAAGTTTGGGACCTGGCCATCTAGCCAAACTGAGCAATCGTGGGAGAAGAGCCTTGGTGAGAGAGTTAAAGAAGAACCCCAAGATCACTGTGGCTGCGCTCCAGAGATGCAGTAGGGAGATGGGAGAAAGTTCCACAAAGTCAACTATCACTGCAGCCCTCCACCAGTTGGGCCTTTATGACAGAGTGGCCTGACTGAAGCCTCTCCGCAGTGCAAGACATATGAAAGCCAGCATTGAGTTTGCTCAAAAACACATGAAGGTCTCAGACTATGAGAAATAAGATTCTCTCTTCTGATGAGACGAAGATAGAACATTTTGGTGATTATTCTAAGCAGTATGTGTGGAGAAAACCCGGCACTGCTCATCACCTACCCAATACAATCCCAACAGTGAAACATGGTGGTGGCAGCATCATGCTATGGGGGTGTTTTTCAGCTGCAGGGACAGGACGACTGGTTGCAATTGAAGGAAACAAGAATGTGGCCAAATACAGAGATATCCTGGATGAAAACCTCTTCCAGAGTGCTCTGGACCTCAGACTTGGCCGAAGGTTCACCTTCCAACAAGACAATGACCCTAAGCACACAGCTAAAATAACAAAGAAGTGGCTTCAGAACAACTCTGTGAACATTCTTGACTGGCTCAGCCAGAGCCCTGACCTAAACCCAATTGAGTATCTCTGGAGAGACCTGAAAATTTCTGTCAACCAATGTTCACCATCCAACCTGACAGAACTGGAGAGGATCTGCAAGGCAGAATGGCAGAGGATCACCAAATCAAGGTGTGAAAAACTTGTTACATTATTCCCAAGAAGACTCTTGGCTGTACTAGCTCAAAAGGGTGCTTCTAATCAATACTGAGCAAAGGGTCTGAATACTTATGACCATGTGATATTTCAGTTTTTCTTTTTTAAATTCTGTTTTTTTCAGTCAAGATGGGGTGCAGAGTGTACTTTAATGAGAAAAAAAATGAACTTTTTAGAATTTACCAAATGGCTGCAATGAAGCAAAGTGAAAAATTTAAAGGGGTCCGAATACTTTCCGTACCCACTGTATTTACACTCTAAGTATATGATGACAATAATGGGAGACATTATAGGTTTTTGGGGGCCAGAATGGGGAGATTATAAGTGTATGGGAGCAGAATGTGACTTAAATATAAGCGTCTGAGCAAAGGGTCTGAATACTTATGACCATGTGATTTTTCAGTTTTTCTTTTTTTAACAGAGATCGCTATACTCCTGGTGAGAAAGTTCTACCAGCATTTTCTAATGCTGACCACTTCTAGAGCATGTTTGCCAGATGAGGTGACCCCATTATTTTGCTGTGCTGAAGAACAAATGTTTCACAATTTTTCAGGGTTTCTGATCTGGCTACTATGATCTATACTCCTCAGTACTTCATAGCTAGGGTGGAATTGATTCTCAGAGAGAGAAGAGCACTGACTACTAGAGATGAGCGTTGTTCGACTCGAACTGTTCGCCAATCTCAAATTCGAGCAGTTTTGGGCGGTGTTCGAGCCGTTCGGCGAACATGAACGATTTGAAAAAAATTCAGCTGTTCGAGTTTATGTTCGATAACTGTTCATGCACCAAAATCATAACTGGATTTTTTCTCAGTAATGCTGAAAATTAATGTTAATACGCAGTTTGAGTGTACAGCGGGGCGGGGGGAAGGGCAGGGGATGGATCTCTGCAGGAATAATGAAGATCTCCATTTTTTTTTCTCTTTCCCGCATTTACAGTGGGGAGGTGCAATCTGTCAGCCTATCAGCAGCGCACACACGGAGCGAAGTGCTTTTTTTCACTCAATCAAGGGCATGTGTCAGTGGCAGTGTATGTCACATGTCCTTGCCCTATAAGACCCAGCCATTTTCCCCGTCGCCACCATTTTCTCACTGCTGCAGCTGCGTGTTAGATGGCACCGCTGTTGCTGTGTGCGCTATACCTTGTTAATTTCAAGCCAATTTTCGCGCAAATCTACAGATAGCTTGGGAGTAGGGAATAGTTGTGATTGCAGTCCTTTTAAGACTAGGTTACAGCATTTCCTACGACTTTTATCAGGCAGGTCTGTGCTCTTAAATAGATAGGTTGGGAGTAAAGGCTAATTGTAATTGCAGTCCTTTTCAGGACTAAGTTACATCAGTTCCTATCAGTTTTTGCCAGGCAGGTCTGTGCCAGTGCTGTGCAAGTTTTTTTTTACAGCATTTGGCTAAATCTAGCAAAGCTAATCCTTTTTGGCCTATTGCAGAGTGTGTTAGTCAGTGGAGTAGCCTATCTGTGTTGCAAGCTACACCACCTGTGTATAGAATACCATAGAATCATAGAATCATAGAATCATAGAATGGAAGAGTTGGAAGGGACCTCCTGGGTCATCTGGTCCAACCCCCTGCTCAAAGCAGGATTCACTAAATCATCTCAGACAGATGTCTGTCCAGCCTCTGTTTGAAGACGTCCATTGAAGGGGAACTCACCACCTCTCGTGGCAGCCTGTTCCACTCATTAATCACCCTAACTGTCAAAAAGTTTTTTCTAATATCTAATCTGTGTCTCCTCCCATTTAGTTTCATCCCATTGCTTCTAGTCTTTCCCTGTGCAAATGAGAATAAAGATGATCCTTCTACAATGTGACAGCCCTTGACATATTTGTAGACAGCTATTAAGTCTCCTCTCAGTCTTCTTTTTTGCAAGCTAAACATTCCCAAATCCTGCAACCGTTCCTCATAGGACATGGTTTGCAGACCAGTCACCATTCTGGTCGCTCTTCTCTGAACTTGTTCCAGTTTGTCTATGTCTTTTTTAAAATGTGGTGCCCAAAACTGTACACAGTATTCCAGATGAGGTCTGACCAAAGAGGAGTAAAGACCGATAATGACTTCACGTGATCTAGACTGTATGCTTCTGTTAATACATCCCAGAATTGTATTTGCCTTTTTTGCTGCTGCATCACACTGTTGACTCATGTTCAGTCTATGATCTATTAGTATACCTAAGTCTTTTTCACATGTACTGTTGCTTAGCTCTATTCCTCCCATTCTGTATATGCTTTTTTCATTTTTATTGCCCAGATGTAGTACTTTGCATTTTTCCCTGTTAAAAAACATTCTGTTGGTTGCTGCCCACTGCTCCAGTTTATTTAGGTCTTTTTGAATCCTCTCTCTCTCTTCTCTAGTATTAGCTATCCCTCCTAGCTTTGTGTCATCAGCAAATTTAATCAGTTTACCCTCAATTCCTTCATCTAAATCATTGATGAAGATGTTGAACAATACAGGTCCCAGGACAGAGCCCTGTGGTATCCCACTTGAGACATTCATCCAGCTGGATGTGAAGCCATTTACAACCACCCTTTGAGTCCGATCACTAAGCCAGTTATGAATCCACCTAACAGTTGCCTGGTCCATTGCATACTTGGTCATTTTTTCAATAAGGATGTTGTGAGATACTTTGTCAAATGCTTTGCTGAAGTCAAGATATACTATATCTACAGCATTTCCCTGATCCACCCAGTCAGTGATTCTGTCATAGAAGGAAATTAAGTTAGTCTGACATGACTTGTTAGTTACAAACCCATGCTGACTCTGGTTAATCACATCATTCTTATCCAGGTACTTACATACATGATGTTTAATAATTTGTTCAAAGATCTTTCCTGGTATAGAAGTCAGACTCACCGGCCTATAGTTCCCTGGGTCCACCTTCTTCCCCTTTTTGAAGATAGGAACAACATTTGCTCTTCTCCAGTCTTCTGGGACTTCTCCTGTTCTCCAAGAATTTTCAAAGATTATGGAGAGTGGTTCTAAAATTTCTTCTACGATCTCCTTCAGTACTCTGGGGTGTAATTCATCTGGACCTGGAGACTTGAACTCATTTATGTTAGCTAAATATTCCCTCACAATCTTTCTGTTTACAGATACCTTGGATTCTTCTATTCCTTTAAAAGGACAGTGAAAATCAGTTGATGTTACATTTTCTTTCTGAGAGAAAACAGATGCAAAATAGGAATTAAAAAGTTCGGCCTTCTCAACATCCTCTCTTACCATTTCTCCATTTTCATCCTGTAAAAATCCTATAGCATCTTTGACTTTTCTTTTACTTTTGACATACCCCCAAAATCCTTTTTTATTGCTTTTGACATCTCTTGCAAGCCTTAATTCATTGTCAGCTTTAGCTAACCTGATACGTGCCCTGCAGGATCTGCAGACTGCATTATAATCTTCTTTAGATATGCCTCCCTCTTTCCATTTAATAAACATTTCTTTCTTTCTTTTTAGCATGTGTTTAAGTTCTGTGTTCATCCATCCTGGTTTCCTTAAATGCTTCCCATTCTTCCTACTTTTCGGGATTGTTAACGATTGTGCTTTGAGAATCTCATTTTTAAAAATTTCCCATCCTTCCTGGACATTTTTGTCCTTAAGGACATCCAGCCATTGGATCCCTCCTATTCTCTTTCTGAGTCTCTTAAAATCTGCCTTTCTAAAATCTAACCTTGAAGTTTGAGTCTTCACATGTCTTCCTCCTCTAGTTATCCAAAATTCTATAATAGCATGATCGCTGCCTCCTAGGGTCCCAGCCACCTTTACCTCCTCAACCATTTCCTCCCTGTTTATAAGGATTAGATCCAAAGTAGCAGATCCCCTTGTTTTCTCCCCTACCTTTTGGAAGATAAAGTTGTCAGCAAGAGAGGATAAGAATTTGCTTGACCTGTTAGTTTTACTTGAGAGAGATTCCCAACAAATGTCTGGATAGTTGAAATCTCCCATGACCACTACGTCATATTTTTTGGAGAACTTGGTCATTTGATACATAAAGAGTTCATCCATATCTTCAGCTTGCCCAGGTGGCCTGTAGTAAATGCCTACAATGGTGTCCTTTCCGTTGTTCTCTCCTTGTATTCTTACCCAAACAGTTTCCACAGAACTCCCAGTCTCTGAAGCATCAATCTCTGTGCAGATATACGCTTTTCTAACATACAATGCGACACCTCCTCCTCGTTTATCAATTCTGTTTCTTGCAAATAAGTTGTATCCTTTTAGCCTTTTATTCCAATCATGTGTATCGTCCCACCAAGTTTCAGTGATTCCAATGACATCATATTTCTTTTCCTGCATTAGTAGTTCCAATTCTCCTTGTTTGTTGCCCATGCTTTGTGCATTTGTATAAAAACATTTTAGTTTGTGATTGGTTTCTCTTCCTCCCATATTTTTATTTAGATTTTTTTGTCTTTGTTCTTTCTTTCCACTTCCAGCAGCAGAGATCTCAATAGTATTTGTCAGCTGTATGGCTTTTTCTGGCCTTTTGCTTCCCTTCCCACATTGTTCTAGTTTAAAGCTCTTCTGATGAGTGTAGCAAGGCGACTTCCAAATACATGTTTTCCAGTCTTCGTAAGGTGCACCCCATCTCTAGCAAGTAGTCCATCGTATAGGTAATTCATCCCGTGATCCAGAAATCCAAATCCTTGTTGACGGCACCATCGACGTAGCCAGTTGTTCACCTGTAGAATCTTATTCCACCTCATTGTTCCATGGCCATCCACTGGGAGGATGGATGAGAAGACCACCTGCGCTCCCAATTCTTTCACTTTCTTGCCTAAGTCTTCAAAGTCACTGCAGATGGTTTCCAGGTCCTTTCTTGCGGTGTCATTTGTCCCCACATGTATTAGCAGGAATGGGTAGTGATCTGTATGTCTGAAGAGTCTTGATATCCTGTCAGACACATCTTTAATTTTTGCTCCTGGAAGACAGCACATTTCTCTTGAGGTTATGTCTGGTCTGCAGATAGCGGCCTCTGTTCCTCTTAACAGGGAATCCCCCATGACAACCACTCTCCGTTTTTTCTTCACAACATTCTTCTTTCTCCATCCAGGAGGATTCTGAGGGCTTACAAGGTTATTCATTGCTGGCAAAGTCTTATTTTGCTGTATTTCTTCATGGTTCTCCTGCGTGAGAGCCTGGTACTGGTTCCTGAGCAGTATGGGTGCTGACTGCCTCTCGATCCTCCTGCTTCTGTGGGTCACCAATTTTTTTACTGCACCTAGTGAAGTAAAACCTTTTGGGCACAGCATCATTCTATTAGTCCAGCTATACTGACCTCCATCAGGTTGCAAATTGAATATAATTTTTTTCTGCATCTAGCTCTGAAAAAATATTTGGGCTTCTAGCAGTGTGTGGGACTTGTTCTATTAGTCCATCTATACTGACCTCCATCAGGTTGCAAATTCAATATAATTTTTTTCTGCATCTAGCTCTGAAAAAATATTTGGGCTACTAGCAGTGTGTGGGACTTGGTCTATTAGTCCATCTATACTGACCTCCATCAGGTTGCAAATTAAAAATAATTTTTATCTGCATCTAGCTCTGAAAAAATATTTGGGCTTCTAGCAGTGTGTGGGACTTGTTCTATTAGTCCATCTATACTGACCTCCACCAGGTTGCAAATTGAATATAATTTTTTTCTGCATCTAGCTCTGAAAAAATATTTGGGCTTCTAGCAGTGTGTGGGACTTGTTCTATTAGTCCATCTATACTGACCTCCACCAGGTTGCAAATTGAATATAATGTTTTTCTGCATCTAGCTCTGAAAAAATATTTGGGCTTCTAGCAGTGTGTGGGACTTGTTCTATTAGTCCATCTATACTGACCTCCATCAGGTTGCAAATTAAATATAATTTTTTTCTGCATCTAGCTCTGAAAAAATATTTCGGCTTCTAGCAGTGTGTGGGACTTGTTCTATTAGTCCATCTATACTGACCTCCATCAGGTTGCAAATTCAATATAATTTTTTTCTGCATCTAGCTCTGAAAAAATATTTGGGCTACTAGCAGTGTGTGGGACTTGGTCTATTAGTCCATCTATACTGACCTCCATCAGGTTGCAAATTAAAAATAATTTTTATCTGCATCTAGCTCTGAAAAAATATTTGGGCTTCTAGCAGTGTGTGGGACTTGTTCTATTAGTCCATCTATACTGACCTCCACCAGGTTGCAAATTGAATATAATTTTTTTCTGCATCTAGCTCTGAAAAAATATTTGGGCTTCTAGCAGTGTGTGGGACTTGTTCTATTAGTCCATCTATACTGACCTCCACCAGGTTGCAAATTGAATATAATGTTTTTCTGCATCTAGCTCTGAAAAAATATTTGGGCTTCTAGCAGTGTGTGGGACTTGTTCTATTAGTCCATCTATACTGACCTCCATCAGGTTGCAAATTAAATATAATTTTTTTCTGCATCTAGCTCTGAAAAAATATTTCGGCTTCTAGCAGTGTGTGGGACTTGTTCTATTAGTCCATCTATACTGACCTCCATCAGGTTGCCAATTAAAAATAATTTTTATCTGCATCTAGCTCTGAAAAAATATTTGGGCTTCTAGCAGTGTGTGGGACTTGGTCTATTAGTCCATCTATACTGACCTCCATCAGGTTGCAAATTAAATATAATTTTTTTCTGCATCTAGCTCTGAAAAAATATTTGGGCTTCTAGCAGTGTGTGGGACTTGTTCTATTAGTCCATCTATACTGACCTCCACCAGGTTGCAAATTGAATATAATGTTTTTCTGCATCTAGCTCTGAAAAAATATTTGGGCTTCTAGCAGTGTGTGGGACTTGTTCTATTAGTCCATCTATACTGACCTCCATCAGGTTGCAAATTAAATATAATTTTTTTCTGCATCTAGCTCTGAAAAAATATTTCGGCTTCTAGCAGTGTGTGGGACTTGTTCTATTAGTCCATCTATACTGACCTCCATCAGGTTGCCAATTAAAAATAATTTTTATCTGCATCTAGCTCTGAAAAAATATTTGGGCTTCTAGCAGTGTGTGGGACTTGGTCTATTAGTCCATCTATACTGACCTCCATCAGGTTGCAAATTAAATATAATTTTTTTCTGCATCTAGCTCTGAAAAAATATTTGGGCTTCTAGCAGTGTGTGGGACTTGTTCTATTAGTCCATCTATACTGACCTCCACCAGGTTGCAAATTGAATATAATGTATTTCTGCATCTAGCTCTGAAAAAATATTTGGGCTTCTAGCAGTGTGTGGGACTTGTTCTATTAGTCCATCTATACTGACCTCCATCAGGTTGCAAATTAAATATAATTTTTTTCTGCATCTAGCTCTGAAAAAATATTTCGGCTTCTAGCAGTGTGTGGGACTTGTTCTATTAGTCCATCTATACTGACCTCCATCAGGTTGCCAATTAAAAATAATTTTTATCTGCATCTAGCTCTGAAAAAATATTTGGGCTTCAAGCAGTGTGTGGGACTTGGTCTATTAGTCCATCTATACTGACCTCCATCAGGTTGCAAATTAAATATAATTTTTTTCTGCATCTAGCTCTGAAAAAATATTTGGGCTTCTAGCAGTGTGTGGGACTTGTTCTATTAGTCCATCTATACTGACCTCCACCAGGTTGCAAATTGAATATAATGTTTTTCTGCATCTAGCTCTGAAAAAATATTTGGGCTTCTAGCAGTGTGTGGGACTTGTTCTATTAGTCCATCTATACTGACCTCCATCAGGTTGCAAATTAAATATAATTTTTTTCTGCATCTAGCTCTGAAAAAATATTTCGGCTTCTAGCAGTGTGTGGGACTTGTTCTATTAGTCCATCTATACTGACCTCCATCAGGTTGCCAATTAAAAATAATTTTTATCTGCATCTAGCTCTGAAAAAATATTTGGGCTTCAAGCAGTGTGTGGGACTTGGTCTATTAGTCCATCTATACTGACCTCCATCAGGTTGCAAATTGAATATCATTTTTTTCTGCATCTAGCTCTCAAAAAATATTTGGGCTTCTAGCAGTGTGTGGGACTTGGTCTATTAGTCCATCTATACTGACCTCCATCAGGTTGCAAATTAAAAATAATTTTTATCTGCATCTAGCTCTGAAAAAATATTTGGGCTTCTAGCAGTGTGTGGGACTTGGTCTATTAGTCCATCTATACTGACCTCCATCAGGTTGCAAATTAAAAATAATTTATATCTGCATCTAGCTCTGAAAAAATATTTGGGCTTCTAGAAGTGTGTGGGACTTGGTCTATTAGTCCATCTATACTGACCTCCATCAGGTTGCAAATTAAAAATAATTTTTATCTGCATCTAGCTCTGAAAAAATATTTGGGCTTCTAGCAGTGTGTGGGACTTGGTCTATTAGTCCATCTATACTGACCTCCATCAGGTTGCAAATTCAATATAATTTTTTTCTGCATCTAGCTCTGAAAAAATATTTGGGCTACTAGCAGTGTGTGGGACTTGGTCTTTTAGTCCATCTATACTGACCTCCATCAGGTTGCAAATTAAAAATAATTTTTATCTGCATCTAGCTCTGAAAAAATATTTGGGCTTCTAGCAGTGTGTGGGACTTGATCTATTAGTCCATCTATACTGACCTCCATCAGGTTGCAAATTGAATATAATTTTTGTCTGCATCTAGCTCTGGAAAAATATTTGGGCTTCTAGCAGTGTGTGGGACATGTTCTATTAGTCCATCTATACTGACCTCCATCAGGTTGCAAATTAAAAATAATTTTTATCTGCATCTAGCTCTGCAAAAATATTTGGGCTTCTAGCAGTGTGTGGGACTTGTTCTATTAGTCCATCTATACTGACCTCCACCAGGTTGCAAACTGAATATAATTTTTTTCGGCATCTAGCTCTGAAAAAATATTTGGGCTTCTAGCAGTGTGTGGGACTTGTTCTATTAGTCCATCTATACTGACCTCCACCAGGTTGCAAATTGAATATAATTTTTTTCTGCATCTAGCTCTGAAAAAGTATTTGGGCTTCTAGCAGTGTGTGGGACTTGTTCTATTAGTCCATCTATACTGACCTCCATCAGGTTGCAAATTGAATATAATTTTTTTCTGCATCTAGCTCTGAAAAAGTATTTGGGCTTCTAGCAGTGTGTGGGACTTTTTCTATTAGTCCATCTATACTGACCTCCATCAGGTTGCAAATTAAAAATAATTTTTATCTGCATCTAGCTCTGAAAAAATATTTGGGCTTCTAGCAGTGTGTGGGACTTGGTCTATTAGTCCATCTATACTGACCTCCATCAGGTTGCAAATTGAATATAATTTTTTTCTGCATCTAGCTCTGAAAAAATATTTGGGCTTCTAGCAGTGTGTGGGAATTGGTCTATTAGTCCATCTATACTGACCTCCATCAGGTTGCAAATTAAAAATAATTTTTATCTGCATCTAGCTCTGAAAAAATATTTGGGCTTCTAGCAGTGTGTGGGACTTGGTCTATTAGTCCATCTATACTGACCTCCATCAGGTTACAAATTAAAAATAATTTTTATCTGCATCTAGCTCTGAAAAAATATTTGGGCTTCTAGCAGTGTGTGGGACTTGGTCTATTAGTCCATCTATACTGACCTCCATCAGGTTGCAAATTAAAAATAATTTTTTTCTGCATCTAGCTCTGCAAAAATATTTGGGCTTCTAGCAGTGTGTGGGACTTGTTCTATTAGTCCATCTATACTGACCTCCACCAGGTTGCAAATTGAATATAATTTTTTTCGGCATCTAGCTCTGAAAAAATATTTGGGCTTCTAGCAGTGTGTGGGACTTGTTTTATTAGTCCATCTAAACTGACCTCCACCAGAATGCAAATTGAATATAATTTTTTTCTGCATCTAGCTCTGAAAAAATATTTGGGCTTCTAGCAGTGTGTGGGACTTGTTCTATTAGTCCATCTATACTGACCTCCATCAGGTTGCAAATTGAATATAATTTTTTTCTGCATCTAGCTCTGAAAAAATATTTGGGCTTCTAGCAGTGTGTGGGACTTGTTCTATTAGTCCATCTATACTGACCTCCATCAGGTTGCAAATTAAAAATAATTTTTATCTGCATCTTGCTCTGAAAAAATATTTGGGCTTCTAGCAGTGTGTGGGACTTGGTCTATTAGTCCATCTATACTGACCTCCATCAGGTTGCAAATTGAATATAATTTTTTTCTGCATCTAGCTCTGAAAAAATATTTGGGCTTCTAGCTGTGTGTGGGACTTGGTCTATTAGTCCATCTATACTGACCTCCATCAGGTTGCAAATTACACATAATTTTTATCTGCATCTAGCTCTGAAAAAATATTTGGGCTTCTAGCAGTGTGTGGGACTTGGTCTATTAGTCCATCTATACTGACCTCCATCAGGTTGCAAATTCAATATATTTTTTTTCTGCATCTAGCTCTGAAAAAATATTTGGGCTACTAGCAGTGTGTGGGACTTGTTCTATTAGTCCATCTATACTGACCTCCATCAGGTTGCAAATTAAAAATAATTTTTATCTGCATCTAGCTCTGAAAAAATATTTGGGCTTCTAGCAGTGTGTGGGACTTGGTCTATTAGTCCATCTATACTGACCTCCATCAGGTTGCAAATTTAAAATAATTTTTATCTGCATCTAGCTCTGAAAAAATATTTGGGCTTCTAGCAGTGTGTGGGACTTGGTCTATTAGTCCATCTATACTGACCTCCATCAGGTTGCAAATTCAATATAATTTTTTTCTGCATCTAGCTCTGAAAAAATATTTGGGCTACTAGCAGTGTGTGGGACTTGGTCTATTAGTCCATCTATACTGACCTCCATCAGGTTGCAAATTAAAAATAATTTTTATCTGCATCTAGCTCTGAAAAAATTTTTGGGCTTCTAGCAGTGTGTGGGACTTGGTCTATTAGTCCATCTATACTGACCTCCATCAGGTTGCAAATTAAAAATAATTTTTATCTGCATCTAGCTCTGAAAAAATATTTGGGCTTCTAGCAGTGTGTGGGACTTGGTCTATTAGTCCATCTATACTGACCTCCATCAGGTTGCAAATTAAAAATAATTTTTATCTGCATCTAGCTCTGAAAAAATATTTGGGCTTCTAGCAATGTGTGGGACTTGGTCTATTAGTCCATCTATACTGACCTCCATCAGGTTGCAAATTGAATATAATTTTTTTCTGCATCTAGCTCTGAAAAAATATTTGGGCTTCTAGCAGTGTGTGGGACTTGTTCTATTAGTCCATCTATACTGACCTCCATCAGGTAGCAAATTAAAAATAATTTTTATCTGCATCTAGCTCTGAAAAAATATTTGGGCTTCTAGCAGTGTGTGGGACTTGTTCTATTAGTCCATCTATACTGACCTCCATCAGGTTGCAAATTGAATATAATTTTTTTCTGCATCTAGCTCTGAAAAAATATTTGGGCTTCTAGCAGTGTGCAGGACTTGGTCTATTAGTTCATCTATACTGACCTCCATTAGGTTGCAAATTAAAAATATTTTTTATCTGCATCTAGCTCTGAAAAAATATTTGGGCTTCTAGCAGTGTGTGGGACTTGGTCTATTAGTCCATCTATACTGACCTCCATCAGGTTGCAAATTGAAAATAATTTTTTTCTGCATCTAACCCAGCCAATAGTTTTGGCCTAATACCACAGTTTGGCCACTCAGCTCTGCTCGGTTCCCATCCATTGTTTTTTTGTGCAAACAACTCCAGAGTTGTGAATTAGTTAACCACCAAAATGAGTGGAAAAAGGCCTGCTGCTGGCAGAAAGGGGAATAGGCATGTTGGGAAGGGGAAAAAAGGTTGTGTCCGTGGGGTAGGTGTTAAAGCAACAGTAACATCTGCAGAAGAAAGACCATCTTCCAGCCAAACTAAAATGTCTACTTCTTTTAGCGGACAATGTGATAAGATCCCTTTCTTACAGCCACGCCAATCGCTACAAATTCCAGATGAGCCACAAAAACAGCAGGTGCTTCAACGGATATCAAGTGCTCCTTTAAGTGGGCTCTCCTCCACATCAACTTCAACATCACAAATACTCCAGTCCTCAGAGGTGTCACCCCAATCGCACTTGCTTCCTCACAGCTCCCAAATCTCCAGCTGCCCATCTGAGTATGAGGTAGAACAGATGGTTGAGTCTGCAGAGCTGTTTACTCATACTATAGCCTGGGAATCAGAGGTCGGCACCAGCGCTTCTGTGAATTCAGACGAGGAAATGATCTGCACTGATGCCCAGAATCTTTATGAGTCGGATTCAGGACCAGACGCAGAAGGTTCTGACCATAATTTAGACCCTCATTCCCAAACTGTAACTCCTGTTGGTGGAGACAATGAGGAAGACGATGATGAGACTCAAATACCTGATTGGAGCGCCAACTTTAGTTTTTTGTCAGGGCAGGAACAGGTTGGCTCTGAGGACGACGGGTGTGATAACACACAGGGTGATGATGATGAGGTTGGAGATCCAACTTACTGTCAACCCACAGTCAGCCAAGAGATGAGGTCAGCAGAGGAGGTGGAGGAGAATGCTAGTGACGACGAGGTCAGATTGCGCCTTCTTGGACAGAGACGTAGTACTGGAAGCACGTCAACAACTGCATCCTCAAACACAACTCTGCCTCTCACCACAAGTCGTGGTGGCTCTTCAGGTCGCATGGGTGCTAAGCCTTGCATAGCCTGGGCATTTTTTCAGATCGATAAAGATGACCCAACTCGTGTTATCTGTAACATTTGTCAGCAAAAGCTAAGTAGAGGCCAAAAAATACATAGTTTGAGTACTTCATGCATGAACCGGCACATGGACATGAAGCATAAGTTGCAGTGGGAAGCTCACTGTGCTACAATGCGGCCTAGCCGGCCGGGCCAACCACCGTCTGCCACATCTTGTGCATCCGTGGCCTCTTCAGCCTCTGTGACTGGGGGGACAGCAGTCACACCTGTTTTGGGACGCAGACCTGCCACCTCTTTACCCGCAACAGCCAGCGTGATTGGCAGGTCATCATTTTCTTTGGAGGTGGTAACACCAGCTGGTGTTGAGCGCTGTCCGACATCGATAGCACCACATTTGGATCAAGGCAACCTAACATGTCCGCCTGCATCTTCCTCACAGACCGGCAGTTTGCCGGGGACACCCTTATCAACCCTGTCTAAGCACAACAGCCAGCCCTCGGTCCCTCAGATGTGGACAAGTAAAAGACCATTTCCTCCTAGCCATGAGAAAGCTAAGAGGTTGAATTTCACCATCTGCAAGCTCTTGGCTACAGAAATGCTGCCTTTCCGCCTGGTGGACACAGAGGATTTTCGAGACCTTATGTGCGTCGCAGTGCCCCAGTACCAGATGCCCAGTCGGCACTACTTCTCAAAGAAAGGTGTGCCTGCGCTCCACCAGCATGTCGCACACAACATCACCGCTTCTTTGAGAAACTCTGTGTGTGACAGGGTGCATTTCACCACAGACACTTGGACGAGTAGGCATGGACAGGGGCGTTACATGTCGCTGACTGGGCACTGGGTAACTATGGTGACAGCAGGACAAGGGGCTGCTGTCCAAGTCTTGCCGTCCCCACGAGTTGTGCGTCAATCCTCTTTATCTCAAAATTCCTCCACTGCTTCTGCCTCCTCAACCTCCGCTCGGTCCTCCACCTGCACCCAAAGCCTGTCTGGTCATGCCACAAGCTTTCTAACTGTGCAGAAGGGATCCTGCACACCTCCTTACTATGCTGGCAGTAGGGCTCAACGTCATCAGGCGGTTTTTACTTTGAAAGGTCTGGGAAATGTGAGTCACACAGCTGAGGAGTTGTGGTCAGCTCTGGAGAACCAATTTCATGAATGGTTGTCTCGACGACCTGAAACCAGGGAAGGCCGTGTGCGACAATGCTGCAAACCTGGGTGCGGCCCTTCGCCGGGGCAATGTCACACACGTGCCTTGTATGGCTCACGTGTTGAACCTGGTTGTCCAGCAATTTTTAGCCCACTATCCCGGACTAGATGGCCTTCTGCAGAGGGCACGGTCGCTGTGTGCTCACTTCCGCCGTTCGCATCCCGCAGCTCAGCGACTTACATCTCTACAGAAGTCGTTGGGCCTGCCAATTCACCGGCTAAAATGCGATGTGCCTACCCGGTGGAATTCAACTCTGCACATGTTGCAGCGACTGTGGCAGCACCGACAAGCCCTGGTGCAATACGTTCTGACATATAGCCTGGGCCAACGAGATCCAGAGTTGGGGCAAATCACGCTGGAGGAGTGGTCTCAGATCAGGGACCTATGCACCCTTCTGCACAGTTTTGAAATGGCGACGAAGATGTTTAGTGCTGACGATGCCATTATCAGCATGACTATTCCGGTGATTTACATGCTGGAGCACATGTTAAACAGAATTCGGAGTCAGGTGGTGGCACTAGAGGAGGTGGAGGAAGTAGAGGAGGGGGAGTTGTTTGCGGAAGGGCTAACATCTGCAAGGTCCAGACTGTCGGCAGCACCAAGGCGGCAGGCATGTGAGGGTGGGGGAGATGATTTTACCAGGGCGCATAGTAGCAGCCAAACTAGTGAGGAAGGTGCAGGAGCCCAGGAAGAAGTGGAGGACGAACTGATGGAAGACTCATCAGATGAGGGAGACCTTGATCACATTTCTGTTGTGCGAGATTGGGGGGGAGAGGACAGAGGAAGGAAGCATGATTGTTACCTCGCCACCAACACAACAGGGACTTGGTGCTCCTGGATGCGCAAGACACATGAGTGCCTTCTTGCTGCACTACCTGCAACATGACCCTCGAATTGTGAGAATTAGAAATAATCCTGACTACTGGGTTGCCACACTGTTAGATCCCCGGTACAAAAGTAAATTTTCAGAAATTATTCCTGCCATAGAAAGGGAAGCACGCATGCAGGAGTATCAGCAGAGACTGTTGCAGAATCTTACATGTGCTTTTCCACAAAACACCAGTGGTGCACGTAGTGAATCTCACAGTTCCAACTTGCCAACCGTGGGACCGTCGAGTGTTCAGCACTCAAACCGTAACAGAAACACAGTATCTGCTGGTAACATCAATTTTGCGGAATCATTTTACCACTTTTTTAGCCCATCCTTTGCAAGGCCACAGGAGACAAGAAGTCAGACACATAGTCAACGCCTAGAGACGATGGTACAGGAGTATCTCCAAGTAAACATTGAAGCCATGACTGTGTCACTGGACCCTTGCTCTTTTTGGGCTTCCAATCTGGATAAGTGGCCGGAGCTAGCCACTTACGCCTTGGAGATCTTGTCATGCCCCGCAGCCAGCGTTCTGTCTTAACATGTGTTCAGCGCTGCTGGTGGTGTGCTGACAGATAAGCGCACGCGGCTCTCCACTGATAATGTAGACAGACTCACATTCATAAAGATGAACAAATCATGGATCCGAAACGACTTTTCTACCCCTGTGTCATCCTGGGGAGAGTAAAAGCTTGATGATTGGTTAAAATCACCTCACCAACCATTTTAAGCTTTCAAATTACTAATCATGTATATCTGTATCTTGGCTGGAAAATAATTTGGGCTTTGTAGCAGTGTGCAGTACTGATTCTATTAGGCCATCTATACTAAGCTCCACCAGATTTAAAATTACTAATCATGTTTATCTGTATCTTGGCTGGAAAATAATTTGGGCTTTGTAGCAGTGTGCAGTACTGATTCTATTAGGCCATCTATACTAAGCTCCACCAGATTTAAAATTACTAATCATGTTTATCTGTATCTTGGCTGGAAAATAATTTGGGCTTTGTAGCAGTGTGCAGCACTGATTCTATTAGGCCATCTATACTAAGCTCCACCAGATTCAAAATTAATAATAATTTTTAGCTGCATCTAGCCCGGAAAATAATTTTGGGGCTCCGAGATGCGCAAGACACATAAGTGCCTTCTTGCTGCACTACCTGCAACATGACCCTCAGATTGTCAGAATTCGAAATAATCCTGACTACTGGGTTGCCACATTCTTAGATCCCCCACACTCTTCGATCAACATTTTAATAAAGACAAAAAAAATGGTCATTTTTGAAATTATAAGCATTAGCAGGTTATTAGAAACTGAAATCAAACAGTTTTCCTACTCAAAACTTTATTCTAGGTGATGTTACATTTGCACATAGGACCCCTTGTTCGAAAGGAGCTTCTGAACTCTCTCGTCCATTGAATTTGTCAGGTTTTGGATGGTTTCTGCTTCAATTGTTTTGCATGAGGACAGAATACCCTCCCAGAGCTGTTGCTTAGATGTGAACTGCCTCCCGCCATCATAGACACTCCTTTTGATGATTCTCCAGAGGTTCTGAATGTGGTAGAGGTCAGTGGAGCATGGGGGTCACACCATAAGTTTGTCCCCTTTTATGCCCACATCAGCCAGAGATGCAGATGTGTTATGTGCAGCATGAGACGGTGCATTATCATGCATGAAAATGATCTTGCTGTGGAATACACGGTTCTTCTTCTTGAACCATGGCAGGAAGTGCTGTTTGAGAAACTCCACATACATTATGGAGTTCATCTTTACCCCTTCAGGGATCCTAAAGGGGCCGACAATCTCTCTCCCCATGATTCCAGCCAAAAACATTTCTCCACCTCCTCCTTGTTGGCGCTGTAGCCATGTTTGAGTGGGGTGTCCATCAACCAGCCATCCTCCACTCCATCCATCTGGACCATCGAGCGTTGCACGGCACTCATCCGTGAACAAAACAGTTTTGAAATCAGTCTTCATGTATTGTTTGGCCCACTGGAGCCGTTTCTGCTTGTGTGCAGTGGATAGAGGAGCTCGACAGGATGGCGTACGCACAGCTGCAAACCTCTGAAGGACCCTGCATCTTGTTGTTCGGGGGACGTTGGAGGCACCAGCAGCTTCAAAAACTTGTCTGCTGCTATGACAAGGCTTTTTTGCCGCTGCTCTTTTAACCTGACGTAATTGCCTGTAGGAAAGAGTCCTCAATTTGCCCTTATCAGCACGCACACGTGTGTACTGTGAATCAGCTACATACTTCTTGATTGCCAAGACACTTCATCCTGATCATCGCACAATGTTGATTGTAGTCATGCCTTGACCTAAACACTCCACAATTTGTTGCTTCTCAGCAGCCGACACATCCTTTTTCTTTCCCATTTTGGCAGAAAATGTAGGCTGCTTAATAATGTGAGACAGACATCTTAAGTAGTCTTGCCTTTCATTGGACACACCTGCCAAACTAATTAGCACAGGTGTCTGCAATTGCTTACAGTGATATAAAGAGCCCTGACACACATCACCATCAATGAGTTTAACTGACAAACAAACAAATTCTTCCCTTATCACTCCTAAACACTTTTTGCATAATAATTTGGAACACAGTGTACATGTGCTTTTCCACAAAACACCAGTGGTTCACGTAGTGAATCTTACAGTTATAACTTGCCAACCGTGGTCTGTATGGAGTTGTTCAATAAAGGGCCCAAAATTAAGATAACATAGACGGGAGAGGTCTCTATGAATAGGAATTCCTAAGTATTTGATACCATGTGAGGGCCAGGCAAAGGGAAAGTTGGACTGGATGGAATCCTGTATGGATTTGGGGAGGGAGACATCGAGGGCCTCACACTTCTCTGCATTGATTTTAAAATTTGACCATGTAACAAAGTGATCTATTTCAGCCATAACAGCATGGATGGATATATGTGATTGAGTGATATATACTAGGACATCATCATCAAATAGAGAGCACTTGTACTCCCTCCTCAATCCCCCTAATATTCGGGTTATGGCGAATTGATTAGAGCAGGTGCTCCGTCACTAGGATGAATAAGAGAGGGGACAGAGGACATCCCTGCCTTGTCCCATTGGTGATTATGAAAGGTGATGAAAATGTTCTGACGCGCCCCCTGGGCCTTGGGACACCCAGAGCCGGACCCTTTTTGGTGGATGCTGGTGGTTGTAGTCTCTGTGGCGGCGACCCGGTTCCGTGGCTCAGGGCGGTCAAACCAGTGGCGGAAGTATTTATGTGGTTTTGATGTTTAAACGTCCGACTACGCCACCCGTGGATTGCGGTCAGAGTGAACCACCGCTGCAGGGCAGACCGCTGAGGCTGGTGTTGTGGGTGCAGCAGAGCGTAGCATAACTTCCCATGGGAGGAGTATAGCCTCAGGGCAGTGTATGCGGAGGATGGGGGTGATGGTGCAGGACAGCAGCAGTAACGACACGGAGTCAGTGATGCAGTCCAGGGCCTTTACTCACAGTTCTTATTATCCAGACCACTTTTGCAGGTAACGGCTGCCCACGTCGTACTGTGCTCACCAGGTGAGGGGCTCAGACAACTCCCAGATAATTTTGGAGCGCTTCACAGGACCCCCTTTGTGTGTCCTTTGTCTGGCCTTTCTTACCAACCCTTCTGTCCGGCTGCCTCGGGCCTCCTCTTGGTAAACTTGACGCCAGTTTCCCTGACCCTATGTGGTGCCTTCCTAGCGGGTGTAGCGAGGGGCTGCGCCACATAAAATGTCACAGCCTCCGGTTTCCAGCTGAGGGTCGTTTCCCGCCTCCTCTAGTTTCGGGGACCAGTCTCCCCCTTTGGCCTGACCCCTCCACGCAGGTAGATTCGGGCGTGCGGTGGCGACTCGCCCGTCCGCACCCCTGGGATCCCTTCGTTCCTCGTTCCTGGAGCCTTCTCCGCTCCTCTTCCTTCCTTCTCCCTCTTCCAGGCCTGGGCCTCTGTTACTAGGCTCGCCTCCGGAGCAGAGCTCATGCAGAGCCCCTGCTCCCTGTCACTTCTGCTCAGACTTCTCTGCACTGAACTAAGATGGTGCCCACCTTTTATACTCCCTTCTCAATGCACCCAGGAACTGCTTCCTCCCTGCTCCTGCACTACAGGGTTCCCCTTCCTCAGTGTTCCCTCCCCCCACTCCAGCCAGGGACAGGGACTGTCATGCCCATCTCAGGGGCATATTGGTCGCCCTGCCCCACGGCAATGTGGTGTAATGCATGCAGGTGTCGGGTCCTGATCCACACTCCATCCTTACCTGAGAGTGAGATATCACACCTCTGGGTGAGGTGCAATACCTCTGTAGCAACCGAGCCCTCAGGGTGCTACAGTTCCATTTATCTTCAGCCTAGGTGACGTATTGCGATACTGGGCCGTGATTCTGGCTATAAAAGGGTCCCCTAGACCCCTACCCCAAGATTTGTAAGAGAATAATATATGGCGTGCCAGGAGACTCTATGGAATGCTTTCTCAGCATCCAAAGAGAGTATCTAATTACAAATTTTTAACTGCATCTAGCCCAGGAAATACTTTGTGCCTAGTAACAGTGTCTGCTAGTCAGCGGATTATCCCGGCTGTTAAGCAAGCTACACCACCTGTAGTTTGGACACTTAATTTTTTCAAAGGAAATGCTTCGGGACCACGGGATACTCAGTGAAGAGCATCAGGAGGCACCCCAAGGTATAGGGGCTGGGACTGGCGGCAGGATGCCTTGCGGTGGACAGCCGAGCTCGATCCTTATAAAAGCTTTTTAACTGCAGCAGCTTTAGTGGACGCTACTGGAGCTGGAATTACGCGGCTGCTGGCATGAGACTTGCCCTCCAATAGATCCTTGTAAAAGGATTTAAAGTGTATTCATTCAAATTAGAGAGACAATTTAAATAAAAAAGCTTAGAGCTGCCTCCACCACAGGGGGGCTCGCTCGACCCACCAGCGGACAGGCTCTGGCACAAACCCGGCGACACGGAAGTGGCATGGGCAGGAACGGACCGGCCGTGTCGGCTTCTCACTTTTTGGATTTTAGAAGGGCATGACATGCCTATATCTGTGTCTCCCCCTCCTTTTACTCCTCCACCTCTTTTCTTTTCGCATGACTATATGTACTTGTCACTTTTCCATGTGTTAGTTTTGTCTTCTGAGCAGTTTGTCAGCTTTTGGACACCTTTGAAGGTGTTTTCTATGTGTTTCTATGTGTTTTTGTTTGCCTGCCATTGGTTTTAACGGTGTTCGAAGATGTTCGACGAACAGTTCGACGAACAGTTCGGCGAACACACGGGTGTTCGACGAACCGAACTCGAACACTACGGGGGTGGCTCAACACTACTGACTACACTGCACAACAATAACTAACACACAGAATAATGCAACCTATCTCAGCAGAAGCCAAAACATGAGTATATGTCCACCACCCTGATAACATAACCATTTCACCTGTCAAAATGTACTAACTCGAACTTGTGCTGTGTACTCTCCTTTCTGTTTCACCCCTTTTCCTCCAAGACTTTTCCTTTGATGTCATCTTCTATGTCATGATTATGACAACTACCCAACATGACTGGACTGTCAGACATAGATAAAACAATATTAATTTAAAATGCACCTCCATATTTACATATCACCGGTAAAGGAATATAATTGGGATATCATTCAAGCGAATAGTAAAAATGAAATTTGTTTAAAATTAATCTTGGTAAAATCCATGAAGATAATACATTGAAAGGTGGCCTAGCTGTCATGGGTTATTTCAGTAACTCCTATAAAAGTTAAAGGGAATCTGTCAGAAGGATCAACCCTCCTAAGCTGTCTATATGGGCATGTGGATCATAAAAAGTTTAATAAAATTTGAACTTGATATCTGCTGTCTTATTCCAGAGAAATCAAAATTTTCTTAATTTGTCAATGAGCTGTTAAATGGAGGCATTATCAGTGTGAGGCATGTAATGACTGACAGTCTGCTCTCCTGATCTACATGTCTCACACTGGTAACTTTCCTTTTCATTTAAAATAATCACTGGAGGAAGATTCTCAGGGAGATCTATGTCTAGCCCATAGATCTTAACAGCTCAGTTACAAATTAAGTAAAATGTGATTTTCTCTGGAATAAGACATCGGATTGCAGATATCAAGGTATAATTTTATTTAAATTTCTATGACCCACGTGACCATATAGACAGCTTAGGAGGGTTGATCCTTCTGACAGATTCCCTTTAATAGCATGGTCACATCTCTATTCATTCACCATCATTATATAATCATTTTATAATTAATATAAATACTAAGTTACAAATATTTAATGAAAATAAAATATAGATAAACTAAACTAGTTTAAGGAAGCCGCCGGTAAACATTCAATTAGTATCAGAAGTTTGCAAAAAAAATCAGCGAAAAAAAGCCATAATAGAACTGGCATTGAGCAGGTAACTTACTGACAGCTGTCAACTACGTAATCTTTTCCTCCACATAAAAGGTTAGAAATTCGAGGATCACTAATCCTGTAGTTATTTGGGATTTTCTGGGATAAAACACATTTAAAAACCGCCATGGATGGTCAATTAATCTGTTAAATCCTCCTTGGAGCACAAAGCCAAGATACAGCCATTGGCACAATCTCTTCCTACCTGTATTGACTTTTTAAAATGTTACAAAAAGCACTACAATAATCTGCTATATTTCCCATAATTACTTTCTGCACATGTAGCTACCTAGCATGAAATATAGTTTGCACAAATAATATCCAGTCACTGCATTATTTTACTGTCATGCTGAGGCATGTTGCCAATACTATGATGAATGTTGGTTTTCTTTATTATTTTGGTGTGCATTACTTAACACTTACGCTGCAGAACCGAGCGCTGTATTCCATCATTTTTCATATTAGTCTAACATGTTGCAGGAGCAAAGAGATGGATGACTGCTCTCCTACCGGCATAAAGATCTAAAATCAGCCATGCTTAGCTCTGGCAACCTGACAGTTTGAGGAATAACCACTTTTAGATGCTGTAATGTCTGAGCTTGTAAAGAAATGTTCTGATTTTAAAAAATAGACCTCAAGGCATCTTAAGATTGGTTTTCTACCTTCTTTACATGTTCGATTTGGACCGAAAGAGTCTCATAGGTCTTTGAAAGTCCATACTTATTTATAGAACGCTAGCTCACAGATGTCTTGGAGACAATAACTATCCCTTGGCAAAATATATCTATATTCTCTAAATGGGTATATTGATGGAAACTGAAGCCGAATTTCAAGGTCCCCCCATCTGAGAGTGACAGATTACTTATCTTCGTTTCTGTGTCGAAGAGTGAATTTAATTAGAGTTGAGACTAATGTTAGACATAAGAGATCATAGCCTCAGGCATATAGAAGCTACTAAGAAAAGATCTGTAGGTTCAGCATTGAACCGATATCACTCCTGCTACCGAGAAGGTAAGGTGCAATTTCTTTGCTCCCTCATAGCTTCTCTTTCATGACTTGTCTCTGAGGACTAACACACATATTGGTTGTCTTCATAGGGAACTGATAGTGTGATATTCAAAGTGATTGGTAACTTTTATTGGACTTGTGAACATGTGAGGTTCAACTTTTCTTATCCACTTTTCCTCTTGTCAACTTGCAGAAATAATTTTCCTCCTCTGTCACATCTCCACCTGGATCAGCTACTGTCATCAGGCTCAGTTGCATTGATAGTGTGGGTAGCACTGATGATGGAGGAGGTAAGGACCAGAAAATCTGGGCAGCACAGGCTCTGTCCAGGTAGAGATTTTAGTGGAGCTCTGACCTGTAATCCAGCCCAGTCCGGCAGAATGAATGTGTGTGCTGTCCAGCAGGAGTAATCACCTCCTTGCTGTGGCAAATGGGACAGAACCACACCCTATTAAAAACACCAGCATACTTGACGCGCCCCCTGGGGCCGTGGGGTACTCGGTAGCCGAGCCGTGGGGCACTCGGTAGCCAGGCCGGTCCTGTATTGGGGTAGTCACGGTGGCAGTGACCCAGTCCGTGGCTCAGGGCAGTCAAAAAAAAGAACAGTCAATTGGGGAAATAAAGTTTTGGGGATAAAGTTTGTGACGCCACCCGTGGTATGCGGCTATATGTGGCCGCCGCTGCTATTCAAATCCACTGGGACTGTTGGTGACACAGCAAAGATGGTTCAGCTCTCCATGGGCAGAGCTAAGCTCCAGGGCAGTATATAGTGGAATTTAGAGGTAGATGTTGCTGGTGTAGACTATGTAGTGCAGGGTTGGTGGCGCAGCAATTATTCAAGGACACAGTGGGGTGCAGTCTTCAAGTATTTACTCACAGTTATTAAGATGCTCCAGGTTACAACTGCCAGATTATAACCACCCACGTCGTCCTGTGTCCTCCAGGGAAGTAATCCAGCCAACTCTCAAATAACTTGGGTGCACTTGAACGGGACCCCTTTCTGTGTACCTCTCCAGGTCTTCTCTCTCTGCGCTGGCTCTCGCCCTCCTGCCCTGCGCCTCACACACAGTGTCCCGAGCCAATGGTCGCGGGTCTTGTCGGGCGACGTCCAGTCTGTCCCATTGGTCCTATATGGCCACCTTTTCAGCGATTATGTGTGGATTTTGGCTAGGGCACATGAAGATACCACAACCTCTGGTTTGCTAGCTGAGCCGTAAAGTAGTCTGGGGCCGGTCCCCTCCTGCGGCCTTGATCCCTCCACGGTCAGCATGAACTCGGGCGCACGGGTGGCATCCCGCACTCGCCGTGCCCCTAGGATCCCTTCTCTCTCTTGAGCCCTCCTCACTGCTCTGATTTTCTCTCCTCACTCTCCTACTGCTTGGCCCCTCTGACTGGGCCCCACTCCTCACTTCACTCCTCAGAACCCAACTGAACTCCTGCTTCAATCACTGGAACAGGAGACTGGACCCTTCTAGATGTTTCTACCCTTCCTTTCATACTGTTCTGTCAGTGCTCCCTTAAACTACTTCCTCCACCCACCTCCTCTACTTAGTTCCACCTTCCTATCAGGGACCAGGCCTGTGCTCTCCCTTAGGAGCTTTCTGGACCTTCCCTTATGAAGTGGTGTAGTGTTGGATGTGGGTGTTTGGGTCCCGGATAGTGCTCCCTCCTTACCTGAGAGTGGGATACCACACCTCTGGCTGAAATGCAGTACCTCTGTGGCAACTGGACCCGCAGGGGCGCCACATACTGCTGTCAGAGATGCCAGTAAGGGCACAGTTAGGCCACGGCCCCACTGTCAGTATTTGGTCAGTGTTCGGTCAGTATTTTTTCTCAGGAGTGGGAGCCAAACAGGTGAGGAACAATCAGAGAAAAGGTATAATAGAAACAAGTCACCAATTCTGCATTTATCACCCACTCCTGGTTTTGGTTCCCACTCCTGAGAAAAAATATTGACTGAATACTGACCAAATACTGATAGTGGGGCCGTGGCCTTAGACAGCTGTATTAATCAGAGTTAGATCGAAGCTCATTGAACAGACTGGCCAGCAGCTCTCCTAACTCGAGCGTGACTGCTGCATAAAAATACAGGAAGCAGTCATGCTCAGGTCGAGAGAGCCGCCGGCCAGTCTGCGCACTGCGTTCCAATCTCACTCCAATTTTTGCAGCTGTCTGACTGCCCCCTCATAGTTTGCACTTTTCTGGTCAGCTCCTGCTTCCCAACTCCTACTCAGCCTGTTTGCATCCATCATTGATTTCAGCCTGAGTGTTGAATTTTCTACTGCTTTACGATTTTGTACCAGATTCTGACCTATTGGTAACAACCCAGCATCCTTACCATTCTCTACCAATCCACTCCACCAGCAAGCAGCTACTCTGATGTAATTGAGGAGGCCCATCTTTAGGCCTCAATTGAAGCCCTATTAAGGGCTGCCAGCCTTCCACTGATCGTACTCACCCCATTACAATCTCAATCTTTTTCTGGGACCTCACTAGATAGATCAAGATGATGGGCTTCGGTTTCACCATTAGTGATGCAAGGTTATGCCAAAATGAAAAATACAGCACAATTTATGGTTTGTGATTCCTGAGCACTCATCTGCATTGGTATATCTATAATATGACCAGGGATGTGTTTTTCTATCCGAAGCCTCTATAAACTGCGCCAGCGCAATGTGCCTGAGCAGTCTGGCCCCAGGAAGAAGAAAACACATACATTCCAGACAGGGATGAGGAGTGTGGCACTGGAGATCGTGGTATGTGTAGGCACTGAACGCATATTACGATCTCCGGTGCCATAAGCACAAAGCTGCTGAGGAGGAGTGTGGCAGCCCTGTTCGGGCCGGGGGAGGCGTGTGGCGTCTGAATCGGCAGCTTTGCATAGCGTGATATCCGGCTCCATTTTAGTGAAGACACATTTGCAGTGTGTCTTCAATAAAATGGCACTGGACATCATGGTATGCGCATGCGCGTACTCCAGGGCCATTTTGTTGAAGACACTCTGCAAATTTGTCTTCAATAAGATGGCGATGGATATCGTGCTATGCAGGCGCTGATTCCGGTGCCATTAGTAAAATAACCCATGCGGCACGCTGCAGGGGAGTGATGGAAAGGTGAGTAGGAGTGTTTTTGTATTTAATTTATGGATAGATGGGGGAGCATATACCAGGATGGGGGAGCACATAACAGGATGGGGGACCAGGATGGTGGTGCATATACCAGGATGGAGGAGCATATACCAGGAAGGGGGCACAAATACCAGGATGGGGTAGCATATACCAGGATGGGGGACCAGGATAGGGGTGCATATACCAGAATGGGGGAGCATATATCAGGATGGGAAACCAGGATGGGGGAGTATATGCAAGGATGGGGGAGCATGGACCAGGATGGGGGCGCATGGACCAGGATGGGGGAGCATGGAACAGGATGGGGGACCAGGATGGAGATGTATGGACCAGGATGGGAGAGCATGGACAAGAATAGGGGAGCATGGACCAGGATGGGGGAGCATATACCAGGATGTTGGAGCATATACCAGGATTGGAGAGCATATACCAAGATGGGGGACCAGGATTGGGGAGTATATACCAGGATAGGGGATCATGTACCAATAAAAATGCTCGCCACCTGGGCATAGAATGGGTTCAATAGCTAGTCTTCTTATAACTGTATTGGAAAATAAAGTTGACAAGACAACCTGCAAAGAAACATTTGTATGTGGGATGTATACATCTCTATAACAAACAGTCATAGCTGAAAGTGTTGGCACACTTGAAATTGTTCCAGAAAACTAAGTATTTATTTCAGAAAATTATTGAAATTACCCATGTTTTGCTATACATGTTTATTTCTTTTGTGCGTATTGGAACAACACAAAAATAACTGAGAAAAAAACAAATTGGACATAGTTTCATGCAAACCCCCAAAAAAGGGCAGGACAAAATTGTTGGCACCTTTCTAAAATTGGGGGTAAACAACTTTGTTTAAAGCATATGATGCTTGTTCAAACTCAGCTGTTGCAATTAACAGTTGTGGGCAATATGAACATCACACCTGAAACCAGACAAAAAGGGGAGAAGTTGACTCAATCTTTGCATTGTGTGTCTGTGTTTGCCACATTAAGTATGGAGAACAGAAAGAGGAGAAGAGAACTGTCTGAGGACTTGAGAACCAAAATTGTTGAAAAATATCAACAATTTCAGGACTACAATTCTTTTTCCAGAGATCTTTATGTTCCTTTGTCCACAGTGCGTAGAATAATCAAGAAGTTTACAACCCATGGCACTGTAGCTAATCTCACTGGATGTGGACAGCAGAGACAAATTGATGAAAGGTTTCAATGCAGCGTAGTCCAGATGATGGATAATGAGCCCACAATCAAGTTATAAAGAAATTCAAGCTGTCCTGCTGGCTCAGGGTGCATCAGTGTCAGCATGAATTATCTGGCAACATTTGAATTAAATGAAAAGCTATGGCAGGAGACCCAGGGGAACCTCACTGCTGACACAGAGACATAAAAAAGCTAGTTTACTGAAAACGGAATGAGGCCTACAAAGAAAAGAACACTGTACCTACAGTCAAACACGGTGGAGGTTCAAAGATGTTTTGGGATTGTTTTGCTGCTTCTCTCACTGGGTGCCTTGACTGTGTGCAAGGCATCATGAAATCTGAAGATTGCCCAAGGATTGTGTAGTGTAATGTAATGCCCAGTGTCAGAAAGCTGGGTTTGCGTCCTAGGTCATGTTCTTCTAGGTCATGGGTCTTTCGCATATATTCTGTAAAGTTTGAAACTTGGAGGGCCAGAAGGCGGCCCTTACAATTTATAGAGTGCTAGCAGGAGGCCTTCACTATTTTTAGAGGGCCAGCAGGCGTCTTGTGGGCAGATGAGACCAAGATAGAGCTTTTTGTTAAAGCAAATCATTCAACTGTTTAACTGTAAATGGAATGAGGCCTACAAATAAAAGAACACAGTACTTACAGTCAAATATGGTGGAGGTTCAAAGATATTTAGGGGTTGTTTTGCTGCCTCTGGCACAGGTTGCCTAGACTGTATGCAAGGCATCATGAAATGTGAAGATTTCCAAAGGATTTTGGGTGGCAATGTAGTGCCCAGTATTAGAAAGCTGGGATTGCATCCTAGGTCATGGGTGTTACAGCAGGACAATGACTTAATCATACTTCAAGAAACACCCAGAAATAGATGCAAATAAAGCACTGGAAAGCTCTGAAATGGCCAGGATAAAGCACTCTTCAAATATGACTGACCTGTAGCAGTTTGCAAAAGAAGAGTGGTCCAGAATTCCAGTTGAGAGGTGTAAGAAGCTTGTTGATGGTTATAGGAAGTGAGTGATTGTAGTTATTTATTCCAAAGGCTGTGCAACCAAATATTAAGTTGAGGGTGCCAACAATTTTGCCCAACTCATTTTGGTGTTTTGTGTGAAATTATGTCCAATTTTCCTTTTCTTCTCATTTTTTTTTTGTGTTGTTTCAATACACACAAAGGCAATAAACATATGTATAACAAAACGTGTACTTGCGATCATTTTTCTGTGAGAAATACTTCATTTTCTGGAATAATTTCAAGGCTGCCAACACTTTCAGCCATGACTGTATGTTGATATGGTGTATTCATAGGAAGATTTTTTTGGTTTGCAGGGTGACAACATCACAAATGTGGTGTGAATGAATCCTTACAAGCCAGATGTATTGTGATAGACACAAGCTCAGCAGCACTGTGAGCCTAAATTAACCTTAATTTCTTTCATGTTCCAAAATGTATAAACCAAGAGTTTGACTTGATTGTGTTCAGATGACTCTAAGTTTATTTTTCTTACAATGTAAACTTATAAAAAAAACTTATTGAGACAAAATTCATCTCTTTGGGGTGATATTGTTTTTTTCTTCAGTGTTCTCATTCAGATTACTGGTTCCATTTACATTAGACCAGTCAGAGATGGAGCCGATCCACGGTTCACAAGCTGTAAATTGTCTGGGTTCACACCTTCATGGCTACAGGAGAAATCCAAGCCATATTGTATAAGGTAGTTTGTCTTCTATTGACTATCGACAATTCCTTATGGACTCTTAGAAATTATTAGAGTTCTTTGCATGAGTCAGCCATCAACTACATGACTGAGCTGATCTATCATTCTGAGAACTGAGGACATCAGTCTATTTGTTGCTACATGCGGGTGGTATTCCTTGAGCGGATAAAGAAAGTAAATGGAATGCTTCTAATATGGGATTTATTTATCTCAAGAAACATCATACAATATTGTATTTCCTTTTCCCTAATAGAAGTGAAAGTATGAAATAGTGGATGCTTCAAATTTGGACCCTTGATATGTCCTCAGTAAAGATGAGCGTATCAGGCATAATTTGAATTTGCCTGTTTTTTCCTGTGAAATTAGATTAGTGGAGATGCTATTTTCAGTGGATAAATGCCCCTTATTATTCTATGGGATCTATTAGACCCCAGAGCACAGTAAACATAATATGTGAAAAATAAAATAAATTGTTATAATCACCCTTCACTCACGTCTCCTCTCTCGCCCCCCTACTACTCATCACCACCCATCCGGTCTTCTACTTCATCTTCTGATCCCCCGCCATTCATGTTGTAATCTTCATCCTCTCACACTGTGCCATAATTTCTGGAGCCATGATGTCCCGGAGGGTCCTGTGCAGGTGCAGGGAAGTCAGTGGCGTCATGATGTCATGATGTGTGCCATGACCTCTCACATAACTGTACAGAACCCACCCAGGCACTATGACACCAGGAGGTCTGGCACAGTGCTAGAGGATGAAGACTGCAATGCGAGTGGCGGGGAATCGGAAGATGTGACGAAGACCGCACAGGTGGCTGTGAGTGGTGGAGCGGCTGAAGAGGTGAACGGTGAGGCGAAAGTATAAGATTTTATTACATTTTTTAGCCTTCTGCTGGCCTACTATGTTTCAGAAAAATGTGTACCAGTGGCCGTTTTTGCTGAATCTGAGTGGAAGTGAAAAAATATGCATTTTGGCGAATGTGGATTTTTGTAAAATTTAAGTAGAATTCAATAACACTTTAATTTATTTGCTCATCTCGACTCCTTAAGTACTTTGAAATTTATTATATTTAATTTTGTAAGAATTAGACATTATCTGATGGAGGCAACCCCATTATAACATGTGAGGTCCAGTGCTTGAGGTGGTGAATCACTAATGAAGAGCACTCCTCACTCATGATTGGTCCATACTGTGT
The DNA here is from genome assembly GCF_046119375.1 of Phyllobates terribilis. NCBI lineage: Eukaryota > Metazoa > Chordata > Amphibia > Anura > Dendrobatidae > Phyllobates > Phyllobates terribilis. The sequence continues at coordinate 168,364,557 of NW_027362763.1, forward strand.
ATCTCATGGTCGGACATTCATTTGAATGATCATCATGTAACACAACATTTCCTCTTTATTAGCTGTGGCACCAAAAATGTATGGGTAGCTCCATCTTTACCCATGTGGAGCAGCTAATCAGCTGAGATTTCTGAAGCAAGATCCAAACTGATTATGAATTTATCAGCTAGGCTTTAAACTGATTTAATCTTCAAAAGACAATCACTTTACAATTTAAAGTTTTCTACTTGCTTTATGGGTGTCAAAATACGTGTTTCCATCCAGGAGTTAAAAGTTCACTAATGGCAATCAATTAAACACATACTGTAGGCAAATGGAATTGTAGAAATAGCCTCTAACACCTCTAAGTACCAATCAATACACCCATTTTGCTAATAATGTGCAAATAACATGTTTTTATTTTCAGGCACTGTGCTTTTAAAGTTAATTATGATGGTTGCACTGTATATAGGCAGACATTGTAGGCAAGGTAAAAGTCTTTGGTCATAAGTTTGCGGGCAGCATGAATCAGAGACTGGATGCGTAATTGCAGTCATGTATGTTTTACACTGAAACACAGCAGCATATCAGAGAAAACATACTATGTAAAGCCAGCCGGGGATTATGTGTCTGGGATGAGAAATCAATTGTAGATATTCGGCGGATTTTCCACACCCCAATCTCTTTTCTAAAAGGTCTTTCACTTTGCACAGATAGATAGAGACCTATCAGTTTAAAACCAGGTGCGGATGACCGAATTTTCAATCCGAGTGTGACAGAATGGAGAAGATGGAAAAATTTGTTTATCTTCTCCTCATCCAAGACAATTGGATCACACCATGCTGACACCCCGATCACACTCTCTGATCAGAGTTTGATCAGGGTGTGATTTGCATAATCTGACTCATTATCTTGGAGAGAATACACGGTCATCTACACCTGCCCTCAGAGACTGAAGGTGGAGACAAGCCGCCTTTGACTAGTCATCCAAGATGCATAATCCCAGCCGATTTTCAAAGTATGTTTCTCTGAAATGGGACAGTTCTGAAGCATGCACAGCTTCAGTACTGCAGCCAAACTCTGATCGGGCAGTATGAATAAGATGACAGGTTCCTTTTAATTTATTTGGTACACTGAGAGAGGAGAGGAGTATGTAGAAAAAGAAAATCTGCCAATAACGCAGTAGCCTGTGGAGAGTTTTTGGTGACTGACTGTGTTTGCTATAGAAAAGGTCCCTGTGTTGCAGGGCCAAATATATTTCCAATGTAATAGTGCCAGAAGTGGTCAAAAGCCTCATCATTCCAGCAAGCAACTCTGACCAAAGATTGACCACAGGGTTCAAATTGTTGGCCAGTTGAATCAGTACACGTTACTTTGTACCCATGAAGTTACAGCAAAAAGATTATATCTACCAAACATCTATGCCAATGGACTTTTACCACCAAGCTTAGTGGACTGTAACCACTAAGCTAACTGTCTGTGTTTTTAACCATCTGGAGAAAAGTTTAAGCTGTCTTCATCCAATCCAAGCTTGACTGTCTTGTTATGCCACCCTTTATGTAGGGCGCTGTGACAAGGTTGAAGTGCCAAAAAGTGACACTATTACAAGCTGTTTGGTGGCATTTGCATTTGCAGAAAAGGAGGGGGCTGGAGACAGGCACAGCTAGAGGGAAGCCCCCCATGACCAGGATTGGCCTGGAGGTTTCCCATTTTAAAAGTGGCAGTTATGGGGATTGGCTAGTGAGAAGTTTGGGAGGCGGGCAGTGGGAGAGGTGGATATAAAAGGAAAAACCGCCATTCCTGGAGGAGCAGCAGACGAGGAATTAACTGAAGATGGATTCCGGGGAATCCCTGGTGGTCCGGCTGAGAGATGTCGCCTGGTCACTTAGCGATGGCTCTGCTTGGAGCAGCTGGGAACCAGGATCCGCCGTCAGGAGCGGGGAGTAGGAGCCGGAGGACCCGGCCCCCGGAGAGCCTGTCGCCGGAGGTATGAGCGCGCAGCAGGCGCAGGCTCCGGAGCCCCTCCGGGGACCCTGCGGAGAGAGAGAGTGACGGCGCGGTCCCTTCCCACCGCGCTCGCCCCAGCAGGAATCTGCCCAGCCAGCCTGCTGGCGCAGCACAGCGGGAATCGCGGCCCGCGCTGGAAGTTGGGGCCGCGCCAGAAGTGCGGCCTGCGGGAACAGCGCTGCCAGTGCCGGAGGTCCGGGCCCCAGCAGTCCGGCTCATGCACGCTGAAGCCGGGCCGAGCAGGCCCGATTTGAACAACAGAGGGTGCCAAGACGGCAGGGGAGGAGCAAGGAGGGATGGAGGAGATGCACACAAGGTGGCAGGCACCACTGACGAGGAGGACCAGGAATTCAGGATGGCAGGCATCAATGGGCAGGCAGCAGGCCAGGGAACCCCTGCTGCCTGGCTCATCTGGAGGATGAGGGGCGGAGGCAGAGGCGGGCAGCGACACCGCGTTGCCTAGCAGCGTTCGTCTCGGCAGTGCGGACCAGGCCCGGGTGCCTGGGTCTGGAAGTCGTAGAAGACCCAGAGCTGCGTCCAGGAGCGCAAAGAGGTTTGGCGGGAGGCGATCCTCGGTGAGAAGCCCGACTGCCTCATCCGTGATTGTTCAGGTCCCCCCTGGTGACATGGAGGCCAGGGGCGCGGGCCTTGAGCAGCGAACAGATTCTGAGGGATCGGATTCCAGCGGCGACCGTGACGGAGGAAGGGATCGTCAGGACTCAGGATTTCCGGCTGGCGGGGACACAGCACCTGCGCAGCTGCGTGAGTATGACTCTATGTCTGGTTTGTCGCCCGCAGGGGCCGTATTGCGTGGGGAAGGTAGTGGTCAGTTTGTAGGGCAAGGTAGGGGGACTTTAGGCGGTCCCGGGGGCATTGAGGTAGCGTGGATTAGGGATATCCTGCACAGTATGTCACAGATTTTGTGTAGAATGGAGGGTGGAACAGCGGGTGGGTCAAGGGCATCCCCCATAGGAGCCTGGTTACCAGGTCAGGATGTGTTGCCACAGTCTAGTTACGGTGTAGTCGGGTCTGCGGCAGAGGTAGCATCTACGGGTGTTTCAGTGTCGGTTCAGACGGAAAAGGACAAAGGGGATATGATGAAGTTGGATGACAGGGCTAAGGGTGAGGTGTATGTGTGCTTTGAGGGGCCATTGGGGGCGCATTTAAAAAAAGAGGTGAAAGAGAAAATTTGGCGTGATGAATACGTCAAAATTTTCTCCCTCCTTCCCTTGGAGAAGTTTAATTTGGATAAAGGGAAGAAGAATGATAGCAAAAAGGAGAAGCGCAGGTGGCCTTGATCCCTCAGACTTTTGTAAATTGGCTTCAAGCTTTTGCTATATTAGCGAGTGTCATTGGGGAGAAGTTTCCTGAGAATTGCTTGGGTTTATTTTGTTACTTAGATGCGATTGGGGAAGCGTATCGCACTTACGGGGGTCAGACATGGCTGAGGTATGATGAGCAATTCAGGCAGAGGAAGGCGGTGCGGCCGGAGATCAAGTGGGATCAGAAAGATATTGGCCTTTGGTTGAAAGTGATGGCCCCGGCTTGGTACGGGCTGTCCTTTCATGGAAGCGGGAGTCAACTGGCAGGACAAGGGGGCGGTAGTAAGGGAGCACAGGGCGGAAAAGAGAAGTTGGAAACGTGCTGGCAATTTAATGATGGCCAGTGAAAATACGGGAACAGCTGTAAGTTTGTGTGTTCCCATTGCAATGGGAGCTCCCACAGGGCCTCCAAATGCTTCAGGAAAGGAAAAGGAAAGCTGTCAGTGGGTACCGGTCAAGGGGGCGACTCCAGTGAATCTGCTAGGAATGGCCCCCTTTCTAAGTAGATATCCTGATCAATTGAAGGCTGCAGTTATTGGTAATGTTTTTTTGGAATATTTCAGGATCCCTGGTCATATAGTTCCTTTCTCCGTTAAAAATTTGAGGTCTGCTTTGTTGCATCCGGAGGTGGTCAGTGCTAAGTTGTCAAAGGAAGTGGAGTTAAGTCGTATGGCTGGGCCGTTTGAGAATATGCCCGTTTGAGAATCTGCCGGTTGAAGGGGTGATCATTTCTTCTTTGGGGGTAGTGCCTAAGAAGGAGCCGAATAAATTTTGCTTGATACAGCATTTGTCGTATCCGAAAGGTTTTTCGGTCAATGATGAGATCGCGCCAGAATTATGTTCGGTAGAATATACCTCATTCGATACGGTGGTGTCATGGGTGCGCAGATACGGGCCTGGGTCATTGTTAGCTAAAACCGACATTGAATCAGCTTTTAGGTTACTCCCGGTTCACCTGGCTAGTATTCCGCTGTTGGGTTGTTTTTGGACCAAAGATTATTATCTGGATAGGTGTTTGCCTATGGGTTTCATGTTCATTGTTTGAAACTTTTAGTACTTTTCTGGAATGAGTGGTCAGGGAGGTTGCAGGTGTGCAGTCCATTATTCATTGCCTGGATGACTTTTTGTTCATAGGTCCTCCAGACTCGTTGGTTTGTTAAAATTTGTTAGCAGCCATGGTGTGGGTGGCAAAACGTTTTGGTGTTCCATTGGCAAAAGAAAAAACGGAAGGTCCTCGTACTGTATTGAGTTTTTTGGGAATACTGATTGATGCGGACAGAATGGAGTGTCGATTGCCTGAGGATAAATTGTCATTGCTCTGGCAGGAGGTCGAGCGAATCGGTAAATTGCGCAAGGTGATATTGAAGGAGCTGCAGTCGCTGTTAGGGAGATTGAACTTTGCGTGTAGGATTATGCCTATGGGCAGAATATTTTGTCGCAGGTATTCAAGGGCAACAGCAGGTGTGCGGGCATCGCATCATTTTATTTGTTTGAATAGAGAGCACAGAGAGGATTTGTTGGTGAGGAAGCGTTTTTTGGTCAATTACAATGGCAAGTCATTGATTCAGCAGGAGTTTTTGAACAGCTTTGATTGTGAGATTTACACGGACGCTGCTGGCGGTTTTGGCTATGGGGCCTTTTGTAAGGGAAAGTGGAGCGTTGGAAAATGGCCTGATTCGTGGAAGGAGAGGGGTCTTACAAAGAATCTTGCTCTTCTGGAATTATTCCCAATTGTAGTCGTCGCGGTTTCGATATGGGGTGAGTTTTTCTTGAATCGGAGAGTCGGGTTTCACTGCGATAACATGGGTGTGGTGGCGGTGATTAACAGCTTGTCAGTTTCGTCTCCTCCGGTTATTAAGCTAGTCAGGGAACTGGTACTCCGGTGTTTGGAGTTAAATGCGTGGATTTCGGCGATGCATGTGCCAAGTGTGCAAAATTCCATAGCGGATGCTTTGTCTCGTTTCCAGTGGGAGCGTTTTCGGGCTCTGGCACCAGAGGCAGAAGTCGCAGGAGTGGAATGCCCTTCGCAGTTGTGGCAGCTGGTTACGGATGAGCTGGAAGATTGATCCAGGATTCAGTTTAGAGTTCAACCTGGTCTTCTTACGAGGCATCGTGGCGTGTATGGCAAAGCTGGGTGTCTCATTCTTGGCATATGCAGCAGATTAGGACTTATTATAAGTGAAAGGAGGACTTTATACTAACCAGACAGCAGACAGCAGATGGCGATAGTGTGTAAAGTTATATGCTTGCTGTAATGTAGGGAGGGAAGCTCTCAATTGTTGGTTGTTTTTACTTCCTGTTTTTTTTTTTCTTTCCTGAATGTGTTATGTCAGCAGCACACGGACTGTGTGACACTGAATTGTATCTCATGTTTATCCAGTATGAAGTAAATACTGTTTATTCAAGATATCTTGCTGATTGAAGCTCTCGTAAGTACCGTGGTGACTGTAAGAAGATGCACTCTGCGACAGGTTATGGGCCCAGACACTACAGGCCTGCACTACAAGCCCAGGCTGCAGGATCCCGGTTTATAACCCCAGATAACGGAGCACACAGATAAGCTCTGTAAACAGAAGGAAATAAATCCAGATACAGAGTGACAGAGGAATTCATGATCCCAGGAGCTGGATATACTTACAGAGAATTCAACACAGGCAGGACATACAGGAACTATCAAGAAGAAAAAAACAGTAGAATATCTTCAGTACAACTCTCTAAACAAGTAAGACTATATAAAGATGATGAGTAACACAGAACTGAAATTCACAGTAGCTAAACTGAATAGTGAAAATGATCAGTTATGGAAATTCAAAGTAGAGATGTTGTTATCTAAGGATGATTTATGGGAAGTAATTGTTACAGAATGACCAGATCAAGATAATCAGACATGAGATAAGAAGAATAGACAAGCGAAAGCCTCCATTAGCTTATTAGTGGATGATGCTCAATTAATACATATAAGAAATGAAGAAACAGCGAAAGGAATGTGGGAAGCCTTAAGAAAACTGTATGAAAGACCTAGCTTGAATCATAAATTATTTTTATTAAGAAATCTTTACAGTATGAGATTGAGTGCAAATGACGACATGCAGAAGCACATATTCTCAATGATGGAAGTGATATCACAGCTAAGATCTATTGGTTAAGACATTAAAGAAAGTCATGTAGTAGCTATATTATTGTGCAGTTTACCAGATTCGTATACAGCCTTGATAAATGCCCTTGAGACGAGACCAGAAACTGACATTACATTAGATTTTGTGAAAACAAGACTAATAGATGAATATCAGAGAAGAAAAGAACAAAGAAATGATTCTTCTACTGAAAAGGACAGTGAAAACGCTCTTAAAGCTGCAGAATTTAAAAAACCCTATAATAAAGAGACAAGAGAATGCTTCAGATGTAAGAAAAAAGGTCATTTAAAGAAAGACTGTACCATATGGAAAGCAGAACAACAAAAATTACAACATAAAAAGCATACACAGAAAGTAAAAAACACAATTTCCGATTCAAGTGAGAATAATTGGAATGGCACATTTAAAATAACAGACAAGAAATCATCACTTGGTTGGTTTATTGATTCAGGAGCAATGAGTCATATGACAAGTGACAAGAATTTCTTTACTGATCTTGATTTAGATAAGAAAGAAGCCATTTATCTTGCAGATGGAAGCAAAATAACCGCAGAAGGTATCAGACAAGGTATGCTAAATTGTTCAAACAAGTTCGGACAAGATTCAAAGATACTTGTACAGGATGTGTTGTATGTTCCAAAATTGGAAGGCGGATTATTATCTGTGAAACGTTTAACAGCAAAAGGACTTACAGTAAAACAATGAGTGTGCAATTATTGCAGGAAACAAGGTGATAACCAAAGTCAAGGCAGATGAACAATTATATCATTTTGACACACCAAAGGAACAGATGAAGGTATGTACACATGATCACAAAAACTGTATTCACATGTGGCATAGACGTCTAGGACATAGACACCCTGACAGTATTATGGAACTACAGAGAAAAGAATTGACAAAATATTTAAAGATATCAGATTGCTCAATTACCGTAAGATGTGAATGTTGTATAAAATCCAAAGCCACAAGGATATCTATTCCAAAAGAAAGTGAGATGAAAAGCGAAAGACAACTTGATTTGGTGCATACTGACATATGTGGACCCATGAAAGTGACTACATCAGGAGGCAATAGATACATGTTGACTTTTATAGATGACTACTCAAGATACACAGTCACATACTTAATTAAAAACAAAAGTGAAGTTTTTGATAGACTTGTAGACTATGTAACAAGATCAAGTAACAAATTTCAAAGGAAGCCAATTGTCATCAGAAGTGATAATGGAGGTGAAATTACAGGTCACAGAATAGAAGACTACTTAAGACAAAATGGAATAGAACACCAGAAAACTGTTCCATACACACCTGAACAAAATGGAGTAGCAGAAAGGAAAAACAGAACTCTAACAGAAATGATAAGATGTATGCTGACGGATTCCAAACTACCAGAGAAATATTGGGGTGAGGCAGCAATGACAGCTACATATCTACAGAACCGCCTTTTTCCAGAAAACTGACGAAAACTCCATATGAACTGTGGCAAGGTATGAAACCAAGTGTCAATCATTTAAAAGTTTTTGGATGTAAAGTTTTTATATTCATTCCAACAGAAATATGTTCCAAACTTCAAAACAGATCCATGGAAGGAATATTTGTTGGATATAGTGAAAATTGCAAAGGATATAGAATCCTAGATCCCTAAACAGACAGAGTTACGGTGAGTAACAGTGTGACATTCATTGAAGATTTAAATGAAGACATTATGATTTCAGTTGAAACAAAAAATGAGAAAAACAATAGTGACATAACTGAAGAAATATCTGATGATAAAGAAGTAGAAATTAATGAAGAACAAAATACTGAAAGTGAAGAATCACAACTACAAACAGACACAGAACCAAGACGTTCAATGAGAGAGAACAAAGGAAAACCACCAAAACGTCTCTCATACAAGACAAGCATAAGAAAAATCTATGAGCCTACCTCCTGGGAAGACATACCTAAACTTCCTGAAGAAGAAGCTAATAAATGGATAGAAGCAACAGAAACAGAACAGCTAAACGGTATTCTCAAAAATATGGAGAAGACTATGATGAGATATTTGCTCCAGTTGTCAAACACACTACAATAAGAACTTTACTTACAGTTGCAGCAATGAAACAGATGGAACTGAGACATCTGGATGTAAAGACAGCTTTTCTGAATGGAGATTTAACAGAAGACATTTACATGGAACAACCTCCAGGATTCAAAGATGAAAGATATCCAAACAAAGTATGCAAACTACAGAAAAACATATATGGTTTAAAGCAAGCAGCTAAAGCGTGGAATGACAAAATCACGGAAGTACTTACAAATGAAAAATTTCAAAGAAGCAAAGCTGATCCATGCTTATACACAAAAAGGCTGATTAATAGATGGATTTATGTACTCATATATGTAGACGACATTTCGATTTGTTTTAAACAAGAAAGGGATAAAGAAAACATTCTAAAAATCCTGAAGCAACATTTCGAAATCAAAGACTTGGGAAATTTAAAACAGTGCCTAGGAATACAGGTAGAAAGAGACAAGAAGATGGAAGTTTCCTACTGAATCAAAATCACATGATTCAAGACATAACAGAAAAATTTGGATTAAAGGATGCAAAAACAGTGAAGTCTCCAATGTCTCAAAGAGATGAACAGTGAAAAAAATATGCTACCAAATAATGAAGAATACAGAACAGCAATAGGAAAACTACTGTATCTAGCGACCGTTACAAGACCAGACATCGCAGCAGTAGGAATCCTGAGTAGAAAGTTATCAAAACCAAATAAAGCTGATTGGAATGCCGTGAAGAGAGTAATGCGTTATTTGAAAGGAACTAGCTATGTTAAGCTGAAATTACCCACAAGTGAAAATTGCATTTTAACAGGATATGTTGATGCAGATTGTGCTGGCGATCCAACTGACAGAAGATCTACCAGTGGACATATTTTTTTTCTCTTAGGTGGACCAATAAGTTGGACAAGTAAGAAACAGTCAATTGTGACACTTTCTTCAACAGAAGCAGAATATGTTGCCGCAGCACATGCGAGTCAAGAAGTACTGTGGTTAAGACAATTGTTGACAGAATTAGGACAACCACAGTTGGAGCCAACAAAACTGAAAGAGGACAATCAAGGATGTCTTGTTCTTGCTCAGATGGAAAGAGTCAATCCAAGAACCAAGCATATTGATGTGAAATATCATTTCTTGAGAGATCATCAGGAACAAGGAGTCTTGAAGTTAGAGTATTGTCCTACTGAAGAAATGACAGCAGACATCTTCACGAAGGCGTTGAATGCTGATAAACACCAGAGACTAATAAAAAAGTTGGGTTTGATTGAATAAGTTCTTACTGTTGAGAAAGGGTGTTGGCATATGCAACAGATTAGGACTTATTATAAGTGAAAGGAGGACTTTATACTAACCAGACAGCAGATGGCGATAGTGTGTAAAGTTATATGAGTGCTGTAATGTGGAGAGGGAAGCTCTCAATTGTTGGTTGTTTTTACTTCCTGTTTTTTTTTTTCTTTCCTGAATGTGTTATGTCAGCAGCACACGGACTGTGTGACACGGAATTGTATCTCATGTTTATCCAGTATGAAGTAAATACTGTTTACTCAAGATATCTTGCTGATTGAAGCTCTCCTAAGTACAGTGGTGACTGTAAGAAGATGCACTCTGCGACACTCATTGGGGGGCGGTAGAGAGTGATGAGGATATAACCCAGGTGGTTTTGTTTTTAGTTGGTAAGGCTGCTGGGGTGGTCAGCATCTAGAATCAGTAAATTTATTGCCGGGCTTGCATTTGGTTTCAAATTGCAGGGATTGTGTGACTTTACAAAATCCTTTTTAGTTAAGCAGGCACTTAGAGGTTTTCGGAAAGGTAGCAGGATTTTGGATAAGCGTAGGCCAGTCTCGTTTGGTATGTTGGAAAGGTTAGGTGTTGTTTTGGAAAGGATTTGTAGTTCTACTTTCGAGGTGGCACTATTTAAGTTAGCTTTTTCCTTAGCTTTTTTCGGGGCAATGAGAGTAGGTGAATTGGTCGCCCCCAGTAGGAACAGGTCGGGAGGTTTATTAGCTGAAGACATGAGCTGCTGGACCAGGGGTATCGATTTTTGGATTAGACGTGCAAAGACCGATCAGTTGGGCAGAGGTAAGCGCGTTGTGTTAGGTAGAGTGGACGGGGCGTTGATGTGTCCAATGAGGTGCTTGGAGGCATATTGGCAACTGTAGTCAGGGAGAGCCGGCCCACTTTTATGTCACTGTGACGGGACATTCCTGTCCAGATTTCAGTTTATAGCTGTCCTTAAAAAGGGGGTGCAGGAGTTGGGCCTTAGCCCTGATATGTATGGTTCACATTCTTTTAGGATTGGCGCAGCGTCGGAGGCTGATAGTCGTGGCTTGGGGGCAGAGGTGATAAAGCGGATTGGCAGGTGGAGTTTGGATCGTCATTTGACGTATGTTCGGCGTTAAATACCGCAGGTTTTTGTTATTTGCGAGTTGTTGAATATGCTTGTTGTTATTCTTTTAGGTGGCGTTTATGGGAGGGAACGATTTTGGGGCTAGGCCCGTGAGAGAGTTGATTCGGGATATCCGTTTTGATTTTTTGAGGTTGTGGACTTCGTTTTCGGGGGTACTGACAGTTTGGTCAGATATAGTGCCTAGGAAAAAATGGCAGGCGGCCAGATCGGTAAAAGGGATAAATAGGGCACGAGTTAAGTTAAATAGGGCCGTGTCCAGTTTTGTGTCAAGAAATGGGGGGATAGGTGTTAGGCACTTTGAGTTGGAATCTGGGGTTGGTAATTTCTGGTTGGAGGACGGTGTTCATCTGAATGCAATCGGTATCGATCTTTGGGCCCTGGCAATACAGGAGGGGATTGAAAGGGCATTGGTGGCTTTGGGGCACTCACGAGCCTAAGGTTTCAGGGCTGTTCGTGGTTGGTGGGGGGTGGGGTTCTTGGAGTTGGTACTGAATTGTCGGTTGAAGGAATTGGGAAAATTCCAGGTAGTTTAAATTAAGTGGGGGGTGATCAGGCAGTCGGTTCTGGGCTCTGGACGGTGTTTTACCTGGGAGCTTTCAGTTGGTTTGTCTTTCACGGACTGTGGAAGTTTGGTGCCCTCGAGCTGGTGGTGCACGGCTCAGGGGAACATGGCGTTTGATTGCTTATAGTTTATTTTAAAGCCAGATCTTTTAGCTCCAAGAACCCTTCCTCCATATTTATATTTATTTTATTGTTAATTTGATTGTTATTGTTGTTTGTTAATAAAATGGCCGCTGTGGCCAAAATTATCCAAAAGTATAACTGGTTGTTGTGTTTTTATTTTGGGACAGGATCACGGGATCCTTGGGGTAAGGTGGGAGAAGGTAAGCCATTAGGTAAGAAACCATATTGGCCGTACCGGGTCATGACTGAAACTTTGGTTGAAAATTGGAGAAGTGGTTATGTGATGCTGCTGGTGATTAAATAAATAAATGAGAAATCCAAGAATCTTGATAAAAGGAATGTAATGTGGTTTATTCTCAATGCATTTCAATGTCTAGCCAATGTCTTTTCTTATGGTTCTCCTGATGAAGAAGTCGAACAAGTTGAAACACGTTGAAAATAAACTGCACTGCATTCCTTTTATAAAAATTCTTGGTTTCATCTTTTATTTATTTATTTAATTACCAGCAGCCCCTCTGCTTCTCCAATTTTTAATCAGCTTTATAAGTTGGATTCTCCAACCAGCAGAGAAGCCGCAGCTGTGTATAGTATTTAGCCCTCATAGAAGTTGTTGCTTCCTCACAACTCAACCAGGTGAGTAGTAACGCATCTATCTGGAAAATGCCCTATATGCCTTTTTAGCTTCTCATCAAGACTAAAAGTGTTGCATTCTTAGTCCACAGGTTAGGTTTTCCAAACAAACTTGTGCAATGTCTTCTACATCCCATCAAGCAAGATTATGCAGAGTACCGAGCTAATTAACTTTCATATATATAGATCAGGGCCCAACTCTTTAGTAGCACAGAAACATTACAAAAATGGTAGCCCTGTAAAGGTGGAGAAGATGGCTAACACCTCCTTTGAAGACCCCTGTTGCTGTAATGTGTGTAAAATGTATTGTATTGCATGTTTTTATCCTCCTGGAGCCTGTGTTTCCTGTTAACCAGGGGTGACAGGGTTAACTGTAGGGCTGGCCCATAGTTAGGGAGGAGTAATAGGCACCGGTATGGCAGTTCCTGTTTTGATAGTTGTTAGTGAGCAAGAGACAAGAAAGGACACCCTCAGAGGAAGGTTCATCACCGGTTTGTGTGTGGCAGCAAAGACAAGGAAAGGGAGCAAGTTTCAGCAAGAATTCTACAGTGGCAGCAGTCCCTAATAGCAGACAAGTTGGGACTCTTAATAACTGGAAAAGCTAAAGGAAGCAGTGGTGTTAGCTAGACCTGGAGATCAGCCGTGAAGTCATACGGGGTAGGGCATGTTGATAAGGTGGTAGCTAATGAGAGCGCCCTTACACTATTTCACAAGAGTGCAGCTAGGGTGCAGTGGTCACAGTGAAACATTGACCCTTGTGGCCCTGTACTAAGAAGATGGAATTACCCAATTTGTCCTGTTGTTCCTCAGCAATAATGATCACAAGTATTGTGCCGCCGTCCATAACCATTAAGAATGTATGTGCCTCTGTATTTCACAGAAGAAAACAGCAAGCTTTATTACTGCTACCCACTGTACATAACTTTTATTGTTATTAAAAAAATACTTTATTTTTAAAACTTGTCTGGGTTCTTCACTGTAAGTTTAAAAGGGTCTGGTTCAGCAAAAATGATGCCAGAACTGAACCTGATGGTATCCACAGCAGCAACACAACCCTTGGGCCCCTATGTAAGGTGTTTAGGAGCACAAATATAGATGTTGGTGCAAATCCACTTTACAGCCCCTATATTGAATTTTAGAGTGCATCTGTAGAGCAAAGTTTAGAAAAAATGTTCTCTCCTAAAAGCACGAGAAGATTATCTCCATAATACGGCATCCAGCGAATGTGCCATGCCAAGGTATAGGCATGTAGATGAACAATAGCATCCAATACACTTTTATGGGTACCAGTAATAGAGTTTTTATTGGGTGTGACACCCCGTTACAGAAATATTATTTACTATTTCAGGTTGTACAGTATATTCCCCGCTGTCTATCATTACTCAAGCACTTGCGCCTATGCAGTTAGGTATGCAATATAGCACTTATTACTGACTTTTTCAAGTGTAGTACAATGACTAAAGTGGGACATATTAGGCAATAAATTTGTGTTAAATGGGAAAATGCACCTGGTTAGATGTGCCCATCAGATTTCCACTGGTAGTTGTTAGTGGTCTAAAGATATACTAATTCAGAGCAAGGGTGGTGTTGTGTCCTTTAAAGAGGTTGTCCAGGCTTGGGACTTAAGTCTACAGTCACTCTATGTGACTTAGGAGCTGGAAGTCATGTGACCACATGTACGCAATTTGCATGCTTCCGGCCACATTCCAACTAGACGTGTCTGGCTTCACTCAATTTATTTGTATAAATGTATTTGTCTAGTCGGCAAGTGACCGCATGTACGCAAATTGCATATTTGTGGTTAAGTGCCCGCCGGCTTTCAGCGCTGGAGAATTGTGACAGCGCACACTTAGAGTGACTGCAGACTTGAGCTCCAAGCCTGGACAACCTCTTTAAAGAGTTATTGTACTAAGATGTTGCTGACACAGCTGAGTCAGATAGCAGGGTTTCTGTTTCCACTGTAGGGGACAGACATATGTAGATGGATAGCTTATCAGATAGAGGAAAGTTGTGGATTTGAGCAGTAAAATGACTGTGTCAAATCCAGCTAGTAGTGGGGGAGTGAGTAGCAATCGCACTATATAGGGTGCACTAACCCAAAGCTATAGAGGTCTACAGAGTAGCAGCGCAATAAGCTCCAGCCTGCACTTCTTTCAGTTTAGTTTGTCCCAAGTGGGGGACACTAGCCCACCAGCATGAGAGTAGAACAATAAGTAGGTGAGGACTGCCACCAGATAGGAGAGCATTGAGGGTTATTCCTGTGAGTGAATCTGACATATACAGCAGGTCTGGTCTCACATGCAGCAAGTTCTCTTTCAGACGCCAGTGATTTTTCTAGCATGCAAAAAACGTTCTGATTGTCATCAGTGTTTGGTTCATGTGTCAGTTTTTACCATCATTGTTTCATCAGTGATTTTCTCATATGCTTAAAAAAAGATCAGGCTTCTCCTACACGTTACAATATTAATCACGGATCGCACAAGGATTACACAGAGTGCCCTGTAGTGATTTTCACCAACCCATAGACTTGTATGTGTGATTTTGATCTGTGACTTGGACCGAAAAACAGTCATGTTTAAGTGTTTTTTTGTAGACCAGTTGGACATGGGAACGCCCACACAGACTATAATGGGTGAGTAAAACTGAAAACATGGGGAAGCACACCTGTTGTTATAAGTATAATGTGTAGGTGCACATTCACACTGTGGCCACAGACAAACACAACCAAGAATAAAAACAATGAAGTAAGTAGATAAATAGTAATAGTACATGTAAAAATCATAGGGTACTTAGTTGACACTTGTTTGATCAAAGAAGCGTAAAAGCCATCCCACCATGACAAGGTGTACCCATTCAGGATGGTCCCTAACTCAGGTGTCTCACCTCGCTATGTACCAGCTGTCTCAAAATAGATGGGGGCAGAGAAGGACCTGGACCTGACTGTTTTACACCTGCCTGCAGAAAGCTGAATAGATAAAGTGCATAGCCCAAAGTGGTATAGAGGGCAAACCCTCATATGCACAGTGTATAAGGAACCAACTGAAGCAAAGCCGAAATCATGGGCCAGCACACTTGTTGGTATAGGTGTAATGTGAACATGCTATAATGGGTAAGTGTTGCAAGGGCAAGCCCACTGCTCACCTCTGTTCAAACTCTACCAATAAAAGGCCATTGTATCCTATAGGTAAAGAGGCACTCCACCACCGATACAACCCATGCATCAACCCTTTATATGCCATATTAGTGCTCTGTACAATATTGAGACTGTACGCATCCATCATACAGATCTGTGTTTCATCTAAGCAATCTGGAAATTAAAACGTTAAAACAAAATACTAATATGGAGTTCAAGCCCACCAATTTTTTTTACTCTATCATTTCCACAGTGCATAGCTTAGAAATGACAGTAATACAGACATGTCCATTACCACTTGAAAGAAAAACATGATTGCTGCATTGTTTTCAACATTTACAATGCAAAATTTGGTAAAGCTATACCTGCCTCCAAGGAGTTCAGAAACACCCAGGAAGACTACCAAGATGCCTATTTCAGGGCATGCTAGGTCCTTTCCTTTTTGCAGTCAGTTTGCAGGATAGCGCCTGCAAAATTGGAACTGTTAGTAATTATGTTGCTGGCAGTCCGATCAGTACTTGTATTTTGTCCGATCATTACCTGCACAAGTGATTTCCAACGTGTGTCAATGTTGGCTTGATATGTTCTGCTGGGTTTGATGACCTTAAAAAGTTATCCAGATTAAAGTGGTGATAATGAATGCGCTGCTTGTATGAGATGATTTTATAATTCCTTCAGAGGAGTTTGTACATGCTCTTTATGTGCGGTCTCTAACCTTGAGGGCTTCATAAC
Organism: Phyllobates terribilis; assembly: GCF_046119375.1. NCBI lineage: Eukaryota > Metazoa > Chordata > Amphibia > Anura > Dendrobatidae > Phyllobates > Phyllobates terribilis. The sequence continues at coordinate 168,380,630 of NW_027362763.1, forward strand.
AGGTGAAAAATGTTGCATAAAATCATGTGTTTTTCACACTCTAATAAATGTCCCTGAAACCTCAGCACAATATATTAAATTCAGAATAGGCTACACGACATGAATTCAATGTTATTTTTCTATTTGGAGTCCCATCTTCCAGATTGATGAATAATGTATGATGTGATATATTTTCCCTATTTTCTAAAAATAAAGAGTTTTCACCTGGAAACAAATATTATCCTCACTACATAGATTTCACCACTTTTATGATTTGTAAGACTTTCTTGTCATTTGTGTAGAATTTAATCAAGAGTATGTTTAAAATCAATGGCAAACCATTAGACATTTCTATTTACTGTAGATTAGAGAAATTCACAATCTATTTTTCTTTATAGTATTGAAATAAACGTTCACACAGCCGTATTTTAGGTCCAAATGCTGCCTGTGGAAACAACAGACCTCACACGGACAGCTCTCGGACCAATGTAATTCAATAGGGCTGTTTAAATGTCCGTGTGAATAAAAACGCAGCATGCACCAGTCTGTGTTTTCTTTATGGGTGCACAAAAAAAATTGTTTCCCATGTGAATCAACCATATAGCATCTGATTATTATGGATTCATTTCCATTCTTAAAGGGAGTCTGTAAGCAGTTTTTTGCTATTTATACTGAAAGCCGTATAATATAAAGCAAGAGAGCCTGATTCCAGGGATGTACAAGCGATGCATCGCTTGTGTATCACTTTTTCTTCTTGGTTAGTATTCTTTTGATACATGATGCAGCACCCCCTTCCTCATTTTGGGTTGTCCACCCGCTTCTCCTGCTTTGCATTGGTTCCAGGGATGAGTCATTTACACTGAAGCTTGCTGTAGTTTCAATACAATCAGTGTTTTATCAGTAGGAGATTATCACTATATGACTAGGTCTCATGTGCAGACCAATAATATATAAGGACCAAGCTCAATTTATGAAAAAAAGGTGCCAGGAACACAACTTACTAGACAAGATATAATAAGATTCCGGTACTCTCAATAAATGTAGAAAGTCAATAGTTGTGATACAAAAGTAGATGCTTTAATTGATTCTCCAATATAGTTGCTCATCTAGTTGCCCAACGTTTCAACCCCACCGGGGTTTTCATCAGGGACTTCAGATAAGCTTGAAACCAGAGCATAAACATAAACACAGATATATGTGATATTAGATAATAAAATAAATAAAGTATGGTGAGTCATACAACAATATTAGACAAGATGATACCTATATTAGGAAAATTTCATGTTGACGAAGAAAGAGAATGGGAAGGAAAAAGAGGAAGGAAAAAAAGGGGGGGAGGGAAAAAAAGGGGGGGGGGATACCAAAATGGGTCCACTTAGGACGTGGGATGGAAGAATCTGGGAATAAAAAAAGGGGCTTAATAGTATTGGGGGTACCTAGTTGGTAGAATCTTGTAAGCTCCGTTTTGGGGAGTCCTCCAATGTAGCGTGATGTAAACCGGCAATAGATGTGTGGTCACTGCATTCTGAGGTCACTGCATTCTGAGTCTTCTATCCTTTGGATTACGATATCGGAGAGAGAGTGAGACACAGGACAGGATGTGTGTCAAACAAGCTCTAAACTTTATTATAAAGCATGGGTTTTATATCCACCCTGAAGGCAGGAAACGGATTTACCATATATGGTTTGATTATTTAATTTTAGCACACAAAGACTAACTTCTATTCTCGTGCTTGTGTTGAAACATTCAATCGGACACATTGAATTAGACACATTAAATCAGATACATTCTGATGACTGGCAAGGACGCATTATTGATTCAAGAAGGAACATTCATAGCTGGTGTTTATCTTTTGACCTAAAGTAACTTTCAGACTTATATAGCATAGATGGGGCTTTTGACTTGAGGGGCCTCATCTTCTGCTATAACATTCCATCCTTTTGTTCCTTCATTTATCAATACGAATCTCTATGTTTTCTTTTAGTACAACGCTGAATACACATTAGAAAAAGCTTAAAAACCAAATAAACCGCAAGACACATTAGTAAAACCTGTAAAATAGCTTGCACTATACCAGCCAACCACCCACCGATACCTTTAAACCAATTTGCGGGATTTAGAAAGGAAAATCTCTGTGTGGAATTATTGGCCAAAGTATCTGAACAGTTCACCTAAAAGTTTATCTCTTCCCATGAGACTGGAACAGCGAGAAAGGGTATGCTAGTGGATGTCACAGGGGCATGTGTACATATCCAACAGGTAGCAATGGTCTGGTTTTGCTCCTTTAGTCCATCGATTAGAGCAAGATGGTGTCTAATGAATCTATTGTCATCTCCATCCATGGTGCCTAACGTAGTCCATGCACCTGTGGTCGCAAGGATGCAGGTAAGTATAAACAATGTCATCATTCTTTGTCCGCTGGTTCTCCTAGTATCTTTTTGCAATGGGATGCGTGGATCCAGGTCTCTTTTCCCTCTAGCTTAACGGCTGTACTTGTGGTCAGCAGAACTTGAAAGGGTCCGTCAAACCGTGGATCTAGGCTTTTCCTCACGTGTCTTTTTATAACCACCCAGTCTCCAGGTTGCAGCGTATGGCTGCTAGTGTCTTGATCTGGATCTGGAAGAGAACTGAAGACATTATCATGTACTTGCTTAATCTTTTTGTGTAAAGCCCTTACGTAGGAACTTAGCACATGGTTGTTCATTTCTAATGCTTGCGGATAGAAACACCCTAGGCTGGGTACGTTGCCAAACATTATCTCATATGGAGAGAGTCCAGTCTTTTTATTGGGCGTATATCTTACTGAAAACAGAGCAAGCGGTAAACAATCCGGCCATGGTTTTCCTGTCTCAGACATGGCTTTCTGAATTTTTAATTTCAATGTCCCATTCAGTCTTTCCACTTTACCACTACTTTGCGGGTGATATGGGGTGTGGAATGCTTGTTGAATTCCTAGAGCTGACATGACTTCATTCATTATTTCACCTGTGAAGTGTGTACCTCTGTCATTCTCAATTACCTCTGGTACCCCATACCTGCAGACCACCTCCGCAAGCAGTTTCTTTGCGGTTGCCGCAGCCGTGGCTTTGGCAATCGGGAAAGCCTCTGGCCATCCTGAGAACAAATCAATACAGACCAACACATATTCCCATGAACCTAGCTTTGGCAGCTGAATATAATCAATTTGCAGTCTCTGGAATGGATAGAGGGGCCGGGGGGTGTGTTTGAGTGGTGTTTTAACTACTCTACCCTGATTATGTGTAGCACATATCATGCACCCTTGTATCAGGCTTTCAATACAGGTGGAGAATCCTGGTGCCACCCAATGTTTCTGCATCACACTCATCACACCCGTTTTAGATTGGTGTGTCGGCCCATGTAGTATCTGGGCAGCTGCTGGGTACAGTGCCCTTGGAAGGCATCATCGTGTCCCTTTCCCCCATACCCCATTTGCTTCATTCAGGCATGCACCTTCCTTTAACCACTTATCAACCTTATCCTGCATTTGGGATAAGATGTCCTCCGACACAAAGGGGTTTTTAGGGGCACTTAGCTGACGTACTGTTGACCCTTGTTGCGGCTTGCAGGCTGCTGTTTTTGCCGCTGCATCTGCCATCGCGTTTCCTCTGCTTACCTGGTCGGTGCATCTGGTATGTGCTCTTACCTTTATGACAGCTACTTGTTTGGGTAGTTGTAGCGCATCAATTAACTGCTGGACCGCATCAGCATTCTTAATGGGGTGTCCTGCTGCCGTCAGGAAACCTCTTGACTTCCATATTGGACCAAAATCATGCGATATACCGAATGCGTACCTAGAATCTGTGTAAATGTTAACAATACTACCTTCCGCTAGTTTACAGGCCTCGGTTAGGGCCCTAAGTTCGGCCTCTTGAGCCGATTGGTGTGGGAGCATTGGTTCTGCCTTGATTACTGCATTGAAGGAGACAACTGCATATCCAGTATGGAAAGTACCTGAATCGTCCTGATGACGGGATCCATCTACAAAAAATTCAAAATCTGCATTTTGTAATTCATGTTCAAATACAGTAGGTAAACCTGCCGTTTCTTGTGCCATCATTTGTACACAGTCATGAGGAACTTCCTCTCTTGGATCTTCATTAAAAAGCACAGTACCTGACCCCTCCTTTAGATCCGAGAGAGGTAACAAAGTTGCTGGATTCAGGGTAGTACACCTCTGTAAAGAAACATTGGGAGGCATTAACAGTGCACATTGTAACCTAAGATGACGTGCTGCTTAGAGGTGAGCGGGTTGCACTTGGTTCAATATAGTGTAGACATCATGAGGTGTTAGAACGGTGAGCGGATGATCTAGAACAATGTCTGCGGATTTATAGAGTAATAGTCCAACAGCATGCAGAGCACGTACGCAGGATGGTGCACCTCTGGCTACCGCGTCTAATCTGCCACTAAAATAGGCAACAGATCTCTGATTATCACCGTGTGTTTGAGTTAAAACTCCTGCTGCATGTCCAGCTTGTTCATGAAGGTACAGAGTAAATGGGAGCTCATAATTAGGGGTACCCAAAGCTGGAGCGGCCAAAATACGTTTTTTGAGAGAATAAAAACAGTCTATTGCCTCTGGTGTTAGTACAAAAGGTGTTGGAGTAAGACAGTCATAGAGGGGCTGCATTAAAACAGAGACGGCATGAATCCACTGTCTGCAATAGGAGACCAGTCCAAGAAAAGTTCTGAGGGCTGCAACATTAATGGGGACGGTGAATGCCTGTACTGCTTGTTTACGTGCATTTGTTAAATGACGAGCTCCTGGTGTAATGCAATGTCCCAAATAGGTGACTGAAGATTTACAAAACTGAAGCTTATCTTTCGATGCCTTGCAGCCAGCGTGATAGAGAAACAACATAAGTGATATAGTTGCACTATGACATTGTTTCCTGGAGTGGGCACAAATGAGCAGGTCATTGACATATTGCAGAACAACGATATGTGGTTCAGACCATCCCTCCAGTATTTCCTGCAGACTTGCAGTGTACATTGTGGGTGAATCCTGGGCACCCTGTGGCAACACTGTCCATGTATATTGACTACCCTGGAACGTGAAAGCAAACAAGTACTGGCAGTCAAGATGTAATGGTACACTGAAAAATGCATTTGCCAAATCGACCACTGAAAAACAAAGAGAGTTAGAAGGTATCTGTGACAGGAGAGTATGCGGGTTGGGCACAACTGGTGTTAGAAGTTCTGTGGCTTTGTTAACCAACCGAAGGTCATGGACCATTCTATATGCGGCTGGTTGTCCTGGCACGCTCTTTTTCTTTACTGGGAACAGGGGAGTGTTGCAAGGGGACTGGGTTTTGACTAGGACTACCCTCTGAAGTAATTTTTGGGCTTGCTGGGCTATGGCATTCTCCTGAGCCGAGCTAAGGGGATACTGCCTCTGTTGGGGTAAGATTGCTCCTGGTTTTAATTTTACCATTACTGGTTGAACTCTTAACCTACCAACATCTGATTTGTCTGAGGCCCAAAAATCATGTGGTACAGCATGCTCCAATATCGGGGGAAACTCATTTGTCTCTTCTATGCTGGCAATATCTAGTGACATAATTTTGCAAAGGGTACTTGGTTTTAAACCTGGGGTCATGGTGACAGTGCCATCGGGATGATATTCAATATGTGCTTGTAATTGGGACAACACATCTTTTCCCAAAAGGCTACATTGGCCTCGGGGCGATACCATGAGCTGGCTATGTACAGTAGCTCCTTGAATTTGCAGGGGAATTTTTTTAGTGACAGGAAGCAAGACAGACGGGGAATTGAAGGGGGTGGCAATGACATGATGAGAAAAATCAGTGTCAGTGTATGGCCAATCACCTTGCGTAATTACTGAATTGTCGGCTCCCGTATCTACTTGGAAATCGATTTCATGTCCCCCTGGTAGGTTCACCTGCACTATACAACTGGGAGTTGGGGGTAAGGAGATGAGGGGGTTCATGTGCAAGCTACCCTCATCCTATGGGGGCGTTGTTTGGTCAGCTGGAGGACCCGTACTCTGAGCATTTGGATATGGGTTGGTCCTACAGTCCTTTCTAAAATGTCCTGGCTTTTTACATCCGTAACACAGTTTCTGTCCTCCTCCTTCAGTCCGTCCTCTGCCTCTGTTGTTTCTGGGGGTCTTCTCTACTATATGTATTCTGGCAGCTCTTTTTGCCTGCGCTATGTCATGTTGTGCCCCCTGAGCTATTCTAGCTAAATCTTCTGCCTTCACTGATCTCCAGTCCGGTCTACTTGCTTTTACCTTCTCTGCAATCTCTTTCTTTAGTCCATTCATGAAAGCACTTGCTAATACCCTCTCACTAGTATTATTCCCGGGGTTGAACCCCATTTCTGACCAGGTTTTCTTTAGTGCATAGAAATAATCCTTAGGATCTTCCTCCTTCCCCTGCACTCTATCTTCTAGTGTAACTTGCTTTTCTGCTTGCCTGTCTTGACATGCTTTTACCAACGCTGCTGCGAATAGGACTCCAGCTGCTGCATCATTAGATTCTGCATCTACGGGTCCGGTCCTATTGGCATACTGTTTTTTTGTCTCATCTATCAACCTATCATAGCGGGCTTCATCTGCCAATTTTCCCTTAATTACCCCCTGCAGATCTATTCTAGTGGCATGGTACGTATCCTGTATGGTGGTGATCATTCTAGCGAAACCCATAGGGGACTGGGATGGGTCTGGCAGCTGGAAGATCAGTGCCAACTGCTCTGAAGGACTCCATGGTCTATACATTAACATTGTACGAGCTTCCTGACCTGGAACCACTGCATCCCCCCCTGCTGCTGCTGCTGCTCCCGGTGCTCCTGGCACAACTACCGTCCTCATTGGGAATTGTCTAGCTGGGTGGGGTCTCGGTCCTCCACATGCCACACAGATGTCTACTGTCAAGGGGTTCTGCTGTCCACATCTGGGGCAAACCCAACATTTAGGTTCCTGGGAATTCTGATACTGGGGTGGGGGTGACGTCGGGAGCGGACAGGGAGGAAAATCTGTCATTCCAGTTTTTGTCAGTCTGTAACGTCCGTCTCCTAGTTCTTCAATCTTTCCTTCAAAATAAGCGCATGCATTCATCCATACATCTACTGTCCCTAACAGACCCTTATCTTTCAGCCATCCATGATAGGAGTTAAAGAAGGATTTCCATTTCTCTCCGTTCATCTCTCCATTCTCATTCATTCCCGCTTTACACAATATTTTGTCAATTCCAATCAGTGCCTGTTTCCCTTCTCTGCGTACTACTAAGTCTTTGGCTATAATGCCTTCCTTGGCATTTTGGTTCCCCATTTTTTCAGTTCTCCTCACCTAGAAGAGACTCCTCAGTCACTTAGACAATGGTCACTTAGACAATGGGCCACAAAGGTTTCTGAACCATTCCACTACTAGCCTCTCTAGGACTTATACGCCAGCCAGAAAAACAGACCAAAAACATCAATCCCGGGACACATCCACAACACAATCATTGGATCCATACTTTCATTCTTAAATTCTCCAAAGGATAGAAGGCAGGACTGTCAATTTATCTGAGGGAGATTCTACTGGTTCAAAGGGACCTGAGCCAGACAACAATCTGTTGAATTACCTGGGGAGCCGACCGCTCGGGGGTGAGGGAGTCTCTTCTATGCAGTGATATAATTAGGTAGAATATAACAGTTATTCATACCTCAGCGCTGCATATATCACCAACAGAGAGCTTCACTCGTCCCATGTCTCGGACCGGTCGAGCACCCTTGGGTAGATTAACTCAAGGTCCCTGTTTGAGGAGCCAGCTGTGGTCACTGCATTCTGAGTCTTCTATCCTTTGGATTACGATATCGGAGAGAGAGTGAGACACAGGACATGATGTGTGTCAAACAAGCTCTAAACTTTATTACAAAGCATGGGTTTTATATCCACCCTGAAGGCAGGAAACGGATTTACCATATATGGTTTGATTATTTAATTTTAGCACACAAAGACTAACTTCTATTCTCGTGCTTGTGTTGAAACATTCAATCGGACACATTGAATTAGACACATTAAATTAGATACATTCTGATGACTGGCAAGGACACATTATTGATTCAAGAAGGAACATTCATAGCTGGTGTTTTTCTTTTGACCTAAAGTAACTTTCAGACTTATATAGCATAGATGGGGCTTTTGACTTGAGGGGCCTCATATTCTGCTTTAACAGATGCTATATGTTGATAGTGGAAAAGGATATTAGCACCTGAGCTACATATAATGGGGAATACAGGGCACAGAGGGGGTAATAACCTCTGAGCAGTAATATAGAAGGTAAGTGCTAGGGGTTCAATATAATAAGAGGGTCCAATCATGAAAAAGGTACATACCTAGGTGTAGCAAGTTATCCCTGTTGTAGGTGGCGTAGAGCTATACGAGGTAATAAGCTGTAGCGTGGTTAATATCGGCAACGGATGCTGTTAACTAACAGTGGAAATGAATGTTAACTTCAGACTCTAATACAATGCACATTCTAGTATACAGGGGGTGTACTGACCTTTTAGTAGCAGTATCTAATGTAGCAAGGGGGTAAGCGCTAAGGGTTCTGTTCCCTTAGATATAGGGATTGTGTACCTGTTGTCAAAGAAATATCCAAATAAAAGTGATGACCTGACTAGTGTTGAGCCACCCCCGTAGTGTTCGAGTTCGGTTCGGTTCGTCGAACTGTTCGTCGAACACCTTCGAACACCGTTAAAACCAATGGCAGGCAAACAAAAACACATAGAAACACATAGAAAACACCTTCAAAGGTGTCCAAAAGCTGACAAACTGCTCAGAAGACACAACTAACACATGGAAAAGTGACAAGTACATATAGTCATGCGAAAAGAAAAGAGGTGGAGGAGTAAAAGGAGGGGGAGACACAGATATAGGCATGTCATGCCCTTCTAAAATCCAAAAAGTGAGAAGCCGACACGTTCAGTCCGCTCCTGCCCGTGCCACCTCCGCGTCGCCGGGTTTGTGCCAGAGCCGCGGTGAACCCTGATGGCCAGCCCCCCTCTCCCAATACTGGTGCCTGTCCGCTGGTGGGTCGAGCGAGCCCCCCTGTGGTGGAGGCAGCTCTAAGCTTTTTAATTTAAATTGTCTCTCTAATTTGAATGAATACACTTTAAATCCATTTACAAGGATCTATTGGAGGGCAAGTCTCATGCCAGCAGCCGCGTAATTCCAGCTCCAGTAGCGTCCACTAAAGCTGCTGCAGTTAAAAAGCTTTTATAAGGATCGAGCTTGGCTGTCCACCGCAAGGCATCCTACTGCCAGTCCCAGCCCCTATGCCTTGGGGTGCCTCCTGATGCTCTTCACTGAGTATCCCGTGGTCCCGAAGCATTTCCTTTGAAAAAATTAAGTGTCCAAACTACAGGTGGTGTAGCTTGCTTAACAGCCGGGATAATCCGCTGACTAGCAGACACTGCTACTAGGCACAAAGTATTTCCTGGGCTAGATGCAGTTAAAAATTTGTAATTAGATACTCTCGTTGGATGCTGAGAAAGCATTCCATAGAGTCTCCTGGCACGCCATATATGATTCTCTTAAAAAGCTTGGGGTAGGGGTCTAGGGGACCCTTTTATAGCCAAAATCACGGCCCTGTATCGCAATACGTCACCTAGGCTGAAGATAAATGGAACTGTAGCACCCTGAGGGCTCGGTTGCTACAGAGGTATTGCACCTCACCCAGAGGTGTGATATCTCACTCTCAGGTAAGGATGTAGTGTGGATCAGGACCTGACACCTGCATGCATTACACCACATTGCCGTGGGGCAGGGCGACCAATATGCCCCTGAGATGGGCACGACAGTCCCTGTCCCTGGCTGGAGTGGGGGGAGGGAACACTGAGGAAGGGGAACCCTGTAGTGCAGGAGCAGGGAGGAAGCAGTTCCTGGGTGCATTGAGAAGGGAGTATAAAAGGTGGGCACCATCTTAGTTCAGTGCAGAGAAGTCTGAGCAGAAGTGGCAGGGAGCAGGGGCTCTGCATGAGCTCTGCTCCGGAGGCGGGCCTAGTAACAGAGGCCCAGGCCTGGAAGAGGGAGAAGGAAGGAAGAGGAGCAGAGAAGGATCCAGGAACGAGGAACGAAGGGATCCCAGGGGTGCGGACGGGCGAGTCGCCACCGCACGCCCGAATCCACCTGCGTGGAGGGGTCAGGCCAAAGGGGGAGACCGGTCCCCGAAACTAGTGGAGGCAGGAAACGACCCTCAGCTAGAAACAGGAGGCTGTGACATTTTATGTGGCGCAGCCCCTCGCTACACCCGCTAGGAAGGCACCACATAGGGTCAGGGAAACTGGCGCCAAGTTTACCAAGAGGAGGCCCGAGGCAGCCGGACAGAAGGGTTGGTAATAAAGGCAAGACAAAGGACACACAAAGGGGGTCCTGTGAAGCGCTCCAAAGTTATCTGGGAGTTGTCTGAGCCCCTCACCTGGTGAGCACAGTACGACGTGGGCAGCCGTTACCTGCAGACGTGGTCTGGATAATAAGAACTGTGAGTAAAGGCCCTGGACTGCATCACTGACTCCGTGTCGTTACTGCTGCTGCCCTGCACCATCACCCCCATCCTCCGCATACACTGCCCTGAGGCTATACTCCTCCCGTGGGGAGTTATGCTACGCTCTGCTGCACCCACATCACTAGCCTCAGCGGTCTGCCCTGGAGCGGCGGTTCACTCTGACCGCAATCCACGGGTGGCGTAGTCGGACATTTAAACATCAAAACCACATAAATAGTTCCGCCACTGGTTTGACCGCCCTGAGCCACGGAACCGGGTCGCCGCCACGGGGACTACAACCACCAGCATCCACCAAAAAGGGTCCGGCTCCGGGTGTCCCAAGGCCCAGGGGGCGCGTCAGAACATTTTCATCACCTTTCACAATCACCAATGGGACAAGGCAGGGATGTTCTCTGTCCCCTCTCTTATACATCCTAGTGACGGAGCACCTGCTCTCATCAATTCGCCATAACCCCAATATTAGGTGGATTGAGGTGGGAGGCACCGAGTACAAGTGCTCTCTATTTGCTGATGATGTCCTAGTATATATCACTCAATCACATATATCCATCCATGCTGTTATGGCTGAAATAGATCACTTTGTTACATGGTCAAATTTTAAAATCAATGCAGCGAAGTCTGAGGCCCTCGATGTCTCCCTCCCCAAATCCATATAGGATTCCATCCAGTCCAACTTTCCCTTTGCCTGGCCCTCACAGGGTATCAAATACTTAGGAATTCCTATTCATAGAGACCTCTCCCATCTATGTTATCTTAATTTTGGGCCCTTTATTGAACAACTCCATACAGACCACGGTTGGCAAGTTAGAACTGTAAGATTCACTACGTGAACCACTGGTGTTTTGTGGAAAAGCACATGTACACTGTGTTCCAAATTATTATGCAAAAAGTGTTTAGGAGTGATAAGGGAAGAATTTGTTTGTTTGTCAGTTAAACTCATTGATGGTGATGTGTGTCAGGGCTCTTTATATCACTGTAAGCAATTGCAGACACCTGTGCTAATTAGTTTGGCAGGTGTGTCCAATGAAAGGCAAGACTACTTAAGAAGGCTGTCTCACATTATTAAGCAGCCTAAATTTTCTGCCAAAATGGGAAAGAAAAAGGATGTGTCGGCTGCTGAGAAGCAACAAATTGTGGAGTGTTTAGGTCAAGGCATGACTACAATCAACATTGTGCGATGATCAGGATGAAGTGTCTTGGCAATCAAGAAGTATGTAGCTGATTCACAGTACACACGTGTGCGTGCTGATAAGGGCAAATTGAGGACTCTTTCCTACAGGCAATTACGTCAGGTTGAAAGAGCAGCGGCAAAAAAGCCTTGTCATAGCAGCAGACATGTTTTTGAAGCTGCTGGTGCCTCCAACGTCCCCCAAACAACAAGATGCAGGGTCCTTCAGAGGTTTGCAGCTGTGCATACGCCATCCTGTCGACCTCCTCTATCCACTTCACACAAGCAGAAACGGCTCCAGTGGGCCAAACATTACATGAAGACTGATTTCAAAACTGTTTTGTTCACGGATGAGTGCCGTGCAGCGCTCGATGGTCCAGATGGATGGAGTGGAGGATGGCTGGTTGATGGACACCCCACGCAAACACGGCTACAGCGCCAACAAGGAGGAGGTGGAGTAATGTTTTGGGCTGGAATCATGGGGAGAGAGATTGTCGGCCCCTTTAGGATCCCTGAAGGCGCTAAAGATGAACTCCATAATGTATGTGGATTTTCTCAAACAGCACTTCCTGCCATGGTTCAAGAAGAAGAACCGTGTATTTCACAGCAAGATCATTTTTTTGCATGATAATGCACCATCTCATGCTGCACATAAAACATCTGCATCTCTGGCTGATATGGGCATAAAAGGGGACAAACTTATGGTGTGACCCCCTTGCTCCCCTGACCTCTACCCCATTCAGAACCTTTGGAGCATCATTAAAAGGAGTGTCTATGATGGCGGGAGGCAGTTCACATCTAAGCAACAGCTCTGGGAGGGAATTCTGTCCTCATGCAAAACAATTGAAGCAGAAACCATCCAAAACCTGACAAATTCAATGGACGAGAGAGTTCAGAAGCTCCTTTCGAACAAGGGGTCCTATGTGAAAATGTAACATCACCTAGAATAAAGTTTTGAGTTGAAAACTGTTTGATTTCAGTTTCTAACAACCTGCTAATGCTTATAATTTCAAAAATGACCATTTTTTTGGTCTTTATTAAAATGAAAAGGTTGATCGAAAAGTTTGGGGGATCTAAGAGTGTGGCAACCCAGTAGTCATGATTACTTCGAATTCTGACAATATGAGGGTAATGCTGCAGGTAGTGCAGCAAGAAGGCACTTATGTGTCTTGCGCATCTCGGAGCCCCAAAATTATTTTCCGGGCTAGATGCAGCTAAAAATTATTATTAATTTTGAATCTGGTGGAGCTTAGTATAGATGGCCTAATAGAATCAGTGCTGCACACTGCTACAAAGCCCAAATTATTTTCCAGCCAAGATACAGATAAACATGATTAGTAATTTTAAATCTGGTGGAGCTTATTATAGATGGCCTAATAGAATCAGTGCTGCACACTGCTACAAAGCCCAAATTATTTTCCAGCCAAGATACAGATAAACATGATTAGTAATTTGAAAGCTTAAAACGGTTGGTAGGGTGATTTTAACCAATCATCAAGCTTTTACTCTCCCCAGGATGACACAGGGGTAGAAAAGTCGTTTCGGATCCATGATTTGTTCATCTTTATGAACGTGAGTCTGTCTACATTATCAGTGGAGAGCCGCGTGCGCTTATCTGTCAGCATACCACCAGCAGCGCTGAACACACGTTCAGACAGAACGCTGGCTGCGGGGCATGACAAGATCTCCAAGGCGTAAGTGGCTAGCTCCGGCCATTTATCCAGATTGGAAGCCCAAAAAGAGCAAGGGTCCAGTGACACAGTCATGGCTTCAATGTTTACTTGGAGATACTCCTGTACCATCGTCTCTAGGCGTTGACTATGTGTCAGACTTCTTGTCTCCTGTGGCCTTGCAAAGGATGGGCTAAAAAAGTGGTGAAATGATTCCGCAAAATTGATGTTACCAGCAGATACTGTGGTTCTGTTACGGTTTGAGTGCTGAACACTTGACGGTCCCACGGTTGGCAAGTTGGAACTGTGAGATTCACTACGTGCACCACTGGTATTTTGTGGAAAAGCACATGTAAGATTCTGCAACAGTCTCTGCTGATACTCCTGCATGCGTGCATCCCTTTCTATGGCAGGAATAATTTCTGCAAATTTACTTTTGTACCGGGGATCTAACAGTGTGGCAACCCAGTAGTCAGGATTATTTCTAATTCTCACAATTCGAGGGTCATGTTGCAGGTAGTGCAGCAAGAAGGCACTCATGTGTGTTGCGCATCCAGGAGCACCAAGTCCCTGTTGTGTTGGTGGCGAGGTAACAATCATGCTTCCTTCCTCTGTCCTCTCCCCCCAACCTCGCACAACAGAAATGTGATCAAGGTCTCCCTCATCTGATGAGTCTTCCATCAGTTCGTCCTCCACTTCTTCCTGGGCTCCTGCACCTTCCTCACTAGTTTGGCTGCTACCATGCGCCCTGGTAAAACCATCTCCCCCACCCTCACATGCCTGCCGCCTTGGTGCTGCCGACCGTCTGGACCTTGCAGATGTTAGCCCTTCCGCATACAACTCCTCCTCCTCTACTTCCTCCACCTCCTCTTGTGCCACCACCTGACTCCGAATTCTGTTTAACATGTGCTCCAGCATGTAAATCACCGGAATAGTCATGCTGATAATGGCATCGTCAGCACTAAACATCTTCGTCGCCATTTCAAAACTGCAGAAGGTTGCATAGGTCCCTGATCTGAGACCACTCCTCCAGCGTGATTTGCCCCACCTCTGGATCTCGTTGGCCCAGGCTATACGTCAGAACGTATTGCACCAGGGCTTGTCGGTGCTGCCACAGTCGCTGCAACATGTGCAGAGTTGAATTCCACCGGGTAGGCACATCGCATTTTAGCCGGTGAAGTGGCAGGCCCAACGACTTCTGTAGAGATGTAAGTCGCTGAGCTGCGGGATGCGAACGGCGGAAGTGAGCACACAGCGACCGTGCCCTCTGCAGAAGGCCATCTAGTCTGGGATAGTGGGCTAAAAATTGCTGGACAACCAGGTTCAACACGTGAGCCATACAAGGCACGTGTGTGACATTGCCCCGGCGAAGGGCCGCACCCAGGTTTGCAGCATTGTCGCACACGGCCTTCCCTGGTTTCAGGTCCAGTGGAGACAACCATTCATGAAATTGGTTCTCCAGAGCTGACCACAACTCCTCAGCTGTGTGACTCACATTTCCCAGACATTTCAATGTAAAAACCGCCTGATGACGTTGAGCCCTACTGCCAGCATAGTAAGGAGGTGTGCAGGATCCCTTCTGCGCAGTTAGAAAGCTTGTAGCATGACCAGACAGGCTTTGGGTGCAGGTGGAAGACCGAGAGGAGGTTGAGGAGGCAGAAGCAGTGGAGGAACTTTGACATAAAGAGGATTGACGCACAACTCGTGGGGACGGCAAGACTTGGACAGCAGCCCCTTGTCCTGCTGTCACCATAGTTACCTAGTGCCCAGTCAGCGACATGTAACGCCCCTGTCCATGCCTACTCGTCCAAGTGTCTGTGGTGAAATGCACCCTGTCACACACAGAGTTTCTCAAAGAAGCGGTGATATTGTGTGCGACATGCTGGTGGAGCGCAGGCACACCTTTCTTTGAGAAGTAGTGCCGACTGGGCATGTGGTACTGGGGCACTGCGACGGACATAAGGTCTCGAAAATCCTCTGTGTCCACCAGGCGGAAAGGCAGCATTTCTGTAGCCAAGAGCTTGCAGATGGTGAAATTCAACCTCTTAGCTTTCTCATGGCTAGGAGGAAATGGTCTTTTACTTGTCCACATCTGAGGGACCGAGGGCTGGCTATTGTGCTTAGACGGTGTTGATAATGGTGTCCCCGGCAAACTGCCGGTCTGTGAGGAAGATGCAGGCGGACATGTTAGGTTGCCTTGATCCAAAGGTGGTGCTATCGATGTCGGACAGCGCTCAACACCAGCTGGTGTTACCACCTCCAAAGAAAATGATGACCTGCCAATCACGCTGGCTGTTGCGGGTAAAGAGGTGGCAGGTCTGCGCCCCAAAACAGGTGTGACTGCTGTCCCCCCAGTCACAGAGGATGAAGAGGCCGCGGATGCACAAGATATGGCAGACGGTGGTTGGCCCGTCCGGCTAGGCCGCATTGTAGCACACTGAGCTTCCCACTGCAACTTATGCTTCATGTCCATGTGCCGGTTCATGCATGAAGTACTCAAACTATGTATTTTTTGGCCTCTACTTAGCTTTTGCTGACAAATGTTACAGATAACACGAGTTGGGTCATCTTTATCGATCTGAAAAAATGCCCAGGCTATGCAAGGCTTAGCACTCATGCGACCTGAAGAGCCACCACGACTTGTGGTGAGAGGCAGAGTTGTGTTTGAGGATGCAGTTGTTGACGTGCTTCCAGTACTACGTCTCTGTCCAGGAAGGCGCAACCTGACCTCGTCGTCACTAGCATCTTCCTCCACCTCCTCTGCTGACCTCATCTCTTGGCTGACTGTAGGTTGACAGTAAGTGGGATCTCCAACCTCATCATCATCACCCTGTGCGTTATCACACCCGTCGTCCTCAGAGCCAACCTGTTCCTGCCCTGACAAAAAACTAAAGTTGTCGCTCCAATCAGGTATTTGAGTCTTATCATCGTCTTCCTCATTGTCTCCACCAACAGGAGTTACAGTTTGGGAATGAGGGTCTACATTATGGTCAGAACCTTCTGCGTCTGGTCCTGGATCCGACTCATAAAGATTCTAGGCATCAGTGCAGATCATTTCCTCGTCTGGATTCACAGAAGCGCTGGAGTCAACCTCTGATTCCCAGGCTATAGTATGAGTAAACAGCTCTGCAGACTCAACCATCTGTCCTACCTCATACTCAGACGGGCAGCTGGAGATTTGGGAGCTGTGAGGAAGCAAGTGCGATTGGGGTGACACCTTTGAGGACTGGAGTATTTGTGATGTTGAAGTTGATGTGGAGGAGAGCCCACTTAAAGGAGCACTTGATATCCATTGAAGCACCTGCTGTTTTTGTGCCTCATCTGGAATTTGTAGCGATTGGCGTGGCCGTAAGAAAGGGATCTTATCACATTGTCCGCTAAAAGAAGTAGACATTTTAGTTTGGCTGGAAGATGGTCTTTCTTCTGCAGATGTTACTGTTGCTTTAACACCTACCCCACGGACACAACCTTTTTTCCCCTTCCCAACACGCCTATTCCCCTTTCCACCAGCAGCAGGCCTTTTTCCACTCATTTTGGTGGTTAACTAATTCACAACTCTGGAGTTGTTTGCACAAAAAAACAATGGATGGGAACCGAGCAGAGCTGAGTGGCCAAACTGTGGTATTAGGCAAAAACTATTGGCTGGGTTAGATGCAGAAAAAAATTATATTCAATTTGCAACCTGATGGAGGTCAGTATAGATGGACTAATAGAACAAGTCCCACACACAGCTAGAAACCCAAATACTTTTTCAGAGGTAGATGCAGAAAATTTTTTTATTCAGTTTGCAACCTGATGGAGGTCTGTATAGATGGATTAATAGAACAAGTCCCACACACAGCTACAAGCCCAATATTTTTTCAGAGGTAGATGCAGAAAAAAAATATATTCAGTTTGCAACCTGATGGAGGTCAGTATAGATGGACTAATAGAGAAAGTCCCACACACTGCTAGAAGGCCAAATATTTTTTCAGAGCTAGATGCAGACAAAAAATTATTTTGAATTTGCAACCTGATGGAGGTCAGTATAGGTGGACTAATAGAACAAGTCCCACACACTGCTAGAAGGCCAAATATTTTTTCAGAGCTAGATGCAGAAAAAAATTATATTCAGTTTGCAACCTGATGGAGGTCTGTATAGATGGATTAATAGAACAAGTCCCACACACAGCTAGAAGCCCAAATATTTTTTCAGAGGTAGATGCAGATAAAAATTATTTTTAATTTGCAACCTGATGGAGGTCAGTATAGATGGACTAATAGAGAAAGTCCCACACACTGCTAGAAGGCCAAATATTTTTTCAGAGCTAGATGCAGATAAAAATTATTTTTAATTTGCAACCTGATGGAGGTCAGTATAGATGGACTAATAGAGAAAGTCCCACACACTGCTAGAAGGCCAAATATTTTTTCAGAGCTAGATGCAGATAAAAATTATATTCAATTTGCAACCTGATGGAGGTCAGTATAGATGGACTAATAGAACAAGTCCCACACACAGCTAGAAGCCCAAATATTTTTTCAGAGGTACTGTAGATGCAGATAAAAATTATTTTTAATTTGCAACCTGATGGAGGTCAGTATAGATGGACTAATACAACAAGTCCCAGACACAGCTAGAAGCCCAATATTTTTTCAGAGGTAGATGCAGAAAAAAATATATTCAGTTTGCAACCTGATGGAGGTCAGTATAGATGGAGTAATAGAACAAGTCCCACACACAGCTAGAAGCCCAAATATTTTTTCAGAGGTAGATGCAGAAAAAAAATTTTTTTAATTTGCAACCTGATGGAGGTCAGTATAGATGGACTAATAGAGAAAGTCCCACACACTGCTAGAAGGCCAAATATTTTTTCAGAGCTACATGCAGATAAAAATTATATTCAATTTGCAACCTGATGGAGGTCAGTATAGATGGACTAATAGAGAAAGTCCCACACACTGCTAGAAGGCCAAATATTTTTTCAGAGCTAGATGCAGATAAAAATTGTATTCAATTTGCAACCTGATGGAGGTCAGTATAGATGGACTAATAGAACAAGTCCCACACACAGCTAGAAGCCCAAATATTTTTTCAGAGGAACTGTAGATGCAGATAAGAATTATTTTTAATTTGCAACCTGATGGAGGTCAGTATAGATGGACTAATAGAGAAAGTCCCACACACTGCTAGAAGGCCACATATTTTTTCAGAGGAAGATGCAGAAAAAAATATATTCAGTTTGCAACCTGATGGAGGTCTGTATAGATGGATTAATAGAACAAGTCCCACACACAGCTAGAAGCCCAATATTTTTTCAGAGGTAGATGCAGAAAAAATATATTCAGTTTGCAACCTGATGGAGGTCAGTATAGATGGACTAATACAACAAGTCCCACACACAGCTAGAAGCCCAATATTTTTTCAGAGGTAGATGCAGAAAAAAATATATTCAGTTTCCAACCTGATGGAGGTCTGTATAGATGGACTAATACAACAAGTCCCACACACAGCTAGAAGCCCAATATTTTTTCAGAGCTAGATGCAGAAAAAAATATATTCAGTTTGCAACCTGATGGAGGTCAGTATAGATGGACTAATACAACAAGTCCCACACATAGCTAGAAGCCCAATATTTTTTCAGAGGTAGATGCAGAAAAAAATATATTCAGTTTGCAACCTGATGGAGGTCAGTATAGATGGAGTAATAGAACAAGTCCCACACACAGCTAGAAGCCCAAATATTTTTTCAGAGGTAGATGCAGATAAAAATTATTTTTAATTTGCAACCTGATGGAGGTCTGTATAGATGGACTAATAGAGAAAGTCCCACACACTGCTAGAAGGCCAAATATTTTTTCAAAGCAAGATGCAGATAAAAATTATATTCAATTTGCAACCTGATGGAGGTCAGTATAGATGGACTAATAGAGAAAGTCCCACACACTGCTAGAAGGCCAAATATTTTTTCAGAGCTAGATGCAGATAAAAATTATATTCAATTTGCAACCTGATGGAGGTCAGTATAGATGGACTAATAGAACAAGTCCCACACACAGCTAGAAGCCCAAATATTTTTTCAGAGGTACTGTAGATGCAGATAAAAATTATTTTTAATTTGCAACCTGATGGAGGTCAGTATAGATGGACTAATAGAGAAAGTCCCACACACTGCTAGAAGGCCAAATATTTTTTCAGAGCTAGATGCAGAAAAAAATTATATTCAGTTTGCAACCTGATGGAGGTCAGTATAGATGGACTAATAGAGAAAGTCCCACACACTGCTAGAAGGCCACATATTTTTTCAGAGGTAGATGCAGAAAAAAATATATTCAGTTTGCAACCTGATGGAGGTCTGTATAGATGGATTAATAGAACAAGTCCCACACACAGCTAGAAGCCCAATATTTTTTCAGAGGTAGATGCAGAAAAAAATGTATTTAGTTTGCAACCTGATGGAGGTCTGTATAGATGGATTAATAGAACAAGTCCCACACACAGCTAGAAGCCCAATATTTTTTCAGAGGTAGATGCAGAAAAAAATATATTCAGTTTGCAACCTGATGAAGGTCAGTATAGATGGACTAATACAACAAGTCCTACACACAGCTAGAAGCCCAATATTTTTCAGAGGTAGATGCAGAAAAAAATATATTCAGTTTGCAACCTGATGGAGGTCTGTATAGATGGATTAATAGAACAAGTCCCACACACAGCTGGAAGCCCAATATTTTTTCAGAGGTAGATGCAGAAAAAAATATATTCAGTTTGCAACCTGATGGAGGTCAGTATAGATGGACTAATACAACAAGTCCCACACACAGCTAGAAGCCCAATATTTTTTCAGAGCTAGATGCAGATAAAAATTATATTCAATTTGCAACCTGATGGAGTTCAGTATAGATGTACTAATAGAACAAGTCCCACACACAGCTAGAAGCCCAAATTTTTTTTCAGAGGTACTGTAGATGCAGATAAAAATTATTTTTAATTTGCAACCTGATGGAGGTCAGTATAGATGGACTAATACAACAAGTCACACACACAGCTAGAAGCCCAATATTTTTTCAGAGGTAGATGCAGAAAAAAATATATTCAGTTTGCAACCTGATGGAGGTCAGTATAGATGGAGTAATAGAACAAGTCCCACACACAGCTAGAAGCCCAAATATTTTTTCAGAGGTAGATGCAGATAAAAATTATTTTTAATTTGCAACCTGATGGAGGTCAGTATAGATGGACTATTAGAGAAAGTCCCACACACTGCTAGAAGGCCAAATATTTTTACAGAGCTAGATGCAGATAAAAATTATATTCAATTTGCAACCTGATGGAGATCAGTATAGATGGACTAATAGAACAAGTCCCACACACAGCTAGAAGCCCAAATATTTTTTCAGAGGTACTGTAGATGCAGATAAAAATTATTTTTAATTTGCAACCTGATGGAGGTCAGTATAGATGGACTAATACAACAAGTCCCACACACAGCTAGAAGCCCAATATTTTTTCAGAGGTAGATGCAGAAAAAAATATATTCAGTTTGCAACCTGATGGAGGTCAGTATAGATGGAGTAATAGAACAAGTCCCACACACAGCTAGAAGCCCAAATATTTTTTCAGAGGTAGATGCAGATAAAAATTATTTTTAATTTGCAACCTGATGGAGGTCTGTATAGATGGACTAATAGAGAAAGTCCCACACACTGCTAGAAGGCCAAATATTTTTTTAGAGCTAGATGCAGAAAAAAATTATATTCAGTTTGCAACCTGATGGAGGTCAGTATAGATGGACTAATAGACAAAGTCCCACACACTGCTAGAAGGCCACATATTTTTTCAGAGGTAGATGCAGAAAAAAATATATTCAGTTTGCAACCTGATGGAGGTCTGTATAGATGGATTAATAGAACAAGTCCCACACACAGCTAGAAGCCCAATATTTTTTCAGAGGTAGATGCAGAAAAAAATATATTCAGTTTGCAACCTGATGGAGGTCAGTATAGATGGACTAATACAACAAGTAACACACACAGCTAGAAGCCCAATATTTTTTCAGAGGTAGATGCAGAAAAAAATATATTCAGTTTGCAACCTGATGGAGGTCTGTATAGTTGGATTAATAGAACAAGTCTCACACACAGCTAGAAGCCCAGTATTTTTTCAGAGGTAGATGCAGAAAAAAATATATT
Organism: Phyllobates terribilis; assembly: GCF_046119375.1. NCBI lineage: Eukaryota > Metazoa > Chordata > Amphibia > Anura > Dendrobatidae > Phyllobates > Phyllobates terribilis. The sequence goes on from NW_027362763.1 coordinate 168,402,152, forward strand.
CAGTTTGCAACCTGATGGAGGTCAGTATAGATGGACTAATACAACAAGTCCCACACACAGCTAGAAGCCCAATATTTTTCAGAGGTAGATGCAGAAAAAAATATATTCAGTTTGGAACCTGATGGAGGTCTGTATAGATTGATTAATAGAACAAGTCCCACACACAGCTAGAAGCCCAATATTTTTTCAGAGGTAGATGAAGAAAAAAATATATTCAGTTTGCAACCTGATGGAGGTCAGTATAGATGGACTAATACAACAAGTCCCACACACAGCTAGAAGCCCAATATTTTTTCAGAGCTAGATGAAGATAAAAATTATATTCAATTTGCAACCTGATGGAGGTCAGTATAGATGGACTAATACAAGTCCCACACACAGCTAGAAGCCCAAATTTTTTTTCAGAGGTACTGTAGATGCAGATAAAAATTATTTTTAATTTGCAACCTGATGGAGGTCAGTATAGATGGACTAATACAACAAGTCCCACACACAGCTAGAAGCCCAATATTTTTTCAGAGCTAGATGCAGAAAAAAATATATTCAGTTTGCAACCTGATGGAGGTCAGTATAGATGGACTAATACAACAAGTCCCACACATAGCTAGAAGCCCAATATTTTTTCAGAGGTAGATGCAGAAAAAAATATATTCAGTTTGCAACCTGATGGAGGTCAGTATAGATGGAGTAATAGAACAAGTCCCACACACAGCTAGAAGCCCAAATATTTTTTCAGAGGTAGATGCAGATAAAAATTATTTTTAATTTGCAACCTGATGGAGGTCTGTATAGATGGACTAATAGAGAAAGTCCCACACACTGCTAGAAGGCCAAATATTTTTTCAAAGCAAGATGCAGATAAAAATTATATTCAATTTGCAACCTGATGGAGGTCAGTATAGATGGACTAATAGAGAAAGTCCCACACACTGCTAGAAGGCCAAATTTTTTTTCAGAGCTAGATGCAGATAAAAATTATATTCAATTTGCAACCTGATGGAGGTCAGTATAGATGGACTAATAGAACAAGTCCCACACACAGCTAGAAGCCCAAATATTTTTTCAGAGGTACTGTAGATGCAGATAAAAATTATTTTTAATTTGCAACCTGATGGAGGTCAGTATAGATGGACTAATAGAGAAAGTCCCACACACTGCTAGAAGGCCAAATATTTTTTCAGAGCTAGATGCAGAAAAAAATTATATTCAGTTTGCAACCTGATGGAGGTCAGTATAGATGGACTAATAGAGAAAGTCCCACACACTGCTAGAAGGCCACATATTTTTTCAGAGGTAGATGCAGAAAAAAATATATTCAGTTTGCAACCTGATGGAGGTCTGTATAGATGGATTAATAGAACAAGTCCCACACACAGCTAGAAGCCCAATATTTTTTCAGAGGTAGATGCAGAAAAAAATATATTCAGTTTGCAACCTGATGGAGGTCTGTATAGATGGATTAATAGAACAAGTCCCACACACAGCTAGAAGCCCAATATTTTTTCAGAGGTAGATGCAGAAAAAAATATATTCAGTCTGCAACCTGATGAAGGTCAGTATAGATGGACTAATACAACAAGTCCCACACACAGCTAGAAGCCCAATATTTTTCAGAGGTAGATGCAGAAAAAAATATATTCAGTTTGCAACCTGATGGAGGTCTGTATAGATGGATTAATAGAACAAGTCCCACACACAGCTGGAAGCCCAATATTTTTTCAGAGGTAGATGCAGAAAAAAATATATTCAGTTTGCAACCTGATGGAGGTCAGTATAGATGGACTAATACAACAAGTCCCACACACAGCTAGAAGCCCAATATTTTTTCAGAGCTAGATGCAGATAAAAATTATATTCAATTTGCAACCTGATGGAGTTCAGTATAGATGTACTAATAGAACAAGTCCCACACACAGCTAGAAGCCCAAATTTTTTTTCAGAGGTACTGTAGATGCAGATAAAAATTATTTTTAATTTGCAACCTGATGGAGGTCAGTATAGATGGACTAATACAACAAGTCACACACACAGCTAGAAGCCCAATATTTTTTCAGAGGTAGATGCAGAAAAAAATATATTCAGTTTGCAACCTGATGGAGGTCAGTATAGATGGAGTAATAGAACAAGTCCCACACACAGCTAGAAGCCCAAATATTTTTTCAGAGGTAGATGCAGATAAAAATTATTTTTAATTTGCAACCTGATGGAGGTCAGTATAGATGGACTAATAGAGAAAGTCCCACACACTGCTAGAAGGCCAAATATTTTTACAGAGCTAGATGCAGATAAAAATTATATTCAATTTGCAACCTGATGGAGGTCAGTATAGATGGACTAATAGAACAAGTCCCACACACAGCTAGAAGCCCAAATATTTTTTCAGAGGTACTGTAGATGCAGATAAAAATTATTTTTAATTTGCAACCTGATGGAGGTCAGTATAGATGGACTAATACAACAAGTCCCACACACAGCTAGAAGCCCAATATTTTTTCAGAGGTAGATGCAGAAAAAAATATATTCAGTTTGCAACCTGATGGAGGTCAGTATAGATGGAGTAATAGAACAAGTCCCACACACAGCTAGAAGCCCAAATATTTTTTCAGAGGTAGATGCAGATAAAAATTATTTTTAATTTGCAACCTGATGGAGGTCTGTATAGATGGACTAATAGAGAAAGTCCCACACACTGCTAGAAGGCCAAATATTTTTTTAGAGCTAGATGCAGAAAAAAATTATATTCAGTTTGCAACCTGATGGAGGTCAGTATAGATGGACTAATAGACAAAGTCCCACACACTGCTAGAAGGCCACATATTTTTTCAGAGGTAGATGCAGAAAAAAATATATTCAGTTTGCAACCTGATGGAGGTCTGTATAGATGGATTAATAGAACAAGTCCCACACACAGCTAGAAGCCCAATATTTTTTCAGAGGTAGATGCAGAAAAAAATATATTCAGTTTGCAACCTGATGGAGGTCAGTATAGATGGACTAATACAACAAGTAACACACACAGCTAGAAGCCCAATATTTTTTCAGAGGTAGATGCAGAAAAAAATATATTCAGTTTGCAACCTGATGGAGGTCTGTATAGTTGGATTAATAGAACAAGTCTCACACACAGCTAGAAGCCCAATATTTTTTCAGAGGTAGATGCAGAAAAAAATATATTCAGTTTGCAACCTGATGGAGGTCAGTATAGATGGACTAATACAACAAGTCCCACACACAGCTAGAAGCCCAATATTTTTCAGAGGTAGATGCAGAAAAAAATATATTCAGTTTGCAACCTGATGGAGGTCTGTATAGATTGATTAATAGAACAAGTCCCACACACAGCTAGAAGCCCAATATTTTTTCAGAGGTAGATGAAGAAAAAAATATATTCAGTTTGCAACCTGATGGAGGTCAGTATAGATGGACTAATACAAGTCCCACACACAGCTAGAAGCCCAAATTTTTTTTCAGAGGTACTGTAGATGCAGATAAAAATTATTTTTAATTTGCAACCTGATGGAGGTCAGTATAGATGGACTAATAGAGAAAGTCCCACACACTGCTAGAAGGCCAAATATTTTTTCAGAGCTAGATGCAGAAAAAATTATATTCAGTTTGCAACCTGATGGAGGTCAGTATAGATGTACTAATAGAGAAAGTCCCACACACTGCTAGAAGGCCACATATTTTTTCAGAGGTAGATGCAGAAAAAAATATATTTAGTTTGCAACCTGATGGAGGTCTGTATAGATGGATTAATAGAACAAGTCCCACACACAGCTAGAAGCCCAATATTTTTTCAGAGGTAGATGCAGAAAAAATATATTCAGTTTGCAACCTGATGGAGGTCAGTATAGATGGACTAATACAACAAGTCCCACACACTGCTAGAAGCCCAATATTTTTTCAGAGGTAGATGCAGAAAAAAATATATTCAGTTTGCAACCTGATGGAGGTCTGTATAGATGGATTAATAGAACAAGTCCCACACACTGCTAGAAGCCCAATATTTTTTCAGAGGTAGATGCAGAAAAAAATATATTCAGTTTGCAACCTGATGGAGGTCAGTATAGATGGACTAATACACCAAGTCCCACACACAGCTAGAAGCCCAATATTTTTTCAGAGGTAGATGCAGAAAAAATATATTCAGTTTGCAACCTGATGGAGGTCAGTATAGATGGAGTAATAGAACAAGTCCCACACACAGCTAGAAGCCCAAATATTTTTTCAGAGGTAGATGCAGATAAAAATTATTTTTAATTTGCAACCTGATGGAGGTCTGTATAGATGGACTAATAGAGAATGTCCCACACACTGCTAGAAGGCCAAATATTTTTTCAAAGCTAGATGCAGATAAAAATTATATTCAATTTGCAACCTGATGGAGGTCAGTATAGATGGACTAATAGAGAAAGTCCCACACACTGCTAGAAGGCCAAATATTTTTTCAGAGGTAGATGCAGATAAAAATTATATTCAATTTGCAACCTGATGGAGGTCAGTATAGATGGACTAATACAACAAGTCCCACACACAGCTAGAAGCCCAAATTTTTTTCAGAGGTACTGTAGATGCAGATAAAAATTATTTTTAATTTGCAACCTGATGGAGGTCAGTATAGATGGACTAATAGAGAAAGTCCCACACACTGCTAGAAGGCCAAATATTTTTTCAGAGCTAGATGCAGAAAAAAATTATATTCAGTTTGCAACCTGATGGAGGTCAGTATAGATGTACTAATAGAGAAAGTCCCACACACTGCTAGAAGGCCACATATTTTTTCAGAGGTAGATGCAGAAAAAAATATATTCAGTTTGCAACCTGATGGAGGTCTGTATAGATGGATTAATAGAACAAGTCCCACACACAGCTAGAAGCCCAATATTTTTTCAGAGGTAGATGCAGAAAAAATATATTCAGTTTGCAACCTGATGGAGGTCAGTATAGATGGACTAATACAACAAGTCCCACACACAGCTAGAAGTCCAATATTTTTTCAGAGGTAGATGCAGAAAAAAATATATTCAGTTTGCAACCTGATGGAGGTCTGTATAGATGGACTAATACAACAAGTCCCACACACAGCTAGAAGCCCAATATTTTTTCAGAGGTAGATGCAGAAAAAAATATATTCAGTTTGCAACCTGATGGAGGTCTGTATAGATGGACTAATACAACAAGTCCCACACACAGCTAGAAGCCCAATATTTTTTCAGAGCTAGATGCAGAAAAAGATATATTCAGTTTGCAACCTGATGGAGGTCAGTATAGATGGACTAATACAACAAGTCCCACACACAGCTAGAAGCCCAATATTTTTTCAGAGGTAGATGCAGAAAAAATATATTCAGTTTGCAACCTGATGGAGGTCAGTATAGATGGAGTAATAGAACAAGTCCCACACACAGCTAGAAGCCCAAATATTTTTTCAGAGGTAGATGCAGATAAAAATTATTTTTAATTTGCAACCTGATGGAGGTCTGTATAGATGGACTAATAGAGAAAGTCCCACACACTGCTAGAAGGCCAAATATTTTTTCAAAGCTAGATGCAGATAAAAATTATATTCAATTTGCAACCTGATGGAGGTCAGTATAGATGGACTAATAGAGAAAGTCCCACACACTGCTAGAAGGCCAAATATCTTTTCAGAGCTAGATGCAGATAAAAATTATATTCAATTTGCAACCTGATGGAGGTCAGTATAGATGGACTAATAGAACAAGTCCCACACACAGCTAGAAGCCCAAATATTTTTTCAGAGGTACTGTAGATGCAGCTAAAAATTATTTTTAATTTGCAACCTGATGGAGGTCAGTATAGATGGACTAATAGAGAAAGTCCCACACACTGCTAGAAGGCCCAATATTTTTTCAGAGGTAGATGCAGAAAAAATATATTCAGTTTGCAACCTGATGGAGGTCAGTATAGATGGACTAATACAACAAGTCCCACACACAGCTAGAAGCCCAATATTTTTTCAGAGGTAGATGCAGAAAAAAATATATTCAGTTTGCAACCTGATGGAGGTCAGTATAGATGGACTAATACAACAAGTCCCACACACAGCTAGAAGCCCAATATTTTTTCAGAGGTAGATGCAGAAAAAAATATATTCAGTTTGCAACCTGATGGAGGTCTGTATAGATGGATTAATAGAACAAGTCCCACACAATGCTAGAAGCCCAATATTTTTTCAGAGGTAGATGCAGAAAAAAATATATTCAGTTTGCAACCTGATGGAGGTCAGTATAGATGGACTAATACAACAAGTCCCACACACAGCTAGAAGCCCAATATTTTTTCAGAGGTAGATGCAGAAAAAAATATATTCAGTTTGCAACCTGATGGAGGTCAGTATAGATGGACTAATACAACAAGTCCCACACACAGCTAGAAGCCCAAATATTTTTTCAGAGGTAGATGCAGATAAAAATTATTTTTAATTTGCAACCTGATGGAGGTCTGTATAGATGGACTAATAGAGAAAGTCCCACACACTGCTAGAAGGCCAAATATTTTTTTAGAGCTAGATGCAGAAAAAAATTATATTCAGTTTGCAACCTGATGGAGGTCAGTATAGATGGACTAATAGACAAAGTCCCACACACTGCTAGAAGGCCACATATTTTTTCAGAGGTAGATGCAGAAAAAAATATATTCAGTTTGCAACCTGATGGAGGTCTGTATAGATGGATTAATAGAACAAGTCCCACACACAGCTAGAAGCCCAATATTTTTTCAGAGGTAGATGCAGAAAAAAATATATTCAGTTTGCAACCTGATGGAGGTCAGTATAGATGGACTAATACAACAAGTAACACACACAGCTAGAAGCCCAATATTTTTTCAGAGGAAGATGCAGAAAAAAATATATTCAGTTTGCAACCTGATGGAGGTCTGTATAGTTGGATTAATAGAACAAGTCTCACACACAGCTAGAAGCCCAATATTTTTTCAGAGGTAGATGCAGAAAAAAATATATTCAGTTTGCAACCTGATGGAGGTCAGTATAGATGGACTAATACAACAAGTCCCACACACAGCTAGAAGCCCAATATTTTTCAGAGGTAGATGCAGAAAAAAATATATTCAGTTTGCAACCTGATGGAGGTCTGTATAGATTGATTAATAGAACAAGTCCCACACACAGCTAGAAGCCCAATATTTTTTCAGAGGTAGATGAAGAAAAAAATATATTCAGTTTGCAACCTGATGGAGGTCAGTATAGATGGACTAATACAACAAGTCCCACACACAGCTAGAAGCCCAATATTTTTTCAGAGCTAGATGAAGATAAAAATTATATTCAATTTGCAACCTGATGGAGGTCAGTATAGATGGACTAATACAAGTCCCACACACAGCTAGAAGCCCAAATTTTTTTTCAGAGGTACTGTAGATGCAGATAAAAATTATTTTTAATTTGCAACCTGATGGAGGTCAGTATAGATGGACTAATAGAGAAAGTCCCACACACTGCTAGAAGGCCAAATATTTTTTCAGAGCTAGATGCAGAAAAAATTATATTCAGTTTGCAACCTGATGGAGGTCAGTATAGATGTACTAATAGAGAAAGTCCCACACACTGCTAGAAGGCCACATATTTTTTCAGAGGTAGATGCAGAAAAAAATATATTTAGTTTGCAACCTGATGGAGGTCTGTATAGATGGATTAATAGAACAAGTCCCACACACAGCTAGAAGCCCAATATTTTTTCAGAGGTAGATGCAGAAAAAATATATTCAGTTTGCAACCTGATGGAGGTCAGTATAGATGGACTAATACAACAAGTCCCACACACTGCTAGAAGCCCAATATTTTTTCAGAGGTAGATGCAGAAAAAAATATATTCAGTTTGCAACCTGATGGAGGTCTGTATAGATGGATTAATAGAACAAGTCCCACACACTGCTAGAAGCCCAATATTTTTTCAGAGGTAGATGCAGAAAAAAATATATTCAGTTTGCAACCTGATGGAGGTCAGTATAGATGGACTAATACACCAAGTCCCACACACAGCTAGAAGCCCAATATTTTTTCAGAGGTAGATGCAGAAAAAATATATTCAGTTTGCAACCTGATGGAGGTCAGTATAGATGGAGTAATAGAACAAGTCCCACACGCAGCTAGAAGCCCAAATATTTTTTCAGAGGTAGATGCAGATAAAAATTATTTTTAATTTGCAACCTGATGGAGGTCTGTATAGATGGACTAATAGAGAATGTCCCACACACTGCTAGAAGGCCAAATATTTTTTCAAAGCTAGATGCAGATAAAAATTATATTCAATTTGCAACCTGATGGAGGTCAGTATAGATGGACTAATAGAGAAAGTCCCACACACTGCTAGAAGGCCAAATATTTTTTCAGAGCTAGATGCAGATAAAAATTATATTCAATTTGCAACCTGATGGAGGTCAGTATAGATGGACTAATACAACAAGTCCCACACACAGCTAGAAGCCCAAATTTTTTTCAGAGGTACTGTAGATGCAGATAAAAATTATTTTTAATTTGCAACCTGATGGAGGTCAGTATAGATGGACTAATAGAGAAAGTCCCACACACTGCTAGAAGGCCAAATATTTTTTCAGAGCTAGATGCAGAAAAAAATTATATTCAGTTTGCAACCTGATGGAGGTCAGTATAGATGTACTAATAGAGAAAGTCCCACACACTGCTAGAAGGCCACATATTTTTTCAGAGGTAGATGCAGAAAAAAATATATTCAGTTTGCAACCTGATGGAGGTCTGTATAGATGGATTAATAGAACAAGTCCCACACACAGCTAGAAGCCCAATATTTTTTCAGAGGTAGATGCAGAAAAAATATATTCAGTTTGCAACCTGATGGAGGTCAGTATAGATGGACTAATACAACAAGTCCCACACACAGCTAGAAGTCCAATATTTTTTCAGAGGTAGATGCAGAAAAAAATATATTCAGTTTGCAACCTGATGGAGGTCTGTATAGATGGACTAATACAACAAGTCCCACACACAGCTAGAAGCCCAATATTTTTTCAGAGGTAGATGCAGAAAAAAATATATTCAGTTTGCAACCTGATGGAGGTCTGTATAGATGGACTAATACAACAAGTCCCACACACAGCTAGAAGCCCAATATTTTTTCAGAGCTAGATGCAGAAAAAGATATATTCAGTTTGCAACCTGATGGAGGTCAGTATAGATGGACTAATACAACAAGTCCCACACACAGCTAGAAGCCCAATATATTTTCAGAGGTAGATGCAGAAAAAATATATTCAGTTTGCAACCTGATGGAAGTCAGTATAGATGGAGTAATAGAACAAGTCCCACACACAGCTAGAAGCCCAAATATTTTTTCAGAGGTAGATGCAGATAAAAATTATTTTTAATTTGCAACCTGATGGAGGTCTGTATAGATGGACTAATAGAGAAAGTCCCACACACTGCTAGAAGGCCAAATATTTTTTCAAAGCTAGATGCAGATAAAAATTATATTCAATTTGCAACCTGATGGAGGTCAGTATAGATGGACTAATAGAGAAAGTCCCACACACTGCTAGAAGGCCAAATATCTTTTCAGAGCTAGATGCAGATAAAAATTATATTCAATTTGCAACCTGATGGAGGTCAGTATAGATGGACTAATAGAACAAGTCCCACACACAGCTAGAAGCCCAAATATTTTTTCAGAGGTACTGTAGATGCAGCTAAAAATTATTTTTAATTTGCAACCTGATGGAGGTCAGTATAGATGGACTAATAGAGAAAGTCCCACACACTGCTAGAAGGCCCAATATTTTTTCAGAGGTAGATGCAGAAAAAATATATTCAGTTTGCAACCTGATGGAGGTCAGTATAGATGGACTAATACAACAAGTCCCACACACAGCTAGAAGCCCAATATTTTTTCAGAGGTAGATGCAGAAAAAAATATATTCAGTTTGCAACCTGATGGAGGTCAGTATAGATGGACTAATACAACAAGTCCCACACACAGCTAGAAGCCCAATATTTTTTCAGAGGTAGATGCAGAAAAAAATATATTCAGTTTGCAACCTGATGGAGGTCTGTATAGATGGATTAATAGAACAAGTCCCACACAATGCTAGAAGCCCAATATTTTTTCAGAGGTAGATGCAGAAAAAAATATATTCAGTTTGCAACCTGATGGAGGTCAGTATAGATGGACTAATACAACAAGTCCCACACACAGCTAGAAGCCCAATATTTTTTCAGAGGTAGATGCAGAAAAAAATATATTCAGTTTGCAACCTGATGGAGGTCAGTATAGATGGACTAATACAACAAGTCCCACACACAGCTAGAAGCCCAATATTTTTTCAGAGGTAGATGCAGAAAAAAATATATTCAGTTTGCAACCTGATGGAGGTCTGTATAGATGGACTAATACAACAAGTCCCACACACAGCTAGAAGCCCAATATTTTTTCAGAGCTAGATGCAGAAAAAAATATATTCAGTTTGCAACCTGATGGAGGTCAGTATAGATGGACTAATACAACAAGTCCCACACACAGCTAGAAGCCCAATATTTTTTCAGAGGTAGATGCAGAAAAAATATATTCAGTTTGCAACCTGATGGAGGTCAGTATAGATGGAGTAATAGAACAAGTCCCACACACAGCTAGAAGCCCAAATATTTTTTCAGAGGTAGATGCAGATAAAAATTATTTTTAATTTGCAACCTGATGGAGGTCTGTATAGATGGACTAATAGAGAAAGTCCCACACACTGCTAGAAGGCCAAATATTTTTTCAAAGCTAGATGCAGATAAAAATTATATTCAGTTTGCAACCTGATGGAGGTCAGTATAGATGGACTAATAGAGAAAGTCCCACACACTGCTAGAATGCCAAATATCTTTTCAGAGCTAGATGCACATAAAAATTATATTCAATTTGCAACCTGATGGAGGTCAGTATAGATGGACTAATAGAACAAGTCCCACACACAGCTAGAAGCCCAAATATTTTTTCAGAGGTACTGTAGATGCAGCTAAAAATTATTTTTAATTTGCAACCTGATGGAGGTCAGTATAGATGGACTAATAGAGAAAGTCCCACACACTGCTAGAAGGCCAAATATTTTTTCAGAGCTAGATGCAGAAAAAAATTATATTCAGTTTGCAACCTCATGGAGGTCAGTATAGATGGACTAATAGAGAAAGTCCCACACACTGCTAGAAGGCCACATATTTTTTCAGAGGTAGATGCAGAAAAAAATATATTCAGTTTGCAACCTGATGGAGGTCTGTATAGATGGATTAATAGAACAAGTCCCACACACAGCTAGAAGCCCAATATTTTTCAGAGGTAGATGCAGAAAAAAATATATTCAGTTTGCAACCTGATGGAGGTCTGTATAGATGGATTAATAGAACAAGTCCCACACACAGCTAGAAGCCCAATATTTTTTCAGAGGTTGATGGAGAAAAAAATATATTCAGTTTGCAACCTGATGGAGGTCAGTATAGATGGACTAATACAACAAGTCCCACACACAGCTAGAAGCCCAATATTTTTTCAGAGCTAGATGCAGATAAAAATTATATTCAATTTGCAACCTGATGGAGGTCAGTATAGATGGACTAATAGAACAAGTCCCACACACAGCTAGAAGCCCAAATTTTTTTTCAGAGGTACTGTAGATGCAGATAAAAATTATTTTTAATTTGCAACCTGATGGAGGTCAGTATAGATGGACTAATACAACAAGTCCCACACACAGCTAGAAGCCCAATATTTTTTCAGAGGTAGATGCAGAAAAAAATATATTCAGTTTGCAACCTGATGGAGGTCAGTATAGATGGAGTAATAGAACAAGTCCCACACACAGCTAGAAGCCCAAATATTTTTTCAGAGGTAGATGCAGATAAAAATTATTTTTAATTTGCAACCTGATGGAGGTCAGTATAGATGGACTAATAGAGAAAGTCCCACACACTGCTAGAAGGCCAAATATTTTTTCAGAGCTAGATGCAGATAAAAATTATATTCAATTTGCAACCTGATGGAGGTCAGTATAGATGGACTAATAGAACAAATCCCACACACAGCTAGAAGCCCAAATATTTTTTCAGAGGTACTGTAGATGCAGATAAAAATTATTTTTAATTTGCAACCTGATGGAGGTCAGTATAGATGGACTAATACAACAAGTCCCACACACAGCTAGAAGCCCAATATTTTTTCAGAGGTAGATGCAGAAAAAAATATATTCAGTTTGCAACCTGATGGAGGTCAGTATAGATGGAGTAATAGAACAAGTCCCACACACAGCTAGAAGCCCAAATATTTTTTCAGAGGTAGATGCAGATAAAAATTATTTTTAATTTGCAACCTGATGGAGGTCTGTATAGATGGACTAATAGAGAAAGTCCCACACACTGCTAGAAGGCCAAATATTTTTTCAATGCTAGATGCAGATAAAAATTATATTCAATTTGCAACCTGATGGAGGTCAGTATAGATGGACTAATAGAGAAAGTCCCACACACTGCTAGAAGGCCAAATATTTTTTCAGAGCTAGATGCAGATAAAAATTATATTCAATTTGCAACCTGATGGAGGTCAGTATAGATGGACCAATAGAACAAGTCCCACACACAGTTAGAAGCCCAAATATTTTTTCAGAGGTACTGTAGATGCAGATAAAAATTAGTTTTAATTTGCAACCTGATGGAGGTCAGTATAGATGGACTAATAGAGAAAGTCCCACACACTGCTAGAAGGCCAAATATTTTTTCAGAGCTAGATGCAGAAAAAAATTATATTCAGTTTGCAACCTGATGGAGGTCAGTATAGATGGACTAATAGAGAAAGTCCCACACACTGCTAGAAGGCCACATATTTTTTCAGAGGTAGATGCAGAAAAAAATATATTCAGTTTGCAACCTGATGGAGGTCTGTATAGATGGATTAATAGAACAAGTCCCACACACAGCTAGAAGCCCAATATTTTTTCAGAGGTAGATGCAGAAAAAAATATATTCAGTTTGCAACCTGGTGGAGGTCAGTATAGATGGACTAATACAACAAGTCCCACACACAGCTAGAAGCCCAATATTTTTTCAGAGGTAGATGCAGAAAAAAATATATTCAGTTTGCAACCTGATGGAGGTCTGTATAGATGGATTAATAGAACAAGTCCCACACACAGCTAGAAGCCCAATATTTTTTCAGAGGTAGATGCAGAAAAAAATATATTCAGTTTGCAACCTGATGGAGGTCACTATAGATGGACTAATACAACAAGTCCCACACACAGCTAGAAGCCCAATATTTTTCAGAGGTAGATGCAGAAAAAAATATATTCAGTTTGCAACCTGATGGAGGTCTGTATAGATGGATTAATAGAACAAGTCCCACACACAGCTAGAAGCCCAATATTTTTTCAGAGGTAGATGCAGAAAAAAATATATTCAGTTTGCAACCTGATGGAGGTCAGTCTAGATGGACTAATACAACAAGTCCCACACACAGCTAGAAGCCCAATATTTTTTCAGAGCTAGATGCAGATAAAAATTATATTCAATTTGCAACATGATGGAGGTCAGTATAGATGGACTAATAGAACAAGTCCCACACACAGCTAGAAGCCCAAATTTTTTTTCAGAGGTACTGTAGATGCAGATAAAAATTATTTTTAATTTGCAACCTGATGGAGGTCAGTATAGATGGACTAATACAACAAGTCCCACACACAGCTAGAAGCCCAAATATTTTTTCAGAGGTAGATGCAGATAAAAATTATTTTTAATTTGCAACCTGATGGAGGTCAGTATACAGTCATGGCCAAAAGTATTGAGAATGAGACAAATAGTAATTTTTCAAAAGTTTACTGCTTCATTTTTTGTAATGGCAATTTGCATATACTCCTGAATGTCAAAGAGTGATCAGCTTAACAGCAATTACTGTACTTGCAAAGTCAATATTTGCCCAGAAAATGAACTTTAACCCCCAAAACACATTTCAACATCATTGCAGTCCTGCCTTAAAAGGAGCAGCTAACATCGTTTTAGTGATTGATCCATTAACACAGGTGTGGGTGTTGATGAGGACAGGGCTGGCGATCAATCAGTCATGATTAAGTAAGAATGACATCACTGGACACTTTAAAAGGAGGCTGGTTCTTGGTATCATTGTTTCTCTTCAGTTAACCATGGTTATCTCTAAAGAAACACGTGCAGCCATCATTGCACTACACAAAAATGGCCTAACAGGGAAGAGTATCGCAGCTACAAAGATTGCACCTCAGTCAACAATCTATCGCATCATCAAGAACTTCAAGGAGAGAGCTTCCATTGTTGTCAAAAAGGCTCCAGGGTGCCCAAGAAAGACCAGCTAGTGCCAGGACCGTATCTTAAAACTGTTTCAGCTGCAGGATCGGACTACCAGCAGTGCCGAGCTTGCTCAGGAATGGCAGCAGGCTGGTGTGAGTGCTTCTGCACGCACTGTGAGGTGGAGACTCTTTGAGCAAGGGCTGGTTTCAAGGAGGGCAGCAAAGAAGCCACTTCTCTCCAGAAAAAACATCAGGGACCGACTGATATTCTGCAAAAGGGACAGGGATTGGACTGCTTAGGACTGGCTCAAAGTCATTTTCTCTGATGAATCCCCTTTTCGATTGTTTGGGACATCTGGAAAACAGCTTATTCGGAGAAGAAGAGGTGAGCGCTACCACCGGTCTTGTCTCATGCCAACTGTAAAGCATCCTGAAACCATACATGTGTGGGGTTGCTTCTCAGCCAAGGGAATCGGCTCACTCACAGTCTTGCCTAAAAACACAGCCATGAATAAAGAATGGTACCAGAATGTCCTCCAAGAGCAACTTCTCCCAACCGTCCAAGAGCAGTTTGGCGCCCCACAATGCCTTTTCCAGCATGATGGAGCACCTTGCCATAAAGCAAAGGTGATAACTAAATGGCTCATGGACCAAAACATAGAGATTTTGGGTCCATGGCCTGGAAACTCCCCAGATCTTAATCCCATTGAGAACTTGTGGTCAATCATCAAGAGACGGGTGGACAAACAAAAACCAACAAATTCTGGCAAAATGCAAGCATTGATTATGCAAGAATGAACTGCTATCAGTCAGGATTTGGTCCAAAAGTTGATTGAGAGCATGCCAGGGAGAATTACAGAGGTCTTGAAGAAGAAGGGGCAACACTGCAAATATTGACTTGCTGCATTAACTCATTCTAACTGTCAATATAACCTATTGGTACTCATAATATGATTGCAATTATATTTCTGTATGTGATGTAAACATCAGACAAACACTAATAAAAACCAGAGGCCAGCAGATCATGTGAAAATATAACTTTGGTGTCATTCTCAAAACTTTTGGCCATGACTGTAGATGGACTAATAGAGAAAGTCCCACACACTGCTAGAAGGCCAAATATTTTTTCAGAGCTAGATGCAGATAAAAATTATATTCAATTTGCAACCTGATGGAGGTCAGTATAGATGGACTAATAGAACAAGTCCCACACACAGCTAGGACTCCAAATATTTTTTCAGAGGTACTGTAGATGCAGATAAAAATTATTTTTAATTTGCAACCTGATGGAGGTCAGTATAGATGGACTAATACAACAAGTCCCACACACATCTAGAAGCCCAATATTTTTTCAGAGGTAGATGCAGAAAAAAATATATTCAGTTTGCAACCTGATGGAGGTCAGTATAGATGGAGTAATAGAACAAGTCCCACACACAGCTAGAAGCCCAAATATTTTTTCAGAGGTAGATGCAGATAAAAATTATTTTTAATTTGCAACCTGATGGAGGTCTGTATAGATGGACTAATAGAGAAAGTCCCACACACTGCTAGAAGGCCAAATATTTTTTCAAAGCTAGATGCAGATAAAAATTATATTCAATTTGCAACCTGATGGAGGTCAGTATAGATGGACTAATAGAGAAAGTCCCACACACTGCTAGAAGGCCAAATATTTTTTCAGAGCTAGATGCAGAAAAAAATTATATTCAGTTTGCAACCTGATGGAGGTCAGTATAGATGGTCTAATAGAGAAAGTCCCACACACTGCTAGAAGGCCACATATTTTTTCAGAGGTAGATGCAGAAAAAAATATATTCAGTTTGCAACCTGATGGAGGTCTGTATAGATGGATTAATAGAACAAGTCCCACACACAGCTAGAAGCCCAATATTTTTTCAGAGGTAGATGCAGAAAAAAATATATTCAGTTTGCAACCTGATGGAGGTCAGTATAGATGGACTAATACAACAAGTCCCACACACAGCTAGAAGCCCAATATTTTTTCAGAGGTAGATGCAGAAAAAAATATATTCAGTTTGCAACCTGATGGAGGTCTGTATAGATGGATTAATAGAACAAGTCCCACACACAGCTAGAAGCCCAATATTTTTTCAGAGGTAGATGCAGAAAAAAATATATTCAGTTTGCAACCTGATGGAGGTCAGTATAGATGGACTAATACAACAAGTCCCACACACAGCTAGAAGCCCAATATTTTTTCAGAGGTAGATGCAGAAAAAAATATATTCAGTTTGCAACCTGATGGAGGTCAGTATAGATGGACTAATACAACAAGTCCCACACACAGCTAGAAGCCCAATATTTTTTCAGAGCTAGATGCAGATAAAAATTATATTCAATTTGCAACCTGATGGAGGTCAGTATAGATGGACTAATAGAACAAGTCCCACACACAGCTAGAAGCCCAAATTTTTTTTCAGAGGTACTGTAGATGCAGATAAAAATTATTTTTAATTTGCAACCTGATGGAGGTCAGTATAGATGGACTAATAAAACAAGTCCCACACACAGCTAGAAGCCCAATATTTTTTCAGAGGTAGATGCAGAAAAAATATATTCAGTTTGCAACCTGATGGAGGTCAGTATAGATGGAGTAATAGAACAAGTCCCACACACAGCTAGAAGCCCAAATATTTTTTCAGAGGTAAATGCAGATAAAAATTATTTTTAATTTGCAACCTGATGGAGGTCTGTATAGATGCACTAATAGAGAAAGTCCCACACACTGCTAGAAGGCCAAATATTTTTTCAAAGCTAGATGCAGATAAAAATTATATTCAATTTGCAACCTGATGGAGGTCAGTATTGATGGACTAATAGAGAAAGTCCCACACTCTGCTAGAAGGCCAAATATTTTTTCAGAGCTAGATGCAGATAAAAATTATATTCAATTTGCAACATGATGGAGGTCAGTATAGATGGACTAATAGAACAAGTCCCACACACAGCTAGAAGCCCAAATATTTTTTCAGAGGTACTGTAGATGCAGATAAAAATTATTTTTAATTTGCAACCTGATGGAGGTCAGTATAGATGGACTAATAGAGAAAGTCCCACACACTGCTAGAAGACCAAATATTTTTTCAGAGCTAGATGCAGAAAAAAATTATATTCAGTTTGCAACCTGATGGAGGTCAGTATAGATGGACTAATAGAGAAAGTCCCACACACTGCTAGAAGGCCACATATTTTTTCAGAGGTAGATGCAGAAAAAAATATATTCAGTTTGCAACCTGATGGAGGTCTGTATAGATGGATTAATAGAACAAGTCCCACACACAGCTAGAAGCCCAATATTTTTTCAGAGGTAGATGCAGAAAAAAATATATTCAGTTTGCAACCTGATGGAGGTCAGTATAGATGGACTAATACAACAAGTCCCACACACAGCTAGAAGCCCAATATTTTTTCAGAGGTAGATGCAAAAAAAAATATATTCAGTTTGCAACCTGATGGAGGTCTGTATAGATGGATTAATAGAACAAGTCCCACACACAGCTAGAAGCCCAATATTTTTATAGAGGTAGATGCAGAAAAAAATATATTCGATTTGAGACCTGATGGAGGTCAGTATAGATGAACTAATAGAACAAGTCCCACACACAGCTAGAAGCCCAAATTTTATTTCAGAGGTACTGTAGATGCAGATAAAAATTATTTTTAATTTGCAACCTGATGGAGGTCAGTATAGATGGACTAATAGAGAAAGTCCCACACACTGCTAGAAGGCCAAATATTTTTTCAGAGGTAGATGCAGAAAAAAATATATTCAGTTTGCAACCTGATGGAGGTCTGTATAGATGGATTAATAGAACAAGTCCCACACACAGCTAGAATCCCAATATTTTTTCAGAGGTAGATGCAGAAAAAAATATATTCAGTTTGCAACCTGATGGAAGTCAGTATAGATGGACTAATACAAGTCACACACACAGCTAGAAGCCCAATATTTTTTCAGAGGTAGATGCAGAAAAAAATATATTCAGTTTGCAACCTGATGGAGGTCTGTATAGATGGATTAATAGAACAAGTCCCACACACAGCTAGAAGCCCAATATTTTTTCAGAGGTAGATGCAGAAAAAAATATATTCAGTTTGCAACCTGATGGAGGTCAGTATAGATGGACTAATACAACAAGTCCCACACACAGCTAGAAGCCCAATATTTTTCAGAGGTAGATGCAGAAAAAAATATATTCAGTTTGCAACCTGATGGAGGTCTGTATAGATGGATTAATAGAACAAGTCCCACACACAGCTAGAAGCCCAATATTTTTTCAGAGGTTGATGGAGAAAAAAATATATTCAGTTTGCAACCTGATGGAGGTCAGTATAGATGGACTAATACAACAAGTCCCACACACAGCTAGAAGCCCAATATTTTTTCAGAGCTAGATGCAGATAAAAATTATATTCAATTTGCAACCTGATGGAGGTCAGTATAGATGGACTAATAGAACAAGTCCACACACAGCTAGAAGCCCAAATTTTTTTTCAGAGGTACTGTAGATGCAGATAAAAATTATTTTTAATTTGCAACCTGATGGAGGTCAGTATAGATGGACTAATACAACAAGTCCCACACACAGCTAGAAGCCCAATATTTTTTCAGAGGTAGATGCAGAAAAAAATATATTCAGTTTGCAACCTGATGGAGGTCAGTATAGATGGAGTAATAGAACAAGTCCCACACACAGCTAGAAGCCCAAATATTTTTTCAGAGGTAGATGCAGATAAAAACTATTTTTAATTTGCAACCTGATGGAGGTCAGTATAGATGGACTAATAGAGAAAGTCCCACACACTGCTAGAAGGCCAAATATTTTTTCAGAGCTAGATGCAGATAAAAATTATATTCAATTTGCAACCTGATGGAGGTCAGTATAGATGGACTAATAGAACAAATCCCACACACAGCTAGAAGCCCAAATATTTTTTCAGAGGTACTGTAGATGCAGATAAAAATTATTTTTAATTTGCAACCTGATGGAGGTCAGTATAGATGGACTAATACAACAAGTCAAACACACAGCTAGAAGCCCAATATTTTTTCAGAGGTAGATGCAGAAAAAAATATATTCAGTTTGCAACCTGATGGAGGTCAGTATAGATGGAGTAATAGAACAAGTCCCACACACAGCTAGAAGCCCAAATATTTTTTCAGAGGTAGATGCAGATAAAAATTATTTTTAATTTGCAACCTGATGGAGGTCTGTATAGATGGACTAATAGAGAAAGTCCCACACACTGCTAGAAGGCCAAATATTTTTTCAATGCTAGATGCAGATAAAAATTATATTCAATTTGCAACCTGATGGAGGTCAGTATAGATGGACTAATAGAGAAAGTCCCACACACTGCTAGAAGGCCAAATATTTTTTCAGAGCTAGATGCAGATAAAAATTATATTCAATTTGCAACCTGATGGAGGTCAGTATAGATGGACTAATAGAACAAATCCCACACACAGCTAGAAGCCCAAATATTTTTTCAGAGGTACTGTAGATGCAGATAAAAATTATTTTTAATTTGCAACCTGATGGAGGTCAGTATAGATGGACTAATACAACAAGTCCCACACACAGCTAGAAGCCCAATATTTTTTCAGAGGTAGATGCAGAAAAAAATATATTCAGTTTGCAACCTGATGGAGGTCAGTATAGATGGAGTAATAGAACAAGTCCCACACACAGCTAGAAGCCCAAATATTTTTTCAGAGGTAGATGCAGATAAAAATTATTTTTAATTTGCAACCTGATGGAGGTCTGTATAGATGGACTAATAGAGAAAGTCCCACACACTGCTAGAAGGCCAAATATTTTTTCAATGCTAGATGCAGATAAAAATTATATTCAATTTGCAACCTGATGGAGGTCAGTATAGATGGACTAATAGAGAAAGTCCCACACACTGCTAGAAGGCCAAATATTTTTTCAGAGCTAGATGCAGATAAAAATTATATTCAATTTGCAACCTGATGGAGGTCAGTATAGATGGACCAATAGAACAAGTCCCACACACAGCTAGAAGCCCAAATATTTTTTCAGAGGTAATGTAGATGCAGATAAAAATTAGTTTTAATTTGCAACCTGATGGAGGTCAGTATAGATGGACTAATAGAGAAAGTCCCACACACTGCTAGAAGGCCAAATATTTTTTCAGAGCTAGATGCAGAAAAAAATTATATTCAGTTTGCAACCTGATGGAGGTCAGTATAGATGGACTAATAGAGAAAGTCCCACACACTGCTAGAAGGCCACATATTTTTTCAGAGGTAGATGCAGAAAAAAATATATTCAGTTTGCAACCTGATGGAGGTCTGTATAGATGGATTAATAGAACAAGTCCCACACACAGCTAGAAGCCCAATATTTTTTCAGAGGTAGATGCAATAAAAAATATATTCAGTTTGCAACCTGGTGGAGGTCAGTATAGATGGACTAATACAACAAGTCCCACACACAGCTAGAAGCCCAATATTTTTTCAGAGGTAGATGCAGAAAAAAATATATTCAGTTTGCAACCTGATGGAGGTCTGTATAGATGGATTAATAGAACAAGTCCCACACACAGCTAGAAGCCCAATATTTTTTCAGAGGTAGATGCAGAAAAAAATATATTCAGTTTGCAACCTGATGGAGGTCACTATAGATGGACTAATACAACAAGTCCCACACACAGCTAGAAACCCAATATTTTTCAGAGGTAGATGCAGAAAAAAATATATTCAGTTTGCAACCTGATGGAGGTCTGTAAAGATGGATTAATAGAACAAGTCCCACACACAGCTAGAAGCCCAATATTTTTTCAGAGGTAGATGCAGAAAAAAATATATTCAGTTTGCAACCTGATGGAGGTCAGTCTAGATGGACTAATACAACAAGTCCCACACACAGCTAGAAGCCCAATATTTTTTCAGAGCTAGATGCAGATAAAAATTATATTCAATTTGCAACCTGATGGAGGTCAGTATAGATGGACTAATAGAACAAGTCCCACACACAGCTAGAAGCCCAAATTTTTTTTCAGAGGTACTGTAGATGCAGATAAAAATTATTTTTAATTTGCAACCTGATGGAGGTCAGTATAGATGGACTAATACAACAAGTCCCACACACAGCTAGAAGCCCAAATATTTTTTCAGAGGTAGATGCAGATAAAAATTATTTTTAATTTGCAACCTGATGGAGGTCAGTATAGATGGACTAATAGAGAAAGTCCCACACACTGCTAGAAGGCCAAATATTTTTTCAGAGCTAGATGCAGATAAAAATTATATTCAATTTGCAACCTGATGGAGGTCAGTATAGATGGACTAATAGAACAAGTCCCACACACAGCTAGGAGCCCAAATATTTTTTCAGAGGTACTGTAGATGCAGATAAAAATTATTTTTAATTTGCAACCTGATGGAGGTCAGTATAGATGGACTAATACAACAAGTCCCACACACAGCTAGAAGCCCAATATTTTTTCAGAGGTAGATGCAGAAAAAAATATATTCAGTTTGAAACCTGATGGAGGTCAGTATAGATGGAGTAATAGAACAAGTCCCACACACAGCTAGAAGCCCAAATATTTTTTCAGAGGTAGATGCAGATAAAAATTATTTTTAATTTGCAACCTGATGGAGGTCTGTATAGATGGACTAATAGAGAAAGTCCCACACACTGCTAGAAGGCCAAATATTTTTTCAAAGCTAGATGCAGATAAAAATTATATTCAATTTGCAACCTGATGGAGGTCAGTATAGATGGACTAATAGAGAAAGTCCCACACACTGCTAGAAGGCCAAATATTTTTTCAGAGCTAGATGCAGAAAAAAATTATATTCAGTTTGCAACCTGATGGAGGTCAGTATAGATGGTCTAATAGAGAAAGTCCCACACACTGCTAGAAGGCCACATATTTTTTCAGAGGTAGATGCAGAAAAAAATATATTCAGTTTGCAACCTGATGGAGGTCTGTATAGATGGATTAATAGAACAAGTCCCACACACAGCTAGAAGCCCAATATTTTTTCAGAGGTAGATGCAGAAAAAAATATATTCAGTTTGCAACCTGATGGAGGTCAGTGTAGATGGACTAATACAACAAGTCCCACACACAGCTAGAAGCCCAATATTTTTTCAGAGGTAGATGCAGAAAAAAATATATTCAGTTTGCAACCTGATGGAGGTCTGTATAGATGGATTAATAGAACAAGTCCCACACACAGCTAGAAGCCCAATATTTTTTCAGAGGTAGATGCAGAAAAAAATATATTCAGTTTGCAACCTGATGGAGGTCAGTATAGATGGACTAATACAACAAGTCCCACACACAGCTAGAAGCCCAATATTTTTCAGAGGTAGATGCAGAAAAAAATATATTCAGTTTGCAACCTGATGGAGGTCTGTATAGATAGATTAATAGAACAAGTCCCACACACAGCTAGAAGCCCAAATATTTTTTCAGAGGTAGATGCAGAAAAAAATATATTCAGTTTGCAACCTGATGGAGGTCAGTATAGATGGACTAATACAACAAGTCCCACACACAGCTAGAAGCCCAATATTTTTTCAGAGCTAAATGCAGATAAAAATTATATTCAATTTGCAACCTGATGGAGGTCAGTATAGATGGACTAATAGAACAAGTCCCACACACAGCTAGAAGCCCAAATTTTTTTTCAGAGGTACTGTAGATGCAGATAAAAATTATTTTTAATTTGCAACCTGATGGAGGTCAGTATAGATGGACTAATAAAACAAGTCCCACACACAGCTAGAAGCCCAATATTTTTTCAGAGGTAGATGCAGAAAAAATATATTCAGTTTGCAACCTGATGGAGGTCAGTATAGATGGAGTAATAGAACAAGTCCCACACACAGCTAGAAGCCCAAATATTTTTTCAGAGGTAAATGCAGATAAAAATTATTTTTAATTTGCAACCTGATGGAGGTCTGTATAGATGGACTAATAGAGAAAGTCCCACACACTGCTAGAAGGCCAAATATTTTTTCAAAGCTAGATGCAGATAAAAATTATATTCAATTTGCAACCTGATGGAGGTCAGTATTGATGGACTAATAGAGAAAGTCCCACACACTGCTAGAAGGCCAAATATTTTTTCAGAGCTAGATGCAGATAAAAATTATATTCAATTTGCAACATGATGGAGGTCAGTATAGATGGACTAATAGAACAAGTCCCACACACAGCTAGAAGCCCAAATATTTTTTCAGAGGTACTGTAGATGCAGATAAAAATTATTTTTAATTTACAACCTGATGGAAGTCAGTATAGATGGACTAATAGAGAAAGTCCCACACACTGCTAGAAGACCAAATATTTTTTCAGAGCTAGATGCAGAAAAAAATTATATTCAGTTTGCAACCTGATGGAGGTCAGTATAGATGGACTAATAGAGAAAGTCCCACACACTGCTAGAAGGCCACATATTTTTTCAGAGGTAGATGCAGAAAAAAATATATTCAGTTTGCAACCTGATGGAGGTCTGTATAGATGGATTAATAGAACAAGTCCCACACACAGCTAGAAGCCCAATATTTTTTCAGAGGTAGATGCAGAAAAAAATATATTCAGTTTGCAACCTGATGGAGGTCAGTATAGATGGACTAATACAACAAGTCCCACACACAGCTAGAAGCCCAATATTTTTTCAGAGGTAGATGCAGAAAAAAATATATTCAGTTTGCAACCTGATGGAGGTCTGTATAGATGGATTAATAGAACAATTCCCACACACAGCTAGAAGCCCAATATTTTTATAGAGGTAGATGCAGAAAAAAATATATTCGATTTGAGACCTGATGGAGGTCAGTATAGATGGACTAATAGAACAAGTCCCACACACAGCTAGAAGCCCAAATTTTTTTTCAGAGGTACTGTAGATGCAGATAAAAATTATTTTTAATTTGCAACCTGATGGAGGTCAGTATAGATGGACTAATAGAGAAAGTCCCACACACTGCTAGAAGGCCAAATATTTTTTCAGAGCTAGATGCAGATAAAAATTATATTCAATTTGCAACCTGATGGAGGTCAGTATAGATGGACTAATAGAACAAGTCCCAAACACAGCTAGAAGCCCAAATATTTTTTCAGAGGTACTGTAGATGCAGATAAAAATTATTTTTAATTTGCAACCTGATGGAGGTCAGTATAGATGGACTAATAGAGAAAGTCCCACACACTGCTAGAAGGCCAAATATTTTTTCAGAGCTAGATGCAGAAAAAAATTATATTCAGTTTGCAACCTGATGGAGGTCAGTATAGATGGTCTAATAGAGAAAGTCCCACACACTGCTAGAAGGCCACATATTTTTTCAGAGGTAGATGCAGAAAAAAATATATTCAGTTTGCAACCTGATGGAGGTCTGTATAGATGGATTAATAGAACAAGTCCCACACACAGCTAGAAGCCCAATATTTTTTCAGAGGTAGATGCAGAAAAAAATATATTCAGTTTGCAACCTGATGGAGGTCAGTATAGATGGACTAATACAACAAGTCCCACACACAGCTAGAAGCCCAATATTTTTTCAGAGGTAGATGCAGAAAAAAATATATTCAGTTTGCAACCTGATGGAGGTCTGTATAGATGGATTAATAGAACAAGTCCCACACACAGCTAGAAGCCCAATATTTTTTCAGAGGTAGATGCAGAAAAAAATATATTCAGTTTGCAACCTGATGGAGGTCAGTATAGATGGACTAATACAACAAGTCCCACACACAGCTAGAAGCCCAATATTTTTCAGAGGTAGATGCAGAAAAAAATATATTCAGTTTGCAACCTGATGGAGGTCAGTATAGATGGAGTAATAGAACAAGTCCCACACACAGCTAGAAGCCCAAATATTTTTTCAGAGGTAGATGCAGATAAAAATTATTTTTAATTTGCAACCTGATGGAGGTCAGTATAGATGGACTAATAGAGAAAGTCCCACACACTGCTAGAAGGCCAAATATTTTTTCAGAGCTAGATGCAGATAAAAATTATATTCAATTTGCAACCTGATGGAGGTCAGTATAGATGGACTAATAGAGAAAGTCCCACACACTGCAAGAAGGCCAAATATTTTTTCAGAGCTAGATGCAGATAAAAATTATATTCAATTTGCAACCTGATGGAGGTCAGTATAGATGGACTAATAGAACAAGTCCCACACACAGCTAGAAGCCCAAATATTTTTTTAGAGGTACTGTAGATGCAGATAAAAATTATTTTTAATTTGCAACCTGATGGAGGTCAGTATAGATGGACTAATAGAGAAAGTCCCACACACTGCTAGAAGGCCAAATATTTTTTCAGAGCTAGATGCAGAAAAAAATTATATTCAGTTTGCAACCTGATGGAGGTCAGTATAGATGGACTAATAGAGAAAGTCCCACACACTGCTAGAAGGCCACATATTTTTTCAGAGGTAGATGCAGAAAAAAATATATTCAGTTTGCAACCTGATGGAGGTCTGTATAGATGGATTAATAGAACAAGTCCCACACACAGCTAGAAGCCCAATATTTTTTCAGAGGTAGATGCAGAAAAAAATATATTCAGTTTGCAACCTGATGGAGGTCAGTATAGATGGACTAATACAACAAGTCCCACACACAGCTAGAAGCCCAATATTTTTTCAGAGGTAGATGCAGAAAAAAATATATTCATTTTGCAACCTGATGGAGGTCAGTATAGATGGACTAATACAAGTCCCACACACAGCTAGAAGCCCAATATTTTTTCAGAGCTAGATGCAGATAAAAATTATATTCAATTTGCAACCTGATGGAGGTCAGTATAGATGGACTAATACAACAAGTCCCACACACAGCTAGAAGCCCAATATTTTTTCAGAGGTTGATGCAGAAAAAAATATATTCAGTTAGCAACCTGATGGAGGTCAGTATAGATGGACTAATACAACAAGTCCCACACACAGCTAGAAGCCCAATATTTTTTCAGAGCTAGATGCAGATATAAAAATTATATTCAATTTGCAACCTGATGGAGGTCAGTATAGATGGACTAATAGAACAAGTCCCACACACAGCTAGAAGCCCAAATATTTTTTCAGAGGTACTGTAGATGCAGATAAAAATTATTTTTAATTTGCAACCTGATGGAGGTCAGTATAGATGGACTAATACAACAAGTCCCACACACAGCTAGAAGCCCAATATTTTTTCAGAGGTAGATGCAGAAAAAAATATATTCAGTTTGCAACCTGATGGAGGTCAGTATAGATGGAGTAATAGAACAAGTCCCACACACAGCTAGAAGCCCAAATATTTTTTCAGAGGTAGATGCAGATAAAAATTATTTTTAATTTGCAACCTGATGGAGGTCTGTATAGATGGACTAATAGAGAAAGTCCCACACACTGCTAGAAGGCCAAATATTTTTTCAAAGCTAGATGCAGATAAAAATTATATTCAATTTGCAACCTGATGGAGGTCAGTATAGATGGACTAATAGAGAAAGTCCCACACACTGCTAGAAGGCCAAATATTTTTTCAGAGCTAGATGCAGATAAAAATTATATTCAATTTGCAACCTGATGGAGGTCAGTATAGATGGAATAATAGAACAAGTCCCACACACAGCTAGAAGCCCAAGTATTTTTTCAGAGGTACTGTAGATGCAGATAAAAATTATTTTTAGTTTGCAACCTGATGGAGGTCAGTATAGATGGACTAATAGAGAAAGTCCCACACACTGCTAGAAGGCCAAATATTTTTTCAGAGCTAGATGCAGAAAAAAATTATATTCAGTTTGCAACCTGATGGAGGTCAGTATAGATGGACTAATAGAGAAAGTCCCACACACTGCTAGAAGGCCACATATTTTTTCAGAGGTAGATGCAGAAAAAAATATATTCAGTTTGCAACCTGATGGAGGTCTGTATAGATGGATTAATAGAACAAGTCGCACAAACAGCTAGAAGCCCAATATTTTTTCAGAGGTAGATGCAGAAAAAAATATATTCAGTTTGCAACCTGATGGAGGTCAGTATAGATGGACTAATACAACAAGTCCCACACACAGCTAGAAGCCCAATATTTTTCAGAGGTAGATGCAGAAAAAAATATATTCAGTTTGCAACCTGATGGAGGTCTGTATAGATAGATTAATAGAACAAGTCCCACACACAGCTAGAAGCCCAATATTTTTTCAGAGGTAGATGCAGAAAAAAATATATTCAGTTTGCAACCTGATGGAGGTCAGTATAGATGGACTAATACAACAAGTCCCACACACAGCTAGAAGCCCAATATTTTTTCAGATCTAGATGCAGATAAAAATTATATTCAATTTGCAACCTGATGGAGGTCAGTATAGATGGACTAATAGAACAAGTCCCACACACAGCTAGAAGCCCAAATTTTTTTTCAGAGGTACTGTAGATGCAGATAAAAATTATTTTTAATTTGCAACCTGATGGAGGTCAGTATAGATGGACTAATACAACAAGTCCCACACACAGCTAGAAGCCCAATATTTTTTCAGAGGTAGATGCAGAAAAAAATATATTCAGTTTGCAACCTGATGGAGGTCAGTATAGATGGAGTAATAGAACAAGTCCCACACACAGCTAGAAGCCCAAATATTTTTTCAGAGGTAGATGCAGATAAAAAATATTTTTAATTTGCAACCTGATGGAGGTCAGTATAGATGGACTAATAGAGAAAGTCCCACACACTGCTAGAAGGCCAAATATTTTTTCAGAGCTAGATGCAGATAAAAATTATATTCAATTTGCAACCTGATGGAGGTCAGTATAGATGGACTAATAGAACAAGTCCCACACACAGCTAGAAGCCCAAATATTTTTTCAGAGGTACTGTAGATGCAGATAAAAATTATTTTTAATTTGCAATTTGATGGAGGTCAGTATAGATGGACTAATACAACAAGTCCCACACACAGATAGAAGCCCAATATTTTTTCAGAGGTAGATGCAGAAAAAAATATATTCAGTTTGCAACCTGATGGAGGTCAGTATAGATGGAGTAATAGAACAAGTCCCACACACAGCTAGAAGCCCAAATATTTTTTCAGAGGTAGATGCAGATAAAAATTATTTTTAATTTGCAACCTGATGGAGGTCTGTATAGATGGACTAATAGAGAAAGTCCCACACACTGCTAGAAGGCCAAATATTTTTTCAAAGCTAGATGCAGATAAAAATTATATTCAATTTGCAACCTGATGGAGGTCAGTATTGATGGACTAATAGAGAAAGTCCCACACACTGCTAGAAGGCCAAATATTTTTTCAGAGCTAGATGCAGATAAAAATTATATTCAATTTGCAACATGATGGAGGTCAGTATAGATGGACTAATAGAACAAGTCCCACACACAGCTAGAAGCCCAAATATTTTTTCAGAGGTACTGTAGATGCAGATAAAAATTATTTTTAATTTGCAACCTGATGGAGGTCAGTATAGATGGACTAATAGAGAAAGTCCCACACACTGCTAGAAGGCCAAATATTTTTTCAGAGCTAGATGCAGAAAAAAATTATATTCAGTTTGCAACCTGATGGAGGTCAGTATAGATGGACTAATAGAGAAAGTCCCACACACTGCTAGAAGGCCACATATTTTTTCAGAGGTAGATGCAGAAAAAAATATATTCAGTTTGCAACCTGATGGAGGTCTGTATAGATGGATTAATAGAACAAGTCCCACACACAGCTAGAAGCCCAATATTTTTTCAGAGGTAGATGCAGAAAAAAATATATTCAGTTTGCAACCTGATGGAGGTCAGTATAGATGGACTAATACAACAAGTCCCACACACAGCTAGAAGCCTAATATTTTTCAGAGGTAGATGCAGAAAAAAATATATTCAGTTTGCCACCCGATGGAGGTCTGTATAGATGGATTAATCGAGCAAGTCCCACACAAAGCTAGAAGCCCAATATTTTTTCAGAGGTAGATGCAGAAAAAAATATATTCAGTTTGCAACCTGATGGAGGTCAGTATAGATGGACTAATACAACAAGTCCCACACACAGCTAGAAGCCCAATATTTTTTCAGAGCTAGATGCAGATAAAAATTATATTCAATTTGCAACCTGATGGAGGTCAGTATAGATGGACTAATAGAACAAGTCCCACACACAGCTAGAAGCCCAAATTTTTTTTCAGAGGTACTGTAGATGCAGATAAAAATTATTTTTAATTTGCAACCTGATGGAGGTCAGTATAGATGGACTAATACAACAAGTCCCACACACAGCTAGAAGCCCAAATATTTTTTCAGAGGTAGATGCAGATAAAAATTATTTTTAATTTGCAACCTGATGGAGGTCAGTATAGATGGACTAATAGAGAAAGTCCCACACACTGCTAGAAGGCCAAATATTTTTTCAGAGCTAGATGCAGATAAAAATTATATTCAATTTGCAACCTGATGGAGGTCAGTATAGATGGACTAATAGAACAAGTCCCACACACAGCTAGAAGCCCAAATATTTTTTCAGAGGTACTGTAGATGCAGATAAAAATTATTTTTAAATTGCAACCTGATGGAGGTCAGTATAGATGGACTAATACAACAAGTCCCACACACACCTAGAAGCCCAATATTTTTTCAGAGGTAGATGCAGAAAAAAATATATTCAGTTTGCAACCTGATGGAGGTCAGTATAGATGGAGTAATAGAACAAGTCCCACACACAGCTAGAAGCCCAAATATTTTTTCAGAGGTAGATGCAGATAAAAATTATTTTTAATTTGCAACCTGATGGAGGTCAGTATAGATGGACTAATAGAGAAAGTCCCACACACTGCTAGAAGGCCAAATATTTTTTCAGAGCTAGATGCAGAAAAAAATTATATTCAGTTTGCAACCTGATGGAGGTCAGTATAGATGGACTAATAGAGAAAGTCCCACACACTGCTAGAAGGCCACATATTTTTTCAGAGGTAGATGCAGAAAAAAATATATTCAGTTTGCAACCTGATGGAGGTCTGTATAGATGGATTAATAGAACAAGTCCCACACACAGCTAGAAGCCCAATATTTTTTCAGAGGTAGATGCAGAAAAAAATATATTCAGTTTGCAACCTGATGGAGGTCAGTATAGATGGACTAATACAACAAGTCCCACACACAGCTAGAAGCCCAATATTTTTTCAGAGGTAGATGCAGAAATAAATATATTCAGTTTGCAACCTGATGGAGGTCTGTATAGATGGATTAATAGAACAAGTCCCACACACAGCTAGAAGCCCAATATTTTTTCAGAGGTAGATGCAGAAAAAAATATATTCAGTTTGCAACCTGATGGAGGTCAGTATAGATGGACTAATACAACAAGTCCCACACACAGCTAGAAGCCCAATATTTTTCAGAGGTAGATGCAGAAAAAAATATATTCAGTTTGCAACCTGATGGAGGTCTGTATAGATGGATTAATACAACAAGTCCCACACACAGCTAGAAGCCCAATATTTTTTCAGAGCTAGATGCAGATAAAAATTATATTCAATTTTCAACCTGATGGAGGTCAGTATAGATGGACTAATAGAACAAGTCCCACACACAGCTAGAAGCCCAAATTTTTTTTCAGAGGTACTGTAGATGCAGATAAAAATTATTTTTAATTTGCAACCTGATGGAGGTCAGTATAGATGGACTAATACAACAAGTCCCACACATAGCTAGAAGCCCAATATTTTTTCAGAGGTAGATGCAGAAAAAAATATATTCAGTTTGCAACCTGATGGAGGTCAGTATAGATGGAGTAATAGAACAAGTCCCACACACAGCTAGAAGCCCAAATATTTTTTCAGAGGTAGATGCAGATAAAAATTATTTTTAATTTGCAACCTGATGGAGGTCAGTATAGATGGACTAATAGAGAAAGTCCCACACACTGCTAGAAGGCCAAATATTTTTTCAGAGCTAGATGCAGATAAAAATTATATTCAATTTGCAACCTGATGGAGGTCAGTATAGATGGACTAATAGAACAAGTCCCACACACAGCTAGAAGCCCAAATATTTTTTCAGAGGTACTGTAGATGCAGATAAAAATTATTTTTAATTTGCAACCTGATGGAGGTCAGTATAGATGGACTAATACAACAAGTCCCACACACAGCTAGAAGCCCAATATTTTTTCAGAGGTAGATGCAGAAAAAAATATATTCAGCTTGCAACCTGATGGAGGTCAGTATAGATGGAGTAATAGAACAAGTCCCACACACAGCTAGAAGCCCAAATATTTTTTCAGAGGTAGATGCAGATAAAAATTATTTTTAATTTGCAACCTGATGGAGGTCAGTATAGATGGACTAATAGAGAAAGTCCCACACACTGCTAGAAGGCCAAATATTTTTTCAGAGATAGATGCAGATAAAAATTATATTCAATTTGCAACCTGATGGAGGTCAGTATAGATGGACTAATAGAACAAGTCCCACACACAGCTAGAAGCCCAAATATTTTTTCAGATGTACTGTAGATGCAGATAAAAATTATTTTTAATTTGCAACCTGATGGAGGTCAGTATAGATGGACTAATAGAGAAAGTCCCACACACTGCTAGAAGGCCAAATATTTTTTCAGAGCTAGATGCAGAAAAAAATTATATTCAGTTTGCAACCTGATGGAGGTCAGTATAGATGGACTAATAGAGAAAGTCCCACACACTGCTAGAAGGCCACATATTTTTTCAGAGTTAGATGCAGAAAAAAATATATTCAGTTTGCAACCTGATGGAGGTCTGTATAGATGGATTAATAGAACAAGTCCCACACACGTCTAGAAGCCCAATATTTTTTCAGAGGTAGATGCAGAAAAAAATATATTCAGTTTGCAACCTGATGGAGGTCAGTATAGATGGACTAATACAACAAGTTCCACACACAGCTAGAAGCCCAATATTTTTTCAGAGGTAGATGCAGAAAAAAATATATTCAGTTTGCAACCTGATGGAGGTCTGTATAGATGGATTAATAGAACAAGTCCCACACACAGCTAGAAGCCCAATATTTTTTCAGAGGTAGATGCAGAAAAAAATATATTCAGTTTGCAACCTGATGGAGGTCAGTATAGATGGACTAATACAACAAGTCCCACACACAGCTAGAAGCCCAATATTTTTCAGAGGTAGATGCAGAAAAAAATATATTCAGTTTGCAACCTGATGGAGGTCTGTATAGATGGATTAATAGAACAAGTCCCACACACAGCTAGAAGCCCAATATTTTTTCAGAGGTAGATGCAGAAAAAAATATATTCAGTTTGCAAACTGATGGAGGTCAGTATAGGTGGACTAATACAACAAGTCCCACACACAGCTAGAAGCCCAATATTTTTTCAGAGCTAGATGCAGATAAAAACTATATTCAGTTTGCAACCTGATGGAGGTCAGTATAGATGGACTAATAGAACAAGTCCCACACACAGCTAGAAGCCCAAATTTTTTTTCAGAGGTACTGTAGATGCAGATAAAAATTATTTTTAATTTGCAACCTGATGGAGGTCAGTATAGATGGACTAATACAACAAGTCCCACACACAGCTAGAAGCCCAATATTTTTTCAGAGGTAGATGCAGAAAAAAATATATTCAGTTTGCAACCTGATGGAGGTCAGTATAGATGGAGTAATAGAACAAGTCTCACACACAGCTAGAAGCCCAAATATTTTATCAGAGGTAGATGCAGATAAAAATTATTTTTAATTTGCAACCTGATGGAGGTCAGTATAGATGGACTAATAGAGAAAGTCCCACACACTGCTAGAAGGCCAAATATTTTTTCAGAGCTAGATGCAGATAAAAATTATATTCAATTTGCAACCTGATGGAGGTCAGTATAGATGGACTAATAGAACAAGTCCCACACACAGCTAGAAGCCCAAATATTTTTTCAGAGGTACTGTAGATGCAGATAAAAATTATTTTTAATTTGCAACCTGATGGAGGTCAGTATAGATGGACTAATACAACAAGTCCCACACACAGCTAGAAGCCCAATATTTTTTCAGAGGTAGATGCAGAAAAAAATATATTCAGCTTGCAACCTGATGGAGGTCAGTATAGATGGAGTAATAGAACAAGTCCCACACACAGCTAGAAGCCCAAATATTTTTTCAGAGGTAGATGCAGATAAAAATTATTTTTAATTTGCAACCTGATGGAGGTCAGTATAGATGGACTAATAGAGAAAGTCCCACACACTGCTAGAAGGCCAAATATTTTTTCAGAGATAGATGCAGATAAAAATTATATTCAATTTGCAACCTGATGGAGGTTAGTATAGATGGACTAATAGAACAAGTCCCACACACAGCTAGAAGCCCAAATATTTTTTTAGAGGTACTGTAGATGCAGATAAAAATTATATTCAATTTGCAACCTGATGGAGGTCAGTATAGATGGACTAATAGAGAAAGTCCCACACACTGCTAGAAGGCCAAATATTTTTTCAGAGCTAGATGCAGAAAAAAATTATATTCAGTTTGCAACCTGATGGAGGTCAGTATAGATGGACTAATAGAGAAAGTCCCACACACTGCTAGAAGGCCACATATTTTTTCAGAGGTAGATGCAGAAAAAAATATATTCAGTTTGCAACCTGATGGAGGTCTGTATAGATGGATTAATAGAACAAGTCCCACACACATCTAGAAGCCCAATGTTTTTTCAGAGGTAGATGCAGAAAAAAATATATTCAGTTTGCAACCTGATGGAGGTCAGTATAGATGGACTAATACAACAAGTCCCACACACAGCTAGAAGCCCAATATTTTTTCAGAGGTAGATGCAGAAAAAAATATATTCAGTTTGCAACCTGATGGAGGTCTGTATAGATGGATTAATAGAACAAGTCCCACACACAGCTAGAAGCCCAATATTTTTTCAGAGGTAGATGCAGAAAAAAATATATTCAGTTTGCAACCTGATGGAGGTCAGTATAGATGGACTAATACAACAAGTCCCACACACAGCTAGAAGCCCAATATTTTTCAGAGGTAGATGCAGAAAAAAATATATTCAGTTTGCAACCTGATGGAGGTCTGTATAGATGGATTAATAGAACAAGTCCCACACACAGCTAGAAGCCCAATATTTTTTCAGAGGTAGATGCAGAAAAAAATGTATTCAGTTTGCAACCTGATGGAGGTCTGTATAGATGGACTAATAGAACAAGTCCCACACACAGCTAGAAGCCCAAATTTTTTTTCAGAGGTACTGTAGATGCAGATAAAAATTATTTTTAATTTGCAACCTGATGGAGGTCAGTATAGATGGACTAATACAACAAGTCCCACACACAGCTAGAAGCCCAATATTTTTTCAGAGGTAGATGCAGAAAAAAATATATTCAGTTTGCAACCTGATGGAGGTCAGTATAGA
Organism: Phyllobates terribilis; assembly: GCF_046119375.1. Classification (NCBI taxonomy): domain Eukaryota; kingdom Metazoa; phylum Chordata; class Amphibia; order Anura; family Dendrobatidae; genus Phyllobates; species Phyllobates terribilis. The sequence goes on from NW_027362763.1 coordinate 168,436,859, forward strand.
TGGAGTAATAGAACAAGTCCCACACACAGCTAGAAGCCCAAATATTTTTTCAGAGGTAGATGCAGATAAAAATTATTTTTAATTTGCAACCTGATGGAGGTCAGCATAGATGGACTAATAGAGAAAGTCCCACACACTGCTAGAAGGCCAAATATTTTTTCAGAGCTAGATGCAGATAAAAATTATATTCAATTTGCAACCTGATGGAGGTCAGTATAGATGGACTAATAGAACAAGTCCCACACACAGCTAGAAGCCCAAATATTTTTTCAGAGGTACTGTAGATGCAGATAAAAATTATTTTTAATTTGCAACCTGATGGAGGTCAGTATAGATGGACTAATACAACAAGTCCCACACACAGCTAGAAGCCCAAATATTTTTTCAGAGGTAGATGCAGATAAAAATTATTTTTAATTTGCAACCTGATGGAGGTCAGTATAGATGGACTAATAGAGAAAGTCCCACACACTGCTAGAAGGCCAAATATTTTTTCATTGATAGATGCAGATAAAAATTATATTCAATTTGCAACCTGATGGAGGTCAGTATAGATGGACTAATAGAACAAGTCCCACACACAGCTAGAAGCCCAAATATTTTTTTAGAGGTACTGTAGATGCAGATAAAAATTATTTTTAATTTGCAACCTGATGGAGGTCAGTATAGATGGACTAATAGAGAAAGTCCCACACACTGCAAGAAGGCCAAATATTTTTTCAGAGCTAGATGCAGAAAAAAATTATATTCAGTTTGCAACCTGATGGAGGTCAGTATAGATGGACTAATAGAGAAAGTCACACACACTGCTAGAAGGCCACATATTTTTTCAGAGGTAGATGCAGAAAAAAATATATTCAGTTTGCAACCTGATGGAGGTCTGTATAGATGGATTAATAGAACAAGTCCCACACACAGCTAGAAGCCCAATATTGTTTCAGAGGTAGATGCAGAAAAAAATATATTCAGTTTGCAACCTGATGGAGGTCAGTATAGATGGACTAATACAACAAGTCCCACACACAGCTAGAAGCCCAATATTTTTTCAGAGGTAGATGCAGAAAAAAATATATTCAGTTTGCAACCTGATGTAGGTCAGTATAGATGGACTAATACAACAAGTCCCACACACAGCTAGAAGCCCAATATTTTTTCAGAGCTAGATGCAGATAAAAATTATATTCAATTTGCATCCTGATGGAGGTCAGTATAGATGGACTAATACAACAAATCCCACACACAGCTAGAAGCCCAATATTTTTTCAGAGGCAGATGCAGAAAAAAATATATTCAGTTTGCAACCTGATGGAGGTCAGTATAGATGGACTAATACAACAAGTCCCACACACAGCTAGAAGCCCAATATTTTTTCAGAACTAGATGCAGATAAAAATTATATTCAATTTGCAACCTGATGGAGGTCAGTATAGATGGACTAATAGAACAAGTCCCACACACAGCTAGAAGCCCAAATATTTTTTCAGAGGTACTGTAGATGCAGATAAAAAATATTTTTAATTTGCAACCTGATGGAGGTCAGTATAGATGGACTAATACAACAAGTCCCACACACAGCTAGAAGCCCAATATTTTTTCAGAGGTAGATGCAGAAAAAAATATATTCAGTTTGCAACCTGATGGAGTTCAGTATAGATGTAGTAATAGAACAAGTCCCACACACAGCTAGAAGCCCAAATATTTTTTCAGAGGTACTGTAGATGCAGATAAAAATTATTTTTAATTTGCAACCTGATGGAGGTCAGTATAGATGGACTAATAGAGAAAGTCCCACACACTGCTAGAAGGCCAAATATTTTTTCCGAGCTAGATGCAGAGAAAAATTATATTCAGTTTGCAACCTGATGGAGGTCAGTATAGATGGACTAATAGAGAAAGTCCCACACACTGCTAGAAGGCCACATATTTTTCAGAGGTAGATGCAGAAAAAAATATATTCAGTTTGCAACCTGATGGAGGTCTGTATAGATGGATTAATAGAACAAGTCCCACACACATCTAGAAGCCCAATATTTTTTCAGAGGTAGATGCAGAAAAAAATATATTCAGTTTGCAACCTGATGGAGGTCAGTATAGATGGACTAATACAACAAGTCCCACACACAGCTAGAAGCCCAATATTTTTTCAGAGGTAGATGCAGAAAAAAATATATTCAGTTTGCAACCTGATGGAGGTCTGTATAGATGGATTAATAGAACAAGTCCCACACACAGCTAGAAGCCCAATATTTTTTCAGAGGTAGATGCAGAAAAAAATATATTCAGTTTGCAACCTGATGGAGGTCAGTATAGATGGACTAATACAACAAGTCCCACACACAGCTGGAAGCCCAATATTTTTCAGAGGTAGATGCAGAAAAAAATATATTCAGTTTGCAACCTGATGGAGGTCTGTATAAATGGATTAATAGAACAAGTCCCACACACAGCTAGAAGCCCAATATTTTTTCAGAGGTAGATGCAGGAAAAAATATATTCAGTTTGCAACCTGATGGAGGTCAGTATAGATGGACTAATACAACAAGTCCCACACACAGCTAGAAGCCCAATATTTTTTCAGAGCTAGATGCAGATAAAAATTATATTCAATTTGCAACCTGATGGAGGTCAGTATAGATGGACTAATAGAACAAGTCCCACACACAGCTAGAAGCCCAAATTTTTTTTCAGAGGTACTGTAGATGCAGATAAAAATTATTTTTAATTTGCAACCTGATGGAGGTCAGTATAGATGGACTAATACAACAAGTCCCACACACAGCTAGAAGCCCAATATCTTTTCAGAGGTAGATGCAGAAAAAAATATATTCAGTTTGCAACCTGATGGAGGTCAGTATAGATGGAGTAATAGAACAAGTCCCACACACAGCTAGAAGCCCAAATATTTTTTCACAGGTAGATGCAGATAAAAATTATTTTTAATTTGCAACCTGATGGAGGTCAGTATAGATGGACTAATAGAGAAAGTCCCACACACTGCTAGAAGGCCAAATATTTTTTCAGAGCTAGATGCAGATAAAAATTATATTCAATTTGCAACCTGATGGAGGTCAGTATAGATGGACTAATAGAACAAGTCCCACACACAGCTAGAAGCCCAAATATTTTTTCAGAGGTACTGTAGATGCAGATAAAAATTATTTTTAATTTGCAACCTGATGGAGGTCAGTATAGATGGACAAATACAAGTCCCACACACAGCTAGAAGCCCAAAATTTTTTCAGAGGTAGATGCAGAAAAAAATATATTCAGTTTGCAACCTGATGGAGGTCAGTATAGATGGACTAATACAACAAGTCCCACACACAGCTAGAAGCCCAATATTTTTTCAGAGGTAGATGCAGAAAAAAATATATTCAGTTTGCAACCTGATGGAGGTCTGTATAGATGGATTAATAGAACAAGTCCCACACACAGCTAGAAGCCCAATATTTTTTCAGAGGTAGATGCAGAAAAAAATATATTCAGTTTGCAACCTGATGGAGGTCAGTATAGATGGACTAATACAACAAGTCCCACACACAGCTGGAAGCCCAATATTTTTCAGAGGTAGATGCAGAAAAAAATATATTCAGTTTGCAACCTGATGGAGGTCTGTATAAATGGATTAATAGAACAAGTCCCACACACAGCTAGAAGCCCAATATTTTTTCAGAGGTAGATGCAGGAAAAAATATATTCAGTTTGCAACCTGATGGAGGTCAGTATAGATGGACTAATACAACAAGTCCCACACACAGCTAGAAGCCCAATATTTTTTCAGAGCTAGATGCAGATAAAAATTATATTCAATTTGCAACCTGATGGAGGTCAGTATAGATGGACTAATAGAACAAGTCCCACACACAGCTAGAAGCCCAAATTTTTTTTCAGAGGTACTGTAGATGCAGATAAAAATTATTTTTAATTTGCAACCTGATGGAGGTCAGTATAGATGGACTAATACAACAAGTCCCACACACAGCTAGAAGCCCAATATCTTTTCAGAGGCAGATGCAGAAAAAAATATATTCAGTTTGCAACCTGATGGAGGTCAGTATAGATGGAGTAATAGAACAAGTCCCACACACAGCTAGAAGCCCAAATATTTTTTCACAGGTAGATGCAGATAAAAATTATTTTTAATTTGCAACCTGATGGAGGTCAGTATAGATGGACTAATAGAGAAAGTCCCACACACTGCTAGAAGGCCAAATATTTTTTCAGAGCTAGATGCAGATAAAAATTATATTCAATTTGCAACCTGATGGAGGTCAGTATAGATGGACTAATAGAACAAGTCCCACACACAGCTAGAAGCCCAAATATTTTTTCAGAGGTACTGTAGATGCAGATAAAAATTATTTTTAATTTGCAACCTGATGGAGGTCAGTATAGATGGACTAATACAACAAGTCCCACACACAGCTAGAAGCCCAAAATTTTTTCAGAGGTAGATGCAGAAAAAAATATATTCAGTTTGCAACCTGATGGAGGTCAGTATAGATGGAGTAATAGAACAAGTCCCACACACAGCTAGAAGCCCAAATATTTTTTCAGAGGTAGATGCAGATAAAAATTATTTTTAATTTGCAACCTGATGGAGGTCAGTATAGATGGACTAATAGAGAAAGTCCCACACACTGCTAGAAGGCCAAATATTTTTTCAGAGCTAGATGCAGATAAAAATTATATTCAATTTGCAACCTGATGGAGGTCAGTATAGATGGACTAATAGAGAAAGTCCCACACACTGCTAGAAGGCCAAATATTTTTTCAGAGCTAGATGCAGATAAAAATTATATTCAATTTGCAACCTGATGGAGGTCAGTATAGATGGACTAATAGAGAAAGTCCCACACACTGCTAGAAGGCCAAATATTTTTTCAGAGCTAGATGCAGATAAAAATTATATTCAATTTGCAACCTGATGGAGGTCAGTATAGATGGACTAATAGAACAAGTCCCACACACAGCTAGAAGCCCAAATATTTTTTTAGAGGTACTGTAGATGCAGATAAAAATTATTTTTAATTTGCAACCTGATGGAGGTCAGTATAGATGGACTAATAGAGAAAGTCCCACACACTGCTAGAAGGCCAAATATTTTTTCAGAGCTAGATGCAGAAAAAAATTATATTCAGTTTGCAACCTGATGGAGGTCAGTATAGATGGACTAATAGAGAAAGTCACACACACTGCTAGAAGGCCACATATTTTTTCAGAGGTAGATGCAGAAAAAAATATATTCAGTTTGCAACCTGATGGAGGTCTGTATAGATGGATTAATAGAACAAGTCCCACACACAGCTAGAAGCCCAATATTGTTTCAGAGGTAGATGCAGAAAAAAATATATCCAGTTTGCAACCTGATGGAGGTCAGTATAGATGGACTAATACATCAAGTCCCACACACAGCTAGAAGCCCAATATTTTTTCAGAGGTAGATGCAGAAAAAAATATATTCAGTTTGCAACCTGATGTAGGTCAGTATAGATGGACTAATACAACAAGTCCCACACACAGCTAGAAGCCCAATATTTTTTCAGAGCTAGATGCAGATAAAAATTATATTCAATTTGCATCCTGATGGAGGTCAGTATAGATGGACTAATACAACAAATCCCACACACAGCTAGAAGCCCAATATTTTTTCAGAGGCAGATGCAGAAAAAAATATATTCAGTTTGCAACCTGATGGAGGTCAGTATAGATGGACTAATACAACAAGTCCCACACACAGCTAGAAGCCCAATATTTTTTCAGAACTAGATGCAGATAAAAATTATATTCAATTTGCAACCTGATGGAGGTCAGTATAGATGGACTAATAGAACAAGTCCCACACACAGCTAGAAGCCCAAATATTTTTTCAGAGGTACTGTAGATGCAGATAAAAAATATTTTTAATTTGCAACCTGATGGAGGTCAGTATAGATGGACTAATACAACAAGTCCCACACACAGCTAGAAGCCCAATATTTTTTCAGAGGTAGATGCAGAAAAAAATATATTCAGTTTGCAACCTGATGGAGTTCAGTATAGATGTAGTAATAGAACAAGTCCCACACACAGCTAGAAGCCCAAATATTTTTTCAGAGGTACTGTAGATGCAGATAAAAATTATTTTTAATTTGCAACCTGATGGAGGTCAGTATAGATGGACTAATAGAGAAAGTCCCACACACTGCTAGAAGGCCAAATATTTTTTCCGAGCTAGATGCAGAAAAAAATTATATTCAGTTTGCAACCTGATGGAGGTCAGTATAGATGGACTAATAGAGAAAGTCCCACACACTGCTAGAAGGCCACATATTTTTCAGAGGTAGATGCAGAAAAAAATATATTCAGTTTGCAACCTGATGGAGGTCTGTATAGATGGATTAATAGAACAAGTCCCACACACATCTAGAAGCCCAATATTTTTTCAGAGGTAGATGCAGAAAAAAATATATTCAGTTTGCAACCTGATGGAGGTCAGTATAGATGGACTAATACAACAAGTCCCACACACAGCTAGAAGCCCAATATTTTTTCAGAGGTAGATGCAGAAAAAAATATATTCAGTTTGCAACCTGATGGAGGTCTGTATAGATGGATTAATAGAACAAGTCCCACACACAGCTAGAAGCCCAATATTTTTTCAGAGGTAGATGCAGAAAAAAATATATTCAGTTTGCAACCTGATGGAGGTCAGTATAGATGGACTAATACAACAAGTCCCACACACAGCTGGAAGCCCAATATTTTTCAGAGGTAGATGCAGAAAAAAATATATTCAGTTTGCAACCTGATGGAGGTCTGTATAAATGGATTAATAGAACAAGTCCCACACACAGCTAGAAGCCCAATATTTTTTCAGAGGTAGATGCAGAAAAAAATATATTCAGTTTGCAACCTGATGGAGGTCAGTATAGATGGACTAATACAACAAGTCCCACACACAGCTAGAAGCCCAATATTTTTTCAGAGCTAGATGCAGATAAAAATTATATTCAATTTGCAACCTGATGGAGGTCAGTATAGATGGACTAATAGAACAAGTCCCACACACAGCTAGAAGCCCAAATTTTTTTTCAGAGGTACTGTAGATGCAGATAAAAATTATTTTTAATTTGCAACCTGATGGAGGTCAGTATAGATGGACTAATACAACAAGTCCCACACACAGCTAGAAGCCCAATATCTTTTCAGAGGTAGATGCAGAAAAAAATATATTCAGTTTGCAACCTGATGGAGGTCAGTATAGATGGAGTAATAGAACAAGTCCCACACACAGCTAGAAGCCCAAATATTTTTTCAGAGGTAGATGCAGATAAAAATTATTTTTAATTTGCAACCTGATGGAGGTCAGTATAGATGGACTAATAGAGAAAGTCCCACACACTGCTAGAAGGCCAAATATTTTTTCAGAGCTAGATGCAGATAAAAATTATATTCAATTTGCAACCTGATGGAGGTCAGTATAGATGGACTAATAGAACAAGTCCCACACACAGCTAGAAGCCCAAATATTTTTTCAGAGGTACTGTAGATGCAGATAAAAATTATTTTTAATTTGCAACCTGATGGAGGTCAGTATAGATGGACTAATACAACAAGTCCCACACACAGCTAGAAGCCCAAAATTTTTTCAGAGGTAGATGCAGAAAAAAATATATTCAGTTTGCAACCTGATGGAGGTCAGTATAGATGGAGTAATAGAACAAGTCCCACACACAGCTAGAAGCCCAAATATTTTTTCAGAGGTAGATGCAGATAAAAATTATTTTTAATTTGCAACCTGATGGAGGTCAGTATAGATGGACTAATAGAGAAAGTCCCACACACTGCTAGAAGGCCAAATATTTTTTCAGAGCTAGATGCAGATAAAAATTATATTCAATTTGCAACCTGATGGAGGTCAGTATAGATGGACTAATAGAGAAAGTCCCACACACTGCTAGAAGGCCAAATATTTTTTCAGAGCTAGATGCAGATAAAAATTATATTCAATTTGCAACCTGATGGAGGTCAGTATAGATGGACTAATAGAGAAAGTCCCACACACTGCTAGAAGGCCAAATATTTTTTCAGAGCTAGATGCAGATAAAAATTATATTCAATTTGCAACCTGATGGAGGTCAGTATAGATGGACTAATAGAACAAGTCCCACACACAGCTAGAAGCCCAAATATTTTTTCAGAGGTACTGTAGATGCAGATAAAAATTATTTTTAATTTGCAACCTGATGGAGGTCAGTATAGATGGACTAATAGAGAAAGTCCCACACACTGCTAGAAGGCCACATATTTTTTCAGAGGTAGATGCAGAAAAAAATATATTCAGTTTGCAACCTGATGGAGGTCTGTATAGATGGATTAATAGAACAAGTCCCACACACAGCTAGAAGCCCAATATTGTTTCAGAGGTAGATGCAGAAAAAAATATATTCAGTTTGCAACCTGATGGAGGTCAGTATAGATGGACTAATACAACAAGTCCCACACACAGCTAGAAGCCCAATATTTTTTCAGAGGTAGATGCAGAAAAAAATATATTCAGTTTGCAACCTGATGTAGGTCAGTATAGATGGACTAATACAACAAGTCCCACACACAGCTAGAAGCCCAATATTTTTTCAGAGCTAGATGCAGATAAAAATTATATTCAATTTGCATCCTGATGGAGGTCAGTATAGATGGACTAATACAACAAATCCCACACACAGCTAGAAGCCCAATATTTTTTCAGAGGCAGATGCAGAAAAAAATATATTCAGTTTGCAACCTGATGGAGGTCAGTATAGATGGACTAATACAACAAGTCCCACACACAGCTAGAAGCCCAATATTTTTTCAGAACTAGATGCAGATAAAAATTATATTCAATTTGCAACCTGATGGAGGTCAGTATAGATGGACTAATAGAACAAGTCCCACACACAGCTAGAAGCCCAAATATTTTTTCAGAGGTACTGTAGATGCAGATAAAAAATATTTTTAATTTGCAACCTGATGGAGGTCAGTATAGATGGACTAATACAACAAGTCCCACACACAGCTAGAAGCCCAATATTTTTTCAGAGGTAGATGCAGAAAAAAATATATTCAGTTTGCAACCTGATGGAGTTCAGTATAGATGTAGTAATAGAACAAGTCCCACACACAGCTAGAAGCCCAAATATTTTTTCAGAGGTACTGTAGATGCAGATAAAAATTATTTTTAATTTGCAACCTGATGGAGGTCAGTATAGATGGACTAATACAACAAGTCCCACACACAGCTAGAAGCTAAATATCTTTTCAGAGGTAGATGCAGAAAAAAATATATTCAGTTTGCAACCTGATGGAGGTCAGTATAGATGGAGTAATAGAACAAGTCCCACACACAGCTAGAAGCCCAAATATTTTTTCAGAGGTAGATGCAGATAAAAATTATTTTTAATTTGCAACCTGATGGAGGTCAGTATAGATGGACTAATAGAGAAAGTCCCACACACTGCTAGAAGGCCAAATATTTTTTCAGAGCTAGATGCAGATAAAAATTATATTCAATTTGCAACCTGATGGAGGTCAGTATAGATGGACTAATAGAACACGTCCCACACACAGCTAGAAGCCCAAATATTTTTTCAGAGGTACTGTAGATGCAGATAAAAATTATTTTTAATTTGCAACCTGATGGAGGTCAGTATAGATGGACTAATACAACAAGTCCCACACACAGCTAGAAGCCCAAAATTTTTTCAGAGGTAGATGCAGAAAAAAATATATTCAGTTTGCAACCTGATGGAGGTCAGTATAGATGGAGTAATAGAACAAGTCCCACACACAGCTAGAAGCCCAAATATTTTTTCAGAGGTAGATGCAGATAAAAATTATTTTTAATTTGCAACCTGATGGAGGTCAGTATAGATGGACTAATAGAGAAAGTCCCACACACTGCTAGAAGGCCAAATATTTTTTCAGAGCTAGATGCAGATAAAAATTATATTCAATTTGCAACCTGATGGAGGTCAGTATAGATGGACTAATAGAGAAAGTCCCACACACTGCTAGAAGGCCAAATATTTTTTCAGAGCTAGATGCAGATAAAAATTATATTCAATTTGCAACCTGATGGAGGTCAGTATAGATGGACTAATAGAGAAAGTCCCACACACTGCTAGAAGGCCAAATATTTTTTCAGAGCTAGATGCAGATAAAAATTATATTCAATTTGCAACCTGATGGAGGTCAGTATAGATGGACTAATAGAACAAGTCCCACACACAGCTAGAAGCCCAAATATTTTTTCAGAGGTACTGTAGATGCAGATAAAAATTATTTTTAATTTGCAACCTGATGGAGGTCAGTATAGATGGACTAATAGAGAAAGTCCCACACACTGCTAGAAGGCCAAATATTTTTTCCGAGCTAGATGCAGAAAAAAATTATATTCAGTTTGCAACCTGATGGAGGTCAGTATAGTTGGACTAATAGAGAAAGTCCCACACACTGCTAGAAGGCCACATATTTTTTCAGAGGTAGATGCAGAAAAAAATATATTCAGTTTGCAACCTGATGGAGGTCTGTATAGATGGATTAATAGAACAAGTCCCACACACATCTAGAAGCCCAATATTTTTTCAGAGGTAGATGCAGAAAAAAATATATTCAGTTTGCAACCTGATGGAGGTCAGTATAGATGGACTAATACAACAAGTCCCACACACAGCTAGAAGCCCAATATTTTTTCAGAGGTAGATGCAGAAAAAAATATATTCAGTTTGCAACCTGATGGAGGTCTGTATAGATGGATTAATAGAACAAGTCCCACACACAGCTAGAAGCCCAATATTTTTTCAGAGGTAGATGCAGAAAAAAATATATTCAGTTTGCAACCTGATGGAGGTCAGTATAGATGGACTAATACAACAAGTCCCACACACAGCTAGAAGCCCAATATTTTTTCAGAGCTAGATGCAGATAAAAATTATATTCAATTTGCAACCTGATGGAGGTCAGTATAGATGGACTAATAGAACAAGTCCCACACACAGCTAGAAGCCCAAATTTTTTTTCAGAGGTACTGTAGATGCAGATAAAAATTATTTTTAATTTGCAACCTGATGGAGGTCAGTATAGATGGACTAATACAACAAGTCCCACACACAGCTAGAAGCCCAATATTTTTTCAGAGGTAGATGCAGAAAAAAATATATTCAGTTTGCAACCTGATGGAGGTCAGTATAGATGGAGTAATAGAACAAGTCCCACACACAGCTAGAAGCCCAAATATTTTTTCAGAGGTAGATGCAGATAAAAATTATTTTTAATTTGCAACCTGATGGAGGTCAGTATAGATGGACTAATAGAGAAAGTCCCACACACTGCTAGAAGGCCAAATATTTTTTCAGAGCTAGATGCAGATAAAAATTATATTCAATTTGCAACCTGATGGAGGTCAGTATAGATGGACTAATAGAACAAGTCCCACACACAGCTAGAAGCCCAAATATTTTTTCAGAGGTACTGTAGATGCAGATAAAAATTATTTTTAATTTGCAACCTGATGGAGGTCAGTATAGATGGACTAATACAACAAGTCCCACACACAGCTAGAAGCCCAAAATTTTTTCAGAGGTAGATGCAGAAAAAAATATATTCAGTTTGCAACCTGATGGAGATCAGTATAGATGGAGTAATAGAACAAGTCCCACACACAGCTAGAAGCCCAAATATTTTTTCAGAGGTAGATGCAGATAAAAATTATTTTTAATTTGCAACCTGATGGAGGTCAGTATAGATGGACTAATAGAGAAAGTCCCACACACTGCTAGAAGGCCAAATATTTTTTCAGAGCTAGATGCAGATAAAAATTATATTCAATTTGCAACCTGATGGAGGTCAGTATAGATGGACTAATAGAGAAAGTCCCACACACTGCTAGAAGGCCAAATATTTTTTCAGAGCTAGATGCAGATAAAAATTATATTCAATTTGCAACCTGATGGAGGTCAGTATAGATGGACTAATAGAGAAAGTCCCACACACTGCTAGAAGGCCAAATATTTTTTCAGAGCTAGATGCAGATAAAAATTATATTCAATTTGCAACCTGATGGAGGTCAGTATAGATGGACTAATAGAACAAGTCCCACACACAGCTAGAAGCCCAAATATTTTTTCAGAGGTACTGTAGATGCAGATAAAAATTATTTTTAATTTGCAACCTGATGGAGGTCAGTATAGATGGACTAATAGAGAAAGTCCCACACACTGCTAGAAGGCCAAATATTTTTTCCGAGCTAGATGCAGAAAAAAATTATATTCAGTTTGCAACCTGATGGAGGTCAGTATAGATGGACTAATAGAGAAAGTCCCACACACTGCTAGAAGGCCACATATTTTTTCAGAGGTAGATGCAGAAAAAAATATATTCAGTTTGCAACCTGATGGAGGTCTGTATAGATGGATTAATAGAACAAGTCCCACACACATCTAGAAGCCCAATATTTTTTCAGAGGTAGATGCAGAAAAAAATATATTCAGTTTGCAACCTGATGGAGGTCAGTATAGATGGACTAATACAACAAGTCCCACACACAGCTAGAAGCCCAATATTTTTTCAGAGGTAGATGCAGAAAAAAATATATTCAGTTTGCAACCTGATGGAGGTCTGTATAGATGGATTAATAGAACAAGTCCCACACACAGCTAGAAGCCCAATATTTTTTCAGAGGTAGATGCAGAAAAAAATATATTCAGTTTGCAACCTGATGGAGGTCAGTATAGATGGACTAATACAACAAGTCCCACACACAGCTAGAAGCCCAATATTTTTTCAGAGCTAGATGCAGATAAAAATTATATTCAATTTGCAACCTGATGGAGGTCAGTATAGATGGACTAATAGAACAAGTCCCACACACAGCTAGAAGCCCAAATTTTTTTTCAGAGGTACTGTAGATGCAGATAAAAATTATTTTTAATTTGCAACCTGATGGAGGTCAGTATAGATGGACTAATACAACAAGTCCCACACACAGCTAGAAGCCCAATATTTTTTCAGAGGTAGATGCAGAAAAAAATATATTCAGTTTGCAACCTGATGGAGGTCAGTATAGATGGAGTAATAGAACAAGTCCCACACACAGCTAGAAGCCCAAATATTTTTTCAGAGGTAGATGCAGATAAAAATTATTTTTAATTTGCAACCTGATGGAGGTCAGTATAGATGGACTAATAGAGAAAGTCCCACACACTGATAGAAGGCCAAATATTTTTTCAGAGCTAGATGCAGATAAAAATTATATTCAATTTGCAACCTGATGGAGGTCAGTATAGATGGACTAATAGAACAAGTCCCACACACAGCTAGAAGCCCAAATATTTTTTCAGAGGTACTGTAGATGCAGATAAAAATTATTTTTAATTTGCAACCTGATGGAGGTCAGTATAGATGGACTAATACAACAAGTCCCACACACAGCTAGAAGCCCAAAATTTTTTCAGAGGTAGATGCAGAAAAAAATATATTCAGTTTGCAACCTGATGGAGATCAGTATAGATGGAGTAATAGAACAAGTCCCACACACAGCTAGAAGCCCAAATATTTTTTCAGAGGTAGATGCAGATAAAAATTATTTTTAATTTGCAACCTGATGGAGGTCAGTATAGATGGACTAATAGAGAAAGTCCCACACACTGCTAGAAGGCCAAATATTTTTTCAGAGCTAGATGCAGATAAAAATTATATTCAATTTGCAACCTGATGGAGGTCAGTATAGATGGACTAATAGAGAAAGTCCCACACACTGCTAGAAGGCCAAATATTTTTTCAGAGCTAGATGCAGATAAAAATTATATTCAATTTGCAACCTGATGGAGGTCAGTATAGATGGACTAATAGAGAAAGTCCCACACACTGCTAGAAGGCCAAATATTTTTTCAGAGCTAGATGCAGATAAAAATTATATTCAATTTGCAACCTGATGGAGGTCAGTATAGATGGACTAATAGAACAAGTCCCACACACAGCTAGAAGCCCAAATATTTTTTCAGAGGTACTGTAGATGCAGATAAAAATTATTTTTAATTTGCAACCTGATGGAGGTCAGTATAGATGGACTAATAGAGAAAGTCCCACACACTGCTAGAAGGCCAAATATTTTTTCCGAGCTAGATGCAGAAAAAAATTATATTCAGTTTGCAACCTGATGGAGGTCAGTATAGATGGACTAATAAAGAAAATCCCACACACTGCTAGAAGGCCACATATTTTTTCAGAGGTAGATGCAGAAAAAAATATATTCAGTTTGCAACCTGATGGAGGTCTGTATAGATGGATTAATAGAACAAGTCCCACACACATCTAGAAGCCCAATATTTTTTCAGAGGTAGATGCAGAAAAAAATATATTCAGTTTGCAACCTGATGGAGGTCAGTATAGATGGACTAATACAACAAGTCCCACACACAGCTAGAAGCCCAATATTTTTTCAGAGGTAGATGCAGAAAAAAATATATTCAGTTTGCAACCTGATGGAGGTCTGTATAGATGGATTAATAGAACAAGTCCCACACACAGCTAGAAGCCCAATATTTTTTCAGAGGTAGATGCAGAAAAAAATATATTCAGTTTGCAACCTGATGGAGGTCAGTATAGATGGACTAATACAACAAGTCCCACACACAGCTAGAAGCCCAATATTTTTCAGAGGTAGATGCAGAAAAAAATATATTCAGTTTGCAACCTGATGGAGGTCTGTATAGATGGATTAATAGAACAAGTCCCACACACAGCTAGAAGCCCAATATTTTTCAGAGGTAGATGCAGAAAAAAATATATTCAGTTTGCAACCTGATGGAGGTCAGTATAGATGGACTAATACAACAAGTCCCACACACAGCTAGAAGCCCAATATTTTTTCAGAGCTAGATGCAGATAAAAATTATATTCAATTTGCAACCTGATGGAGGTCAGTATAGATGGACTAATAGAACAAGTCCCACACACAGCTAGAAGCCCAAATATTTTTTCAGAGGTAGTGTAGATGCAGATAAAAATTATTTTTAATTTGCAACCTGATGGAGGTCAGTATAGATGGACTAATACAACAAGTCCCACACACAGCTAGAAGCCCAAAATTTTTTCAGAGGTAGATGCAGAAAAAAATATATTCAGTTTGCAACCTGATGGAGATCAGTATAGATGGAGTAATAGAACAAGTCCCACACACAGCTAGAAGCCCAAATATTTTTTCAGAGGTAGATGCAGATAAAAATTATTTTTAATTTGCAACCTGATGGAGGTCAGTATAGATGGACTAATAGAGAAAGTCCCACACACTGCTAGAAGGCCAAATATTTTTTCAGAGCTAGATGCAGATAAAAATTATATTCAATTTGCAACCTGATGGAGGTCAGTATAGATGGACTAATAGAGAAAGTCCCACACACTGCTAGAAGGCCAAATATTTTTTCAGAGCTAGATGCAGATAAAAATTATATTCAATTTGCAACCTGATGGAGGTCAGTATAGATGGACTAATAGAGAAAGTCCCACACACTGCTAGAAGGCCAAATATTTTTTCAGAGCTAGATGCAGATAAAAATTATATTCAATTTGCAACCTGATGGAGGTCAGTATAGATGGACTAATAGAACAAGTCCCACACACAGCTAGAAGCCCAAATATTTTTTCAGAGGTACTGTAGATGCAGATAAAAATTATTTTTAATTTGCAACCTGATGGAGGTCAGTATAGATGGACTAATAGAGAAAGTCCCACACACTGCTAGAAGGCCAAATATTTTTTCCGAGCTAGATGCAGAAAAAAATTATATTCAGTTTGCAACCTGATGGAGGTCAGTATAGATGGACTAATAGAGAAAGTCCCACACACTGCTAGAAGGCCACATATTTTTTCAGAGGTAGATGCAGAAAAAAATATATTCAGTTTGCAACCTGATGGAGGTCTGTATAGATGGATTAATAGAACAAGTCCCACACACATCTAGAAGCCCAATATTTTTTCAGAGGTAGATGCAGAAAAAAATATATTCAGTTTGCAACCTGATGGAGGTCAGTATAGATGGACTAATACAACAAGTCCCACACACAGCTAGAAGCCCAATATTTTTTCAGAGGTAGATGCAGAAAAAAATATATTCAGTTTGCAACCTGATGGAGGTCTGTATAGATGGATTAATAGAACAAGTCCCACACACAGCTAGAAGCCCAATATTTTTTCAGAGGTAGATGCAGAAAAAAATATATTCAGTTTGCAACCTGATGGAGGTCAGTATAGATGGACTAATACAACAAGTCCCACACACAGCTAGAAGCCCAATATTTTTCAGAGGTAGATGCAGAAAAAAATATTTTCAGTTTGCAACCTGATGGAGGTCTGTATAGATGGATTAATAGAACAAGTCCCACACACAGCTAGAAGCCCAATATTTTTCAGAGGTAGATGCAGAAAAAAATATATTCAGTTTGCAACCTGATGGAGGTCAGTATAGATGGACTAATACAACAAGTCCCACACACAGCTAGAAGCCCAATATTTTTTCAGAGCTAGATGCAGATAAAAATTATATTCAATTTGCAACCTGATGGAGGTCAGTATAGATGGACTAATAGAACAAGTCCCACACACAGCTAGAAGCCCAAATTTTTTTTCAGAGGTACTGTAGATGCAGATAAAAATTATTTTTAATTTGCAACCTGATGGAGGTCAGTATAGATGGACTAATACAACAAGTCCCACACACAGCTAGAAGCCCAATATTTTTTCAGAGGTAGATGCAGAAAAAAATATATTCAGTTTGCAACCTGATGGAGGTCAGTATAGATGGAGTAATAGAACAAGTCCCACACACAGCTAGAAGCCCAAATATTTTTTCAGAGGTAGATGCAGATAAAAATTATTTTTAATTTGCAACCTGATGGAGGTCAGTATAGATGGACTAATAGAACAAGTCCCACACACTGCTAGAAGGCCAAATATTTTTTCAGAGCTAGATGCAGATAAAAATTATATTCAATTTGCAACCTGATGGAGGTCAGTATAGATGGACTAATAGAGAAAGTCCCACACACTGCTAGAAGGCCAAAAATTTTTTCAGAGCAAGATGCAGAAAAAAATTATATTCAGTTTGCAACCTGATGGAGGTCAGTATAGATGGACTAATAGAGAAAGTCCCACACACTGCTAGAAGGCCAATATTTTTTCAGAGGTAGATGCAGAAAAAAATATATTCAGTTTGCAACCTGATGGAGGTCTGTATAGATGGATTAATAGAACAAGTCCCACACACAGCTAGAAGCCCAATATTTTTTCAGAGGTAGATGCAGAAAAAAATTATTTTTAATTTGCAACCTGATGGAGGTCAGTATAGATGGACTAATAGAGAAAGTCCCACACACTGCTAGAAGGCCAAATATTTTTTCAGAGCTAGATGCAGAAAAAAATTATATTCAGTTTGCAACCTGATGGAGGTCAGTATAGATGGACTAATAGAGAAAGTCCCACACACTGCTAGAAGGCCAATATTTTTTCAGAGGTAGATGCAGAAAAAAATATATTCAGTTTGCAACCTGATGGAGGTCTGTATAGATGGATTAATAGAACAAGTCCCACACACAGCTAGAAGCCCAATATTTTTTCAGAGGTAGATGCAGAAAAAAATATATTCAGTTTGCAACCTGATGGAGGTCAGTATAGATGGACTAATAGAACAAGTCCCACACACAGCTAGAAGGCCAAATATTTTTTCAGAGCTAGATGCAGATAAAAATTATATTCAATTTGCAACCTGATGGAGGTCAGTATAGATGGACTAATAGAGAAAGTCCCACACACTGCTAGAAGGCCAAATATTTTTTCAGAGCTAGATGCAGATAAAAATTATATTCAATTTGCAACCTGATGGAGGTCAGTATAGATGGAATAATAGAGAAAGTCCCACACACTGCTAGAAGGCCAAATATTTTTTCAGAGCTAGATGCAGATAAAAATTATATTCAATTTGCAACCTGATGGAGGTCAGTATAGATGGACTAATAGAACAAGTCCCACACACAGCTAGAAGCCCAAATATTTTTTCAGAGGTACTGTAGATGCAGATAAAAATTATTTTTAATTTGCAACCTGATGGAGGTCAGTATAGATGGACTAATACAACAAGTCCCACACACAGCTAGAAGCCCAATATTTTTTCAGAGGTAGATGCAGAAAAAAATATATTCAGTTTGCAACCTGATGGAGGTCAGTATAGATGGAGTAATAGAACACGTCCCACACACAGCTAGAAGCCCAAATATTTTTTCAGAGATAGATGCAGATCAAAACTATTTTTAATTTGCAACCTGATGGAGGTCAGTATAGATGGACTAATAGAGAAAGTCCCACACACTGCTAGAAGGCCAAATATTTTTTCAGAGCTAGATGCAGATAAAAAATATATTCAATTTGCAACCTGATGGAGGTCAGTATAGATGGAGTAATAGAACAAGTCCCACACACAGCTAGAAGGCCAAATATTTTTCCAGAGCTAGATGCAGATAAAAATTATATTCAATTTGCAACCTGATGGAGGTCAGTATAGATGGACTAATAGAGAAAGTCCCACACACTGCTAGAAGGCCAAATATTTTTTCAGAGCTAGATGCAGATAAAAATTATATTCAATTTGCAACCTGATGGAGGTCAGTATAGATGGAGTAATAGAACAAGTCCCACACACAGCTAGAAGCCCAAATATTTTTTCAGAGGTAGATGCAGATAAAAATTATTTTTAATTTGCAACCTGATGGAGGTCAGTATAGATGGACTAATAGAGAAAGTCCCACACACTGCTAGAAGGCCAAATATTTTTTCAGAGCTAGATGCAGATAAAAATTATATTCAATTTGCAACCTGATGGAGGTCAGTATAGATGGACTAATAGAGAAAGTCCCACACACTGCTAGAAGGCCAAATATTTTTTCAGAGCTAGATGCAGAAAAAAATTATATTCAGTTTGCAACCTGATGGAGGTCAGTATAGATGGACTAATAGAGAAAGTCCCACACACTGCTAGAAGGCCAATATTTTTTCAGAGGTAGATGCAGAAAAAAATATATTCAGTTTGCAACCTGATGGAGGTCTGTATAGATGGATTAATAGAACAAGTCCCACACACAGCTAGAAGCCCAATATTTTTTCAGAGGTAGATGCAGAAAAAAATATATTCAGTTTGCAACCTGATGGAGGTCAGTATAGATGGACTAATACAACAAGTCCCACACACATCTAGAAGCCCAATATTTTTTCAGAGGTAGATGCAGAAAAAAATATATTCAGTTTGCAACCTGATGGAGGTCAGTATAGATGGACTAATACAACAAGTCCCACACACAGCTAGAAGCCCAATATTTTTTCAAAGGTAGATGCAGAAAAAAATATATTCAGTTTGCAACCTGATGGAGGTCAGTATAGATGGACTAATACAACAAGTCCCACACACAGCTAGAAGCCCAATATTTTTTCAGAGCTAGATGCAGATAAAAATTATATTCAATTTGCAACCTGATGGAGTTCAGTATAGATGGACTAATAGAACAAGTCCCACACACAGCTAGAAGGCCAAATATTTTTTCAGAGCTAGATGCAGATAAAAATTATATTCAATTTGCAACCTGATGGAGGTCAGTATAGATGGACTAATAGAGAAAGTCCCACACACTGCTAGAAGGCCAAATATTTTTTCAGAGCTAGATGCAGATAAAAATTATATTCAATTTGCAACCTGATGGAGGTCAGTATAGATGGACTAATAGAGAAAGTCCCACACACTGCTAGAAGGCCAAATATTTTTTCAGAGCTAGATGCAGATGAAAATTATATTCAATTTGCAACCTGATGGAGGTCAGTATAGATGGACTAATAGAACAAGTCCCACACACAGCTAGAAGCCCAAATATTTTTTCAGAGGTACTGTAGATGCAGATAAAAATTATTTTTAATTTGCAACCTGATGGAGGTCAGTATAGATGGACTAATACAACAAGTCCCACACACAGCTAGAAGCCCAATATTTTTTCAGAGGTAGATGCAGAAAAAAATATATTCAGTTTGCAACCTGATGGAGGTCAGTATAGATGGAGTAATAGAACAAGTCCCACACACAGCTAGAAGCCCAAATATTTTTTCAGAGATAGATGCAGATCAAAATTATTTTTAATTTGCAACCTGATGGAGGTCAGTATAGATGGACTAATAGAGAAAGTCCCACACACTGCTAGAAGGCCAAATATTTTTTCAGAGCTAGATGCAGATAAAAAATATATTCAATTTGCAACCTGATGGAGGTCAGTATAGATGGAGTAATAGAACAAGTCCCACACACAGCTAGAAGGCCAAATATTTTTCCAGAGCTAGATGCAGATAAAAATTATATTCAATTTGCAACCTGATGGAGGTCAGTATAGATGGACTAATAGAGAAAGTCCCACACACTGCTAGAAGGCCAAATATTTTTTCAGAGCTAGATGCAGATAAAAATTATATTCAATTTGCAACCTGATGGAGGTCAGTATAGATGGACTAATAGAACAAGTCCCACACACAGCTAGAAGCCCAAATATTTTTTCAGAGGTACTGTAGATGCAGATAAAAAATATTTTTAATTTGCAACCTGATGGAGATCAGTATAGATGGACTAATAGAGAAAGTCCCACACACTGCTAGAAGGCCAAATATTTTTTCAGAGCTAGATGCAGAAAAAAATTATATTCAG
The DNA here is from genome assembly GCF_046119375.1 of Phyllobates terribilis. Taxonomy (NCBI): domain Eukaryota; kingdom Metazoa; phylum Chordata; class Amphibia; order Anura; family Dendrobatidae; genus Phyllobates; species Phyllobates terribilis. The sequence goes on from NW_027362763.1 coordinate 168,457,605, forward strand.
TTTGCAACCTGATGGAGGTCAGTATAGATGGACTAATAGAGAAAGTCCCACACACTGCTAGAAGGCCACTTATTTTTTCAGAGGTAGATGCAGAAAAAAATATATTTAGTTTGCAACCTGATGGAGGTCTGTATAGATGGATTAATAGAACAAGTCCCACACACAGCTAGAAGCCCAATATTTTTTCAGAGGTAGATGCAGAAAAAAATATATTCAGTTTGCAACCTGATGGAGGTCTGTATAGATGGATTAATAGAACAAGTCCCACACACAGCTAGAAGCCCAATATTTTTTCAGAGGTAGATGCAGAAAAAAATATATTCAGTTTGCAACCTGATGGAGGTCAGTATAGATGGACTAATACAACAAGTCCCACACACAGCTAGAAGCCCAATATTTTTTCAGAGGTAGATGCAGAAAAAAATATATTCAGTTTGCAACCTGATGGAGGTCTGTATAGATGGATTAATAGAACAAGTCCCACACACAGCTAGAAGCCCAATATTTTTTCAGAGGTAGATGCAGAAAAAAATATATTCAGTTTGCAACCTGATGGAGGTCAGTATAGATGGACTAATAGAACAAGTCCCACACACAGCTAGAAGGCCAAATATTTTTTCAGAGCTAGATGCAGATAAAAATTATATTCAATTTGCAACCTGATGGAGGTCAGTATAGATGGACTAATAGAGAAAGTCCCACACACTGCTAGAAGGCCAAATATTTTTTCAGAGCTAGATGCAGATAAAAATTATATTCAATTTGCAACCTGATGGAGGTCAGTATAGATGGAATAATAGAGAAAGTCCCACACACTGCTAGAAGGCCAAATATTTTTTCAGAGCTAGATGCAGATAAAAATTATATTCAATTTGCAACCTGATGGAGGTCAGTATAGATGGACTAATAGAACAAGTCCCACACACAGCTAGAAGCCCAAATATTTTTTCAGAGGTACTGTAGATGCAGATAAAAATTATTTTTAATTTGCAACCTGATGGAGGTCAGTATAGATGGACTAATACAACAAGTCCCACACACAGCTAGAAGCCCAATATTTTTTCAGAGGTAGATGCAGAAAAAAATATATTCAGTTTGCAACCTGATGGAGGTCAGTATAGATGGAGTAATAGAACACGTCCCACACACAGCTAGAAGCCCAAATATTTTTTCAGAGATAGATGCAGATCAAAACTATTTTTAATTTGCAACCTGATGGAGGTCAGTATAGATGGACTAATAGAGAAAGTCCCACACACTGCTAGAAGGCCAAATATTTTTTCAGAGCTAGATGCAGATAAAAAATATATTCAATTTGCAACCTGATGGAGGTCAGTATAGATGGAGTAATAGAACAAGTCCCACACACAGCTAGAAGGCCAAATATTTTTCCAGAGCTAGATGCAGATAAAAATTATATTCAATTTGCAACCTGATGGAGGTCAGTATAGATGGACTAATAGAGAAAGTCCCACACACTGCTAGAAGGCCAAATATTTTTTCAGAGCTAGATGCAGATAAAAATTATATTCAATTTGCAACCTGATGGAGGTCAGTATAGATGGAGTAATAGAACAAGTCCCACACACAGCTAGAAGCCCAAATATTTTTTCAGAGGTAGATGCAGATAAAAATTATTTTTAATTTGCAACCTGATGGAGGTCAGTATAGATGGACTAATAGAGAAAGTCCCACACACTGCTAGAAGGCCAAATATTTTTTCAGAGCTAGATGCAGATAAAAATTATATTCAATTTGCAACCTGATGGAGGTCAGTATAGATGGACTAATAGAGAAAGTCCCACACACTGCTAGAAGGCCAAATATTTTTTCAGAGCTAGATGCAGAAAAAAATTATATTCAGTTTGCAACCTGATGGAGGTCAGTATAGATGGACTAATAGAGAAAGTCCCACACACTGCTAGAAGGCCAATATTTTTTCAGAGGTAGATGCAGAAAAAAATATATTCAGTTTGCAACCTGATGGAGGTCTGTATAGATGGATTAATAGAACAAGTCCCACACACAGCTAGAAGCCCAATATTTTTTCAGAGGTAGATGCAGAAAAAAATATATTCAGTTTGCAACCTGATGGAGGTCAGTATAGATGGACTAATACAACAAGTCCCACACACATCTAGAAGCCCAATATTTTTTCAGAGGTAGATGCAGAAAAAAATATATTCAGTTTGCAACCTGATGGAGGTCAGTATAGATGGACTAATACAACAAGTCCCACACACAGCTAGAAGCCCAATATTTTTTCAAAGGTAGATGCAGAAAAAAATATATTCAGTTTGCAACCTGATGGAGGTCAGTATAGATGGACTAATACAACAAGTCCCACACACAGCTAGAAGCCCAATATTTTTTCAGAGCTAGATGCAGATAAAAATTATATTCAATTTGCAACCTGATGGAGTTCAGTATAGATGGACTAATAGAACAAGTCCCACACACAGCTAGAAGGCCAAATATTTTTTCAGAGCTAGATGCAGATAAAAATTATATTCAATTTGCAACCTGATGGAGGTCAGTATAGATGGACTAATAGAGAAAGTCCCACACACTGCTAGAAGGCCAAATATTTTTTCAGAGCTAGATGCAGATAAAAATTATATTCAATTTGCAACCTGATGGAGGTCAGTATAGATGGACTAATAGAGAAAGTCCCACACACTGCTAGAAGGCCAAATATTTTTTCAGAGCTAGATGCAGATGAAAATTATATTCAATTTGCAACCTGATGGAGGTCAGTATAGATGGACTAATAGAACAAGTCCCACACACAGCTAGAAGCCCAAATATTTTTTCAGAGGTACTGTAGATGCAGATAAAAATTATTTTTAATTTGCAACCTGATGGAGGTCAGTATAGATGGACTAATACAACAAGTCCCACACACAGCTAGAAGCCCAATATTTTTTCAGAGGTAGATGCAGAAAAAAATATATTCAGTTTGCAACCTGATGGAGGTCAGTATAGATGGAGTAATAGAACAAGTCCCACACACAGCTAGAAGCCCAAATATTTTTTCAGAGATAGATGCAGATCAAAATTATTTTTAATTTGCAACCTGATGGAGGTCAGTATAGATGGACTAATAGAGAAAGTCCCACACACTGCTAGAAGGCCAAATATTTTTTCAGAGCTAGATGCAGATAAAAAATATATTCAATTTGCAACCTGATGGAGGTCAGTATAGATGGAGTAATAGAACAAGTCCCACACACAGCTAGAAGGCCAAATATTTTTCCAGAGCTAGATGCAGATAAAAATTATATTCAATTTGCAACCTGATGGAGGTCAGTATAGATGGACTAATAGAGAAAGTCCCACACACTGCTAGAAGGCCAAATATTTTTTCAGAGCTAGATGCAGATAAAAATTATATTCAATTTGCAACCTGATGGAGGTCAGTATAGATGGACTAATAGAACAAGTCCCACACACAGCTAGAAGCCCAAATATTTTTTCAGAGGTACTGTAGATGCAGATAAAAAATATTTTTAATTTGCAACCTGATGGAGATCAGTATAGATGGACTAATAGAGAAAGTCCCACACACTGCTAGAAGGCCAAATATTTTTTCAGAGCTAGATGCAGAAAAAAATTATATTCAGTTTGCAACCTGATGGAGGTCAGTATAGATGGACTAATAGAGAAAGTCCCACACACTGCTAGAAGGCCACTTATTTTTTCAGAGGTAGATGCAGAAAAAAATATATTTAGTTTGCAACCTGATGGAGGTCTGTATAGATGGATTAATAGAACAAGTCCCACACACAGCTAGAAGCCCAATATTTTTTCAGAGGTAGATGCAGAAAAAAATATATTCAGTTTGCAACCTGATGGAGGTCTGTATAGATGGATTAATAGAACAAGTCCCACACACAGCTAGAAGCCCAATATTTTTTCAGAGGTAGATGCAGAAAAAAATATATTCAGTTTGCAACCTGATGGAGGTCAGTATAGATGGACTAATACAACAAGTCCCACACACAGCTAGAAGCCCAATATTTTTTCAGAGGTAGATGCAGAAAAAAATATATTCAGTTTGCAACCTGATGGAGGTCAGTATAGATGGACTAATACAACAAGTCCCACACACAGCTAGAAGCCCAATATTTTTTCAGAGGTAGATGCAGAAAAAAATATATTCAGTTTGCAACCTGATGGAGGTCTGTATAGATGGATTAATAGAACAAGTCCCACACACAGCTAGAAGCCCAATATTTTTTCAGAGGTAGATGCAGAAAAAAATATATTCAGTTTGCAACCTGATGGAGGTCAGTATAGATGGACTAATACAACAAGTCCCACACACAGCTAGAAGCCCAATATTTTTTCAGAGGTAGATGCAGAAAAAAATATATTCAGTTTGCAACCTGATGGAGGTCAGTATAGATGGAGTAATAGAACAAGTCCCACACACAGCTAGAAGCCCAAATATTTTTTCAGAGGTAGATGCAGATAAAAATTATTTTTAATTTGCAACCTGATGGAGGTCAGTATAGATGGACTAATAGAGAAAGTCCCACACACTGCTAGAAGGCCAAATATTTTTTCAGAGCTAGATGCAGATAAAAATTATATTCAATTTGCAACCTGATGGAGGTCAGTATAGATGGACTAATAGAGAAAGTCCCACACACTGCTAGAAGGCCAAATATTTTTTCAGAGCTAGATGCAGAAAAAAATTATATTCAGTTTGCAACCTGATGGAGGTCAGTATAGATGGACTAATAGAGAAAGTCCCACACACTGCTAGAAGGCCAATATTTTTTCAGAGGTAGATGCAGAAAAAAATATATTCAGTTTGCAACCTGATGGAGGTCTGTATAGATGGATTAATAGAACAAGTCCCACACACAGCTAGAAGCCCAATATTTTTTCAGAGGTAGATGCAGAAAAAAATATATTCAGTTTGCAACCTGATGGAGGTCAGTATAGATGGACTAATACAACAAGTCCCACACACATCTAGAAGCCCAATATTTTTTCAGAGGTAGATGCAGAAAAAAATATATTCAGTTTGCAACCTGATGGAGGTCAGTATAGATGGACTAATACAACAAGTCCCACACACAGCTAGAAGCCCAATATTTTTTCAAAGGTAGATGCAGAAAAAAATATATTCAGTTTGCAACCTGATGGAGGTCAGTATAGATGGACTAATACAACAAGTCCCACACACAGCTAGAAGCCCAATATTTTTTCAGAGCTAGATGCAGATAAAAATTATATTCAATTTGCAACCTGATGGAGTTCAGTATAGATGGACTAATAGAACAAGTCCCACACACAGCTAGAAGGCCAAATATTTTTTCAGAGCTAGATGCAGATAAAAATTATATTCAATTTGCAACCTGATGGAGGTCAGTATAGATGGACTAATAGAGAAAGTCCCACACACTGCTAGAAGGCCAAATATTTTTTCAGAGCTAGATGCAGATAAAAATTATATTCAATTTGCAACCTGATGGAGGTCAGTATAGATGGACTAATAGAGAAAGTCCCACACACTGCTAGAAGGCCAAATATTTTTTCAGAGCTAGATGCAGATGAAAATTATATTCAATTTGCAACCTGATGGAGGTCAGTATAGATGGACTAATAGAACAAGTCCCACACACAGCTAGAAGCCCAAATATTTTTTCAGAGGTACTGTAGATGCAGATAAAAATTATTTTTAATTTGCAACCTGATGGAGGTCAGTATAGATGGACTAATACAACAAGTCCCACACACAGCTAGAAGCCCAATATTTTTTCAGAGGTAGATGCAGAAAAAAATATATTCAGTTTGCAACCTGATGGAGGTCAGTATAGATGGAGTAATAGAACAAGTCCCACACACAGCTAGAAGCCCAAATATTTTTTCAGAGATAGATGCAGATCAAAATTATTTTTAATTTGCAACCTGATGGAGGTCAGTATAGATGGACTAATAGAGAAAGTCCCACACACTGCTAGAAGGCCAAATATTTTTTCAGAGCTAGATGCAGATAAAAAATATATTCAATTTGCAACCTGATGGAGGTCAGTATAGATGGAGTAATAGAACAAGTCCCACACACAGCTAGAAGGCCAAATATTTTTCCAGAGCTAGATGCAGATAAAAATTATATTCAATTTGCAACCTGATGGAGGTCAGTATAGATGGACTAATAGAGAAAGTCCCACACACTGCTAGAAGGCCAAATATTTTTTCAGAGCTAGATGCAGATAAAAATTATATTCAATTTGCAACCTGATGGAGGTCAGTATAGATGGACTAATAGAACAAGTCCCACACACAGCTAGAAGCCCAAATATTTTTTCAGAGGTACTGTAGATGCAGATAAAAAATATTTTTAATTTGCAACCTGATGGAGATCAGTATAGATGGACTAATAGAGAAAGTCCCACACACTGCTAGAAGGCCAAATATTTTTTCAGAGCTAGATGCAGAAAAAAATTATATTCAGTTTGCAACCTGATGGAGGTCAGTATAGATGGACTAATAGAGAAAGTCCCACACACTGCTAGAAGGCCACTTATTTTTTCAGAGGTAGATGCAGAAAAAAATATATTTAGTTTGCAACCTGATGGAGGTCTGTATAGATGGATTAATAGAACAAGTCCCACACACAGCTAGAAGCCCAATATTTTTTCAGAGGTAGATGCAGAAAAAAATATATTCAGTTTGCAACCTGATGGAGGTCTGTATAGATGGATTAATAGAACAAGTCCCACACACAGCTAGAAGCCCAATATTTTTTCAGAGGTAGATGCAGAAAAAAATATATTCAGTTTGCAACCTGATGGAGGTCAGTATAGATGGACTAATACAACAAGTCCCACACACAGCTAGAAGCCCAATATTTTTTCAGAGGTAGATGCAGAAAAAAATATATTCAGTTTGCAACCTGATGGAGGTCAGTATAGATGGACTAATACAACAAGTCCCACACACAGCTAGAAGCCCAATATTTTTTCAGAGGTAGATGCAGAAAAAAATATATTCAGTTTGCAACCTGATGGAGGTCTGTATAGATGGATTAATAGAACAAGTCCCACACACAGCTAGAAGCCCAATATTTTTTCAGAGGTAGATGCAGAAAAAAATATATTCAGTTTGCAACCTGATGGAGGTCAGTATAGATGGACTAATACAACAAGTCCCACACACAGCTAGAAGCCCAATATTTTTTCAGAGGTAGATGCAGAAAAAAATATATTCAGTTTGCAACCTGATGGAGGTCAGTATAGATGGAGTAATAGAACAAGTCCCACACACAGCTAGAAGCCCAAATATTTTTTCAGAGGTAGATGCAGATAAAAATTATTTTTAATTTGCAACCTGATGGAGGTCAGTATAGGTGGACTAATAGAGAAAGTCCCACACACTGCTAGAAGGCCAAATATTTTTCCAGAGCTAGATGCAGATAAAAATTATATTCAATTTGCAACCTGATGGAGGTCAGTATAGATGGACTAATAGAAAAAGTCCCACACACTGCTAGAAGGCCAAATATTTTTTCAGAGCTAGATGCAGATAAAAATTATATTCAATTTGCAACCTGATGGAGGTCAGTATAGATGGACTAATAGAACAAGTCCCACACACAGCTAGAAGCCCAAATATTTTTTCAGGGGTACTGTAGATGCAGATAAAAAATATTTTTAATTTGCAACCTGATGGAGATCAGTATAGATGGACTAATAGAGAAAGTCCCACACACTGCAAGAAGGCCAAATATTTTTTCAGAGCTAGATGCAGAAAAAAATTATATTCAGTTTGCAACCTGATGGAGGTCAGTATAGATGGACTAATAGAGAAAGTCCCACACACTGCTAGAAGGCCACATATTTTTTCAGAGGTAGATGCAGAAAAAAATCTATTTAGTTTGCAACCTGATGGAGGTCAGTATAGATTGATTAATAGAACAAGTCCCACACACAGCTAGAAGCCCAATATTTTTTCAGAGGTAGATGCAGAAAAAAATATATTCAGTTTGCAACCTGATGGAGGTCTGTATAGATGGATTAATAGAACAAGTCCCACACACAGCTAGAAGCCCAATATTTTTTCAGAGGTAGATGCAGAAAAAAATATATTCAGTTTGCAACCTGATGGAGGTCAGTATAGATGGACTAATACAACAAGTCCCACACACAGCTAGAAGCCCAATATTTTTTCAGAGGTAGATGCAGAAAAAAATATATTCAGTTTGCAACCTGATGGAGGTCAGTATAGATGGACTAATACAACAAGTCCCACACACAGCTAGAAGCCCAATATTTTTTCAGAGGTAGATGCAGAAAAAAATATATTCAGTTTGCAACCTGATGGAGGTCTGTATAGATGGATTAATAGAACAAGTCCCACACACAGCTAGAAGCCCAATATTTTTTCAGAGGTAGATGCAGAAAAAAATATATTCAGTTTGCAACCTGATGGAGGTCAGTATAGATGGACTAATACAACAAGTCCCACACACAGCTAGAAGCCCAATATTTTTTCAGAGGTAGATGCAGAAAAAAATATATTCAGTTTGCAACCTGATGGAGGTCAGTATAGATGGAGTAATAGAACAAGTCCCACACACAGCTAGAAGCCCAAATATTTTTTCAGAGGTAGATGCAGATAAAAATTATTTTTAATTTGCAACCTGATGGAGGTCAGTATAGATAGACTAATAGAGAAAGTCCCACACACTGCTAGAAGGCCAAATATTTTTTTCAGAGCTAGATGTAGATAAAAATTATATTCAATTTGCAACCTGATGGAGGTCAGTATAGTTGGACTAATAGAGAAAGTCCCACACACTGCTAGAAGGCCAAATATTTTTTCAGAGCTAGATGCAGATAAAAATTATATTCAATTTGCAACCTGATGGAGGTCAGTATAGATGGACTAATAGAACAAGTCCCACACACAGCTAGAAGCCCAAATATTTTTTCAGAGGTACTGTGGATGCAGATAAAAATTATTTTTAATTTGCAACCTGATGGAGGTCAGTATAGATGGACTAATAGAGAAAGTCCCACACACTGCTAGAAGGCCAAATATTTTTTCACAGCTAGATGCAGAAAAAAATTATATTCAGTTTGCAACCTGATGGAGGTCAGTATAGATGGACTAATAGAGAAAGTCCCACACACTGCTAGAAGGCCACATATTTTTTCAGAGGTAGATGCAGAAAAATATATATTCAGTTTGCAACCTGATGGAGGTCTGTATAGATGGATTAATAGAACAAGTCCCACACACAGCTTGAAGCCCAATATTTTTTCAGAGGTAGATGCAGAAAAAAATATATTCAGTTTGCAACCTGATGGAGGTCAGTATAGATGGACTAATACAACAAGTCCCACACACATCTAGAAGCCCAATATTTTTTCAGAGGTAGATGCAGAAAAAAATATATTCAGTTTGCAACATGATGGAGGTCTGTATAGATGGATTAATAGAACAAGTCCCACACACAGCTAGAAGCCCAATATTTTTTCAGAGGTAGATGCAGAAAAAAATATATTCAGTTTGCAACCTGATGGAGGTCAGTATAGATGGACTAATACAACAAGTCCCACACACAGCTAGAAGCCCAATATTTTTTCAGAGCTAGATGCAGATAAGAATTATATTCAATTTGCAACCTGATGGAGGTCAGTATAGATGGACTAATAGAACAAGTCCCACACACAGCTAGAAGCCCAAATATTTTTTCAGAGGTACTATAGATGCAGATAAAAATTATTTTTAATTTGCAACCTGATGGAGGTCAGTATAGATAGACTAATAGAATGATGCTATGCCCAAAAGATTTTACTTCACTAGGTGCAGTAAAAAAATTGGTATTCTATACACAGGTGGTATATCTTGCTACACAGATAGGCTACTCCACTGACTAACACACTCTGCAATAGGCCAAAAAGGATTAGCTTTGCTAGATTCAGCCAAATGCTGTGAAAAAAACTTGCACAGCACTGGCACAGACCTGCCTGTCAAAAACTGATAGGAACTGATGTAACCTAGTCCTGAAAAGGACTCCAATTACAATTAGTCTTTACTCCCACAATCTATCTATTTAAGAGCACAGACCTGCCTGATAAAAGTCGTAGGAAATGCTGTAACCTAGTCCTTAAAAGGACTGCAATCACAACTATTCCCTACTCCCAAGCTATCTGCAGATTTGTGCGAAAATTGGCTTGAAATTAACAAGGTATAGCGCACACAGCAACAGCGGTGCCGTCTAACACGCAGCTGCAGCAGTGAGAAAATGGTGGCGACGGGGAAAATGGCTTGGTCTTATAGGGCAAGGACATGTGACATACACTGCCAATGACACATGCCCTTGCTTGTGTGAAAAAAAGCACTTCGCTCCGTGTGTGCGCTGCTGATAGGCTGACAGATTGCACCTCCCCACTGTAAATGCGGGAAAGAGAAAAAAAAAATGGAGATCTTCATTGTTCCTGCAGAGATCCATCCCCTGCCCCTCCCCCCACCCCGCTGTACACTCAAACTGCGTATTAACATTAATTTTCATCATTACTGAGAAAAAATCCAATTATGATTTTGGTGCACGAACAGTTATCGAACATAACCTCGAACAGCCGAATTTTTCTCAAATTGTTCGTGTTCGCCGAACGGCTCGAACACCGCCCAAAACAGCTCGAATTTGAGATTAGCGAACAGTTCGAGTAGAACAACGCTCATCTCTAGACCTGACAACGGATAGAATGAAATATAAAGTTATATAGTGAGGAAGGCACATACCTGAATGTGACAAGTGATTCCAGATGCCGGTGGTGGTGTGGCACTGTGTAGGTTGAAGGGGTTTAAATAGCGGTGCGTGTAAGGTGCAGTTCCGGTTTTCGGAATGCGGTGACGCAACATCCGGTAACGTGGAACGCAACTTCCGGTTGCGTGGAACGCATCACCGCGCATGCGCGGGATACACTCACACAGACAGTGTCAAGTAGTGGAACAGTCTCTGGATTCTATTTCCCCCCCTCCTACCGGACGGAACGTGATCAGTGACTTGAAAGCGAAGTTGTGCAATGGAATGATGATAAGTGAGAAAATGGTTGGGGATGTGTAATAGATTGTATTTACACCGGATGGTTGACTTATGCTTACTGATGCGGTCTCGGATGTGCTGCGTGGTTTCCCCAACATATCCCAGACCACACGGGCATTTAATTAAATATACAACAAAAGAGGATTCGCACGTGAAATATCCCTTGATTGGGAACTCTTGCCTGTCAAGGGGTGGGTAAATGAACTGCCTCGAGTCATGTTAGAGCATTGGCGACATCCCAAACATGGGAAATTGCCTAGGGGAGGTGTTGCCAGCGTCATCTGGTGTGTTCTTGTCTGGAAGCTACCGATGTCGGCTCGCACTAACCTGTCCCTCAGGTTGGATGATCTCTTATTGCATACCAGGATTGGCTGTTGGAAATCTGTTACGCTCGGATAGGATCTGCTGAGTATCGGCCAAAGGACCCTGAGGATGTCCCGGATCAGGGTCTGATATGGATGATAGGTGATCATCCGATTTGTCACTGGTGTGCGTTGTCGGGGATCAAGTGGCGGAAAAGCTGTTGAAGATGGATATCCCCTGTTTATAAATTTGTGTCCCATTTCTATGTGGCGTCTGGTCCGTAATGATGGATCCAACACTATTCTCCTGACTCTAGTGTGTTGTGAAATGGGAAGAGAGTTTTTAACATGTCGGGGATGGCAACTGATGTAATGTAATAGGCTATTGCGATCTGTTGGTTTGACAAAGAGATCTGTTGTAAAGTGTCCACTGTTGTCCATGATAACTGTAACGTCAAGAAAATTGATACGGTATTTATCATAGTTCATTGTGAAGGAAATCTGGGGTGTGCAATTATTCAAATAGCTGACAAATTCCTTAAGCTCAGTTTCAGTATTGTCCCAGATGACGAAAACGTCATCAATGTAGCGTTTCCATATTTTGATGCCTGAAGATGTGTTGTTAATGACAAATACTGTTCTTCAAAATGTGCCATAAAGATATTGGCGTAGGGAGGGGCCATGTAGGACCCCATGGCTGTTCCTCGTTTTTGCAAATAAAATTTGTCCCCAAACAGAAAAAAGTTGTTGTGTAGAATTATATGTGATAAGTCTATGCAAAGGTCTTTGCGTGACTGTGGGTAATCACTGTATTTATCCAAGAACCATCAGAGTGCCTCAAGGCCAAGATTGTGATCAATTGATGTATACAGGCTATTTACATCTAGCGTAACTAGAATGGATCTTGGAGAAATGGCACCCAGATGGTGGAGATGTGACAGAAAATCAGATGAATCTTTGATGTATGATGGAATGGCCGGTAGGAGTGGTGTCAGAATCTTTTCTACTGTTTTGGCAAGTGGAGACAAAAGTGAGTCGGTAGATGCCACTGTTGGACGTCCCGGGGGAAACTGTAGGTTTTTATGGATTTTGGGAAGCGTGTAGAAGACTGGTGGGACGGGGTGTGTATTAATCAAGTACTCGGATAGCTTTTGATCAATGATGCCCCGGCTAGATAGTGTCTCTACCTTACTGCGAATCAGCTGACTGATGCGAGATGTAGGATTGTTGGTGACCAAAGTGTATACCTCTGGGTCATTGAGCTGTCCCTCAATCTCTCTGACATAGTATGATCGGTCCATAACTACAATGGCACCCCCTTTATCGGCTGGCTTGATCGTAATTTGATTGTTCCTAGATAATGAACTTAGGCATTGTTTTTCTTCCCTGGTCAGATTCATCTGTAGGGGAAATTTATTATTGGATATTTCAGTCGTAAGTGTCTCAATGTCTCTTTTAACCAGTGTGATGTATGTCTCCACTGGGTGGTACGTTTTTGGGGGATTGAATCGTGAGGGTATCTTAAGTCCTAATTCCCTTAGTGAAAGTTGTTCACTCTCATGTTGGGTGGGGGGTGATTGGAGGGGTCATCATTGGTAGAGAAATGGACTCTGAGCCTCAGATTAAGAAAGAACCGTCTTAGTTCAAGGTCTAATGTAAATGGGTCGAAGGACGGGGTGGGGCAAAAGGATAATCCCCTCTGTAGTAGTCCGGTCTCTGTGGGAGTGAGAACCTGTGAGGAGATGTTATAGACAAGGGCGTCGGGCCTACCTGTGATCGTAGAGTCATTCTCTCAGGCTGCACCTGTTGGGGAACAGGAGGTGGTACAGTAGTTAGGAACCTGTTGGACTCTGTGGACTGTCCCCCTCTTGCCCACGCCGCGTTTGACGCGTCTGGGTTGTCGTGCCCCAAAAAAACGTCTGGGGCGTGGGGGCATATACTCGCCGTCGCTGCCAGAGAATGAGTAGAAATGAGAGCCGTACGTGGTTTGGCCCGATCGCCATCTATACACCTGGCCTGATTGATAGTCCTCCTTGTCTCTCTTAAATTTAGATATTTTACGGTCTTGTAGTGCTTTTTTGTAGGATATCAGAATATCAGTGGTTCTCTTTTTGAGACTCTTGAACTGTTCAGTGGGCGTAGTGTTGGCCAGCTGATCCTCTAGGGAAATAATCCTCCCTTTGAGTTCAGTTATCTCTTTTTGTATTGACTCTATAGTGAGTAAAATAAGGTCCATGGAGCATTTATTGAGAATGCTCTCAAATTTGTTGCAAAATTCAATATTGTCAGCAAATAAGGTTGGTTGAAGGTTGACTCTGAGTCCTCTAGGGATCCGTTTAACGCGGTGATATTCGGCAAGGGTAGAGAGATGCAGGTCAAGAGCAACCAATTTCTTTCTTTCTTTTTCGTAGTCCCGGGTTTTGTTGTCCTCGGTGGAAGAGTGAAGAAAGGTATTCCTATCAATCTTAGATAGGATAGCTGCAGTTTCTTCGTCGTTATATGCAAATGTATTGAACGACATCGGGATTTAAATAGGAGCTTTTGGTATGAACCAAACTTAAGATCAATAATATATAAGGACCAAGCTCAACTTATGAAAAAATGTGCAGGAACACAACTTACTAGACAAGATATAATAAGATTCCGGCACTCTCAATAAATGTAGAAAGTCAATAGTTGTGATACAAAAGTAGATGCTTTAATTGATTCTCCAATATAGTTGCTCATCTAGTTGCCCAACGTTTCAACCCCACCAGGGTTTTCATCAGGGACTTCAGATAAGCTTGAAACCAGAGCATAAACATAAACACAGATATATGTGATATTAGATAATAAAATAAATAAAGTATGGTGAGTCATACAACAATATTAGACAAGATGATACCTATATTAGGAAAAATTCATGTTGATGAAGAAAGAGAATGGGAAGGGAAAAGAGGAAGGAAAAAAAGGGGGGGGAAAGGGGGGGAAGAGGGGGAAAAAATACCAAGATGGGTCCACTTAGGACGTGGGATGGAAGAATCTGGGAATTAAAAAAGGGGCTTAATAGTATTGGGGGTACCTAGTTGGTAGAATCTTGTAAGCTCCGTTTTGGGGAGTCCTCCAATGTAGCGTGATGTAAACTGGCAATAGATGCTATATGTTGATAGTGGAAAAGGATATTAGCACCTGAGCTACATATAATGGGGAATACAGGGCACAGAGGGGGTAATAACCTCTGAGCAGTAATATAGAAGGTAAGTGCTAGGGGTTCAATATAACAAGAGGGTCCAATCATGAAAAAGGTACATACCTAGGTGTAGCAAGTTATCCCTGTTGTAGTTGGTGTAGAGCTATATGAGGCAATATGCTGTAGCGTGGTTAATATCGGCAACAGATGCTGTTAGCTAACAGTGGAAACGGATGTTAACCTCAGACTCTAATACAATGCACATTATAGTATACAGGGGGTGTACTGACCTTTTAGTAGCTGTATCTAATGTAGCAAAGGGGTAAGCGCTAAGGGATCTGTTCCCTTAGGTATAGCGATTGTGTACCTGTTGTCAATGAAATATCCAAATAAAAGTGATGACCAGACACCGGATAGAATGAAATATAAGGTCATATAGTGAGGAAGGCACATACCTGAATGTGACAAGTGATTCCAGATGCCGGTGGTGGTGTGGCACTGTGTAGGTTGAAGGGGTTTAAATAGCGGTGCGTGTAAGGTGCAGTTCCGGTTTCCGGAATGCGGTGACGCAACATCCGGTAACATGGAACGCAACTTCCAGTTGCGTGGAACGCATCACCGCGCATGCGCGGGATACACTCACACAGACAGTGTCAAGTAATGGAACGCAAGTGATGCGTTCCACTTCAATCTATAGACGTACAAGTCGTAACGCTACATAGGGGATGGGCTATATCCAGCCTGGTTAGATACGAGGATGTATATAGGAACAGTGGTGGAGGAAAGGGGGAAAAAAAGGTAAGTGCAGACCAGTCAAGCTAATCTTCACATTCCCGCCCCCACTACCGATTGTCACTGTGAATTGTCAGCAAGCTGCCTATCAGAGGTGGGGTTAGACAGGGCTCAACATTCTGAGTAATGCTACATCTAGAACAGAGAACACTGGAATTCTATCAAAACTGAAGCAAGCAGCCCAGTAAGTGACACATCACTAGAATCAGGGTCTCTGCCCATACATCTTGTAATCAAAACTGGACACAAAGACCCATACTCGTATTAAAAATCAAGAAAACATTCAAAGAGTACCCAATAACTCAGAAAAATCTGGAAATTACTCCTTAACCAAAGTAAATAGCAAGAAATTCTCATATATAAATATATCTAATTTTTTTTATTGCAAACAAATATATATATATACACAACTACTAAAGAAAAATGATTAAAAACACCCTATAAAACCCAGAAGGAAAGGGCAGTGCGGTCAGTGGTAAATCACACAATGGCTCAGTATAGTTGATAAAATGTATAATACAACAATCGAGCAGTATCGGAATAGTGCTTAATATCTAAACGCAAAACAATATATAATAAGGGAGCTCAACACATGATTAAAAGATGCAATAACTTAATAAGTGTGATAAAAAGTCTTGATTTCCAAGATGACCCCTCAAAGGAGAGAAATCCTACCAAAGTACAGCACCCATGCCCACCACAAACCATTTCAATGGATCAGAGATAGACCCACTGACCAGAGACCACCCGTACATCTTCCCCTACATCTTGCTGCTCTCGGATTACATAGCAAAAAGCTGCTGAAAGATTCCCTCTAACATAGAAAATTGTATTGGCTCTTGTAAATGTTATTCACTGCAGATGTCTAAAAGTGGATGTCATACAGATGACAATAATGGTGAAAGAGTGTCCGTTTTTTTCCTCGCTGAAACTTGGACAATTTTTTATACGGTGTGAACTTAGCCTAATAGAAATGGTAAATATTTTATGTGCTTTGGATGTATTTGCGGTATAAATAGTAAATTATATCTCATGAATACATTAAGCTTCACAGAGCTAACATTACAAGGCAAATCAAATCAAATGTAAGTCCTACAAAATACAAGCGAACAAACAAGGCGAGAAACAAGCGAGAGCACCCTGGGGTCTTGACCACTGAAGAAGAGAGGGTTTCGACTAGTTACAACACTAGCAGGGGAGGCACACAACGTTGTGAGTAACGCTGCTGTCACTATAATGACTTTTGGTGCGTCTTTGTGCAGCACAGACAGCTGTGTGTTCTTGCGCAAGGAATGCAAAGTAGTGATATCTTTCCTAGCACGAGGGAGAAGCCAGCACTGACTCTGATGCACAGAAGGTAAGCTTAATAAACTGGGTCAGAAAACCTTCACTCCGGATGAATTTTTGGTTTTTGCGCTTTCAATTTTTCATCCTTCTCTTCTGAGAGTCACTTTGTTTTATTTTCCATCAACATCGCTCTATGAGGACTTGTTTTTTGCGGGACGAGTTGTAGTCTTCAATGACACTTTTCATTTTACCGTACAATGTACTGAAGACAATTCTAAGTGGGGTAAAATTGTGAAACATGAAATTCCATCATTGTTTTGGGGTTTACTCTTTACAGAGTTCATTGTATGGTAAAAATGACCTGGAAACAAGACTCTAAGGGCTCATACCCTTATGTGTGAAAAAAAATGTTCCGATATCTGGAACGAAAAATCAGACGAGTGTCATGGAAGTGTCATGCGATTTTCATGAGAGGACAATGCGATTTTCCACACCTAGCATCCGTATGCAATGCGTTTTTTTTCTCTGCAACTATTATTCTACAATAGAGATGAGCGGTGTTCGACTAGAACTGTTCGCCAATCTCAAATTCGAGCTGTTTTGGGCGGTGTTCGAGTTGTTCGACGAACCCGAACGATTTGCAAAAAATTCGGCTGTTCGAGGTTATGTTCGATAACTGTTCGTGCACCAAAAGCGTGTCCTGCATGTCTGGCGCTATTTAGAGCACCAATCATGCAGGGATTGTCTGCCACTCACTGTAATGCCACAGCCATGGTGGTTGTGGCATTACAGTGATTGCCCAAATCGATGGGAACAGTGCCAACAGTGAAACATGAAAAGCCGGCAATTCAGCAGCGGCATACACCTGTACCCGACAATTTAGAACCGAAAGAATAGAGCTTCACACATAGATTAGATAGATATAAACATGTCAGCCACATATATACGAAGTACAGTGAAAGTGCTGCTTACTGTACTTGTCATTTAGCGTAAAGGATTTATCAAAAAAAATAATAGTGTTTTCATGCACCGTCTCTTTAAAAAAGCCGGCCGGCAATTCAGCAGCGGTACCCGACAATTTATAACAGACAGAATAGAGCTTCACACATAGATTAGATAGATAGAAACATGTCAGTCACATATATAAGAAGTACAGTGACAGTGTTGCTTACTGTACTTGTCATTTAGCGTAAAGGAGTTATCAAAAAAAATAATAGTGTTTTCATGCACTATCTCTTTAAAAAAGCCGGCCGGCAATTCAGCATCTGTACCCGACAATTTATAACAGACGGAATAGAGCTTCACACATAGATTAGATAGTTAGAAACATGTCAGTCACATATATACGAAGTACAGTGATAGTGTTGGTTACTGTACTTGTCATTTAGTATTAAAATAAAGGATTTATTATTAAAAAAATTGGCGTGGGGTTCCCCTTAATTTTAGGCTCTAGCGGAGGTTAAGCAGACGGCTGGGGCAGATGTTTGAGACCTGGGAAGGGGGTAATACCCACGGAGCTTCCCAGGCTACTAATATCAGCCCCCAGCTGAATACATAGCCTTTACTAGCTATTAAAATGGGGGACCCCCCAAAAGAAATGACGTGGGGTCCCCCCTAATTTAATAGCTAGCAAAGGCTAGGCAGACAGCTGGGGGCTGATATTAATAGCCCAGGAAGGGAGCCATGAATATTGGCCCCCTCCCAGGCTAGAAACACCAGCCGTCAGCCGCCCCAGAAATGGCCCATTCATAGGATGCGCCAATTCTGGCACTTAGCCTCGCTCTTCCACGCTGCCCTGGTGCGGTGGCAGGGGGTAATAGGGTTGGGGTTGATGTCAGCTTATAATGCCAACTGACATCAAGCCCAGGTTAGTAATGGAGAGGCGTCTATAAGACACCCCCATTACTAACCCCATAGTCAAAGTTAAAAAAAACACAAACACCCAGAATAAAGTCCTTTAATTGAAATAAAGACACAATCCTTTATTGTTCTAAATTAAACCATACTTACCGTCACGCCCATTCCAGCTGAAGCCAACGATCTCCTGCAATAAAAGAAAAATAATAAAGCAACCTCATCCTTACCTTTCCATGGTTCCCACGACAGCTTCAGCTCTGCTACATCGAGATGACAGGCTGGACCGCAGCAGAACGCTGCCATCCAGCCTGTCATCCCGCAGACACTGAGAAGCGCAGGCTTGCTTGCGCTGCTCAGCGTCTCTCTGTGACGACATCCAGATGAGCCGAGTTCATGTCCAATGAACTCGGCTCACCTCATGCACGTCACTGACAGCGTGGGAAAATTCTCACGCTGAAGCGGTGAGTGCAGGAGAATTCTCCCACGCTGTCAGTGACGTGCATAAGGTGAGCTCATGTCCAATGAACTCAGCTCACCTCCTGCATGTCACTGACAGCGTGGGAGAATTCTCCTGCACTCAGCGCTTCAGCGTGAGAATTCTCCCACGCTGAAGCGCTGAGTGCAGGAGAATTTTCCCACGCTGTCAGTGACGTGCATAAGGTGAGCTCATGTCCAATGAACTCAGCTCACCTCCTGCACGTCACTGACAGCGTGGGAGAATTCTCCTGCACTCAGCGCTTCAGTGTGAGAATTCTCCCACGCTGAAGCGCTGAGTGCAGGAGAATTTTCCCACGCTGTCAGTGACGTGCATCAGGTGAGCCGAGTTCATTGGACATTAACTCGGCTCATCTGGATGCCCTCACAGAGAGACACTGTGGAGCGCAAGCAAGCCTGCGCTTCTCAGTGTCTGCGGGATGACAGGCTGGATGGCAGCGTTCTGCTGCGGTCCAGCCTGTCATCTCGATGTAGCAGAGCTGAAGCTGTCATGGGAACCATGGAAAGGTAAGGATGATGTTGCTTTATTATTTTTCTTTTATTTCAGGAGATCGTTGGCTTCAGCTGGAATGGGCGTGATGGTAAGTATGGTTTAATTTAGAACAATAAAGAATTGTGTGTTTATTTCAATTAAAGGACTTTTTTCTGGGTGTTGTGTTTTTTTTAAATACTTTACTAGAAATTCATGGTGGTCATGTCTAATATTGGCGTGACCCCATGAATTTCGGGCTTAGGGCCAGCTGATAATGCCAAGCTGGCCCTAACCCCTTTATTACCCAGTGAGCCACCGCATCAGGGCCCTGGATGAGTTGGGTACAGCGCCAGAAGATGGCGCTTCTATGAACGCGCCATTTTCCGGGGTGGCTGCGGACTGCAATTTGCAGCGGGGGTGGCCCAGAAAGCTTGGGCCTCCCTGCGCTGCGGATTCCAGCCCCCAGCTGCCTAGTTGTACCTGGCTGGACACAAAAACAGGGCGAAGCCCCACGTCAATTTTCTTTAAATTATTTCATGAAATAATTAAGAAAAAAAGGGCTTCCCTATATTGTTGTGTCCGGCCAGGTACAAATAGGCAGCTGGTGGTTGGGGGCAGCCCGTTCCTGCCTGCTGTACCTGGCTGGACACAAATATAGTGCGAAGCCCCACGTCAATTTTTTTTAAATTATTTCATGAATTTCCTGAAATAATTAAAAAAAATTGAAGTGGGGCTTCGCACTATATTTGTGTCCAGCCAGGTACAGCAGGCAGGAACGGGCTGCCCCCATCCACCAGCTGCCTATTTGTACCTGGCCGGAAACAACAATATAGGGAAGCCCTTTTTTTCTTAATTATTTCATGAAATAATTAAAAAAAATTGAAGTGGGGCTTCGCACTATATTTGTGTCCAGCCAGGTACAGCAGGCAGGAACGGGCTGCCCCCAACCACCAGCTGCCTATTTGTACCTGGCCGGACACAACAATATAGGGAAGGCCTTTTTTTCTTAATTATTTCATGAATTTCATGAAATAATTAAAAAAAAAGTACGTGGGGCTTCGCCCTATTTTTGTGTCCAGCCAGGTACAACTAGGCAGCTGGGGGCTGGAATCTGCAGCGCAGGGAGGCCCAAGCTTTCTGGGCCCCCCCCGCTACAAATTGCAGTCCGCAGCCACCCCGGAAAATGGCGCGTTCATAGAAGCGCCATCTTCTGGCGCTGTACCCAACTCATCCAGGGCCCTGGTGCGGTGGCTCACTGGGTAATAAAGGGGTTAGGGCCAGCTTGGCATTATCAGCTGGCCCCAAGCCCAAAATTCATGGGGTCACACCAGTATTAGACAGGACCGCCATGAATTTCTAGTAAAGTATTTAAAAAAAACACAACACCCAGAATAAAGTCCTTTAATTGAAATAAAGACACAATTCTTTATTGTTCTAAATTAAACCATACTTACCATCACACCCATTCCAGCTGAAGCCAACGATCTCCTGCAATAAAAGAAAAATAATAAACCAACCTCATCCTTACCTTTCCATGGTTCCCACGACAGCTTCAGCTCTGCTACATCGAGATGACAGGCTGGACCGCAGCAGAACGCTGCCATCCAGTCTGTCATCCCGCAGACACTGAGAAGCGCAGGCATGCTTGCGCTCCTCACTGTCTCGCTGTGACGGCATCCAGATGAGCCGAGGTCATGTCCAATGAACTCGGCTCACCTCATGCACGTCACTGACAGCGTGGGAAAATTCTCACGCTGAAGTGCTGAGTGCAGGAGAATTCTCCCACGCTGTCAGTGATGTGCATGAGGTGAGCTCATGTCCAATGAACTCAGCTCACCTCCTGCACGTCACTGACAGCGTGGGAAAATTCTCCTGCAATCAGCGCTTCAGCGTGAGAATTTTCCCACGCTGTCAGTGACGTGCATGAGGTGAGCCGAGTTCATTGGACATGAACTCGGCTCATCTGGATGTCGTCACAGAGAGACGCTGAGCAGCGCAAGCAAGCCTGCGCTTCTCAGTGTCTGCGGGATGACAGGCTGGATGGCAGCGTTCTGCTGCGGTCCAGCCTGTCATCTCGATGTAGCAGAGCTGAAGCTGTCGTGGGAACCATGGAAAGGTAAGGATGAGGTTGCTTTATTATTTTTCTTTTATTGCAGGAGATCGTTGGCTTCAGCTGGAATGGGCGTGACGGTAAGTATGGTTTAATTTAGAACAATAAAGGATTGTGTCTTTATTTCAATTAAAGGACTTTATTCTGGGTGTTTGTGTTTTTTTAAACTTTGACTATGGGGTTAGTAATGGGGGTGTCTTATAGACGCCTCTCCATTACTAACCTGGGCTTGATGTCAGCTGGCATTATAAGCTGACATCAACCCCAACCCTATTACCCCCTGCCACCGCACCAGGGCAGCGTGGAAGAGCGAGGCTAAGTGCCAGAATTGGCGCATCCTATGAATGCGCCATTTCTGGGGCGGCTGACGGCTGGTGTTTCTAGCCTGGGAGGGGGCCAATATTCATGGCTCCCTTCCTGGGCTATTAATATCAGCCCCCAGCTGTCTGCCTAGCCTTTGCTAGCTATTAAATTAGGGGGGACCCCACGTCATTTTTTTTGGGGGGTCCCCCATTTTAATAGCTAGTAAAGGCTATGTATTCAGCTGGGGGCTGATATTAGTAGCCTGGGAAGCTCCGTGGGTATTACCCCCTTCCCAGGCTTCAAACATCTGCCCCAGCCGTCTGCTTAACCTCCGCTAGAGCCTAAAATTAAGGGGAACCCCACGCCAATTTTTTTAATAATAAATCCTTTATTTTAATACTAAATGACAAGTACAGCAACCAACACTATCACTGTACTTCATATATATGTGACTGACATGTTTCTATCTATCTAATCTATGTGTGATGCTCTATCTTTCTGTTCTAAATTGTCGGGTACCGCTGCTGAATTGCCGGCCGGCTTTTTTAAAGAGACAGTGCATGAAAACACTATTATTTTTTTAAATAAATCCTTTACACTAAATGACAAGTATAGTAAGCAACACTATCACTGTACTTATTATATATGTGACTGACATGTTTCTATCTATCTAATCTATGTGTGAAGCTCTATTCTTTCTGTTATAAATTGTCGGGTACAGATGCTGAATTGCCGGCCGGCTTTTTTACAGAGACGGTGCATGAAAACACTAATATTTTTTTTAATAAATCCTTTACACTAAATGACAAGTGCAGTAACCAACACTGTCACTGTGCTTCTTATATGTGTGACTGACATGTTTCTATCTATCTAATCTATGTGTGATGCTCTATTCCTTCTTGTCTAAATTGTCGGGTACCGGTGTATGCCGCTGCTGAATTTGCCGGCCGGCTTTTTTAATGAGAGTGTCTTCTGAGCAGTTTGTCAGCTTTTGGACACCTTTGCAGGTGTTTTCTATGTGTTTCTATGTGTTTTTGTTTGCCTGACATTGGTTTTAACGGTGTTCGACGGTGTTCTAAGGTGTTCGACGAACAGTTCGACGAACAGTTCCTCGAACATCCCGGTGTTCGACGAACCGAACCGAACCCGAACACTACGGGGGTGGCTCAACACTATTCTACAATCATTTACAGGAGCATTTATAGTGTTCTATGCTACAGAATGGTAATGTATGGGCTCATACTCATTTGAGAGAAAAACAGACTAGTGCAATCAGATAAAAAAATCGGATTGCACTCTGACCAATGTTAATCTAAGAGTTACAGCTTGTCTGCGATTTTTTTCTCAGCTGAAATCGGACTAAGAAAAAAATCGCAGCAAGTCAATGGGTGCGAGAAAAAAAACAGATGGCATACGGACCATCTGTATGCCATCCGATTTTTACGGATACATTACTATTCTATAGCATAGAACACTGTAAATGGTCCTGTAAATGATTGTACAATAATAGTTGCAGAGAAAAAAAATGCTTGCATACGGATGTCATGGGGATGCTAGGTGTGAAAAATTGCATTGTCCTCTCATGAAAACCGCATGACACTTGCATGACACTCATCTGATTTTTCAGTCCAGATATTGGAACGTTTTTTT
Organism: Phyllobates terribilis; assembly: GCF_046119375.1. NCBI lineage: Eukaryota > Metazoa > Chordata > Amphibia > Anura > Dendrobatidae > Phyllobates > Phyllobates terribilis. The sequence goes on from NW_027362763.1 coordinate 168,481,110, forward strand.
TTTCACATATATGGGTATGAGCCCTATCCGTAAAAATCGGATGGAATACGGATGGTCCGTATGCCGTCCGTTTTATTTCTCATACCCATTGGCTTGCATTGGCGAGGCTCGTCCGACATACGTGGCAAATCGCAGCATGCTGCGATTTTTGTCTCGGTCCAATTTCAGCTGAGAAAAAAATCGCAGATGAGCTGTAACTCATAGATTAACATTGGTCAGAGTGCAATCCGATTTTTTATCTGATTGCACTCATCCGTTTTTCTCTCAAATGAGTATGAGCTCTAAAGGTCAGTATGATTTCAGTGATACTAAAATTTAATTTTGTTATTTCTATTAAGTCACTTTTTTTGCAAAATTTTGACTTTTTTATCACTTAATTTAAGTGATAAAAAAAATTCAAAATCTTGTAAAAAAAAAAAATTGGCTTCTCTCACTATTTTAAAAGACCCGCGATGTGTTATTTTTCTACTGATACTGTACATGCATCCACTGTTTGTACTGCCAGGTAGTATATTACCCCAGGGATTATTCCATGCCATTCCCCTAGCCAGGTCTGGTATAAAGTATGTTCCTTAGGCCACGACCCCACTATCATTATTTGTTCAGTATTCGGTCAGTATTTTTTCTCAGGAGTGGGAGCCAAAACCAGGAGTGGGTGATAAATGCAGAATTGGTGACTTGTTTCTATTATACATTTTCTCTGATTGTTCCTCACCTGGAGGAAAAACTCACTCCCACTCCTGAGAAAAAATACTGACCAAATACTGATATTTGGGGCCGTGGTCTTACCTTTAGGAATTAGTGATGAGCTCAAGTGCTCGTTACTGGAGTTTGCCTAGGTTGCTCGGGTATGCACCGAGTATCGCGGGTGCTCGAGTGAGATGTTGAAGTCCCCGCGGCCACATATTTCACTGATGTTAGACAGCCATAAAAAATGTGGAGATTGCCTGACAAACACAGGCAATCCCCGCATATTTTGTGGCTGTCTAACAGCCGTGAAACATGCGGGCGCGGAGACTCAAACATCTCACTTGAGCACCCGAGCACCCTAGGCAAACTCGAGTAGCGAACACTTACGCTCATCACTAGTAGGGATATATTATATTCCTGTCATACTTGTGATGTATTACATGATTTGCTGTTCCTTGTTAGTTTCCTAGTCTTTTTCCCCATTTAACTCCTATATAGTGTTGAGCCACCCCCGTAGTGTTCGGGTTCGGTTCGTCGAACACCGGGATGTTCGAGGAACTGTTCGTCGAACACCTTAGAACACCGTCGAACACCATTAAAACCAATGGCAGGCAAACAAAAACACATAGAAACACATAGAAAACACCTTCAAAGGTGTCCAAAAGCTGACAAACTGCTCAGAAGACACTCTCCTTAAAAAAGCCGGCCGGCAATTCAGCAGCGGCATACACCGGTACCCGACAATTTAGACAAGAAGGAATAGAGCATCACACATAGATTAGATAGATAGAAACATGTCAGTCACATATATAAGAAGTACAGTGACAGTGTTGGTTACTGTACTTGTCATTTAGTGTTAAAGGATTTATTTTAAAAAATATTAGTGTTTTCATGCACTGTCTCTTTAAAAAAGCCGGCCGGCAATTCAGCATCTGTACCCGACACTTTATAACAGAAAGAATAGAGCATCACACATAGATTAGATAGATAGAAACATGTCAGTCACATTTATAAGAAGTACAGTGATAGTGTTGATTACTGTACTTGTCATTTAGTGTTAAAATAAAGAATTTATTTAAAAAAAAATTGGCGTGGGGTTCCACGTAATTTTAGTCTCTAGTGGAGGTTAAGCAGACGGCTGGGGCAGATGTTTGAAGCCTGGGAAGGGGGTAATACCCACGGAGCTTCCCAGGCTACTAATATCAGCCCCCAGCTGAATACCTAGCCTCTACTAACTATTAAAATGGGGGACCCCAAAAAAAATGATGTGGGGTCCCCCCTATTTTAATAGCTAGAAAAGGCTAGGCAGACAGCTGGGGGCTGATATTAATAGCCCAGGAAGGGTGCCATGAATATTGTCCCCCTCCCAGGCTAGAAACACCAGCCATCAGCCGCCCCAGAAATGGCGCATCCATAGGATGCGCCAATTCTGGCACTTAGCCTCGCTCTTCCCACTGCCCTGTAGCGGTGACAGTGGGGTAATAGGGTTGGGGTTGATGTCAGCTTATAATGCCAGCTGACATCAAGCCCAGGTTAGTAATGGAGAGGCGTCTATAAGACACCCCCATTGCTAACCCCATAGTCAAAGTTACAAAAAAACACAAACACCCAGAATAAAGTCCTTTAATTGAAATAAAGACACAATTCTTTATTGTTCTAAATTAAACCACACTTACCATCACGCCCATTCCAGCTGAAGCCAACGATCTCCTGCAATAAAAGTAAAATAATAAAGCAACATCATCTTTACCTTTCCATGGTTCCCACGACAGCTTCAGCTCTGCTACATTCACATGACAGGCTGGACCGCAGCAGAATGCTGCCATCCAGCTTGCCATGCTGCAGACACTGAGAAGCGCAGGCATGCTTGCGCTTCTCAGTGTCTGGCTGTGACAGCATAAAGATGAGCCGAGTTCATGTCCAATGAACTCAGCTCACCTCATGCACGTCACTGACAGCATGGGAAAATTCTCCTGCGCATGAGGTGAGTGCAGGAGAATTTTCCCACGCTGTCAGTGACGTGCATGAGGTGAGCTTATGTCCAATGAACTCGGCTCACCTCATGCACGTCACTTATAGCGTGGGAAAATTCTCAGCGCTCAGCGCTTGAGCAGGAGAATTCTCCCACGCTGGGATGGCATTGAGATGACAGGCTGGATCACAGCTGAGCGCTGCCATCCAGCTTGTCATCCTTCAGAGACACTCCAGAGCGCAAGCATGCCTGCGCTTCTCAGTGTCCTCGGGATGACAGGCTGAATGGCAGCGTTCTGCTGCGGTCCAGCCTGTCATGTGAATGTAGCAGAGCTGAAGCTGTCGTGGGAACCATGGAAAGGTAAGGATGAGATTGCTTTATTATTTTACTTTTATTGCAGGATATTGTTGTCTTCAGCTGGAATGGGTGTGATGGTAAGTATGGTTTAATTTAGAACAATAAAGAACTGTGTCTTTATTTCAATTAAAGGACTTTATTCTGGGTGTTTGTGTTTTTTTGTAACTTTGACTATGGGGTTAGTAATGGGGGTGTCTTATAGACGCCTCTACATTACTAACCTGGGCTTGATGTCAGCTGGCATTATAAGCTGACATCAACCCCAACCCTTTTACCCCACTGCCACCGCTACAGGGCAGTGGGAAGAGCGAGGCTAAGTGCCAGAATTGGCGTATCCTATGGTGCGCCATTTCTGGGGCGGCTGATGGCTGGTGTTTCTAGCCTGGGAGGGGGCCAATATTCATGGCACCCTTCCTGGGCTATTAATATCAGCCCCCAGCTGTCTGCCTAGCCTTTTCTAGCTATTAAAATAGGGGGGACCCCACGTCCCTTTTTGGGGGGTCCCCCATTTTAATAGCTAGTAAAGGCTAGGTATTCAGCTGGGGGCTGATATTGGTAGCCTGGGAAGCTCCGTGGGTATTACCCCCTTCCCAGGCTTCAAACATCAGCCCCAGCCGTCTGCTTAACCTCCGCTAGAGACTAAAATTACGGGGAACCCCACGCCAATTTTTTTTAAATAAATTCTTTATTTTAACACTAAATGACAAGTACAGTAATCAACACTATCACTGTACTTCTTATATATGTGACTGACATGTTTCTATCTATCTAATCTATGTGTGATGCTCTATTCTTTCTGTTATAAATTGTCGGGTACCGATGCTGAATTGCCGGCTGGCTTTTTTAAAGAGACGGTGCATGAAAACACTTATATTTTTTTTAATAAATCCTTTACACTAATTGACAATTACAGTAACCAACACTGTCACTGTACTTTATATATATGTGACTGACATGTTTCTATCTATCTAATCTATGTGTGATACTCTATTCTTTCGGTTCTAAATTGTCGGGTACCGGTGTATGCCGCTGCTGAATTGCCGGCTTTTCATGTTTCACTGTGAGCACTGTTCCCATCGATTTGGGCAACCACTGTAATGCCACAACCACCATGGCTGTGGCATTACAGTGAGTGGCAGACAATCCCTGCAAGATTGGTGCTCTAAATAGCGCCAGACATGCAGGACACGCTTTTCGTGCACGAACAGTTATCGAACATAACCTCGAGCAGCCTAATTTTTTGCAAATCGTTCGCTTTCGTCGAACGGCTCAAACACTGCCCAAAACAGCTTGAATTTGAGATTGGCGAGCAGTTCTAGTCGAACATCGCTCATCTCTACTCCTATATAATAAAGCTGTTAAGATACTTTGATCTGATCTCTTGTGAGTGTGTACGGAGCTTGGACAGGGGTTTCCCAAGTCGACCTTTGGCTGACGAGGAAAACCCTTGTGCAACCTACACAAATCTCAGCAAGATTCAGGTGGAGGTACTGCGCTATAGTGAAGTGAGAACTATCAGGCACCCTGCTTACAGAGATTGACTTATAGGGGTGTTACATAAGTATACAGGCGGACAGAAATATGTCATATATATTATGTTTATGCAGGAGGTTAGGAGCTTTGTATCAGAAAATTGGACTTTTAATCTATGTAATAGTAAATTATAAAATATCAACACAGAATGTTGGATTTATTTAAAGGGGACCCTTTATCTGATCCATGCTGCACAAACAGGCAGCATGCAGTAGAACCTGGTTGCAAGTATATTTTTCTTTGAGATGCTGTGCATGTCAGGGAAAAAGGCGGTTCATGCTCAGAAACCCTCCAATGTGGCTGAATTACAACAATTTTGCAAGGTTGAGTCGCCAAAATTCCTCCAGATTGTTGTAAAAGACTCATTGCCAGTTAACGCAAATGCTTGATTTAAGTTGTTGCTGCTAAGAGCGGCCCAACCAGTTATTAGATTTAGGGGGCAATCACTTTTTCACAGGGCTCTGTAGGTTTTTATTTCTTTTTCCCTTAATAAAGACCTTGATTTAAAAACTGCATTTTGCGATTACTTGTGTTATCTTTGTCTAATATTTTAATTAGTTTTGTGATCTGAAACATTTAAGTGCGACAAATATGCAAAAGAATAAGAAATCAGGAAGGGGGCAAACATTTTTTCACACCACTGTAGTTTGAAGATATGGCTTCTCCCAGCATCACTACAGGTGATTGACAGGTTCCTCCGTAGGGACACATAAGGGAGAGACCTGTCAATCACCAATCGTGCCGGAGCATTTCAGAGAAAAATATACTGTCTGCAATCGTGGAGTTAATCTCTTTAGATGAAAAACAAACAAATTTGTGCTCAAGTTTAGATCTTTTTTTCACAGACAGAACCACCACAGATCAAGATGAAGGAAGATTTACTGAAAAAATAAACAGCTGACACGAAAAACCCCTTTCTTTGCAATATTAATATAAACCATGATGCAACAATGATTATATTTTGTGGTTGGCTCTAACCCCTCAACCAATAGTTTTTCCATTAAATATATACTTTATTGATTTCATACTATACAGAGAAATGAGTATGGTCATGTTATGATCACCAGGAGAAATGTATACGATCAATCAGTAAAATGAAATCCAAAATAAACACAACTTCTCAAGGTTATAAGACCTCAGTGCATGACCTCTGACATCTCATTTGCAATTAATGAATGATAATAAATACACAGTATATACAGTATGTATATGTATACTGTATATACATATACAATTGAAACCAGAAGTTTACATACACTATACAAAAAGACACATACAGTGGGTACGGAAAGTATTCAGACCCCTTTAAATTTTTCACTCTTTGTTTCATTGCAGCTATTCAGTAAGTTCTAAAAAGTTCATTTTTTTCTCATTAAAGTCCACTCTGCACCCCATCTTGACTGAAAAAAACCCAGAAATGTAGACATTTTTGCAAATCTATTAAAAAAGAAAAACTGAAATATCACATGGTCATAAGTATTCAGATCCTTTGCTTAGTATTGATTAGAAGCACCTTTTGAGCTAGTACAGCCATGAGTCTTCTTGGGAATGATGCAACAAGTTTTTCACACCTGGATTTGGGATCCTCTGCCATTCTTCCTTGCAGATCCTCTCCAGTTCCATCAGGTTGGATGGTGAACGTTGGTGGACAGCCATTTTCAGATCTCTCCAGAGATGCTCAATTGGGTTTAGGTCAGGGCTCTGGCTGGGCCAGTCAAGAATGGTCACAGAGTTGTTCTGAAGCCACTCCGTTGTCATTTTAGCTGTGTGCTTAGGGTTATTGTCTTGTTGGAAGGTGAACCTCCGGCCAAGTCTGAGGTCCAGAGCACTCTGGAAGAGGTTTTCATCCAGGATATCTCTGTACTTGGCTGCATTCATGTTTCCTTCAATTGCAACCAGTCATCCTGTCCCTGCAGCTGAAAAATACCCCCATAGCATGATGCTGCCTCCACCATGTTTTACTGTAGGGATTGTATTGGGCAGGTCATGAGCAGTGCCAGGTTTTCTCCACACATACCGCTTAGAATTATCACCAAAAAGTTCTATCTTCGTCTCATCAGACCAGAGAATCTTATTTCTTATAGTCTGTGAGTCCTTCATGTGTTTTGAGCAAACTCTATGCGGGCTTTCATATGTCTTGCACTGAGGAGAGGCTTCCATCTGGCCACTCTGCCATAAAGGCCCGACTGGTGGAGGGCTGCAGTGATTGTTGACTTTGTGGAACTTTCTCCCATCTCCCTACTGCATCTCTGGAGCTCAGCCACAGTGATCTTGGGGTTTTTCTTTACCTTTCCTACCAAGGCTCTTCTCCCACGATTTCTCAGTTTGGCTGGACGGCCAGGTCTAGGAAGACTTCTGGTGGTCCCAAACTTCTTCCATTCAAGGATTATGGAGGCCACTGTGCTCTTAGGAACCTTGAATTATGCAGAAATACTTTTGTAACCTTGGCCAGATCTGTGCCTTGCCACAATTCTGTATCTGAGCTCCTTGGGCAGTTCCTTTGAGCTGATGATTCTCATTTGGTCTGACATGCACTGTGAGCGGTGAGGTCTTATATAGACAGGTGTGTGCCTTTCCAAATCAAGTCCTATCAGTTTAATTAAACACAGCTGGACTCCAATGAAGGAGTATAACCATCTCAAGGAGAATCACAAGGAAATGGACAGCATGTGACTTAAATATGAGTGTCTGAGCGAAGGGTCTGAATACTTATGACCATGTGATATTTCAGTTTTTCTTTTTTAATAAATTTGCAAAATTGTCTGCATTTCTGCTTTTTGTCAGTCAAGATGGGGTGCAGAGTGTACTTTAATGAGAAAAATAAATGAACTTTTTAGAATTTACCAAATGGCTGCAATGAAACAAAGAGTGAAAAATTTAAAGGGGTCTGAATACTTCCCGTACCCACTGTATGCATGTTTTTCTCAATATCTGACATGAAATCAGAATAAACCTTTTCCGTTTTAGGTCAGTTAGGATTACCATAATTTTTAATATTTGGCAAATGCCAGAATAATGAGAGAGAATGTTTTAAGGCATTTTTATTATTTAATGCAAAGTCAAACGTTTCCATACATTTCATTAGTATTTGGTACCATTGCCCTTAAACTGAATGACTTGGGTCAAACGTTTGGGATATCCTTCTACAAGCTTCTCACAATAGTTGGTTGGAATTTGGGCCCATTGCTCCTGACAAAACTGGTGTAACAGATCCAGGTTTATAGGTCGCCTTGCTGGCACCGGCCTTTTTAGCGTTGCCAATACATTTTCAATAGGGATTGAGAACAGGGCTTTGTGATAGCCACTCAAAAACATTGACTTTGTTATCCTTAAGCCACTTTGTTACCATTTTGGCAGTATGCTTCGGGTCATTGTCCATTTGGAAGACCCATTTCCGCCCAAGCTCTAACTTCCTGACTGATGTCTTGAGATGTTGCTTCAGTATTGCTACATAATCTTCTTTTCTCATGATGCCATCTATTTTGTGAAGTGCACCAGTCCCTCCTGCAGCAAAACAACCCCACAACATGATGCTGCCACCCCCTTGTTTCACAGGTGGGATGGTGTTCTTAGGCTTCAAAGCTTCTCCCTTTTTCCTCCAAACGTAACGATGGTCATTATACCCACAAAGTTCAATTTTAGTTTCATCAGACCACAGGACATGTCTCCAAAAATTAAGGTCTTTGTTCCTTTGTGCATTTTCAAATATGAATCTGTCTTTTTTATGTTTCTTTTGGAGAAATGGCTTCTTCCTGGCAGAGTGGCCTTTCAGTCTATGTTGATACAGTACTCATTTCACTGTGGATATTGAAAAAATCCTACCAGCTTCTGCCATCATCTTCTCAAGGTCTTTTGCTTTTGTTCTTTGGTTGATATGCACATGTCAGACCAAAGCACGTTCATCTCTGGGAAACCGAACCCGTCTCCTTCCTGAGTGGTATGATGGCTGGACAATCCCATCTTGTTTGTACTTGTGTATAATTGTTTGTACAGATGAACGAGGCCCCTTCAGGTATCTTGAAATTGTGCAAGACTTGTGCAAGTCCACAATTCTCTTCCTGATATCTTGTCTGATTTCTTTAGACTTTCCCATGATGCTACACAAAGAAGCAGTGTGTTTCAGGTGTGCATTAAAATACATCCACAGGTGTGTCTCTAATTAATTCAGATGTTGCCAAAAAACCTATCAGAAGCTTCCAAAAACATGACATCATCATATGGGCAGTTCAGAATTGTTTAAAGGCATAGTGATCTTAGTGTATGTAAACTTTTGACTTTGCAGTAAGTAATAAAAATGCCTTAAAACATTCTCTCTCTCTCATTATTCTGGCATTTGACAAATATTAAAAATTTTGGTAATCCTAATTGACCTAAAACGGGAAAGGTTTATTCTGATTTTATGTCAGATATTGAGAAAAACATGCATATGTGTCTTTTTATATAGTGTATATAAACTTCTGGTTTCAACTGTATACAGGGTGGTCCAAAAGTAGGTAGACAGAAAGTGTAATAAGGTTATGAAGGGGGAGATTTATCAAACACTAAATTGCAGCCGCCTGTCTGGATCATCCTCCAATAAACCATGAATTAGACGTGGACAATAAGCTTTCCAACCAATAGATTTCAGGATTTGCATGATAGAAGCTCGTGAAATTCCCAATTCCAAAGAGGCTCTTCTGGTGGACTTTTTTGGACTCTGAACAAATGTTTCAGCAACAAGTTGTTTATTATCTTCTGTACAGACTGTTTTGAGTTGACCAGTTTTTGGAGCATTAAGGATTGAGCCAGTGGCATTGAATTTGTCACGAATGCGGTAAATGGTTTGTCGCTTTGGGGCTTGAGTACCAAATGTTTCAACCCAATTTGCTCTAACGGTTTCAGCATTTTGAGATTTCCAATACTCTGTTAAAATCCATATTCTTTGATCTGTATTTAAATTATTTGCCATTATGTGTTATCTGAATTATCTGAAAAGAAAACAGATTTGGGGGAGATCTATCTGTGAAAACTAGATCTGTGAAACTGGCTCAGTTGCCCTTAGCAACCAATCAGATTCCACCTTTCATTTTCCAAAGAGTCTGTGAGGAATGAAAAGTGGAATCTGATTGGTTACTAAGGGCAACTGAGCCAGTTTCACTTTACACCATGTTTGATAAATCTGCCCCTTCATAACCTTATTACACTTTCTGTTCACCTACTTTTGGACCACCCTGTATATATATATATATATATATATATATTTATATATATATATATATATTCATATATATACTGTATATAGTAAACATGTCTGCTATATTATACAAGCTCCATGCTTACAATATTACAAGCAAATTTTGTATATAATGTACAATGTGACAAACCTATATCTGTCATATTCTAATGTTTTGTGGGGCAATTCCTTTTATTCCTTTTAATCTCTGGAGGCAGATTTTCAGGGAGATCTATGTCTGGTCCATAGATCTTAAGAGCTCATTTACATATTAAGAAACACATAGATCTCTCTGGAATAAGATATCTGATCACAGATATCAAGTATCATTTTATAGAGCTTACTATATCCTACATGTCCATATAGACGGCTTAGGCGGGTTTATCCTACTGGCAGATTCTCTTTAACTTTTACATGGGCCTTGTAAATAATCTAGTGGGGGATTATTAAAAGGATGCCAACATTATCACTTCTGTAGTATAGTAGATATTTTATATCAATATTGTTGGTAGAGTAATGGAGGCACCTGGGATAGCAGCATTAGCAATGCCATAAATTTGTTGGTAGCTACAGGTTACATTGTTAAAGTTGGCAGCAGAATGAGTGTTTGTTGCATAACATTCTACAGACTGCTTGTATAGACCTGGTATCTTATCACTATAGTAACTGTATGACAGTACTATTTATTATATTGATGCATAGGCGGATTATAATGAGGGCAATCCGGGCGACCGCCCGGGGCCCCGAGCCGGCAGGGGGCCCGCGGCTCCAGGCGGAGTGTCTAATGCCGGATTGCCCTCATTATATGTGTGGGCCGCCGCGGCACATAGCGGTAGCAATGGCGGGAGGGGGGGGCCCGGACCGTTCCCCCAGCAGCGGCCGCCGCTACTTCTTCATCTGCTGGGCCAGCACTGCAGCAGTTAACTTCCCTGTGCTGGCCCGGCCGCGTCACTGCTAGGAGACACGGCCCTGTGCGCGGCTGTGTCTCCTAGCTGTGACGTCACGCAGTGCGCCTCGGCCTGCAGTGCTGCACCGGAAAAGAGACAGAGCAGGCAGGAGGAATGGAGCCGGGGGATGGTGAGTGTGTGTGTATGTATGTATGTGTATGTGTGTGTGTGTGTGTGTGTTTGTGTGTGTGTGTGTTTGTGGGCAGGTGTCCGTGTGGGCAGGTGTGTGTGTGGGCAGGTGTGTGTGTGGGTAGGTGTGTGTGTGGGCAGGTGTCTGTGTGGGCAGGTGTGTGTGTATATGTGTGTGTGTGTGGGCAGGTGTGTGTGTTTGTGGGCAGGTGTATTTGTGGGCAGGTGTGTGTGTGGGCAGGTGTGTGTGTGTGCATATGTGTGTGTGTGTATATGTGTGTGTGTGTTTGTGGGCAGGTGTGTGTGTGTGTGTGTGGGCAGGTGTGTGTGTTTGTGGGCAGGTGTGTGTGTGTGGGTGTGTGTATATGTGTGTGTGTGTGGGCAGGTGTGTGTGTGGGTGTGTGTATATGTGTGTGTGTGTGGGCAGGTGTGTGTGTGGGCAGGTGTGTGTGTGGGCAGGTGTGTGTGTGTTTGTGGGCAGGTGTCTGTGTGGGCAGATGTGTGTGTGTATATGTGTGTGTGTATATGTGTGTGTGGGCAGGTGTGTGTGTGTGTGTGTGTGTGGGCAGGTGTGTGTGTGTCTGTGTGGGCAGGTGTGTGTGTGTGTGAGCAGGTGTGTGTGTGTTTGTGGGCAGGTGTGTGTGTATATGTGTGTGTGTTTGTGGGCAGGTGTGTGTGTGTTTGTGGGCAGGTGTGTTTGTGGGCAGGTGTGTGTGTGGGCAGGTGTGTGTGTGTGTATGTGTGTGTGTGTATATGTGTGTGTGTTTGTGGGCAGGTGTGTGTGTGTGTGTGTGGGCAGGTGTGTGTTTGTGTGGGCAGGTGTGTGTCTGTGTATGTGTGTGTGTGTGTGTGTGGGCAGGTGTATGTGTGTTTGTGGGCAGGTGTGTGTGTGTATATGTGTGTGTGTATATGTGTGTGTGTGTGGGCAGGTGTGTGTGTGGGCAGGTGTGTGTGTGTTTGTGGGCAGGTGTGTGTGTGGGCAGATGTGTGTGTGTGCATATGTGTGTGTGTGTATATGTGTGTGGGCAGGTGTGTGTGTATATGTGTGTGTGTGTTTGTGGGCAGGTGTCTGTGTGGGCAGGTGTGTGTGTGTCTGTGTGGGCAGGTGTGTGTGTGTGTGTGTCTGTGTGGGCAGGTGTGTGTGTGTGTGTCTGTGTGGGCAGGTGTGTGTGTATATGTGTGTGTGTGTATATGTGTGTGTGTTTGTGGGCAGGTGTGTGTGTGTGTGGGCAGCTGTGCATGTGTTTGTGGGCAGGTGTCTGTGTGGGCAGGTGTGTGTGTGTGTGGGCAGGTGTGTGTGTGTGTCTGTGTGGGCAGGTGTGTGTATATGTGTGTGTGTGTGTGTGTGTGGGCAGGTTAGAAAGTCTTGCCCTGTTGAACACTACACCTGACTTGAGGCCACCACCTCTTGGTTGTCCAATGTTCTTGCTTCTCTGGGGCTCTTCTCAGATATTCATTATACCAGCTCCCCAGAATACCAAAGCTAGGGTGGGTGACCGCGAGCCCTGGTGGTGGTCATAACTGCGGCCACCCAGGGGCAATACTCCATAACAACAATCCCCTGAGGTGGTGTAGGATGTAAGGACCTATTCACACTACATTCAGCGCTGCATTCAGGTCTTTACACAAGGCTTACAACTGAATCCCTGAAATTCAGGATTGTGCTGTCTGAAATGAGACATCTGAAAGCAGAGCAAATGGAGCCTAAAGATTCAGACTTTAGCCTCGGTTTGCCTTTGTTCAAATCAATGGCTATGTCAAGGCCCATCTGAATGCCATTTTTCAGGGATTTAGATAGAAGCCTGGAAAGAGGAGATGAATGCATTGCAAAATTCAGTGTGAATAGGCCCTTATATCTGGAGTCATGATATTGATGCCACATGCATTTTACTTGTTTTTAACTTAAAAAAAAAAATACACACACACAAATTATACACACTATACATACACACACACTATACATACACACACATTATACACACTATACATACACACACTATACATACACACACACTATACATACACACACACTATACACACACACACATTATACACACACACACTATACATACACACACACTATAATACACACACATTATACACACACACACACTATACATACACACACACAGATGTGTGTGTGGGCAGGTGTGTGTGTGTGTGTGTGGGCAGGTGTGTGTGTGTGGGCAGGTGTGTGTGTGTGGGAAGGTGTGTGTGTGATGTCTGTCTGTTTGTGTGTGTGTGTGTGGGCAGATGTCATTGTGTGACGTCTGTTTGTATGTATTTTTGTGTTTCAAATGTGTTTATGCGTGTCTGTACATGTTTGTGTGTGTGTATGAGTGCATGCTTCCTCCTGCTCAGTATAGTTGGCGCCGTGCGGCCTCCTGATGTCTCTGGGGGGGGCGCCGTGCGGCCTTCCGCTGTGTATAGATGGCTACGTTCGGCCCCCCGCTGTGTATAGATGGCTACGTGCGCCCCCCCGCTGTGTATAGATGGCTACGTGCGGCCCCCCGCTGTGTATAGATGGCGCCGTGCGGCCCCCCGCTGTGTATAGATGGCTACATGCGCCCCCGCTGTGTATAGATGGCTACGTGCGGCCCCCCGCTGAGTATAGATGTCGCCGTGTGGCCATCTGCTGTGTATAGATGGCTACGTGCGGTCTCCCGCTGAGTATAGATGGTGCTGTGCGGCCTCCTGCTGTCTCTGGGGGGAGCGCCGTGCGGCATCTATACTCAGCAGGAGGCCGCACGTAGCCATCTATACACGTATACTCAGCAGGAGGCCGCACGTAGCCATCTATACGGCGCCATCTATACACAGCGGGAGGCCGCACGGCGCCATCTATACACAGCGGGAGGCCGCACGGCACCATCTATACACAGCGGGAGGCCGCACGGCGCCATCTATACACAGCGGGAGTCTCAGTGCTTTGCAACAGCAGTCAATAAATTCTGCTTGACTAATTCTGAGCACCATAAAGTCTGGTTCGCTTCTAACCTGCAGTCTTCATTTTCAGCTTGCTGAATTCTAACTCATTTACTGTCATTCGAGACAATGCCTTTGCTGGTCTCTTTCACCTTGAATACCTGTAAGTGCTCCACTTAATGTCATATTTTTGATTCTGTTCTTCTTCATCTACTGGCATGTGCAATTGTATGAGCAAGTATTCATATGAATTTATGACCTACTTAAACCTTCGAGGACCTTAAATTTTATTCAATCAAATTTTTTTCCAGTTTAAAACTATGGGACATATATGTGCCTTGGTCCTCAAAGGGTTTTTAAATGGGCTGCAAACATAAATACGAAAAAAATAATTCAATTAGTGCTTTTTGTGTTCATTTAATTTTTATTTGAAGTCCATTTTTTTTATATACCTTGAAATTAAGCCCTACCCCATGGAATGAAGCCCTACCTACATGACATCTGAGAGCTACATGGATCCCGCTTGTGAGGTGCCTGTCCGTCACTACTATTCAGTTTTAGGGTCCACTCACTAAGCCATATATTCTCTCATGCAAGAGAATAGGGCCAATTATGCTAATGACACTCAGCTCAAACTCTGTCAGAGCTTCAACTGAGTGTGATCCGATTCTCTCGCAGCACAGATATGGAGAAGATGGAGAACTTAATTTCTCCATCTTCTCCATAGTCTCTGTGAGTGTTCATCGGACTGCACTTGGATGACATCCGAGTGCAGTCCAATGTTTTACGTGCACCCGTAGACTTGTATGAGTGCACATGGTCCGAATATCGAATGAGATTATTTTCTCATGCCAATAATCGCAGATCTGCACTGTCCCATAGTATAACATAGGGCCGAGTCCTATCCGATAAAACATCACATAGCATTCGGCCTTGTTATACGACAGTGTGAGCGAGCCCTTAGAGTCAAGGAATATTTACATGCAGATGATGATATTACTCTCCAAGTGTATATTTTTTTAGCGAGTTCATAGTAAATGCTTTGCCTTTTTGACATGTGATCAACTAAAGAACAAGAAAGATTTAGGACCTCCCCTATAGAGAAACGGAAAATAGTTTGGAGGACTTGCATGTCCTTTTTTATTTATTATGAGAAAATCATAAAAGATCCCGTTTTTTAACCATGCTGTGACTTTCTGCTGAGGGAGAGGGAGAGAGCTGCCCTATTCAGAGTCTGTAATAAGACCTGCTGACAAAAGTGTTGAAGATACAGTTTAATGTGAATTAACAATGAAAAAAAGTTAATTTCACAAATGGCTTGTATTTTTTTTTAATACAAACTTTTTTGTCTTTACAGCTCCTTTAAAGGGAATCTGTCATCAGGTTTTTGCCACCTAATCTGAGAGCAGCATAATGTAGGGTTAGAGGCACTGATTCCAGTAATGTGTCACTCACTGGGCTGCTTAGTGTTGTTTTGATAAAATCATTGATTTGTCAGAAGGTAATTGACTAGTAAGTTCTGTAGGACCCCACCCCCATCACTGATCAGTAGATTTCTGTGTACACTGAGCATGGGCAGAAAGCTGCCAATCAGTGGTGTGGGCGGGGCTATACAGAGCGCAGCATTCAGAGAGCTGCTAGATCGGCAGCAGATAAAATGGTGATTTTCTCAAAATGACAACAAGCAGCTGAAAAAGTGACACATCGCTGGAATCAGGGTATCTGCCCCTATATTGTGCTGCTCTCAGATGAGGCAGCACAATTAATATTGTGCCAAATTAATTTCCTGTGAACTATCACATGATCTATCACAGGGGATCATGTGACATGTCACGTGATAAATCAGGTGTGGGGGGGGGGCAGCCCACGCCTTCTAAACTGCCCGGGGCCCTTGCTACTCTTAATCCACCCCTGTATTGATGTCATGTCTCGACTCTGGGACTTGATCCTGTGATCTCTGGCTGTGGGTCGGTTTCCCTCTCTGTTGGACTATAGCCTGTGTAGTCTCTGTCCAACTGCTGATAATGCTCTTGTCTTTGCTTTGCTGAATTGCTTCAGTGCAGGTGTTTTCACTTCTTGATTTTGGTTTGTCCTATCACATCTTGAGATGGGCTATTTATACGCTCCTGGCAGATGCAGTCTTTGCTGGCTATATTCCAAGTTAGATGGATGTTTGAAGTCCCAGCTCTCTAGTGATGGGAGGTTTTCTCTATAGCTTCTTCTTCGGTTTTTTGCGTGTTCCCCTTCTCAGCACTTTTCCCAATTTGTTTCAGGGTCTGGGGGTTTTCATATATACCGAAGTTCTTTTTGAGTTCCTATCTTTTTCTTCCGTCTTTCATGTATGACTGAGTGAACACATCTTTAGCCCTGTGTCTCACTCTCTGTCTGTATGCACATTTTATGTATACACTCTGTGCATAGTTGAGGGTGCAGTTAAGGACACTCAGGGTTAGCCAACATTGAGTGGGGCGACATTGCATAATTTTAGGGGGCCAACCACCTCTTTCAGGCAGGGAGAAATCAGGGTCAGGATAGGGATTTGGCTAGTCTTTATATTATCCTGTGGTGTGCAGGTTTAACATCTCGCCTGGTTTGTTCATCTCTGTGTGAGTGTTAGAATTCACTCATAAAAAAATGGTCTTTGTTTGTGCATTTGTAGCTCACATATGTACCTAAAGGAAACCTGTCACCTATAAAATACTGTTTAAATCTTGTCTGGCTGGTTTACTCGAGCAGCGGCTACAGGGAGAAAGTGTTATATTCTCCCTTCAGCAGCTCACTTCCAGTCAACTGGGCGGTGCAGGGAGCGGTTACAATCACTGCCCACAGTATTATGATTGCAGCTCTAATCACTCCCCAACGCTTTAATTGACAGTCTGCTCCATACACCCACTACAAAGCAGGCTGTCAATCAATGTGCCAGGGAAAAATTACGGTGTGCTCACTGTGTAGTGAGCAGTGACTGTTATAGATACAGCTCCCTGTATCGCTCTGATGACTGGAAGCGAGTGGCTGCAGGAGAATGTAACTTAATTTTTTCCCTGTATCTGCTGCTCCAATAAACCCACCAGACATGATTTAAACACTATTTACCTGAAAATTACCACTATATGTGCAGGTAAATAACATAGAAGTGACAGCTTCCCTTTAAGAATAGCAAATGTAAAGCTGTTCTCTCTGCTGATCATCTCCCATTCTAAACAGCAAAGCTCACGAGTAACGTCCAGCAATCAGGAAATGTCTGCTTTATGAGTGTGCTCCAGAGGCCAATGCAAAAATTGTTAGATTTTGTGAGATCTTTTAAACATAAATAATAATAATAATAAGTAAAGAAATGACTACAAAACAAGCATCATATTTTCTGATATTGCCATTTTCTTTAAGGAAAACTATGAAATGGTGCAAAGATTCCTGATCTAGAGTTATTTCACACATCATACAGTCATACATCTTATGGTACAGAAAAATTGGAGAAATAAGTATATTTTAGCTAAGGTCCACAAACTTGGAATAAGAACGCCAAGCACTTTAATCCTGCAATAATAGTCATTCCAAGATTACTATAATGGTGTAAATGGAAGATTATGTGCAGTTCATTGAACAGCTAAGGAAGGCATTTATTCTGTGTGAAGCCTCATAATACCGGTATAGTCATTAAGTAATCTCCAGGATGTATACTTATTTGGTTCCTTTCCAATAAAAGGTTTAATAGTTCAGAATCATGTGTTAGGTATTTAGCCACCAAGTACTTACTGCTAGTAGCAAAGGAGAGCCACTGTGTCAGAAAATTCAGAAGAGAAAGACCAGTGAACTGTACTTCATTGATGTGTAGTTTATGGAACCTACTGTATGATGACTCCTTAGTTCTGCACATGGTTTTATGGCACTGACTAATATACAAGTATTACAGGTTATCCTCCTGTACTTTTTCGTGCCGTCTCCATCACCGACTGCATCGCCACTGTTCTTATAATCTACAATGATGAAGGAGCATGTGACTAGACTTATCATGTCAGAGTGAGGAGACTTATACACCATGCATGCTTCTTTGGGAAATGGGTGGCACTAAAGTCCTCTTCCTCTCTGAAGAGGCAATTTGCATATTTAATTTCCCAGTGGAGCATGCATGGCGCATAAGTCTCCTCACTCTGACATGCCAGGCCTAGCTTATCACTCTCCAAAAGGAGAAACCTTACCGCTTAGATCTAAAAATTGCCTAACATGTTCAGGAGAAAAACCAGTAATACCGATATATTAGTAAGTACCACAAAAACATGTCTCCAACACATCTGTGGTAAAAAAGATAAAACAGACAACCTCTTTAATTTTCTGGGACTGAAATATTGATAGTTTATGATTAGCATCAGTAAAGGTTCAAAACCCTGAATTCCTGCTTGGAAAGAACATAAAGGAGTCAGCTGCAGTACTGGACAAAGTAGCCACGTAAGGACAAGCCACTGTTCTAGGGTCATATTAAAGGGGATGTGACCCCCTTTTAGTAATACATTATACCACTTAATGAAATTGTCACATTTTGCTTCAGTGGACCTTGGATCAAGATTGAATTACACAATGCCCTTAAATGTATAAAAATTGACATAAAGGGGGTCCAAAAGTAAAATGTATTTTAATCATAAATATTTCTCTATTTAATGTCATAATTTTTTCTAATATACTTAATTAAAAATACCATCTCGTTCCCTCACTACTCCATCTAACTGCTTAGTCTGTTTTAGTACTTTCTCTTTTGATGATGCTACGTTTAAATATCCCCAGTGCATGCTGGGATAGTGAAAAGAGTTGTCATCAGAGGGAAGAGGCTGCGGTCACTGCCACAGCTTTTACCCCTATCCTGAAATGAAGTGTCATCGGTGATGTCCGTTTCAGAGGCGATGCTGTCCCTGTTATGAACGTAACACATACTCACTCACAGGTAACAGAAAAAGAGAAGACCAACTACACGGAGATTCAACACCCACACACAACTGGTCCCTGTACAGACTACAAAGTCCCTAGCCACACTACTCAGAAACACCACCTCCTGGGTAACTAGAAAGGAGGCTGCAACACACTGCCAATAAAAGGAGAGCGAAGTGTACACAAAGATATGAAAACCCAGGGTGAGAAAATTAAAACAAGTTTATAAAGGGTAGAGAAGGAAAGCCAAGGAGGAGCTGAATGTAAACAGAACAAGTATATTCTCCTTTAAACCTAAAGAGGTGAAAAGAAGAGAAACTGGGAAAGAAAACAAACAGACTCACTGCAAGAATTCAAATGGCATTCACCATGCAAGGTAAACCTGTTAGATGAAGGGCTGGAACTTCTAAACTCAAGTCCACCCAGAGGTATAGCCAGCAGGGAAGTGCAGTGAAGGGTGGATATATAAAACCCAATCCAGAATGTGATAGGGGAGACCAAAATGGGAAAATGGAAAACACCTGGAGAGGAGCAAACCAAGAAGGGGGAATAAAGACAATTGGAACCATCAGCATTTGGACAGGGAAGAAAAGGCAATAGCTCAGCAGACTGAGGAACTGACCAGGCAGCAACAGGTTAGCGGATCGAATCCCCAAACCAAACCAAGTCAAGACAGTCCTTGCTCTATTTTCAATTCTGATGGATGTTCAGTAGGATCCTGTCACTGTGAACTGTTCTTCTCAGTGCATAGTGACAGTGACTCTCTCGCCGACTCTGATCAGAAGTGACAAGCTGGCAACAGAGCGCACTGTCATTTTGCATTGAAAATAGAGAAGTAAATAAAACAAATAAAAATGAGGTGTAAACAATTGCAACTTTTATCCATTATACCGGTTGATTGGGCTAAGCACCATTGTTTCCTCTTGCTTTTATTCTATGAAAATAGCACAATGTGTCATATTCGCCTGCTGTCACTCCCTTGAATTCAGGACAGGCTGTCCAGTTACCTGAGCCGACACCACAAGTGATGACAACACCATTCACCTTGATTAGAAGGAATTAACTGCACACCAAAATGCACATGCTTAATTAGGATTTATTCAGAATGTGTCATATCCATAGATTACACCGCCATCAGTATAACGGTGCGCTCACTTTACACAATACTTGGTCCTGGTTTGTCTTTTTCCTCTGAGAAATCCCAACCCAAAATCTGGACCTTTCTAATGAGAGCATTTACCACAACAGACATGACTGATGAAGGGCATTTACCCGAAATGTTTTTGCAATACTGATGGTGGTGTAAACTATGGATATAAGATATTCTGTATAAATCTTAATTAAGCATCTCCATGTGACTTTTGTTGTGCAGTTACTTACTTACCTTCACTGGATCTACATGAGCTCGGTGATTGGCTTCAAAGGAATTACCACCCTATGCAAATTCTTACTGTGCATTAAGGGTGTACCACCTACCCAATTGATTATCCACCATTCACTTGTTACTGGAACACACGGGGTCTATGATTGGTTGCAGCAGTCAGGTGGCAAGAACATTGCAACCAATCACAGATTGCAAGGGTCCTTCGATAGGTGAACATCATCACTTCTGGTGCCAGCACATAACACAGAAAAAAATACTGAAAAATGATGGCAGTTTAATTATCATATATCTTAATCAATAATATAAGTGATTATTTTTCCTGACAGTCGTATTACTATAGTTATTTTTGTTTAATTTAATTAATTTATCTGTTTTCATCTAAATTTTGATGCCTTTTCCTGCAATCAGGCAGCCAGCTCCATTCTGATCAACTAAATGTGTGCGATTATTACATGTAATAACTGTAATTTAATTTGGAATCACTTACGCTGAAGTTACTTCTCTAAACTTTCCAATTTTATAACCATGGATACTTGAATCGTAATAGAAGCCATGAATTAATAAACCGGAAAAATGCAACATTTTGCTCCATTCAGCATTACTGCGGAGGAATTATTACTGATTTATAGAGTTATAAACACTCTTATTTTAAAATTAGATTTGCTTTTCTTAATCTCAGCAGTCACTTCTCACACATGCTGATAATCGGATTTCTGGAAGAGTGTTAATCGTCACTTTATAATGAACTCATTCCTGAACTCTCGCTGAATAAATGGATGTTAATGTGTGATTCTTTTTTTTTTTGTGCAATTTTTTTCTCAGCTTTCTACAATTTTTCCACTTAAATTTAGAAAATATTCTCTACTGAGTTTCCAGGAACAATTCAGTTTTTTATTTTTTTTCAATTATCACAACAAAAACTTAATTACAAGTGCTGTATCTTGAGAAACGAACACATCTAATGCGTAAATAATATAATTTATGCTGCCCTGAGTCAGATGTGCATTAACTGTGGACATCTGTAAGAGGTGGACAAAGACTTAAAGAGGTTATACGCGACTAAGGTTTCTTTTGTTCATTTAGAATCACTTTATATACTAATGTTAGATATTTTTGTAATTTACATTTCTAATTATATTCTCTAAAATCTGCAAATTTCCTCTTTAGGCGACATGCCCTATCACATGTTGTACATCATGCATGTGATTAACCCCTGCTTGGACCTCTGCTTAATGAATGTGTTTTCATACTGTAGGTGAATAATCTCAGCCTGAAGCAAAGTTGCTCATCACGCATGTGTGACACCCCAGGGGTCTGGTTGCCACAGTGATAGAGATATTACGTCTGAGAGCAAGTGGGAGGTCTCTTGGTCAGGGATCCTATGCATGCCACACCTCCTGCCCAGTCCTGGGAGGGGAAGAACTTCCCCTATATAAACCTAGGGCTGAGGCAGGGTTAGTGAGTAGAGAAGAAGTAGAGACAGAGAAAAGAAGCAAATATAGGAACAGAACATCAGGAGCTCTGTGGGAGCAGTGTTACAAGGAGTCAGGGGCTGGCAGCTGCAGAGCTCGCCCTGACTGAGAAGATTTCTTACCGGACCCGGAGTCCGAGGCTGTGGGGACTAACTCCTACCCAGCAGCAGAATCCGTCAGGCAGGGGATTCCAGGTCCTCTGGCCAAGAAACCCGAAGGCCCCGAGTCACCGGCCATACGGGTGAGCACCACACGGTACACTGAGGGACGTGGGCTACTTATACCCGCCTCTAGCAAGGTAGCCAGAAGAGTACAGTTAGTTTGGGAGGCTTACAACTTCGCCTGGCCAGGGGAGATCCCATCTGCTCAAGGACTGACCAGGCCCCAATCGCTAGCCAGTACTCCGGGAGGGTCTATCTTTGTCACCAGTAAAGACCCTGAACTACACCGTACCGTCTCCGAGTGGTTCCTGCTACCCCCATCATCCACGTCGGCTGCCCTGAGGCCATACCCCTCCCGTTGGGGGTTATACTATCACGCTGCACAATCCTACCACCGGCCTCAGCGGTCTGCCCTGCAGCAGCAGCTCCTTAGCTGTACTCAACGGGTGGCGTAGTCGTCCAACATCTACCGCTGATACATCGCCGCTCAGTTTGACTCCCTGGGCACGGACCGGATCACCGCCACGAGACTACAACCCTCAACAGATCCGGCTCCGGGTAAGCTCCCGCGTGCGCAACGCAGCGCGACACAGGCCCAGGGGCGCGTCAACTTTTGGCGTAGTCGGCAGGATTTCGTGCCCGCAACCACCGGGTACTGCGTGCCTGAAAAAGACTGTTCAAACTTACCTGTGGTGAAGATTCCCGCCATCCGGCGCCATCTTCAGCCTTCTTCCCGCCATCGGTGAAGATTCCCGCCATCCGGCGAAATTTTCAGCCTTCTTCCAGCCTTCCGTGGAGTTTTCCCGCCGTTGGACGCCATCTTGAAGACGTCGCGCGGGAAGAAGAGGGGCGTGGACTCCGAAAGCGCGCGAGAACTGAAGCCCCGCCTCACGTCCGGACGTCGCGTAAGGTCCTGGAAGGAGCCCAGCAGACGCCGACGTCACAGGAGCGCGACGGAAGGTCCTCAACTCTGATGATCTACTGCGGAGCCGCGGCCTACGGAAGAGGATCATCGCAAGGTAGGCCACGGTCCACTAGGGGGGAGGAGGATGTCGGATACGGAGGAGAGCTTCACTGCCTCAACCCCCGCCAGCGCCACCGCTGCTGCAGTCATGCCTTTCACCATGCCCTATATCCCGGGAGCGGCCTGGCTACCCCAGTATTCAGGGGAGTCACATACCCTGCATGACTTTAGAGAAAAGCTGGATAGCCTCTTCCAGGTGTACCCCCTCACAGAAGAGCAAAAAGTGAGCATCCTGGTGGCCCAATTAACTGGGGCAGCCCGAAGGGAGGTAAAGTCCTGGCCACCTGGGGGGAGGACTGTCGCAGGGATACTAACCCGGCTGAGGGACACCTTTGATACCCGCACCTCAGCCGAGATCAAGCTTAGATTCTACGGGTGCAAGCAGCGAGCACACGAGAGTATAAGGGACTATGCCCTGAACCTACAAGAGGCCCTGAGAGCCATTAAGCAGACCGACCCTGACGGCGTGGGAGACGAGGACAGGCTGTTGACTGAACAATTTATAGAGGGTTTATATTGCAATGCCCAACGAACCCAGTTGCGGGCAATGGCCTTACAGGACCCTCATCTGGGATTTGCACAGTTCAAGGACAGAGCCATCCGGGTGCTCCGAGAACCGGCACCAGGTGGCGTTGTGACCCACAGACGCCCCACTACCACTTACCACCAGGAGGTGGCACCCTTGTCGGCAGGGCCTGTGGGAGCTGATGCGCAGGCTTTGAACAATGACCCGGCTCCAGACCTGCACCATCAGGTCCAAGAGCTAGCTAAAAGCGTTGCTGCGCTAACCCGAACTGTGCAGTCTTTACAGGTTTCCACTCCAGGGAAGATCCAGCTGGCATCCGGACCGGAGGACATCCCGTGGCGTCGACCAAGGAGGACCCCACCGGCCAGAGGGAGACCCAGCGACCGATACAACGAGGACGGACGACCCATCTGCCGCCGCTGCAATCAACCCGGACATATGGCAAGGTACTGTCCTTTAAACTGGCACAACCTGGGGTAGAGGGCCAACCCCCAGGAAAAAGATCACCAGGCCCATCGAACTGGCGCGACAAATATGTGGGAGGACGTCCAGTCTTACCCGTGGTACTGGATGGCATTCCTATGAGTGCCCTACTGGACACCGGGTCACAGGTCACCACCATCCCGTACGTGCTCTTCAAGCAGTACTGGAATGACTCGGATATCACCCGCTACCCTGACGACGACTTGAGTATCATCGCCAGCAATGGTCAGCCCGTGCCACAGATTGGATTTAAAGAGGTGACCATTAAAATCGGTAGAGTCGAACTGGCAGCACAGGGACTGATCATTGTAGACATTGACAAACACGAGAGTCACCCAAAAATAACTCTAGGAACTAATGTAATTGAAAATTGTCTTGCAGAGGTGATTTTCCTTTTACAGCAGGTTGCCAAGAACGCCAGCTCCGGCCAGCAGCGAGTGCTCCAGAAAGAGATCCGGGCACTGATGCGACGGCAACAGCTAGAACTCTCCGGTGGTGAGATTGGTAGCGTGCGAATGTGTGACCCTTTCCCTATTGCCATGCCCCCAAAAATTGAAATGATGATTTGGTGCCGGGCAGCTATTGGTCTGAGAGGTAGAGATTACCAGGCAATGGTAGAACCAGTTTACTCAGACAGTAGGCCCACCATCTTGACAGCACGGGGGGTGGTTAATGTACGCCATGGGAGGGTGCCCGTTCGCATAATCAATATCGGGAAGAGGGAAGTGTACCTGCCCCGGTATGCCACGCTAGCCAAATTATATACCATTAACCAAAATGCTATACAATCTGTGGAACCCTTGCCTCCATCTCACCCGGAGGAAGGTAACGGCTCTAAGAAAACAATGGAGGACTGGTGTCAGCAACTACATTTGGGTACTGACTCCACTCCCTCACACCAGAAACAGGGAGTCTATCGGGTGGTTCAAGAGTACGAGAGAGTGTTTAGTAAACACCCGTTAGACTTCGGGCGAGTCAAGGGGGTAGAACACCACATCCCCACGGGAGACCATCCTCCCATAAAAGAGAGGTATCGACCCGTACCCCCTGCACACTACCAACACGCCAAGGGGATGCTTAGAGACATGAAGGAGGCTGGGGTGATCAGGGATAGCTGTAGCCCCTGGGCAGCTCCACTAGTCTTAGTCAAAAAGAAAGACAACACCATGAGGATGTGTGTAGATTACCGGAAAATCAACCGTATCACACACAAGGATGCGTACCCCTTACCAAGGATAGAGGAGTCTTTGGCTGCTTTAAGATCTGCTAACTTCTTCTCTACCTTGGATCTCACTAGTGGGTACTGGCAGGTTCCTGTAGCAGAGGCGGACCGGGAGAAGACCGCATTCACCACCCCGATGGGACTTAGCGAGTTTACCTGTATGCCGTTCGGACTCTGCAACGCACCAGGAACCTTCCAACGATTAATGGAGTGCTGTCTGGGCCACAGAAACTTCGAGACGGTCCTGTTGTACCTGGACGATGTCATCATATATTCTAAGACTTATGAGGACCACCTGAAACACCTGGCGGAAGTATTCGAAGCTCTAGCAAGCTACGGCCTAAAGGTGAAACCCTCCAAGTGTCACCTCCTGAAACCAAAGGTGCAGTACCTGGGACACGTGGTGAGCGCTGACGGAGTGGCTCCCGACCCTGATAAGATCACCGCAATTAAGGAATGGCCAAGTCCCGCCAGTGTAAAGGAAGTGCGGCAGTTCCTCGGGTTGGTAGGCTACTACCGCAGGTTCATCCCCGGTTTCACCAAAAAGGCAGCTCCTATGCAGGACCTCCTGATAGGCCAGTCCCGGAAGGCCAAGAACCAGAAGCCGCCCTTCAGATGGGAGAAGTTGGAAGAAGAGTCCTTCCGCCAGCTGAAGATGGCCCTCACGGGGGATGAAATCCTGGCGTACCCAGATTACAGCCAGCCCTTTATCCTCTACACCGACGCAAGTAACATCGGGCTAGGAGCCGTGCTGTCCCAGATCCAGCAGGGGAAAGAGCGAGTAATCGCTTACGCCAGCCGAAAACTGCGACCCACCGAAAGAAACCCTGAGAATTACAGCTCATTTAAGCTAGAGTTCCTGGCAGTGGTGTGGGCAGTCACCGAACGCTTTAAGCACTACCTCGCTTCTTCCCGGTTCGTCGTGTACACGGATAACAACCCGTTGACACACCTGGACACGGCAAGACTCGGTGCCCTAGAGCAGAGATGGATGGCCCGCCTGTCCAACTACGAGTTCACCATCAAATACCGGGCAGGACACTCCAATACCAACGCGGACGCCCTGTCCAGGATGCCAAACCTACCGGACGTAGGAGAAGATCCGGAGGGACTGGAAGAAGTCGAACTCCCCGCGTTTCACCGTCATGGGACTATCCAGTATTCCCATCGGGTAAGGAGTAAGCAAGGCGCTACGCTTAACCCCTTACCTCACTACAACTGGGCGGAAACGCAAGACAGTGACCCTGCCGTCCGGCTGGTGAAGGAGATGCTGACTCGGCCAGAGGCTCGCCTTGACCCAGACGCTCCAGAGGAAGCCAAGCAACTGTGGGCAGAAAAGAGTAGACTGTTCCTTTACAAGGGGAAGTTGTGCCGCAGGATGGTTAACTCCCGGACGCATGAACTAATCTGGCAAGTAGTGGTGCCACGACGAGACGCAGCCATGGTGATGGAGGCATACCACGATGGAGCTGGGCATTTCGGATGGAAGAAGCTGGAGTTCCTGCTGCGCGGGCGGTTCCATTGGGTAGGCATGAGGGGAACCATCGAGAGGTGGTGCAGAGACTGTGGCCCGTGCAACCTGAGGAGGAAGGACCGTGCCAGCCAGAAGACTCCCCTGCAGTCCATCGTCACCCGGCAGCCGTTGGAACTGGTAGCCTTGGATCATGTAAAACTGACCCCAAGCAGAAGTGGCTACGTCTACGCACTAACCATCGTGGATCACTACTCCCGGTTCTTGGTTGTCGTCCCCGTCAAGGACTTAACAGCTCGAACAGCAGCTAGAGCCTTCCAGCAGCATTTCTGCCGTCCACACGGGTACCCGGACCAAGTGCTGACAGACCAGGGACCTGCCTTTGAAGCGGAGGTCTTCCAAGAATTCTGCACTCTGTTTGGCTGCCGGAAGATAAGGACGACACCCTATCATCCGCAAACTAATGGACTTTGTGAGAAAATGAACCAGGTGGTGATAGATCTTCTGAAAACATTGCCCCTGGAGGAACGCAGTCTGTGGCCTGAGAGGCTGCCCGACCTAGTGGACCTATACAACCACATCCCGGTAGGTTCCACCAACTGTACCCCGGCTTACCTGATGAGGGCAAGACCTGGGAAGCTACCTGTTGACCTGGAGATGGGAGTCCTGACACCCGAGGACACTTCACCAGAAGCAGACTGGGACACAGAGAGGCAGCAGCAGTACCGGAAAGTACAGGAGAGCGTGGAGCGAAGTCTCTGTCAAGCTAGGGAAAGACAAGAGAAAACTTACAACCAGTGTGCTCCCGCTGTTCCCCTGGTACCCGGAGAGCAGGTCTTGAAGAGGAAAAGGCGGCTCCACAAGTTGGACGACCAGTGGGAGAAGGACCCGTACATCGTACTGCCCTCAAGCCACGACAACCCAAAGGTCTGTACCATCAGTAAAGACGGAGGGGAAACCACAACCATTGTATCCCGGGATCACCTGAAGAAGTGTCCCGAACAGCTACGGAACCCTGAAGAGGAACAAGAAGACCCTCGACCCGTAGAGGAAAGGGAAGATATGGTTAGTACTGTGCTCGGAGACTTCCCTCGGTCTTGGACTCAAGTCAATGGCGCAGTTGTGGTACCCGTACTCACCTTCCTCCAACCAGCATCCCAAGCACCTACGGAGCAACAGCTAGAGCTGGAAGAACAGCCGGTCCAGGAGGCAGAAGACCCCACACCAGCAGACCAGGAGGATCAACCCTCTGCTTATAGTGAACCTGCCATGCCTCTAGTGAGCCAAAGGGCCCGTGGACAGCTGCCCAGTTTACCCTTGACAGTTCCTACACCCTGTAGTTCGGGGCTAAACAGTCAGCTCCATAGGTCCACTAGGGCCACTAGAGGCCAGTTACCCGCACGATGGAGGATTTGAAGTGTATAAGTTGTTTTATTTATGGTTACCTGTTTTTCTTGTTGCTTGTAAATAATTATGTGTTTCTAGTTATTTTTAGGAGTCCTTGGTGGATTTACCGGGAATCCTTGTACAATTAGTTGGAGCGTAACCCAGGATGGACTAAAAGACTGATAAGGACTCGGGGCAGGACAGACCCCTACCTGGTTACGTCTCCCTGTTTTGGTGAAATGGACACCTTGCTTTTCTTCAAAACTGCACCCGGTTGCGGACACGCCGTAACCATCTTTATGTGTTTTTCTTATTGTATTATTATTCTTTATACCGTGTTATGTTTTTCTAAAAATATGTTTAGTCCCGGAGTACTAAAGTTCACTAGGGGGGAATGTGACACCCCAGGGGTCTGGTTGCCACAGTGATAGAGATATTACGTCTGAGAGCAGGTGGGAGGTCTCTTGGTCAGGGATCCTATGCATGCCACACCTCCTGCCCAGTCCTGGGAGGGGAAGAACTTCCCCTATATAAACCTAGGGCTGAGGCAGGGTTAGTGAGTAGAGAATAAGTAGAGACAGAGAAAAGAAGCAAATATAGGAACAGAACATCAGGAGCTCTGTGGGAGCAGTGTTACAAGGAGTCAGGGGCTGGCAGCTGCAGAGCTCGCCCTGACTGAGAAGATTTCTTACCGGACCCGGAGTCCGAGGCTGTGGGGACTAACTCCTACCCAGCAGCAGAATCCGTCAGGCAGGGGATTCCAGGTCCTCTGGCCAAGAAACCCGAAGGCCCCGAGTCACCGGCCATACGGGTGAACACCACACGGTACACTGAGGGACGTGGGCTACTTATACCCGCCTCTAGCAAGGTAGCCAGAAGAGTACAGTTAGTTTGGGAGGCTTACAACTCCGCCTGGCCAGGGGAGATCCCATCTGCTCAAGGACTGACCAGGCCCCAATCGCTAGCCAGTACTCCGGGAGGGTCTATCTTTGTCACCAGTAAAGACCCTGAACTACACCGTACAGTCTCCGAGTGGTTCCTGCTACCCCCATCATCCACGTCGGCTGCCCTGAGGCCATACCCCTCCCGTTGGGGGTTATACTATCACGCTGCACAATCCTACCACCGGCCTCAGCGGTCTGCCCTGCAGCAGCAGCTCCTTAGCTTTACTCAACGGGTGGCGTAGTCGTCCAACATCTACCGCTGATACATCGCCGCTCAGTTTGACTCCCTGGGCACGGACCGGATCACCGCCACAAGACTACAACCCTCAACAGATCCGGCTCCGGGTAAGCTCCCGCGTGCGCAACGCAGCGCGACACAGGCCCAGGGGCGCGTCACATGCATGGTTCAAACAGTGCGCATGAACTGTGAAAAATAACACTTTTGCCTGTTCAATAACTTTCTATTAGTGATGATCAAGTAGTAAGCTGCTAGGGTGCTCAGTGTGTAGTAGTGGTGAAGGTAGTTTCCCTCCTACCACTAAAAGGAGGTTAACAATATGTTCCCAGAGTTAGATCTCTCTGGGCTGCAGTTAGGTCCAGTTAAGGGGCTAGCTGTGACAGACAGCCCAGTTGAGGCAGGAGGAACCCAGTGTTAATGTTGAGTACAGGAAGTGAATAGTTCAGTAGTGTACAGTACTTGAGAGAAGACAGGCAGGCTCCATATAATGGCTGCTAGGGTAGCCATGGGCCTAGTATTCAAGACAGTGGATCATCAGACTCAAGAATCTCTTCACAGGAGTCCCCTAAGCCGGCCTGGGAACCTCAAAAGAGTCGTCGGAAACCTAGGGGCGCACACTGTCTGCAGGACTGCAGAAGAAGTTAGGACTGAAGGCTAGTATGTGGAGAGGACTCAAGGCTAGTACGTGGAGAGGACTCAGATCCAGATATACTGTCACTGGTGATGAAGATTCTCTGGGGCTAGAGAACAGAGATGCTTCACCTAAATTGGGAACCAGGGCTGAAGTTGTATCAAGTACCTGTAGGAAAGATGACAACCCGTTGGGCCTTATCCTTAATACTTGCCTGTAAATACTCCCAGTTACCCAGTAAAACCCCAGTTCTTGCTATGAACTTTGTGACCTCTGAATTCATTGCTGCCCTGGTTCCAGAAGAGAAATCCCTGGAGATGGAAGAGACCAGCTGGTCAGAAGTAAGTGAAGCACACCACGTACATCACAGCACATCAGAGGGAGGACACACATTGCCTGTAAGGGTGTAGAGCAAATATGGGCTACAGCTCACCCACGACTACCTCACTGGGGCACCTTAGAAGTACTCGAATCGAGCAGGTCAGACTGCTCGAGTGCTTGACCCATGTACTGAACATAATGTGTCAATGAAGGAGTCGAGCACTTTTTCGGGAGACCTGTACTCGATAGCCGATTAGGAGAGAGAGATGCTCCAGTCCCTTTAATAAGCTTGTTTGAATCTGAGCCGCGCACAGCACTGAAGCAGGGAATTCCCATGCTGGGAGCGCAGGGACTCCTCTGTCAGCCGGACTCTTTGTGAGCTCTCTCATCTAAATCAACCAATCATATATACACAGCCCCCTCTAGAAACCCAGCCACAGCAGCACAGAGGATGTCAGGAGTAACAGCCACAGCAGCATAGAGGATGACAGGAGAGCCAGTTACAGCAGCACAGAGGATGTCAGGAGAGCCAGCAAAAGCAGCACAGAGGATGTCAGGAGAGCCAGCCTCAGCAGCACAGAGGATGACAGGAAAGTCAGCCACAGCAGCACAGAGGATGTCAGGAGACCCAGCCACAGAAGCACAGAGGATGTCTCCACAGTTCCTCTGTGCTGTTGTAGCAAGCATGAGAGAGAGAGACTGAATCTCACAAAGAATCTGGCTGACAGAGGAGTCCCTGCACTCCCAGTAGGGGAATTCCTGGCTTCAGTAAGGAGCACAGCTCAGATTCAAATGAGTTTATTACAGGGACTCGAGCACTCAAGCAATACGCGATACTCGGTATTGCTCGGTACTCGATCGAGCACACAAATGCTTGATTGAGTTTCGAGCAGTGCCGAGCACACTTCGGATCACTATTCTCTATTTCTTACACATTCCTCACATGTATTAAAGCTGTCAAACAGTTGCAAATCATGCACACGGGAGCGATTCAAACATAACACCGAGCAGTTGTAACTACTCGGTGCTCGCCCGAGCATACTCGGCGAAAGGGTTAACAAAACATACTCGCTCATCACTAATAATAATTTTTATGGATGTCTCAAAAAATTCCTTCTTTAGTAAATATTTGTAATCTCTATGACATAATAATTCTAGAGCATATTTTCTACATTGTGCTAGTCCTGTGTTATTCTTCCTGGAAATGCATGAATAGGTTGAGAACTGGGTGTCATTATTCTTCTTATTAAGAGTTAGAGTATCTACATTAGACATGGCAAAAGGGCTGCAACATCTGGAGAATGTGTAAGAAATATGTTCCTGCAGTGACCAGTAGATGGAGCCAAAACTTCTCTGTAGTACCAAGTAAAGAAGCTAGAAACTCTTCTTTTAGGAATAGTAAGGGAAGATTTTATATGGTGGGCTGCTCAAAGTACCGGTCTGAGTAACCGACAGAGGGAAAAATAGGAACTGACTGCATCTCCTCAGCAACTCAGTAAGCTGTAGAGACAGACAATGACTACTCCAAGGAGACGGCTCCCAGGCAGATTAATAGTGCAGAAAGAGACTGTGTACAGGACAGCAGAAATCCCCAAAAAGTGTACACATGCAAGGACAACAGGACAGTACTCTCAGAGGCCATAGCTACTAGACCCGGAGCCCTGAGGTCCACTACCTGTGACTGCAAGTGTTCAGACACTAATTTGAGTTATTGCCATTGTGGTTTATTGCCCGTGTTCAAAATTCATCTAGTTAAAGAGACTTGAAAATTAACCTCTCTACTCCAAGAGAGGACTGCCACCTTGGTACCCCTCAGAGTTGCCAACCGTCTGCCAATTCCTGTGTTGGGTGTGAGGCAGGCAGATATCTCAATCTAGAGAAGGGAATTATCAAAGAAAGGAATGGTAGAGAATGCAATGAACCCTAAATTTCCAGTGATCCTTGGTATGATTGACGCGCCCCCTGGGCCATATTCTTTAGGGGAATACCCGGAGCCGGATCAGATGGGGGTTGTAGTCTCCGAGTGGCTGTGACCCGGTCCGTGCCCAGGGTGTCAAGCTCAGAGTATGTGGCAGTCCTACAGATGTTATAAAGTTCTTTATGTCGACTACGCCACCCGTTGTATTGCGGTCACTACTGCCGCCGCTGCAGCAGGGTCTGCTGAGGCTGATGGTGTTGGTGCAGCTTTTGATAGTATAACCCCCAACGGGTGGGGTATAGCCTCAGGGGGTCAGGTGCAGAGGATGGGGGTTGTGGTGGTGCAGCATAGATGGTAATTAAAGACAGAGTCGGGTTGTGCAGTTTAGGGTATTTACTTACTGCTGATGTTCCGGTCACTCCAGCTTCAAGTGACCACCCGAGCCGTGCTGCGTCCACCAGGTCCTGGATTCAGCCAACCCCCAAGCAAGTCCGGAGCGTGACCCTGAGCCCTCCTTCCTGTCCTGTCTTCTGGCCGTCCCCACCAGGGATCCACCTAGGTCCAGCTCCCTCGGGCCTTCTGTTGGGAGACCCTTGGCCTTGGGTTCCCTGACCCTACATGTGGTTTGCCTTCAGGGTGGATGTGGTGGGTGGCCGTGGCAGATCCTGCCCACGGCCTCCGGTCTCTGGCTAGGGTGTGCTTTAGCCCCCACCAGTTTGGGATCCGGTACCCTATTGCCAACTCTTCACCCGGTGATGGACTTTGGGTTCTCAGAGTTCCTTTTCTGTTTCCCCCTCTGGGTCTTTCTTGCTTTCTCCTCTCTCTCTCTCTCTGGGGCTGCTCTGCTCCTCTTCCTCTGGCTTCTCACAGACTGACTGACTGTGGCAGACTGACAGACTGTGGCAGACTGACCCTGATCTTAGATGGTGCCCACCTTAAATACTCCCTCTATGTGTGAGCTCAGGTGACCAGCACCCAATGAGCTCCTAACTTTACCCAGGCTGCTCCCCCTATCTGCCCCTACACTACTGGGATGTACCACCCCCCTCCCACTCCAGCCAGGAACAGACTCGGTCGTACCTGCACATTTCTAAGTGGGAGTACCGTTGGTCTGCTCCTCGGAAATGGGATATGTGTAGTGCATGCAGCTTTCTGGGCTCAGTTCCACACTCCATCCTTACCCGGGAGTGGAATATCACACCTCTGGGTTGAGGTGCAATACCCCTGTAGCAGCCGGATCCTCAGGGTGCTACATTCCCCCCTGGTAAATCACAGCACGTCCTCGGGCTGTAAGATATAAACATCCATAAACATACTTTTTTTTTTTTTTTTTTTTCATATAAACAACATAATAAAAACATATAAAATATCATATATATATCAGCATCATCATAAAACTTTTCATATTAATAACATTCTCGTCGCCTCTGGCTCCTCCTCCGGTCACTGTGCAACGTGTGCCCGGGAAAAATGCGACAGTCTCTTAGAGAAATGGTTTTCCTATAAAACCGGTAGGGGGCGCTTTAGGACGCGCAACTATTTACAAGGGATATGGCCGCTCTCAGTCCTCGGCCAGGTATTTAAGGGATAAATGGGTAAACAGTTCACACTTGCTGGTCCCAACGGGGACTATATTATCAACAGTTCACTGTGCCCCGACGGGCAACTATATACAGCTTGTACTCTGCTGTACTTAACGACGACGTCCTCCTGCTCTTTCTTTGTGGTTACCTTTAGCTTCAGACCCGTCCGGGTCCTCTTGTTCTTCCTCCTCACACCGCAGCTCTTCCTCCGTCAGGCGATGCACATGGAGGGCGTAGGGTCCTTTGGCACACTTGTGCCGGGTGAAGGTGACCTCGTCCCCTATATACAGGTCACGTCCTCTGTGTCCCTCCGGTAGGTGGGACTCAACGTCTCTCCTTGTCACGAAGACGTCGCCTGGGGTGCGGTGATCTCGGATGAAGCCCCACCCGTGCTGCATATTAAACTTGATCACAGTCCCGGTGGAAGGGGGACCATGTGCTGCACGGGGACTCCTCCTGGCCCGGCTCTTCTGCTCCGCGCTCCTTATTTGGGCTTGTTGTTCCCGGACCCTCCTCTCTCTCCGCTCCCTCTCGAAGACCTCGAGCTGCTGGCGGCAGCACTCTGCACGCTCCGCTGCGGCTGCCCGAGTCTCCTGAGTGAACCCCATGAGGTCTTCTCCGGTGGGGTCCCACTCAAACTGGGTCTCTTCTAGCGGGGGCGAGATCCTCTTCATGGGCTTTGGAGCCGGGATCAGGGGTTCGCACATGGCCCTTGCTTTTTGCAGCTCCAGCTGGATGTATTCCTGGGGCCATACGAAGGGCTGCCCATCCGGGCACGTATGTTGGGCGAACAGATCTTCTCCCAGATGCGGCACTCTTGGTTTTATGGGCGCGGTGGTGGTGGCGCCCGGGTTGCCCAGGCCTTGCGGCCAGGCCTGGGGCACCTGGAAAGTGAAGGGCACCGTAAGGACGGCGGCGCCCTGGGCTACTTGGCCCTGCGACCAGGCCGGTGGCTCCGCGGAGGTAGGGGGCGCTTTAGGTATTGCGGCGCCCGGGGGTACTAGGCCTCGCGACCAGGCTGGTGGTACTTCCTGCTTGGTCACGCTCGGGGTCGAGGCGTGTGACGTCACAGGGGTCGCGGCTGCGGCTTCCGGTTGAGGCATAGTCTGTGGCGGTGACGTTGCGGTTACGGGCACGGCAGGGGGTACTTCGGGCTCTGCGACGGGGAGCTGGGGCAGGTACGCGGTTTCCCGGTTTGGGGTAGAGACGTCCCCTTTACCTGCCTCCTTTCGTTCGGCTCCCTTCTCGGCGCCGTCTCCGGCCTTCAGTCCTCCTGCGCCATCCTCAGAGGCGGTCTGTCTCCTCATCTCGGGTGGCGTGCTCCGCTGACGAGTTCTTGTCTGCTGGGCCATCTCACGGCTCCACTCCGCCAACGTCTCTCGCTGCACCCGGGCCATTCTCCGTGCGAGGCCCTCCAGCGCGGTCTGTGCACACTCCCGGTCTCGGGGGAGCTGTGCTAGGATCTCCAGCAGGCCTTCTGGAGTGGCGACCTGCAACAGGCTCCTGACCACTGGGTCGGTGCTGCCTGGAGTGGCGGCCCGCATCAGGCTCCTGACCGCTGGGTCGGTGCTGCCTGGCTCTCCCTCCAGACGTCTTGTCTCCGGGTGCGCTCTCTCCAGACTGCTCCAGGCGACACCCATCTTTGCTCTCTTCTTTTCAGTCCTCCCACTTCGAGGGCGGTCCCGGGGCCACTTGGTGATTGTCAGCTCCAGGGGCAGTTCTTTCACGCTGACAGACACCTCTAGCATCACAGTCTCTGTTGGTGGGGGCGGTTTCCACTTTTGGCGCCATTTTCGGTCCTGGCCCACGATGGGAGGTGGCCTCTTGCCACCCTCTGGCACGCCCATAATGGCGTCCGCTCTTCCAAGGCGGGAAACCTTTGGAAATGGCGGGAATCGTCTCCCAGTGGCGGGAAACTCTGCAGATGGCGGGAAAAAGCTGTTAATGGCGGACAACCGGCGGGAATCGATCTGTGACGGAGTCCGATGGCGGGGACCCTCCGGAACCGGCAGGAGACTTCTTTTTGAGGTAAACTTGTTCTTTTCTTCAGGCACGCAGTACCCGGGTGTTGCGGGCACGTAATCCTGCCGACTACGCCAAAGTTGACGCTCCCTCTGGGCCATATTCTTTAGGGGAATACCCGGAGCCGGATCAGATGGGGGTTGTAGTCTCCGAGTGGCTGTGACCCGGTCCGTGCCCAGGGTGTCAAGCTCAGAGTATGTGGCAGTCCTACAGATGTTATAAAGTTCTTTATGTCGACTACGCCACCCGTTGTATTGCGGTCACTACGGCCGCCGCTGCAGCAGGGTCCGCTGAGGCTGATGGTGTTGGTGCAGCTTTTGATAGTATAACCCCCAACGGGTGGGGTATAGCCTCAGGGGGTCAGGTGCAGAGGATGGGGGTTGTGGTGGTGCAGCATAGATGGTAATTAAAGACAGAGTCGGGTTGTGCAGTTTAGGGTATTTACTTACTGCTGATGTTCCGGTCACTCCAGCTTCAAGTGACCACCCGAGCCGTGCTGCGTCCACCAGGTCCTGGATTCAGCCAACCCCCAAGCAAGTCCGGAGCGTGACCCTGAGCCCTCCTTCCTGTCCTGTCTTCTGGCCGTCCCCACCAGGGATCCACCTAGGTCCAGCTCCCTCGGGCCTTCTGTTGGGAGACCCTTGGCCTTGGGTTCCCTGACCCTACATGTGGTTTGCCTTCAGGGTGGATGTGGTGGGTGGCCGTGGCAGATCCTGCCCACGGCCTCCGGTCTCTGGCTAGGGTGTGCTTTAGCCCCCACCAGTTTGGGATCCGGTACCCTATTGCCAACTCTTCACCCGGTGATGGACTTTGGGTTCTCAGAGTTCCTTTTCTGTTTCCCCCTCTGGGTCTTTCTTGCTTTCTCCTCTCTCTCTCTCTCTGGGGCTGCTCTGCTCCTCTTCCTCTGGCTTCTCACAGACTGACTGACTGTGGCAGACTGACAGACTGTGGCAGACTGACCCTGATCTTAGATGGTGCCCACCTTAAATACTCCCTCTATGTGTGAGCTCAGGTGACCAGCACCCAATGAGCTCCTAACTTTACCCAGGCTGCTCCCCCTATCTGCCCCTACACTACTGGGATGTACCACCCCCCTCCCACTCCAGCCAGGAACAGACTCGGTCGTACCTGCACATTTCTAAGTGGGAGTACCGTTGGTCTGCTCCTCGGAAATGGGATATGTGTAGTGCATGCAGCTTTCTGGGCTCAGTTCCACACTCCATCCTTACCCGGGAGTGGAATATCACACCTCTGGGTTGAGGTGCAATACCCCTGTAGCAGCCGGATCCTCAGGGTGCTACATGATCATGTTGCAAGATTTAGGTGGACTAATGGACCATGAATTGGGCCCACATACTGGAAGAATGTTCTAAGTCAGAAGCCTCCACAACCTGCCTTGCAGGGACATTTGAAACAATGCCAGATCCAGAATGAGTTGCAAAACTTACATGGGCAGGCAGGCTGTGTTCGAATACGCTCTTCCAAGCTAGTTTAAGGCCTAGCCGGGCATAACGTGTTGCTGCCAATGCCAGTGATCACTAACCAAGTGTAGCACCCCGAGGGCTCGGTTGCTGCAGAGGTATCTCATCTCACTTAGAGGTGTGGTATCTCACTTCCAGGTAAGGATGGAGTGTGGATCAGGACCCTAACAGCTGCAAGCATTACACCACATTTCCGGGGGACAGCTCGACGGTGCTCCCAGCAGTGAGCACGACAGACCATGTCCCTAGCTGGAGTGGGAGGGAGGGAACACCCAGAACAGGGGGAACCCAGTAGTGAAGGAGCAGAGAGGAAGCAGTTCCTGGATGCACAGAGAGAGGAGTATAAAAAGGTGGGGGCCATCTTAGGAGGGAGTTCTGTAAGAGGAGAAGGCAGGGAGCAGAGCTGCTGCATGGGCTCTGCTCCCTGGGCAGGCCTAGCACAGAGGCCGGAGCCTGAGGGAAGAAAGAAGGGGAGCAGGGAGGCTCCAGGAACACGGAGGAAGGAGGGACCCCAGGGGTGCAGAACGGTCAGTAGCCACTGCACGCCCGAATTCACCTGAGTGGAGGGGTCAGGCCGCAGAAGGGGAACCGGATCCCTAAATTGTTGGAGGAGAAACTACACTCAGCCAAGAACCGGAGGTTGCGACCATTCATTGGTGCTGCCCCCTGCTAAACCTGCTAGGAAGGCACCACATAGGGCCCAGGGAAAACGGCCGGCACGTTATCCCAACAAGGTCCAAGGCAGCCGGGCAGAAGTGAGGTCACTGGTGGAGTATGAGAGGCCAGAGAAAGGACACATAAAGGAGGTCCTGTGAAGCGCTTCTAAATTACCTGGAGGTTGATCGAGCCCCTCACTTGGTGAGCGCAGCACGCTCGGGCAGTCCTTGCTGACAGAAGTGACCTGGATGACAACTGTGAGTAAAAGACCCTGGACTGCATCATTGGACTCTGTGTGATTACTGCTGCGCCTGTACCATCACTCCCATCCTCCCTACACGCTGCCCTGAGGCTACACTCCTCCCGTGGGGAGTTGTACTACACTCTGCTGCACCCACAACACCAGCCTCAGCGGACTGCCCTGCAGCAGCGGTTATCCCTGACCGCAATCCACGGGTGGCGTAGTCGGACATTCAAAACACTGATAAATAGACTGCTGCCACTGGTCTGACCACCCTGAGCCACGGGATCGGGTTGCCACTACTACCCCCAGCATCGTACAGAAGCCCGGTTCCGGGTACCCCACGGCCCAGGGGGTGAGTCACAAGGACTGAGAGAAGCTGCTTTACTAGTAGAGCAGAATGAATGGGTTGAGGTGGCCCAAACATTTGTGCACAGTTCAAGCCAGACAGATGTTGTTGTGATTGAAAAATCTCGGCAAACATGAGGTGACTCTTGCATCAAGGAAGTTGATGGCAGAAGTGTTTCCTATCAGGGATGGTCAAGTTACTCAATAGTCTGACTGGCATATTAAGCTGAAAGGTTCAACGATCACCACACTGGTAGTGTGCCAAGCTAGTCCCAGGGCAGTAGACAATTATGGAGAACAGCTCATGATGAAAGTACAGACAGAGGGGGTCACATTGTCTACAGGAGGTTTCTCAGATGCTGGGGAGAAATCCAAATGCATATTTTAGAAATGAGACTGATGTTGGACTAACTCAAATATTGGAAGAGGAAATTTTCACAGAGGATTCCAGACAAATTTGGCAATGATACTGCCCCAACTCCTCACCTTCTCCCAGGAATTGAAGGCTTTGCTGAAGAACATACTAGATCACTGTTATTCAACAGAGCAGGAGTCTGTGAGCATTACCCATTCCCTTTGTGCTGATGAAGAAAAAAAATGAAAGTGTCATCTCCACATAGTGTGGGACTTTTTGACACATTGTGCCTGTTCCAAATTAAATAGTAAAATCCAAATCCGTGCATGGTGGAGCCACGCTGATACATTGAGCATCAGGGCAGGTCTCCCTTTATTTTCAGCATGACGTCATCTTATATACAGGACAATGACCTCAAACACACCTCCAGGCTGTGTAAGGGCTATTTGACCAAGAAAGAGAGTGATGGGTGCTACTCCAGATGACCTGGCCTCCACAGTCACCAGACCTGAACCCAATCGAAATGGTTTGGGGTGATATGGATGCAGAGTGAAGGCAAAAGGGCCAATAAGTGCTAAGCATCTCTGGGAAATCCTTCAAGATTGTTGGAAGACCATTTCCGGTGACTACCACTTGAAGCTCATCAAGAGAATGCCAAGAGTGTACAAAGCAGTCATCCAAGCAAAAGGTGGCTACTTTGAAGAACCTAGAATATAAGACATATTTTCAGTTGTTTCACACTTTTTTGTTAAGTATATAATTCCACGTGTGTTAATTCATAGTTTTGATGCCTTCAGTGTGAATGTACAATTTTCATAGTCATGAAAATACAGAAAAATCTTTAAATGAGAAGGTGTGTCCAAACTTTTGGTCTGTACTGTAGGTGTTTAATAGTGATACATGGCAACAATATAATTGGCTCAGCTTATCTCTAAATATGTGCTGCCATTAGCATACATACATCTCATTGGCTAAAGGTAATTCTGTCTACACCCTGCTGAACTAAGTCCATTAGACAGAGACATTCCTAAGGGACCCCTTATCACCAAACACACATACTGCCTCAAACTCCATCTTGGAAAGCATGAGAGAATTTCCAAAATAAAGTCAAGATAGATAAATTATAAATCCTGCTCTCACAAAAGCTTGCAATTATGCATATACTGTACTACTAAAGGTTGAATCCATGTACTCTTTAGGACACCTATCCATTTCCCTGAATAGAGGATTTTCTGGCAGCTTTGGGCGAGAGAAGACTGTGTTTGTCACACCAATGGGACTGTTGGAATTCGTCTGCATGCCATTCAGACATTCTACCATCCCAGCCACCTTCCAGAGGCTCATGGAATTATGTTTAGCAGAGTTGGACTTTGAGTGGTTCCTAATCTAGATAGATGATGTAATCATCTTCTCACCAACCTTCTCTGAGCATCTGGAGAAGTTGAGCCTGGTGATGACATGGTTGGAACAAGTGTCACTTGTTCTGAGAGAGTATCTAATAACTGGGACATGTAATGAGCAATGATCGACTATTTCTAATGTACTTTGAAAGCAACCATAGCCCATGAATGCAATAAAAAATTGGTGACCTATGACTAAGTAATTATGACATACAGAAATATGTGTATTATAGAGTGGTGGCATCTAACCTGTGTCTCTCCAGGTGTTGCAGAATACTACCACCCCTAGCATGTCCTGATTGTCCTCTTAGGATGTGGTTGTGTCAACCACACTCTGTCAGAGCATGCTGCCAATTATAGTTTTGGCAAAACACAAGAGGAACAGCTTGAGGACCACTGATCGAGAGCATAGCAAAGTGCATAAATGTGGCAGAAAAGAATGGAATTTGTTTTTTTGAAATTTCTACAATTTAACTTTTGACTCGTAAGCAAAAATAAAAAATAAAAATAAATTAAAAACAGCATAATTAAAATGTTCATTCTGGGCAGACAGCTACACATTTAGCAGCAAGGATAGCATCAAGTACATCCCTGCACCAAGATTTTAGCTGTAAGTCTATAGGAAAATCTTAAATGCATTGCAAAAATTGCATTTCGTTTTTTGGATCCTAGGTTCCTCTTTTAACTCCTTCCGCCATGGCCAACTTTCAATTTTCATTTTTTTCTCCACTTCTTCAAAAATGTTTACTGTTTTTCTATCCACAAAAGGCTGTTTTTTAGCTGATCTAGTTGTACTTATAAATGACACTATCCATTTTATCACAAAATGTACTTTACAACAGGAAAAAAAATTCCAAGTGTGGTGAAATTGTAAAAAAAAAGACCTGGTATAAAGATTCTCCAGGTCAGTACAATTACAGAGGTAAAAAAGTTGTAAGTTGTTTTTTAGTATTTTAGTGGTGAAAAAATTGGAAATATGTAAAAGAAAATATTTTTGGTTATGTCGCCATTTTTCAAAATTGGTAATGTATTTTTCAGTTGATTGAGCATTGTGAGGGCTTGTTTATTACGGGGAGAGCAGACATTTTTATTGATATAATTTTGGGATAAATATGACATTTTGATCACTTATTTCATTTATTTCTGCATCATTGTGGCAACAAAAAAACCCACAATTTTGACATTTTGGATTTTTTTCTGCTTACGGTGTTTACCCATTGGCTCAATTAATTTATATCCTTGGGTTTCTATTTTGTTTTCAGGGATTAACTATTAATTGTCTATACTCCAAAAAATCCAAGGCACCGGGTATTTTCTTTCCATTAAAAGTATTTTTATTGACACCAGTGTACACACAGGAAAAATAGCAACATTTAGGCCACGCTGGGCCTTTGTCAAGCGAAGAAAAAAGTGCATAGTAAAATAACGCAATAACTGGAAGCATTTATAGTAAATCAGTCATGGACCACTCCCCTTGATTCCTTCTATTGGTCCCACCTCCGTTACCATAGAGACACTACAACATTTTTTTTTCTTGGCTTGACAAGGGCCCTGTGTGGCAGAAACGTTGCTATTTTTCCTGTTTGTACGCTGATGTCAATAAAAATTATTTTTGTGTAAGGAAGATATCCAGTGCCTTGAATTTTTAGAGTATGTGCAATTTTTACAACCTAGTGTAGGGGCTGTACCAGGTCTGCACGGGACACGGAGTGGTGCATGAGACACATCTTGTATCAATATTAATTGTCTATAGGCATGGAGAGGAAGAAAATAGCAAATACCGCTATACTCACACTTCCCAGGTCCAGAGCTGCCTCTTCACTGATGTCCCAGTCTTTAATGACAGTCTGTAGTGTTAATATGGTGATGCTGATATAACAAGCATAGGCTGCTGGGTC
The DNA here is from genome assembly GCF_046119375.1 of Phyllobates terribilis. Taxonomy (NCBI): domain Eukaryota; kingdom Metazoa; phylum Chordata; class Amphibia; order Anura; family Dendrobatidae; genus Phyllobates; species Phyllobates terribilis. The sequence goes on from NW_027362763.1 coordinate 168,522,958, forward strand.
CAGTGACTGACTACTGGCGTCACATCTACAGTGCACATTCCCAAAGTAGACTGTCAATGAAGACCGGACAGTAGTGGAGAGAGAACGCTGGACCTGGGGAAGGTGAGTATTGATGTATTTGTTGTTACTAAATTCTAAGCAAACCTATGGGGAAATGAATGTTTGCTAGAGTAATTACATCAGTAGCCTGACACAGACATATCTAACTGTGACAAAAGACTGCTGCTTCTGCTGCTGGCTTCCTCCAGATGATGAATGCCAAAATCAGAAATCCCGCCCCTGCTGTACAAATAATAGCTCTGCCTCCCCCACCCATAGGTATGTACCAAGGAGTAGAGTGGGGGAATAGAAAAGAGTGGGGTGACACTAATCTTCAGACTCTGAATGGACCTGATGCTGACTGGTTCCTGTAGGGACACTGTACAGTACCAGGTCTGTGCAGGAAAGTAGGCTGGTTCTAGCATCAAGTATAGTGGCCCGGGGCTCCTGCCACCTGTAGTCCCTAGTCTTACACTCTCTACTCTCGTCATTGCCTTTCATCTGTATGCCCACTTCTTTCCACGGATGAGAAGTTAATAGCAATGTGGGAGGATGGGACCACTGGGCAATTGTTCAGATTGCTCCCCTAATGCCAACTCTAAATAATGAAGTAAATGCAATTATTTAACATTTCATATAGAATATATCATATTTTATGGCACTGGACAGCTCCTTCAAATCATTTCTGTTTTTCGTGTAAAATAAACAGCTTTCTTTTTGAGTTTTTACTGCTTGAAGAATTTCTGAATGGTGTCACAGAAGACCAGGAAGGGGTTGAACAGTTCTCATATTTGATGGATTAGCTGATAATGAACTTAAGACATTGCAGCCTTCTTGACTTTCCATCTGCTAAGTTACCTGCAGCTAATATGTATTTGTCATAGTAAAAATGCTTCTCTTATCACCAAATGTTGAGTTTTTTCTTGCATATGTATGTTCTCCCTGTGTTTGTGTGGGTTATGTCTAGCTCCAGGCAAGTACATTGCATAAAGTATCTTACATAAAATATACTCCTGCTGTGCTCAAAGAGTAGTTCTGATTCACAGTAAAACCTCTATGAGACGACCACCAATAATCCCATTGTAAAGTGGACTCTAAGAAGGGTTGTCTTCCTAAAGAAGGGCAGTAGGTATAACATTCGATGAAACTGAAAATGTCTTTGAAAATCTGGTCTGGTTAAAGAGAACCTGTCAGCACAATTTTGTATTATAAAGTAAAGACATGGCTATAATGGCACTACAATATTGATTAAATTGATATCTTTGGCGAAAAAGTCAGCTTTGCTGTTCTTCTGTAATCACCATTTGAAGTTTTCAGCTAATTAGATTTCAGTGCACAGGGGCCGGACTGTACACTGGGTCTTTTCCTCCCTGTCCGTTATTCCCCAGCCTCTCTGCCAGCATCCAGTCTAAGAATGACCTGTCTCTTCTGTTTGAAATATCAGCAGTGACTTGTCAATCAAATATTGGAGGCAGGCAAAGGGGCCTGGGAATCACAGACAGGGAGGAGAAGACCCAGTCCGGCCCCTGTGCACCAAAATCTAATTAGCAGAAAACTTCAAATGGTGATTTAAGAAGAACCACAAAGTGGATTTCTTCATCAAAGGTATCAATTTAATCATATTAGAGCGCCATTACAGCCATGTCTTTATTTCATAATGTAAATTTGTGCTGGATGGTTCTCTTTAATGAGGTAGCCTTCTCATAAAAGTGGTCTTTTTTTTAGATGTTTCATTGTGTATGAAATGTATCTGTTAAAGGGCTCAGTAGGTGAGGTGGATTCTCCAAGCCCAAGGTCTAGGTGGGAACATGGGCCATGAGCATTGGTGCAGCAGGCAGGTGAGGCAAGTGGGAGACAGATAGAGGTATTGGAGACCGCAGGTACACAGGAGACTGAGGTACTAGAAGCCATAGACAGACAGGTAGCTGAGGTACTGGAAACCGTAAGCAGACAGGAGTCGTCCTGGAGACCGCAGGCAGGTTGCAGAGGTACTGGAGGGCGCAGGCAGACAGGTAACTGAGATACTGGATGCAGCAGACAGACAGGTAACTGAGGTACTGGAAACCACAGACAGACAAGACTCAGGAACACTAAAGTCTTAATAACAAGACACAGGTGTGTGTCTTGGTGAGTCTTATATAGGCCTAGGTGGATGATCACATGTGAATTCCTCGGGCTACTGGCAAAACCTGACATGGAGCACAAAAAAGTTTAGTGGACCGGGTTTAAGCAAGCAGAGCCTGAACCCGAAACAGGTGTGTAACAGTACCACATGGCTAAAACTGTTGGACATCTGAATATCACTTTCATATAGGTTCATAAGTTACATAGACGAATACAATTGACATAGATGATTCTCATAGTAAAATGTACGGTATATAAAAAAATGCACAGTTCTATAAAATAGTGAATTTCAAACCATTAACGGCTGACTCAAAGTTTGCAGCAAACTTTACAGGTGGCTGTATGCATTTGTCACACCCAAATTTGGAAATGAGGCTGTATGCAGCCATGTATGTGTTACCAAAACATACCAGACAAGCTGCCACGCGTGGGGCCTGACAGGCTTATTTTGATAATTAAGCCAGTCCCCTTCTCTCTATCAGTTGTGACTGATCAAGGCTTGGTTATCTACTGAAAAAAGCAACTGAGGCATCTTCTCTTATGCACACACCTGAAAGAGGGAGTAGGAGAAATCGCTTTCCAATTTCAAAACAAAGTCACAAGAGGAGAGTTGTCAATTACCATACAAGGAGTGGCAGTAATCTAAATAACTGGGTAGATTTAGCCATACCAATGGTGCACTGGGCACCCTCATTTGATAGAGTGATAAAGTTCTGTTTTTGGGGATAAGGAAAAACAGATATAAAAACTAAAAAAATATATATATATTATATATATATATATATATATATATATATATATATATATATATATATGTATATATATATATACACACAGTACAGACTAAAAGTTTGGACACACCTCATTTAAAGATTTTTCTGTATTTTCATGACTTTGAAAATTGTACATTCACACTGAAGGCATCAAAACTATGAACTAACACATGTGGAATTATATACTTAACAAAAAATTGTGAAACAACTGAAAATATGTCTTATATTCTAGGTTCTTCAAAGTAGCCACCTTTTGCTTTGATGACTGCTTTGCACACTTTTGGAATTCTCTTGATGAGCTTCAAGAGGTAGTCACCGGAAATGGTTTTCACTTCACAGGTGTGCCCTGTCAGGTTTAATAAGTGGGATTTCTTGCCTTATAAATGGGGTTGGGACCATCAGTTGTGTTGTGCAGAAGTCAGGTGGCTACCCAGCTGATAGTCCTACTGAATAGACTGTTAGAATTTGTATTATTACAAGAAAAAAGCAACTAAGTAAAGAAAAATGAGTGGCTGTCATTACTTTAAGAAATGAAGGTCAGTCGGAAAAATTGGGAAAACTTTGAAAGTGTCCCCAAGTGCAGTTGCAAAAACCATCAAGCGAAAGGAAGACCAAGAGTCACCTCTGCTTCTGAGGATAAGTTTATCCGAGTCACCAGCCTCAGAAATCGCAGGTTAACAGCAGCTCAGATTAGAGTCCAGGTCAATGCCACACAGAGTTCTAGCAGCAGACACATCTCTACAATAACTGTTAAGAGGAGACTTTGTGCAGCCGGCCTTCATGGTAAAATAGCTGCTAGGAAACCACTGCTAAGGACAGGCCACAAGCAAAAGAGACTTGTTTGGGCTAAAGAACACAAGCAATGGATATTAGACCAGTGGAAATCTGTTCTTTGGTCTGATGAGTCCAAATTTGACATCTTTGGTTCCAACCACCGTGTCTTTGTGCGATGCAGAAAAGGTGAATGGATGGACTCTACATGCCTGGTTCCCACCGTGAAGCATGGAGGAGGAGGTGTGATGGTGTGGGGGTGTTTTGCTAGTGACACTGTTGGGGATTTATTCAAAATTGAAGGCATACTGAACCAGCATGGCTACCACAGCAGATTGCAGCGGCATGTTATTCCATCCGGTTTGCGTTTAGTTGGACCATCATTTATTTTTCAACAGGAAAATGACCCCAAACACACCTCCAGGCTGTGTAAGGGCTATTTGACCAAGGAGGAGAGTGATGGGGTGCTACGCCAGATGACCTGGCCTCCACAGTCACCAGACCTGAACCCAATCGAGATGGTTTGGGGTGAGCTGGACCGCAGAGTGAAGGCAAAGGGGCCAACAAGTGCTAAGCATCTTTGGGAACCCCTTTAAGATTGTTGGAAGACCATTTCCGGTGACTACCTCTTGAAGCTCATCAAGAGAATGCCAAGAGTGTGCAAAGCAGTCATCAAAGCAAAAGGTGGCTACTTTGAAGAACCTAGAATATAAGACATATTTTCAGTTGTTTCACACTTTTTTGTTAAGTATATAATTCCACATGTGTTAATTCATAGTTTTGATGCCTTCAGTGTGAATGTACAATTTTCATAGTCATGAAAATACAGAAAAATCTTTAAATGAGAAGGTGTGTCCAAACTTTTGGTCTGTACTGTATATATGCACACACAGTGCTGCTCACCATTATTGGCACGCCTTCATTTTTTTCATAGAGTGTACAATATATTCAGAAATAAATGGAAATATAACAAAGTTATATTCTCAGGTTTTTTGATTAGCGGTCCAAAGAGATACAACAATAAAACTTTGTTTTTCAACTTCCATGTTGCAATTTCATAGAAGAAACAGAATAAGCAGCATGTGCAGCAATAAAGGCATCCCTAATTAATACTTGGCTGCACACCCTTTGGCATTGCTGACTGCCTCCAGACGTTTCTTGTAGCCATCTATAAGCTTCTTGCACTTCTCAGCTGGAATTTTCTCCCACTCTTCCTTTGCAGTTTGTTCAAGCTCTTGAATGTTTGCAGGGTTCTTTTTCCCAATGGCAGATTTCAGCTCACCCCAAAGATTTTCAATGGTATTGAGGTCAGGACTCATTGCTGGCCATTTTAAAACAGTCCATTTTTTCTTTTTCAACCATTCCTGTGTACTTTTGGATGTGTGCTTTGGGTCATTGTCTTGCTGGAGGACCCATGATCTTCGACTCAAACCAAGTTTACTTACTAGGTAGGACATTTTTCTCTAAAATCTGTTAATAATTCTCTGATTTCATGATTCCTGTGATACGGTCAAGGCCTCCAGTACCAGATGCAGTAAAGCAACCTCACAGCATTATGGATCCTCCACCATGCTTAACTATTGGAAAGATGTTCTTTTCCTTATAAGCTTCATTGCGCCGTCTGTAAACAAACTGTTGCTTTGCATTGGCAAAAAGCTCTATTTTTGTTTCATCTGTCCACAGAACATTTTCCCAGAAGGATTGTGGTTTGTCAAGGTACTCTTTGGCAAAGATGAGTCGTTCCTTTTTATATCTTTTCTTCAGCAATAGTTTCTTCCTTGGCCTTAGCCCATAAAGCTCTGGTTAGTTTAGTGTGCAGTGTATGGTACTTGTTGAAACCATGACCCCAGACTGTTCCAGGTTGGCCTTTAGGTCTTTGGATGTTTGACGTGGTGTTTTTTCCACCATTCACACCAACCTTTGAAGACATCTCTTGTCAATTTTCCTCTTTCCCCCACATCCAGTAAGGTTCTTGACGGTTCCATGCTTGGCAAGCTTCTTAATAACATGGCGCACTGTTGAAACTGGGATTCCAATGTCTTTGGAGATGGCCTTATACCCTTTGGAAGTCTTGTGTTTGTTAAAAATAGCAATTCAGATGTCCTCAGACAGCTCCTTTTTCTTCACCATTGTAACAAAGGAACAGGGCCTACCATGTGGCGTTTTAAAACACTGAAATCATCATTCATTGGCTAATTCATGTCACATGGGCACCGACAATTAATCACAGGTGAATCTCTTTTGTCATTTTCCACAGGCAAGTCAAAATGTGTTTCCATACTAAATTAATGTAAAGGGTGCCAATAGCTGTGTCACAGAAAGCTTTAGGTTTTTCTAATTTTCCCACCCATTGTTTTTTATTTTAAACTATTGCTTATCATTTGCTCATTTCTATTTAACACGAGTGCTCTATACAGATAAACTGTTTCACTTGATTAATTTTTTTCAGTAGATATTCCAGATTATGTATTTTTAACTTCATGGATGCCAATAATGATGATCAGGACTGTATGTCTTTATCATTGCTCCACCTCCTACAATTCTGTGTGGTTAGTTTGATCTGTAAATTTGGGCTGACTGACTTCCTTTGCTAGAAGATGCCTTTGTGAATACAACTGTAAAACTGTAACTGGTAATGTATTGGACGTGATGCTCTAGCTGGCACTTTACTATACATCTCTGCTTCTTTTGAATCTAACTACTGAGGCACTTGGTAATCAGCATAAAGCCCCCTCAAATTACTTTTTTTCAATGGCAAGATGCATCCAAGCGAATACAGCATCTTGAACAGCCGCTATGTAAACACTCAGCTTGCTGAACCTCCCGCGTGCCGCTACACGGGTAGCTACATTAGTCCTGGTCAGTCATCAGCTTCTCAATGTCATTCACCAACAGTAATCTGACAGATGAAACACATCTGGTTCCTGCCATATGAGCAGTGATGAGCTGCTACATGGAGTTACAGGCATAATAAAGTAAAAGCCAACATTTCTCTTTGATGTAGTTTCAGAGCATGAACAAGCCATCTGCCATCAGTTTATGTTATAACATCCAAGTGATATGGTATTCTTAATAGTCAACAAATGTAATGATACAGATATATATACAGTACAGACCAATAGTTTGGACACACCTTCTCATTTAAAGATTTTTCTGTATTTTCATGACTATGAAAATTGTACATTCACACTGAAGGCATCAAAACTATGAATTAACACATGTGGAATTATATACTTAACAAAAAAGTGTGAAAAAACAGAAAATATGTCTTATATTCAAGGTTCTTCAAAGTAGCCACCTTTTGCTTTGATGACTGCTTTGCACACTCTTGGCATTCTCTTGATGCGCTTCAAGAGGTAGTCACCGGAAATGGTTTTCACTTCACAGGTGTGCCCTGTCAGGTTTAATAAGTGGGATTTCTTGCCTTATAAATGGGGTTGGGACCATTAGTTGTGTTGTGCAGAAGTCTGGTGGATACACAGCTGATAGTCCTACTGAATAGACTGTTAGAATTTGTATTATGGCAAGAAAAAAAGCAGCTAAGTAAAGAAAAATGAGTGGCCATCATTACTTTAAGAAATGAAGGTCAGTCAGTCCGAAAAATTGGGCAAACTTTGAAAGTGTCCCCAAGTGCAGTTGCAAAAACCATCAAGCGCTACAAAGAAACTGGCTCACATGAGGACCGCCCCTGGAAAGGAAGACCAAGAGTCACCTCTGCTTCTGAGGATAAGTTTATCCAAGTCACCAGCCTCAGAAATCGCAGGTTAACAGCAGCTCAGATTAGAGACCAGGTCAATGCCACACAGAGTTCTAGCAGCAGACACATCTCTTCAACAACTGTTAAGAGGAGACTTTGTGCAGCAGGTCTTCATAGTAAAATAGCTGCTAGGAAATCACTGCTAAGGACAGGCAACAAGCAGAAGAGACTTGTTTGGGCTAAAGAACACAAGCAATGGACATTAGACCAGTGGAAATCTGTGCTTTGGTCTGATGAGTCCAAATTTGACATCTTTGGTTCCAACCACCGAGTCTTTGTGCGACGCAGAAAAGGTGAACGGTTGGACTCTACATGCCTGGTTCCCACCGTGAAGCATGGAGGAGGTGTAATGGTGTGGGGGTGCTTTGCTGGTGACACTGTTGGTGATTTCTACAAAATTTAAGGAATACTGAACCAGCATGGCTACCACAGCATCTTGCAGCGGCATGCTATTCCATCCAGTTTGCGTTTAGTTGGACCATCATTTATTTTTCAACAGGACAATGACCCAAAACACACCTCCAGGCTTTGTAAGGGCTATTTGACCAAGAATGAGAGTGATGGTGTGCTACGCCAGATGACCTGGCCTCCACAGTCACCAGACCTGAACCCAATCGAGATGGTTTGGGGTGAGCTGGACCGCAGAGTGAAGGCAAAAGGGCCAACAAGTGCTAAGCATCTCTGGGAACTCCTTCAAGATTGTTGGAAGACTATTTCCGGTGACTACCTCTTGAAGCTCATCAAGAGAATGCCAAGAGTGTGCAAAGCAGTCATCAAAGCAAATGGTGGCTACTTTGAAGAACCTAGAATATAAGACATATTTTCAGTTGTTTCACACTTTTTTGTTAAGTATATAATTTCACATGTGTTAATTCATAGCTTTGATGCCTTCAGTGAGAATGTACAATTTTCATAGTCATGAAAATACACAAAAATCTTTAAATGAGAAGGTGTGTCCAAACTTTTGGTCTGTACTGTATATATATACAAACACACTTAAATGTACGTTATATATATTGTGACAGGGTAACTGGCGATGTGTGTGAGGGGAGATATGTGTCATGAAGGTTGCTATCTTCCATGATGTGAAACCCAGATGCTTTCCTTCAGCATGTTATATGCTGAAGGGGTTAATATGCTATGTTATGAGATTTTTTTTTGTGAGTAGATGTGAATGGGCAGGATGCCTACTCACCATATTTCCACCTCAAAGGTGTGGCTGGAGAAGTTAAATGTCCAGCTACTGAGTTTTTTTCATGTTGTGTGTTTGGAGATCAGGAAGTCTCCCGTGTGGAACTTCAGTAGGAGCTGAAGTGTAATAAAACCTGAGTGGGCGAATCCCACATGGACATGGACTGTGTTATCATTTATCTTTTGTTTACCGTTATGCCAGAAGACCATATTTATTTTGTTGAACCTGCTGTGGTTTATGTAGTATTGAAATAAACCAGCAGACGAAAATGTTCCTGTGTCTACCTCTGAAAGGAGCCAAGTGACTCAATTTTTCCACAGTTGGTGGAAAATGTGGGCAACATGCCCAGGAAACAAGTGTGACTGGTGCATGTCCTGGGTGAAGGCGGCTATAGAGATGGAACAGCGGTCAGACAAAATGGAGGAGCTGATCAAGCACCTGATCCTAAGCCAGCAGCACCAGCAAAACCAGCAGAACCAAGAGCAGCAGCAGGTACAGCAGGAGACAAATAAACTCCTAATAAAGCAGATCCAACATCAGCAATGACAGATGGATCTCCTGGCAGTGGAGGTCCGCAGCAGATAGACTGACCCTCCCCCAAGTCCAGGTGATTTGTCATACGTCTGGAAGGCGGTAAGGTGAGCTATGCAAATGATGAACGCAGGTGATGATGTTGAGACATTTTTGACTTTGTTTGAAATGGTAGCAGAGTGGGAGAAGCTGCCGCCGGAGCAGTTGGCAGAGGTGCTGGCCCCCTATTTAACAGGTGAACCCCAAAAGGCTTATTATGACCTGGCCCTACAGGATGCACAGGAGAATGCCAAATTAAAGACTGAGATATTGGCAAGCTCAGGAGTGACTATGTCTGTTAGAGCTCAAAGGGTTTACCACTGGGCGTATGCTGGCAACAAAGCCCCTTGCTCGCAGATGTTTGACTTGTTACATCTAGTCCAAAAGTGGTTGTAGCCAAAGTCTTTCACTCCTGCCCAAATGGTAGAGCGTGTGGTGATGGACAGTTTCATCCACTCCCTTCCCAGGCCAGTCCAGAACTGGGTTTCTCAGGGCAACCCTTGGAACACGGAAGACCTCATTGGCCTAGTAGAGAGGTACCAGGTGGTTGAGAAATCCCTCAGGAAATCGGACCGCATCACTTCCCCATACTAGAATACCCAAAGGGGGGCAGGCTCACAACGTAGGAGGGTCTAGAGTCACAAACGGGGGGCGTCCCAATTTTGCTGAGGGTCCCGCAAAGACTGTTGTTAAGGATGTGGTCTGTTGGTGTTGTCACAATCCTGAACATGCAGCCGTCCGGTGTCATATGTCCCCTGAACCAATGGTCTGCATCCTAGGCCGATGTTGTTCCTATTATGCGTAACCGACCTGCATTGTGGACTGTCAACCCGGTGAGGGACCGCAGGCGTGTGCCATGTCCATTAATGGGGTGATGGTGCTTGAACTGTTGGAATCTGGGGGTCTCATGACCCTTATCAGTGATATCCTTCACCACCAGTCGATCCCTGCCAAAACTGTGGGGATGCCAAGAACTACTCTGTGGCCAGAGCAACAGTGGGAAGAGACTGTGGTGCCCAGTCCCATGAGGTTGGAGTAGTCAAGGACTTGATACATCCCGTCATATTGGGGCGGGATTTTTCTTTATTTTGGGATTTGTGGAAAAAGGGGGCCGTATGGAGTGTCTCAGACAAAAGCCAAGCCCCACAGAAAGAAACCCCTTTGAAATTAAAGGTGGATGAGTTCCCCCATATGTCCTTGCCGGGGAAGAGGTCCAGACGGTGACTGAGGAGGCCAACCTCCCTGAATTAGAAGTGTCCGGAGAAAACTTTGGGACTGCTCAAGTTGGGGACCTGACCTTAAAGGGGGCTTTGGACAATGTTACTGTCTGTAATGGGGTTGCTCAACAGCCAGGACAGACACCAGATTCCCACACTTTGCGGTTAATGGGAAGTTATTGCATCATGTGACAAAACTGAAGGGTGGTGAGAGTGCAGCAGCTGTTGGTTCCAGGACCCTCCTGGAGGATAGTTTTAGACATGGCCCATATGCATGTTTTTGGGGAACATCTGGGGGTAGAGAAAACTCAGGAGAGGATAATGCGGAGGTTCTATTGTTCCGAATGTTACCGGGAGATCCCTTTTCTAACTTCCACAGTCCCCTAGTCCCTTTACCTGTGATAGAGGTACCATTTGAGAGGATTGCCATGGACCTAGTGGATCCCATTGTTAAATCGACACTGGGGCACCAATACATCCTTGTGAACATGGACTAAGCGACCCGGTACCCAGAAGTGGTACCAATAAGGAACTTGTCAGTCAGGAGTATAGCCCGGGAACTTGTCCATATTTTTGCCAGGACTGGCCTACAAAAAGAGATATTGTCATACCAGGAAACCCCCTTCATGAGCAAGGTGATGAAGGAGCTGTGTAAGGTCCTCCAGATTGCCCAGCTGTGAACCTCAGTTTACCATCCGCAGAAGGACAGCCTAGTGGAGCGCTTTAATAAGACCTTAAAGGCTATGCTCAAGAAGGTCGTTGAGAAAGATGGTCAAGACTGGGACTACTTGCTTTCATTCCTGCTCTTTTCTGTCTGGGAAGTTCCTGAAGCCTCTACCCGTTCAAGCTAATGTATGTTTGACACCCGCTTGGGCTCCTGGTTATCGACAAGGAAACTTGGGAAGCCTAGCTTATGCCCCACCAGAGCATTATAGAGCATGTCATCCAGATGCAGAAGAGAATGGCAAAAGTGATGCCTATTGTGAAGGCGCATCTCCACCAGGGATAGGAGGCACAGACAACGTTGTATAACCAATCAGAGAGGAAGTTTCAGCCTGGGGACCGCATTTTGGTGCTTTTCCCCACAGTCGAGAGCAAGTTCCTGTCCAAGTGGCAAGGCCCGTATGAGGTGGAGAAGAAACTCAGATAAGTGAATTACAAAGTCCACCTGCCAGGCATGTATATCATGTGAACTTGCTCAAGCCGTGGTGAGATCGGGAAACGCTGGAAGCTCCTTGCTTCGGAGCCAGTCCTGAAGCCAAAGTGGAGGATGTCACAATAGCGGAGACTATTGCCAGCCCAGAAGCAACAGTGTCGAGAACTGTGACCTGTTCTCGGAGTTGCCTTGGCATACACAGGTGGTGGAGCATGATGTGCTGACAGAGCCACACAAAAGGGTGAGCCTTAAGCCAGATAGGATTCCCAAAGCATGGCGTGAGGCGATCTCAACCGAGGTGAAGAGAATGATAAACCTCAGCATCATAGAGGAGTCAAAGAGCGGATTGTCGAGTCCCATCGTTCTCATGCCAAAGCCCTACAGGGAGTGCAATGACTACCGCAGGTTGAATGAAGTATCCAAGTGTGACGCATACCCAATGCCCCGCGTCGATGACGTCATTGAGAGGCTTGGACCTGCGAGGTACATTACTAGCCTCAACCTGACAAAGGGCTACTGGCAGATCCCCATGTTTCAGAGGGCCAAGGAGAAGACGGCTTTCTCGACACCTGATGGGTGTTTTCAATACACTAGAATGCCTTTCAAACTGCAAGGGGCCCCAGCCACCTTCCAGAGGGCCATGGGTTGGATTCTAGCTCCACATAAGGAGTATGCCGCAGCCTACCTTGATGACATTGTGGTCTTTAGCCCAGACTGAGGTAGTAATGTACGAAAAGTACAGGCGATTCTGGATGCTCTGAGAAAGGCGAGGTTTACTATAAATCTGAAAAAATGAGCCATTGGGATGGAAGAGGCCAAGTACTAAGGCTATATAGTCAGGAGAGGCAAAATCAAGCAGCAAGTAAGCAAGGTCGATGCAATGCAGAAGTGACCGCAACTGCTCCCAAAGAAGCAGGTGAGAGCATTTCTTGGAACTGTGGGATATTACCAGTGGTTTATCCCAAATTTCACCATGATGGCCGCACCTCTGACTGATCTTCTTAATGGAACCAAATCGACGATGGCCAAATGGACTGCTGAAACAGAGATGGCATTCCAAGAGCTAATGCTGGCACTATGTAAATATCCGGTCCTGGTTGCACCGGACTTTAGTAAAGAATTTGTAGTCCAGATGGATACTTCAGAAGTTGGCTTAGGAGTCATGCTGTCTCAAGAGATAAATGGGGAGGAACATCCCATCCTGTTATCTGAGCAGGAAGCTCTCTCCCTGCTAGAAAAAACGATGCTATTGTTGAGAAAGAATGTTTAGCCATAAAATGGTCCATAGACACGCTGAAGTATTACCTACTAGACCGTAAATTTAAACTAGTGTTAGAACATGCAACCCTGAGATGGTTAAGGGAGAAGAAGGGTAAGAATGTGATCAAAGTGGAAGGGGGCAGAGCCCAGTCCATCCAAGGTGCGTAATAGTTTGGTGAAAAATCACAAATCATAATGAAATTCTTTGGCTTTATCATTAAAAATAATAGAACATAACATGCATGTCTTATAAAGAAGATGGCTGCGTGGATACCAATGTATGGGTGAGTAAACTTTATCTGCCGCTGTTTTAAACTAATTATGACACTTTATTTCACATCTCAGCTACTAATAACAAAGTGGTTTATGCATTTATGTGGTTTATGCAAAGTGGTTATCCCCTCCCCATCACAATTAATATGTTTTTTATAAGAAATATGTTATAATCTAATATAAATTAGAATAATAATATTGGAAGCTAGGTCAGAGTTTTGTGACTTGTATACTGAGCCTTGGCCTTGTACGTTTATGTGGTCACTAAACTCAAGGGTGACATCTAATCTTTGAGTTCTTCAGTGTTCAAAGGAGGAAGAGTTGGAAGCTATGAGATGGCAGCTTGGAAGACACTTGTGTTAATCTCTATTTTAGCTGCAGGCTATCAAGAATACTGATCCAATCTACCCCCAAACTGTATGGAGATATGATTTTAATGTTGGTTCCAGATTTCAAGCTGTCAGCCATAATTAACTCAATGAGGTTAACTGATTTTCTGTGAGTGGGCTACATCGTTAGCTATTTAGGCAAAATGTTTTAAAATATGACATTATATGTAGTACTATAATCATCTACAATGAAGTTATGATCAATGACATGACTGATCATTTACTACTCACATCTATGCTGTAGGAGTAGAAAACATTATTTTGCCCTTGTGAGAAGACGTCGGTCGCTACCCATTTCCATCTGTTGGTAAGTGCATTAACACATTACATATGAAGGAAATGTCAAGAAATTGAGGTAATATAGGGAAATAATCAACATTGTAGGAATAGAAGATGGTTTTCTCACTATTTAATTAAGAATATAAATAGCCCCTCATAGTGTCAAGTACTGACAGCTTCGAGGGGTGTGAATATTATAGTGCTGAGTTGTATCACTGGGAGTCCAGGTGACATATACATTGAGTGTGATTCAGTAAAAGCAGATGTTTTAATATTGGTGAAGGCAGAGTGATAATTACTGGATGGGAACAGATATCTCGTCTGTCTAGTGAGGTGTTTGAATGGGGGCTGGTGACAACAGGGGGGCAGTGTTGTGTGTTACCGCGTGTCTCCAGGCACCGTGCACCAGATGTTACCTCCCTGTCCTAATCCCAAGGCTCTTTGCTCATTTACACATCTTGTAACTCGGAAACTGAGTGTAAAATGAAAGCTGACAACAAATATAATCAACTTCTAGCACATAACCTTGTGTACCAATACAAGCAACGACTGCATTAATTCTTAAGGTTATAAGTAACGATCTTCCGGATACTGTGCCCAATAAGTTTTTCATTGTATGTATTGTTTGCTCAAGAAAATGGGGGGAGGAGAGATTGCTTAGCTTCCATCCTCTAAAACTAACAATATACAACTGATATTCTATGTAAATACTCAAGTCATATTTGTTTACTTCTCATCTATATTTATCTGTATTCCAAACAACTCATTTTTTAAAAGGATTGTCCGCTCCAAATCGAGAAGTCTGAAGTCACGGTTGCTGACACAGCGAATGTGCGCTCTGACGTGCATTATTTTCGGGCGTATATGCCTACTGGAGGAGGACATCCAAATGCAGTCTACTACGTCTGAGTGTTTGCCTCCTCAAGGCGTACATGCCCGAAAATGATGCACATCATAGTGCACGTTCGCTCTGCCAGCACCATTATAGTCTATGGTCTCGTTGGCGCATACACTGAATCTTGTTTTGAAAGGGGTTCACATGAGCTGGATCTCACAGGCAGATTCAGTGAGTTCAGTGACTCACTGACAGGTCTCATGCACTGCAATACAGGAGCCCTGCAGTGTATGAGATCAGTGATACGGTGAAGCGTTCCACAGTTATTGCCTCATAAAGTGACACTGGACAGAATTGTAAAATTTGGCCTGGTCATCTATTAATATACTTACCTTGTAATGTCTTCACATCCTGTTCCATCCAGATGTGTCCGGATCCCAGAATTCCAAGCGGCGGAAGTTCACCGACCGCCATATTGAGACACCCAAGTGATGGGTGTCTCAATATGAAAACCGCTGGTGATACCAGACTCTTGCGCAGTACCACCAGCGGAAGACCGCCGCACCACACACACACACTGTATACGCCATACGCACCACACACACACACATACTGTATACGCCATACGCACCACACACAGACACACACACACTGTATACGCCATACGCACCACATACACACACTGTATACGCCCTACGCACCACACACACACTGTATACGCCATACGCACCACATACACACACACACTGTATATGACATGATGCTACTACTACTACTACTACTACTGACATTCCTCAC
The DNA here is from genome assembly GCF_046119375.1 of Phyllobates terribilis. Classification (NCBI taxonomy): domain Eukaryota; kingdom Metazoa; phylum Chordata; class Amphibia; order Anura; family Dendrobatidae; genus Phyllobates; species Phyllobates terribilis. The sequence continues at coordinate 168,538,391 of NW_027362763.1, forward strand.
CCACTGCAAACCATCCTCTACCTCCATACAGCACTCAAAACGTTCATACAAATCATTAGACCACCTGGTCTTTCTCTTCTTTCTCCTTTTACTAGTCGCAGGCGACATCTCCCCCAACCCTGGGCCCCCCTTCCACTAGCATACATTACTCTCCTCCAGCTGCATATAGAAACCCTGCTAATCTTATTAACGTTCAGTGCATGCCCTCCCCTATCGATTTCCATTGTGCTCTCTGGAACGCCCGGTCTGTGTGTAACAAACTAACTTACATCCATGATTTTTTCCTCTCTAATTCCCTTAACCTTCTGGCTATCACAGAAACCTGGATTCAGCAGCTTCCTCACTTTCTATCCTCTGACATCCCCACCCTCATCATGGGTGACTTTAACATCCCCATCGATGATCCCCTTTCCCAATCTGCCTCTCATCTACTTTCTCTAACCTCTTCATTCCGTCTCTCACAGTTTACTAATTCTCCTACCCATGAAGACGGGAATACTCTGGACCTGTTTTTTTCCAGTCTCTGCTCGCTGGATGACTTTACCAACTCCCCTCTCCCGCTCTCGGACCACAACCTTCTTTCCTTCTCTGCTAAGAATTGTCTCCTCACCCGGGACACCCCCACTTACCACACTTATAGGAACACACGTACCATTAATACCCAGCAGCTTATGGACAATCTCCACACATTTTTAGCCCCCATCTCCTCCTTCTCCTGTCCAGACTTAGCATTGTCACACTACAATAATGCACTGAAGAGCGCCCTAGATGAAGCGGCTCCTTCTACTCGCAGAAAGACCCGACACAGACAACGGCAGCCCTGGCGCACGATGCAAACACATTTTCTTCAACGTTGCTCAAGGTGTGCTGAGCGTCAGTGGAGAAAATCTCTTTTAGCAGAGGACTTCATCCACTATAAATTTATGCTCAAAAGCTATAACTTTGCCCTTCATCTGGCCAAACAATCCTACTTCACCACCCTCATCACTTCAATGTCCAACAATCCAAAACGACTTTTCGAAACCTTAAACTCCCTCCTGAAACCTAAAGCACAGGCCCCCACCACCAACCTCAGCGGGGAGGATTTGGCCTCTTATTTCTTTGAAAAAATCAACCACATCCATCAGGACATCTCAGCCCAATCTCCTCAGTGCCGGGATCCCCTTCCCTGCCGCACTTCAAGCTCACTTGCCATCTTTGAGCCTGTCACAGAAGAAGAAGTTACGCAGCTCCTCGCTTCTTCTCGGCCTACAACCTGCAACAGTGACCCCATTCCATCACATCTCCTGCAGTCCCTCTCACCAGTGGTCACCACTCACCTGACTAAAATATTTAATCTCTCTTTCTTCAGGTATCTTTCCCTCCTCATTTAAACATGCCTTCATAACCCCTTTACTTAAAAAGCCATCCCTGGACCAGAACTGCCCTGCTAACTACAGACCTATCTCTAATCTTCCTTTCATCTCTAAACTCCTGGAATGCTTGGTCCACTCCCGTCTAATCCGCTATCTCTCAGATAACTCTCTCCTCGACCCTCTACAATCTGGTTTCCGCTCTTTACACTCCACTGAAACTGCCCTCACTAAAATCTCTAATGATCTACTAACAGCCAAATCCAAAGGTCACTGCTCCCTGCTGATTCTCCTAGATCTCTCTGCAGCATTTGACACTGTGGATCACCAGCTCCTCCTCACTATGCTCCGCTCTACAGGCCTCAAGGACACCGTTCTCTCCTGGTTCTCCTCCTACCTCTCTGACCGCTCCTTCACTGTATCTTTTGCCGGCTCCTCTTCCCCTCCTCATCCCCTTACTATCGGGGTTCCGCAGGGCTCAGTCCTAGGCCCCCTCCTCTTCTCTCTATACACTGCCCCTATTGGACAAACAATCAGCAGATTTGGGTTCCAGTATCATCTCTATGCTGACAACACCCAATTATACACTTCTTCCCCTGATATCATCCCTACCCTAATACAAAATACCAAGGATTGTTTGTCAGCTGTGTCTAGCATCATGTCCTCCCTCTATCTTAAACTGAATCTCTCCAAAACTGAACTTCTTGTGTTTCCCCCCTCTACTAACCTAACTCTACCTAACATCGAAATTACCTTGGAGGGTTCAACCATAACTCCCAAGGAGCACGCCCGCTGCCTTGGGGTCATATTCGACACTAACCTTTCCTTTACTCCCTATATCCGATCACTCACTCGCTCTTGTCACCTGCATCTTAAAAACATCTCCAGAATCCGATCTTTTCTCACTTTTGAAACTGCTAAAACTCTTACTGTCGCTCTTATTCACTCTCGTCTGGACTACTGCAACTCTCTCCTGATCGGTCTCCCTCTTACCAAAATTTCCCCTCTCCAATCTGTCCTGAATGCGGCAGCCAGGGTTCTTATTTCTGACCAGCCGCTTCACCGATGCCTCCACCTTGTGCCAGTCATTACACTGGTTACCCATTCGCTACAGGGTCCAATATAAACTCATTGCTCTCACCCACAAAGCTCTCCACAGTTCTGCACCACCTTATATCTCCTCTCTCATCTCAGTCTATCGTCCTACAAGTGCCCTCCGTTCCACAAATGACCTAAGACTAACATCCTCCATAATCCGAACCTCGCACCTCCGTCTCCAAGACTTCTCTCATGCTGCACCAGTTCTCTGGAATGCTCTACCCCAGACGATCCGATTGATGCCTAGCCCCGATGTCTTCAAGCGCGCTTTAAAAACCCATCTCTTTAAACAAGCCTACTACCTCAAATACCCAGTAAGCTAACTTTCCCCTGTTCCCTCCTAAATACTATTCAGAATCTGCTCCCTACTGTTCATCTGTCTCTACACCCTCCATGCACACGATAACTGTACTCGGTAATTGAGTATTGCACTTGAACATACAGGCTGATGACCGGATCATACAGCTTTATATGATAATCCCGACTTATTATAATTACCAGACCTGAAATAACAAGCACTTTCCACCTATTGTGTTCCCCCATTTCCTTGTAGAATGTAAGCTTGCGAGCAGGGACCTCACTCCTGATGTAACTGTTAAACTGTCTCACCTTGTATTGAATTTATTGTCTGTACATGTCCCTGCTTAATTGTAAAGTGCTGCGGAATATGTTGGCGCTATATAAATAAAAATTATAATTATTATTATATGCCGTACGCACCACAGACACACACACACTGTATACGCCGTATGCACCACATAAACACACACACACACACACACTGTATACGCCGTATGCACCACATAAACACACACACACACACTGTATACGCCGTACGCACCACAAACACACACACACACACTGTATACGCGGTATGTACCACACACACACATACACACTGTATACGCCGTACGCAACACAGAGAAACACACTGTATATGCCGTACGCACCACAGACACACACTGTATAAGCCGTACACACCACAGACACACACACACACTGTATACGCCGTACGCACCACATAAACATACACACACACTGTATACGCGGTACGCACCACACACACACACACACTGTATATGCCATACGCACCACATACACACACACACTGTATATGCCATACGCACCACACACAAACACACTGTATACTCCATACGCACCACACACAAACACACTGTATACACCGTACGCACCACAGACACACACACACTGTATACGCCGTATGCACCACATAAACACACACACACACACTGCATACGCCGTACGCACCACAAACACACACACACACACTGTATACGCCGTACGCACCACAAACACACACACACACACTGTATACACCGTACGCACCACACACACACATACACACTGTATACGCGGTACGCACCACACACAAACACACTGTATAAGCCGTACGCGCCACACACACACACTGTATACGCCGTACACACCGCACACACATACACACTCACTGTATACGCCGTAAGCACCACAGACACACACACTGTATATGCTGTATGCACGACAAACACACACACACACTGTATATGCCATACGCACCACACACACACACACACTGTATACGCTGTAAGCACCACATACACACACTGTATATGCCATACGCACCACACACACACACTGTATACGCACTACACACACACACTGTATACGCCGTACGCACCACAGACACACACACTGTATACACCGAATGCACCACACACACACACACTGTATACTCTGTATGCACCACACACACACTGTATACTCTGTATGCACCATACACACACTGTATACTCTGTATGCACCACACACACACACAATATATATGCTGTACGCACCACACACACACTGTATATACTGTACGCACCCCACACTCACACAGTACACATTGTACGCACCACAGACACAAACACACACACAATGTATATGCCATACGCAACACACATAAACACACACACACTGTATACGACATACGCACCACATACACACACTGTATACTCTGTATGCACCATACACACACTGTATACTCTGTATGCACCATACACACACACAATATATATGCTGTACGCACCACACACACACTGTATACTCTGTATGCACCATACACACACTGTATACTCTGTATGCACCACACACACACACAATGTATATGCTGTATGCACCACACACACACTTTATATACTGTACGCACCCCACACTCACACAGTACACATTGTACGCACCACATACACACACACACACACTGTATACGCCATACGCACCACATAAGCACACACACTGTATACGCCGTATGTACCACACACATACACACACACTGTATACGCCGTACGCACCACACACACACACATACACTGTATACGCCATACGCACCACATACGCACACACACTCTATATGCCGTACGCACCACATACACACACACACACTGTATACGCCATACGCACCACACACAAACACACACACTGTATATGCCATACGCACCACATACACACACACACACTGTATATGCCATACGCACCACACACAAACACACACTGTATATGCCATACGCACCACACACACACACACACTGTATATGCCGTACACACCACAGACACACACACACTGTATACGCCGTACGCACCACATAGACACACACACACACAATGTATATGCCGTACGCACCACAAACACACACACACACACACACTGTATACGCCGTAAGCACCACACACAAACACATTGTATACGCGGTACGTACCACACACACATACACACTGTATACGCTGTACGCAACACAGAGAAACACACTGTATACGCCGTACGCACCACAGACACACACTGTATACGCCGTACGCACCACACACACACACTGTATATGCCATACGCACCACATACACACACACACACACTGTATATGCCATACGCACCACACACAAACACACACTGTATACTCCATACGCACCACACACAAACACACTGAATACGCCGTACGCACCACAGATACACACACACTGTATACACCGTACGCACCACATAAACACACACACACACTGTATACGCCGTATGCACCACAAACACACACACACAACACTGTATACGCCGTACGCACCACACACAAACACACTGTATACGCGGTACGCACCACACACACACATACACACTGTTTACGCGGTACGCACCACACACAAACACACTGTATAAGCCATACGCACCACACACACACACTGTATACGCCGTACACACCGCACACACATACACACTCACTGTATACGCCGTAAGCACCACAGACACACACACTGTACATGCCGTATGCACGACAAACACACACACACACTGTATATGCCATACGCACCACACACACACACACACACACTGTATACGCTGTAAGCACCACATACACACACTGTATATGCCATACGCACCACACACACACTGTATACGCTGTAAGCACCACATACACACACACTGTATACGCCATACGCACCACACACACACACTGTATACGCACTACACACACACACTGTATACGCCGTACGCACCACAGACACACACACTGTATACACCGAATGCACCACACACACACACTGTATACTCTGTATGCACCACACACACACAATATATATGCTGTACGCACCACACACACACTGTATATACTGTACGCACCCCAAACTCACACAGTACACACTGTACGCACCACAGACACAAACACACACACAATGTATATGCCATACGCACCACACACACACACTGTATATGCCGTACGCACCACGCACACACTATATACATCATATGCACCACACACACACTGTATATGCCGAATGCACCCCCCACACACACACTGTACACACCATACGCACCCCACACACAAACACACACACAATGTATATGCTGTACGCACCACACACACACACACACACACACACACACACACTGTATACGTCGTACGCACCACACACACACACACTGTATACGGCGTACGCACCACACACACACACACACACTGTATACACCGTATGCACCACATACACATACACACAATGTATACGCTGTACGCACAACACACTCACATACACTATATACTCCGTACGCACCACCCACACACTGTATACGCCGTACACACACACACTGTATACTCCGTACGCACCACACACACTGTATACGCCGTACGCAACACATACACACACGCTTTGTATACGCTGTATGCACCACACACACACACACACTGTATACGTCATACGCACCACAAGCACACACACACTCTGTATACGCCGAACGCACCACACACACACTGTATAAGCCGTACACACCACACACACACATTGTATACACCGTATGCACCACACGCACACACTGTATACGCACTACACACACTCACTGTATACGCCGTACGCACCACAGACATACACAACGTATACACCGAATGCACCACACGCACACTGTATACTCTGTATGCACCACACACACACACTGTATATGCCATACGCACCACATACACACACAATGTATATGCTGTATGCACCACACACACACTGTTTATGCTGTACGCACCCCACACTCACACAGTACACACTGTATGCACCACAGACACAAACACACACACAGTGTATACGCCATACACAACACACACAAACACACACTGTATACACCATACGCACCACACACACACACACACACTGTATATGCCGTACGCACCACACACACACTGTATACACCACACACACACACTGTATACACCGTATGCACCACATAAACATACACACAATGTATACGCTGTACGCACAACACACTCACATACACTATATACTCCGTACGCACCACCCACACACTGTATACGCCGTACACACACACACTGTATACTCCGTACGCACCACACACACTGTATACGCCGTACGCACCACACACACACACACACACTGTATATGCCATACGCACCACATACACACACACACACTGTATATGCCATCCGCACCACACACAAACACACACTGTATATGCCATACGCACCACACACACACACACACTGTATATGCCGTACACACCACAGACACACACACACTGTATACGCCGTACGCACCACATAGACACACACACACACACTGTATATGCCGTACGCACCACAAACACACACACACACACACTGTATACGCCGTAAGCACCACACACAAACACATTGTATACGCGGTACGTACCACACACACATACACACTGTATACGCCGTACGCAACACAGAGAAACACACTGTATACGCCGTACCCACCACAGACACACACTGTATACGCCGTACGCACCACACACACACACTGTATATGCCATACACACCACACACAAACACACACTGTATACTCCATACGCACCACACACAAACACACTGAATACGCCGTACGCACCACAGATACACACACACTGTATACACCGTACGCACCACATAAACACACACACACACACTGTATACGCCGTATGCACCACAAACACACACACACAACACTGTATACACCGTACGCACCACATAAACACACACACACACACACTGTATACGCCGTATGCACCACAAACACACACAAACACACTGTATATGCGGTACGCACCACACACACACATACACACTGTTTACGCGGTACGCACCACACACAAACACACTGTATAAGCCATACGCACCACACACACACACTGTATACGCCGTACACACCGCACACACATACACACTCACTGTATACGCCGTAAGCACCACAGACACACACACTGTACATGCCGTATGCACGACAAACACACACACACACACTGTATATGCCATACGCACCACACACACACTGTATACGCTGTAAGCACCACATACACACACACTGTATACGCCATACGCACCACACACACACACTGTATATGCACTACACACACACACTGTATACGCCGTACGCACCACAGACACACACACTGTATACACCGAATGCACCACACACACACACTGTATACTCTGTATGCGCCACACACACACAATATATATGCTGTACGCACCACACACACACTGTATATACTGTACGCACCCCAAACTCACACAGTACACACTGTACGCACCACAGACACAAACACACACACAATGTATATGACATACGCACCACACACACACACACTGTATATGCCGTACGTACCACGCACACACTGTATACATCATATGCACCACACACACACTGTATATGCCGAATGCACCCCCCCACACACACACTGTACACACCATACGCACCCCACACACAAACACACACACAATGTATATGCTGTACGCACCACACACACACACACACACACACACACACACTGTATACGGCGTACGCACCACACACACACACACACACACTGTATACACCGTATGCACCACATACACATACACACAATGTATACGCTGTACGCACAACACACTCACATACACTATATACTCCGTACGCACCACCCACACACTGTATATGCCGTACACACACACACTGTATACTCCGTACCCACCACACACACTGTATACGCCGTACGCAACACATACACACACGCTTTGTATACGCTGTATGCACCACACACACACACACACTGTATACGTCATACGCACCACAAGCACACACACACTCTGTATACGCCGAACGCACCACACACACACATTGTATACACCGTATGCACCACACGCACACACTGTATACGCACTACACACACACACTGTATACGCCGTACACACCACAGACATACACAACGTATACACCGAATGCACCACACGCACACTGTATACTCTGTATGCACCACACACACACACTGTATATGCCATACGCACCACACACACACACAATGTATATGCTGTACGCACCACACACACACTGTTTATACTGTACGCACCCCACACTCACACAGTACACACTGTACGCACCACAGACACAAACACACACACAGTGTATACGCCATACACAACACACACAAACACACACTGTATACACCATACGCACCACACACACACACACACACTGTATATGCCGTACGCACCACACACACACTGTATACACCACACACACACACTGTATACACCATATGCACCACATAAACATACACACAATGTATACGCTGTACGCACAACACACTCACATACACTATATACTCCGTACGCACCACCCACACACTGTATACGCCGTACACACACACACTGTATACTCCGTACGCACCACACACACTGTATACGCCGTACGCACCACACACACACACACACACTGTATATGCCATACGCACCACATACACACACACACACTGTATATGCCATCCGCACCACACACAAACACACACTGTATATGCCATACGCACCACACACACACACACACTGTATATGCCGTACACACCACAGACACACACACACTGTATACGCCGTACGCACCACATAGACACACACACACACACTGTATATGCCGTACGCACCACAAACACACACACACACACACTGTATACGCCGTAAGCACCACACACAAACACATTGTATACGCGGTACGTACCACACACACATACACACTGTATACGCCGTACGCAACACAGAGAAACACACTGTATACGCCGTACCCACCACAGACACACACTGTATACGCCGTACGCACCACACACACACACTGTATATGCCATACACACCACACACAAACACACACTGTATACTCCATACGCACCACACACAAACACACTGAATACGCCGTACGCACCACAGATACACACACACTGTATACACCGTACGCACCACATAAACACACACACACACACTGTATACGCCGTATGCACCACAAACACACACACACAACACTGTATACACCGTACGCACCACATAAACACACACACACACACACTGTATACGCCGTATGCACCACAAACACACACAAACACACTGTATATGCGGTACGCACCACACACACACATACACACTGTTTACGCGGTACGCACCACACACAAACACACTGTATAAGCCATACGCACCACACACACACACTGTATACGCCGTACACACCGCACACACATACACACTCACTGTATACGCCGTAAGCACCACAGACACACACACTGTACATGCCGTATGCACGACAAACACACACACACACACTGTATATGCCATACGCACCACACACACACTGTATACGCTGTAAGCACCACATACACACACACTGTATACGCCATACGCACCACACACACACACTGTATATGCACTACACACACACACTGTATACGCCGTACGCACCACAGACACACACACTGTATACACCGAATGCACCACACACACACACTGTATACTCTGTATGCGCCACACACACACAATATATATGCTGTACGCACCACACACACACTGTATATACTGTACGCACCCCAAACTCACACAGTACACACTGTACGCACCACAGACACAAACACACACACAATGTATATGACATACGCACCACACACACACACACTGTATATGCCGTACGTACCACGCACACACTGTATACATCATATGCACCACACACACACTGTATATGCCGAATGCACCCCCCCACACACACACTGTACACACCATACGCACCCCACACACAAACACACACACAATGTATATGCTGTACGCACCACACACACACACACACACACACACACACACTGTATACGTCGTACGCACCACACACACACACACTGTATACGGCGTACGCACCACACACACACACACACACACTGTATACACCGTATGCACCACATACACATACACACAATGTATACGCTGTACGCACAACACACTCACATACACTATATACTCCGTACGCACCACCCACACACTGTATATGCCGTACACACACACACTGTATACTCCGTACCCACCACACACACTGTATACGCCGTACGCAACACATACACACACGCTTTGTATACGCTGTATGCACCACACACACACACACACTGTATACGTCATACGCACCACAAGCACACACACACTCTGTATACGCCGAACGCACCACACACACACATTGTATACACCGTATGCACCACACGCACACACTGTATACGCACTACACACACACACTGTATACGCCGTACACACCACAGACATACACAACGTATACACCGAATGCACCACACGCACACTGTATACTCTGTATGCACCACACACACACACTGTATATGCCATACGCACCACACACACACACAATGTATATGCTGTACGCACCACACACACACTGTTTATACTGTACGCACCCCACACTCACACAGTACACACTGTACGCACCACAGACACAAACACACACACAGTGTATACGCCATACACAACACACACAAACACACACTGTATACACCATACGCACCACACACACACACACACACTGTATATGCCGTACGCACCACACACACACTGTATACACCACACACACACACTGTATACACCATATGCACCACATAAACATACACACAATGTATACGCTGTACGCACAACACACTCACATACACTATATACTCCGTACGCACCACCCACACACTGTATACGCCGTACACACACACACTGTATACTCCGTACGCACCACACACACTGTATACGCCGTACGCAACACATACACACACGCTTTGTATATGCTGTATGCACCACACACACACACACACTGTATACGTCATACGCACCACAAGCACACACACACTCTGTATACGCCGAACGCACCACACACATACTGTATAAGCCATACACACCACACACACACATTGTATACACCGTACGCACCACACGCACACACTGTATACGCACTACACACACACACTGTATACGCCGTACGCACCACAGACATACACAACGTATACACCGAATGCACCACACGCACACTGTATACTCTGTATGCACCACACACACACACACTGTATATGCCGTACGCACCACACACACACACACAATGTATATGCTGTACGCACCACACACACACACTGTTTATACTGTACGCACCCCACACTCACACAGTACACACTGTACGCACCACAGACACAAACACACACACAAACACACACTGTATACACCATACGCACCACACACACACACACACACTGTATATGCCGTACGCACCACACACACACTGTATACACCACACACACACACTGTATACGCCGTATGCAACCCACACACACACACTGTACACACCGTACGCACCCCACACACACACACTGTATATGCTGTACGCACCACACACACACACACACACACACAAACACACACACTGTATACGTCGTACGCACCACACACACACACACACACTGTATACGGCGTACGCACCACACACACACACTGTATACACCGTACGCACCACATACACATGCACACAATGTATACGCTGTACGGACAACACACACACATACACTGTATACTCCGTATGCACCACACACACACTGTATATGCCATACACACACACACTGTATACGCTGTACACACCACACACACACACTGTATACGCCGTACGCAACACATACACACACGCTTTGTATACGCTGTATGTGTAGCGTCCCGAGGGTTCGGCCGCTACAAGGGTATTGCACCTCAAACCAGAGGTGTGATATCCCACTCCCGGGTAAGGATGGAGTGTGGACCAAGACTCAGTAAGCTGCATGCATCACACACACCCCATTTCTGAGGGACAGCTCAACGGTGCTCCCACTAGACAGAAGTGCAGGCACGACAGCATCTGTCCCTGGCTGGAGAGGGGAGGGAGGAGGAAAACCTGGTGATGTTGGAGCAGGAAGGGACGGTCTCTGGGCATAGGTAGGAGCCCATTGGTTGCAAGTCACCTGGGCTCATACACAGAGAGGGACGTATATAAGGTGGGCACCATCTTAGGACAGTAGTCAGTCAGTAGTTAGTTCTGTGAGAGAAGGAGCTCAGCCATAGAGGGCTGACAGGGAGCTGTGGCTCAGCCTGGGCCCAGCTCCACGAGGCAGGCCTGGAGTGAAGGCCAGAAACAGCAGAGAGGACAGGACCAGCAGAGAGGAACAGAAAGGAAAGGAAGAAAGGAACGGAACACTAAGAGAGGCCCAGAGACACGAAGGCAGAGGGAACCCCAATGGCCCAGGAGATTGCAGGTGACGGGTTGGCAGAACAGGGTACCGGATCCCAAGTTGGTGGAGGCGACTAATCCTCAGCCAAGGACCGGCGGTCGTGATCACATCTTGGTGCGACCCCTCACTACACCTACTAGAAAGGCACACCACATAGGGTCAGGGAAGTGGACATCCAACATCCCAAGAGAAGGCCCGAGGCAGCTGGACAAAAGTAGTGTCACTGGTGGGGCACGGCCAGAGAAAGGAATCGAAGGGAGTCCTGTGCCACACTCTGGAATTGCCTGGGGGTTGACCGAGCCCCTTGCCTGGTGGATGCAGCACGGCTTGGGCAGTCACTACCGGTACTGAAGTGATTTGGAATATAAAGAACTGTGAGTAAAGCCTTTGAACTGCAATCCCACGGTTCTGTGCTTCATCGCCGTGCCAGCACTACTAGTGCTGGGACGCTCGCACCACCACTCCCATCATCTACTACACTGCCCTGGGGCGCCACTCTTCCCGTGGGGAGTCACACTACCTCAGCTGCACACACCATCGGCCCCAGCCGTCTGCCTTGCAGCGGCGGTCCGCGCTGACTGCAATCCACGGGTGGCGTAGTCGGACAATTAACCTAAAAACCCCCACAAAATACCGCCATCGGCCTGACCACCCTGAGCCACGGGACCGGGTCACCGCCACGGATACTACAACCCCCAGAAGCCCGGTTCCGGGTGCCCCTCGGCCCAGGAGTCAGCTTTGGCGTAGTCGGCAGGATCGTTACCAGCCCGCCACTAACGGGTATTGCGTGCCTGAAGGAAACTTTGCACTTACCTGAGAGAAGTTTCCCGCCATCCGGAGTCGTTTACCGCCATCGGACGCCATCCTTAGTCGTTTCCCGCCATCGGACGCCATCTTTGGTCGTTTCCCGCCATCTTCAGCCGTTTTTCCCGCCCCGGCAAAGCGGACACCATTATGTGCGCACCAAAGGACAGCAGGAAGCCACCTCCCATCGTGGGCCAGGTCCCAGAGTGGCGCCAAAGAAGGAGCCCGCCCCCAAAAGCTATGAGTGCAGCTGTGGAGATGTCGATCAACGTGGGGGGGCTGCCCCTAAAGGTGATTGTCAGCAGGTGGCCCCAAGACCACCCCCCATGGGGGCGGACAGGAAAGAAATCTGTGGGGCAGGGTGCGGCCTGGATCAGTCTGGACGTACCGCACCCGGAGATGGAAGGAGCAGCAAACCCCACCAGCACCCTGGCCCGCAGCCTGCTGCAGGCTGAACCACCGTGCAGCCTAACGGAGTTGCTGGCACAGCTGCCCAGAGACCCGGAGTGTGCGCTAGTTGTGCTGGAAGATTTAAATCGGAGGATGGTCCGGGCGCAGCGAGATGTGTTTGCCGGGTGGAAGGAGGAGTTGGCCCAGCAGCACGTAACCCGCCAGCAGGAGACATTACCAAGGCCAAGCAGCACGCCTGTCTCCGAGGGCGGTGAAGGTGGACCGGCGGCCGCGGACGCCGCCGCGGAGGAGGCCACAGAGACCGAGGCAGGTAACGGGGACGTCATCACCCCAAGCCCTGAGGCCGCAAGCCTGCCCCCGCCTCCCGTTGCGGGAACCGAAGCCCCGGGGACCGTACCTGACACCACGCCTCCACCGCCGCCAGCTAGGCCTCAGGCAGCAAGCGACGCTGTCACGCCCCGCCCCGCGCTGTGCCCTTTGAACCCGGGCGCAGTAAAGAGGTAGATGTCACAGGCCGAGGCGCAAGGCCTAGTGCACCCGGGCGCCGCTGCCTCACCAGCACCCCCTAACTTGACTGCGCCTCTCCCGGGCACGACCAGCAGACGACCACTGGCCTGACCGCAAGGCCGAGTGCCCCCGGGCGCTGCTCCCCGACTGGGGTCCCCTGCCATACCACCGCTGGGCGTGGACCTGTTTGCCCATCATACTGGTCCGGATGGACTGCCGCTGGAATGGCCAGCTGAACTGACCAGCGGTCAGCCCTGGAAAACCCAGCCCCCGCGCGAGCCTCTCATACCGGCTCCGGAGCCCGTAAAGGACACCCCGATCCCGCTAAAAGACGCCCAATTTGAGTGGGACCCCACTGGCGAAAATCTAATGGGGTTCCCCCAAGAAACTCGGGCGGACGCAGCCCGTCGCCTGGAGTCTTGCCGTCAGCAGCTGGCCATCTTCGAGAGAGAGCGGCGGCAGAGGCGTATCAGGGAGGAGCGACTCCAAGCCCGGAGCGCGAAACGGAAACGAAGAGCGCGCCAAAGTCCCCAGGCCGCCCGCGGTCCCCGAGCCACCGGGACCGTAGTAAAGTTCCAGCTGGAGCACGGCTGGGCCTTCATTAGAGACCCGGAGGCCGCAAGCGACGTCTTCGTGACCAGAAGAGACGTTGAGAGTCACCTACCAGATGGACATCACGGACGTGACCTGTACCCTGGTGACGTGGTCACCTACACCCGGCACAAGAGCGCCAAAGGACTGTACGCCCTCCATGTCCACCGCTTGATTGAGGAGGAATTGCAGTACCGCTCAGACACTGAGTACCAAGAGGGTCCGGGTGGACCTGAAGATTACCCGGAGGAGCAAGGAGCATCAGGAGGACACCGTTACCAGTGAACGGTAGATTGAACTGTAAATAGTTACTCATCAGGGTATAAGAACTGTTGTTGGAACTGTTACTGGATTGAAGTGTGGTCCCCGTTGGGACTAATGTGGAACTGGTAAAGGACTGTTACCTGTTAAAGTTACCCCCTATATCCCTTACCTGGCTGGGGACTGAGAACAACCATCCCCTTTCCCTACCTGGCTGAGGACTGAGAGCGGCCATCCTGTAAATAGTTGCGCTTCTTAAAGTGCCCCATACTGGTTTTATAAAAAGACTGCAACGTCTACCTCAGAACAAATTAATTGGACTGTTGCACCTTTAAGAAGAAGGAACACCTGGTCGCAAGTTGCACTGCGGCCAGCACTCAAGAATGTGTTTTTGAAAAAAAAATGTTTTACTTGAAAATGTCGTATGTGAAGAAGTTTAATATGCTGCTAAAATAGTAATGCAAAAGTTGTACATAGTGTTTTATAAAAGAGTTCCAGTGGCCTTAGCAAGATGTTGTATGAAAGTGTAACCAGTAACGTTAAAAAGAGAAGAATACCTCCCATAAAGGGATGAGTTAATAGTTAATGTCTTATATGCGAGTGCACTCTAAAATTTTGTATGTTTTAAATTGTTTTCACTCTTTTCCAGCCCGAGGACGTGCTGTGGTTTACCAGGGGGGAATGTAGCGCCCCGAGGGTTCGGCCGCTACAGGGGTATTGCACCTCAAACCAGAGGTGTGATATCCCACTCCCGGGTAAGGATGGAGTGTGGACCAAGACTCAGTAAGCTGCATGCATCACACACACCCCATTTTTGAGGGACAGCTCAACGTTGCTCCCACTAGACAGAAGTGCAGGCACGACAGCATCTGTCCCTGGCTGGAGTGGGGAGGGGGGAGGAAAACCTGGTGATGTAGGAGCAGGAGGGGACGGTCTCTGGGTATAGGTAGGAGCCCATTGGTTGCAAGTCACCTGGGCTCATACACAGAGAGGGAGGTATATAAGGTGGGCACCATCTTAGGACAGTAGTCAGTCAGTAGTTAGTTCTGTGAGAGAAGGAGCTCAGCCAGAGAGGGCTGACAGAGAGCTGTGGCTCAGCCTGGGCCCAGCTCCACGAGGCAGGACAGGAGTGAAGGCCAGAAACAGCAGAGAGGACAGGACCAGCAGAGAGGAACAGAAAGGAAAGGAAGAAAGGAACGGAACACTAAGAGAAGCCCAGAGACACGAAGGCAGAGGGAACCCCAAAGGCCCAGGAGATTGCGGGTGACGGGTTGGCAGAACAGGGTACCGGATCGCAAGTTGGTGGAGGTGACTAATCCTCAGCCAAGGACCGGCGGTCGTGATCACATCTTGGTGCGACCCCTCACTACACCTACTAGAAAGGCACACCACATAGGGTCAGTGAAGTGGACATCCAACATCCCAAGAGAAGGCCCGAGGCAGCTGGACAAAAGTAGTGTCACTGGTGGGGCACGGCCAGAGAAAGGAATCGAAGGGAGTCCTGTGCCACACTCTGGAATTGCCTGGGGGTTGACCGAGCCCCTTGCCTGGTGGACGCAGCACGGCTTGGGCAGTCACTACCGGTACCGAAGTGATTTGGAATATAAAGAACTGTGAGTAAAGCCTTTGAACTGCAATCCCACGTCTCTGTGCTTCATCGCCGTGCCAGCACTACTAGTGCTGGGACGCTCGCACCACCACTCCCATCATCTACTACGCTGCCCTGGGGCTTCACTCTTCCCGTGGGAAGTCACACTACTTCAGCTGCACACACCATCGGCCCCAGCGGTCTGCCTTGCAGCGGCGGTCCGCGCTGACCGCAATCCACGGGTGGCGTAGTCGGACAATTAGCCTAAAAACCCCCACAAAATACCGCCATCGGCCTGACCACCCTGAGCCACGGGACCGGGTCACCGCCACGGATACTACAACCCCCAGAAGCCCGGTTCCGGGTGCCCCTCGGCCCAAGGGGCGAGTCATATGCACCACACACACACACACTGTATACGTCATACGCACCACAAGCACACACACACTCTGTATACGCCGTACGCACCACACACACACTGTATAAGCCGTACACACCACACACACACATTGTATACACCGTATGCACCACACACACACACTGTATAGGCCGTACGCACCCCACACACACACTGTATACACCATATGCACCACACACACAAATGCTGTATACGTCATACACACCACACACACACACACACACAATGTATACGCCGTACGCACGACACACACACACACTGTACACGCTGTACGCAACACACACACACTTTATGCGCCGTACACGGCACATACACACACACACTGTATGCGCCGTACGCACCACACACACACACACATACTGTATACGCCGTACGCACCACACACACACACACATACTGTATACGCCGTACGCACCACACACACACACACTATATAGACTGTACTCACCACACAGACACTGTATACGCCGTACGCACCACACACACACTGTATACGCCGTATGCACCACACACACACACACTATATAGACCGTACTCACCACACAGACACTGTATACGCCGTACGCACCACACACACACACTCTGTATATGCCGTACACACCACACACACACATACACATGCACACTGTATACACCGTAAGTACCACACACACACTGTATATGCCTTACACACCACGCACACTGTATACGCCGTGTGCACCACACACACACACACACACTGTATATGCCGTATGCACCAAACACACACTGTATACGCCGTACACACCACACACACACACTATACGCCGCATGAACCACACACATACACTGTATACGCCGTACACACCACACACACACTGTATACTCCGTACGCACCACACACACACTGTACACGCCATACACACACACACTGTATATGTCGTACGCACCACACACACAATGTATATGCCGTACGCACCACACACACACTGTATACGCCGTACGCACCACAAACACACACACACTGTATATGTCATATGCACCACACACACACACTGTCTACGCCGTACGCACCACCACACACACTGTCTACGCCGAACGCACCACACACACACACACACACACTGTATACGCTGTATGCACCACATACACACACACTCTGTATATGCCATACGAACCACACACACACACACACTGTTTACGCCATACGGACCACACACAAACACACAGTATACGTCATACACACCACACACACACACACACTATATACGCCGTACGCACCACCACACACACTGTCTACGCCGTACGCACCATACACACACACACACTGCATACGCTGTACGCACCACATACACACACTCTGTATATGCCATACGAACCACACACACACTGTATATGCCATACGGACCACACACAAACACACAGTATACGTCATACACACCACACACACACACACTCTGTATATGCCGTACGTACCACACACACACTGTATATGCCGTACGCACCACACACACACTCACACTGTATACGCCGTTTGCACCACACAAACACTATACACCATATGCACCACACAAACACTGTATACGCTGTACGCACCACACACACACACTGCATACGCCGTACGCACCACACACACACTGTATACGCCGTACACACCACACACACACACACACATACACACTGTATATGCCGTACGCACCACACAGACACACACTATATACGCTGTACACAAAAAACACACACATTGTGTATGCCGTACGCACCACACACACACACACACACACTGTATACACCGTACGCACCACACACACACACTGTATACACCGTACGCACCACACACACACATTGTATATGCCGTAAGCACCACACACACACTGTATACTCCGTACGCACCACACACACACACACACTGTATATGCCATACACAACACACGCACTGTATACGCCGTACGCACCACACGCACACTGTATATGCCGAACGCACCACACACACACAATGTATACGCCGTATGAACCACACACACAGTGTATACGCCGTACACACCACACACAAACACACACACACTGTATACGCCATACGCACCACACACACACACTGTATACGGCGTACACACACACAGTATACACCGTACGCACTACACACACTGTATATGCCATACGCACCACAAACACTGTACACGCCATAAGACTAGTGTTGAGCCACCCCCGTAGTGTTCGAGTTCGGTTCGTCGAACTGTTCGTCGAACACCTTCGAACACCGTTAAAACCAATGGCAGGCAAACAAAAACACATAGAAACACATAGAAAACACCTTCAAAGGTGTCCAAAAGCTGACAAACTGCTCAGAAGACACAACTAACACATGGAAAAGTGACAAGTACATATAGTCATGCGAAAAGAAAAGAGGTGGAGGAGTAAAAGGAGGGGGAGACACAGATATAGGCATGTCATGCCCTTCTAAAATCCAAAAAGTGAGAAGCCGACACGTTCAGTCCGCTCCTGCCCGTGCCACCTCCGTGTCGCCGGGTTTGTGCCAGAGCCGCGGTGAACCCTGACGTCCAGCCCCCCTCTCCCAATACTGGTGCCTGTCCGCTGGTGGGTCGAGCGAGCCCCCCTGTGGTGGAGGCAGCTCTAAGCTTTTTAATTTAAATTGTCTCTCTAATTTGAATGAATACACTTTAAATCCATTTACAAGGATCTATTGGAGGGCAAGTCTCATGCCAGCAGCCGCGTAATTCCAGCTCCAGTAGCGTCCACTAAAGCTGCTGCAGTTAAAAAGCTTTTATAAGGATCGAGCTCGGCTGTCCACCGCAAGGCATCCTACTGCCAGTCCCAGCCCCTATGCCTTGGGGTGCCTCCTGATGCTCTTCACTGAGTATCCCGTGGTCCCGAAGCATTTCCTTTGAAAAAATTAAGTGTCCAAACTAAAGGTGGTGTAGCTTGCTTAACAGCCGGGATAATCCGCTGACTAGCAGACACTGCTACTAGGCACAAAGTATTTCCTGGGCTAGATTCAGCTAAAAATTTGTAATTAGATACTCTCGTTGGATGCTGAGAAAGCATTCCATAGAGTCTCCTGGCACGCCATATATGATTCTCTTAAAAAGCTTGGGGTAGGGGTCTAGGGGACCCTTTTATAGCCAAAATCACGGCCCTGTATCACAATACGTCACCTAGGCTGAAGATAAATGGAACTGTAGCACTCTGAGGGCTCGGTTGCTACAGAGGTATTGCACCTCACCCAGAGGTGTGATATCTCACTCTCAGGTAAGGATGGAGTGTGGATCAGGACCCGACACCTGCATGCATTTCACCACATTGCCGTGGGGCAGGGCGACCAATATGCCTCTGAGATGGGCACGACAGTCCCTGTCCCTGGCTGGAGTGGGGGGAGGGAACACTGAGGAAGGGGAACCCTGTAGTGCAGGAGCAGGGAGGAAGCAGTTCCTGGGTGCATTGAGAAGGGAGTATAAAAGGTGGGCACCATCTTAGTTCAGTGCAGAGAAGTCTGAGCAGAAGTGGCAGGGAGCAGGGGCTCTGCATGAGCTCTGCTCCGGAGGCGGGCCTAGTAACAGAGGCCCAGGCCTGCAAGAGGGAGAAGGAAGGAAGAGGAGCGGAGAAGGCTCCCGGAATGAGGAATGAAGGGACCCCAGGGGTGCGGACGGGCGAGTCGCCACCGCACGCCCGAATCCACCTGCGTGGAGGGGTCAGGCCAAAGGGGGAGACCGGTCCCCGAAACTAGTGGAGGCAGGAAACGACCCTCAGCTAGAAACCGGAGGCTGTGACATTTTATGCGGCGCAGCCCCTCGCTACACCCACTAGGAAGGCACCACATAGGGTCAGGGAAACCCTCCAAGAGGAGGCCCGAGGCAGCCGGACAGAAGGGTTGGTAAGAAAGGCCAGACAAAGTACACACAAAGGGGGTCCTGTGAAGCGCTCCAAAGTTATCTGGGAGTTCTCTGAGCCCCTCACCTGGTGAGCACAGTACGACGTGGGCAGCCGTTACCTGCAGACGTGGTCTGGATAATAAGAACTGTGAGTAAAGGCCCTGGACTGCATCACTGACTCCGTGTCGTTACTGCTGCTGCCCTGCACCATCACCCCCATCCTCCGCATACACTGCCCTGAGGCTATACTCCTCCCGTGGGGAGTTATGCTACGCTCTGCTGCACCCACAACACCAGCCTCAGCGGTCTGCCCTGCAGCAGCGGTTCACTCTGACCGCAATCCACGGGTGGCATAGTCGGACATTTAAACATCAAAACCACATAAATAGTTCCGCCACTGGTTTGACCACCCTGAGCCACGGAACCGGGTCGCCGCCACGAAGACTACAACCACCAGCATCCACCAAAAAGGGTCCGGCTCCGGGTGTCCCAAGGCCCAGGGGGTGCATCAGAACATTTTCATCACCTTTCACAATCACCAATGGGACAAGGCAGGGATGTCCTCTGTCCCCTCTCTTATACATCCTAGTGACGGAGCACCTGCTCTCATCAATTCGCCATAACCCCAATATTAGGTGGATTGAGGTGGGAGGCACCGAGTACAAGTGCTCTCTATTTGCTGATGATGTCCTAGTATATATCACTCAATCACATATATCCATCCATGCTGTTATGGCTGAAATAGATCACTTTGTTACATGGTCAAATTTTAAAATCAATGCAGCGAAGTCTGAGGCCCTCGATGTCTCCCTCCCCAAATCCATATAGATTTCCATCCAGTCCAACTTTCCCTTTGCCTGGCCCTCACAGGGTATCAAATACTTAGGAATTCCTATTCATAGAGACCTCTCCCATCTATGTTATCTTAATTTTGGGCCCTTTATTGAACAACTCCATACAGACCACGGTTGGCAAGTTAGAACTGTAAGATTCACTACGTGAACCACTGGTGTTTTGTGGAAAAGCACATGTACACTGTGTTCCAAATTATTATGCAAAAAGTGTTTAGGAGTGATAAGGGAAGAATTTGTTTGTTTGTCAGTTAAACTCATTGATGGTGATGTGTGTCAGGGCTCTTTATATCACTGTAAGCAATTGAAGACACCTGTGCTAATTAGTTTGGCAGGTGTGTCCAATGAAAGGCAAGACTACTTAAGAAGGCTGTCTCACATTATTAAGCAGCCTACATTTTCTGCCAAAATGGGAAAGAAAAAGGATGTGTCGGCTGCTGAGAAGCAACAAATTGTGGAGTGTTTAGGTCAAGGCATGACTACAATCAACATTGTGCGATGATCAGGATGAAGTGTCTTGGCAATCAAGAAGTATGTAGCTGATTCACAGTACACACGTGTGCGTGCTGATAAGGGCAAATTGAGGACTCTTTCCTACAGGCAATTACGTCAAGTTAAAAGAGCAGCGGCAAAAAAGCCTTGTCATAGCAGCAGACAAGTTTTTGAAGCTGCTGGTGCCTCCAACGTTCCCCGAACAACAAGATGCAGGGTCCTTCAGAGGTTTGCAGCTGTGCATACGCCATCCTGTCGACCTCCTCTATCCACTTCACACAAGCAGAAACGGCTCCAGTGGGCCAAACATTACATGAAGACTGATTTCAAAACTGTTTTGTTCACGGATGAGTGCCGTGCAGCGCTCGATGGTCCAGATGGATGGAGTGGAGGATGGCTGGTTGATGGACACCCCACGCAAACACGGCTACAGCGCCAACAAGGAGGAGGTGGAGTAATGTTTTGGGCTGGAATCATGGGGAGAGAGATTGTCGGCCCCTTTAGGATCCCTGAAGGCGCTAAAGATGAACTCCATAATGTATGTGGATTTTCTCAAACAGCACTTCCTGCCATGGTTCAAGAAGAAGAACCGTGTATTTCACAGCAAGACAATTTTTTTGCATGATAATGCACCATCTCATGCTGCACATAAAACATCTGCATCTCTGGCTGATATGGGCATAAAAGGGGACAAACTTATGGTGTGACCCCCATGCTCCCCTGACCTCTACCCCATTCAGAACCTCTGGAGCATCATCAAAAGGAGTGTCTATGATGGCGGGAGGCAGTTCACATCTAAGCAACAGCTCTGGGAGGGTATTCTGTCCTCATGCAAAACAATTGAAGCAGAAACCATCCAAAACCTGACAAATTCAATGGACGAGAGAGTTCAGAAGCTCCTTTCGAACAAGGGGTCCTATGTGAAAATGTAACATCACCTAGAATAAAGTTTTGAGTTGAAAACTGTTTGATTTCAGTTTCTAATAACCTGCTAATGCTTATAATTTCAAAAATGACCATTTTTTTGGTCTTTATTAAAATGAAAAGGTTGATCGAAAAGTTTGGGGGATCTAAGAGTGTGGCAACCCAGTAGTCATGATTACTTCGAATTCTGACAATATGAGGGTCATGTTGCAGGTAGTGCAGCAAGAAGGCACTTATGTGTCTTGCGCATCTCGGAGCCCCAAAATTATTTTCCGGGCTAGATGCAGCTAAAAATTATTATTAATTTTAAATTTGGTGGAGCTTAGTAAAGATGGCCTAATAGGATCAGTGCTGCACACTGCTACAAAGCCCAAATTATTTTCCAGCCAAGATACAGATAAACATGAATAGTAATTTTAAATCTGGTGGAGCTTATTATAGATGGCCTAATAGAATCAGTGCTGCACACTGCTACAAAGCCCAAATTATTTTCCAGCCAAGATACAGATAAATATGATTAGTAATTTGAAAGATTAAAATGGTTGGTAGGGTGATTTTAACCAATCATCAAGCTTTTACTCTCCCCAGGATGACACAGGGGTAGAAAAGTCGTTTCGGATCCATGATTTGTTTATCTTTATGAACGTGAGTCTGTCTACATTATCAGTGGAGAGCCGCGTGCGCTTATCTGTCAGCACACCACCAGCAGCGCTGAACACACGTTCAGACAGAACGCTGGCTGCGGGGCATGACAAGATCTCCAAGGCGTAAGTGGCTAGCTCCGGCCATTTATCCAGATTGGAAGCCCAAAAAGAGCAAGGGTCCAGTGACACAGTCATGGCTTCAATGTTTACTTGGAGATACTCCTGTACCATCGTCTCTAGGCGTTGACTATGTGTCAGACTTCTTGTCTCCTGTGGCCTTGCAAAGGATGGGCTAAAAAAGTGGTGAAATGATTCCGCAAAATTGATGTTACCAGCAGATACTGTGGTTCTGTTACGGTTTGAGTGCTGAACACTTGACGGTCCCACGGTTGGCAAGTTGGAACTGTGAGATTCACTACGTGCACCACTGGTGTTTTGTGGAAAAGCACATGTAAGATTCTGCAACAGTCTCTGCTGATACTCCTGCATGCGTGCATCCCTTTCTATGGCAGGAATAATTTCTGCAAATTTACTTTTGTACCGGGGATCTAACAGTGTGGCAACCCAGTAGTCAGGATTATTTCTAATTCTCACAATTCGAGGATCATGTTGCAGGTAGTGCAGCAAGAAGGCACTCATGTGTGTTGCGCATCCAGGAGCACCAAGTCCCTGTTGTGTTGGTGGCGAGGTAACAATCATGCTTCCTTCCTCTGTCCTCTCCCCCCAACCTCGCACAACAGAAATGTGATCAAGGTCTCCCTCATCTGATGAGTCTTCCATCAGTTCGTCCTCCACTTCTTCCTGGGCTCCTGCACCTTCCTCACTAGTTTGGCTGCTACCATGCGCCCTGGTAAAACCATCTCCCCCACCCTCACATGCCTGCCGCCTTGGTGCTGCCGACCGTCTGGACCTTGCAGATGTTAGCCCTTCCGCATACAACTCCTCCTCCTCTACTTCCTCCACCTCCTCTTGTGCCACCACCTGACTCCGAATTCTGTTTAACATGTGCTCCAGCATGTAAATCACCGGAATAGTAATGCTGATAATGGCATCGTCAGCACTAAACATCTTCGTCGCCATTTCAAAACTGTGCAGAAGGGTGCATAGGTCCCTGATCTGAGACCACTCCTCCAGCGTGATTTGCCCCACCTCTGGATCTCGTTGGCCCAGGCTATACGTCAGAACGTATTGCACCAGGGCTTGTCGGTGCTGCCACAGTCGCTGCAACATGTGCAGAGTTGAATTCCACCGGGTAGGCACATCGCATTTTAGCCGGTGAAGTGGCAGGCCCAACGACTTCTGTAGAGATGTAAGTCGCTGAGCTGCGGGATGCGAATGGCGGAAGTGAGCACACAGCGACCGTGCCGTCTGCAGAAGGCCATCTAGTCTGGGATAGTGGGCTAAAAATTGCTGGACAACCAGGTTCAACACGTGAGCCATACAAGGCACGTGTGTGACATTGCCCCGGCGAAGGGCCGCACCCAGGTTTGCAGCATTGTCGCACACGGCCTTCCCTGGTTTCAGGTCCAGTGGAGACAACCATTCATGAAATTGGTTCTCCAGATCTGACCACAACTCCTCAGCTGTGTGACTCACATTTCCCAGACATTTCAAAGTAAAAAACGCCTGATGACGTTGAGCCCTACTGCCAGCATAGTAAGGAGGTGTGCAGGATCCCTTCTGCGCAGTTAGAAAGCTTGTGGCATGACCAGACAGGCTTTGGGTGCAGGTGGAAGACCGAGAGGAGGTTGAGGAGGCAGAAGCAGTGGAGGAACTTTGACATAAAGAGGGTTGACGCACAACTCGTGGGGACAGCAAGACTTGGACAGCAGCCCCTTGTCCTGCTGTCACCATAGTTACCCAGTGCCCAGTCAGCGACATGTAACGCCCCTGTCCATGCCTACTCGTCCAAGTGTCTGTGGTGAAATGCACCCTGTCACACACAGAGTTTCTCAAAGAAGCGGTGATGTTGTGTGCGACATGCTGGTGGAGCGCAGGCACACCTTTCTTTGAGAAGTAGTGCCGACTGGGCATCTGGTACTGGGGCACTACGATGGAAATAAGGTGTCGAAAATCCTCTGTGTCCACCAGGCGGAAAGGCAGCATTTCTGTAGCCAAGAGCTTGCAGATGGTGAAATTCAACCTCTTAGCTTTCTCATGGCTAGGAGGAAATGGTCTTTTACTTGTCCACATCTGAGGGACCGAGGGCTGGCTATTGTGCTTAGACGGGGTTGATAAGGGTGTCCCCGGCAAACTGCCGGTCTGTGAGGAAGATGCAGGCGGACATGTTAGGTTGCCTTGATCCAAAGGTGGTGCTATCGATGTCGGACAGCGCTCAACACCAGCTGGTGTTACCACCTCCAAAGAAAATGATGACCTGCCAATCACGCTGGCTGTTGCGGGTAAAGAGGTGGCAGGTCTGCGCCCCAAAACAGGTGTGACTGCTGTCCCCCCAGTCACAGAGGATGAAGAGGCCGCGGATGCACAAGATATGGCAGACGGTCGTTGGCCCGGCCGGCTAGGCCGCATTGTAGCACACTGAGCTTCCCACTGCAACTTATGCTTCATGTCCATGTGCCGGTTCATGCATGAAGTACTCAAACTATGTATTTTTTGGCCTCTACTTAGCTTTTGCTGACAAATGTTACAGATAACACGAGTTGGGTCATATTTATCGATCTGAAAAAATGCCCAGGCTATGCAAGGCTTAGCACCCATGCGACCTGAAGAGCCACCACGACTTGTGGTGAGAGGCAGAGTTGTGTTTGAGGATGCAGTTGTTGACGTGCTTCCAGTACTACATCTCTGTCCAGGAAGGCGCAACCTGACCTCGTCGTCACTACCATCTTCCTCCACCTCCTCTGCTGACCTCATCTCTTGGCTGACTGTGGGTTGACAGTAAGTGGGATCTCCAACCTCATCATCATCACCCTGTGCGTTATCACACCCGTCGTCCTCAGAGCCAACCTGTTCCTGCCCTGACAAAAAACTAAAGTTGTCGCTCCAATCAGGTATTTGAGTCTCATCATCGTCTTCCTCATTGTCTCCACCAACAGGAGTTACAGTTTGGGAATGAGGGTCTACATTATGGTCAGAACCTTCTGCGTCTGGTCCTGGATCCGACTCATAAAGATTCTGGGCATCAGTGCAGATCATTTCCTCGTCTGGATTCACAGAAGCGCTGGAGTCGACCTCTGATTCCCAGGCTATAGTATGAGTAAACAGCTCTGCAGACTCAACCATCTGTTCTACCTCATACTCAGACGGGCAGCTGGAGATTTGGGAGCTGTGAGGAAGCAAGTGCGATTGGGGTGACACCTTTGAGGACTGGAGTATTTGTGATGTTGAAGTTGATGTGGAGGAGAGCCCACTTAAAGGAGCACTTGATATCCGTTGAAGCACCTGCTGTTTTTGTGCCTCATCTGGAATTTGTAGCGATTGGCGTGGCCGTAAGAAAGGGATCTTATCACACTGTCCGCTAAAAGAAGTAGACATTTTAGTTTGGTTGGAAGATGGTCTTTCTTCTGCAGATGTTACTGTTGCTTTAACACCTACCCCACGGACACAACCTTTTTTCCCCTTCCCAACACGCCTATTCCCCTTTCCACCAGCAGCAGGCCTTTTTCCACTCATTTTGGTGGTTAACTAATTCACAACTCTGGAGTTGTTTGCACAAAAAAACAATGGATGGGAACCGAGCAGAGCTGAGTGGCCAAACTGTGGTATTAGGCCAAAACTATTGTCTGGGTAAGATGCAGAAAAAAATTATATTCAATTTGCAACCTGATGGAGGTCAGTATAGATGGACTAATAGAACAAGTCCCACACACAGCTAGAAGCCCAAATATTTTTTCAGAGGTAGATGCAGAAAAAAATTGTATTCAGTTTGCAACCTGATGGAGGTCAGTATAGATGGACTAATAGAACAAGTCCTACACACAGCTAGAAGCCCAAATATTTTTTCTGAGGTAGATGCAGAAAAAAAATATATGCAGTTTGCAACCTGATGGAGGTCAGTATAGATGGACTAATAGAGAAAGTCCCACACACTGCTAGAAGGCCAAATATTTTTTCAGAGCTAGATGCAGACAAAAAATTATTTTTAATTTGCAACCTGATGGAGGTCAGTATAGATGGACTAATAGAACAAGTCCCACACACTGCTAGAAGGCCAAATATTTTTTCAGAGCTAGATGCAGATATAAATTATTTTTAATTTGCAACCTGATGGAGGTCAGTATAGATGGACTAATAGAGAAAGTCCCACACACTGCTAGAAGGCCAAATATTTTTTCAGAGCTAGATGCAGAAAAAAATTATATTCAGTTTGCAACCTGATGGAGGTCAGTATAGATGGACTAATAGAACAAGTCCCACACACAGCTAGAAGCCCAAATATTTTTTCAGAGCTAGATGCAGAAAAAATTATATTCAGTTTGCAACCTGATGGAGGTCAGTATAGATGGACTAATAGAACAAGTCCCACACACAGCTAGAAGGCCAAATATTTTTTCAGAGGTAGATGCAGATAAAAATTATTTTTAATTTGCAGCCTGATGGAGGTCAGTATAGATGGACTAATAGAGAAAGTCCCACACACTGCTAGAAGGCCAAATATTTTTTCAGAGCTAGATGCAGACAAAAAATTATTTTTAATTTGCAACCTGATGGAGGTCAGTATAGATGGACTAATAGAGAAAGTCCCACACACTGCTAGAAGGCCAAATATTTTTTCAGAGCTAGATGCAGAAAAAAATTATATTCAGTTTGCAACCTGATGGAGGTCAGTATAGATGGACTAATAGAACAAGTCCCACACACAGCTAGAAGCCCAAATATTTTTTCAGAGGTAGATGCAGATAAAAATTATTTTTAATTTGCAACCTGATGGAGGTCAGTATAGATGGACTAATAGAGAAAGTCCCACACACTGCTAGAAGGCCAAATATTTTTTCAGAGCTAGATGCAGACAAAAAATTATTTTGAATTTGCAGCGTGATGGAGGTCAGTATAGATGGACTAATAGAGAAAGTCCCACACACTGCTAGAAGGCCAAATATTTTTTCAGAGCTAGATGCAGAAAAAAATGATATTCAGTTTGCAACCTGATGGAGGTCAGTATACATGGACTAATAGAACAAGTCCCACACACTGCTAGAAGCCCAAATATTTTTTCAGAGCTAGATGTAGAAAAAAATTATATTCAATTTGCAACCTGATGGAGGTTACTATAAATGGACTAATAAAATGATGCTATGCCCAAAAGATTTTACTTCACTAGGTGCAGTAAAAAAATTGGTATTCTATACACAGGTGGTATATCTTGCAACACAGATAGGCTACTCCACTGACTAACACACTCTGCAATAGGCCAAAAAGGATTAGCTTTGCTAGATTCAGCCAAATGCTGTGAAAAAAACTTGCACAGCACTGGCACAGACCTGCCTGGCAAAAACTGATAGGAAATGATGTAACCTAGTCCTGAAAAGGACTGCAATTACAATTAGTCTTTACTCCCACAATCTATCTATTTAAGAGCACAGACCTGCCTGATAAAAGTCGTAGGAAATGCTGTAACCTAGTCCTTAAAAGGACTGCAATCACAACTATTCAATACTCCAAAGCTATCTGTAGATTTGTGCGAAAATTGGCTTGAAATTAACAAGGTATAGCGCACACAGCAACAGCGGTGCCGTCTAACACGCAGCTGCAGCAGTGAGAAAATGGTGGCGACGGGGAAAATGGCTTGGTCTTATAGGGCAAGGACAT
The DNA here is from genome assembly GCF_046119375.1 of Phyllobates terribilis. Classification (NCBI taxonomy): domain Eukaryota; kingdom Metazoa; phylum Chordata; class Amphibia; order Anura; family Dendrobatidae; genus Phyllobates; species Phyllobates terribilis. The sequence goes on from NW_027362763.1 coordinate 168,568,966, forward strand.
GTGACATACACTGCCAATGACACATGCCCTTGCTTGTGTGAAAAAAAGCACTTCGCTCCGTGTGTGCGCTGCTGATAGGCTGACAGATTGCACCTCCCCACTGTAAATGCGGGAAAGAGAAAAAAAAATGGAGATCTTCATTATTCCTGCAGAGATCCATCCCCTGCCCCTCCCCCCACCCGGCTGTACACTCAAACTGCGTATTAACATTAATTTTCATCATTACTGAGAAAAAATCCAGTTGTGATTTTGGTGCACGAACAGTTATCGAACATAACCTCGAACAGCCGAATTTTTCTCAAATCGTTCATGTTCGCCGAACGGCTCGAACACCGCCCAAAACAGCTCGAATTTGAGATTGGCGAATAGTTCGAGTCGAACAACGCTCATCTCTACATAAGACATATACACACTGTATCACGTCTTATGCACCACACACACACACACACACACTGTATACGCCATATGCACAACACACACACACACTGTATATGCCGTACGTACCACACACACACACTGTATACGCCGTACGCACCACACACACACACTGTATATGCCGCACATACCACACACACACACATTGTATACTCCGTATGCACCACACACACACTGTATACGCTGTACGCACCACACACACACATACACACTGTATACGTCATACACACCACACACACACACTGTATGCGCCGCACATACCACACAAACACTGTATACGCCGTACACACCACACACACACTGAATACTCCGTATGCACCACAGACACAGATGCACATACTGTATACGCCGTACACACCACACACACATATACACACTGTATACGTCATACACACCACACACACACACTGTATATGCTGTACGCACCACACACGCAAACACACACACACTGTATAGGCCGCATGCACCAAAGACACACACATTATATATGCTGTACGCACCACACACACACTGTATACGCCGTACGCACACACACACTGTATACGCCGTACGCACCACACACACATACACACTGTATACATTGTATGCACCACACATACACTGTATATCCCGTACGCAGCACACAGACACACACACTGTATATGCCGTACGCACCACACACACACACTGTATACACCGTACGCACCACATGCACACACAATGTATACGCCGTACGTACCACACACACTGTAAACACTGTACGCACCACATACACACACACTCTGTAAACGCCGTACGCATCACACACACGCTGTATACGCCGTACGCACCACAAATACACTGTATACGTCATACGCACCACCACACATACACTGTATACGCCGTACGTACCACACACACACTGTATGCACCGTATGCACCACACACACACTGTATACGCCGTACGCACTACACGCACACTGCATACGCTGTATGCACCACACACACACTGTATACGCCATAAACACCACACACACACACTGTATACACCGTACGCACGACACACACACACACAAACACACACTGTATACGCCGTACGCACCATCCACACACATACTATATACGCCGTACACACCACATACACACACTGTATACGCCGTACGCACCACACACACACGCTGTATACACCGTATGCACCACACACACACTGTATACGCCGTACATACCATACACACACACTGTATACACCGTATGCGCGACACACACACAAACACACACTGTATACGCCGTACGTACCATACACACACATACTGTATATGCCGTACGCACCATACACACACACACACTGTTTACGCCGTATGGACCACACATACACACACATACTTTATACGCAGTACACACCACCACACACACACTCTGTATACGCCATATGCACCACACACACACACTGTATATGGTCTATGCATCACACACACACTCTGTATACACCGTACGCACCACACACACACACACACACTGTGTACACAGTATGCACCACACACTGTATACACCGTATGCACCACACACATACACACTGCATACGCTGTATGCACCACACACACACTGTATACGCCGTACACACCACACACACACTGTATACACCATACGCACCACACACATACTCTATACGCCGTACACACCACACACACGCACTGTATACGCCGTGCGCACCAAACACACACACACTGTATACACCGTACGCACCAAACACACACACACTGTATACACCGTACACACCACACACACACAGTGCATACGCTGTATGCACCACACACACACTCTATAAGCCGTACACACCACACACACACACACACTGTATACGCCGTATGCACCAAACACACACACACTGTATACGCCGTATGCACCAAACACACACACACTGTATACGCCGTACGCACGACCCACACACACAAACACACACTGTATACGCCGTACACACCACATACACACACACACTGTTTACGCCGTATGGACCACACATACACACACATACTTTATACGCCGTACACACCACCACACACACACTCTGTATACGCCATATGCACCACACGCACACACTCTATATGCTCTATGCATCACACACACACTCTGTATACACTGTACGCACCACACACACACACACACTGTATACGCCGTACGCACCAAACACACACTGTATACGCCGTACGCACCACACACACTCTGTATTAGCCGTACGAACCACATACACACTGTATACGCCATACGCACCACCACACACACACACACACTGTATACGCCGTATGCACCAAACACACACACACTGTATACACCGTACGCACCACACACACACACTGCATACGCTGTATGCACCACACACACACTGTATACGCCGTACACACCACATACACACTGTATACACCGTACGCACGACCTATACACACAAACACACACTGTATACACCGTACGCACCATACACACACACTGTATACGTCATACGCACCACATACACACACATACTTTATATGCCGTACACACCACCACACACACGCACTCTGTATACGCCATATGCACCACACACACACACTGTATATGCTCTATGCATCACACACACACTCTGTATACACCGTACGCACCACACACACACACACACACACACACACTGTATACGCCGTACGCACCAAACACACACTGTATACGCCGTACGCACCACACACACACTGTATACGCCGTACGCACCACACACACAGTGTATACGCCATACACACCACACACACTGTATACTCCGTACACACACTGTATATGCCGTACACACACACTGTATATGCCATATTCACTACACACACACACTGTATATGCTATAAGACACATGACCGTGTACTGCCAACACGGGTTCCATGGTTCAACATGCCCCCATCTTCCAGCACTCACCTTTCCCCCACCAAATAAAAACACTGCACCTGTATTTCTTTGGATAAGTTTGGCCACAGCGGCCATTTTATTAACAAACAACATTAACATATTAACAGTGTTATAAAATAAATAAGAAGGGAGGGTTCTTGGAGTTAAAATTAGATCTGGCATAAATTAAACCGAACTCGAACCACCATATTACCCTCAGCCGTCCATCACCAGCTCAAGGGCACCAAAAGCTCCCAGGGTAAAACCCCGTCCAGAGCCCAAAACCAAATGCCAGATCACCCCGGTTAATCAAGGCACTGCCTGTGATTATCCAATATTCTTTCCACCGGCACTTCTGTGCCAACTCCAAGAACCCCACCCCCCGCCAAGCCACTGCGTCAAACCCTCAATAAACTTTACATGTCCTTTTTTAATATAACCCATTGATAATACACAATATCAATAACTCCTTTATCTCCTCCTCAGTAAAACCACCCTTTCACCATTAACTTCACAGAATACCAACAGAAAGAAGGGGTGGGTGGGTGGGAACTTTCCCCGCTGACTTCCTTCCTGGACTGACCGTTTTCCCTCACTTTTCCTTATTATATCTCCCCCCCCCCTTTCCCAATGCCCGCCCCTCCAGGCTTATAACCAATCCCGATATTGGGATTAAAATTACACCCTCGTGGCCCATCCCGGTCATGTGGGGCTTCCTTCTAGTTACACTTGCTTCCAGCCCCCTTCTTGACCGTGTACTGCCAACACGGGTTCCATGGTTCAACATGCCCCCATCTTCCAGCACTCACCTTTCCCCCACCAAATAAAAACACTGCACCTGTATTTCTTTGGATAAATTTGGCCACAGCGGCCATTTTATTAACAAACAACATTAACATATTAACAGTGTTATAAAATAAATAAGAAGGGAGGGTTCTTGGAGTTAAAATTAGATCTGGCATAAATTAAACCGAACTCGAACCACCATATTACCCTCAGCCGTCCATCACCAGCTCAAGGGCACCAAAAGCTCCCAGGGTAAAACCCCGTCCAGAGCCCAAAACCAAATGCCAGATCACCCCGGTTAATCAAGGCACTGCCTGTGATTATCCAATATTCTTTCCACCGGCACTTCTGTGCCAACTCCAAGAACCCCACCCCCCGCCACCAACGAACAGCCCTGACCACCTCAGGCTCGTGAGCGCCCCAACACAACAAAAGCCCTTTTGATCCCCTCCTGTATGACCAATGCCCATAAATCAATGCCAATATCATTCAAATGTACGCCGTCCTTTTTCCAAAAATCTCTAACTCCCACTTCCAGATCAAGATGCCGCACGCTTACTCCCCCGTTCCTGGTAACAAAAGCTGATATAGCTCTGTTCAACTTTATAAGTGCCCTATTAATTCCCTTCAATGATCTGGCCTCCCTCCATTTTCCTCTGGGCACAATGTCAGACTACACTGTCAACACCTCAGGAAAAGATGTCCATAACCTTAACAGACCGATTTGAATGTCCCTCATCAATTCCCTAACCGGCCGAGCCGTCCAAATCATTTCCCCCCATATGCACCACCAAAATATCCGGAGCCCGATCCAAACGAGCTGCTTTATGGAATTCTGGCACCACCCTTCTCCAAACCATCCCTCGAAAAACCCAACCACCGAACCACCGCTTGCTCCCTGCTAAAACCCATTTGCCTACCGTCCGGCCTCACGTCCGCCCTCAGCGCCCCCCAATTGACGAAAGAGTGTCCTAGCATCCAAACTAACAACGGGACGCCACCAGCAACAAGACAACCAAAAGGTATTCGAATCTCAATAGGCAAATTACCTAAGACCGCATACCTAATGCCTTACATAAGACAGGTAACGATCAGAACTCCACCTCCCAATACGTTTTATCACATCCTTGCCTAACCCCAAGCCATCCGCTTCTGATGCCGCACCAATTCTGAATGAATGTGACCCGTATACCTCAGGGCTAAAGCCCAGCTCAGCAATCCCCTTTTTAAACACCGCTATGAATTGAAAACGTGACAAAAAGTCTCCATTTTCATGACACAATAATGGGCCCTTCCGCCCTGGCCAAACCTGCCAATAAGGCAATAAACATCTCTTAGGACAAAGAAAAGATCCCATAACCTCACCCAATATTACTCGTTTACCTTTGCCCAATTGATCCGTCTTCCCCCACCTAATCCAAAATTCAATACCCCCATCTCGACCACTCATATCTTCAGCAAACAAACCCCCAACCTTATTCCTGCTTGGTGCCACCAATTCACCTACTCTTAGCGTGCCAAAAAACGCCAATGAAAAAGCCAACCTAAACAGTGTGGCTTCAAAAACTGAACAACAAATCTTATCCAATACAAAACCCAAACGTTCCAAAATACTAAAGGTAACCGGCCTCCTTTTATCCAACTCTTTACCTCTTCTCCTAAAGCCCTTGAGAGCTTGCTTCACTAAAAAGGACTTCGTAACATCCTTTATCCCCTGCAATTTAAAACCAAACGCTAAACCTGCAACAAACTTGCCAACTTTTGAAACCGACCATCCGCTCTCCACTGCCCTTCCCACGAGAAACAACATCGCCATCTCTCTATCTCCATCACTCTCCATCACACCCCACTGCATAATCCAACTTTGCCATACTCGCCACGATGCCTCGTATAATGCCCAGGTCTGTCTTGTGATGGACTCCCGTTATTAACCGTCCCGCTCTTCCATAACCAGCTGCCACAAGCTCGAAGGGCATTCCTGTCCCACGTCCTCTGCCTCTGGAGCTAGCGTCCGAAAACGATCCCACTGAAAACGAGACAAGGCATCTGCTATGGAATTTTGTACACGTGGAACATGTACCACTGAAATCCAAGCGTTCAGCTTAAGACAACAAAGTACTAGTTCCCTCAGTAGCCTAATCACAGGCGGAGACGAGGCCGACAAACTGTGGATGACAGACACAACTCCCATGTTATCTCAGTGAAACCGAATTCTCCTGTTGGCGAAACACTCTCCCAAATGGTAACCGCAACAACAATAGGAAACAATTCCAAAAATGCCAAGTTCCTTGTAAGACCCCACTCTTTCCACACCTTCGGCCACTCGCCAACGCTCCACCGCCCTTTCCAGTAGGCCCCCGTAACCGACACCTCCTGCCGCATCCGTAAATATCTCACAATCAAAACTGCTCAAGAATCCCTGCGGGATTACTGACCTGCAGTTATAACTTTCCAAAAACAATTTCCAAACTTTTAGATCCTCCTTGTGGTCCTTATTAAGGCGAATGAAATGATGCGGCGCGCGCACTCCTGCTGTCGCTCCTGACAACCTGCGACAAAATATTCTGCCCATTGGCATAATCCAGCAGGCAAAAATTCAAATGCCCTAACAGCGACAGTAGCTCCCTCAATTTATCATCCGGTAACCGGCACTCCATTCTTTCGGTATCAATTACAATGCCCAAAAAACTTAAAATGGTGCCAGGTCCTTCCGTTTGTTCTTCTGCTAACGGCATGCCAAAATGCTCTGCTACCCACACCATAGTACCTAACAAATTCCTACACAACAATGATTGCGGGGGGCCTATGAACAAGAAGTCATCCAAATAATGAATGACCGACTTAACAGAAGCCAGGTCCTTCACTACCCATTCCAAAAAGGAGCTAAACGTTTCAAACAAAGAACACGAAATCGCACAACCCATTGGCAAACACCTATCCACATAGTACTCCCCTTCCCAAAAACAAACTAACAACGGGATGCTATCCGGGTGAACTGGCAACAACCTAAAGGCTGACTCGATATCAGTCTTAGCTAGCAACGAGCCTGGCCCGTATCTCCGTACCCAATGCACTGCCGTATCGAATGATGTATATTCAACCGAACACAACTCCTGCGCAATACCATCATTAACCGAAAGCCCCTTCAGGTACGACAAATGCTGAATTAAACTAAACTTATTCAGCTCTTTCTTGGGCACAACCCCCAAAGGCGAGATAATCACCTTTCTACTAGGCAATTCCTGAAACAGTCCAGCCATCCTGCCCAATTCCACCTCCTTAGCCAACTTCACACTAACCACTTCCGGATGAAGGGAAGCCGACGTCAAATTTTTAACTAAAAAGGGGGGCCTCATGATCAGGAGGAGGGATTCTAAACCCTTCCAAAAAACCATCTGCAATGACCTTAGCCTTCAATTGATCCGGATACCTACTTAGAAAGGGGGGGCCATCGCGTGAACCCTCACCGGAGTCACCCCTTTAACCGGTACCCACTGTCGGCTTTCCCTTACCCTTCTTAAAGCATTTTGATGCTCCGTGCAAACTTCCGTTACAATGGGAGCACACATGTTTAAATTTACAGGAGGTCCCGAACTTGCATTGGCCGTCATTAAATTGCCAGCAAGTTCCCGCTTCCTTTTTTTTTTTTTTGTGTTGTGTGCCCCTTGACTACTTCCCCTGTGTCCTGCTGACTGATTCCCGCTACTGTTGCTCCCGTGAAAGGACTGCCCATACCTCAGTGGGGCCATAACCTTCAACCACAACCCAATGTCCTTTTGATCCCATCTGATCTCTGGGTGGACAGCTTTCCTCTGCCTAAATTGCTCGTCATATCGTAACCACGCCTGACCCCCATAAGTACGATGAGCCTCCCCAATAGAATCAAGATAGCAAAATAAACCTGAGCAATTATCCGGAGCTTTTTCCCCAATAACGCTAGCCAATATGGCAAAAGCCTGTAACCAATTAACAAACGTCTGAGGAATCAACCTCCACCTACGCTTCTCTTCTTCCTCTTTTTTACTATCGTCCTTTTTACCCTTATCCAGATTAAACTTTTCCAGCGGAAGAAGGGAAAAAAAATTCCAACATAGTCATCCCGCCAAACTTTTTCCTTTCTTCTTCTATTTTTTTTTTTTTTTTTTTTTTAAGTGTGCCCCCAACGGCCCCTCAAAGCACACATATATCTCCCCTTTTGCCCTATCATCCAGCTTTACGGTATCCGCTTTGTCCTTCTCTGCCTGTACGCAAACCGATGCCCCAGAAGGTGTGCCGGCTGCATTCACCGCCGACCTGGCCGACTCGCTCCCCACCTGCGACAACACCGGTTGACTAGGTACCCACGCCGCCGCAGGTAACAAACCCCCTTGATTAACTCCACCACCGTCTATTCTAGCCAAAATTTGCGACATGCTAAGCAAAATGTCCCTAAGACCCACTACATCTGACCCACGACCTCCCCTAGTATTTTCCCCGCTGGGCCCAGCCAACTGCCTATCACCTCCCCCATCTACTAATGACCCAGCGGGCGACAAACAATACATGGACGCATACTCACCAAGCTGCGCAGGTGCTGTGTCCCTGCCAGCCGAACGTCCCGAGTCCTGATGAATCCTGGATTCGCTTTGATCCTTGCCATACTCTGATTCGCCAGACTCCTGCTGCTGCTCAAGGCCCGCGCCCCTGGCCTCCTCGTCTCCTGAGGGGACCTGAGCACGTGCCGATGTCCCCGTCAATCGTCTCCCGCCGGTCCCGGCTCCGGTCCTCCCCGCCATCCGCGGCACTCCTCGAATTCCAGACCCGGACTCCCTAGCCCGATCCGTGGTGGTCCATGGGTGACTGCCAGGTAGCCCTGTGCTGCTGCCCGCCGCTCCACTGGCATGAATTTGCTGACTCGAGCCAGGCAGCAGGACCCCGAATTGCTGCTGCCTGCCCGTGCACCTGGGCTGCTGTCTCCTTCTGCTGATGTCCCTGGCAGGCACCCCGACTGGTACATCGCCAGGTGTGCCTGCCGTGCTGGTGGCCCTCTGGTCCGCTCATCCGCTCTGGGGCTCCGATTCCTGGTGGGCAAGCGGTGCCGTGCATCAACGCCGGCTCCTTCAGCGGGGGGCGTGTTCAGGCGCCCTCCGCTCGCTTCCTGAGCACCCCTGTCACATGACTCCGGTTCCGGAAGTGACGTTTGACGCACTTCCGGTAAAACCCCGCCCACCGGAAGGTGACGCGGCTGCAGCACGAGCCCTGCTTCCGGCGCAGCCCGGGCTCTAGTATTGCGGCGCGCCGCCGTAGCAGGCCGCACTACAGCCGAGCGGGGCGCCTTGGTCGCGGACCGCGACCCGATGCTGGAGGAGCCCGCAGGCCGGCTGGGCGGATTCCTGCCGCGGCGGGAGCGCCAGCGGGGGTTTCCGCTGGCCCGCTCACCGGACGCAGGGTCCCCTGAGGGGCTCCGCAGCCTGCGCCTGCTGCCCGTGCTAACCATCTCCGGGGAGAGCCTCTCGGGGGGCCGCGTCCTCCTGCCGCTTCTTCCAGATCCCGACGGGGGGGTTCTTCTGCCCGGCATTCCCCAGCAATCCCGACAGCTGGGACTCGAGCCACCCTCCACGCCTGGATCTAGCAGCCTCCCTCAGCTTGGTGATCAGGGAATCAACGGTCTCCATAGTCCTGGTAAGTGTACCAAACAATGGGAAAGTGGCAGTTTTTTTTTTTTTTTTAAGTTCAGCAACTTTCCCCGCTGACTTCCTTCCTGGACTGACCGTTTTCCCGCACTTTTCCTTATTATATCTCCCCCCCCCCTTTCCCAATGCCCGCCCCTCCAGGCTTATAACCAATCCCGATATTGGGATTAAAATTACACCCTCGTGGCCCATCCCGGTCATGTGGGGCTTCCTTCTAGTTACACTTGCTTCCAGCCCCCTTCTCACACACTGTATCACGTCATATGCACCACACACACACTGTATACGCCGTATGCACCACATACACAAACTGTATACGCCGTACGTACCACACACACACACTATATATGCCGTACGCACCACACACACACTGTATACGCCTTACGCACGGCACACACACTGTATACGCCATAAGACACACACACTGTATACGCCATATCCACCACACACACACTGTATACACCGTAAACACCACACACACTGTATTTGCCGTACGCATCACACACACACTGTATACACCGTACACACCACACACACACACTGTATACGCCATACGCACCACACACACACAAACACTGTATACGCCATCACCACACACACACACTGTATACGCCGTACGCACCACACACCCACACTGTATACGCTGTACACACACACTGTATACGCTGTATGCATCACCCACACACCGTATACGCCGTACGCACCACACACACACAAACACACTATATACGTCTTACGAACCACACAGACACACAAACTGTATACGCAGTACACACCACACACACTCACTATATACGCCATACGCACAGCACACACACACACTGTATACAACGTACACACACACACTGTATACACAGTACGCACCACACACACTGTATATGCCGTACGCACCACCACACACACAGTATACGCCATACGCACCACCACACACACACACTGTATACGCCGTACGCACCACACAAACACACTGTATACGCCGTACGCATCACCCACACTATATACGCCGTACGCACCACACACACACACACTGTATACACTGTACGCACCACAAACACACACGGTATACCCAGTGCGCACCACACACACACACACACACACTATATATGCCATACGCACCACACACACACACAAACACACTGTGTATGCCGTACAGACACACACTATATACTCAGTAGGCACCACACACACACACACACACTGCATATGCAGTACGCACCACCACACACACACTGTATACGCCGCACGCACCACACACTGTATACGCCGTACTCACCGCACACACACACACTGAATGCACCGTTCGCACCACACACACACTATATACGTCGTATGCACCACACACACACACACACACTGTACACGCCGTACGGACCACACACACACACTGTATACGCTGTACGCACCAAACACACACTGTATTAGCCGTACGAACCACATACACACTGTATACGCCATACGCACCACCACACACACACACACACACACACACTGTATACGCCGAACGCACCAAACACACACACACTGTATACACCGTATGCACCACACACACACACTGCATACGCTGTATGCACCACACACACACTGTATACGCCGTACACACCACATACACACTGTATACACCGTACGCACGACCTATACACACAAACACACACTGTATACGCCGTACGCACCATACACACACATACTGTATACCTCATACGCACCACATACACACACATACTTTATATGCCGTACACACCACCACACACACACACACACACACACTCTGTATACGCCATATGCACAACACACACACACTGTATATGCTCTATGCATCACACACACACTCTGTATACACCGTACGCACCACACACACACACACACACACACACACACACTGTATACGCCGTATGCACTAAACACACACTGTATACGCCGTACGCACCACACACACACTGTATACGCCGTACGCACAACACACACACTGTATACGCCGTACGCACCACACACACAGTGTATACGCCATACACACCACACACACTGTATATTCCGTACACACACACTGTATATGCCATATTCACTACACACACACACTGTATATGCCATAAGACACACACACACTGTATCACGTCATATGCACCACACACACACTGTATACGCCGTATGCACCACATACACAAACTGTATACGCCGTACGTACCACACACACACACTATATATGCCGTACGCACCACACACACACTGTATACGCCTTACGCACGGCACACACACTGTATACGCCATAAGACACACACACACTGTATACGCCGTATGCACCACACACACACTGTATACACCGTAAACACCACACACACTGTATTTGCCGTACACAACACACACACACTGTATACACCGTACACACCACACACACACACTGTATACGCCATACGCACCACACACACACAAACACTGTATACGCCATCACCACACACACACACTGTATACGCCGTACGCACCACACACACACACTGTATACGCTGTACACACACACTGTATACGCTGTACGCATCACCCACACACCGTATACGCCGTACGCACCACACACACACAAACACACTATATACGTCTTACGAACCACACAGACACACAAACTGTATACGCAGTACACACCACACACACTCACTATATACGCCATACGCACAGCACACACACACACACTGTATACACCGTACACACACACACTGTATACACAGTACGCACCACACACACTGTATATGCCGTACGCACCACCACACACACAGTATACGCCATACGCACCACCACACAAACACACTGTATACGCCGTATGCACCACACAAACACACTGTATACGCCGTACGCACCACACACACACACACTGTACACACTGTACGCACCACAAACACACACGGTATACCCAGTGCGCACCACACACACACACTATATATGCCATACGCACCACACACACACACAAACACACTGTGTATGCCGTACAGACACACACTGTATACTCAGTAGGCACCACACACACACTGCATATGCAGTACGCACCACCACACACACACTGTATACGCCACACGCACCACACACTGTATACGCCGTACTCACCGCACACACACACACTGAATGCACAGTTCGCACCACACACACACTATATACGTCGTACGCACCACACACACACACACACTGTACACGCCGTACGGACCACACACACACACTGTATACGCTGTACGCACCAAACACACACTGTATTAGCCGTACGAACCACATACACACTGTATACGCCATACGCACCACCACACACACACACACACACTGTATACGCCGTACGCACCAAACACACACACACTGTATACACCGTACGCACCACACACACACACTGCATACGCTGTATGCACCACACACACACTGTATACGCCGTACACACCACATACACACTGTATACACCGTACGCACGACCTATACACACATACACACTGTATACGCCGTACGCACCATACACACACATACTGTATACCTCATACGCACCACATACACACACATACTTTATATGCCGTACACACCACCACACACACACACTCTGTATACGCCATATGCACCACACACACACACTGTATATGCTCTATGCATCACACACACACTCTGTATACACCGTACGCACCACACACACACACACACACTGTATACACCGTACACACACACACTGTATACACAGTACGCACCACACACACTGTATATGCCATACGCACCACCACACACACAGTATACGCCATACGCACCACACAAACACACTGTCTACGCCGTACGCATCACACACACTATATACGCCGTACGCACCACACACACACACACACTGTATACACTGTACGCACCACAAACACACACGGTATACCCAGTGCGCACCACACACACACAAACACACTATATACGTCTTACGAACCACACAGACACACAAACTGTATATGCAGTACACACCACACACACTCACTATATACGCCATACGCACAGCACACACACACACACACTGTATACACCGTACACACACACACTGTATACACAGTACGCACCACACACACTGTATATGCCGTACGCACCACCACACACACAGTATACGCCATACGCACCACCACACACACACACTGTATACGCCGTACGCACCACACAAACACACTGTATACGCCGTACGCATCACACACACTATATACGCCGTACGCACCACACACACACACACTGTATACACTGTACGCACCACAAACACACACGGTATACCCAGTGCGCACCACACACACACACACTATATATGCCATACGCACCACACACACACACAAACACACTGTGTATGCCGTACAGACACACACTGTATACTCAGTAGGCACCACACACACACACACACACTGCATATGCAGTACGCACCACCACACACACACTGTATACGCCGCATGCACCACACAATGTATACGCCGTACTCACCGCACACACACACACTGAATGCACCGTTCGCACCACACACACACTATATACGTCGTACGCACCACACACACACACACACACTGTACACGCCGTACGGACCACACACACACACTGTATACGCTGAACGCACCAAACACACGCTGTATTAGCCGTACGAACCACATACACACTGTATACGCCATACGCACCACCACACACACACATACACTGTATACACCGTATGCACCACACACACACACTGTATATGCCGTTCTCATCACACACACACTGTATATGCCGTACGCACCACACACACTCACTGTATATGCTGTACGCACCATACACACACAATGTATACGCCATACACACCACACACACACTGTATACGCTGTACACACCACACACACACACACTGTATACGCCATACGCACGACACACACACACACTGTATACGCCGTACGCACCACACACATACACATACTTTATACACCATACGCATCACCACACACACACACTTTGTATACGCCATATGCACCACACACACACACTCTGTATACGCCGTACGCACCACACACACACAGACACTGTATACGCAGTATGCACCACACACCCCCACACACACACTGTATATGCCGTACGCACCACACACACACACACACTGTATACGCCGTACGTACGTTTTGTGGATACAATGTAAATTAAAGCACCTTTGTCATAAATTTTTCCATGTTAATAAAATGTTACCTTTACCTTTATGCTTTCATTTTAACACCGGGGGAGGGGTGAGTGCACATTGGAAAGAGGACACACAGAGGGGAGACAGCTCAAACGAGAGAACATATGAGGTAAGAAGGCAGCACAGGTATGGAGAGAGAGAGCAGACAAGGGGGAGAGCACATGAGGTACACAGGTCAAAGAACAGATTACATGAGAGGAGAAGACAGCAGATGGGGGAGAGAGAAAGCGCACAGGGGTTAGAGAGACCGAGCACAGGGAGGAGACAGCTCAAATGGGACAGCACATGAGGGGAGAACACAGCACAGGAAGGAGAGAGACAGGAGACAAGGGGGATAGCACATGGGGTAGACAGGTCAAAGAAGAGAGCACAGACGGGAGAAGTCAGCACATGGGGGAAAGAGAGAGTGGAAAGGTGGGTGAGCACATGGGGGGGAGAGATTCTCAATGCTGCAAAGCCTGCCCCCATCGTGACATTACCGCCCTCTCGATGCGATATCATCTGGCCTCCATCTAGTTAAGGACATAATTGGCTCTGTCCTTAAGGGGTTAAGGATAGCAAAGTCAATGTTTTGGAGTGGCCTTCATAAAGCCCTGATCTCAATCCTATTGAAAATTTATGGCCAGAAAAAGGCAACCTACAAACCTGGATCAGTTAGGCTATGTGTTGTGATGAGCGAGCATGCTCGCTACTGCTCAGTGCTCGCTCGAGCTTCTCACTGCTTCAGATGCTCGGCGCTCGCCGAGTATTTCTGGGTTCCTCGGGCAGGAACTCGGGTCCCCTCCCTGCATGTTTGGCGCTTTTTAGAGAACCAATGAACATGCAGGGATTGCCTGCCATGCACTGTAATGCCGTAGCCATGTTGGTTGTGGCATTACAGTGATTGGCTGGCCGCACAGCATCATCAGGTCTATATCTGACCTGGCGCAGCCATGCTCGTCACAGTCACTCCGGAATCAGACAGTGTAGGGAGAGCTGCTGCTGTGTGAGGGAGAGATTTGATCGTGTATTAGGTAGTGTAGGGAGAAAAAACATACATTACACATATCCATCTTAACAAACAGTCCTTCTGAGGACAAATCCATCTGCAGAGATATCAGGCAGGCAGGGTATATAGGCAGGCAGTGTATATAGCAGACTGCAGTGCATATAGCACAAGAGGCTCCATTCCAATTCTGCCTTCTGCTGCTGTTAGATATTTCTATACAAAGGCCCAGGTCTCAGGAGCCAGGAATACTTTTCTTTGGATCTTAATCCTCATTATTTGCTTAAAAAGCAATCCAGAGAACACCGTTTTTCTGCGCCATTTGCTTGTTGGCACTGCAGAATACAGCCAGGTTCTTTCCATATTACAGCGCTAGAAATCCAGCTATTTAAAATGGTGTTTTCTCCGTCAAACGGATCACATATATAAAAATTTCCTTTAGTGTGTCAGTGAAGCAATTCACAGCAGTTCGCTGTTCAAACTACTTACCTACAGGCCAGGTATTTAAAACTCTGTTTTCTCCGTCACACGGATCACATATAAGCTCACTCCAAACTCAGTTATTTGTCGTGAGCGTGGAAGATACTGTCCTCCATTTAAAATGGGCAAGGCTCGTGGCAAGGGACTGGGAACTGGACGTGATGGTAATGGTGCATGCAGAGGCCGAGGACAAGGCCGTGGGCAAGCTGAAATTGTTCCACAACAAACACCCCCATCTTCTCGCCTGACCTTCCTGACCCAATTTGTAGGGGACCGCAGCACACCACTATTGAACCCAGAGCAGTGTCAAAAGGTTGTTGGTAGGATAGCGGATAATGCTTCCAGTCACTTAGCCACCACCACCACCACCCAGTCTTCCACACGGTCAAGTCTCAGTAGCCGTGAGTCTGGACCGCATATTCCTCACCCTGATCCCCCTTCCTTCCACCATGCCGAGTAACCAGAGACAACTGATCCCACACTTGAACACTCTGAAGAGCTGTTCACTTTTCCATTTATAGATTCGGGCCTCTCGCCCAGTCCACTTGAAGCGGGGCAAGAGGAGATCGCGTGTAGCAATGCCCAAACATTTGAGCAGCCATGGTCACACAAAGGCGATGGTGGGAAAGTGTCACAAGAGGTGGACGATGATGAGACACAATTGCCAGAAAGTCAGGAGGAGGACCAGGGTGCGGAAGTGGAAGACGAGGTGGTGGATGATATAGTAACTGACCCAACCTAGCAGGAGTACATGAAGAGTGAGGACAGCAGCACACAGGGGGAGGGAGGCAGAGCACCCCAACAGGCAGGAAGAAGCAATGTGGTGGCTGCAGACAGAAGGCAGGCAACCATTCCCCGTAACACCAACACGAAGGAAGTTGCCAGTACAACTGTTAGGTCTTCCCGAGTCTGGTTGTTTTTTAAAGACACTGCCAATAACCCCAAAAAGGCCATTTGCACCACCTGCCAGGCTAGAATCAGCAGGGGTGGCAAAACGACCAGCCTGACCACCGCCAGCATGATCAGGCACAAGGCAGCAAAGCACCCGACTTTGTGGGCCGAACCCCAGGGTCCAGGAACAGTGTCTGCGGGTGGCACCATTGCTTCTTCTGCTGTTGTGCATGCAAGCCAATCCCATGTCCATGGTGCATGCGAAGATGCCTCCTGCCCTGCACCTTTCGTTGCAAACTCTCAAGTAGCAGCATCAGGAAGCACGTCCATGTCCTTGTCCCAGCTCAAAATGTTGCCTTTTAGGCTCGTGGAGACGGAAGCATTCCGCAACCTGATGGCGGTGGCCGTCCCTCGGTACTCGGTCCCCAGCCGCTTCTATTTCTCCCAGTGAGCCGTCCCCGCATTACACAAGCACGTGTCCCAAAACATTAGCAGTGCCCTCAAAAACGCAGTTACGGTAAAGTTCACCTAACCACGGACACGTGGACAAGTGCTTGTGGGCAGGGATGGTATATCTCGCTGACGGCACACTGGGTTAACATAGTGGAAGACGGGACCCAGTCGGACCTTGGGTCGGAACACGTCCTCCCGATGCCAAGGATTGCGGGCCCTAGGTCAATCAGGATTGCCACCACGGTCTACAGCTTCTGCACCTCATCCTCCTCAGCCTCCTCCTCATCTTCAGCCTCCATCTCCGAAATGACCACATCAGTCGCAAGCTGGAAGCACTGCAGCACTGCACCGGCCAAACGGCACAAAGCTGTGCTGAAGCTAATATGCTTAGGTGAAAAACCGCACAATGCTGAAGAGTTGTGGACAGCTCTGAAAGAGGAGGCAGATCTGTGGCTCACACCGCTGAACCTACAGCCAGGCATGGTCGTGTGTGAAAATGGCCGGAACTTGGTGGTGGCGCTGAGGCGAGGCGAGCTCACACAAGTACCATGCCTGGCCCATGTGCTTAACCTCATGATTCAGCGGTTTCTCGAATCCTACCCGGAGCTGCCGGATCAGCTTGTTAAAGTATGCCGCCTGTGTGCCCATTTTAGAAAGTCAGCTACAGCTTCCGCCACCCTTGCAGTGTTTCAGCAGCGTATGCAGCTTCCAGCTCACAGACTGGTGTGTGATGTCCCCACGCGTTGGAACTCTACACTGCAGATGTTGGGAAGGATTTGTGAGCAGAAGAGGGCAGTTGTTGAGTACCAGCATCCACAAGGCCGTCGGTATTCAGTTCAGACTCCACACATAAGACCTCAGGAGTGGACATGGATGTCAGACATATGTACCATCCTCCAAAACTTTGAGGACTCCACCAAGATGGTGAGCGGCGATGACACCATAATTAGCATCACCATCCCACTTCTCTGTCTTCTGAAATGCTCTCTGCTCACAATCAAAGAGGATGCATTGCAGGCGGAGCACGATGGAATGGAGCAAGGAACCATACAGGGTGATTACACACATCCAAGCCTCATCTCATCCCAACGTGGATTGGGTGACAATGAAGAAGAGGAGGAGCAGGAGGAAGGACAAGAGCAATTTTCATGCACTATAGATGGTACGACCTGCACAGCTGTCATACTGTCTGTTCAGCATGGATGGCCAGAGGACAGAGAGGAGGAGGAGGAGAGCATGGTCAGTCATCCTCTTGGTGAGGACACGGAAGTCTTGCCTGTTAGTAGTCTGGCACGCATGGCTGAGTTTATGTTACGCTGCCTTTCCCATGACCCTCGCGTTCTCAAAATTTTGGGTGACAGTCATTACTGATTGGTGACACTTCTAAACCCACGCTACAAGGAGAACTTTATATCTCTTATTCCTGTGGCGGACAGGTCTGCAAAAATGGGGCTGTAGCAGAAGGCCCTTGTTGCGGAACTATTAAAAAAATTCCCATCTAAAAACGCTGGTGGCAGAAGGCACACTTTGTTGGACAACCAAGGAGTACAGGAGAGAGATACAACTTCAATCCAGCAGAGGCAGGGGAGAGTTTTCTCAGACCCTCCCATCGCACAGGCCCTGAGGTGCGGGGTACTCTCACAAGGAGTGAAAAGTTTGGGAAGATGCCGAGGAAGAACCTTGCCAACCGTACCAATGTCCTCCGTGATTCCGCTGTGCCTTAGAATTATTGGGTATCCAAGCTGGATACGTGGAATGAACTGGCTCTCTATGCCTTGGAGTTCCTGGCCTGCCCTGCTGCCAGCGTTTTATCAGAGCTGGATTTTAGTGCCGCTAGTGTAATTATAACTGATAAGCGCATCCGCCTGTCAACTGAAAATGCTGACAGGCTGACTCTTATAAAAATGAACAAGGGCTGGATTGGGCCAGACTTCTCAACACCACCAAATGATAGCAGCGTAACATAACTCAAATCCAGTGTATTTTCTTGGGAGGTGTATTCCCATGCACCTTTTCACACCCACACATGGGTATAGGCTTCCTGATTTTGGCTATTTGCTCTTGTCCTCCTCCTTCTCCTCATCCTCCACCACCATATCACCAGGGTGACCGTGGTCCATGATGCAACACCCACATAATTTTTTAAAAGGGTGTTTATGATGCTCATAAAATACAATTTTTATACAATATGTTCATGTATACCCCCAGGGGTAAATGTTTGTCAGCCCATGCACTTAGTGCATTGGCATTACAAGTATAGGAGGCCCGCTCCTTTCTAATGGGAACATTTTTTAATGAGGCCCTCCTCCACGTCTCTTCCAAGAGGCATTGAAGTGCCTCCAAATTTTTGCCAGCCCTTGCATTCACTGCATAGGCCAACACTTTGGGAGACTCTCTCCTTCCTAATGGGAATTTGTCGTTACTGTGGCCCTGCTCTAAGTGTCTTTAAATTCTTAGTGGGGTTTTTCCTAAAATTGGTCAGCCGTTGGACTCACTGCATACCCTATAACTGTATAGCAGACCCTCTCCTTTCTAATGGGAACATGTCGTACCTAATTACTGTGGCCCTGCTCTATGTGTCTTTAAATTCTTAGTGGGGTTTTTCCTAAAATTGGTCAGCCGTTGGATTCACTGCATACCCTATAACTGTATAGCAGACCCTCTCCTTTCTAATGGGAACATGTCGTACCTAATTACTGTGGCCCTGCTCTATGTGTCTTTAAATTCTTAGTGGGGTTTTTCCTAAAATTGGTCAGCCGTTGGACTCACTGCATACCCTATAACTGTATAGCAGACTCTCTCCTTTCTAATGGAAACATGTCGTACTTGTTACTGTGGCCCTGCTCTGTGGGTCTTTAAATTCTTAGTGGGGTTTTTCCTAAAATTGGTCAGCCGTTGAACTCACTGCATACCCTATAACTGTATAGCAGACTCTCTCCTTTCTAATGGGAACATGTCGTACTTGTTACTGTGGCCCTGCTCTGTGAGTCTTTAAATTCTTAGTGGGGTTTTTCCCAAATTTTGGCAGCCTTTTCAGTCACAGCATGGGCATTACCACTATAGGTGACCCGCTCCTTTATAATGGGAACATTTTTTTGACTGAGACCTTCCTCTATGTCTCTTCAAAGGGGTATTGGGTTGCGTCCAAATTTTTGGCAGCCCTTGCAGTCACTGGATACGCAATAACAGTATAGGAGACCCACTTGATAATAATGGGAACAACAAAGCATAGCCGGCTGATGGCTCTCTAACAATAGCGGGGGCCGACTCCTGGCCTTTTAAGAATAGTAAGGGCTGTCTGATGTTCCTATAAAAATAGGCTTTATGACTTTCAGAGTCCCTCCATCATAAATAAAACTGGATGTGTCTGATGATGTGTCACACACCACATTGCCAGATAAGGTTGTAAAATGTTAAAATGACATTTCCCGGTGAATGCATTTGTCTTAAAAAATAACGTAAAAAAAACAAAACAATATAAACTTTCTTTAGTATAAAAAACAGCGTCACCAATTTATCCTCAATGTAATCACATTGTTCAGCTCATGCACCTCCTCCTCCATCTCCGAAATGACCACATCAGTCACAAGCTGACAGCACTGCAGCACTGCCTTGGCTAAGCGGCAACAGGCTGTGCTGAAGATAACATGCTTAATGCTTAATTGACAAACCGCCCAGCGCTGCAGAGTTGTTGAAAGCTGTAACACAGCAGCCTGATCTGTGGCTCTCACCTCTGAACATACAGCCAGGCATGGTCGTGTGTGACAATGGGCGGAACCTGGTGACGGAGAAATGACAGCCGGAGTAGATACGGTTTCCCTCTATGCCAGTCCTTTCACCGAGCTAAATACAACTCTCAGCAAAAAAAGTTGTGGATTGGCTCCGTACCGTCCCTGGCCACATTCACCTGTTCACGTGATTGTGGTTAGGCGGTCCTTCCCAGAAAGTGCACTGGGGAGGGCACAGGTAATATTGTGGGACCCGTGCTTGTGGAAGGCGGAAACGATACCAGGAGAAATAGTGGCTGCTGGGGACCGAGTATGGACACCCAGCCGCCGCCGGCATGAGGTTGTGAAAAGCTTCCGCCTCCATGAGCTTAAACGGCCATATTTCAAATGCAAGCAGCTGCCCAGAATTCTGGCAGTTTAGTGTTGCAGCCTGTGGGTGGGTGGGTGGCTGGCTGCATACTTGCACTTGCATTCCAAGTAACAGAAAACTAAGCAGATGGTGGCCTCTATCATCATCATGGCCTCACCTCGGCACTATGAACTCTCCTGAAGGAGAAGCTAGGGCCTGGCGGAGGAGTCTCCGGTTCTCTGGTGGGCCCGTCCAACCCTGCCGAAAAGCTGCCCTGGCTAAAAAAAGCATGGCAGAAGGTTCCCGGATACTCTATGGCTGCTTTGTTAATGTGGATCGGACATGCTAATGCATGTTATTTCTTAAACCGCATTGCAGATCAGGCCATTCTCCAACTCTGTATTCATGAAATTAAATGCGCAAAGAAAGATGTGTGTGTGTCAAAGCACCACCGACAAGTGCGAGTTGATGTTGGACGGGCTGCCATTGCTTCTGCAACAAGCTGCATTACAGGACTTCCTGGGAGAAATGACACCCAGGGTAGATACGGTTTCCCTCTATGCCAGTTCTTTCACAGAGCTAAATACAACTCTCAGCAAAAAAAGTTGTGGACTGGCTCCATACCGTCCCTGGCCACATTCACCTGTCCACGTGTTTATGGTTAGGCGGTCCGTCCCAGTAAGTGCACTGGGGAGGGCACGGGTAATCTTGTGGGACCCCTGCTTGTGGAAGGCGGAGGCGACAACGGGAACTAACAGTGGCGGCTAGGGACCAAGTATGGACACCCGGCCGCCTTCGGCATGAGGTTATGAAAAGCTTCCACCTCCATGAGCCTAAAAGGCCACATTTCAAGTGCAAGTAGCTGTCAAAAATTTGGCAGTACAGTATTGGAGCCTGTGGGTGGGTGGCTGGCTGGCTGCATACTTGTGCTTGCATTCCAAGGAATGGGGTAGGGACAACTGAATGCAGCAGTGGGACAAGGATGTGGACGGAGATTGTTGCAAGTCTGCAATGACAGGTGCATGGTGGGAGGCATCTTTGCATGCGCCAAGGATCACTTATGGTGGGCACACTTTTAGGCAGTGTATGCATGTGTCTGATGATGTGTCACACACCACATGGCCAGATAAGGTTGTAAAATCTTAAAATTACATTTCCCAGTGAATGCATTTGTATTTGTTCGAAGAAATGCAAAATTGTAAAAATGCATCAAAAACGCAACGTGTGAACATAGCCCAAAGTGTGGAGGAGTATTTTTGTTTTTGGCTATTTATTTTGCTTTATATACATTGTGCATGCCATGGAAAGGATGCTCCGTAACATATTTCCCAGGAAAATCCATTTTTGTTTCGTTTTGGTATGTTTTATTATGAGTCTGTAAAAGTGGCGTAATACCTCTGACAACGTTGTTGACGGCAGTGACCTGGGAGTCAGAAATACTTCCAGGGGTCTTCCCCATGCTGTGTTCATGTCATTTGAGCACTGTTCCCATCGATTTGGGCAATTTTTAGGCCCTCTGCAGACCGCCGGGGGGGGAGCCGCCTGAAAAATGCTCGAGTTTCCCATAGACTTACAATGGGCTCGTTGCTCAGGTCGAGCACTCGAGTATTCCAATTTGCTTGACCCGAGCAACGAGTACCCGAGCATTTTAGTGCTCGCTCATCACTAGCTATGTGCAGAGAATGCGTTTTTTCCTTGCAGAAATAGGCCAAAAACACATTGCAAAACTTATCCCATGATTTCCTATGACATTTTGCAAGTTCTGTGCCCATGATCAGTATTTTTCCTGACTGAATTTCATGTGCGGAAAAAGAAGCAGCATGTCCATTCTTTGTTCGTTTTGGCCTACGTTTTTCCAATACAATGGACTGGAGAAAACGCATGGCAAATCCGCAGGCAAAAACGCACAAAAAAAGCATGAAAATGCATGAAAAATGCTGCAGATTTTCCACAGCGTTTTTGCTGCCAAGAAGCGCAGAAACTTGCAGAAACGCTGCAGAAATTTCTGCAAGCAATTCCTGATTGTGCGCACATAGCCTTACATCGGTTTTGTCAGGAGGAATGGGCCAAAATTCCGACCAACTATTGTGAGAAGCTTGTGGAAGGATATCCCAAATGTATGGCCCATGTCATTCAGTTTAAGGGCAATGGTACCAAATACTAATGAAATGTATGTAAACTTTTGACTTTGCAGTAAGTAATAAAAATGCCTTAAATTCTCTCTCTCATTATTCTTGCATTTGGCAAATATTAAAAATGATGGTAATCCTAGCTGACCTAAAACGGGAAAGGTTTATTCTGATTTCATGTCAGATATTGAGAAAAATATGCATATGTGTCTTTTTATATAGTGTATGTAAATTTCTGGTTTCAACTGTACAGTCTGGATAAGGCTATGTTCACACATCTGTGTGATACGTCCTAGTCCTGTCTGTTTTTTTCTTGGACAGCACACTGATGCATAGCATTTCACTGAGCCATGCGCACATCACTGGTCCGTGTCTCCAGTTCGTGAATCAGAGACCATGTCCTGTTCTCATCCATTTTGTGAATCAGACTTGGCCATTAAAGTTTATGGGGATCTGTGAGACTCGGTTGAAACTAGGAAGACAGGCTTTGTGCTTCAGAGTTCCATCCAAGTTTCATCAGTTTTTTAACTGATACATTGTTAAGAGTCATTTTAATGGAGAGATCATGGTACCTGGGCTATGCTTGCGGAGATAAGAATCCTCGATGGTATAAAATAAAGGTTTTTATAAGACCAACGCATCTTGGCGCCGGACTGGTGCCTTATTCAAGGTAAAAAAAAAAACGAATTGTTAAGAGTCACACAAATTTCAGACAGTCTATCTGCCTTAACGGAAAAAAGGATGAGAAAAAACTGGTGTAGCTAGGATAGAACTAGGACACAACTAGAATGACACCTGAGGAAAAAATCGAACCGTTTCTTTCAGATGATAACCAGCACACGGATGTAATAATCCAGCCTAAAAGTTTAAAACGCAGGTGATAAAAAGTGGATCTCTGCTACAGTAAAGTGCCAAATGGGAGCTCATTTGAAAAACAAGTAAAAAAACCCCGCAAATAAACTTTTTTTAACATTCTGTGTTAATGCATCTGTTTGTTCCCCTCAGTAATGTACAGTCTGCTGAGTGTCTATCTTCATTGACGGCAATGAATGTCCATACTTATATGCCTAACACCCTTCTAACATGCTTTAAGTCTTTCTGACACACCATTACTAATGCTGATAGGGGGAATCGCTCGTTCAGGAAAAGAAATGCGCAAATATATCACAATGCAGAATAGGAAATGATGCATTTCATCATAATAATCCAAGTGGATTATGAATAGATATGGTAGTGATTTCTAGATGAATATTTCTGCTCTACATGACAAATTCAATAAATCAATCTCCTCTAAATATCAAAAGATTCAGACACTGCAAAGACAAAGAGAAAGGATGATTTAATTCACTCCCACCTGTGAGGGTTTAATGCTACAATCTCATTTTTTACACCTTTTAATATATTATCCTTTATTATTTCCACTTTGCTCTGTATTTCAATAAAGAAAAATAAACTCCATATGAATATATCCTATAAGGAATTGACTCTAGACTCAAATTCACAAAATTACCACTATACCAAACCAAATAATACCGTCATACGATGACCACTATCAATACCACTGCATCGTGAATACATGATATCACTGTATCGCTACAGAACTCACACTGTACAACGCCTATTACCAATAATACCGCCATAGACCTACCACTAAAATAAAAATAAAAGATGCTTCACCTTAACATGCATAGTGTTGTGTTATACTTGGAGCATAAAATGTCACCAGGGCATTGGGTCTTTTACTTATATTAAGGTATAGTCACTTTAATTCCAGTACGTGGTTAGAAAAATACCTCTGACACCAATTGCAGCTTTGTACTGTATTATTTTATGTTAATGTTCCTGAATCAAATATAATTGATGAATTTCTTCATGGCAGTTACTTTAACTGTAAACCCTAAGCCCAATCACTAGGGACAGTTCTAGTTTTAAAACCTATTTTTCTTAAAAAGGAAAATATATCCAGGGATGTTCATATTTTATTAATATTGACTGACTATTAGGGTTGGTAGGAATATAATTCTGATTTTTGAGATGTGCCTATCTGTATTGATTGCTGTACTATTTCAATTTCTAATGAAAACATTATTAATCTAGCTTCCCAACATTAGCCATACACTGTGTTCCAAATTATTATGCAAATAATATTTTCTCAGATTTTCCCAAATTACCTATATGAATTGCAGTCATTGTAATTTTCCAGTCAAATAACTATTAGAAAACAACTGAAAGGTTTTTGTACAAACTGCCTATGATAACAGTATATTTTTAAAAAAATAAAAAACTCAAACTGCACTCAAAATGCATGTTCCAAATTATTATGCACAGCAGAGTTTTCAACCTTTTCATTTAAATAAAGAACAAAAAAATGGTCATTTTTGAAATTCTAAGCATTAGCAGGTTATTACAAACTGAAATCAAACAGTTTTCAACTCAAAACTTTATTCTAGGTGATGTTACATTTGCACATAGGACCCCTTGTTCGAAAGGAGCTTCTGAACTCTCTCGTCCATTGAATTTGTCAGGTTTTGGATGGTTTCTGCTTCAATTGTTTTGCATGAGGACAGAATACCCTCCCAGAGCTGTTGCTTAGATGTGAGCTGCCTCCCGCCATCATAGACACTCCTTTTGATGATGCTCCAGAAGTTCTCAATGGGGTTGAGGTCAGGGGAGCATGGGGGTCACACCATAAGTTTGTCCCCTTTTATGCCCATAGCAGCCAGAGATGCAGATGTGTTATGTGCAGCATGAGACGGGGCATTATCATACATGAAATGATCTCGATGGTCCAGATGGATGGAGTGGAGGATGGCTGGTTGATGACACTCAATACCTCTTTTGGGCTCTAGGCATCCACACGAAGCTTTGGATGTGTACTCATACTGTTAGGAGACTTGTACTAACAGAATCCTTTCGCCTCTGCTGCATCCACTTTCTTAGAACCCATTGACATCATCATTATCTTGCACTTCTAAAGTACTACCCTCACACACTTGACTCTACTAGACTCCTCACTCTATTCTACACCACTCTCACCACTGACTAAAACTAGGAAGTGCTTCCACTATTAACTGATCTAACCCCCTCCCAACTAGTGGGCTAATCCCAAGCTGTTAACTATATACTAACCTGTGTAATGCAAACTATATCCTTATGCTTTGTATGGTTCCCTAGTGGACAGACCTCCTGCATTCGCAGGGACAGCCTTGAGGATAAAACCTCCAGGAGAACCGAGACACAAGCCGGCCATAAGAATAAAAGTCAGCAACTTTTTATCACACAAATACACAAAATAAATTGTTGCCATGACATCTTCATTCTGGATCCTTTGTGTGGCGGTTTCTATTGGATTCAAATCACGTTACGTCACTTCCATTTTGACTTATTATTTTTAGTCATTTTATATATTTATTTATTTATTTATTTATTTATTTTTTGTATTTGCATTTTTAGACAATTATTTTTTATGTCTGAAATTTGGGTATATACTATACTATGGACTCAATGGATAACCATAATATCACTTATTTACATTAATGTGTTGTCAATATATCTATGTATCTTCATATTCATGCACATTGGCACTTTTAGTTTAGTACACACACACTTTAATACACACTA
The DNA here is from genome assembly GCF_046119375.1 of Phyllobates terribilis. Lineage (NCBI taxonomy): Eukaryota > Metazoa > Chordata > Amphibia > Anura > Dendrobatidae > Phyllobates > Phyllobates terribilis. The sequence goes on from NW_027362763.1 coordinate 168,596,512, forward strand.
CACTTATAACACACTTTTTCCCCATTTTTTTGTTATTTTTAGCAAACACTTACCGTATATTCCTTTTTATGTATGGATACACACTTCTATATCTATGTGTATATGCTTATGTGTATGTGTGTTTATATATTTTTCACACACCTCACCTTCACACTTCAATCCTTCTTCCCCGTTTTTCTTCTTTTTTTCCCCCTTTTTTTACTCACACACCTTTTCTCACTTCACTCTTGCTTTATCACTTTTTTGTTTTTATAAATATCGCATCATACTTTATCATGCTCATGCTAGATTGTTACTGTAATTTGACATGATCTACATCTGTGCCCTTTTTATTGCCCATTTCTATCATTGCCGATTCCTCGCTTTGTGCGTGTTTCCTGTCGCACGCCTTGCCTGTGACATAGCAGATGGCACAACCGCACCCTCTCATGATGTCGCAGCAAGGCGTGCGATGGCTTACTATTACGGCCACCCAGGTGTTGTGCGCATGACCTTCTTTCTGCTGGGTGTCCGCTTCCTGTCGCACACCTTGCCTGTGACATCATGGATGGTGCGACCGAGCCCTCTTGTGACGTTGCCACGAGACGTGCGATGGAGGTGCCATGACTGCAGCAGACTATGTATGTGCCCGATAGTTGGCACCTGAGTAAGTGTGTGTAATTAGCGTTTGTGGACTGCTCTCTGTAAATATATAGATGTTATTTTGCTCTCCCAACACATCACTCCCTGAGGAAGCAACGCGTGAAATGCGCATTGGAGTGCGAGGTGGTGGCAGGCGGCATTCAAAGCATGAATTTAGGTTGGTAAACTCTATCCCACTTTGTATGTGGAGTCTTATGGACTACAATAGATTTCTATTCATCTATTATGCCTATCTTTTACTTGTGATCTTCCTATGACTCCTCTTACAACATATGGGTGAACATTGCCATTCAATGCACAGCACTTTACAACAATAAACTATACTACCTCTGTGCACTCACTTTATATATTTTATTATATGTATGTGACGCGCCCCCTGGGACATATTCCTTTTTGAGGGGAATACCCGGCACCGGATCAGATGGGGGGTTGTAGTCTCCGAGCGGCTGTGACCCGGCCCCGTGCCCAGGGCGTCAAGCTCAGTGTTATGTGGCAGCTTTACAGATGTTACTAAAGTTCTTTTGTGTCGACTACGCCACCCGTTGTGATGCGGTCACTGTGGCCGCCGCTGCAGCAGGGTCCGCTGAGGCTGATGGTGGATGCGCAGCTTGGTGGGATAACCCCCAACGGGAGGGGTATAGCCTCAGAGGGGACAGGCGCAGAGGATGGGGGTTGTGGTGGTGCGGTGCAGCCGGCAATGAAGACAGACTCGGGTTGTGCAGTTAAGGGAGTTTACTTACTGCTGATGTTTCGGTCACTCCAGCTGCTAGTGACCACCCGAGCCGTGCTGCGTCCACCAGGTCCTGGATCCAGCCAACCCCTAAACAAGTCCGGAGCGTGGCCCTGAGCTCTCCCTCTGTCCTTTCTTCAGCCGTCCCCACCAGGGATTCACCTAGGTCCAGCTCCCTCGGGCCTTCTTTTGGGACACCCTTGGCCCTGGGTTCCCTGACCCTGCATGTGGTGTGCCTTCGGGGTGAATGTGGTGGGTGACCGTGACAGACACTGCCCACGGTCTCCGGTCTCTGGCTGGGGATTGTTTTTGCCCCCACCAGCTTGGGTTCCGGTACCCTGATGCTGACTCCTCACCCGGTGCTCTAATTTGGGTTCTTGGGTCCCTTCAGTCTTCCCCCTCTGGGTCTTTCTCTGCTCCACTCTCTCTCTCTCCAGGGCTGCTGTTTCCTGCTCTCTGCATCAGACTTGTCCTCTGCAGCTGACTGACTCTCTGCGTCTGACCCTGATTCTAAGTTGGTGCCCTCCTTATATATCCCTCTATGTGTGAGCTCAGGTGACCAGCACCCAATGAGCTCCTAACACTACCCAGACTGCTCCCCCTATCTGCCCCTACACCCCCCTCCCACTCCAGCCAGGAACAGGCTCGGTTGTACCTGCACATTTCTAAGTGGGAGTACCGTCGGCCTGCTCCTCTGAAATGGGATGTATGTAGTGCATGCAGTCTATCTGAGCTCATTTCCACACTCCATCCTTACCCGGGAGTGGAATATCACACCTCTGGGTTGAGGTGCAATACCCCTGTAGCAGCCGAATCCTCAGGGTGCTACATTCCCCCCTGGTAAATCACAGCACGTCCTCGGGCTGTAAGACATAAAACACCAAAACATACAAATTTTTTTTTTTCATATAAACATAATAAAACATATAAAACATTATATATATAAAACTTTTCATATAACATTCTCGTCGTCTCTTGTTTCAGGTTCCTCCTCCGGACACTGTGCAACGTGTGTCCGGGAAAAGTGCGACAGTCTCTTAGAAAACTGGTTTTCCTATAAAACCGGTAGGGGGCGCTTTAGGAAGCGCAACTATATACAGGGGAAGTTGGAAGTTGGCCGCTCTCAGTCCTCGGCCAGGTAGAGGAAAGGGAATGGCTGCTCACAGTCCTCAGCCTGTAGGATGAAAGGGGTTAACGGGTAAAATAGTTCACTGGTCCCAACGGGGACTATTTTAGCAGCAGCAACAGTTCCAGTTTCAGTTCCTTTATACCCCGATTGGGTAACTATTTACATCACTTCTCGGCCGCACTCAACGGCGTCTTCCTCCTGCTCTTTCTTGATATGGTGTTGCTTCAGACCCGTCCGGGTCCTCTGGCTCCTCCTCTCCGTACCGCAACTCCTCCTCCGTCAAGCGGTGTACGTGGAGGGCGTAAGGTCCTTTGGCACACTTGTGCCGGGTGAAAGTGACTTTGTCTCCGACGTAGAGGTCACGGCCTTTGTGACCTTCCGGCAGGTGGGACTCGACGTCTCTGCGAGTCACAAAAACGTCACCGCGGTTGTTACGGTCCCGAATAAAGCCCCACCCATGCTGCGGGTTGAACTTTATCACTGTCCCGATGGTGCGGGGACAATGCGCTGCACGGGGGTTCCTCCTAGTCCGGCTCTTCTGCTCCGCGCTCCGGATTTGGGCCTGTTGTTCTCTGGCCCGCCTCTCCTCCCGTTCTCTCGTAAACTCTGCTAGCTGCTGACGACAACACTCAGTCCGCTCAGCGGCGACTGCCCGAGTTTCCTGAGTGAACCCCATTAGATCTTCTCCGGTGGGGTCCCACTCAAACTGTGCGTCTTCCAAAGGAGGCGAGACCCGAGTCACGGGCTTCGGAGCCGGGATCAGGGGCTCACACAAGGGCCCTCGTCTCTGTTGCCGCCCCAGCTCATGGTATCCTTCGGGCCAGATGAAGGGCTGCCCGTCCGGCCATGTGAGCTGGCTGAAGAGGTCCTCCCCCAGGTGTGGCACCCTTGGTATTGCGGGCGCGGGCGCGGTGGTGATGGCGCCCGGGTTGCCCAGGCCTTGCGGCCAGGCCTGGGGCACCTGGAAGGTGAAGGGCACCGTTAGGACGGCGGCGCCCTGGGTTACCTGGCCTTGCGGCCAGGCCGGAGGCTCCGCGGAGGTAGGGGGCGCTGTTGGTGGTGCGGCGCCCGGGGGTACTAGGCCTTGCGACCAGGCTGGTGGTAATTCCTGCTTTGTCACGCTCCGGGTCGGTGCGTGTGACGTCACAGGGGTCGCGGCGGCGGCTTCCGGTCGGGGCCTAGTCCATGGCGGTGACCTGGCGGCTACGGGCACAGCAGGGGGACTTTCGGGCTCTGCGACGGGGAGCTGGGGCAGGTAAGCGGTGTCACGGCTTGGGGTATAGGCGTCCCCTTTACCTGCCTCCATGCGTTCGGCTCCCTCCTCGGCGCCGTCTCCGGCCTTAGGTCCTCCCGCGCCATCCTCAGAGGTGGTCTGCTTCCTCTTCCAGGGTAGCGTGCTCCGTTGACTGGTCTCTGGTTGCTGGGCCATCTCCCGGCTCCTCTCCGCCAGTATCTCGCGCTGTACCCGGGCCATCCTCCTTGCGAGGCCCTCCAGGGCAGTTTGTGCACACTCCCGGTCTCGGGGGAGCTGCGCTAGGATCTCCGCTAGACCTAGCGGGGTTGTGGACTCTAGCAGGCTCCTGACCATCGGGTCGGTGCTGCTCTGCTCGGCTTCCGGCAGGCTCCTGGCCAGCGGGCCGGTGCTGCTCTGCCCTCCTTCCTCGGTCTCTAGCAGACTCCTGGCCAGCGGGCCGGTGCTGTTCTGCTTTCTCTCCATCTCCGGGTGAGCTCCTCCGCTACTCCTTGTTAGACCTCTTGCCTCCGGGTGCGCTCGCTCCAGACTCCTCCAAGCGACACCCATCTTTGTTCTTCTCTTTCGTCTCCTCCCACTTCGAGGGCGGTCCCGGGGCAACTCGGTGACTGTCAGCTCCAGGGGGAGTTCTTTCACGCTGACAGACACCTCCAGCATCACAGTCTCTGTTGGTGGGGGCGGTTTCCACTTTTGGCGCCATTTTCTGTCCCGGCCCACGATGGGAGGCGGCCTCTTGCCCTCCTTTGGCACGCCCATAATGGCGTCCGCTGCTCTTCCAAGGCGGAAAATCTGCGGTTTTGGCGGGAAGCGTCGCCCAGTGGCGGGAAACTCTGCAGATGGCGGGAACAAGCTGGAAATGGCGGACAATCGGCGGGAAACGACCTGTGATGGGGTCCGATGGCGTGGACCCTCCGGAACCGGCGGGAGACTTCTTTCTGAGGTAAACTTGCACTTTTCTTCAGGCACGCAGTACCCGGGTGTTGCGGGCACGTAATCCTGCCGACTACGCCAAAGTTGACGCGCCCCCTGGGACATATTCCTTTTTGAGGGGAATACCCGGCACCGGATCAGATGGGGGGTTGTAGTCTCCGAGCGGCTGTGACCCGGCCCCGTGCCCAGGGCGTCAAGCTCAGTGTTATGTGGCAGCTTTACAGATGTTACTAAAGTTCTTTTGTGTCGACTACGCCACCCGTTGTGATGCGGTCACTGTGGCCGCCGCTGCAGCAGGGTCCGCTGAGGCTGATGGTGGATGCGCAGCTTGGTGGGATAACCCCCAACGGGAGGGGTATAGCCTCAGAGGGGACAGGCGCAGAGGATGGGGGTTGTGGTGGTGCGGTGCAGCCGGCAATGAAGACAGACTCGGGTTGTGCAGTTAAGGGAGTTTACTTACTGCTGATGTTTCGGTCACTCCAGCTGCTAGTGACCACCCGAGCCGTGCTGCGTCCACCAGGTCCTGGATCCAGCCAACCCCCAAACAAGTCCGGAGCGTGGCCCTGAGCTCTCCCTCTGTCCTTTCTTCAGCCGTCCCCACCAGGGATTCACCTAGGTCCAGCTCCCTCGGGCCTTCTTTTGGGACACCCTTGGCCCTGGGTTCCCTGACCCTGCATGTGGTGTGCCTTCGGGGTGAATGTGGTGGGTGACCGTGACAGACACTGCCCACGGTCTCCGGTCTCTGGCTGGGGATTGTTTTTGCCCCCACCAGCTTGGGTTCCGGTACCCTGATGCTGACTCCTCACCCGGTGCTCTAATTTGGGTTCTTGGGTCCCTTCAGTCTTCCCCCTCTGGGTCTTTCTCTGCTCCACTCTCTCTCTCTCCAGGGCTGCTGTTTCCTGCTCTCTGCATCAGACTTGTCCTCTGCAGCTGACTGACTCTCTGCGTCTGACCCTGATTCTAAGTTGGTGCCCTCCTTATATATCCCTCTATGTGTGAGCTCAGGTGACCAGCACCCAATGAGCTCCTAACACTACCCAGACTGCTCCCCCTATCTGCCCCTACACTACATGGGATGTACCACCCCCCTCCCACTCCAGCCAGGAACAGGCTCGGTTGTACCTGCACATTTCTAAGTGGGAGTACCGTCGGCCTGCTCCTCTGAAATGGGATGTATGTAGTGCATGCAGTCTATCTGAGCTCAGTTCCACACTCCATCCTTACCCGGGAGTGGAATATCACACCTCTGGGTTGAGGTGCAATACCCCTGTAGCAGCCGAATCCTCAGGGTGCTACATATGCACTATTGATATGCTATATCCTTTGTAACACTATTGTGCTGTGTGTGCTGTCCTGCCCCTCTTTTAAAATTTATTTTTGTCTATGTAATCTTTGTAATCGTATATGACTTTTAGTTGTACTTGTGGTGTCCTTAATAAAAAATAACAATTTAATTACATTCAATTATCTTGATTGTTTATATTATTGTTTAAATCCGTTTTCTTTTTGATTGCGTCTTCCGTCACCTCCCTACACATGTACTGACATTTTTTTTACACGTTCTTCCTCTGAACTTGAAGTGTTGATAAGTTTATCTATTGCTTTGCAGGGTGCAAGAAGTCATCAAAAATAGGCCATTATATAAGGATATTGCTAAACCTTATGCTACATTTACACAGATACAGGAAAATATATCTTTGTACAGTGTTAGCCAGTAGATAGAAAAATATTAAAATTTGAGAGTCCTCAGTGGTTGATACCTTTTTAATGGCAAACTGAAAAGATGGTAATAAATTGCTTGAGACTGCACAAGTCTCTTCATCAAGCATGAGTAACACAAAATCTGAAGAGTCATATATTTATATACAAAAGGACACAGAATAGTGCAGTAATGAAACAAGTGATGTGAAGCAGAACTATCAATGTGGGAAGGGGAGAAACAGTTGTGGCCGTAAATATTCGTTCAGTTCATAGATATTGAGGGTGAAAGTTTTATCGTCCCCTAATTGAGTTCTGGTCAAGGGTTGTGATACCCCAAATGGCTTGAAGAGCACATTCTTTATCTGATGTAAAATATATAAATCTATGCAATAGATTCATTCCTGCTCTGACTATGCCAAAGGTCATCATAAGTTTCTACTCCCAGACTCTTCTGTCTCTCAGAGATTTGAAGTTACCTTTCAATACCAGCAATTTCATGCCTATGATATTGTGATCAGGGCTACAAAAAGGTTTGACCACAGGAAGATCTATTCATTGTTCTTTAATTGTGTGGTGATGAGAATTCATCCTTCTTCTAAGTTTTTGTTCTGCTTCCCCCACATACATTAAAAGATAGATATGGCACTTCTGGTAGGTGGTGCACAAGTAGGCTCCAGTCCCATAAATATAAATGAAAAACTTGGCACTCAGGTGCGATAAATAATAGTGAAATTGTATTTGTAGTAATATCCAGACATAAGGAAGAGACGTTCTGATCTACAATTTGACCTTCATCAGTCCCCTGGATAAAGGAGTACTGCTTGAACAGGCACAATGTAGAGATCAGCAGTATCCACTGCTGTGTAAGAGGAGTTCTCCTTATGTCTGGATATTACTACAAATAAAATTTTGCTACTATTTATCACACTCAAGTTTTTCCTCCACATACAGACCCCCAGTTTGACATTTGGTGCATATAATTAAGTACACTACATTAGTTGTGGTGCAGCTGAAAGTACCTGGGATCTTGTAGTCATGATGTGAGTTGGGAATCTTGATCTTGTCTGTTGTCATTATAAATGGACTGATTTTACATTTTTTTCTGGTTGCAAGGAAATGTTCCTGTTGTTGTTGGAGAGGACAGGGAGCTACTGACAATGATGCTTCTGAGATTTGGGGGCTGCCTAAATCACAGAAGTGGGGGGTCTGAAAATATAGATTTTGTATAGGGTAAAAAACAAAATGTTCTGAAAAAAAAAATTTGAAAATTTGGCAGATTTCATACAACTTTCATTCCTTCACATTTTTCTGGACAAATTTCAAAATAGTTTAAAAGGAACCTGTCAGGTCGGTTAGCACTATTAATTTGAAGATATAAGGTTAATCTGCAGGTTAATAACATTATGAAGGTGCTCGGTTGCAGTACTGAAGTACAGCACCTGGAGCTGTCAGCTTTCAGTCATGTCGGGAGCATTCACCGTCACTGCTCACAGCACTGAGAGCAGCGGCTATAAGCATGCCCTAGAACTGACTGACGGTCAACTCTGCACTTATGCACTATAGGACCGGCTGTCAGTCACTATGCCAGGGTATGCTTACAACCATTGCTCCCAATATACAGAGCAGTAACTGTAGACGCGCCTCTATTACTGAAAGCCGGCAGCTCCAGAGAGAAATAAAGTTCATTTTTTCCTGAGTGCTGCACTTTCAGTACAGTGAAAGGACACCTTCATAACGCTATTAACTTGCAGATTAACTATATATTTGCAGGTTTCCTTTAACCTCTTCGCCCCCCAGTCTGTTTTCACCTTCCTGACCAGGCCAATTTTTTCAATTCTGACCAGCGTCACTTTAAGGTTATGTGCCCATGATGCAGAAATGCTCTGGATTTTTCCTGAGCGTTTCTGCATCTCCCCTGGCAGAAAAGACGCATGCGGATTGTACATGCGGATTGTACATGCGTTTTTCCTGCCAGGGACATGTGGATGTGAAGCGTTCTTCACATGCATTTCCGCATGAGGGTTGACAAGCGCTTTCCAAGCGATTTTAGCATCACTTGGAAAGTGCTTGTCAACTTGATCACACTATATAAATCCATGCAAATGGTTGTTATAAAGTATTCTAATTTACTGAGATAATGACTTTTGTGTTTTCATTGGCTGTAAGCCGTAATCATCAACATTAACAGAAATAAACACTTGAATTAGTTCACTCTGTAATGACTATATAATATAGGAGTTTCACTTTTTGTATTGAAGAACTGAAATAAATTAACTTTTTGATGATATTCAAATTTAGTGAGAAGCACTTGTATATTAGCAGGTTGTATAACTTACTTTAAAGCTTCATTATTTATTATTTTTTGGGGGCAAAGAGAGAGGGGGTCTGGACAACCAATTTAATTGAAGCTTCTCCTGGAGCAGGATGGACATTGCCATTGACTATGTCATAAAGACTATACAATGCCCGACACCACATTGACTAAAGAGGCAACATACTGTACTTGCATTTAGGTCTTGTAGAACCAACATTGGCTTCTGATGAGAGAACTTACCCAGCTCCAGGCCTGCTTTTTATGGTTGTCAATAGATTTCCTTTTAATTCTACTTGAAGAGGCTACTTCTTTTCTTACTTCAAAGAACCAGGCAACATGCTTTCAAGGAAGTCAGGGGTTTTTAGAATATATATTTTATAATTATTCTCTATGGCAAAGTGAACTCTGAATAACCCGACCTGCTAAGCACACGGGAACACAAATATACTGACATAATGAAATAACACGCATGGAAACCCTTGACAAATCCTATAGACTCTCATCACATCACCACTCTGTCTACCTATAGAAGCATATGTGCAGAATAATAGATAAATGCAGTGCACAGTAGATAAATAATTCACATATAACCTGAGCGGTGCACTCTGTGTATACCATCTCCAGCCTTAATCACAGGATCGAAATCATTATTATTTCACAAAAGCTAGGATCCAGCAGTAGCACTAAAATGTCAGTCTCTTCCTTTACTGGAGTCATGGTTGACCTCATTAGGTAGGCTCCAGAATTTAGCAGCCAGCATAAATGATGCAGCAGATCCTGTTTAGTGATGTCGCGCGGTCTGAAAGCGGTGGAGAAACTTTCAAGGTCACCCAGAGTTTTCTTATCATTAAAACATGAGTCCATCAGAGATATTCAGGAAACCAACTATTTCATCAGCCTCGTTCCTTTGTTTCAAGATGTTTCATGATTTCTTGGTAAGTTCATTGTTAGACAAAAGAAAATGAATAATGTATTTGTAAAGGAAATGTGTTTAGCAATTTTACCGTCGGGAGGGTGCATTTTGAGGTTGCAGCTGACTCAGCCTAAGGGCCCAAAAAAATATTAACTAAGGGGCAATGCAAAGGTGTGACTATGAGGCAAAGTTGTGTAAATATTACGAAATTAATATTTCATACAATGTGTAGTATCCATACACAAACATTTTTAGTTGAACCGATTGAGACAGTAGATACAGATTTCTAGGAGCCAGCAGTTCCTGCGCCAGTACCAACCACTGTACATTACTTTTTTGCTGTTTGCTCTATCATGTTTGTTCTGGAAATTGCAATGAAAAAGTAAAAAATGTTGATTTGAGCCCAGTTTCTGAGCTGGATTGTCTAAGCCATAGGTCAAGATGAGCGGCACAGACCAGAGGTGATGAAGCAGCAGATCTGTACTTACTGAATGGCATAAGGACCTACGAGGACCAGGAGGGTAGGATATGCAGGATTGAGTTGGGTAAGCGAAATGAAAAAAAATCCCGACACTCATGTGTAGAATAATTACTTATTGAATCCAATGAAATCCAAACAATCAGAGAGACGTTTCAGCCCTTCCTAGGTTTTGTCAAGTTTGTTGAGAGGAGTTTGTAAGCAGTTAAATTGACAGATTAGAGCTGGGAATATATTTTTACCAGGAGTAGATGGACTGAGCTACTGTAAGTATTAGAAGCTAGTTGCTGGACTGCAAATAAGAATAGCTGAAATGAGTTTGTTAACTAGTAAAATGACACAGGTGGGCTGAGAATGCAATAGCACCAGGATTAAATGGGTTGGCCACCTCAGGGACCAATTTATTTTTTATTGCTTAAATTTACTTGAATACATGTATATTTGGCTAAAAAATATTTTTGCAATTGATTTTCAGTATAAATTTGCAACTTTTGGCTCTTTGTTTCCTTGCACATGCAACTTTGATATGGTATTTGTTCAGAAATGTTCCAAAAAGAGCTCAGAAAAAGATAGAAAAATGAGTTACAAACTTTCCTGTTGGGCTATCATTGACAGATTCTGGTTAGAGGTTGGCCACTTTCTCTTGTTATTGTAACTTTCCTCACACACTGACCAGCGCTTCTGTCAATACAATGGCCTTCAGTGAAGGAGCATGTGACCAGATGAGTCCATCAACTCCTCCAACAGAAAAGTAGCTTTTCCCATATGAGGTGTGTGAAGGATATGGGGGAATTTAATGGCAGATTACAATCATCCTTCAGCATGTGTAGCTCTAACAGGACACATCTGGCTCAGTAAGTGATCCAGCCACACCAGCTAGTATCCGCGCTCATATAGGATAACCTCCTGTGGCGTCCACGCTGTTTAACTGCTTCGTCCAGTCATAAGGAGATTTAAGAAGAATATGGAGTTATTGTACGTCCTAGCCACACACCGGATACATAAGGGAAAAGGACCATCCTGGGGGTGGAAACGGATGTGACCGACCAACAGGTTAAAAGGCTTGTGTAAGGCCATGTGTTGTCTCTCCCTCTCTATATTTGTCATGCTTGCTGTTCACTTCTAAAGACAGGGGCATGTTGAATAATGTGCTGGAAAGAACGGGAACCAGCTGGCACCCCATGCCCCCATGCCTCCATGTGTCCAAGAACATATGGTCGAACATCAAACCAGTAACTGACATGTTTTATCAGTTGTACTTTTGTACTTCAACAGTATTTGCATATCTGACCATTGTATATGTATAATCATTGTGTATATAGTGTTTTGTCTAGTGTGACCATAAGGCAATTAAATATATAATTTAACCTTGGGCTGCTCTTTTATCTTGATCCATGAATCCACACATCCGTGTTCTCAGTTTTAACTTTCCATGCTACCGGAGCTGATTTCTGGCCTGATATAATCCATTAATGGATCGAGCTTCTATCTAACGAGTAACTGGTGGCAGTCTTACCGAGCTGATAAGGCTCTGTTTAACTGGTGCTAATGAAAGGGGCCTTTCAGCCTGTCAGGGTTGTGAGCAAGCATGGTGCCATGTCAGCGACTGCATAGGCCACATCCTCTCATTTCCCATGCCCTCTGGGCCCATGTGGACAGGGGGTTTCTGTGTAAAACTGTGCCAAGCTGACCTTACGTGTCCCCACGTTGGTGCAAGTGAGGAGATTGTGCCACATGATCCCTCTGACGTCAGGTGGGGTGGCAAGGTGCGAGTTCATCACAAAGTATTTTATAATTGGAGGAGGCTAATAGTCCGGTCACATGTTCCTCTGACAGCGGCTATTGTAGGACAGAAGTGCTGGTCAGTGTGTAAGGAAAGTAGCACTAACAAGTGGACGACCTCTAACTGAGAATCCATCAGTGATCTTATTCTGACAGTCTAACAGGAAAGTTTGAAACTCTTTTGTCTGAATAATGTGCAGGCAAGCTAAGAGCTGTAAAAAGCCAAACTGTTCAAAAATATGTAATGAAACACAATTTTAAAAATAGTTTTTAGTCCGAAATATATGCATTTAACAAGGTGGTCTACTACTTTATCATTGATGATAAAACCTATCCTCAGGATAGGTGTTCAATGTGAGATCGGTCGGGGTCTAACACCAGGCACCTGCGCTGATCAGCAGTTCTCGGTGTCAGTGTCAGCGGCCGCCGGCTGGAAATGCTCAATTGCTGTGCTCCTCCGTCTTCTGATAGTTGCTGCAGCAGGGTACTGCACATCCGCCTCCTATTGATTTGAATAGAATAAAGTAAATAAGTATCACAGCTCTCATTAACATTTGATAAGAAACCAACCTAAAAAAATGTAGGTTTTTTGAGAGGTCAAAGAAAATAATATAATAAAAAAACAATCTTAATGAAAGCAAAGTTGTCCGTGAGTAAAGCTCAAAGGCAATATCTTATGTATTGCTATGAACTTTTTAATTTAACATTCAAGAATTTTTTTCCCCTTTCTGCCAGAACAGTGAAGGCAGTGCTTTCAAGTCAAAGCTGGGAGTCAGAATCTAGAAAACAGCAAAAACGCAATGGTACTCACTAGAGATGAGCGTTGTTCTACTCGAACTGTTCGCCAATCTCAAATTCGAGCTGTTTTGGGCGGTGTTCGAGCCGTTCGGCGAACACGAACGATTTGAGAAAAATTCGGCTGTTCGAGGTTATGTTCGATAACTGTTCGTGCACCAAAATCATAACTGGATTTTTTCTCAGTAGTGATGAAAATTAATGTTAATACGCAGTTTGAGTGTACAGCGGGGTGGGGGGAGGGGCAGGGGATGGATCTCTGCAGGAATAATGAAGATCTCGATTTTTTTTTCTCTTTCCCACATTTGCAGTGGGGAGGTGCAGTCTGTCAGCCTATCAGCAGCGCACACATGGAGCGAACTGCTGTTTTTCACACAAGCAAGGGCATGTGTCATTGGCAGTGTATGTCACATGTTCTTGCCCTATAAGACCAAGCCATTTTCCCCGTCGCCACCATTTTCTCACTGCTGCAGCTGTGTGTTAGACGGCACCGCTGTTGCTGTGTGCGCTGTACCTTGTTAATTTCAAGCCAATTTTCGCACAAATCTACAGATAGCTTGGGAGTAGGGAATAGCTGTGATTGCAGTCCTTTTAAGGACTAGGTTACAGCATTTCCTACGACTTTTATCAGGCAGGTCTGTGCTCTTAAATAGATAGATTGTGGGAGTAAAGACTAATTGTAATTGCAGTCCTTTTCAGGACTAGGTTACATCAGTTCCTATCAGTTTTTGCCAGGCAGGTCTGTGCCAGTGCTGTGCAAGTTTTTTTCACAGCATTTGGCTGAATCTACCAAAGCTAATCCTTTTTGGCCTATTGCAGAGTGTGTTAGTCAGTGGAGCAGCCTATCTGTGTTGCAAGATATACCACCTGTGTATAGAATACCAATTTTTTACTGCACCTAGTGAAGTAAAATCTTTTGGGCATAGCATCATTCTATTAGTCCATCTATACTGACCTCCATCAGGTTGCAAATTGAATATAATTTTTTTCTTCATCTAGCTCTGAAAAAATATTTGGGCTTCTAGCAGTGTGTGGGACTTGTTCTATTAGTCCATCTATACTGACCTCCATCAGGTTGCAAACTGAATATAAGTTTTTTCTGCATCTAGCTCAGAAAAAATATTTAGCCTTCTAGCAGTGTGTGGGACTTTCTCTATTAGTCCATCTATACTGACCTCCATCAGGTTGCAAATTAAAAATAATTTTTATCTGCATCTAGATCTGAAAAAATATTTGGCCTTCTAGCAGTGTGTGGGACTTTCTCCATTAGTCCATCTATACTGACCTCCATCAGGTTGCAAATTAAAAATAATTTTTATCTGCATCTACCTCTGAAAAAATATTTGGGCTTCTAGCTGTGTGTGGGACTTGTTCTATTAGTCCATCTATACTGACCTCCATCAGGTTGCAAACTGAATATAATTTTTTTCTGCATCTAGCTCTGAAAAAATATTTGGCCTTCTAGCAGTGTGTGGGACTTTCTATATTAGTCCATCTATACTGACCTCCATCAGGTTGCAAACTGAATATATTTTTTTTCTGCATCTACCTCTGAAAAAATATTGGGCTTCTAGCTGTGTGTGGGACTTGTTCTATTAATCCATCTATACAGACCTCCATCAGGTTGCAAACTGAATATATTTTTTTTCTGCATCTACCTCTGAAAAAATATTGGGCTTCTAGCTGTGTGTGGGACTTGTTCTATTAATCCATCTATACAGACCTCCATCAGGTTGCAAACTGAATATAATTTTTTTCTGCATCTAGCTCTGAAAAAATATTTGGCCTTCTAGCAGTGTGTGGGACTTTCTCTATTAGTCCATCTATACTGACCTCCATCAGGTTGCAAATTAAAAATAATTTTTATCTGCATGTAGCTCTGAAAATATATTTGGCCTTCTAGCAGTGTGTGGGACTTTCTCTATTAGTCCATCTATACTGACCTCCATCAGGTTGCAAATTAAAAATAATTTTTATCTGCATCTACCTCTGAAAAAATATTTGGGCTTCTAGCTGTGTGTGGGACTTGTTCTATTAGTCCATCTATACTGACCTCCATCAGGTTGCAAACTGAATATAATTTTTTTCTGCATCTAGCTCTGAAAAAATATTTGGCCTTCTAGTAGTGTGTGGGACTTTCTCTATTAGTCCATCTATACTGACCTCCATCAGGTTGCAAATTAAAAATAATTTTTATCTGCATCTAGCTCTGAAAAAATATTTGGCCTTCTAGCAGTGTGTGGGACTTTCTCTATTAGTCCATCTATACTGACCTCCATCAGGTTGCAAATTAAAAATAATTTTTATCAGCATCTACCTCTGAAAAAATATTTGGGCTTCTAGCTGTGTGTGGGACTTGTTCTATTAGTCCATCTATACTGACCTCCATCAGGTTGCAAACTGAATATCATTTTTTTCTGCATCTAGCTCTGAAAAAATTTTTGGCCTTCTAGCAGTGTGTGGGACTTTCTCTATTAGTCCATCTATACTGACCTCCATCAGGTTGCAAATTAAAAATAATTTGTATCTGCATCTAGCTCTGAAAAATATTTGGCCTTCTAGCAGTGTGTGGGACTTTCTCTATTAGTCCATCTATACTGACCTCCATCAGGTTGCAAATTAAAAATATTTTTTATCTGCATCTAGCTCTGAAAAAATTTTTGGCCTTCTAGCAGTGTGTGGGACTTTCTCTATTAGTCCATCTATACTGACTTCCATCAGGTTGCAAATTAAAAATAATTTTTATCTGCATCTACCTCTGAAAAAATATTTGGGCTTCTAGCTGTGTGTGGGACTTGTTCTATTAGTCCATCTATACTGACCTCCATCAGGTTGCAAACTGAATATAATTTTTTTCTGCATCTAGCTCTGAAAAAATATTTGGCCTTCTAGCAGTGTGTGGGACTTTCTCTATTAGTCCATCTATACTGACCTCCATCAGGTTGCAAATTAAAAATAATTTTTTTTCTGCATCTACCTCTGAAAAAATATTGGGCTTCTAGCTGTGTGTGGGACTTGTTCTATTAATCCATCTATACAGACCTCCATCAGGTTGCAAACTGAATATATTTTTTTTCTGCATCTACCTCTGAAAAAATATTGGGCTTCTAGCTGTGTGTGTGACTTGTTCTATTAATCCATCTATACAGACCTCCATCAGCTTGCAAACTGAATATATATTTTTTCTGCATCTACCTCTGAAAAAATATTGGGCTTCTAGCTGTGTGTGGGACTTGTTCTATTAATCCATCTATACAGACCTCCATCAGGTTGCAAACTGAATATAATTTTTTTCTGCATCCAGCTCTGAAAAAATAGTTGGCCTTCTAGCAGTGTGTGGGACTTTCTCTATTAGTCCATCTATACTGACCTCCATCAGGTTGCAAATTAAAAATAATTTTTATCTGCATCTAGCTCTGAAAAAATATTTGGCCTTCTAGCAGTGTGTGGGACTTTCTCTATTAGTCCATCTATACTGACCTCCATCAGGTTGCAAATTAAAAATAATTTTTATCTGCATCTAGATCTGAAAAAATATTTGGCCTTCTAGCAGTGTGTGGGACTTTCTCTATTAGTCCATCTATACTGACCTCCATCAGGTTGCAAATTAAAAATAATTTTTATCTGCATCTAGATCTGAAAAAATATTTGGCCTTCTAGCAGTGTGTGGGACTTTCTCTATTAGTCCATCTATACTGACCTCCATCAGGTTGCAAATTAAAAATAATTTTTATCTGCATCTACCTCTGAAAAAATATTTGGGCTTCTAGCTGTGTGTGGGACTTGTTCTATTAGTCCATCTATACTGACCTCCATCAGGTTGCAAACTGAATATAATTTTTTTCTGCATCTAGCTCTGAAAAAATATTTGGCCTTCTAGCAGTGTGTGGGACTTTCTCTATTAGTCCATCTATACTGACCTCCATCAGGTTGCAAACTGAATATATTTTTTTTCTGCATCTACCTCTGAAAAAATATTGGGCTTCTAGCTGTTTGTGGGTCTTGTTCTATTAATCCATCTATACAGACCTCCATCAGGTTGCAAACTGAATATATTTTTTTTCTGCATCTACCTCTGAAAAAATATTGGGCTTCTAGCTGTGTGTGGGACTTGTTCTATTAATCCATCTATACAGAACTCCATCAGGTTGCAAACTGAATATAATTTTTTTCTGCATCTAGCTCTGAAAAAATATTTGGCCTTCTAGCAGTGTGTGGGACTTTCTCTATTTGTCCATCTATACTGACCTCCATCAGGTTGCAAATTAAAAATAATTTTTATCTGCATCTACCTCTGAAAAAATATTTGGGCTTCTAGCTGTGTGTGGGACTTGTTCTATTAGTCCATCTATACTGACCTCCATCAGGTTTCAAACTGAATATAATTTTTTTCTGCATCTAGCTCTGAAAAAATATTTGGCCTTCTAGTAGTGTGTGGGACTTTCTCTATTAGTCCATCTATACTGACCTCCATCAGGTTGCAAATTAAAAATAATTTTTATCTGCATCTAGCTCTGAAAAAATATTTGGCCTTCTAGCAGTGTGTGGGACTTTCTCTATTAGTCCATCTATACTGACCTCCATCAGGTTGCAAATTAAAAATAATTTTTATCAGCATCTACTTCTGAAAAAATATTTGGGCTTCTAGCTGTGTGTGGGACTTGTTCTATTAGTCCATCTATACTGACCCCCATCAGGTTGCAAACTGAATATAATTTTTTTCTGCATCTAGCTCTGAAAAAATATTTGGTCTTCTAGCAGTGTGTGGGACTTTCTCTATTAGTCCATCTATACTGACCTCCATCAGGTTGCAAATTAAAAATAATTTGTATCTGCATCTACCTCTGAAAAAATATTTGGGCTTCTAGCTGTGTGTGGGACTTGTTCTATTAGTCCATCTATACTGACCTCCATCAGGTTGCAAACTGAATATAATTTTTTTCTGCATCTAGCTCTGAAAAAATATTTGGCCTTCTAGCAGTGTGTGGGACTTTCTCTATTAGTCCATCTATACTGACCTCCATCAGGTTGCAAATTAAAAATAATTTTTTTTCTGCATCTACCTCTGAAAAAATATTGGGCTTCTAGCTGTGTGTGGGACTTGTTCTATTAATCCATCTATACAGACCTTCATCGGGTTGCAAACTGAATATATTTTTTTTCTGCATCTACCTCTGAAAAAATATTGGGCTTCTAGCTGTGTGTGGGACTTGTTCTATTAATCCATCTATACAGACCTCCATCAGGTTGCAAACTGAATATATTTTTTTTCTGCATCTACCTCTGAAAAAATATTGGGCTTCTAGCTGTGTGTGGGACTTGTTCTATTAATCCATCTATACAGACCTCCATCAGGTTGCAAACTGAATATAATTTTTTTCTGCATCTAGCTCTGAAAAAATAGTTGGCCTTCTAGCAGTGTGTGGGACTTTCTCTATTAGTCCATCTATACTGACCTCCATCAGGTTGCAAATTAAAAATAATTTTTATCTGCATCTAGCTCTGAAAAAATATTTGGCCTTCTAGCAGTGTGTGGGACTTTCTCTATTAGTCCATCTATACTGACCTCCATCAGGTTGCAAATTAAAAATAATTTTTATCTGCATCTACCTCTGAAAAAATATTTGGGCTTCTAGCTGTTTGTGGGACTTGTTCTATTAGTCCATCTATACTGACCTCCATCAGGTTGCAAACTGAATATAATTTTTTTCTACATCTAGCTCTGAAAAAATATTTGGCCTTCTAGCAGTGTGTGGGACTTTCTCTATTAGTCCATCTATACTGACCTCCATCAGGTTGCAAATTAAAAATAATTTTTATCTGCATCTAGCTCTGAAAAAATATTTGGCCTTCTAGCAGTGTGTGGGACTTTCTCTATTAGTCCATCTATACTGACCTCCATCAGGTTGCAAATTAAAAATAATTTTTATCTGCATCTAGCTCTGAAAAAATATTTTGCCTTCTAGCAGTGTGTGGGACTTTCTCTATTAGTCCATCTATACTGACCTCCATCAGGTTGCAAATTAAAAATAATTTTTTTTCTGCATCTACCTCTGAAAAAATATTGGGCTTCTAGCTGTGTGTGGGACTTGTTCTATTAATCCATCTATACAGACCTCCATCAGGTTGCAAACTGAATATAATTTTTTTCTGCATCTACCTCTGAAAAAATATTTGGGCTTCTAGCTGTGTGTGGGACTTTTTCTATTAGTCCATCTATACTGATCTCCATCAGGTTGCAAACTAAATATAACTTTTTTCTGCATCTAGCTCTGAAAAAATATTTGGCCTTCTAGCAGTGTGTGGGACTTGTTCTATTAGTCCACCTATACTGACCTCCATCAGGTTGCAAATTCAAAATAATTTTTTGTCTGCATCTAGCTCTGAAAAAATATTTGGCCTTCTAGCAGTGTGTGGGACTTTCTCTATTAGTCCATCTATACTGACCTCCATCAGGTTGCAAACTGAATATATTTTTTTTCTGCATCTACCTCTGAAAAAATATTTGGGCTTCTAGCTGTGTGTGGGACTTTTTCTATTAGTCCATCTATACTGATCTCCATCAGGTTGCAAACTAAATATAACTTTTTTCTGCATCTAGCTCTGAAAAAATATTTGGCCTTCTAGCAGTGTGTGGGACTTGTTCTATTAGTCCACCTATACTGACCTCCATCAGGTTGCAAATTCAAAATAATTTTTTGTCTGCATCTAGCTCTGAAAAAATATTTGGCCTTCTAGCAGTGTGTGGGACTTTCTCTATTAGTCCATCTATACTGACCTCCATCAGGTTGCAAACTGAATATATTTTTTTTCTGCATCTACCTCTGAAAAAATATTTGGGCTTCTAGCTGTGTGTGGGACTTGTTCTATTAGTCCATCTATACTGACCTCTATCAGGTTGCAAATCGAATATAATTTTTTTCTCCATCTAACCCAGCCAATAGTTTTGGCCTAATACCACAGTTTGGCCACTCAGCTCTGCTCGGTTCCCATCCATTGTTTTTTTGTGCAAACAACTCCAGAGTTGTGAATTAGTTAACCACCAAAATGAGTGGAAAAAGGCCTGCTGCTGGTGGAAAGGGGAATAGGAATGTTGGGAAGGGGAAAAAAGGTTGTGTCCGTGGGGTAGGTGTTAAAGCAACAGTAACATCTGCAGAAGAAAGACCATCTTCCAGCCAAACTAAAATGTCTACTTCTTTTAGCGGACAATGTGATAAGATCCCTTTCTTACGAATACGCAAATCGCTACAAATTCCAGATGAGGCACAAAAACAGCAGGTGCTTCAACGGATATCAAGTGCTCCTTTAAGTGGGCTCTCCTCCACATCAACTTCAACATCACAAATACTCCAGTCCTCAAAGGTGTCACCCCAATCGCACTTGCTTCCTCACAGCTCCCAAATCTCCAGCTGCCCGTCTGAGTATGAGGTAGAACAGATGGTTGAGTCTGCAGAGCTGTTTACTCATGCTATAGCCTGGGAATCAGAGGTCGACTCCAGCACTTCTGTGAATCCAGACGAGGAAATGATCTGCACTGATGCCCAGAATCTTTATGAGTCGGATCCAGGACCAGACGCAGAAGGTTCTGACCATAATGTAGACCCTCATTCCCAAACTGTAACTCCTGTTGATGGAGACAATGAGGAAGACGATGATGAGACTCAAATACCTGATTGGAGAGACAACTTTAGTTTTTTGTCAGGGCCGGAACAGGTTGGCTCTGAGGACGACGGGTGTGATAACGCACAGGGTGATGATGATGAGGTTGGAGATCCCACTTACTGTCAACCCACAGTCAGCCAAGAGATGAGGTCAGCAGAGGAGGTGGAGGAAGATGCTAGTGACGACGAGGTCAGGTTGCGCCTTCCTGGACAGAGACGTAGTACTGGAAGCACGTCAACAACTGCATCCTCAAACACAACTCTGCCTCTCACCACAAGTCGTGGTGGCTCTTCAGGTCGCATGGGTGCTAAGCCTTGCATAGCCTGGGCATTTTTTCAGATCGATAAAGATGACCCAACTCGTGTTATCTGTAACATTTGTCAGCAAAAGCTAAGTAGAGGCCAAAAAATACATAGTTTGAGTACTTCATGCATGAACCGGCACATGGACATGAAGCATAAGTTGCAGTGGGAAGCTCAGTGTGCTACAATGCGGCCTAGCCGGCCGGGCCAACCACCGTCTGCCATATCTTGTGCATCCGCGGACTCTTCATCCTCTGTGACTGGGGGGACAGCAGTCACACCTGTTTTGGGGCGCAGACCTGCCACCTCTTTACCCGCAACAGCCAGCGTGATTGGCAGGTCATCATTTTCTTTGGAGGTGGTAACACCAGCTGGTGTTGAGCGCTGTCCGACATCGATAGCACCACCTTTGGATCAAGGCAACCTAACATGTCCGCCTGCATCTTCCTCACAGACCGGCAGTTTGCCGGGGACACCCTTATCAACCCCGTCTAAGCACAATAGCCAGCCCTCGGTCCCTCAGATGTGGACAAGTAAAAGACCATTTCCTCCTAGCCATGAGAAAGCTAAGAGGTTGAATTTCACCATCTGCAAGCTCTTGGCTACAGAAATGCTGCCTTTCCGCCTGGTGGACACAGAGGATTTTCGAGACCTTATG
Source organism: Phyllobates terribilis (assembly GCF_046119375.1). NCBI lineage: Eukaryota > Metazoa > Chordata > Amphibia > Anura > Dendrobatidae > Phyllobates > Phyllobates terribilis. The sequence continues at coordinate 168,617,800 of NW_027362763.1, forward strand.
TCCGTCGCAGTGCCCCAGTACCAGATGCCCAGTCGGCACTACTTCTCAAAGAAAGGTGTGCCTGCGCTCCACCAGCATGTCGCACACAACATCACCGCTTCTTTGAGAAACTCTGTGTGTGACAGGGTGCATTTCACCACAGACACTTGGACGAGTAGGCATGGACAGGGGCGTTACATGTCGCTGACTGGGCACTGGGTAACTATGGTGACAGCAGGACAAGGGGCTGCTGTCCAAGTCTTGCCGTCCCCACGAGTTGTGCGTCAATCCTCTTTATGTCAAAGTTCCTCCACTGCTTCTGCCTCCTCAACCTCCTCTCGGTCTTCCACCTTCACCCAAAGCCTGTCTGGTCATGCCACAAGCTTTCTAACTGCGCAGAAGGGATCCTGCACACCTCCTTACTATGCTGGCAGTAGGGCTCAACGTCATCAGGCGTTTTTTACTTTGAAATGTCTGGGAAATGTGAGTCACACAGCTGAGGAGTTGTGGTCAGCTCTGGAGAACCAATTTCATGAATGGTTGTCTCCACTGGACCTGAAACCAGGGAAGGCCGTGTGCGACAATGCTGCAAACCTGGGTGCGGACCTTCGCCGGGGCAATGTCACACACGTGCCTTGTATGGCTCACGTGTTGAACCTGGTTGTCCAGCAATTTTTAGCCCACTATCCCAGACTAGATGGCCTTCTGCAGAGGGCACGGTCGCTGTGTGCTCACTTCCGCCGTTCGCATCCCGCAGCTCAGCGACTTACATCTCTACAGAAGTCTTTGGGCCTGCCACTTCACCGGCTAAAATGCGATGTGCCTACCCGGTGGAATTCAACTCTGCACATGTTGCAGCGACTGTGGCAGCACCGACAAGCCCTGGTGCAATACGTTCTGACGTATAGCCTGGGCCAACGAGATCCAGAGGTGGGGCAAATCACGCTGGAGGAGTGGTCTCAGATCAGGGACCTATGCACCCTTCTGCACAGTTTTGAAATGGCGACGAAGATGTTTAGTGCTGACGATGCCATTATCAGCATGACTATTCCGGTGATTTACATGCTGGAGCACATGTTAAACAGAATTCGGAGTCAGGTGGTGGCACAAGAGGAGGTGGAGGAAGTAGAGGAGGAGGAGTTGTATGCGGAAGGGCTAACATCTGCAAGGTCCAGACGGTCGGCAGCACCAAGGCGGCAGGCATGTGAGGGTGGGGGAGATGGTTTTACCAGGGCGCATGGTAGCAGCCAAACTAGTGAGGAAGGTGCAGGAGCCCAGGAAGAAGTGGAGGACGAACTGATGGAAGACTCATCAGATGAGGGAGACCTTGATCACATTTCTGTTGTGCGAGGTTGGGGGGAGAGGACAGAGGAAGGAAGCATGATTGTTACCTCGCCACCAACACAACAGGGACTTGGTGCTCCTGGATGCGCAACACACATGAATGCCTTCCTGCTGCACTACCTGCAACATGACCCTCGAATTGTGAGAATTAGAAATAATCCTGACTACTGGGTTGCCACACTGTTAGATCCCCGGTACAAAAGTAAATTTGCCGAAATTATTCCTGCCATAGAAAGGGATGCACGCATGCAGGAGTATCAGCAGAGACTGTTGCAGAATCTTACATGTGCTTTTCCACAAAACACCAGTGGTGCACGTAGTGAATCTCACAGTTCCAACTTGCCAACCGTGGGACCGTCAAGTGTTCAGCACTCAAACCGTAACAGAACCACAGTATCTGCTGGTAACATCAATTTTGCGGAATCATTTCACCACTTTTTTAGCCCATCCTTTGCAAGGCCACAGGAGACAAGAAGTCTGACACATAGTCAACGCCTAGAGACGAAGGTACAGGAGTATCTCCAAGTAAACATTGAAGCCATGACTGTGTCACTGGACCCTTGCTCTTTTTGGGCTTCCAATCTGGATAAATGGCCGGAGCTAGCCACTTACGCCTTGGAGATCTTGTCATGCCCCGCAGCCAGCGTTCTGTCTGAACGTGTGTTCAGCGCTGCTGGTGGTGTGCTGACAGATAAGCGCACGCGGCTCTCCACTGATAATGTAGACAGACTCACGTTCATAAAGATGAACAAATCATGGATCCGAAACGACTTTTCTACCCCTGTGTCATCCTGGGGAGAGTAAAAGCTTGATGATTGGTTAAAATCACCCTACCAACTGTTTTAAGCTTTCAAATTTCTAATCATGTTTATCTGTATCTTGGCTGGAAAATAATTTGGGCTTTGTAGCAGTGTGCAGCACTGATTCTATTAGGCCATCTATAATAAGCTCCACCAGAATTAAAATTACTAATCATGTTCACTAATCAGGCTCCGAGATGCGCAAGACACATAAGTGCCTTCTTGCTGCACTACCTGCAACATGACCCTCATATTGTCAGAATTCGAAGTAATCATGACTACTGGGTTGCCACACTCTTAGATCCACCAAACTTTTCGATCAACCTTTTCATTTTAATAAAGACCAAAAAAATTGTCATTTTTGAAATTATAAGCATTAGCAGGTTCTTAGAAACTGAAATCAAACAGTTTTCAACTCAAACTTTTTTCTAGGTGATGTTACATTTTCACATAGGACCCCTTGTTCGAAAGGAGCTTCTGAACTCTCTCGTCCATTGAATTTGTCAGGTTTTGGATGGTTTCTGCTTCAATTGTTTTGCATGAGGACAGAATACCCTCCCAGAGCTGTTGCTTAGATGTGAACTGCCTCCCGCCATCATAGACACTCCTTTTGATGATGCTCCAGAGGTTCTGAATGGGGTAAAGGTCAGGGGAGCATGGGGGTCACACCATAAGTTTGTCCCCTTTTATGCCCATATCAGCCAGAGATGCAGATGTTTTATGTGCAGCATGAGATGGTGCATTATCATGCAAAAAAATGATCTTGCTGTGAAATACACGGTTCTTCTTCTTGAACCATGGCAGGAAGTGCTGTTTGAGAAAATCCACATACATTATGGAGTTCATCTTTAGCGCCTTCAGGGATCCTAAAGGGGCCGACAATCTCTCTCCCCATGATTCCAGCCCAAAACATTACTCCACCTCCTCCTTGTTGGTGCTGTAGCCGTGTTTGCGTGGGGTGTCCATCAACCAGCCATCCTCCACTCCATCCATCTGGACCATCGAGCGCTGCACGGCACTCATCCGTGAACAAAACAGTTTTGAAATCAGTCTTCATGTAATGTTTAGCCCACTGGAGCCGTTTCTGCTTGTGTGAAGTGGATAGAGGAGGTCGACAGGATGGCGTATGCACAGCTGCAAACCTCTGAAGGACCCTGCATCTTGTTGTTCGGGGGACGTTGGAGGCACCAGCAGCTTCAAAAACTTGTCTGCTGCTATGACAAGGCTTTTTTTGCCGCTGCTCTTTTAACCTGACGTAATTGCCTGTAGGAAAGAGTCCTCAAATTGCCCTTATCAGCACGCACACGTGTGTACTGTGAATCAGCTACATACTTCTTGATTGCCAAGACACTTCATCCTGATCATCGCACAATGTTGATTGTAGTCATGCCTTGACCTAAACACTCCACAATTTGTTACTTCTCAGCAGCCGACACATCCTTTTTCTTTCCCATTTTGGCAGAAAATGTAGGCTGCTTAATAATGTGAGCCTTCTTAAGTAGTCTTGCCTTTCATTGGACACACCTGCCAAACTAATTAGCACAGGTGTCTGCAATTGCTTACAGTGATATAAAGAGCCCTGACACACATCACCATCAATGAGTTTAACTGACAAACAAACAAATTCTTCCCTTATCACTCCTAAACACTTTTTGCATAATAATTTGGAACACAGTGTACATGTGCTTTTCCACAAAACACCAGTGGTTCACGTAGTGAATCTTACAGTTCTAACTTGCCAACCGTGGTCTGTATGGAGTTGTTCAATAAAGGGCCCAAAATTAAGATAACATAGATGGGAGAGGTCTCTATGAATAGGAATTCCTAAGTATTTGATACCCTGTGAGGGCCAGGCAAAGGGAAAGTTGGACTGGATGGAATCCTATATGGATTTGGGGAGGGAGACATCGAGGGCCTCAGACTTCGCTGCATTGATTTTAAAATTTGACCATGTAACAAAGTGATCTATTTCAGCCATAACAGCATGGATGGATATATGTGATTGAGTGATATATACTAGGACATCATCAGCAAATAGAGAGCACTTGTACTCGGTGCCTCCCACCTCAATCCATCTAATATTGGGGTTATGGCGAATTGATGAGAGCAGGTGCTCCGTCACTAGGATGTATAAGAGAGGGGACAGAGGACATCCCTGCCTTGTCCCATTGGTGATTGTGAAAGGTGATGAAAATGTTCTGATGCACCCCCTGGGCCTTGGGACACCCGGAGCCGGACCCTTTTTGGTGGATGCTGGTGGTTGTAGTCTTCGTGGCGGCGACCCGGTTCCGTGGCTCATTGTGGTCAAATCAGTGGCGGAACTATTTATGTGGTTTTGATGTTTAAATGTCCGACTACGCCACCCGTGGATTGCGGTCAGAGTGAACCGCCGCTGCAGGGCAGACCGCTGAGGCTGGTGTTGTGGGTGCAGCAGAGCGTAGCATAACTCCCCACGGGAGGAGTATAGCCTCAGGGCAGTGTATGCGGAGGATGGGGGTGATGGTGCAGGGCAGCAGCAGTAACGACACGGAGTCAGTGATGCAGTCCAGGGCCTTTACTCACAGTTCTTATTATCCAGACCACGTATCCAGGTAACGGCTGCCCACGTCGTACAGTGCTCACCAGGTGAGGGGCTCAGACAACTCCCAGATAACTTTGGAGCGCTTCACAGGACCCCCTTTGTGTGTCCTTTGTCTGGCCTTTCTTACCAACCCTTCTGTCCGGCTGCCTCGGGCCTCCTCTTGGTAAACTTGGCGCCAGTTTCCCTGACCCTATGTGATGCCTTCCTAGCGGGTGTAGCGAGGGGCTGCGCCACATAAAATGTCACAGCCTCCGGTTTCTAGCTGAGGGTCGTTTCCTGCCTCCACTAGTTTCGGGTACCGGTCTCCCCCTTTGGCCTGACCCCTCCACGCAGGTGGATTCGGGCGTGCGGTGGTGACTCGCCCGTCCGCACCCCTGGGATCCCTTCATTCCTCGTTCCTGGAGCCTTCTCCGCTCCTCTTCCTTCCTTGTCCCTCTTCCAGGCCTGGGCCTCTGTTACTAGGCCCGCCTCCGGAGCAGAGCTCATGCAGAGCCCCTGCTCCATGCCACTTCTGCTCAGACTTCTCTGCACTGAACTAAGATGGTGCCCACCTTTTATACTCCCTTCTCAATGCACCCAGGAACTGCTTCCTCCCTGCTCCTGCACTACAGGGTTCCCCTTCCTCAGTGTTCCCTCCCCCCACTCCAGCCAGGGACAGGGACTGTCGTGCCCATCTCAGAGGCATATTGGTCGCCCTGCCCCACGGCAATGTGGTGTAATGCATGCAGGTGTCGGGTCCTGATCCACACTCCATCCTTACCTGAGAGTGAGATATCACACCTCTGGGTGAGGTGCAATACCTCTGTAGCAACCGAGCCCTCAGGGTGCTACAGTTCCATTTATCTTCAGCCTAGGTGACGTATTGTGATACAGGGCCATGATTTTGGCTATAAAAGGGTCCCCTAGACCCCTACCCCAAGCTTTTTAAGAGAATCATATATGGCGTGCCAGGAGACTCTATGGAATGCTTTCTCAGCATCCAACGAGAGTATCTAATTACAAATTTTTAACTGCATCTAGCCCAGGAAATACTTTGTGCCTAGTAGCAGTGTCTGCTAGTCAGCGGATTATCCCGGCTGTTAAGCAAGCTACACCACCTGTAGTTTGGACACTTAATTTTTTCAAAGGAAATGCTTCGGGACCACGGGATACTCAGTGAAGAGCATCAGGAGGCACCCCAAGGCATAGGGGCTGGGACTGGCAGTAGGATGCCTTGCGGTGGACAGCCGAGCTCGATCCTTATAAAAGCTTTTTAACTGCAGCAGCTTTAGTGGACGCTACTGGAGCTGGAATTACGCGGCTGCTGGCATGAGACTTGCCCTCCAATAGATCCTTGTAAATGGATTTAAAGTGTATTCATTCAAATTACAGAGACAATTTAAATTAAAAAGCTTAGAGCTGCCTCCACCACAGGGGGGCTCGCTCGACCCACCAGCGGACAGGCACCAGTATTGGGAGAGGGGGGCTGGCCGTCAGGGTTCACCACGGCTCTGGCACAAACCCGGCGACACGGAGGTGGCACGGGCAGGAGCGGACTGAACGTGTCGGCTTCTCACTTTTTGGATTTTAGAAGGGCATGACATGCCTATATCTGTGTCTCCCCCTCCTTTTACTCCTCCACCTCTTTTCTTTTCGCATGACTATATGTACTTGTCACTTTTCCATGTGTTAGTTGTGTCTTCTGAGCAGTTTGTCAGCTTTTGGACACCTTTGAAGGTGTTTTCTATGTGTTTCTATGTGTTTTTGTTTGCCTGCCATTGGTTTTAACGGTGTTCGAAGGTGTTCGACGAACAGTTCGACGAACAGTTCGGCGAACACACGGGTGTTCGACGAACCGAACCGAACTCGAACACTACGGGGGTGGCTCAACACTAGTACTCACCAGCCAAGATGTCAAGAAAAATGCACACCAGGACACAGCCGCCCCCTTTTGTAAGAAGGAGGTAACACAGGTGCAGAATGCTGATGAACAATCACTCTCACACACTCTCACTGGAGGAGCGACTGCCTAGCACTAAAACTGCACACAGATGAAACTTGCAATAGGGTGCAATTCACACACTCGCAGCAACATGCCTAGTCAGCATCCTATTACACGCCCCTCCTATTCGATTAGGCGGGATGCCTGGCACCCTATTCGTGCATCGCAGAGGTGCAAAGCCCCTAATTCACAAGGTCACCATTAATGGGCATGGCTGCGCCCTGGCAGATAAAAAAGTGCAAAAATATTATATGAGGTATTAATTAATATTTTAGCCAAAATACGTAAGCTCGCAACTAGTGTTGAGCATTCCGATACTGAAATATCGGGTATCGGCCGATATTCGCGGTATCGGAATTCCGATACTTAATTCCGATACTTTTACAATATCGAATACCGGAATCGGAAGTTCCCATAATGCCTGCGCTCTGCAGTGTCTCTGAAGGATGACAAGCTGGATGGCAGCGCTCAGCTGAGATCCAGCCTGTCATCAGAATGCCATCCCAGCATGGGAGAATTCTCCTGATTGTTTAAAAGCCGGCAGGCGGTAAAAAGCCGCCGGCTTTTAAACAATCACACAGCCCCATACTGCTTCCCCGCAGCCTCCCACCCCGATCCTCGCCACCTCCCATCCCGATCATAAGTTAGGACCGGGCGGGGAGCGCAGCTCCAAGGAGCAGGGAGCGAAGGACCCGGGCGGGGAAGCCGGCAGTGAAAAGACTTCACCGCCGGCTTTCCCGTTCTGTGCTGCGCTTTCCCGCCGGTTATTTCAAATGAACAGCTGAGGTATCAGGTGATGCCGATCAGCTGTTCATTTGAAGTCGCCGCGGTGCCCTCAGAGGGTTCATGTGAGTTCATGCTTGACTGCATGAACTCACATGAACTTTCCCACGGCTGCACAGGTCAGCCTCACCTCCAAGACCATCAGACCGGTCATGATTAGTGTGTATGCGAGTGTATGCGGGGTGTGTGTGCGCGGTGTCTGTGCGATGTTTGTGGGTGTGTGCGGGTGTGCGCGGTGTCTGTTCATGCAGGCAGACATAGGCCGATGTGACACTACTACTCCCATCGGCCTATGTCTGTCCCCCGTCCACTCGTGCCAGCAGGATCAGCTCGATGGGAGCAGTAGTTCCCATCAGCCTGATCCTATTTAAATTGCCCTACTGTGTCCCCAATAAATGTTAAATACATGTCATTGGTGGCCAGTGGTTACCTACAATAAATTAGTTCATACATTACCTGTCCCCGCCGATCGACACCTAAAATAAAGTAAAAAATAAAAAAATACACCTATACTCACCTAGACACCTAATTCCCCGAAGCCATCGATCTCCTGTAATAAAATATAAAATAATAAACCACAACCTTATCCTTACCCCTCCGTAGTAGTCCACGAGTGTCCCACGAAGATCTCCAGTTCAGAGCAGCCGCATAGAATGTGACCGCTCTGAACCGCTGCCGCCGCTAGAATGACGGGGCCGTAAGGGTTCACCGGAGTTCAGGCAGCGCTGCTCCGGTTAGCTCCTTTACGGCCCTGCTGTATCGTGAGAAATTCCCACGGTACAGCAGTGCCGTAAAGGAGGTCTCCGGAGCAGCGCTGACTGAATGCACTCCGGTGACCTCAGTCAGTGGCTCCCGCTGCCGGGAGCGGACGTGTTCCCGGCAGCGTGAGCTTACAGCAGCAATGACAGCTGTCACCATCTCCAGATGTGACAGCTGTGCATGGGAGATCAGCGCAGGAACGAGGACAGGTAACTATTTTTTTTTTTAGTAAACTAAGAATTAAATAAAATGGTGTGTTTTATTTCAAATAAATAATTTTTTTCTGGGTGTAGTGTGTTTTTTCTTTTTAACACTTTGTAGATTAGTAATGGGGGTGTCTTATAGACGCCCATCATTACTAACCTGGGCTTCATGGCAGCTGGCGCTGACATGAACCCCACCACTATTACCCCCTGCCACCGCACCAGGGCAGCGTGGAAGAGCGAGGCTAAGTGCCAGAATTGGCGCATCATATGGATGCGCCATATCTGGGGCGGCTGACGGCTGGTGTTTCTAGCCTGGGAGGGGGCCATTATTCATGGCACCCTTCCTGGGCTATTAATATCAGCCCCCAGCTGTCTGCCTAGCCTTTGCTAGCTATTAAAATAGGGGGGACCCCACGTCATTTTTTTGGGGGGGTCCCCCATTTTAATAGCTAGTAAAGGCTAGGTATTCAGCTGGGGGCTGATATTAGTAACCTGGGAAGCTCCGTGGGTTTTACCCCATTCCCAGGCTTCAAACATCTGCCCCAGCCGTCTGCTTAACCTCCGCTAGAGACTAAAATTATGGGGGATCCCACGCCATTTTTTTTTTAAATAAATCCTTTATTTTAACACTAAATGACATTTGAGGAGTTAATAAAGATGCAGTCCCTAAATTATTATTTATTTTTTAATTAATTTTTCACAAAACTTTTGACGTGGGCTTCGCCATATTTTTGTATCCCAGCCAGGTACAGCATCCAGCTTCTATGAACGCGCCATTTTCCGGGGCGGCTGCGGACTGCAATTTTCAGCGGGGGGGGGGGCACAAAGCTTGGGCCTCCCTGCGCTGCAGATTCCATCCCCCAGCTGCCTAGTTGTACCTGGCTGGACACATAAATAGGGAGAAGCTCCACGAATTTTTTTTTTTTTATTATTTCATGAAATTCATGGAATAATTAAGAAAAAAAGGGCTTCCCTATATTGTTGTGTCCAACCAGGTATAAATAGGCAGCTGGTGGTTGGGGGCAGCCCGTTCCTGCCTGCTGTACCTGGCTGGACACAAATATAGTGCGAAGCCCCACGTCAATTTTTTTTTAATTATTTCAGGAAATTCATGAAATAATTAAAAAAAATGTATGTGGGGCTTCGCCCTATATTTGTGTCCAGTCAGGTACAGCAGGCAGGAACGGGCTGCCCCCAACCACCAGCTGCCTATTTGTACCTAGCCGGACACAACAATATAGGGAAGCCCTTTTTTTCTTAATTATTCCATGAATTTCATGAAATAATTTAAAAAAACAATACGTGGGGCTTCGCCCTATTTTTGTGTCCAGCCAGGTACAACTAGGCAGCTGGGGGCTGGAATCTGCAGCGCAGGGAGGCCCAAGCTTTCTGGGCCCCACCCGCTGCAAATTGCAGTCCGCAGCCGCCCCGGAAAATGGCGCGTTCATAGAAGCGCCATCTTCTGGCGCTGTACCCAACTCATCCAGGGCCCTGGTGCGGTGGCTCACTGGGTAATAAAGGGGTTAAGGCCAGCTTGGCATTATCAGCTGGCCCTAAGCCCGAAATTCATGGGGTCACGCCAATATTAGACATGACCACCATGAATTTCTAGTAAAGTATTTAAAAAAACACAAACACCCAGAAAAAAGTCCTTTAATTGAAATAAACACACAATTCTTTATTGTTCTAAATTAAACCATACTTACAGTCACGCCCATTCCAGCTGAAGCCAACGATCTCCTGCAATAAAAGTAAAATAATAAAGCAACATCATCCTTACCTTTCCATGGTTCCCACGACAGCTTCAGCTCTGCTACATCGAGATGACAGGCTGGACCGCAGCAGAAAGCTGCCATCCAGCCTGTCATCCCGCAGACACTGAGAAGCGCAGGCATGCTTGCGCTCCTCAGTGTCAGGCTGTGACGGCATAAAGATGAGCCGAGGTCATGTCCAATGAACTCAGCTCACCTCATGCACGTCACTGACAGCGTGGGAAAATTCTCCTGCACTCAGCGCTTCAGCGTGAGAATTCTCCCACGCTGTCAGTGACATACATGAGGTGAGGTCATGTCCAATGAACTCAGCTCACCTCATGCACGTCACTGACAGCGTGGGAAAATTCTCCTGCACTCAGCGCTTCAGCGTGAGAATTCTCCCACGCTGTCAGTGACGTGCATGAGGTGAGCCGAGTTCATTGGACATGACCTCGGCTCATCTGGATGCCGTCACAGAGAGACACTGAGGAGCGCAAGCATGCCTGTGCTTCTCAGTGTCTGCGGGATGACAGGCTGGATGGCAGCGTTCTGCTGCGGTCCAGCCTGTCATCTCGATGTAGCAGAGCTGAAGCTGTCCTGGGAACCATGGAAAGGTAAGGATGATGTTGGTTTATTATTTTTCTTTTATTGCAGGAGATCGTTAGCTTCAGCTGGAATGGGCGTCATGGTAAGTATGGTTTAATTTAGAACAATAAAGAATTGTGTGTTTATTTCAATTAAAGGACTTTTTTCTGGGTGTTTGTGTTTTTTTTAAATACTTTACTAGAAATTCATGGTGGTCATGTCTAATATTGGCGTGACCCCATGAATTTCGGGCTTAGGGCCAGCTGATAATGCCAAGCTGGCCTTAACCCCTTTATTATCCAGTGAGCCACCGCATCAGGGCCCTGGATGAGTTGGGTAAAGCGCCAGAAGATGGCGCTTCTATGAACGCGCCATTTTCCGGGGCATCTGCGGACTGCAATTTGCAGCGGGTGGGGCCCAGAAAGCTTGGGCCTCCCTGCGCTGCAGATTCCAGCCCCCAGCTGCCTAGTTGTACCTGGCTGGACACAAAAATAGGGCGAAGCCCCACATATTTTTTTTTTTAATTATTTCATGAAATTCATGGAATAATTAAGAAAAAAAGGGCTTCCCTATATTGTTGTGTCTGGTTAGGTACAAATAGGCAGCTGGTGGTTGGGGGCAGCCCGTTCCTGCCTGCTGTACTTGACTGGACACAAATATAGGGCGAAGCCCCACATAAATTTTTTTCAATTATTTCATGAATTTCCTGAAATAATTTAAAAAAAATTGACGTGGGGCTTCGCACTATATTTGTGTCCAGCCAGGTACAGCAGGCAGGAACGGGCTGCCCCCAACCACCAGCTGCCTATTTGTACCTGGCCGGACACAACAATATAGGGAAGCCCTTTTTTTCTTAATTATTTCATGAATTTCATGAAATCATTTAAAAAAAAAACAACGTGGAGCTTCTCCCTATTTTTGTGTCCAGCCAGGTACAACTAGGCAGCTGGGGGATGGAATCTGCAGCGCAGGGAGGCCCAAGCTTTCTGCCCCCTGCCCCCCCCCGCTGAAAATTGAAGTCCGCAGCCACCCTGGAAAATGTCGCGTTTATAGAAGCTGGATGCTGTACCTGGCTGGCATACAAAAATATGGCGAAGCCCACGTCAAACGTTTTGGGAAAAATTAATTAAAAAATAAATAATAATTTAGGGACTGCATCTTTATTAACTCCTCAAATGTCGTTTAGTGTTAAAATAAAGGATTTATTTTTAAAAAAATTGATGTGGGGCTTCGCCCTATATTTGTGTCCAGCCAGGTACAGCAGGCAGGAACGGGCTGCCCCCAACCACCAGCTGCCTATTTGTACCTGGTTGGACACAACAATATAGGGAAGCCCTTTTTTTCTTAATTATTCCAAAAATTTCATGAAATAATTTTAAAAAAAAATGCGTGGGCTTCGCCCTATTTTTGTGCCCAGCCAGGTACAACTAGGCAGCTGGGGGCTGGAATCTGCAGCGCAGGGAGGCCCAAGCTTTCTGGGCCCCACCTGCTGCAAATTGCAGTCCGCAGCCGCCCCAGACAATGGCGCGTTCATAGAAGCGCCATCTTCTGGCGCTGTACCCAACTCATCCAGGGCCCTGGTGCGGTGGCTCACTGGGTAATAAAGGGGTTAAGGCCAGCTTGGCATTATCAGCTGGCCCTAAGCCCGAAATTCATGGGGTCACGCCAATATTAGACATGACCACCATGAATTTCTAGTAAAGTATTTAAAAAAAACACAAACACCCAGAAAAAGTCCTTTAATTGAAATAAACACACAATTCTTTATTGTTCTAAATTAAACCATACTTACAGTCACGCCCATTCCAGCTGAAGCCAACGATCTCCTGCAATAAAAGTAAAATAATAAAGCAACATCATCCTTACCTTTCCATGGTTCCCACGACAGCTTCAGCTCTGCTACATCGAGATGACAGGCTGGACCACAGGAGAAAGCTGCCATTCAGCCTGTCATCCCGCAGACACTGAGAAGGGCAGGCATGCTTGCGCTCCTCAGTGTCTCTCTCTGACGGCATCCAGATGAGCCGAGTTCATGTCCAATGAACTCGGCTCACCTCATGCACGTCACTGACAGCGTGGGAAAATTCTCCTGCACTCAGCTCTTCAGCGTGAGAATTTTCCCACGCTGTCAGTGACGTGCATGAGGCGAGTTGAGTTCATTGGACATGACCTCACCTCATGTATGTCACTGACAGCGTGGGAGAATTCTCACGCTGAAGCGCTGAGTGCAGGAGAATTCTCCCACGCTGTCAGTGACGTGCATGAGGTGAGCTGAGTTCATTGTCGGCTCATCTGGATGCCGTCACAGCCAGACACTGAGGAGCGCAAGCATGCCTACGCTTCTCAGTGTCTGCGGGATGACAGGCTGGATGGCAGCTTTCTCCTGCGGTCCAGCCTGTCATCTCGATGTAGCAGAGCTGGAGCGATCGTGGGAACCATGGAAAGGTAAGGATGATGTTGGTTTATTATTTTTCTTTTATTGCAGGAGATCGTTGGCTTCAGCTGGAATGGGCGTGACGGTAAGTATGGTTTAATTTAGAACAATAAAGAATTGTGTGTTTATTTCAATTAAAGGACTTTATTCTGGGTGTTTGTGTTTTTTTTTTAACTTTGACTATGGGGTTAGTAATGGGGGCGTCTTATAGACGCCTCTCCATTACTAACCTGGGCTTGATGTCAGCTGGCATTATAAGCTGACATCAACCCCAACCCTATTACCCCACTGCCACCGCTACAGGGCAGTGGGAAGAGTGAGGCTAAGTGCCAGAATTGGCGCATCCTATGGATGCGCCATTTCTGGGGCGGCTGACGGCTGGTGTTTCTAGCCTGGGAGGGGGCCAATATTCATGGCACCCTTCCTGGGTTATTAAAATCAGCCCCCAGCTGTCTGCCTAGCCTTTGCTAGCTATTAAATTAGGGGGGACCCCACGTTATTTTTTTGGGGGGGTTCCCCCATTTTAATAGCTAGTAAAGGCTAGGTATTCAGCTGAGGGCTGATATTAGTAGCCTGGGAAGCTCCATGGGTATTACCCCCTTCCCAGGCTTCAAACATCTGCCCCAGCCGTCTGCTTAACACTAGGACTACTGGACTCGTGACCCCGCCTAGAACTACTGAAAGGAGTCATTTTGACTCCTTGTTTGTTTTCGTTTATTTTTAGAGTTTCATTTGTGGTTATTTATTAATAATTATATTTTTTGTAATGTATTATTATTGTGAGATCCAACAGTAATGCTTTTGATTGTTTTTTTTCTGCTTTTCTTATTTTTCTACAGAAAATAACAATAATTATAATAGACGTTTTTCAAACATTTTTTTTTATTCAAGTGCACACATATAAACAACAACTGAAGAACAAAAAGCAGAGAAAATGTAGGTGGAGGAGCATAAAAATGAAAATATGGCGCAGAATTCACCTTCTAAACATTTGGTGTTTCGCATTTTAGGCATTGCCTTTGATTTATGGCAGTACATTGCCCACACAAAGACTTACCACAAGTCTTACAATTTCCGACAGATCTATTTTTCTTGCACTTTTCTTTGATCTGGCAAAATTTTGTTTGAACCATCACTTCTGAGCATGTAGAAACTTGGGACGTGGAACCCTTTTCCCTATCTGTGACATAAGGACCACTCAACTCTCTCACAAGCGTTTGCAAAAATGCCTTGCGTGACATTTTTTGGTGGGTAATCTCCTTGAATATTATCCATGCATTTATACCCGCAAAGTCTAAGGCATTTTCAAATGCATGAACAGGCCATCTCCTTGTACATGTTCGTGTGGTATATTTTCGTGCCATCTGATCCACTACATCTACTCCATATTTTGTTTCATTGTAAAACTTTACCGTTTCTGGAGTTTTTTTAGCGGAATCAGACGCAACAACAACATCTGGATGGACGGAACTCAAAATGACAACATTTTTGTTGGGCTTTCCTTGATATACTGTAAGTGTAAAATTGTCTTCATTTCTAAACACTTTAGTGTTGTACAATTCCTCCTTCATGGATTTTATTTCTTTAGGCACTTCTCGCCTTATCTTGTTCAGTGTTCCCACGATGGTTGTTCCTTTGCTTTTTAGCTGTTTAGCTAATTTTACTGAAGTAAAATAATTATCGGTTGTAACATTGCGACCTTTTTTCAAAAACGGGTCCAATAACTTCATTACCACATGGTCAGCTAAACGGTCCTCAGCACGGCGTGTGTCATCTTTGCCTAGATAAGGGAAGCCATTTGCCAGATATTTGCTCCTCTTATCAACAGCTAGCCAATATTTGTGGCCATATTTATCTGGTTTGGAAGGCATGTACTGCGTGAATGGACACCTAGTTTTGCTTGGGAAAAGTTGCTCATCCACCGTTATGTATGGGCCAGGTTTGTAACACGCAATACAATTTTCAATAAACCTGTCCCACACAGTAGAAAATAGAGCAAACTTGTCCGTTTGCAGTCTCTCCGATCGAGTAGATTTCTCATCAAATCTGAGAAACCTCATAATTTCAACAAAGCGGTCCCTAGACATTGTCGCTTTGCAAAACGGTATTCCCCAGTCATTACACCAAATACTGCTAATCGAGTGACGGTTCGTGCCAGATATTCCACAAGCATAGAATATCGCAATGAATGCATCTAGCTCCTCATCAGATAGAGTTTGTTCAGCATTACACAGTAATACAAGCAGGTAAAACACAAGGAAAATGTGAAAAGTTGACATGTAAATTGAACTACATCTATATGAACATCAGGGTAAATAAGAGTGAAAAAATTATGCACAAAACTTTATAGCAACATTTAGTGACAAAAGGACCTCAAAATATAGTAGGGAGTCAAAATGACTCCCTTCAGTAGTTCTTGGTAAATTTTGAAAAAAACGCGCAAATTTTTCACCAAAATTATTTATTCTCACAAAATCTTTTTTCACATCATATTTGAGGAAAAGTCACCGAGTTTCAAGCCGGAATTCTGAAAAATGTAGTCACAGAAGAGAAATAAAAAACGAAAGGAGTCAAAATGACTCCATCAGTAGTTCTAGTGTTAACCTCCGCTAGAGCCTAAAATTAAGGGGAACCCCACGCCAATTTTTTTTTAAATAAATCCTTTATTTTAACACTAAATGACAAGTACAGTAATCAAGACTATCACTGTACTTATTATATGTGTGACTGACATGTTTCTATCTATCTAATCTATGTGTGATTTTCTATTCTGTCTGTTATAAATTGTCGGGTACAGATGCTGAATTGCCGGCCGGCTTTTTTAAAGAGACGGTGCATGAAAACACTAATATTTTTTTAAATAAATCCTGTACACTAAATGACAAGTTCTGTAAGCAACACTGTCACTGTACTTCATATATATGTGACTGACATGTTTCTATCTATCTAATCTATGTGTGAAGCTCTATTCTTTCTGTTGTAAATTGTCGGGTACCGGTGTATGCCGCTGATGAATTGCCGGCTTTTCATGTCATTTTACATTATTCTTAGTTGTTTTACTTCATGTAGAATTAACCTACAAGGAAAGAAAGGGTTTATTTTCATTCCGATATTTGTGTCCCATTGACTTGCATTGGTTTCCGGTATCGGAATCAGCGATATCCGATACTTTTTGGGTATCGGCCCGATCCAATCCGATACGATATTTCCTGATATCGGAAGGTATCGCTCAACACTACTCGCAACCAAAACGTAAAGGGTCCTCATGATCTTGCGAGTCCCTACTCTATCATTAAAAACAAACAGCATAGCCAGGACAATAAACAGAATTTTTTAAAAAATTTGCAAAGTCAAATTATAAAACAGCAAAAAGGCAATGGTACTCACCAGCCAAGATGTCAAGAAAAATGCATAGTCAGAATCTAGGCGTACAAATTCCAAAGCCCTGCTTAGTGCTATGCATCTATTCTTAAAGTTCATCTGTTAGCTATAAATGCTGCTCTTCAAAAGTACACCAGATTAGAATTACAGGTTAAGGCTCCTAGTAGCCAAAAGGATATAAAGAATTGGTTTGTTTGGCTTCTAGAAGCTCTGAAATAATATAGCGGACTTTAGTAATCCAATGTCCAGTAGATCTATGAGGGTTGTCCTCTTTATATATACAATGCTAAGCATAACTGAGTACACCACCTTTTAAAAGCACGATTTTAAAGGGGTTATTTCCGACTTTTTAATTTATTTATTAATGACCAAAGATTTCACAAGCAGGTAGTTGCTAACTACTAGAGATGAGCGTTGTTCGACTCGAACTGTTCGCCAATCTCAAATTCGAGCTGTTTTGGGCGGTGTTCGAGCCGTTCGGCGAACACGAACGATGTGAGAAAAATTCGGCTGTTCGAGGTTATGTTCGATAACTGTTCGTGCACCAAAATCATAACTGGATTTTTTCTCAGTAATGATGAATATTAATGTTAATAAGCAGTTTGAGTGTACAGCGGGGTGGGGGAGGGGCAGGGGATGGATCTCTGCAGGAATAAAGAAGATCTCCATTTTTTTTCTCTTTCCCGCATTTACAGTGGGGAGGTGCAATCTGTCAGCCTATCAGCAGTGCACACACGGAGCGAAGTGCTTTTTTTCACACAAACAAGGGCATGTGTCATTGGCAGTGTATGTCACATGTCCTTGCCCTATAAGACCAAGCCATTTTCCCCGTCGCCACCATTTTCTCACTGCTGCAGCTGCGTGTTAGACGGCACCGCTGTTGCTGTGTGCGCTATACCTTGTTAATTTCAAGCCAATTTTCGCACAAATCTACAGATAGCTTGGGAGTAGGGAATAGTTGTGATTGCAGTCCTTTTAAGGACTAGGTTACAGCATTTCCTACGACTTTTACCAGGCAGGTCTGTGCTCTTAAATAGATAGATTGTGGGAGTAAAGACTAATTGTAATTGGAGTCCTTTTCAGGACTAGGTTACATCAGTTCCTATCAGTTTTTGCCAGGCAGGTCTGTGCCAGTGCTGTGCAAGTTTTTTTCACAGCATTTGGCTGAATCTAGCAAAGCTAATCCTTTTTGGCCTATTGCAGAGTGTGTTAGTCAGTGGAGTAGCCTATCTGTGTTGCAAGATATACCACCTGTGTATAGAATACCAATTTTTTTACTGCACCTAGTGAAGTAAAATCTTTTGGACATAGCATCATTCTATTAGTCCATCTATACTGACCTCCATCAGGTTGCAAATTGAATATAATTTTTTTCTGCATCTAGCTCTGAAAAAATATTTGGGCTTCTAGCAGTGTGTGGGACTTGTTCTATTAGTCCATCTATACTGACCTCCATCAGGTTGCAAATTGAATATAATTTTTTTCTGCATCTAGCTCTGAAAAAATATTTGGCCTTCTAGCAGTGTGTGGGACTTGTTCTATTAGTCCATCTATACTGACCTCCATCACGCTGCAAATTCAAAATAATTTTTTGTCTGCATCTAGCTCTGAAAAAATATTTTGCCTTCTAGCAGTGTGTGGGACTTTCTCCATTAGTCCATCTATACTGACCTCCATCAGGTTGCAAATTAAAAATAATTTTTATCTGCATCTACCTCTGAAAAAATATTTGGGCTTCTAGCTGTGTGTGGGACTTGTTCTATTAGTCCATCTATACTGACCTCCATCAGGTTGCAAACTGAATATAATTTTTTTCTGCATCTAGCTCTGAAAAAATATTTGGCCTTCTAGCAGTGTGTGGGACTTTCTCTATTAGTCCATCTATACTGACCACCATCAGGTTGCAAATTAAAAATAATTTTTATCTGCATCTAGCTCTGAAAAAATATTTGGCCTTCTAGCAGTGTGTGGGACTCTCTCTATTAGTCCATCTATACTGACCTCCATCAGGTTGCAAATTAAAAATAATTTTTTTCTGCATCTAGCTCTGAAAAATATTTGGCCTTCTAGCAGTGTGTGGGACTTTCTCTATTAGTCCATCTATACTGACCTCCATCAGGTTGCAAATTCAAAATAATTTTTGTCTGCATCTAGCTCTGAAAAAATATTTGGCCTTCTAGCAGTGTGTGGGACTTTCTCTATTAGTCCATCTATACTGACCTCCATCAGGCTGCAAATTAAAAATAATTTTTATCTGCATCTACCTCTGCAAAAATATTTGGCCTTCTAGCTGTGTGTGGGACTTGTTCTATTAGTCCATCTATACTCACCTCCATCAGGTTGCAAACTGAATATAATTTTTTTCTGCATCTAGCTCTGAAAAAATATTTGGCCTTCAAGCAGTGTGTGGGACTTTCTCTATTAGTCCATCTATACTGACCTCCATCAGGTTGCAAATTAAAAATTATTTATATCTGCATCTAGCTCTGAAAATATATATGGCCTTCTAGCAGTGTGTGGGACTTTCTCTATTAGTCCATCTATACTGACCACCATCAGGTTGCAAATTCAAAATAATTTTTTGTCTGCATCTAGCTCTGAAAAAATATTTGGCCTTCTAGCAGTGTGTGGGACTTTCTCTATTAGTCCATCTATACTGACCTCCATCAGGTTGCAAACTGAATATATATTTTTTCTGCATCTACCTCTGAAAAAATATTGGGCTTCTAGCTGAGTTTGGGATTTGTTCTATTAATCCATCTATACAGACCTCCATCAGGTTGCAAACTGAATATAATTTTTTTCTGCATCTAGCTCTGAAAAAATATTTGGCCTTCTAGCTGTGTGTGGGACTTGTTCTATTAGTCCATCTATACTCACCTCCATCAGGTTGCAAACTAAATATAATTTTTTTCTGCATCTAGCTCTGAAAAAATATTTGGCCTTCAAGCAGTGTGTGGGACTTGTTCTATTAGTCCATCTATACTGACCTCCATCAGGTTGCAAACTGAATATATATTTTTTCTGCATCTACCTCTGAAAAAATATTGGGCTTCTAGCTCTGTTTGGGATTTGTTCTATTAATCCATCTATACAGACCTCCATCAGGTTGCAAACTGAATATAATTTTTTTCTGCATCTAGCTCTGAAAAAATATTTGGCCTTCTAGCTGTGTGTGGGACTTGTTCTATTAGTCCATCTATACTCACCTCCATCAGGTTGCAAACTAAATATAATTTTTTTCTGCATCTAGCTCTGAAAAAATATTTGGCCTTCAAGCAGTGTGTGGGACTTTCTCTATTAGTCCATCTATACTGACCTCCATCAGGTTGCAAATTAAAAATAATTTTTATCTGCATCTATCTCTGAAAAAATATTTGGCCTTCTAGCAGTGTGTGGGACTTTCTCTATTAGTCCATCTATACTGACCTCCATCAGGCTGCAAATTAAAAATAATTTTTATCTGCATCTACCTCTGAAAAAATATTTGGCCTTCTAGCTGTGTGTGGGACTTGTTCTATTAGTCCATCTATACTGACCTCCATCAGGTTGCAAACTGAATATAATTTTTTTCTGCATCTAGCTCTGAAAAAATATTTGGCCTTCTAGCAGTGTGTGGGACTTTCTCTATTAGTCCATCTATACTGACCTCCATCAGGTTGCAAATTAAAAATAATTTTTATCTGCATCTAGCTCTGAAAAAATATTTGGCCTTCTAGCAGTGTGTGGGACTTTCTCTATTAGTCCATCTATACTGACCTCCATCAGGCTGCAAATTAAAAATAATTTTTATCTGCATCTACCTCTGAAAAAATATTGGGCTTCTAGCTGTGTTTGGGATTTGTTCTATTAATCCATCTATACAGACCTCCATCAGGTTGCAAACTGAATATAATTTTTTTCTGCATCTAGCTCTGAAAAAATATTTGGCCTTCTAGCTGTGTGTGGGACTTGTTCTATTAGTCCATCTATACTCACCTCCATCAGGTTGCAAACTGAATATAATTTTTTTCTGCATCTAGCTCTGAAAAAATATTTGGCCTTCAAGCAGTGTGTGGGACTTTCTCTATTAGTCCATCTATACTGACCTCCATCAGGTTGCAAATTAAAAATAATTTTTATCTGCATCTATCTCTGAAAAAATATTTGGCCTTCTAGCAGTGTGTGGGACTTTCTCTATTAGTCCATCTATACTGACCTCCATCAGGCTGCAAATTAAAAATAATTTTTATCTGCATCTACCTCTGAAAAAATATTTGGCCTTCTAGCTGTGTGTGGGACTTGTTCTATTAGTCCATCTATACTGACCTCCATCAGGTTGCAAACTGAATATAATTTTTTTCTGCATCTAGCTCTGAAAAAATATTTTTCCTTCTAGCAGTGTGTGGGACTTTCTCTATTAGTCCATCTATACTGACCTCCATGAGGCTGCAAATTAAAAATAATTTTTATCTGCATCTAGCTCTGAAAAAATATTTGGCCTTCTAGCAGTGTGTGGGACTTGTTCTATTAGTCCATCTATACTCACCTCCATCAGGTTGCAAACTGAATATAATTTTTTTCTGCATCTAGCTCTGAAAAAATATTTGGCCTTCAAGCAGTGTGTGGGACTTTCTCTATTAGTCCATCTATACTGACCTCCATCAGGTTGCAAATTAAAAATAATTTTTATCTGCATCTATCTCTGAAAAAATATTTGGCCTTCTAGCAGTGTGTGGGACTTTCTCTATTAGTCCATCTATACTGACCTCCATCAGGCTGCAAATTAAAAATAATTTTTATCTGCATCTACCTCTGAAAAAATATTTGGCCTTCTAGCTGTGTGTGGGACTTGTTCTATTAGTCCATCTATACTGACCTCCATCAGGTTGCAAACTGAATATAATTTTTTTCTGCATCTAGCTCTGAAAAAATATTTTTCCTTCTAGCAGTGTGTGGGACTTTCTCTATTAGTCCATCTATACTGACCTCCATCAGGCTGCAAATTAAAAATTATTTTTATCTGCATCTAGCTCTGAAAAAATATTTGGCCTTCTAGCAGTGTGTGGGACTTTCTCTATTAGTCCATCTATACTGACCTCCATCAGGTTGCAAATTCAAAATAATTTTTTTGTCTGCATCTAGCTCTGAAAAAATATTTGGCCTTCTAGCAGTGTGTGGGACTTTCTCTATTAGTCCATCTATACTGACCTCCATCAGGCTGCAAATTAAAAATAATTTTTGTCTGCATCTACCTCTGAAAAAATATTTGGCCTTCTAGCTGTGGTGGGACTTGTTCTATTAGTCCATCTATACTCACCTCCATCAGGTTGCAAACTGAATATAATTTTTTTCTGCATCTAGCTCTGAAAAAATATTTGGCCTTCAAGCAGTGTGTGGGACTTTCTCTATTAGTCCATCTATACTGACCTCCATCAGGTTGCAAATTAAAAATAATTTATATCTGCATCTAGCTCTGAAAAAATATATGGCCTTCTAGCAGTGTGTGGGACTTTCTCTATTAATCCATCTATACTGACCACCATCAGGTTGCAAATTCAAAATAATTTTTTGTCTGCATCTAGCTCTGAAAAAATATTTGGCCTTCTAGCAGTGTGTGGGACTTTCTCTATTAGTCCATCTATACTGACCTCCATCAGGCTGCAAATTAAAAATAATTTTTATCTGCATCTACCTCTGAAAAAATATTTGGCCTTCTAGCTGTGTGTGGGACTTGTTCTATTAGTCCATCTATACTGACCTCCATCAGGTTGCAAACTGAATATATATTTTTTCTGCATCTACCTCTGAAAAAATATTGGGCTTCTTGCTGTGTTTGGGATTTGTTCTATTAATCCATCTATACAGACCTCCATCAGGTTGCAAACTGAATATAATTTTTTTCTGCATCTACCTCTGAAAAAATATTTGGGCTTCTAGCTGTGTGTGGGACTTGTTTTATTAGTCCACCTATACTGACCTCCATCAGGTTGCAAATTCAAAATAATTTTTTGTCTGCATCTAGCTCTGAAAAAATATTTGGCCTTCTAGCAGTGTGTGGGACTTTCTCTATTAGTCCATCTATACTGACCTCCATCAGGTTGCAAATTCAAAATAATTTTTTGTCTGCATCTAGATCTGAAAAAATATTTGGCCTTCTAGCAGTGTGTGGGACTTTCTCTATTAGTCCATCTATACTGACCTCCATCAGGTTGCAAACTGAATATATTTTTTTTCTGCATCTACCTCTGAAAAAATATTGGGCTTCTAGCTGTGTGTGGGACTTGTTCTATTAATCCATCTATACAGACCTCCATCAGGTTGCAAACTGAATACAATTTTTTTCTGCATCTACCTCTGAAAAAATATTTGGGCTTCTAGCTGTGTGTGGGACTTGTTCTATTAGTCCATCTATACTGACCTCCATCAGGTTGCAAATTGAATATAATTTTTTTCTGCATCTAACCCAGCCAATAGTTTTGGCCTAATACCACAGTTTGGCCACTCAGCTCTGCTCGGTTCCCATCCATTGTTTTTTTGTGCAAACAACTCCAGAGTTGTGAATTAGTTAACCACCAAAATGAGTGGAAAAAGGCCTGCTGCTGGTGGAAAGGGGAATAGGCGTGTTGGGAAGGGGAAAAAAGGTTGTGTCCGTGGGGTAGGTGTTAAAGCAACAGTAACATCTGCAGAAGAAAGACCATCTTCCAGCCAAACTAAAATGTCTACTTCTTTTAGCGGACAATGTGATAAGATCCCTTTCTTACGGCCACGCCAATCGCTACAAATTCCAGATGAGGCACAAAAACAGCAGGTGCTTCAACGGATATCAAGTGCTCCTTTAAGTGGGCTCTCCTCCACATCAACTTCAACATCACAAATACTCCAGTCCTCAAAGGTGTCACCCCAATCGCACTTGCTTCCTCACAGCTCCCAAATCTCCAGCTGCCCGTTTGAGTATGAGGTAGAACAGATGGTTGAGTCTGCAGAGCTGTTTACTCATACTATAGCCTGGGAATCAGAGGTCGACTCCAGCGCTTCTGTGAATCCAGACGAGGAAATGATCTGCACTGATGCCCAGAATCTTTATGAGTCAGATCCAGGACTAGAGATGAGCGTTGTTCTACTCGAACTGTTCGCCAGTCTCAAATTCGAGCTGTTTTGGGCGGTGTTCGAGCCGTTCGGCGAACATGAACAATTTGAGAAAAATTCGGCTGTTCGAGGTTATGTTCGATAACTGTTCGTGCACCAAAATCATAACTGGATTTTTTCTCAGTAATGATGAAAATTAATGTTAATACGCAGTTTGAGTGTACAGCGGGGTGGGGGGAGGGGCAGGGGATGGATCTCTGCAGGAACAATGAAGATCTCCATTTTTTTTTTCTCTTTCCCACATTTACAGTGGGGAGGTGCAATCTGTCAGCCTATCAGCAGCGCACACACGGAGCGAAGTGCTTTTTTTCACACAAGCAAGGGCATGTGTCATTGGCAGTGTATGTCACATGTCCTTGCCCTATAAGACCAAGCCATTTTCCCCGTCGCCACCATTTTCTCACTGCTGCAGCTGCGTGTTAGACGGCACCGCTGTTGCTGTGTGCGCTATACCTTGTTAATTTCAAGCCAATTTTCGCACAAATCTACAGATAGCTTTGGAGTATTGAATAGTTGTGATTGCAGTCCTTTTAAGGACTAGGTTACAGCATTTCCTACGACTTTTATCAGGCAGGTCTGTGCTCTTAAATAGATAGATTGTGGGAGTAAAGACTAATTGTAATTGGAGTCCTTTTCAGGACTAGGTTACATCAGTTCCTATCAGTTTTTGCCAGGCAGGTCTGTGCCAGTGCTGTGCAAGTTTTTTTCACAGCATTTGGCTGAATCTAGCAAAGCTAATCCTTTTTGGCCTATTGCAGAGTGTGTTAGTCAGTGGAGTAGCCTATCTGTGTTGCAAGATATACCACCTGTGTATAAAATACCAATTTTTTTACTGCACCTAGTGAAGTAAAATCTTTTGGGCATAGCATCATTCTATTAGTCCATCTATACTGACCTCCATCAGGTTGCAAACTGAATATATTTTTTTCTGCATCTACCTCTGAAAAAATATTGGGCTTCTAGCTGTGTGTGGGACTTGTTCTATTAATCCATTTATACAGACCTCCATCAGGTTGCAAACTGAATATATTTTTTTCTGCATCTACCTCTGAAAAAATATTGGGCTTCTAGCTGTGTGTGGGACTTATTCTATTAATCCATCTATACAGACCTCCATCAGGTTGCAAACTGAATATATTTTTTTCTGCATCTACCTCTGAAAAAATATTGGGCTTCTAGCTGTGTGTGGGACTTGTATTAGTCCATCTATACTGACCTCCATCAGGTTGCAAACTGAATATATTTTTTTCTGCATCTACCTCTGAAAAAATATTGGGCTTCTAGCTGTGTGTGGGACTTGTTCTATTAATCCATCTATACAGACCTCCATCAGGTTGCAAACTGAATATATTTTTTTCTGCATCTACCTCTGAAAAAATATGTGGCCTTCTAGCAGTGTGTGGGACTTTCTCTATTAGTCCATCTATACTGACCTCCATCAGGTTGCAAATTAAAAATAATTTTTATCTGCATCTACAGTACCTCTGAAAAAATATATGGGCTTCTAGCTGTGTGTGGGACTTGTTCTATTAGACAATCTATACTGACCTCCATCAGGTTTCAAATTGAATATAATTTTTATCTGCATCTAGCTCTGAAAAAATATTTGGCCTTCTAGCAGTGTGTGGGACTTTCTCTATTAGTCCATCTATACTGACCTCCATCAGGTTGCAAATTGAATATAATTTTATCTGCATCTAGCTCTGAAAAAATATTTGGCCTTCTAGCAGTGTGTGGGACTTTCTCTATTAGTCCATCTATACTGACCTCCATCAGGTTGCAAATTAAAAATAATTTTTATCTGCATCTACCTCTGAAAAAATATTTGGGCTTCTAGCTGTGTTTGGGACTTGTTCTATTACTCCATCTACACAGACCTCCATCAGGTTGCAAGCTGAATATAATTTTTTTCTGCATCTAGCTCTGAAAAATATTTGGCCTTCTAGCAGTGTGTGAGACTTGTTCTATTAGTCCACCTATACTGACCTCCATCAGGTTGCAAATTCAAAATAATTTTTTGTCTGCATCTAGCTCTGAAAAAATATTTGGCCTTCTAGCAGTGTGTGGGACTTTCTCTATTAGTCCATCTATACTGACCTCCATCAGGTTGCAAACTGAATATATTTTTTTTCTGCATCTACCTCTGAAAAAATATTGGGCTTGTAGCTGTGTGTGGGACTTGTTCTATTAATCCATCTATACAGACCTCCATCAGGTTGCAAACTGAATAAAAATTTTTTCTGCATCTACCTCTGAAAAAATATTTGGGCTTCTAGCTGTGTGTGGGACTTGTTCTATTAGTCCATCTATACTGACCTCCATCAGGTTGCAAATTGAATATATTTTTTTTCTGCATCTAACCCAGCCAATAGTTTTGGCCTAATACCACAGTTTGGCCACTCAGCTCTGCTCGGTTACCATCCATTGTTTTTTTGTGCAAACAACTCCAGAGTTGTGAATTAGTTAACCACCAAAATGAGTGGAAAAAGGCCTGCTGCTGGTGGAAAAGGGAATAGGCGTGTTGGGAAGGGGAAAAAAGGTTGTGTCCGTGGGGTAGGTGTTAAAGCAACAGTAACATCTGCAGAAGAAAGACCATCTTCCAGCCAAACTAAAATGTCTACTTCTTTTAGCGACAATGTGATAAGATCCCTTTCTTACGGCCACGCCAATCGCTACAAATTCCAGATGAGGCACAAAAACAGCAGGTGCTTCAACGGATATCAAGTGTTCCTTTAAGTGGGCTCTCCTCCACATCAACTTCAACATCACAAATACTCCAGTCCTCAAAGGTGTCACCCCAATTGAACTTGCTTCCTCACAGCTCCCAAATCTCTAGCTGCCCGTCTGAGTATGAGGTAGAACAGATGGTTGAGTCTGCAGAGCTGTTTACTCATACTATAGCCTGGGAATCAGAGGTCGACTCCAGCGCTTCTGTGAATCCAGACGAGGAAATGATCTGCACTGATGCCCAGAATCTTTATGAGTCGGATCCAGGACCAGACGCAGAAAGTTCTGACCATAATGTAGACCCTCATTCCCAAACTGTAACTCCTGTTGGTGGAGACAATGAGGAAGACGATGATAAGACTCAAATACCTGATTGGAGCGACAACTTTAGTTTTTTGTCAGGGCAGGAACAGGTTGGCTCTGAGGACGACGGGTGTGATAACACACAGGGTGATGATGATGAGGTTGGAGATCCCACTTACTGTCAACCCACAGTCAGCCAAGAGATGAGGTCAGCAGAGGAGGTGGAGGAAGATGCTAATGACGACGAGGTCAGGTTGCACCTTCCTGGACAGAGACGTAGTACTGGAAGCACGTCAACAACTGCATCCTCAAACACAACTCTGCCTCTCACCACAAGTCGTGGTGGCTCTTCAGGTCGCATGGGTGCTAAGCCTTGCATAGCCTGGGCATTTTTTCAGATCGATAAAGATGACCCAACTCGTGTTATCTGTAACATTTGTCAGCAAAAGCTAAGTAGAGGCCAAAAAATACATAGTTTGAGTACTTCATGCATGAACCGGCACATGGACATGAAGCATAAGTTGCAGTGGGAAGCTCAGTGTGCTACAATGCGGCCTAGCCGGCCGGGCCAACCACCGTCTGCCATATCTTGTGCATTCGCGGCCTCTTCATCCTCTGTGACTGGGGGGACAGCACTCACAACTGTTTTGGGGCGCAGACCTGCCACCTCTTTACCCGCAACAGCCAGCGTGATTGGCAGGTCATCATTTTCTTTGGAGGTGGTAACACCAGCTGGTGTTGAGCGCTGTCCGACATCGATAGCACCACCTTTGGATCAAGGCAACCTAACATGTCCGCCTGCATCTTCCTCACAGACCGGCAGTTTGCCGGGGACACCCTTATCAACCCCGTCTAAGCACAATAGCCAGCCCTCGGTCCCTCAGATGTGGACAAGTAAAAGACCATTTCCTCCTAGCCATGAGAAATCTAAGAGGTTGAATTTCACCATCTGCAAGCTCTTGGCTACAGAAATGCTGCCTTTCCGCCTGGTGGACACAGAGGATTTTCGAGACCTTATGTCCGTACAGTGCCCCAGTACCAGATGCCCAGTCGGCACTACTTCTCAAAGAAAGGTGTGCCTGCGCTCCACCAGCATGTCGCACACAACATCACCGCTTCTTTGAGAAACTCTGTGTGTGACAGGGTGCATTTCACCACAGACACTTGGACGAGTAGGCATGGACAGGGGCGTTACATGTCGCTGACTGGGCACTGGGTAACTATGGTGACAGCAGGACAAGGGGCTGCTGTCCAAGTCTTGCCATCCCCATGAGTTGTGCGTCAATCCTCTTTATGTCAAAGTTCCTCCACTGCTTCTGCCTCCTCAACCTCCTCTCGGTCTTCCACCTGCACCCAAAGCCTGTCTGGTCATGCCACAAGCTTTCTAACTGCGCAGAAGTGATCCTGCACACCTCCTTACTATGCTGGCAGTAGGGCTCAACGTCATCAGGCGGTTTTTACATTGAAATGTCTGGGAAATGTGAGTCACACAGCTGAGGAGTTGTGGTCAGCTCTGGAGAACCAATTTCATGAATGGTTGTCTCCACTGGACCTGAAACCAGGGAAGGCCGTGTGCGACAATGCTGCAAACCTGGGTGCGGCCCTTCGCCGGGGCAATGTCACACACGTGACTTGTATGGCTCACGTGTTGAACCTGGTTGTCCAGCAATTTTTAGCCCACTATCCCAGACTAGATGGCCTTCTGCAGAGGGCACGGTCGCTGTGTGCTCACTTCCGCCGTTCGCATCCCGCAGCTCAGCGACTTACATCTCTACAGAAGTCGTTGGGCCTGCCACTTCACCGGCTAAAATGCGATGTGCCTACCCGGTGGAATTCAACTCTGCACATGTTGCAGCGACTGTGGCAGCACCGACAAGCCCTGGTGCAATACGTTCTGACGTATAGCCTGGGCCAACGAGATCCAGAGGTGGGGCAAATCACGCTGGAGGAGTGGTCTCAGATCAGGGACCTATGCACCCTTCTGCACAGTTTTGAAATGGCGACGAAGATGTTTAGTGCTGACGATGCCATTATCAGCATGACTATTCCGGTGATTTACATGCTGGAGCACATGTTAAACAGAATTTGGAGTCAGGTGGTGGCACAAGAGGAGGTGGAGGAAGTAGAGGAGGAGGAGTTGTATGCGGAAGGGCTAACATCTGCAAGGTCCAGACGGTCGGCAGCACCAAGGCGGCAGGCATGTGAGGGTGGGGGAGATGGTTTTACCAGGGCGCATGGTAGCAGCCAAACTAGTGAGGAAGGTGCAGGAGCCCAGGAAGAAGTGGAGGACGAACTGATGGAAGACTCATCAGATGAGGGAGACCTTGATCACATTTCTGTTGTGCGAGGTTGGGGGCAGAGGACAGAGGAAGGAAGCATGATTGTTACCTCGCCACCAACACAACAGGGACTTGGTGCTCCTGGATGCGCAACACACATAAGTGCCTTCTTGCTGCACTACCTGCAACATGACCCTCGAATTGTGAGAATTAGAAATAATCCTGACTACTGGGTTGCCACACTGTTAGATCCCCGGTACAAAAGTAAATTTGCAGAAATTATTCCTGCCATAGAAAGGGATGCACGCATGCAGGAGTATCAGCAGAGACTGTTGTAGAATCTTACATGTGCTTTTCCACAAAATACCAGTGGTGCACGTAGTGAATCTCACAGTTCCAACTTGCCAACCGTGGGACCGTCAAGTGTTCAGCACTCAAACCGTAACAGAACCACAGTATCTGCTGGTAACATCAATTTTGCGGAATCATTTCACCACTTTTTTAGCCCATCCTTTGCAAGGCCACAGGAGACAAGAAGTCTGACACATAGTCAACGCCTAGAGACGATGGTACAGGAGTATCTCCAAGTAAACATTGAAGCCATGACTGTGTCACTGGACCCTTGCTCTTTTTGGGCTTCCAATCTTGATAAATGGCCGGAGCTAGCCACTTACGCTTTGGAGATCTTGTCACGCCCCGCAGCCAGCGTTCTGTCTGAATGTGTGTTCAGCGCTGCTGGTGGTGTGCTGACAGATAAGCGCACGCGGCTCTCCACTGATAATGTAGACAGACTCACGTTCATAAAGATGAACAAATCATGGATCCGAAACGACTTTTCTACCCCTGTGTCATCCTGGGGAGAGTAAAAGCTTGATGATTGGTTAAAATCACTCTACCAACCGTTTTAAGCTTTCAAATTACTAATCATGTTTATCTGTATCTTGGCTGGAAAATAATTTGGGCTTTGTAGCAGTGTGCAGCACTGATTCTATTAGGCCATCTATAATAAGCTCCACCAGATTTAAAATTACTAATCATGTTTATCTGTATCTTGACTGGAAAATAATTTGGGCTTTGTAGCAGTGTGCAGCACTGATCCTATTAGGCCATCTATACTAAAGCTTCACCAGATTTAAAATTAATAATAATTTTTAGCTGCATCTAGCCCGGAAAATAATTTTGGGGCTCCGAGATGCGCAAGACACATAAGTGCCTTCTTGCTGCACTACCTGCAGCATGACCCTCATATTGTCAGAATTCGAAGTAATCATGACTACTGGGTTGCCACACTCTTAGATCCCCCAAACTTTTCGATCAACCTTTTCATTTTAATAAAGACCCAAAAAATGGTCATTTTTGAAATTATAAGCATTAGCAGGTTGTTAGAAACTGAAATCGAACAGTTTTCAACTCAAAACTTTATTCTAGGTGATGTTACATTTTCACATAGGACCCCTTGTTCGAAAGGAGCTTCTGAACTCTCTCGTCCATTGAATTTGTCAGGTTTTGGATGGTTTCTGCTTCAATTGTTTTGCATGAGGACAGAATACCCTCCCAGAGCTGTTGCTTAGATGTGAACTGCCTCCCGCCATCATAGACACTCCTTTTAATGATGCTCCAAAGATTCTGAATGGGGTAGAGGTCAGGGGAGCATGGGGGTCACACCATAAGTTTGTCCCCTTTTATGCCCATATCAGCCAGAGATGCAGATGTTTTATGTGCAGCATGAGATGGTGCATTATCATGCAAAAAAATGATCTTGCTGTGAAATACACGGTTCTTCTTCTTGAACCATGGCAGGAAGTGCTGTTTGAGAAAATCCACATACATTATGGAGTTCATCTTTAGCGCCTTCAGGGATCCTAAAGGGGCCGACAATCTCTCTCCCCATGATTCCAGCCCAAAACATTACTCCACCTCCTCCTTGTTGGCGCTGTAGCCGTGTTTGCGTGGGGTGTCCATCAACCAGCCATCCTCCACTCCATCCATCTGGACCATCGAGCGCTGCACGGCACTCATCCGTGAACAAAACAGTTTTGAAATCAGTCTTCATGTAATGTTTGGCCCACTGGAACCGTTTCTGCTTGTGTGAAGTGGATAGAGGAGGTCGACAGGATGGCGTATGCACAGCTGCAAACCTCTGAAGGACCCTGCATCTTGTTGTTCGGGGGACGTTGGAGGCACCAGCAGCTTCAAAAACTTGTCTGCTGCTATGACAAGGCTTTTTTGCCGCTGCTCTTTTAACCTGACGTAATTGCCTGTAGGAAAGAGTCCTCAATTTGCCCTTGTCAGCACGCACACATGTGTACTGTGAATCAGCTACATACTTCTTGATTGCCAAGACACTTCATCCTGATCATCGCACAATGTTGATTGTAGTCATGCCTTGACCTAAACATTTCACAATTTGTTGCTTCTCAGCAGCCGACACATCCTTTTTCTTTCCCATTTTGGCAGAAAATGTAGGCTGCTTAATAATGTGAGACAGCCTTCTTAAGTAGTCTTGCCTTTCATTGGACACACCTGCCAACCAATTAGCACAGGTGTCTGCAATTGCTTACAGTGATATAAAGAGCCCTGACACACATCACCATCAATGAGTTTAACTGACAAACAAACAAATTCTTCCCTTATCACTCCTAAACACTTTTTGCATAATAATTTGGAACACAGTGTACATGTGCTTTTCCACAAAACACCAGTGGTTCACGTAGTGAATCTTACAGTTCTAACTTGCCAACCGTGGTCTGTATGGAGTTGTTCAATAAAGGGCCCAAAATTAAGATAACATAGATGGGAGAGGTCTCTATGAATAGGAATTCCTAAGTATTTGATACCCTGTGAGGGCCAGGCAAAGGGAAAGTTGGACTGGATGGAATCCTATATGGATTTGGGGAGGGAGACATCGAGGGCCTCAGACTTCGCTGCATTGATTTTAAAATTTGACCATGTAACAAAGTGATCTATTTCAGCCATAACAGCATGGATGGATATATGTGATTGAGTGATATATACTAGGACATCATCAGAAAATAGAGAGCACTTGTACTCGGTGCTTCCCACCTCAATCCACCTAATAATGGGCTTATGGCGAATTGATGAGAGCAGGTGCTCCGTCACTAGGATGTATAAGAGAGGGGACAGAGGACATCACTGCCTTGTCCCATTGGTGATTGTGAAAGGTGATGAAAATGTTCTGATGCACCCCCTGGGCCTTGGGACACCCGGAGCTGGACCCTTTTTGGTGGATGCTGGTGGTTGTAGTCTTCGTGGCGGCGACCCGGTTCCGTGGCTCAGGGTGGTCAAACCAGTGGCGGAACTATTTATGTGGTTTTGATGTTTAAATGTCCGACTACGCCACCCGTGGATTGCGGTCAGAGTGAACCGCCGCTGCAGGGCAGACCGCTGAGGCTGGTGTTGTGGGTGCAGCAGAGCGTAGCATAACTCCCCACGGGAGGAGTATAGCCTCAGGGCAGTGTATGCGGAGGATGGGGGTGATGGTGCAGGGCAGCAGCAGTAACGACACGGAGTCAGTGATGCAGTCCAGGGCCTTTACTCACAGTTCTTATTATCCAGACCACGTCTGCAGGTAACGGCTGCCCACGTCGTACTGTGCTCACCAGGTGAGGGGCTCAGACAACTCCCAGATAACTTTGGAGTGCTTCACAGGACCCCCTTTGTGTGTCCTTTGTCTGGCCTTTCTTACCAACCCTTCTGTCCGGCTGCCTCGGGCCTCCTCTTGGTAAACTTGGCGCCAGTTTCCCTGACCCTATGTGGTGCCTTCCTAGCGGGTGTAGCGAGGGGCTGCGCCACATAAAATGTCACAGCCTCCAGTTTCTAGCTGAGGGTCATTTCCTGCCTCCACTAGTTTCGGGGACCGGTCTACCCCTTTGGCCTGACCCCTCCACGCAGGTGGATTCGGGCGTGCGGTGGCGACTCGCCCGTCCGCACCCCTGGGATCCCTTTATTCTTCGTTCCTGGAGCCTTCTCCGCTCCTCTTCCTTCCTTCTCCCTCTTCCAGGCCTGGGCCTCTGTTACTAGGCCCGCCTCTGGAGCAGAGCTCATGCAGAGCCCCTGCTCCCTGCCACTTCTGCTCAGACTTCTCTGCACTGAACTAAGATGGTGCCCACCTTTTATACTCCCTTCTCAATGCACCCAGGAACTGCTTCCTCCCTGCTCCTGCACTACAGGGTTCCCCTTCCTCAGTGTTCCCTCCCCCCACTCCAGCCAGGGACAGGGACTGTCGTGCCCATCTCAGAGGCATATTGGTCGCCCTGCCCCACGGCAATGTGGTGTAATGCATGCAGGTGTCGGGTCCTGATCCACACTCCATCCTTACCTGAGAGTGAGATATCACACCTCTGGGTGAGGTGCAATACCTCTGTAGCAACCGAGCCCTCAGGGTGCTACAGTTCCATTTATCTTCAGCCTAGGTGACGTATTGTGATACAGGGCCGTGATTTTGGCTATAAAAGGGTCCCCTAGACCCCTACCCCAAGCTTTTTAAGAGAATCATATATGGCGTGCCAGGAGACTCTATGGAATGCTTTCTCAGCATCCAACGAGAGTATCTAATTACAAATTTTTAACTGCATCTAGCCCAGGAAATACTTTGTGCCTAGCAGCAGTGTCTGCTAGTCAGCGGATTATCCCGGCTGTTAAGCAAGCTACACCACCTGTAGTTTGGACACTTAATTTTTTCAAAGGAAATGCTTCGGGACCACGGGATACTCAGTGAAGAGCATCAGGAGGCACCCCAAGGCATAGGGGCTGGGACTGGCAGTAGGATGCCTTGCGGTGGACAGCCGAACTCGATCCTTATAAAAGCTTTTTAACTGCAGCAGCTTTAGTGGACGCTACTGGAGCTGGAATTACGCGGCTGCTGGCATGAGACTTGCCCTCCAATAGATCCTTGTAAATGGATTTAAAGTGTATTCATTCAAATTAGAGAGACAATTTAAATTAAAAAGCTTAGAGCTGCCTCCACCACAGGGGGGCTCGTTCGACCCACCAGCGGACAGGCACCAGTATTGGGAGAGGGGGGCTGGCCGTCAGGGTTCACCGCGGCTCTGGCACAAACCCGGCGACACGGAGGTGGCACGGGCAGGAGCGGACTGAACGTGTCGGCTTCTCACTTTTTGGATTTTAGAAGGGCATGACATGCCTATATCTGTTACTCCCCCTCCTTTTACTCCTCCACCTCTTTTCTTTTCGCATGACTATATGTACTTGTCACTTTTCCATGTGTTAGTTGTGTCTTCTGAGCAGTTTGTCAGCTTTTGGACACCTTTGAAGGTGTTTTCTATGTGTTTCTATGTGTTTTTGTTTGCCTGCCATTGGTTTTAAGGGTGTTCGAAGGTGTTCGACGAACAGTTCGACGAACAGTTCGGCGAACACACGGGTGTTCGACGAACCGAACCGAACTCGAACACTACGGGGGTGGCTCAACACTACTAACTACCTGCCTATTATGCCCACACCAATCTCTGCTGACTGATTCCTTCTGGTGATTCTGTGGCTTCCACTGATGTCAGCAGAGCAGCTGCTTCTCTTCCTCTCTGCTCTGTCAATAGGGTGTGACTGCTGAAGTCATAGTGATTGATAGCTGACTCCCCGCTGCCTAACTGCAGGAAGCTGGCTGTCAGTTGGTATGACGATGGCATTTATGCCCCTTTGAAAGACCAGTCAATGGAGGAAGAGCTGCTCTGTTGATGTGAAATAGCAGAATCAGCGGCAAGAGTGTTCAGTGACCGCTCTGACCAAGTGCCAGGTAGAGCAGGCAGGTAATTAGTTTACTGTCTGTAAGTTCTTAGGCCTATAGTAATAAAATAAAATAGTCCTAAAGTAGTCCTAAAATAATATTGACAAGACTGAGTTTCATAGAAAATATTTTTAACCTACAACAGTTTTGCTTAAATTGGTCAATGCAAAAATAAATACACCTCACATCAAAAACTACAACATCTAGTATGTTGTATGATCTCCATGATTTTTAAAGACAGCACTGAGTTTTCTTTGTAACTCCTCACCTTTATGATGCCATACAGTTTTGAACCATCAGTTCCAAAAACATTTATCTTGGTCTTATCATTCCAGAGTGCTAAAAAATATGAAGACTGCTAACATTCTTTAATCTTAGCAGTCTTCATATTTTTCAGAATAGGCACTGGCAAATTGTAGGTGGACTGTTTTGTGCATGAACTTTAGGAGAGGCTTCCTTCCTCTGCGGTATACGCCATATTGTGTCACGAGAAACAATCACCCTGGTTTGGCTTTCTACTTTTTTAGCTAACTGTAGTGAACTTTCATGCCGATTTTCTTCAACCTTTCTCATTAGAAGACACTACTGCTTAGGTATTGACTTCTGTGGTCGGCCTGGATGTCTATGTGAGATAGTTGGAGTTTCTTCTTTAGTTCTACAGTAAAACCAAAGAAATAAGCTGGAGCATAAGTTGGTATATGTGCAAAGTGTAAGAGGACATTCACACTGTGGCCATTTCACAGACAAAACCCAAGAACACTGTAGATGTTGCTATGTTAGACCTAAAAGTCACACTATGCTAAATATTGCCATTTGCACTGGGGGCTGCTCATTTACTTTGGATGAAGTGCAGCTGATATATACATATGACTAATGACTTTGAATCCTCTATATTTTCAGTGTTTCTATTAGCTCACCTCTTAGACCCACGCCTACCCGAAGTACAAGTGTACTTTAAACTTTGTTCCCTTTGGTGATACCACTGCATTCAGGTGAGAATGAACAGAGAGATGGCTGCACATGTGTGCAGGTATCACCATTCTCTCCTTGGAGAGTTAGCCAATCTGGCTTCCTTGATTGTTTTTTTGACTCCCAGGGCAGTGAATGTAGAGAGCTATGTGTAGCAAATGCATAGCCATCTCTTCAATCTCCTTCTAGGGATGGAAGTCTGTTCTGCCTTACCAGGTAGGACGAGGGTCAATTGACCCCTATTCTGTAGAAAGTGGTGATGGCATGTCTGGAACCCATTCCAATCATTGACCCAAAAAATTAGCAATCAGCTAGAAATTAATAATGATTGATTTTCGAAAGACCTTTGTTATATCACTCAATGCTTTCCACCACCTTCTTCTACTCAAGTAATTGACCACATAACTAACCCACATCTATCTCTTCTTTCATTTCTCTTGAAGACTTCAACTTATCATACCACACCTTCCTCTGCTTAGTTTCTATTGTATAGTATGTATGGTAGGTTGTTTGTATGTATGTATGTATGTATGTATGTATGGTGGAAAAATTAAGGAACTAGGATATCTGTTTTTCTATATTTCACTTGAAAGCAGGAGGTAGAACTTGCAACTCTCAACCATTCTACCTGTCAATTTGGAGTTGATACTTGAGAGCTTTTATATGCTTGCAATTGTATCATAAGTCTTTGTCACCATTATTTTATTTTGGCAATAAATAAAAATTCTTCAAAGCAACCTTTGAGCTCCCAACATAGCCTCCTCACTCTGTAAATCAATGAATGTCCTAGATCACAGAATTTTTTCAATGTGATCTTCTCATGACCTTCTTGGCAACATTGAGAAATTTTAGTTACCAAACATTTTTAATTGAATATTGCAAGCAAATCTGAAATGATTTAAATGTTCTTTGTTTAAAATGTTTCTTCAGGTATTTCCCAGAAGAGGGGAGGGAGGTGAGGTTGGGGTCTGTATAGTAATAAAAACCATTGGAAGTCCAAGCTCATAATCTACTGGATCCTTTAGATCATGATGATAATATCTAAAGATCAGTTGTGGGTGAATCAGTTTTCAAGTTTGGTGTAAAAAAAAACAGCTCCATTTACAGTGTAGATGAAAAGTTCTACTAATTACTAAAATACAACTTTTTATTTGTGTGCGATATATATTTCTTCGCTATCGATGAATGAGAAAACATTTTCATTTGGGGCTTGAGTAGACCACAGTAAAAATTGGATTAGTTCTATTCATCATTTTGACGGAGAGCACTCATCCCCATGTTATTCTATGGGGCCTTGCACATGTCCGATTTTTTCCTTGGACCGAGTGGTCAGAGGAAATAGATTGCAGCATATTCACTTTGCATCGGAATATCGGATCGCGCTCAACCATTCAAGTCTATTAGTCTGTGGAAAAAATTGGACTGCACACAGATGACATCTGAGTGTGATCCAATGTTCATGGACTGACAGAATGGAGAAAATGGAGAATTTTTTTTTTATTCTCCACATCTGAGAAAATAGTATCATACTGTGTTCATACGCGGATTAACTCTGATTAGAGTGTTATTAACATAATTAGACTGATTTTTTTGGATGAAAAAAAATAAACAGTCATATGACCCTAAGCTTAAAGGCAGGAACCCCCGAAACACCTAGTCCTGCTACCAGCTGAGAAGTAGACACAGTTGCATTCAGCCAAGCCAACACATCACAACAACTGTACAGATCTATCTGCCAGATTGCTACAATATATACTCGAATGCAGGATCACAAACCATTACCTAGCACTAGATTGAGTACAACTGTATCCACTTCTCTACTGAAAGAAGTGTCTGCCATACTGTACTAATCCTGCAAGAGCTGTGGAATTAATCTCCATAATATATAGATAGACCAAGGCTGTAATAGTGGGAACCACTGAAATTTACCAACTCTCTATTTTCATAGAGGCGATTACTGAGTCAGAGGTCTCACCCCCAGCCACCCATTGCATGATGTCCATATGTGCTAATATTGTATGTTGACTGGCTTTTTCTTCATGTGATAACTCCTTTAAGGTCTTATTGAAATAATATTTTCCTTTAATGTGAGAAAATCTAATACAGTCTACCCAGAATAGGAAAATGTATCGTGTAAATTCTTTGTTCCTTCTGATCAGCAGCTCTGTTATTTATTTTTTTCTTCCATATAATTTCATTAAATCTTCTGTTTCCATTGATTTTTTGCGCTTTAAATATGTGTTGCCATCTCATACTGAAAGGCCGTCGTAGACTATTATTTCAGGAGCCTTTTTATTCACACAGGCCCCTTATTTCTCTCAGTGTGTCGCGTTCTATAAATATTCCTATATGCAATTAAACATCACATTTAGCTGCTTAATCCGTCTCCTTCTGAGCTTTTCACGGAACTCGCATTTGGTTATCAAAAAACACCAAGAAACAGATAGATCGTCAATGAACGGGATTGAACTTGGTTCAATAGAGGAGCACTCCAGAGGGGAGAATTATCCGTGCGTACCGTTCTGTGTGTAATAAATGATCTTTTCTCGTGTCAGATGTTTCTCGAGAACACTTCCTAAAAGAGTAGATCCTTTCAATCTAGATGGTAATGAGAAGCCAGATGGTCTCCGGTTTGCTTAACACAGCACATATTCTTTTTTTTCCCGAACCGCCCGCCTTTGCGTGAAGAAAGCAGGAGAGGTTTCCTGATTAAACCAAATCCTGTCAAGAACCCGAGTTAAACTGAAACATAAATAGGTGCCTCACTATGTCAAAGTAGCACCATTTCTGCTCCATGCTGATGGGAGCTATATGGGTATAATAGAAGTATACGCCTTCCCGCATTATTCTATAGTCTCACACAACACTGCCAGCTCCCACTCTACACTAGCAAGGCAGAAAATATTGACTTTGAGTTAGTAATTGCAAAAAGTACCCCACGCAAACTGCCTTTTCACATATAGACCATGCATGCTGTGTTATTATACTGCATAGACGTGCTTTCAAAAATGCATCATACATCTTAAAATATGGACATCTGAATAACACTGGTACAGAACATTGCGTCCACTTTTTAATTGTTATTGTTTAATTATTTTTTAACTTTTTTTTTAAATATATTTAATTATTATTATTTTTTTTAGCTTGGAAAGAGATCATTATTTGTTTTTTATCTTACTATTTCTGCCTTGGAACTAAAAGGAGGACACTCCCGACATCTAAATGAATATTTCTACTAATAAGTACGTTACTGTAAAAATTCCATTGTATAAAGAATCCAAGCACTTACCATCCCATAATTTGTATTAGCAGGTATTGTTGGTTGGAATAGTGATTTATACTAAATACCGGAAGCTTATTTCAACTATATATCATTATAATCACCCAGCTGAAATAGTCAGTGACAGTCCATGAAAAGAGGGGACCTGGGCACTTAACATTATAGAAATCATAGTATATGTGTGCTGTGTAGTTTCTGAGACAGGGAAAACTCTCTCATCCACACATAAAGACTAGTGTTGAGCCACCCCCGTAGTGTTCGAGTTCGGTTCGGTTCGTCGAACACCCGTGTTCAAAGGTGTCCAAAAGCTGACAAACTGCTCAGAAGACACAACTAACACATGGAAAAGTGACAAGTACATATAGTCATGCGAAAATAAAAGAGGTGGAGGAGTAAAAGGAGGGGGAGACACAGATATAGGCATGTCATGCCCTTCTAAAATCCAAAAAGTGAGAAGCCGACACGGCCAGTCCGCTCCTGCCCGTGCCACCTCCGTGTCGCCGGGTTTGTGCCAGAGCCGCGGTGAACCCTGACGGCCAGCCCCCCTCTCCCAATACTGGTGCCTGTCCGCTGGTGGGTCGAGAGAGCCCCCCTGTGGTGGAGGCATCTCTAAGCTTTTTAATTTAAATTGTCCCTCTAATTTGAATGAATACACTTTAAATCC
Organism: Phyllobates terribilis; assembly: GCF_046119375.1. Classification (NCBI taxonomy): domain Eukaryota; kingdom Metazoa; phylum Chordata; class Amphibia; order Anura; family Dendrobatidae; genus Phyllobates; species Phyllobates terribilis. The sequence continues at coordinate 168,657,498 of NW_027362763.1, forward strand.
ATTTACAAGGATCTATTGGAGGGCAAGTCTCATGCCAGCAGCCGCGTAATTCCAGCTCCAGTAGCGTCCACTAAAGCTGCTGCAGTTAAAAAGCTTTTATAAGGATCGAGCTCGGCTGTCCACCGCAAGGCATCCTAGTGCCAGTCCCAGCCCCTATGCCTTGGGGTGCCTCCTGATGCTCTTCACTGAGTATCCCGTGGTCCCGAAGCATTTCCTTTGAAAAAATTTAGTGTCCAAACTACAGGTGGTGTAGCTTGCTTAACAGCCGGGATAATCCGCTGACTAGCAGACACTGCTACTAGGCACAAAGTATTTCCTGGGCTAGATGCAGTTAAAAATTTGTAAGTAGATACTCTCGTTGGATGCTGAGAAAGCATTCCATAGAGTCTCCTGGCACGCCATATATGATTCTCTTAAAAAGCTTGGGGTAGGGGTCTAGGGGACCCTTTTATAGCCAAAATCACGGCCCTGTATCACAATACGTCACCTAGGCTGAAGATAAATGGAACTGTAGCACCGAGGGCTCGGTTGCTACAGACGTATAGCACCTCACCCAGAGGTGTGATATCTCACTCTCAGATAAGGATGGAGTGTGGATCAGGACCCGACACCTGCATGCATTACACCACATTGCCGTGGGGCAGGGCGACCAATATGCCCCTGAGATGGGCACGACAGTCCCTGTCCCTGGCTGGAGTGGGGGGAGGGAACACTGAGGAAGGGGAACCCTGCAGTGCAGGAGCAGGGAGGAAGCAGTTCCTGGGTGCATTGAGAAGGGAGTATAAAAGGTGGGCACCACCTTAGTTCAGTGCAGAGAAGTCTGAGCAGAAGTGGCAGGGAGCAGGGGCTCTGCATGAGCTCTGCTCCGGAGGCGGGCCTAGTAACAGAGGCCCAGGCCTGCAAGAGGGAGAAGGAAGGAAGAGGAGCGGAGAAGGCTCCAGGAACGAGGAATGAAGGGATCCCAGGGGTGCGGACGGGCGAGTCGCCACTGCACGCCCGAATCCACCTGCGTGGAGGGGTCAGGCCAAACGGGGAGACCGGTCCCCGAACTAGTGGAGGCAGGAAACGACCCTCAGCTAGAAACCGGAGGCTCTGACATTTTATGTGGCGCAGCCCCTTGCTCCACCCGCTAGGAAGGCACCACATAGGGTCAGGGAAACTGGCGCCAAGTTTACCAAGAGGAGGCCCGAGGCAGCCGGACAGAAGTGTTGGTAAGAAAGGCCAGACAAAGGACACACAAAGGGGGTCCTGTGAAGCGCTCCAAAGTTATCTGGGAGTTGTCTGAGCCCCTCACCTGGTGAGCACAGTACGACGTGGGCAGCCGTTACCTGCAGACGTGGTCTGGATAATAAGAACTGTGAGTAAAGGCCCTGAACTGCATCACTGACTCCGTGTCGTTACTGCTGCTGCCCTGCACCATCACCCCCATCCTCCGCATACACTGCCCTGAGGCTATACTCCTCCCGTGGGGAGTTATGCTACGCTCTGCTGCACCCACAACACCAGCCTTAGCGGTCTGCCCTGTAGCGGCGGTTCACTCTGACCGCAATCCACGGGTGGCGTAGTCGGACAATTAAACATCAAAACCACATAAATAGTTCCGCCACTGGTTTGACCGCCCTGAGCCACGGAACCGGATCGCCGCCACGAAGACTACAACCACCAGCATCCACCAAAAAGGGTCCGGCTCCGGGTGTCCCAAGGCCCAGGGGGTGCGTCAGAACATTTTCATCACCTTTCACAATCACCAATGGGACAAGGCAGGGATGTCCTCTGTCCCCTCTCTTATACATCCTAGTGACGGAGCACCTGCTCTCATCAATTCGCCATAACCCCAATATTAGGTGGATTGAGGTGGGAGGCACCGAGTACAAGTGCTCTCTATTTGCTGATGATGTCCTAGTATATATCACTCAATCACATATATCCATCCCTGCTGTTATGGCTGAAATAGATCACTTTGTTACATGGTAAAATTTTAAAATCAATGCAGCGAAGTCTGAGGCCCTCGATGTCTCCCTCCCTAAATCCATATAGGATTCCATCCAGTCCAACTTTCCCTTTGCCTGGCCCTCACAGGGTATCAAATACTTAGGAATTCCTATTCATAGAGACCTCTCCCATCTATGTTATCTTAATTTTGGGCCCTTTATTGAACAATTCCATACAGACCACGGTTGGCAAGTTAGAACTGTAAGATTCACTACGTGAACCACTGGTGTTTTGTGGAAAAGCACATGTACACCGCGTTCCAAATTATTATGCAAAAAGTGTTTAGGAGTGATAAGGGAAGAATTTGTTTGTTTGTCAGTTAAACTCATTGATGGTGATGTGTGTCAGGGCTCTTTATATCACTGTAAGCAATTGCAGACACCTGTGCTAATTAGTTTGGCAGGTGTGTCCAATGAAAGGCAAGACTACTTAAGAAGGCTCTCTCACATTATTAAGTAGCCTACATTTTCTGCCAAAATGGGAAAGAAAAAGGATGTGTCGGCTGCTGAGAAGCAACAAATTGTGGATTTTTTAGGTCAAGGCATGACTACAATCAACATTGTGCGATGATCAGGATGAAGTGTCTTGGCAATCAAGAAGGATGTAGCTGATTCACAGTACACACGTGTGCGTGCTGATAAGGGCAAATTGAGGACTCTTTCCTACAGGCAATTACGTCAGGTTGAAAGAGCAGCGGCAAAAAAGCCTTGTCATAGCAGCAGACAAGTTTTTGAAGCTGCTTGTGCCTCCAACGTCCCCCGAACAACAAGATGCAGGGTCCTTCAGAGGTTTGCAGCTGTGCATACGCCATCCTGTCGACCTCCTCTATCCACTTCACACAAGCAGAAACGGCTCCAGTGGGCCAAACATTACATGAAGACTGATTTCAAAACTGTTTTGTTCACGGATGAGTGCCGTGCAGCACTCGATGGTCCAGATGAATGGAGTGGAGGATGGCTGGTTGATGGACACCCCACGCAAACACGGCTACAGTGCCAACAAGGAGGAGGTGGAGTAATGTTTTGGGCTGGAATCATGGGGAGAGAGATTGTCGGCCCCTTTAGGATCCCAGAAGGCGCTAAAGATGAACTCCATAATGTATGTGGATTTTCTCAAACAGCACTTCCTGCCATGGTTCAAGAAGAAGAACCGTGTATTTCACAGCAAGATCATTTTTCTGCATGATAATGCACCATCTCATGCTGCACATAAAACATCTGCATCTCTGGCTGATATGGGCATAAAAGGGGACAAACTTATGGTGTGACCCCCATGCTCCCCTGACCTCTACCCCATTCAGAACCTTTGGAGCATCATTAAAAGGAGTGTCTATGATGGCGGGAGGCAGTTCACATCTAAGCAACAGCTCTGGGAGGGTATTCTGTCCTCATGCAAAACAATTGAAGCAGAAACCATCCAAAACCTGACAAATTCAATGGACGAGAGAGTTCAGAAGCTCCTTTCGAACAAGGGGTCCTATGTGAAAATGTAACATCACCTAGAATAAAGTTTTGAGTTGAAAACTGTTTGATTTTAGTTTCTAACAACCTGCTAATGCTTATAACTTCAAAAATGACCATTTTTTTGGTCTTTATTAAAATGAAAAGGTTGATCGAAAAGTTTGGGGGATCTAAGAGTGTGGCAACCCAGTAGTCATGATTACTTCGAATTCTGACAATATGAGGGTCATGCTGCAGGTAGTGCAGCAAGAAGGCACTTATGTGTCTTGCGCATCTCGGAGCCCCAAAATTATTTTCCGGGCTAGATGCAGCTAAAAATTATTTTTAATTTTAAATCTGGTGAAGCTTATTATAGATGGCCTAATAGGATCAGTGCTGCACACTGCTACAAAGCCCAAATTATTTTCCAGTCAAGATACAGATAAACATGATTAGTAATTTGAAAGCTTAAAACGGTTGGTAGGGTGATTTTAACCAATCATCAAGCTTTTACTCTCCCCAGGATGACACAGGGGTAGAAAAGTCGTTTCGGATCCATGATTTGTTCATCTTTATGAACGTGAGTCTGTCTACATTATCAGTGGAGAGCCGCGTGCGCTTATCTGTCAGCACACCACCAGCAGCGCTGAACACACGTTCAGACAGAACGCTGGCTGCGGGGCATGACAAGATCTCCAAGGCGTAAGTGGCTAGCTCCGGCCATTTATCCAGATTGGAAGCCCAAAAAGAGCAAGGGTCCAGTGACACAGTCGTGGCTTCAATGTTTACTTGGAGATACTCCTGTACCATCGTCTCTAGGCGTTGACTATGTGTCAGACTTCTTGTCTCCTGTGGCCTTGCAAAGGATGGGCTAAAAAAGTGGTGAAATGATTCCGCAAAATTGATGTTACCAGCAGATACTGTGGTTCTGTTACGGTTTGAGTGCTGAACACTTGACGGTCCCACGGTTGGCAAGTTGGAACTGTGAGATTCACTACGTGCACCACTGGTATTTTGTGGAAAAGCACATGTAAGATTCTGCAACAGTCTCTGCTGATACTCCTGCATGCGTGCATCCCTTTCTATGGCAGGAATAATTTCTGCAAATTTACTTTTGTACCGGGGATCTAACAGTGTGGCAACCCAGTAGTCAGGATTATTTCTAATTCTCACAATTCGAGGGTCATGTTGCAGGTAGTGCAGCAAGAAGGCACTCATGTGTGTTGCGCATCCAGGAGCACCAAGTCCCTGTTGTGTTGGTGGCGAGGTAACAATCATGCTTCCTTCCTCTGTCCTCTCCCCCCAACCTCGCACAACAGAAATGTGATCAAGGTCTCCCTCATCTGATCAGTCTTCCATCAGTTCGTCCTCCACTTCTTCCTGGGCTCCTGCACCTTCCTCACTAGTTTGGCTGCTACCATGCGCCCTGGTAAAATCATCTCCCCCACCCTCACATGCCTGCCGCCTTGGTGCTGCCGACCGTCTGGACCTTGCAGATGTTAGCCCTTCCGCATACAACTCCTCCTCCTCTACTTCCTCCACCTCCTCTTGTGCCACCACCTGACTCCGAATTCTGTTTAACATGTGCTCTAGCATGTAAATCACCGGAATAGTCATGCTGATAATGGCATCGTCAGCACTAAACATCTTCGTCGCCATTTCAAAACTGTGCAGAAGGGTGCATAGGTCCCTGATCTGAGACCACTCCTCCAGCGTGATTTGCCCCACCTCTGAATCTCGTTGGCCCAGGCTATACGTCAGAACGTATTGCACCAGGGCTTGTCGGTGCTGCCACAGTCGCTGCAACATGTGCAGAGTTGAATTCCACCGGGTAGGCACATCGCATTTTAGCCGGTGAAGTGGCAGGCCCAACGACTTCTGTAGAGATGTAAGTCGCTGAGCTGCGGGATGCGAACGGCGGAAGTGAGCACACAGCGACCGTGCCCTCTGCAGAAGGCCATCTAGTCTGGGATAGTGGGCTAAAAATTGCTGGACAACCAGGTTCAACACGTGAGCCATACAAGGCACGTGTGTGACATTGCCCCGGCGAAGGGCCGCACCCAGGTTTGCAGCATTGTCGCACACGGCCTTCCCTGGTTTCAGGTCCAGTGGAGACAACCATTCATGAAATTGGTTCTCCAGAGCTGACCACAACTCCTCAGCTGTGTGACTCACATTTCCCAGACATTTCAATGTAAAAACCGCCTGATGACGTTGAGCCCTACTGCCAGCATAGTAAGGAGGTGTGCAGGATCCCTTCTGCGCAGTTAGAAAGCTTGTGGCATGACCAGACAGGCTTTGGGTGCAGGTGGAAGACCGAGAGGAGGTTGAGGGGGCAGAAGCAGTGGAGGAACTTTGACATAAAGAGGATTGACGCACAACTCGTGGGGACGGCAAGACTTGGACAGCAGCCCCTTGTCCTGCTGTCACCATAGTTACCCAGTGCCCAGTCAGCGACATGTAACGCCCCTGTCCATGCCTACTCGTCCAAGTGTCTGTGGTGAAATGCACCCAGTCACACACAGAGTTTCTCAAAGAAGCGGTGATGTTGTGTGCGACATGCTGGTGGAGCGCAGGCACACCTTTCTTTGAGAAGTAGTGCTGACTGGGCATCTGGTACTGGGGCACTGCGACGGACATAAGGTCTCGAAAATCCTCTGTGTCCACCAGGCGGAAAGGCAGCATTTCTGTAGCCAAGAGCTTGCAGATGGTGAAATTCAACCTCTTAGCTTTCTCATGGCTAGGATGAAATGGTCTTTTACTTGTCCACATCTGAGGGACCGAGGGCTGGCTATTGTGCTTAGACGGGGTTGATAAGGGTGTCCCCAGCAAACTGCCGGTCTGTGAGGAAGATGCAGGCGGACATGTTAGGTTGCCTTGATCCAAAGGTGGTGCTATCGATGTCGGACAGCGCTCAAGACCAGCTGGTGTTACCACCTCCAAAGAAAATGATGACCTGCCAATCACGCTGGCTGTTGCGGGTAAAGAGGTGGCAGGTCTGCGCCCCAAAACAGGTGTGACTGCTGTCCCCCCAGTCACAGAGGATGAAGAGGCCGCGGATGGACAAGATATGGCAGACGGTGGTTGGCCCGGCCGGCTAGGCCGCATTGTAGCACACTGAGCTTCCCACTGCAACTTATGCTTCATGTCCATGTGCCGGTTCATGCATGAAGTACTCAAACTATGTATTTTTTGGCCTCTACTTAGCTTTTGCTGACAAATGTTACAGATAACACGAGTTGGGTCATCTTTATCGATCTGAAAAAATGCCCAGGCTATGCAAGGCTTAGCACCCATGCGACCTGAAGAGCCACCACGACTTGTGGTGAGAGGCAGAGTTGTGTTTGAGGATGCAGTTGTTGACGTGCTTCCAGTACTACGTCTCTGTCCAGGAAGGCGCAACCTGACCTCGTCGTCACTAGCATCTTCCTCCACCTCCTCTGCTGACCTCATCTCTTGGCTGACTGTGGGTTGACAGTAAGTGGGATCTCCGACCTCATCATCATCACCCTGTGCGTTATCACACCCGTCGTCCTCAGAGCCAACCTGTTCCTGCCCTGACAAAAAACTAAAGTTGTCGCTCCAATCAGGTATTTTAGTCTTATCATCGTCTGGATTCACAGAAGCGCTGGAGTCGACCTCTGATTCCCAGGCTATAGTATGAGTAAACAGCTCTGCAGACTCAACCATCTGTTCTACCTCATACTCAGACGGGCAGCTGGAGATTTGGGAGCTGTGAGGAAGCAAGTGCGATTTGGGTGACACCTTTGAGGACTGGAGTATTTGTGATGTTGAAGTTGATGTGGAGGAGAGCCCACTTAAAGGAGCACTTGATATCCGTTGAAGCACCTGCTGTTTTTGTGCCTCATCTGGAATTTGTAGCGATTGGCGTGGCCGTAAGAAAGGGATCTTATCACATTGTCCGCTAAAAGAAGTAGACATTTTAGTTTGGCTGGAAGATGGTCTTTCTTCTGCACCTACCCCACGGACACAACCTTTTTTCCCCTTCCCAACACGCCTATTCCCCTTTCCACCAGCAGCAGGCCTTTTTCCACTCATTTTGGTGGTTAACTAATTCACAACTCTGGAGTTGTTTGCACAAAAAAACAATGGATGGTAAACGAGCAGAGCTGAGTGGCCAAACTGTGGAATTAGGCCAAAACTATTGGCTGGGTTAGATGCAGAAAAAAATTATTTTTAATTTGCAACCTGATGGAGGTCAGTATAGATGGACTAATAGACCAAGTCCCACACACCGCTAGAAGCCCAAATATTTTTTCAGAGCTAGATGCAGAAAATTTTTTTATTCAATTTGCAACCTGATGGAGGTCAGTATAGATGGACTAATAGGCCAAGTCCCACACACTGCTAGAAGCCCAAATATTTTTTCAGAGCTAGATGCAGAAAAAAAATATTTTTAATTTGCAACCTGATGGAGGTCAGTATAGATGGACTAATAGACCAAGTCCCACACACCGCTAGAAGCCCAAATATTTTTTCAGAGCTAGATGCAGAAATTTTTTTTATTCAATTTGCAACCTGATGGAGGTCAGTATAGATGGACTAATAGACCAAGTCCCACACACTGCTAGAAGCCCAAATATTTTTTCAGAGCTAGATGCAGAAAAAAATTATTTTTAATTTGCAACCTGATGGAGGTCAGTATAGATGGACTAATAGACCAAGTCCCACACACTGCTAGAAGCCCAAATATTTTTTCAGAGCTAGATGCAGAAAAAAATTATTTTTAATTTGCAACCTGATGGAGGTCAGTATAGATGGACTAATAGAACAAGTCCCACACGCTGCTAGAAGCCCAAATATTTTTTCAGAGATAAATGAAGAAAAAAATTATTTTTAATTTGCAACCTGATGGAGGTCAGTATAGATGGACTAATAGACCAAGTCCCACACACTGCTAGAAGCCCAAATATTTTTTCAGAGCTAGATGCAGAAAAAAATTATTTTTAATTTGCAACCTGATGGAGGTCAGTATAGATGGACTAATAGAATGATGCTATGCCCAAAAGATTTTACTTCACTAGGTGCAGTAAAAAAATTGGTATTCTATACACAGGTGGTATATCTTGCAACACAGATAGGCTACTCCACTGACTAACACACTCTGCAATAGGCCAAAAAGGATTAGCTTTGCTAGATTCAGCCAAATGCTGTGAAAAAAACTTGCACAGCACTGGCACAGACCTGCCTGGCAAAAACTGATAGGAACTGATGTAACCTAGTCCTGAAAAGGACTCCAATTACAATTAGTCTTTACTCCCACAATCTATCTATTTAAGAGCACAGACCTGCTTGATAAAAGTCGTAGGAAATGCTGTAACCTAGTCCTTAAAAGGACTGCAATCACAACTATTCCCTACTCCCAAGCTATCTGTATATTTGTGCGAAAATTGGCTTGAAATTAACAAGGTATAGCGCACACAGCAACAGCGGTGCCGTCTAACACGCAGCTGCAGCAGTGAGAAAATGGTGGCGACGGGGAAAATGGCTTGGTCTTATAGGGCAAGGACATGTGACATACACTGCCAATCACACATGCCCTTGCTTGTGTGAAAAAAAGCACTTCGCTCCGTGTGTGCGCTGCTGATAGGCTGACAGATTGCACCTCCCCACTGCAAATGCGGGAAAGAGAAAAAAAAATGGAGATCTTCATTGTTCCTGCAGAGATCCAACCCCTGCCCCTCCCCCCGCCCCGCTGTACACTCAAACTGCGTATTAACATTAATTTTCATCATTACTGAGAAAAAATCCAGTTATGATTTTGGTGCACGAACAGTTATCGAACATAACCTCGAACAGCCGAATTTTTCTCAAATTGTTCGTGTTCGCCGACCGGCTCGAACACCGCCCAAAACAGCTCGAATTTGAGATTGGCGAACAGTTCGAGTAGAACAACGCTCATCTCTAGTAAAGACGCTCACTCTGCTTAGTACAAGCCTTTATAAAATTAAACTTTTTTTTTTTTTGGTAAATTGTGTTTAGCAGGACTGAAATTCAGAACTTGTAGTGTGGGAGGCAGAAACATTATCAGTGAGCCACAAACTCCACTGTTATTTATAAGAGATTTTTTTCTGCCGTCTTTATAGAACTATAGTACTGGTATATAAAGTATAGATATATCAGTATATACCAGTGCATATTAGGTAAACAACAAATTTGCAAAGTCAGAGTTTCTGTTTCCATTGGGTTATTAAAAAAGAAAAAACAATTGCAGTAATCACATTTTTTAAAAAATTATAAACTTTATAAGTAAATGTCAAATCCTACAAACTACAAATCCTCTTCCCTTGACATCAAAGACCTTGGCCTCGCCTGGGTCTCCTCATACTTCTCGAAATGCACATTTAGTGTCTCCCACTCCCACACTACCTCCTCTTCCCACCCTCTCTGTTGCTGTTCCTAAAGGCTCTGTCCTGGGACCTCAACTTTTCTCAATCTATACCATTGACCTGAGATGACTCATAAATATTTCCAGAATTCGTCCTTTCTTGAACCATGAATCTGCTAAAATGTAAGTTCACACCCTCATCATCTACCGCCTTGACTACTGCAATATCCTCCTCTGTGGCCTCCCTGCTAACACTCTCGCACCTTTCCAGTCTGTCCTTAACTCTCCTGCTCAACTAATCCACCTATCTTCACACTAATACTCTGCTTCTACACTCTGAAAATTCCTTCATTGGCTCCCAATTCCCCAGTGCATCCAGTTCAAACTGCTAACACAAACCTACAAAGCAATCCAGAATCTGTCTCCTCCATATATCTCCAAACTAAACCTCGATATCTTCCAACAACCAACGTCCGGTCCTCCCAAGACCTAATTTACTTCTCCACACTCATATGTTCCTCACCAAATCTCCTCCAAGACTTCTTCCAAGTATTCCTCATCCTCTTGAATTCTGTGAGCAACACACCCGATAAACCGCCACACTCAGAACTTTCAGATAGAATTTGAAAACCCATCTCGTCAAGAAATCTTACAGCCTGCAATGACCCTTTTGCCACTTCACTACCACTGAAGGTGCTGCAACCCACCCAAACTACTGTCTATTTCCCCATTATCCTGTAGAATGTATGCCTACAAGGGAAGGGCCCTCTCCTTTCTCTACCAGTCTGTCATTGTTAGTCAGTTCACTGTAATCTATATTTGTATTTTGTATATAACCCAATCTCATGTACAGCAACATAGAATCAATGCATTTAACCCCTACTTAAAGTTAATATCAATGTAATGCTTATATAAGGCTAAGTGCCCACGATGCAGAAATTCTGCATATTTTTTACGCTTCTCCCTGGCAGGAAAAACGCATGCGGATTTTAAATGCGGTTTTCCCGCCAGGTAGAAGCGTTTGTGAAGCGTCTTTGCATGCATTTCTGCATGCGGGTTATCAAGCACTTTTCCAAGCGATTTTAGCATCACTTGGAAAAGTGCTTGGCAACTTGTTCACACTATATAAATCCATGCAGCCGGCATGGATTTATAGTAGTGTGACCAAGTTAGTTAAAAAAAAGAATAAGAATGGTGAAAAATAAAAAAAATAAAGTTTATACTCACCTTCTGATGTCTTCCCGGTGTTTTGTCTGCTCCGTCCGGTGTCTTGCACTGCTTGCGGGGGTGTGAAGGACCTGCGGTGACGTCATTGAGCCATGTGATGGGTCACATGACTCAGTGACGTCATGGCAGGTCCTTCACATCAATGCGAACATTGCAAGACACCGGACGGAGCAGACAAAACACCGGGAAGACATCAGAAGGTGAGTATAAACTTTATTTTTTATTTTAAATTCTTTTTTTTACAGTTTCTATGGTACCCAGGTCTGGATGAGAGTCTCCTCTTCTCCAGGCCTGGGTACCATTCGCACATTGAACCGTGTGATATCCGCATGTGCAAATGCAGTGATGCGGATGTCATGCGGTCCAATGCAAGTCAATGACGGCGATTACGCCGCGCTTCCGCAGAATTAATGGACATGCTGCGGATTTTTGAGCACAGCATAAACGCTGCGGAAATATCCGCAACATGGGCATTAACATTACGAGTTGTCATTGGGGACCATGGGGGGCGGATTACCCAGCGTGTCCCAAGCGTTTATGCTGCGGAAATTCCGCAGCATAAACGCTTGTAAAACGCTACGTGGGCACCCAGCCTTAGAGTGTGGCAAAAAAAGGAAGCACTAAAAAAACTGTAGCTCATCTCACAAAAAAATAGACAGCAATAGTGATGTTTAATTGAAAAGCAAGTAGTGCAATTTTTCCTAAAAGATATGTTTAACACTACAAAGTCTCCTAGGAACTCCTTTTAAAGAGGTTGTCCGTGACTTTTTTTCACACTGGCCTAAAACAAACAAGCAGTTAGTTGCTAACTTCCTGCCTGTTCTACCCAGGACCTGCTCAGAATGGTCACGACTGCTCCTGCAGGCAATTCAGCTGCTCCTCATTAACAGAGCAGCACTTCTTCTTTCTGGCTGCTCTGTCAACAGGGCATGATTTCTGATGACATGCTGATTAACAGCCGCCTTCCTGCAACCGACCCGTCAACAGAGCAGAGTGGAAGAGAAGCCGTTGCTCTGTCGATGTGACATCATTGGAAACTGCTGAAATGCTGTCAGAAGCAACTGTGACCACTTTGTGTTAGCAGAGATGAGCACCAGGCACAAAAGGTAGTTAGCAACTGCCTGCCTGTTAGTTCTTAGGCACATTGTATGAAAAATAAAAATAGCCCTGGATAAGTCCTTTAATGGCAACTTTTAATGTCTTTGACGCAAATAGACTTTCAGTAATTTGAAAATGAGCTGAGTCAAGAAATAGAAGGAGGTAATCTGGCAGTTATGATGGAAGGGAGGGAAGAAGGAGGGAAACATAGTAACATAGTTTTTAAGGTTGAAGTCCATCTAGTTCAACCCATAGCCTAACATGTTGATCCAGAAAGAAGGAAAGAAAGACTATGCCCTACTTTATACAGCAAGCAATATATCCAATTTTCAGGTGCATGCTCAGTAAGTTCTGCTAAATGCCCGGTTAGTCTATCCTGGTTGTCAACTCTAAACCATGTCATATGGTAGCTGAAAGGCATTTTGAGGAAGCCCGTGAGGTCTGTGACTCATGCAATCTTCTATTATGTGTAAAATGGGGACCAACATTTTTTGGCGATTCACGTAAATTGAATCACTCTTTATTTCAATTGGCCGGGACCTGCAGATTCCAGGAAATTGGACTCATATTCAATTTGTATTAAATTCATTCGATCATTTCTAGTAACAAGAATTCACGGTGCCTAATGGTTGAGATACTTTATATTAGTTTCCATGGATACAGACTACAAACAAACACTGTGTAGTCTAATGCTTCATTGATTTTCTGTTATTCCAAAAGGCAAGCAACAGTTTTTAGTCTGTCAAGACGGAGAAGCATAGGTCGGTCAAACATAAAGAAGTAAAGCAACAGAATTTTTTTTTAAATCAAGACCATTTGAGAATTTTCTTTATTTTTCCACATTTTAGATACTTTTGAGCAATATATAGTTGCAAAGCTACTCATAGCCTCAACCCAAGTCATATCTGATTTGAAATAATACAGGCTTCTGCTCTACTTATAGGTAATGCAAGGATAGCAAGCTGTAATAATTATTAGAAAATTGCTAGCTAGTTATACAATTACCTCCTATAATCAGTAAATTGACCTCATAGAGCACTTTTCAATACTTACTATAGAAGAATACATACATTTGCTAATATTCTGTACAATGATGAACTTGCATTATATTAATAACTTATGCAAATATATTCAGAATTCAGTAAAACAAAATTACATATTTGGTTGACCTCGCTAGAAAATACATGCGATCTAGGCATCATATACGGTCATATTCAATGTTCCAGTGTACACTGAGGATTAGTTACGTTTCTTACTGGGTCATTCATGCAATAAAATAATGACTTTTAGCAGTGAAATGATCACACATGCATAGCAGTTCAGGGTGACTAACACACCAAGGGTCTGGAATTCTACTTTCCATCAATCTCATTTTAATTACATCCTATAAATTGGAGTTCACAGTCAATTTAATAGAAGGAGGAAATTGACAAAACAAGGTTACGAAAGGACAGACTTGGAGAGCATTTGAATATGACACTTTAATATTCGTGACTAAGTGACAATCTGGTGACTAATATTATTGCATTTATCTTTCAAAATAATATTAATTTCTAGGTCTTTAATATTGAAATTCAGGTGTAAATATGTTAAATTGAAGTAGTCATTGCCAGTCCTATCTATCTATCTAGGTTGATGGCCACACATGAGTTAGTCAATTTATGCGCTAAGAACCTCCATTTTTTGTAAGTAAAGCTTACTGAGTAATAACACAGTTTAGATCAAATGTTTTTATTGTCTTTATGTATCTTGGCCATAATGGAGTGCTGCTGCGCTTTCTATCTATCTATCTATCTATCTATCTATCTATCTATCTATCTATCTATCTATCTATCTATCTATCTATTCTATTAAGGAAAGAATAGTTTAACATATCTCCCAAAATATGTTTTGGACAGATTAGTTCAATTCAGCGAAGAGAGTAGGAGTTCAATTTCCATCGAATAAATTCAGTGAATTGGTTCAGAATCAGTTCAATCGGTTTGAAAGGAATCAGTTGACTCTGGAAGGGGATAGAAAGAATAAAATATTAAAGTCACCCCTCCTCGTCCTTCCTTGTACCTGTCCTGCTGCTGACGGTCAAATTGGTTCTTCTATCTTTCTTCTGGCTAAGTTTTCCCTTCATTATGCCCCATGCCTTCAGGTAAGGCGCAACACACGTCTGTCATTCATGCGTGTCACACCCCATGTTACTGCATGCATTGTGAAGCATATCACAGATGTACAATGCATCCCACATGATTGTGTGGTACATAAATAATGGAAGATCTGGTGGAAGGAAGATAGGAAGCAAAAGATATAAGAGCTGATCAGAGGATTGGTGTCACAGGAACAGCTACAGAAAGGGTGAAGGAGTGGTGAGTATACGATTTTTCTCCTGACAAGCTACTGTTATAGATCTTCCAAAATCACCAGCCCCCACCATTACCAGCTTTCAGAGAAGTTCACCTAATCAAGACACACACTATCAATGTGCTTGTTCAAATGCCATCTTATCTATATGTGTAAATATACTGATAACAGTGTACACTCCAGAACAAACCACTGATAACTGAGTGTGTTCACTCAAAACTTGTGCTAAGTTTAAAGGCCCCTTCACACATAGCGACAACGATACGACCTGTCAGGGATCGTTGCTGCATCGCTATGTGATCGCTGGGGAGCTGTCAAACAGGCAGGCTCACCAGCGATCAGGGGAGCAGCGACATCGTGGAAAGAATCTCTCCACGGTGTCCTGCTCCTGGTTACCAGCCTGCTGCAGCAGGAGCAGGCGGGTAGCCATGGTAAACAGCGGGTTACTAGGGGCACACGCGCACTTAGTAACCCGCTGTTTATCATGGTTACGAGCCTGCTACGGTGGGCGGGAGGTTACCGCTCACCGTAGCAGAGTGGTAACCATGATAAACAGTGGGTTACTAAGTGAGCGTGTGCCCCTAGTAGCGCACTATTTATCATGGTTACCAGCCTGATCGCTGGTCCCGCTGGTCACACACACAGTTGTGTGCTGACCAGCGGGAGGGCAAAGACCAAAAAATGGTCCAGGACATTCTGCAGCGATCAGCGACCTCACAGCAGGGGCCTGATCGCTGCAAAGTGTCACACATAGCGACATCGCTGGTGAGGTCGCTGTTGCGTCACCAAAACCTTGACTCAGCAGCGATCTTTCTATATGAGACGGGGGCTTTATAGTTCTACTTCTCACTAGAACTGTCACTCATGGAGGAGAGCCCGCCCTGACAGAAACCAGGAAGTGAACAGACTGTAAGGAGACTGCAGATGTCTGAGCTGCTTAATTAACAACTTAACAATACCCCTTTAAAAAATTGATAGAAGATAGTGCAGACTTTAAAGCAGTTGATTTTTTTTGGATTACTATTGGCACCTTAGCAATTCTCCAAATATATCAGAATGCAAGAGAGGGGCTATAAGGTCCTTATTAAATGGTACATCATATCACCCTATGACCTTAACTTCTGGAGATGTGACAATGAGCTGGGATTATATTTGTAGATGTGAAGGTCAGGCCAGAGATTGATAGAGGCATTCAAATCATGGACATGAAACTTTACATTGTAATCTCTTATGGGCAGGGATTTCTATGCTTGCGTCTCACTGTCTACAACATTAGACATTTTGTTTGTATTTTACAACTGTAGAATTTAACGGTGTTTTAAAGGTTAACTGAAGCAATCAGAGCTTCAGAGCTTACACCTGAATGCTGCTGTTCCATATAAATGCTGGCTGTTTAACACAGATGGCTGCTGCCAAGTCTGATGCAGGCTCATATCCTCTGTTCACCCGCACCTGCAGCATGATGAAATGCTATGTCTTGCAGTGGGAAGAGGCTAAAAAAGTCAGGTCAGCCAGAATTCACTTCAGGAAACTCCATCTCCTCTGACCTCTGCAGAATTTACCTGATAAATATATAGTATAACCTTAACTACTAGGAAAATCTATCTCCTCTCTTCTATTGCTAGGTGGACCGGGATAGTTGTCTAAAAGCTCAAACCATATTAATCCTTAAATTATACATATACAGTATATATAGGTACATAAAAGATCATGAATTTATGTATATACAGTATATGCTCAGTAAACTATATTTCTCTCAAAACACATATTGGCTGTATCCCCAAACAGACAGTCCACCCTTCTTCTCCATCCTGGTTTTCTTGTCTAGATCTATAAATTTCATATAGCTACAATCAAAAGTCAATATTCCAAACAGATCAATACAACTAATATAACAAGTGTGTTCTCCAAATTTAGTACAACATGCCAATTTTACTGACTATTGCAGTCTCAAAATTATTTTACCACTTCATGACAAGCACCTCTAGTACTTATTAAAGCCAATCTGGCTGTTAGGACCTGCTGCAAATGTAATGCATAGCCAGACAATAGCTTTTGGCAGCATTCCTGAGGTGCAAAGGCTTCCAGTTCACAATTTTCCCTAGATTGTTAAAGGGGTTGTCCGATCAAAAGTGATGAGTCTGCATTCACTCTGTGTTACTGCAGACTTATGAATCTCCCCAGCGCACGCACTGTGAGTAGACTTGGCGTGGCCTCGCTCCATACAAGTGTATGGAGTGAGACTGTGCCGACTGGCCGGGAGTATGTATAACGCATACATACCCTCCGGTCCCGGGTCTGAAACCAACGAATCCCCTCAGCGCACAATGCGTGTGCTGAGGGAATTCATAAGTCTGCAGTCACACAGAGTGATTGCAGACTTATCAATTTGTACCGGACAACCCCTTTAAGTGAAGAGATAATTGCCTGCACAAATAAGGAAAAGGACACAAAGTGATAATAAAGTAATTGAATATTCCAAGAGACATAGTTTGTAGCACATTGCATAATTTCAAAATTTAAAATGGTCAGCCACTTTCTCTTGTTAGCACAACTTTCCCCACAAACTGACCAGCACTTCTGTCCATACAATGGCTGCTGGTGAAGGAGCATGTGACCAGACCTGTCCATCAGCTACTCCAATTGTAAAATACCTCCCATGGGCAAGATGGTTTACTATTGGAGGAGGCTGATGGACAGGTCTGGTTGCATGTTCCACTATGAGCAGAAATTATATGGACAAATGTGCTGGACAGTTTGTTGGGAAAGTTGTACTAGCAAGAGAAAGTCGCAAACCCTTTTAAAGGAATACTGACTATGCTATCTGGATGTGGCAGAAAGAGGAAGATGTTACCGACTGTCATCAGATTCTTGGGAAGGCGGGTGGTCACAAATAGAGATGAGCGTTGTTCTACTCGAACTGTTCGCCAATCTCAAATTCGAGCTGTTTTGGGCGGTGTTCGAGCCGGTCGGCGAACACGAACAATTTGAGAAAAATTCGGCTGTTCGAGGTTATGTTCGATAACTGTTCGTGCACCAAAATCATAACTGGATTTTTTCTCAGTAATGATGAAAATTAATGTTAATACGCAGTTTGAGTGTACAGCGGGGCGGGGGGAGGGGCAGGGGATGGATCTCTGCAGGAACAATGAAGATCTCCATTCTTTTTTCTCTTTCCCGCATTTGCAGTGGGGAGGTGCAATCTGTCAGCCTATCAGCAGCGCACACACGGAGCGAAGTGCTTTTTTTCACACAAGCAAGGGCATGTGTGATTGGCAGTGTATGTCACATGTCCTTGCCCTATAAGACCAAGCCATTTTCCCCGTCGCCACCATTTTCTCACTGCTGCAGCTGCGTGTTAGACGGCACCGCTGTTGCTGTGTGCGCTATACCTTGTTAATTTCAAGCCAATTTTCGCACAAATATACAGATAGCTTGGGAGTAGGGAATAGTTGTGATTGCAGACCTTTTAAGGACTAGGTTACAGCATTTCCTACGACTTTTATCAAGCAGGTTTGTGCTCTTAAATAGATAGATTGTGGGAGTAAAGACTAATTGTAATTGGAGTCCTTTTCAGGACTAGGTTACATCAGTTCCTATCAGTTTTTGCCAGGCAGGTCTGTGCCAGTGCTGTGCAAGTTTTTTTCACAGCATTTGGCTGAATCTAGCAAAGCTAATCCTTTTTGGCCTATTGCAGAGTGTGTTAGTCAGTGGAGTAGCCTATCTGTGTTGCAAGATTTACCACCTGTGTATAGAATACCAATTTTTTTACTGCACCTAGTGAAGTAAAATCTTTTGGGCATAGCATCATTCTATTAGTCCATCTATACTGACCTCCATCAGGTTGCAAACTGAATATAATTTTTTTCTGCATCTAGCTCTGAAAAAATATTTGGGCTTCTAGCAGTGTGTGGGACTTGGTCTATTAGTCCATCTATACTGACCTCCATCAGGTTGCAAATTAAAAATATTTTTTTTCTTCATTTAGCTCTGAAAAAATATTTGGGCTTCTAGCAGTGTGTGGGACTTGTTCTATTAGTCCTTCTATACTGACCTCCAGCAGGTTGCAAATTGAATATAATTTTTTTCTGCATCTAGCTCTGAAAAAATATTTGGGCTTCTAGCGGTGTGTGGGACTTGGTCTATTAGTCCATCTATACTGACCTCCATCAGGTTGCAAATTAAAAATAATTTTTTTCTGCATCTAGCTCTGAAAAAATATTTGGGCTTCTAGCAGTGTGTGGGACTTGGTCTATTAGTCCATCTATACTGACCTCCATCAGGTTGCAAATTAAAAATTATTTTTTTCTTCATTTATCTCTGAAAAAATATTTGGGCTTCTAGCAGCGTGTGGGACTTGTTCTATTAGTCCATCTATACTGACCTCCATCAGGTTGCAAATTAAAAATAATTTTTTTCTGCATCTAGCTCTGAAAAAATATTTGGGCTTCTAGCAGTGTGTGGGACTTGGTCTATTAGTCCATCTATACTGACCTCCATCAGGTTGCAAATTAAAAATAATTTTTTTCTTCATTTAGCTCTGAAAAAATATTTGGGCTTCTAGCAGTGTGTGGGACTTGTTCTATTAGTCCTTCTATACTGACCTCCAGCAGGTTGCAAATTGAATATAATTTTTTTCTGCATCTAGCTCTGAAAAAATATTTGGGCTTCTAGCGGTGTGTGGGACTTGGTCTATTAGTCCATCTATACTGACCTCCATCAGGTTGCAAATTAAAAATAATTTTTTTCTGCATCTAGCTCTGAAAAAATATTTGGGCTTCTAGCAGTGTGTGGGACTTGGTCTATTAGTCCATCTATACTGACCTCCATCAGGTTGCAAATTAAAAATAATTTTTTTCTGCATCTAGCTCTGAAAAAATATTTGGGCTTCTAGCAGTGTGTGGGACTTGGTCTATTAGTCCATCTATACTGACCTCCATCAGGTTGCAAATTGAATAAAAAAAATTTCTGCATCTAGCTCTGAAAAAATATTTGGGCTTCTAGCGGTGTGTGGGACTTGGTCTATTAGTCCATCTATACTGACCTCCATCAGGTTGCAAATTAAAAATAATTTTTTTCTGCATCTAGCTCTGAAAAAATATTTGGGCTTCTAGCAGTGTGTGGGACTTGGTCTATTAGTCCATCTATACTGACCTCCATCAGGTTGCAAATTGAATAAAAAAATTTTCTGCATCTAGCTCTGAAAAAATATTTGGGCTTCTAGCGGTGTGTGGGACTTGGTCTATTAGTCCATCTATACTGACCTCCATCAGGTTGCAAATTAAAAATAATTTTTTTCTGCATCTAACCCAGCCAATAGTTTTGGCCTAATACCACAGTTTGGCCACTCAGCTCTGCTCGGTTACCATCCATTGTTTTTTTGTGCAAACAACTCCAGAGTTGTGAATTAGTTAACCACCAAAATGAGTGGAAAAAGGCCTGCTGCTGGTGGAAAGGGGAATAGGCGTGTTGGGAAGGGGAAAAAAGGTTGTGTCCGTGGGGTAGGTGCAGAAGAAAGACCATCTTCCAGCCAAACTAAAATGTCTACTTCTTTTAGTGGACAATGTGATAAGATCCCTTTCTTACGGCCACGCCAATCGCTACAAATTCCAGATGAGGCACAAAAACAGCAGGTGCTTCAACGGATATCAAGTGCTCCTTTAAGTGGGCTCTCCTCCACATCAACTTCAACATCACAAATACTCCAGTCCTCAAAGGTGTCACCCAAATCGCACTTGCTTCCTCACAGCTCCAAAATCTCCAGCTGCCCGTCTGAGTATGAGGTAGAACAGATGGTTGAGTCTGCAGAGCTGTTTACTCATACTATAGCCTGGGAATCAGAGGTCGACTCCAGCGCTTCTGTGAATCCAGACGAGGAAATGATCTGCACTGATGCCCAGAATCTTTATGAGTCGGATCCAGGACCAGACGCAGAAAGTTCTGACCATAATGTAGACCCTCATTCCCAAACTGTAACTCCTGTTGGTGGAGACAATGAGGAAGACGATGATAAGACTCAAATACCTGATTGGAGCGACAACTTTAGTTTTTTGTCAGGGCAGGAACAGGTTGGCTCTGAGGACGACGGGTGTGATAACACACAGGGTGATGATGATGAGGTTGGAGATCCCACTTACTGTCAACCCACAGTCAGCCAAGAGATGAGGTCAGCAGAGGAGGTGGAGGAAGATGCTAATGACGACGAGGTCAGGTTGCGCCTTCCTGGACAGAGACGTAGTACTGGAAGCACGTCAACAACTGCATCCTCAAACACAACTCTGCCTCTCACCACAAGTCGTGGTGGCTCTTCAGGTCGCATGGGTGCTAAGCCTTGCATAGCCTGGGCATTGTTTCAGATCGATAAAGATGACCCAACTCGTGTTATCTGTAACATTTGTCAGCAAAAGCTAAGTAGAGGCCAAAAAATACATAGTTTGAGTACTTCATGCATGAACCGGCACATGGACATGAAGCATAAGTTGCAGTGGGAAGCTCAGTGTGCTACAATGCGGCCTAGCCAGCCGGGCCAACCACCGTCTGCCATATCTTGTGCATCCGCGGCCTCTTCATCCTCTGTGACTGGGGGGACAGCAGTCACACCTGTTTTGGGGCGCAGACCTGCCACCTCTTTACCCGCAACAGCCAGCGTGATTGGCAGGTCATCATTTTCTTTGGAGGTGGTAACACCAGCTGGTCTTGAGCGCTGTCCGACATCGATAGCACCACCTTTGGATCAAGGCAACCTAACATGTCCGCCTGCATCTTCCTCACAGACCGGCAGTTTGCCGGGGACACCCTTATCAACCCCGTCTAAGCACAATAGCCAGCCCTCGGTCCCTCAGATGTGGACAAGTAAAAGACCATTTCCTCCTAGCCATGAGAAAGCTAAGAGGTTGAATTTCACCATCTGCAAGCTCTTGGCTACAGAAATGCTGCCTTTCCGCCTGGTGGACACAGAGGATTTTCGAGACCTTATGTCCGTCGCAGTGCCCCAGTACCAGATGCCCAGTCGGCACTACTTCTCAAAGAAAGGTGTGCCTGCGCTCCACCAGCATGTCGCACACAACATCACAGCTTCTTTGAGAAACTCTGTGTGTGACAGGGTGCATTTCACCACAGACACTTGGACGAGTAGGCATGGACAGGGGCGTTACATGTCGCTGACTGGGCACTGGGTAACTATGGTGACAGCAGGACAAGGGGCTGCTGTCCAAGTCTTGCCGTCCCCACGAGTTGTGCGTCAATCCTCTTTATGTCAAAGTTCCTCCACTGCTTCTGCCTCCTCAACCTCCTCTCGGTCTTCCACCTGCACCCAAAGCCTGTCTGGTCATGCCACAAGCTTTCTAACTGCGCAGAAGGGATCCTGCACACCTCCTTACTATGCTGGCAGTAGGGCTCAACGTCATCAGGCGGTTTTTACATTGAAATGTCTGGGAAATGTGAGTCACACAGCTGAGGAGTTGTGGTCAGCTCTGGAGAACCAATTTCATGAATGGTTGTCTCCACTGGACCTGAAACCAGGGAAGGCCGTGTGCGACAATGCTGCAAACCTGGGTGCGGCCCTTCGCCGGGGCAATGTCACACACGTGCCTTGTATGGCTCACGTGTTGAACCTGGTTGTCCAGCAATTTTTAGCCCACTATCCCAGACTAGATGGCCTTCTGCAGAGGGCACGGTTGCTGTGTGCTCACCTCCGCCGTTCGCATCCCGCAGCTCAGCGACTTACATCTCTACAGAAGTCGTTGGGCCTGCCACTTCACCGGCTAAAATGCGATGTGCCTACCCGGTGGAATTCAACTCTGCACATGTTGCAGCGACTGTGGCAGCACCGACAAGCCCTGGTGCAATACGTTCTGACGTATAGCCTGGGCCAACGAGATTCAGAGGTGGGGCAAATCACGCTGGAGGAGTGGTCTCAGATCAGGGACCTATGCACCCTTCTGCACAGTTTTGAAATGGCGACGAAGATGTTTAGTGCTGACGATGCCATTATCAGCATGACTATTCCGGTGATTTACATGCTGGAGCACATGTTAAACAGAATTCGGAGTCAGGTGGTGGCACAAGAGGAGGTGGAGGAAGTAGAGGAGGAGGAGTTGTATGCGGAAGGGCTAACATCTGCAAGGTCCAGACGGTCGGCAGCACCAAGGCGGCAGGCATGTGAGGGTGGGGGAGATGGTTTTACCAGGGCGCATGGTAGCAGCCAAACTAGTGAGGAAGGTGCAGGAGCCCAGGAAGAAGTGGAGGACGAACTGATGAAAGACTCATCAGATGAGGGAGACCTTGATCACATTTCTGTTGTGCGAGGTTGGGGGGAGAGGACAGAGGAAGGAAGCATGATTGTTACCTCGCCACCAACACAACAGGGACTTGGTGCTCCTGGATGCGCAACACACATGAGTGCCTTCTTGCTGCACTACCTGCAACATGACCCTCGAATTGTGAGAATTAGAAATAATCCTGACTACTGGGTTGCCACACTGTTAGATCCCCGGTACAAAAGTAAATTTGCAGAAATTATTCCTGCCATAGAAAGGGATGCACGCATGCAGGAGTATCAGCAGAGACTGTTGCAGAATCTTACATGTGCTTTTCCACAAAATACCAGTGGTGCACGTAGTGAATCTCACAGTTCCAACTTGCCAACCGTGGGACCGTCAAGTGTTCAGCACTCAATCCGTAACAGAACCACAGTATCTGCTGGTAACATCAATTTTGCGGAATCATTTCACCACTTTTTTAGCCCATCCTTTGCAAGGCCACAGGAGACAAGAAGTCTGACACATAGTCAACGCCTAGAGACGATGGTACAGGAGTATCTCCAAGTAAACATTGAAGCCACGACTGTGTCACTGGACCCTTGCTCTTTTTGGGCTTCCAATCTGGATAAATGGCCGGAGCTAGCCACTTACGCCTTGGAGAGCTTGTCATGCCCCGCAGCCAGCGTTCTGTCTGAACGTGTGTTCAGCGCTGCTGGTGGTGTGCTGACAGATAAGCGCACGCGGCTCTCCACTGATAATGTAGACAGACTCACGTTCATAAAGATGAACAAATCATGGATCCGAAACGACTTTTCTACCCCTGTGTCATCCTGGGGAGAGTAAAAGCTTGATGATTGGTTAAAATCACCCTACCAACCGTTTTAAGCTTTCAAATTACTAATCATGTTTATCTGTATCTTGACTAGTGTTGAGCCACCCCCGTAGTGTTCGGGTTCGGTTCGGTTCGTCGAACACCGGGATGTTCGAGGAACTGTTCGTCGAACTGTTCGTCGAACACCTTAGAACACCGTCGAACACCGTTAAAACCAATGGCAGGCAAACAAAAACACATAGAAACACATAGAAAACACCTTCAAAGGTGTCCAAAAGCTGAAAAACTGCTCAGAAGACGCTTTCTTTAAAAAAGCCGGCCGGCAATTCAGCAGCGGCATACACCGGTACCCGACAATTTAGACAAAAAGGAATAGAGCCTCACACATAGATTAGATAGATAGAAACATGTCAGTCACATATATATGAAGTACAGTGACAGTGTTGCTTACTGTACTTGTCATTTAGTGTAAAGGATTTATTAAAAAATATAATAGTGTTTTCATGCACTGTCTCTTTAAAAAAGCCGGCCGGCAATTCAGCAGCGGTATCCGACAATTTATAACAGACAGAATAGAGCTTCACACATAGATTAGATAGATAGAAACATGTCAGTCACATATATATGAAGTACAGTGACAATGTTGCTTACTGTACTTGTCATTTAGTGTAAAGGATTTATTAAAAAAAGTAATAGTGTTTTCATGCACCGTCTCTTTAAAAAAGCCGGCCGGCAATTCAGCATCTGTACCCGACAATTTATAACAGACAGAATAGAGCTTCACACATAGATTAGATAGATAGAAACATGTCAGTCACATATATATGAAGTACAGTGACAGTGTTGCTTACTGTACTTGTCATTTAGTGTAAAGGATTTATTAAAAAAAGTAATAGTGTTTTCATGCACCGTCTCTTTAAAAAAGCCGGCCGGCAATTCAGCATCTGTACCCGACAATTTATAACAGACAGAATAGAGCTTCACACATAGATTAGATAGATAGAAACATGTCAGTCACATATATATGAAGTACAGTGATAGTGTTGGTTACTGTACTTGTCATTTAGTATTAAAATAAAGGATTTATTATTAAAAAAAATTGGCGTGGGATTCCCCTTAATTTTAGTCTCTAGCGGAGGTTAAGCAGACAGCTGGGGCAGATGTTTGAAGCCTGGGAAGGGGGTAATACCCACGGAGCTTCCCAGACTACTAATATGAGCCCCCAGCTGAATACATAGCCTTTACTAGCTATTAAAATGGGGGACCCCACCAAAAAAATGACGTGGGGTCCCCCCTAATTTAATAGCTAGCAAAGGCTAGGCAGACAGCTGGGGGCTGATATTAATAGCCCAGGAAGGGTGCCATGAATATTGGCCCCCTCCCAGGCTAGAAACACCAGCCGTCAGCCGCCCCAGAAATGGCGCATTCATAGGATGCGCCAATTCTGGCACTTAGCCTCGCTCTTCCACGCTGCCCTGGTGCGGTGGCAGGGGGTAATAGGGCTGGGGTTGATGTCAGCTTATAATGCCAGCTGACATCAAGCCCAGGTTAGTAATGGAGAGGCGTCTATAAGACATCCCCATTACTAACCCCATAGTCAAAGTTAAAAGAAAACACAAACACCCAGAATAAAGTCCTTTAATTGAAATAAAGACACAATCCTTTATTGTTCTAAATTAAACCATACTTACCATCACGCCCATTCCAGCTGAAGCCAACGATCTCCTGCAATAAAAGAAAAATAATAAAGCAACATCATCCTTACCTTTCCATGGTTCCCACGACAGCTTCAGCTCTGCTACATCGAGATGACAGGCTGGACCGCAGCAGAACGCCGCCATCCAGCCTGTCATCCCGCAGACACTGAGAAGCGCAGGCTTGCTTGCGCTCTGCAGTGTCTGGCTGTGACGGCATAAAGATGAGACGAGTTCATGTCCAATGAACTCGGCGCACCTCATGCACGTCACTGACAGCGTGGGAAAATTCTCACGCTGAAGCGCTGAGTGCAGGAGAATTCTCCCACGCTGTCAGTGACGTGCATAAGGTGAGCTCATGTCCAATGAACTCAGCTCACCTCCTGCACGTCACTGACAGCGTGGGAGAATTCTCCTGCACTCAGCGCTTCAGCGTGAGAATTCTCCCACGCTGAAGCGCTGAGTGCAGGAGAATTTTCCCACGCTGTCAGTGACGTGCATAAGGTGAGCTCATGTCCAATGAACTCAGCTCACCTCCTGCACGTCACTGACAGCGTGGGAGAATTCTCCTGCACTCAGCGCTTCAGCGTGAGAATTCTCCCACGCTGAAGCGCTGAGTGCAGGAGAATTTTCCCACGCTGTCAGTGACGTGCATGAGGTGAGCCGAGTTCATTGGACATTAACTCGGCTCATCTGGATGCCCTCACAGAGAGACACTGCAGAGCGCAAGCAAGCCTGCGCTTCTCAGTGTCTGCGGGATGACAGGCTGGATGGCGGCGTTCTGCTGCGGTCCAGCCTGTCATCTCGATGTAGCAGAGCTGAAGCTGTCGTGGGAACCATGGAAAGGTAAGGATGAGGTTGCTTTATTATTTTATTTTTATTACAGATCGTTGGCTTCAGCTGGAATGGGCGTGATGGTAAGTATGGTTTAATTTAGAAAAATAAAGAATTGTGTCTTTATTTCAATTAAAGGACTTTATTCTGGGTGTTTGTGTTTTTTTTAACTTTGACTATGGGGTTAGTAATGGGGGTGTCTTATAGACGCCTCTCCATTACTAACCTGGGCTTGATGTCAGCTGGCATTATAAGCTGACATCAACCCCAGCCCTATTACCCCCTGCCACCGCACCAGGGCAGCGTGGAAGAGCGAGGCTAAGTGCCAGAATTGGCGCATCCTATGAATGCGCCATTTCTGGGGCGGCTGACGGCTGGTGTTTCTAGCCTGGGAGGGGGCCAATATTCATGGCTCCCTTCCTGGGCTATTAATATCAGCCCCCAGCTGTCTGCCTAGCCTTTGCTAGCTATTAAATTAGGGGGACCCCACGTCATTTTATTTTGGGGGGTCCCCCATTTTAATAGCTAGTAAAGGCTATGTATTCAGCTGGGGGCTGATATTAGTAGCCTGGGAAGCTCCGTGGGTATTACCCCCTTCCCAGGCTTCAAACATCTGCCCCAGCCGTCTGCTTAACCTACGCTAGAGCCTAAAATTAAGGGGAACCCCACGCCAATTTTTTTAATAATAAATCCTTTATTTTAATACTAAATGACAAGTAAAGTAACCAACACTATTACTGTACTTCATATATATGTGACTGACATGTTTCTATCTATCTAATCTATGTGTGAAGCTCTATTCTGTCTGTTATAAATTGTCGGGTACAGATGCTGAATTGCCGGCCGGCTTTCTTAAAGAGACGGTGCATGAAAACACTATTATTTTTTTTAATAAATCCTTTACACTAAATGACAAGTACAGTAAGCAACACTGTCACTGTACTTCATATATATGTGACTGACATGTTTCTATCTATCTATTCTATGTGTGATTCTCTATTCCTTCTATTCTAAATTGTTGGGTACAGATGCTGAATTGCCAGCCGGCTTTTTTAAAGAGACGGTGCATGAAAACACTATTATTTTTTTTGATAAATCCTTTACACTAAATGACAAGTACAGTAATCAACACTGTCACTGTACTTCATATATATGTGACTGACATGTTTCTATCTATCTAATCTATGTGTGATTCTCTATTCCTTCTATTCTAAATTGTCGGGTACCGCTGCTTAATTGCCGGCCGGCTTTTTAAAAGAGACGGTGAATGAAAACACTATTATTTTTTTTGATAAATCCTTTACGCTAAATGACAAGTACAGTAAGCAACATTGTCACTGTACTTCATATATATGTGACTGACATGTTTATATCTATCTAATCTATGTGTGAAGCTCTATTCTTTCGGTTCTAAATTGTCGGGTACCGGTGTATGCCGCTGCTGAATTGCCGGCTTTTCATGTTTCACTGTTGGCACTGTTCCCATCGATTTGGGCAATCACTGTAATGCCACAACCACCATGGCTGTGGCATTACAGTGAGTGGCAGACAATCCCTGCATGATTGGTGCTCTAAATAGCACCAGACATGCAGGACACGCTTTTGGTGCACGAACAGTTATCGAACATAACCTCGAACAGCCGAATTTTTTGCAAATCGTTCGGGTTCGTCGAACAACTCGAACACCGCCCAAAACAGCTCGAATTTGAGATTGGCGAACAGTTCTAGTCGAACACCGCTCATCTCTACTCTTGACTGGAAAATAATTTGGGCTTTGTAGCAGTGTGCAGCACTGATCCTATTAGGCCATCTATAATAAGCTTCACCAGATTTAAAATTAAAAATAATTTTTAGCTGCATCTAGCCCGGAAAATAATTTTGGGGCTCCGAGATGCGCAAGACACATAAGTGCCTTCTTGCTGCACTACCTGCAGCATGACCCTCATATTGTCAGAATTCGAAGTAATCATGACTACTGGGTTGCCACACTCTTAGATCCCCCAAACTTTTCGATCAACCTTTTCATTTTAATAAAGACCAAAAAAATGGTCATTTTTGAAATTATAAGCATTAGCAGGTTGTTAGAAACTGAAATCAAACAGTTTTCAACTCAAAACTTTATTCTAGGTGATGTTACATTTTCACATAGGACCCCTTGTTCGAAAGGAGCTTCTGAACTCTCTCGTCCATTGAATTTGTCAGGTTTTGGATGGTTTCTGCTTCAATTGTTTTGCATGAGGACAGAATACCCTCCCAGAGCTGTTGCTTAGATGTGAACTGCCTCCCGCCATCATAGACACTCCTTTTAATGATGCTCCAAAGGTTCTGAATGGGGTAGAGGTCAGGGGAGCATGGGGGTCACACCATAAGTTTGTCCCCTTTTATGCCCATATCAGCCAGAGATGCAGATGTTTTATGTGCAGCATGAGATGGTGCATTATCATGCAGAAAAATGATCTTGCTGTGAAATACACGGTTCTTCTTCTTGAACCATGGCAGGAAGTGCTGTTTGAGAAAATCCACATACATTATGGAGTTCATCTTTAGCGCCTTCAGGGATCCTAAAGGGGCCGACAATCTCTCTCCCCATGATTCCAGCCCAAAACATTACTCCACCTCCTCCTTGTTGGCGCTGTAGCCGTGTTTGCGTGGGGTGTCCATCAACCAGCCATCCTCCACTCCATTCATCTGGACCATCGAGCGCTGCACGGCATTCATCCGTGAACAAAACAGTTTTGAAATCAGTCTTCATGTAATGTTTGGCCCACTGGAGCCGTTTCTGCTTGTGTGAAGTGGATAGAGGAGGTCGACAGGATGGCGTATGCACAGCTGCAAACCTCTGAAGGACCCTGCATCTTGTTGTTCGGGGGACGTTGGAGGCACAAGCAGCTTCAAAAACTTGTCTGCTGCTATGACAAGGCTTTTTTGCCGCTGCTCTTTCAACCTGACGTAATTGCCTGTAGGAAAGAGTCCTCAATTTGCCCTTATCAGCACGCACACGTGTGTACTGTGAATCAGCTACATACTTCTTGATTGCCAAGACACTTCATCCTGATCATCGCACAATGTTGATTGTAGTCATGCCTTGACCTAAACACTCCACAATTTGTTGCTTCTCAGCAGCCGACACATCCTTTTTCTTTCCCATTTTGGCAGAAAATGTAGGCTGCTTAATAATGTGAGAGAGCCTTCTTAAGTAGTCTTGCCTTTCATTGGACACACCTGCCAAACTAATTAGCACAGGTGTCTGCAATTGCTTACAGTGATATAAAGAGCCCTGACACACATCACCATCAATGAGTTTAACTGACAAACAAACAAATTCTTCCCTTATCACTCCTAAACACTTTTTGCATAATAATTTGGAACGCGGTGTACATGTGCTTTTCCACAAAACACCAGTGGTTCACGTAGTGAATCTTACAGTTCTAACTTGCCAACCGTGGTCTGTATGGAATTGTTCAATAAAGGGCCCAAAATTAAGATAACATAGATGGGAGAGGTCTCTATGAATAGGAATTCCTAAGTATTTGATACCCTGTGAGGGCCAGGCAAAGGGAAAGTTGGACTGGATGGAATCCTATATGGATTTAGGGAGGGAGACATCGAGGGCCTCAGACTTCGCTGCATTGATTTTAAAATTTTACCATGTAACAAAGTGATCTATTTCAGCCATAACAGCACGGATGGATATATGTGATTGAGTGATATATACTAGGACATCATCAGCAAATAGAGAGCACTTGTACTCGGTGCCTCCCACCTCAATCCACCTAATATTGGGGTTATGGCGAATTGATGAGAGCAGGTGCTCCGTCACTAGGATGTATAAGAGAGGGGACAGAGGACATCCCTGCCTTGTCCCATTGGTGATTGTGAAAGGTGATGAAAATGTTCTGACGCACCCCCTGGGCCTTGGGACACCCGGAGCCGGACCCTTTT
This sequence comes from Phyllobates terribilis, assembly GCF_046119375.1. Taxonomy (NCBI): domain Eukaryota; kingdom Metazoa; phylum Chordata; class Amphibia; order Anura; family Dendrobatidae; genus Phyllobates; species Phyllobates terribilis. The sequence goes on from NW_027362763.1 coordinate 168,687,518, forward strand.
TGGTGGATGCTGGTGGTTGTAGTCTTCGTGGCGGCGATCCGGTTCCGTGGCTCAGGGCGGTCAAACCAGTGGCGGAACTATTTATGTGGTTTTGATGTTTAAATGTCCGACTACGCCACCCGTGGATTGCGGTCAGAGTGAACCGCCGCTACAGGGCAGACCGCTAAGGCTGGTGTTGTGGGTGCAGCAGAGCGTAGCATAACTCCCCACGGGAGGAGTATAGCCTCAGGGCAGTGTATGCGGAGGATGGGGGTGATGGTGCAGGGCAGCAGCAGTAACGACACGGAGTCAGTGATGCAGTTCAGGGCCTTTACTCACAGTTCTTATTATCCAGACCACGTCTGCAGGTAACGGCTGCCCACGTCGTACTGTGCTCACCAGGTGAGGGGCTCAGACAACTCCCAGATAACTTTGGAGCGCTTCACAGGACCCCCTTTGTGTGTCCTTTGTCTGGCCTTTCTTACCAACACTTCTGTCCGGCTGCCTCGGGCCTCCTCTTGGTAAACTTGGCGCCAGTTTCCCTGACCCTATGTGGTGCCTTCCTAGCGGGTGGAGCAAGGGGCTGCGCCACATAAAATGTCAGAGCCTCCGGTTTCTAGCTGAGGGTCGTTTCCTGCCTCCACTAGTTTCGGGGACCGGTCTCCCCCTTTGGCCTGACCCCTCCACGCAGGTGGATTCGGGCGTGCGGTGGCGACTCGCCCGTCCGCACCCCTGGGATCCCTTCATTCCTCGTTCCTGGAGTCTTCTCCGCTCCTCTTCCTTCCTTCTCCCTCTTGCAGGCCTGGGCCTCTGTTACTAGGCCCGCCTCCGGAGCAGAGCTCATGCAGAGCCCCTGCTCCCTGCCACTTCTGCTCAGACTTCTCTGCACTGAACTAAGATGGTGCCCACCTTTTATACTCCCTTCTCAATGCACCCAGGAACTGCTTCCTCCCTGCTCCTGCACTACAGGGTTCCCCTTCCTCAGTGTTCCCTCCCCCCACTCCAGCCAGGGACAGGGACTGTCATGCCCATCTCAGGGGCATATTGGTCGCCCTGCCCCACGGCAATGTGGTGTAATGCATGCAGGTGTCGGGTCCTGATCCACACTCCATCCTTACCTGAGAGTGAGATATCACACCTCTGGGTGAGGTGCAATACGTCTGTAGCAACCGAGCCCTCAGGGTGCTACAGTTCCATTTATCTTCAGCCTAGGTGACGTATTGCGATACAGGGCCGTGATTTTGGCTATAAAAGGGTCCCCTAGACCCCTACCCCAAGCTCTTTAAGAGAATCATATATGGCGTGCCAGGAGACTCTATGGAATGCTTTCTCAGCATCCAACGAGAGTATCTAATTACAAATTTTTAACTGCATCTAGCCCAGGAAATACTTTGTGCCTAGTAGCAGTGTCTGCTAGTCAGCGGATTATCCCGGCTGTTAAGCAAGCTACACCACCTGTAGTTTAGACACTTAATTTTTTCAAAGGAAATGCTTCGGGACCATGGGATACTTAGTGAAGAGCATCAGGAGGCACCCCAAGGCATAGGGGCTGGGACTGGCAGTAGGATGCCTTGCGGTGGACAGCCGAGCTCGATCCTTATAAAAGCTTTTTAACTGCAGCAGCTTTAGTGGACGCTACTGGAGCTGGAATTACCGCGGCTGCTGGCATGAGACTTGCCCTCCAATAGATCCTTGTAAATGGATTTAAAGTGTATTCATTCAAATTAGAGAGACAATTTAAATTAAAAAGCTTAGAGCTGCCTCCACCACAGGGGGGCTCGCTCGACCCACCAGCGGACAGGCACCAGTATTGGGAGAGGGGGGCTGGCCGTCAGGGTTCACCGCGGCTCTGGCACAAACCCGGCGACACGGAGGTGGCACGGGCAGGAGCGGACTGGCCGTGTCGGCTTCTCACTTTTTGGATTTTAGAAGGGCATGACATGCCTATATCTGTGTCTCCCCCTCCTTTTACTCCTCCACCTCTTTTATTTTCGCATGACTATATGTACTTGTCACTTTTCCATGTGTTAGTTATGTCTTCTGAGCAGTTTGTCAGCTTTTGGACACCTTTGAAGGTGTTTTCTATGTGTTTCTATGTGTTTTTGTTTGCCTGCCATTGGTTTTAATGGTGTTCGAAGAACAGTTCGACGAACAGTTCGGCGAACACACGGGTGTTCGACGAACCGAACTCGAACACTACGGGGGTGGCTCAACACTAGTCACAAACCCTCAAGTGACTGCAAAAGACCTGCAGAAAGACTTTGTGACATCAGGCAGTGAGGGTTTTCATGCCCGAAATTCAAGATATACACCTTTACTGCCCTAAAAGTACAAGAAAAGATGTCTCCAATATGCTCAAAACTATATAAATAAGATTGAGATTCTGTTTCTTGGGCTGGTTTATGGATCAGCTATATGTTTGGAGGAGGAAGAAAGCAAACACTGAAAAGAACATCTTGCCTACCTCTTGAAGCTCATCATGAGAATGCCAAGAGTGTGCAAAGCAATCATCAAAGCAAAAGGTGGCTACTTTGAAGAACCTAGAATATAAAACATATTTTCAGTTGTTTTACACCTTTTTGATAAGTATATAATGTCATATATGTTAATTCACACTTTTAATGCCTTCAGTGTGAATGTACAATTTTCATAGTCATGAAAATACAGAAAAATCTTTAAATGAGAAGGTGTGTCCAAACTTTTGGTCTGTATTGTATATCAGACCTGAAGACCCTATGCTTGTCACAGTCTACCCCAGAAACAGGCAGAGTAGGGAGAGGTGCTGCTGAGTGGGGGACAGAATTGGCAGTTTAATGGTTAGGTAGAGGTATTCCACAGCAAGATATATATCCATCTGAACTAACAGTCCTTCTAAGGACTAATCCAGCTGCATATATTACTGGTAATAGCAGGAGTTAGGCAGGAAGAGTTTGTGGACATTGTATACAACTGAATAGGGTCCATTGCACATTCTGTCTGCTGATGTTACAGATATCCATAACCCTAGATATCAGGGCTAATTTTTTTTTTTGCTCTTAATCCTAATTATTTGCATAAAAACCAATCCAGTACACCATTTTACTGCTCCATTTTCTTATTAGCAGAATTCAGACAGATTTTATTGCTTTTATTCGCATTGCTGTACCGGGGAAGCAGAGAAACTTGTCCATCATCAGACGTGATCGCATATTACTGCCTCTATAATCGTTACATTTTTTTGGTGTGCCAAATATTACACTTCAGTTAAAGTCTGCCAGTTGTGTGTTATTCAACCTATTCACACTTAGTCTCTTCCAATACCATATCTGTAATGCCACTGCCTAAAACCATGGTCATCAGACTGGATCAGTTATTACTGCGCTAATAATCCAGAATTTTTTGGGAGCGTGTCAAATATTATACTCCATTTACAGTAGGGCAGCTGTGTGTTGTTGAACCTATTCACACCTGGTCGCTGACCAATACTAAGTATGCTACAAGGCCAGTGGCTAAAACCGCGGTTGTCAGACATATCAGATATCTTTGCGGTACTAATCCAGAAATTTTTAGGGAACGTGTCAGATATTATACTCCATTTAAAGTATGCCAGTTGTGTGTTGTGCAACATATTCACAATTGGTCGCTGACCAATACCATACTACAAGGCCACTGCCTAAAACCGTGGTCATCAGATGTAATCCCATATTACTGCGGTAGCAATACTGAAATTTTTGAGGAACGTGACAAATATTATACTCCATTTAAAGTATGCCAGTTGTGTGTTCAAACCTATTCACAGTTGGTCGCTGACCAATACCATATCTGCGAACAATGTTGTCAGAGTATTACGCCACTTTTACGGACTGACACTAAGACATACAAAAACAAATCTAAAATGGATTTTCCTGGAAGAAATGTTAAGAAACATTCTTTACAGGGTCACGACTTGGGTATAAGGCCAAATAAATTAAAAAATAAATATATATATATATATAAAAACACTGCAGGATCTTTAGTATAAAAACCAGACTCGCTAATGTAACCTCTTAATCCTTGCAAGCTTCAACACAATGTTTACAAGGCAGACAGCAGTGGTGGTCGGTCCCTTAGACAAAGAGCAAACTCCTTCATGATGATAAAGGTTACCATCTCCTTAGCTTGCTGTTCCTTTTCTGTGGGAATAAGCTTGTCTCCAACCAGCCAGGAATATCCAGTTAATGGCACGCCATGGTTTGGTATTAGCACCCATTACCAGAAGCGAAGCCATCCACAATTTTCATATCTCAGGAATTTTATTTGGTAGACTGGCTGCCCATACATTTATTTCTCACAAAGGAGCTGAAGACACTGAGTGGCAGTAGGTGTAAGTTTCTTAAGCATGATCTGTTTGTTAGATATCAGAGGGAGAACAGAATTGGGCTTTGCCAAGGTGCCAGATTGCATCTTAAGTCTTATAGATTGCTGGAGCCAGTCCACAGTAAAAAAAAAGCAGCCATAGACTGTCCGGGAACCTTCACACAGACTTTTCTTAGTCAGGGCTGCTTCTCGGTAAGAGTTGTATTTCACCACAGCCATATTCTTTAGGTCGGTGAAACGACTGGCATAGAGGGAAACCGTATCTACTCTGGCTGTCATTTCTCCCAGGAATATCTCTAATGCAGCTTGTTCCATAAGCAATGGCAGCCCGTCCAACATCAGCTCACACTTCTCGGTGGTGCTTAGTCAAACAAATATCTTTCTTTACGCCTTGAATTTCATGACTACAGAGTTCGGCAATGGCCTGATCTGCAAGGCATTTTGAGAAATAACATGCATAAGTAACGGTTTAGGCCACTAAAGGTCATCATTAAGCGAAACTCATACAGCTTTCCCACAGACTGAAAGAGGGGTATCCATGCATCTTCATGTACCTCCTGAGGAATATTGGCAATAAAAATTTCAGAACCATGTGGAGGAGCTTCTCCAATCCAACCTTGAGGGAGGCCACCATTTTTCCTTTGTCCATTCTCTTGCATCAGTGATACATTAGAGCTCCTCATTCACTCTATGAGTCCAACTTTATTTTTCCTGTTCACAGAGTTGAGCCATATCTGAGGCTCGCAGGCTGCACTGGCTGCTCAATGGCGCCTCTCCTCCGTGTCTGTATCTCTTTGGATAAAGCCATGCTACCAAGCTGATGGTCTGCAGAGAGTCTGATCTTTGATTCTCCTTGTAAAGTCTCTTTCAATTCTCTGTCTCTAATCTCCTGCTACAGAGGCATATGTTCCTTAAGTTTTTCAATTGTCCTTTGAAGTACACATCCACAGGTCAAAGATTAGGGGGGGTATTTTTCCACGGGGCTCAGGTCTCATTGTTTGAGCCTTTAACCAATTTACATAGTTGGTATAGAAGTGGGCTCTTGTGAATAAATATCTAGCTGGCTTTAGTATAATATGCAATTAGCATAGTAGCAATCATCATTATTTCAGAATCAAGAGAAGACAACAATCAGGGTTATACAAATACTGGTCTGTCCTTCTTGACCCACCACAGAAATATACATACATTCACAAGTCAACGCAAACAGAATAGTGTATTTCTCTTGGCTTAACAAATCTAACCATCTGGCTGATTAAGATTATAAACTGTTTTGTCACAGTAGTGGAGCGCCACAGTTAAAAATGTATTTTCTATAATTAAGGAGTCCAACCTTTTCTCACCTTTGATACTGCAAAAACTCTTACTGTCACTCGTATTCACTTTCGTCTTGACTACTGCAACTCTCTTCTGATCGGTCTCCCTCTAAACAAACTCTCTCCTCTCCAATCCATTCTGAATGCAGCAGCCAGGGTCGTATTTCTATCAAGCCTCTTCACTGATGCTTCTACCCTGTACCAGTCATTGCACTGGTTACCCATCCACCACAGAATACAATACAAACTAATTTCTCTCACCCACAAAGCTCTCCCCAGTTCTGCACCACCCTACATCTCATCCTTCATTTCTGTCTATCGCCCCTCCCGTGCCCTCCGTTCTGCAACTGATCTAAGACTGACATCCTCCTTAATCCGAACCTCACACCTCCAGCTCCAAGACTTCTCTCGTGCTGCGCCAGTTTTCTGGAATGCACTGCCCCAAACTATCTGACTGATATCTAGACCCCATGTCTTCAAACGTGCTTTAAAAACACATCTGCTTAGACAAGCCTACCACCTCAACTTACCAACCTAACTCTCCCCTGTTCCCTCCTAAATATTAATCTTAATCTGCCCCTGCATATTCATCTGACTCCACATCGGCCATGCACCAAATACCACACGGTAACTGCCCTTAGACGGATACTGGCTGATGACCATGTTCTTCATATTGTGTCCCCCCTCCCATTTCCATATATATTGTAAGCTTGTGAGCAGGGCCCCTAATCCTCCTGTAACTGTTGAAATGTGATACGTTTTATTGTTTATATTGTCTGTATATGTCCCTACTTAATTGTAAAGTGCTGCGGAATATGTTGGCGCTATATAAATAAAAATTATTATTATTATTACACGCAACCTCCAATCCTCACAAGATCTCCTTCTCTACTCCACTCTTATTGTCATGGGTGTGTCCGGTTTTGACAGACAGTCTTACGGGGTCCGCCTGTAGAAGGTCGCTGTGTTTTGCCTTGCAAACATCTTCCTGATCCTTTCATGATCCCTCTCTCTCTAGGACCCTGCAGTGATCTTCACCTTGTTTGGGGATTATACCATTAGCACCCAGCGGTGAGCCTCATCTTTTGCTGCTAATTACCATACCCTTGCTGTATCATTATATACACTTAGTTTGTCCAGAGAGTGCCTGGTGATAGACTGTTCTTATCTATTCAGGATTGGAATTCTAGTAGTCGGTTAGAATTTTCTTGGAGTTCCTTAGCGTGTTGTTGTCTTGTTTTCCCCGGTGTCATCTTTAAGCTAAGTGTATTCCCTTGTTTATTTCCCTTGAGTATACTTTAGTTTGCAGTGGGGCTGACTAGTGCTCACTCCTCCCCCTCCCTACCTAACATCTAGCTTTAGAGTCAGCTAGGGCCAGGTTTCCATCTTGGCGATAGGTGCAGAAAGTGTATAGGGTCCATAGGGAAGTCAGTGTTTGTCTTTTGAGCTGTTTAGGGGTCTCCACTCCCCTTTTCCCCACTTGTAGGGCACCCTTCCCTTTTCCTTATACGCTGGGTTCTCCCCATACTCAGCGTAACACTTCTCTCCTCTTCTCACAATCGCATACAAGATTTCTCACATGCATTCCCCCTACTCTGGAACTCCCTGCCCCAACATATCAGACTCTCGCCTATTGTTGAAACCTTCAAAAGGAACCTTAAGACCTACCTCTTCCGACAAGCGTACAACCTGCAGTTACCCTCGCTCCACCATATCACTGCACAACCAGCTCTACCCTCCCTTACTGTATCCTAAACCTCACCCATCCCTTGTAGACTGTGGACAGGGTACTCTCTCCTCCTGTACCAGTCGCCGTCCCGTTTTTGTTCAAGATTATTGTAATTGTTTTTGCTATGTATACCCCTTTTTCACATGTAAAATGCCATGGAATAAATAATAAAAATGTGATCCAGACTCAAGGCTACTGAGACTGGACCTTGTGGAAGACAGGGTGGTGGTGGTGGTTGCAAACAGACTGGAAGCATTATCTATTTATCTGCTGTCCAACCAATAACCTTTTCACACTGGTCTGGTTTCAAGAGTGGTATTCCGTGGCCCCCTAGAAAGTGAGACAGGAAGCTACGTCGACATGATGTGGGTGCTTGTTGTGCTCCCTCATCAGGCACAGTTTCATCTTACCCACGGCCTCGGCCTCTGCATGCACTATCACCATCAGGTAAACTTCCCTGTTCCTTGCCACACACCTTGCCCATTTTAAATGGAGTTTAATATTTGTCACATTGCCAAAAATGTCTGTATTATTACCACAGTAATAAAGGTTCACATCTGAAGACCATGGTTTTAGGCAGTGACCTGGAAGTCAGAGATGTTTCCAGGGGTCATCCCCATACTGTTCCCATGTCATTTCAGCATTGTATGAATGTGTCTGATCATATCTCTCACACCACATGGCCAGATAAGGTAATAAAATGTTAAAATTACATTTACTGGTGAATGTATTTTTCACCGTTGAAAGCAATGCAAAAGTGCAAAAATGCATCAAAAACGCAATGTGTGAACATAGCCGAAGGTGTGGAGGAGCATTTTTTGGGGGGGTTATTTGTTTTGCCTTATATTCAAGTCATTACCCTGGAAAGAATGTTCCTTAACATTTTTCTAGGAAAATCCCATTTAGTTTAGTTTTTGTATGTTTTATTGTGAGTCCATAAAAGTGGCATAGTACTCTGACAACATTATTCACAGCAGTGACCTAGGAGTGAGAGATGCTTCCAGGGGTCTTCCCCATGCTGTTCCCATGTCATTTCAGCCCTGTCCCCATCGATTTGGGCAATTTTTAGGCCCACTGCATACCTCCAGGGGGTGCCGCCGGAAAAATGCTCAAGTTTCCCATAGACTTTCATTGACCTCGTTGCTCTAGTTGAGCACCCGAGAATTACGATTTGCTCGACCCGAGCAACGAGCACCCGAGCATTTTAGTGTTTGCTCATCACTACTCATGAGTAGTGATGAGCGAGTATGTTCTGTTAACCTTTTCGGCGAGTATGCTCGGGCCGAGCACCGAGCAGTTACAGCTGCTCGGTGTTATGTTTGAATCACTCCCGCGTGCATGATTTGCGACTGTTTGACAGCTTTAGTACATGTAAGGAATGTCTATTTCTTACACATTCCTCACATGTATTAAAGTTGCCAAACAGTCGCAAATCATGCACATGGGAGTGATTCAAACATAACACCGAGCATCTGTAACTACTCGGTGCTCGGCCCGAGCATACTCGCCGAAAGGGTTAACAGAACATACTCGCTCATTACTACTCATGATGTATTTTCAGAAGCTGATCACTTCACAGCCACCCACTTCCTGCTTCCTAGGGAATGTGAATGTATGATTGGTTGACAGTTTGGAATAAAGGCATTGTGACACCACTGGCCTGAAGTACTGCTATATGAGTTAGCTTTGTCAACTTTGCCTTTGCAGCATTGGAAGATATAAGGAGCACAAGAGCACTGAGGCTGGCTGTCAGCTTCAGAGCAGCCCTTAAATGCTCTATTTTAAAGAGCATGTAAGTACTGGGTTCCTCGCCTAGGAGACCAGCCACCGATGATAGACTGCAGTGGTGGCTGGAACGTAAGCAGTGATCAGTAAACTATAAAATTAAAAATCCCTCCATTCTTGAGAATATAGAGGATTTTCATAAAAAGCATTTTGCTTTTTGTTTTGTTTCTCACCTGTCCCAGCTCCAATCCTGGGCCCTGCTTTCTTCTACTGTTGCCAGCTCCCTCTGGGTAACCAGGCAAGTATCTATGTTTTATCATCCAAGACCTTTTAAGGCCTGCTCAGGCAGTAATGAGTTGCCTGAGTATACATGAAATTACAACACCTTACTACCGCATGCTCAACTTCCTCTAGACTAATTCAATTCCATCTGCAACTTCTGCCTGCTTTCCAGGATCCAATTTCTACTTCCTAGCTTAGTCCAGTTAATTCTGATGCTACGGCTCACTCAGTCTGCTGAATAATGCTACAAACTTGTCTCTGCTAATAAGCGCTATAAAACCTACAGCTCAGAGAATCCACATGAACCAATGAGACCATAACAGTTTTTAACAGAAATTTGCAATTTTACCCTTTATCCCCTCAGCCGACATCTGTCTCTAACAGCAGCAAGCGGAGTTGAGTTCTGATTCTTGCTGTTAACCATTTATATGCCACTTTCCTTATCACTGCCATCTTGGTAGTACAGTGAAGCTCAGCCACAGGCTGAGTTTTACAGAATACCGGAATTTTCATTATAAACAGTAATACTGTAGTATTGCAGTAAATGGTATAAGCAATCAAATAATCACATGTGCAAGCACCCTAAAGTGACTAAAAGCAAATAAAAAAAAAAATTATTTCAGAAAATAAAACAAAATAAAAGAATGCAAAAGTAAAAAACTTTACCCCCACTCTTCACCATTAAAAATACAGAATTAAAAAATATATAAAAAAATAAACATATTTGGTATTTCCGCATCCATAAAACTCTAATCTATGAACATATAAGAGTAATTAAACCATATGTTAAATGCCTTATAAAAAAAATACATTTTTGGTATTAATAAAACCGCAACCTAGCCATGCAAAAAACAAGCCCTCACACAGCTCTATTAATGTAAAACTGTAAACATTACGGGTCTCAGAAAATGACGACACAAACTACCGTATTTTTCGGACTATAAGGCACACAGGACCATAAGATGCACCTAGGTTTTAGAGGAGGAAAATAGCAAAAAATTGAAGCAAAGAATGTGGTCATGACGCACTGTTATGAAGGAGGGGGGTCTGCTGCAGACATTGTTATAGGGGTAATGTCCCCCAATTTTATACTAATATCTCCCATTCTGGTACATATATGTCCCCATCCTGGTATATATGCCCCACCACCCATCCTGATATATATATGTCCCCATCCAGGTATATATGATCCCTATCCTGGTATATATGTCCTCCAATCCAGGTATGTATATATCCCCCAATCCAGGTATACATGGCCTTAAATCCAGGTATACATGGCCCCCATATTAATCCTGGTATGCATGCCCCTGTCATTCCCATCCTGGTATGCATGGCCCCTTCATTCCCATCCAGGTATGCATGGCTCCCCCATCCTGGTATACATGGCCCCATTCCCATCCTGTTATGCATGGCACCCCCATCCTGGTATACATGGCCCCCATCCCCATCCTGGTATAAATGGTCCCCTGATCCCCATCCTGGTATGCATGGCACCACCATCCTGGTATACATGGCCCCCATCCCCATCCTGGTATAAATGGCCCCCTGATCCCCATCCTGGTATGCATGGCACCCACATCCTAGTATACGTGGCCCCCTTTCCCAGCCTGGTATGCATGGCCCCCTCTTCCTCATCCTGGTATGCGTGGCCTTTAATCCCCATCCTGGTATGCATGGCACCCCCATCCTGATATACATGGCCCCCATCCCCATCCTGGTATACATGGTCCCCATCCTGGTATAAATGGCCCCCTCTTCCCCATCCTGGTATGCATGGCCCCCTCTTCCCCATCCTGGTATGCGTGGCCTTTAATCCCCATCCTGGTATGCATGGCCCTCCTCTTCCTCATCCTGGTATACATGGCCCCCATCCCCATCCTGGTATACATAGCCCCTATCCTCATCTTAGTATGCATGTTACCCTCATCCCCATCCTGGTATGCATGGCCTCCAACATGCTGCACACATAAAAAAAAATAAACAATTCTACTCACCTTCCTTCCCTCTGCTCCAGCTCTGAGTCCTGTTCTGCTGCCAGCAGCTGATCTCACCATGTAAGCAGCACATGACGTCACTGCCACGTGCCCTCACATGCTGAGATCAGCTGCCAGAATATTCACTGCTCTCCACGCCAGGACAATGGGCATGAAGAGCAGTGAATATTAATTTTCCTTAATAGTGGGCACGGTGTTAGCCGCAGCTCCTGCAGCGGCTCGGAGATCACATGTGCCTGCTGTTAAAGAAATGAATATTCACTGCCCCCCACTTCCATGGTAGTGGAGAGTAGTGAATATTCATTCTCTTTAATAGCGGGCACACATGATCACTGAGCAGCTGCAGGAGCTGGTGGCTACGGCTAACACCGTGTCCGCTATTAAAGAAAATGAATATTCAGTATTCTCCATTCCCATGGGCAGGGGGAGCAGTGAATAATCATTTTCTTTAACAGTGACCCTCTCCTCTGCCACTGCTCTCCCTCCCCCAGCCACAGCCACAGCAGGTATATCTGCACTATAAGATGCACCCCCCACTTTCCTACAAAATTTTGAAAAGTGCATCTTATCGTCCAAAAAATACGGTATTTTGTTTTATATTTTTTACAAACTTCAAAATTTTTTTCACCACCTACGTAACACAATAATCTCTGCATGTTTGGTATCACAGTAATAATACTGAAGAATCATGTTACTTCATCATTTTTACTGTAAAATCAATATTGTTAAAACAAAACCCAAACTCCCCTGGCAAAACTGCAGTTCTTTTTCACATTTTCATCCCACTTGGAATTTTTTCCCCTATTTTTCAATGCATTGAATGGTAAAATGGATAGTGTCATATAAAACTACAATTTTTTTCACAAAAAAACCCTTCATATGGTTATGTCGATGGAAAAATATGAAAGTAATGGCTAAAAATGGTTGGATTGATCACGAAGGATTGAGATTCAGTCAAATTTCCAGAAATTTTCAGTTTCACGTGAATTCGAACATTTTGAGATTTGATTTGTGGCTCACAAAAACACCTTGCCCGGTACCATTTCCAACACTGTTGAAGGATCAGAGGGGAGGCTAATGTCATTTGGAATGGCCCCACAGGTTTCCTCATAAAGTCCTGCAGCTATAACATCTACCAGGTTGTCATACCTTGCACAGTGGTGGTCAGTACATGGGACATCACAGACCAGTGGCTCCCCATGGAGCACAGTTTTTATGGAAGATTCTTTTTCCATTTCCAGCGTCACAGTGCAAAAGTCTCACTCTCCTGTGGAGTGTAAGCTCTTATTAGAACAGTCAATATAGTAAGAAGGAACAGAGGTACAGAGAGATACTTAAAATGCATGTACACTAATGCCAGAAGCCTCACCAACAAAATGGAGGAATTAGAATTAATTTTGTTGGAAAATAATTATGACATGGTGGGGATATCTGAGAAATGGCTGGACGAGATCCATGACTGGGCAGTTAATTTACAGGGCTATAGTCTGTTCAGAAATGACCATACAAACAAGCGAGGGGGGTGTGTGTGTTTATATGTAAAATCATCCTTAAAACCCATCTTGCGTGAGAATATATGTGAATCTAATAAAAATGTAGAATCACTGTGGGTGGAGATAAGGGGAGGGGAAAAAAATAATAAATTACTGATAGGGGTTTGTTATAAGTCTCCAAAAATAATGAAAGCAGCGGAGAATATCCTCGTAAAGCAAATAGATGAAGCAGCGACTCAAGGAGAAGTCATTATTATGGGGGACTTCAACTACCCTGAAATACATTGGGGAACGGAAACCTGTAGTTCAAGCAAAGGTAATAGGTTTTTGACAACCATGAGAGACAACTACCTTTCACAACTGGTTCAGGAACCAAACAAGAAGGGGAGCACTGCTAGGCCTAATATTAACCAACAGGCCAGACCGCATATCAAATATATGAGTTGGGGGTCACTTGGGTAATAGTGATCACAAAATAATAAGTTTTCATGTATCCTTTAATAAGATGTGTAGCAGAGGGGTTACAAGGACACTAAACTTCTGAAAGGCAAATTTTCAACGGTTGAGAGATGATCTTAGTGCAATAAACTGGGACAATATCCTGAGACATAAAACTACACAAAGCAAATGGGAGACATTTATTAGCATCCTGAATAAGACCTGTGCACAATATACAGTACAGACCAAAAGTTTGGACACACCTTCCCATTTAAAGATTTTTCTGTATTTTCATGACTTTCAAAATTGTACATTCACACTGAAGGCATCAAAACTATGAATTAACACATGTGGAATTATATACTTAACAAAAAAGTGTGAAACAACTGAAAATATGTCTTATATTCTAGGTTCTTCAAAGTAGCCACCTTTTGCTTTGATGACTGCTTTGCACACTCTTGGCATTCTCTTGATGAGCTTCAAGAGGTAGTCACCGGAAATGGTCTTCCAACAATCTTGAAGGAGTTCCCAGAGATGCTTAGCACTTGTTGGCCCTTTTGCCTTCACTCTGCGGTCCAGCTCACCCCAAACCATCTCGATTGGGTTCAGGTCTGGTGACTATGGAGGCCAGGTCATCTGGCGTAGCACCCCATCACTCTCCTTCTTTGTCAAATAGCCCTTACACAGCCTGGAGGTGTGTTTGGGGTCATTATCCTGTTGAAAAATAAATGATGGTCCAACTAAACGCAAACCGGATGGAATAGCATGCCGCTGCAAGATGCTGTGATAGCCATGCTGGTTCAGTATGCCTTCAATTTTGAATAAATCCCCAACAGTGTCACCAGCAAAGCACCCCCACACCATCAAACCTCCTCCTCCATGCTTCACGGTGGGATCCAGGCATGTAGAGTCCATCCGTTCACCTTTTCTGCGTCGCACAAAGACATGGTGGTTGGAACCAAAGATCTCAAATTTGGACTCATCAGACCAAAGCACAGATTTCCACTGGTCTAATGTCCATTCCTTGTGTTCTTTAGCCCAAACAAGTCTCTTCTGCTTGTTGCCTGTCCTTAGCAGTGGTTTCCTAGCAGCTATTTTACCATGAAGGCCTGCTGCACAAAGTCTCCTCTTAACAGTTGTTGAAGAGATGTGTCTGCTGCTAGAACTCTGTGTGGCATTGACCTGGTCTCTAATCTGAACTCCTGTTAACCTGCGATTTCTGAGGCTGGTGACTTGGATAAACTTATCCTCAGAAGCAGAGGTGACTCTTGGTCTTCCTTTCCTGGGGCGGTCCTCATGTGAGCCAGTTTCTTTGTAGCGCTTGATGGTTTTTGCAACTGCACTTGGGGACACATTCAAAGTTTGCCCAATTTTTCGGACTGATTGACCTTCATTTCTTAAAGTAATGATGGCCACTCGTTTCTCTTTACTTAGCTGCTTTTTTTCTTGCCATAATACAAATTCTAACAGTCTATTCAGTACGACTATCAGCTGTGTATCCACCTGACTTCTGCACAACACAACTGATGGTCCCAACCCCATTTATAAGGCAAGAAATCCCACTTATTAAACCTGACAGGGCACACCTGTGAAGTGAAAACCATTTCCGGTGACTACCTCTTGAAGCTCATCAAGAGAATGCCAAGAGTGTGCAAAGCAGTCATCAAAGCAAAAGGTGGCTACTTTGAAGAACCTAGAATATAAGACATATTTTCAGTTGTTTCATACTTTTTTGTTAAGTATATAATTCCACATGTGTTAATTCATAGTTCTGATGCCTTCAGTGTGAATGTACAATTTTCAAAGTCATGAAAATACAGAAAAATCTTTAAAGGAGAAGGTGTGTCCAAACTTTTGGTCTGTACTGTATACCCTATGGGAATAAACATGCTAGAAATAGGAGGAAACCACTATGGCTAAATAGAGCTGTAAGGGGTGTAATAAGTGACAAAAAGAAAGCATTTAGAGAGCTAAAGCTGTTAGAATCTATGTTGTTTTACTATCGGCCATTTTGTTGTGGTTTGCTGGCTTCTAGTCTTTTCCTCTGGTGCTGGGTTTCTTGGTCACATGATCTCTGCACCCTTTATTACTCAGCATCTGGCTCTCATTCCCCGCTGGAAATCAGTGTTGTAACGCTCATGCTCTCGCTAAGTAGCCTTGTTTAGTTCTTCTTGCTTTGGACTATTGTTATCCTGGGACTTCTTGTTCCACCAGTTTTGTTTTCTTTTATTTTCGTTTCTGCAACTAACTTTTCTGTTAGGAGGTCTCCTGCTTTTGCTCCCGGTCCTTAGATCTTTTAGGGACCCCTTTCCCCTTCCTACAAGTCTTCGCTTGAGTTCAGTGCAGGAGTTTTGGTTTGGGTATTCATAAGGAATAGGGCACCCATCCCAGCGTAGGGTAAAGCTGAGTCTCAGTGCAGGGACAGCTTTACCCTCCTATTCCTTAGTTCTAAATTGCAGAACATAACAAAAGCAAGTAGGTAGTGATGAGGCATTAAATAAATAGAGAAAATTAAATAAATTCTGTAAAAAACAAATCAAGGCAGCAAATATTGAGACAGAGACTCATTGCCAGAGAAAGTAAAATAATCCCAAAATATTCTTTAACTACATAAATAGTAAAAAAACTAAAAAATGATAGTGTTGGTCCCCTTAAGAATAGTCTGGGTGAAATG
Organism: Phyllobates terribilis; assembly: GCF_046119375.1. Lineage (NCBI taxonomy): Eukaryota > Metazoa > Chordata > Amphibia > Anura > Dendrobatidae > Phyllobates > Phyllobates terribilis. The sequence goes on from NW_027362763.1 coordinate 168,703,483, forward strand.
GTGGATGAGGATGAGGAAAAAGCCAATATGCTAAATGATTTTTTTTCAACCGTATTTACACAAGAAAATCGCATGACAGAAAACATGATTAGTGATGACAAAAATTCTCCATTAAATGTCACTTTCTTAACCCAGCAGGAAGTACGGTGGCGTCTAAAAATCACTAAAGTTGACAAATCCCCAGGCCCGGATGGGATACACCCGTGAGTACTGCAGGAATTAAGTAACGTCATAGATAGACCATTATTTTTAATCTTTAAAGATTCCATAATAACAGTCTCTATACCACAGGACTGGCGTATAGCAAATGTGGTGCCAATATTCAAAAAGGGGACAAAAACCGAACTTGGAAATTATAGGCCAGTAAGCTTAACCTCTACTGTGGGTAAAATCCTGGAGGGCTTCCTAAGAGATGCTATACTAGAGTATCTGAAGAAGAATAACCTCATGACCCAATATCAACATGGGCTTACAAGGGACCGTTCCGGTCAAACTAATCTGATCAGATTTTATGAGGAGGCAAGTTACGGACTGGACCAAGGAAATGCAGTGGATGCTGTGTATATGGACTTTTCAAAAGCTTTTGATACGGTTCCACGCAAAAGATTGCTACATAAAATGAGAACAATGGGGACAGGGGAAAATATACTGTATGTATGTTGGTTAAGAACTGGCTCAGTGATAGGAAACAAAGGGTGGTTATAAATGGAACACACTCAGACTGGGTCACAGTTAACAGTGGGGTACCACAGGGGTCAGTATTGGGCCTGCTTCTTTTTAACATACAGTACAGACCAAAAGTTTGGACACACCTTCTCATTTAAAGATTTTTCTGTATTTTCATGACTTTGAAAATTGTACATTCACACTGAAGGCATCAAAACTATGAATTAACACATGTGGAATTATATACTTAACAAAAACATGTGAAACAACTGAAAATATGTCTTATATTCTAGGTTCTTCAAAGTAGACACCTTTTGCTTTGATGACTGCTTTGCACACTCTTGGCATTCTCTTGATGAGCTTCAAGACGTAGTCACCGGAAATGGTCTTCCAACAATCTTGAAGGAGTTCCCAGTCCAGCTCACCCCAAACCATCTCGATTGGGTTCAGGTCTGGTGACTGTGGAGGCCAGGTCATCTGGCGTAGCACCCCATCACTCTCCCTCTTGGTCAAATAGCCCTTACACAGCCTGAAGGTGTGTTTGGGGTCATTGTCCTGTTGAAAAATAAATGATGGTCCAACTAAACGCAAACCGGATGGAATAGCATGCCGCTGCAAGATGCTGTGGTAGCCATGCTGGTTCAGTATGCCTTCAATTTTGAATAAATCCCCAACAATGTCACCAGCAAAGCACCCCCACACCATCACACCTCCTCCTCCATGCTTCACGGTGGGAACCAGGCATGTAGAGTCCATCCGTTCACCTTTTCTGCGTCGCACAAAGACACGGTGGTTGGAACCAAAGATCTCAAATTGGTACTCATCAGACCAAAGCACAGATTTCCACTGGTCTAATGTCCATTCCTTGTGTTCTTTAGCCCAAACAAGTCTCTTCTGCTTGTTGCCTGTCCTTAGCAGTGGTTTCCTAGCAGCTATTTTACCATGAAGACCTGCTGCACAAAGTCTCCTCTTAATAGTTGTTGTAGAGATGTGTCTGCTGCTAGAACTCTGTGTGGCATTGACCTGGTCTCTCATCTGAGCTGCTGTTAACCTGCGATTTCTGAGGCTGGTGACTCGGATAAACTTATCCTCAGAAGCAGAGGTGACTCTTGGCCTTCCTTTCCTGGGGCAGTCCTCATGTGAGCCAGGTTCTTCATAGCGCTTGATGGTTTTTGCAACTGCACTTGGGGACACTTTCAAAGTTTGCCCAATTTTTCGGACTGACTGACCTTCATTTCTTAAAGTAATGATGGCCACTCGTTTTTCTTTACTTAGCTGCTTTTTTCTTGCCATAATACAAATTCTAACAGTCTATTCAGTTGGACTATCAGCTGTGTATCCACCTGACTTCTGCACAACACAACTGATGGTCCCAACCCCATTTATAAGACAAGAAATCCCACTTATTAAACCTGACAGGGCACAACTGTCAAGTCAAAACCATTTCCGGTGACTACCTCTTGAAGCTCATCAAGAGAATGCCAAGAGTGTGCAAAGCAGTCATCAAAGCAAAAGGTGGCTACTTTGAAGAACCAAGAATATAAGACATATTTTCAGTTGTTTCACATTTTTTTGTTAAGTATATAATTCCACATGTGTTAATTCATAGTTTTGATGCCTTCAGTGTGAATGTACAATTTTCAAAGTCATGAAAATACAGAAAAATCTTTAAATGAGAAGGTCTGTACTGTATTTTAATGACCTTGTAGGGGGCATATAGAGTAATATTTCAATATTTGCAGATGACACTAAACTCTGCAGGGTAATCAATACAGAGGAGGACAATTTTATATTACAGGAGGATCTATGTAAACTAGAAGCTTGGGCTGATAAATGGCAAATGAGCTTTAATGGGGATAAATGTAAGGTAATGCACTTGGGCAGAGGAAATAAAATGTATAATTATATGCTTAATTGTAAAACACTGGGCAAAACTGTAACTGAAAAAGACCTGGGTGTATTGGTAGACAACAAGCTCGTGTCTAGTGGTCAGTGTCAGGCAGCGGCTGCAAAGGCAAATAAAATAATGGGATGCATTAAAAGAGGCATAGATGCTCATGAGGAGAACATAATTTTACCTCTATACAAGTCACTAGTGTGACCACACTTAGAATACTGTGTACAATTCAGGTCTCTGGTGTATAAGAAAGACATAACTGAACTAGAGCGGGTGCAGAGAAGAGCGACCAAGGTTATTAGAGGACTGGGGGTCTGCAATACCAAGACAGGTTATTACACTTGGAATTATTTACTTTGGAAAAACGAAGGCTTAGGGGTGATCTTATTACTATGTACAAATATATGAGGGGACAGTACAAAGACCTTTCTACTGATGTTTTTACTCTGAGGCCTGAGACGGGGACAAGGGGGCATCTTCTACGTCAGGAGGAAAGAAGGTTTAATTATAATCACAGACGCGGATTCTTTACTGTAAGAGCAGTGAGACTATGGAGCTCGCTGCCGCATGATGTTGTAATGAGTGATTCACTACTAAAATTTAAGAAGAGCCTGGATGCCTTTCTTGAAAAGTATAATATTACAGGTTATATATACTAGATTCCTTGATAGGGCATTGATCCAGGGAACTAGTCTGATTGTCGTATGGAGTCAGGAAGGAATTTTTTTCCCCAATGTGGAGCTTAGTGTTTGCCTCATGGTTTTTTTTTGCCTTCCTCTAGATTAACATGTTAGGCTATGGCTTGAACTAGATGGACTTAGTCTTCCTTCAACCTTAAAAACTATGTTACTATGTTACTTATTGCCATATTCTTCGACTCTGTACACAGGGCTATTTTAGGCCTTGGTTTTTTGCAGGAAAAACTGTAGTTTCCACTAGTACAGATTTTAGTACAAACATCTTATTGATGATCACCTTTTATTTCATCATTTTGTGCCAAGGATGAATAAAAAACAATAAATCTGGAATAGTTCTTTATTGATATTTTTTAAGTTTTCACCACACAGTATAATTAACATTTTATCACTTACGTTTACTCTGCAATTTCATACGATTACGGTTTCAATTACACGTTTATCTTTTACTACTTTTGCAGCATAAAATCTATTTTTACAACAATATTTTTGGAGGGGCTATCATATTCTGAGAGCTATAACTATTTCATGCTTTTGTTTGCAGATTTTGTATGAGGGCTTGTTTTTTGTGAAAGAAGTTGTAACTTTTATTGATACCATTTTGGGGTGCAAGTGAATCTTGGATCACTTTTTATTTTATTGTTTTGCAAGGTAGGATAAACATCAAAAGCAATTCTGGCAGTGTTTTTTCAAAAGTTCTTTCGCAGCATTCACCATTTTTTGCACCATTCACCAAAAATAATGTAACAGTTTTATAGTAGGTGTCATTACATTTGCCAAAAATGTGTTTGTTTTTTTTTCCCAAATAAAACATTTTTTATTTTTAAATTGAGATATTATCTTTTTTTAAATTTTACACTTAAGTCAGGGATTCAAGGGTTAATGTTTCTCCTTGCGGAGAGTGACATGCCAAGCATGCCAAGGTGAGGAGACTTTTAAAATTGTCTCTTCAGAAAGAAAGAACACTAGAACTGTGGTGCCACATATATGAAGTAGCAATCCTAAAAGTCAATATCGACTCTTTAATGAGCCTATGGCAGGGTGCACAAAGACGAGAAATTTCCACTTATAACAGAATAAAAACAAGATAATAAAGGAAAAACATTAAAGTATAATTTACAAATAATAATGCTACAACTAAATATATTTCAAGTCAATGGAGTATGTAAGTTAAGATGAGTGTATAGTAAAAAGTCACAAATTCTGGGTAGCTCACTAAATTATGAAACAATTACTGCCAATTTGAATGTTTTAATTGTCCCCCAAAAAATGTTTTTTTGAGTATACCCAAAAAAGCTAAAAAACACTCACTATCTACAGGTAGCAACCACCACTTTACTATAATAGTTTTGTTCTGGCACCAAAAAGTTGCTGACTATATAAAATATATGGGTATTGGGTGCCATAACCAGAAGATCTTTTCTGCAGTTCTTCCTCAAGTGCTGATCTGTGCTAAAGGAAGAGGAAACTCATTGATATATGTGTCAAAATTTTTGACTGGTGCTGGAAGTGATTGCAGATTTGTCTGAGCACTATGGCTTGCTTTGGTAGGCTGGCTACTATGGGTGACATGGTTTATGCACTAGCTGGAGGACACTAAGGGTGATGCTCTCATACATGACATTATAAGTGGTATACAGGAGAGGACATATCATAGGTGCAGCCGCACAGGGGCCAAAAATGTAAGAGGGCCCACCACCCCCTCCAGTAAAGGTGGAATTGTGCATTACGGTGGGCTATTGGACTGCAAATGGCCCTTATATTGTTCTTGCACAGAGGCCCTCTTCTACTTATGTCCGCCTCTAGTGGTATAGTTATGAGAGTACTGAGGGTGGCATTGGGATTTAGATCTTTTTTTTTCTTTTACTTTATTTTTTCATTATCTTTGGGAACTTGAATCGGCTACCATTTCTCACTTATGCTATATACTGCTACACTTAGGTACTGCAGTAGAAGAACATGTGACCTGATTGTAAAACACCTCACATGGGAAAGCTGCTTTTCTATTAGAGGAGGCTGATGGACCGGTCTGGTTACATGCTCCTCTCTGAGCAGCCATTGTATGGACCGAAGTGCTGGACAGTTTGTTAGGAAAGCTGCACTATCAAGAGAAAGTGGCTGATCGAATTGGACATCATCAATTTTGGCTTTTGTTGTATTGTGTTAAAGAGTAATTTTCAAGTTGTCTTTTGAGCAACTCACAACTCTGTCTTTTCTCACTTCCTGGTTCCTGGCAGGGTGGACTCTTTTCCATGAGTGATAGTTCTGGTGAGCAGTAGAGCATTAAAATAACTATAAAGCTCAGCACAAGCTCTGCTGTAACACATTCAGTTATCAAAGGTTTGTTCTGGAGTCTACCATGTCATCACTGTACAGAGATAATAGAGCAGTTGAACAAGCATAGAGCTCCAGATTGTGAGATCTATGATTAAGAAACCTGCTCTGGAAGCAGCAGTTATTGAAGATTTGTTATTATGCAAAATTTATAACATCAGCTTATATGGAGCTGAGAGGATGGGGTGAAAGGTAAGCAGCTAACTACTACATAGAAATAAGTGGGCTGGAGAGAGGTGACTGGTATATTATGAGTTAATTACCCTGTGCACACTTGGCCAGGGTTTGTGCAGGCACTAGTGGCCGAGCTCCATAGAAACTGTCTGTTCACTATAAAAGATAAAAGCTCTAATTGCAGGAGAAAGACAGCAGATAGAAATAAAGCAAGTCAATTATCTTCATGATGTATAATTATTAATTAAAGTACCACTCCCGTGAGTATGTTTTATTGCAGCGCTGGAGTAGTGCTACTAACGTAAGGTTCCTGCACTTAGTCTTATACTTACCTGTCCTCACCTTTATCTTTTATCTGTACTGCTCCAAATGGTCGCTAGCAGTTTGTGACCTGACAGATTCCTCCAGCGTTTGCTGGAGCAAGCTGGAGGTCATTGCTCAAGGCAAGTGTATAAGAGCCTCATTCAGGCACCGGAATGGAGGGATTCTGGCAAGAGCTGAAGACAGCAGGTGAGGCGAATAATACTAGGTGCTGGGACCTTAAATTAGTAGCACCACTTCGACTCTGCAATAAAAAAAACTCTGGAGAGATGCTTCAAAGCAATTTAATAACTTTACAATTCTGTGATGCACAGTGTGGGAAAGACTAAATGCAACATGAAGGGATGAAGGGAGGGTAGCCCAAACACTAGGGAAAGGGAGAGTGGAGACCCCTCGGCATATCTAATATCACCCTACCTGTCCTACCGTCCCTATATATGTTCCACACATCTACCGCTGAACAGGAAACCTAAACCCTGAATATCCCTAGAGCTATGCCCTAGATAGGGAGGGGGGTGAGCACTGGTCAGTCCCCACTATAAACTAAAGACAATAAGGGAGTCAACCAAAGGGGGGGGACTTAGCTCGAGCAGACACCAGAGAGATAACACCAAACGTCCTCCAAGGGCACCAGAGCGGAAGCTAGGCGACTGCTATTCGTCAAGTCTTTACAAGGGAAAATGAAAATATCACCGGCGACTCCCTGAAGCAGACTGAGAGTTTATAAACACCCAGGCCAGGGTGTGTCAATCACAGCAGGAGGAAGGTTGCCGCTGGGTCCAAAAGTCAGAAGGATTAAGAAGGCGTCTGCAATACCAAACGCAGTGGCGACTATCTGTTACATCTGACACACCCATGACAAATACTCCTTTAAATGTTAACTTTCTGCATTAACCCTCTTTCGTCCGAGGGCAGAGTGAAAGCTGCAGCTGATCAGCAGCTGCTAATAGGCAGTAGCATTCACTTGAGATAATGTCATGCAAATACCAGCAGACACAACGTCAGCATTGCTGAAATGGCACTGGTCGGTGAGGTGAGCATAATGCTTTTTTATTTTATATGGAAATATATAGCATGTTAAAAGAGGTTGTCCAAGTAGTGGATAATCCTTTTAAGAAAGGCTACCTCTGTAGGTGTAGGTCCCAGTGGTGAATTCTGTGGATATGCCATAAATATCTGAGATGAGACATCCACTTTATCTCTTGGTTGATTTTCAGCTCCTTGTTTCCCTGCACTGCATGTTACCTCCTATTTTTGCATGAACTTGCATTGTCTTTAGAGACAGCTATAAATCACTATGTAGTATGTCTGAGTTGCAGCAGATGGCTTTGCAGAGACTTCACTTTGCTTAGGAGCAGACGGAATGTCATCCATTATTAAGCGAGTTCTGTCCTGATCACCAAACTGACTCTCCCTCTAGAATAACGTTACTGAGTGAATATGAATTAATTGTAGGGAAAAATATCAGATATGGCTAATCACTCATAAATATCTATATCTTTATCTATATCTATCGTTTTCTATATGCAAAACTTCAAAGTGAATGAACAAAAGAAAAATCTAAATCAAATCAATATTTGGTGTGAACTCCCTATGCCTTCAAAACAGCATTCATTTTTCTAGATACATTTGCACAAAGTTTTGGGAGGTTGTTACAAATATCTTGGAGACATAACCACAAATCATTTGTAATTTTCATGTGATTGCAGACAGACTCAATGATGCTGAGATCAGGGCTCGGAGGGGGCCTCATTATCACTTACAGAACGTCTTGTTCTTGCTTGGGGTCGTTGCCCCGCTGCAGAATAGATTTGGAGCCATTAAAATGCATTCCTGATAGCATTGCATAATGGAGAAGCATCCGTCTGTATTACTCAGCATTGAGGACACCAAGAAATGGGAAACAATGAGGGCCAAGGAAACTTAGTGCAACAGATGAAAGTCAAATCATGCTTACTACCCTCCTGTCACTACTTACCTAACTAAAATATTTAACCTCTTTCTCTAATCTGGAATATTTCCCTCCTCCTTCAAACACGCCAGCATACATCCATTACTTTTAAAAAGATCCCTAAACCAAAACTGTGCTGCTAACTAAAGACCTGTCTCTAATCTCCTCTTCATTTCTAAACTCCTGAAACACTTGGTCCACTCCCGTCTAATCCATCATGTCTCAGATAACTCTTTTCTTGACTCTTTACACTCTGGTTTCCACCCTTTACACTCCACTGAAACTGCCTCAATAAAGACTCTAATGATCTACTAACAGCTAAATCTAATGGTCACTACTCCCTACTGATTCTCCTGGATCTCTCTGCAGCATTCGACACTATGATTCGCTCTATCAGTATCAAGAATACTGGTCTCTCTTGGTTCTCTTCCTACCTCTCTGACCACTCATTTACTGCATCTCGTGCTGGCTCCTCTTCCTCTTACTGTCTGGATTCCTAAGGGTTCAGTCTTAGGACCCCTCTTCTTCTCCCTATAGACTGCCCCTATTGGACAAACCATCAGTAGATTCGGTTTTCAGTACGATCTCTATGTTGATGACACTCAATTATACACCTCTTCTCCTGACATCAAGCCTGCATTATTGCAAAATACCAGTGACTGTCTGTCCGTTGTCTCTAACATCATGTAATCTCTCTAACTAAAACTGAATCTGTCAGAAACTGAACTCCTTGTGTTTCCTCCATCTATTAAAATTCCCAAACTCAATATTGCAATTTCTGTGTGAGGTTCTACATAACTCCCCAGCAGCATGCCCACTGTCTTGGGTTATATTTGACCCAGATCTTTCCTTCACTCCCTGCATCCGATCACTTGCTTTCTCATGTCACCTGCACCTTAAAAACATTTCTTTCTAGAGTTCAGCCTCTTCTTATCTTTGACTCAGACAAAACTCTTATTGTTACTCTTATTCATTTCCATTTAGACTACTGCAACTCTCAAAAAATCAGTCTCTCTCTTACTAAACTCTTCCCTCTCCAATTCATCCTGAATGCAGCAGCCAGAATCATATTCCTCTCCAAAGGCTGCACCGATGCCTCCACCCTGTGCCAGTCATTGCACTGGTTACCCATCCGCTACAGAGTCCAATATAAACTTATCACTCTCACACACAAAGCTCTCCACAGTTCTGCACAACCTACATCTCCTCCCTCATCTCTATTACCCTACCCATGCCTTCCTTTCCACTATGACCAAAGACTAATATCCTCAATAATCCGAAGCTCCCACTCCTGTCTCCAAGACTTCTTCCTGCTGGGGCAATTCTCTGGAATGCACTACCCAGGACAATTTATTTTCTAACACCCACAGTTTTAAGCGTGCACTAAAACACACACTTTTTTAGACTGGCCAATCACCTCACCTCACTTATATAACTACTAGATGGTGGCCCGATTCTAACGCATCGGGTATTCTAGAATAGGTATGCGGCCGACGGGGCGCAATTAGCAGAGCGGCGTTTAAATTTGGCGCCCAAATCGCTGATTGGTCGTGTTAGGCAACCATGACCAATCAGCAAAGCGGTGTTTAAATTTGGCTGCAATATTGGTGATTGGTCGCGGGCGGCGGCCGCGACCAATCTGCGAACCGTGTTAGTGAGGACTGGAGAGCGTGTTTAAATTTGGCACCAAAATCGCTGATTAGTCGCGACCAATCAGCATAGCGGTGTTTAAATTTGGCGCCAATACTGCTGATTGGTCGCGGCCGCCGACCGCGACCAATCAGCAGAGCGATACAGAGCGGGGTTTAAATTTGGCACCAAAATCGCTGATTGGTCGCCGGCCGCGACCAATCAGCAGAGCGATGTTTAAATTTGACGCCAAAATCGCTGATTGGTCGAGGCCGCCTGCCGTGACCAATCAGCGATTTTGGCGCAAAATGTAAACAACGCTCTGCTGATTGGTTGCGGCCGTCAGACGCGACTAATCAGCGACTTTGGGGCCAAATTTAAACCCAGCTCTGCATCGCTCTGCTGATTGGTCGAGGCCGGCGACCGCGACCAATCAGCAGAGCATTGTTTAAATTTGGCACCAATCTCGCTGATTGGTCGCGGATGGCGGCCGCGACCAATCAGCAGAGCGGTGTTTAAATTTGGCGCCAAAATCACCAAAATGTTTTCTCACCCTCCATGCACTTAATAGGCCTCTGTACCTGTACTTATACAGATACTGGCTGGTGACCGGTTCATGCAGCATTATGTGAATTCATTACTTATTATATTGATGGCTGGACCTTACAATACCAGCACTTTTTACCTTTCATGTCTCCCCTATTTCCTCATAGACTGTAAACTTGCAAGCAGGACCCTCAATCCTATTAGTATCTGTGGAATCACAGTATGTGTTTACTCTGTTATGTCTTTATTGTCTGTACCAGTCCCCTCTGTTATGTAAAGTAGTGTCGAATATGTTGGCACTATAGAAATAAAAGAAACAAATTATTTTTATTATAAATCGAAATATGTCCATAGTTTTTGAAGGTATTCCTAGAAAGACTTTGTAAGCATGGTTGTCCTACAAATGACTTTCTGTCTACTGTGCTTCAGACTTCATAGAATGACACAATAGTGTAATAAAGCATAGATGTACAGTACAAAACAATGGTGGCCTATGATCCTTTTCTTTTAGACATGATCCTGAGCAGTGAAATATAACAATATAGTTATCATGCGGGATTGAGGCTACACTAGACGCTAAAAACAAAAAGTTAAGAATTACCCAACCTCCTCAATTTTAGTTATGTGCAGTCCTCATGAAATGACACTTTATTTATTTAGTCATAAATCAATAGTACAAGCAACGTTAAGAAACTTTGTTACATCTCTTATTAGAGGAAAATGCATTTTTTTCCAGTTCTCAGTCACTTCTTGACTCCTTCATTGATCATTTCCTCTTAAAAGTTGCTTAAAGCTGTCTACAGATCTGTGTTCAGTGAAGGAGCAAATTACACCTGCTCACTATTGAAGGCTATGGAGAGGGGAGGAAGGAGAACCTAGAGGGAAAAAAAAGCAGAAAGATACAAAGAGAAGCTGCTGAAACTTTTTTTATGGCTAATGCATATATGAAAAGTAGAGATGAGCGAATGTATTCGAGTGAAATTGACTTCTATTTGAATATTAGAAAAAAATGCATCCCCCAAAACATATATTTTTTGTAATTCACTTATGGTGGCCACCATTTTTTGAGAACCATAAAGGACCATCAAAAAAGTTAAAAAAAATGTAAAAAAACCTTATACTCACTTCACTGCTCACTTCTCTGGTCACTCCACTACTCACTGTCACCCATCTGGTCCTCGTCGCATTTTCTCATCGCCACCTCAAGCACCAAAATCCTTGGACATCTCACACTAGACTGGGACTTCCGGTCCTAACAAGACCTGGGATGGTTTGGGGTATGCTCTCAATGTCACGGCACATGTCGCGACGTCATGATGTTGTAACCTTTTGCACACTTGTGAAGAACCCTCCCGGGCCTCATCAGAGCTGGAAGTGGCAGCCTAGCGTGACACAGTTAGGGATTGCAGCAATAGCAGCAGTGATTAGAAGATGTGACGAGGACTGTACAGGTGACAGTGAGTAATGAAGGGGTTGGAGAGGTGAACGGTGAGATGTGTATATGTATTTTTATTTTTTTACATCATATGTTTATTATGCTCTGGAGTCGGAAAAGACCCCGAAGCATAATAAGAGACATTAAATTCTTGAAGAATAACTTATTTAGTAATTAAAGAGGGTATGCACTACATAGTGTAGTGGGCAGATCAATTTAAACCTTGGAAATGAGGCTTTCTTCAAATACCTTGCGTGCCAGTGAGCGGCGCTATCTCTGTCCACTCATCATGTGACCCCCCCCCCTGGCTGCAGCTGCTTCGGTGATGTCATGTCAAACTCCGGAATTGGAAGCTGACCTGACATCACCGAGGCAGGACTCAGTCTCCTTGAGTCCACAGCATTGAGTGGGCTGGCAGCGTTTTGGCACTCTGTTAATGAAAGTAGTGCAGGAGCACGCGTGCGTGATGCTGGGCTATGACATGCGGTGAAACTCCACTCACAGCCCAGTGACTCAGGGTGACTGGATCCCACATTGGTGATGTCGGGTCAACTTCCATTTCGGGAACTTGACGTAATATCACCAGACATCAGAGGCAGCTGCAGCCGAGGGTCACGTGATGGAGATCAGTGGACAGCGATAGCGCCACTCACAGCTACATTTGGAAACGCAAGGTATTTAAAGAAAGCTTTATTTCCAATTTTAAAGTAATATCTGTACCAACAGGTGAATTCCAATTTTACCTGATCTAGTTATCTCTAGTGGAAATGTTCTAAAATGGCAGAATGCAAGTTATAAAATAGCTAAAAACAGTGTTACTCCTCATGACAACTAGTTCTGAAAAGACACCTGAAAATGTACTTACCTTTTACTGTAAATCGCTGCATTGTGTGGTTCCTCTGTTGTAGCTGACTTTTGGAAGAAGACTCCATGAGGACTGGGCTCCAGCACTAATAAAAACATTTTAAAACATAACTTTTACTGTGCAATTAAAAACATGGTGACAAAAGCAAAAAAGATAAAAAAGATTTAGGATCCATAAGCTAAAGCGTTTCGGCATAACAACCCTTATTTATATTTGTCCCTAGCTTATTCATGTGTGTCCCTGCAAACTCTAACCGTGTCAGCACTGTTTGGACAATGTGTAGGGACAAACTCCCAACTGGTAACACCAAGTTGCCAATTCAGTTATACATTTCTGGGTGGAATAACAGGAACACCACAAAGCAGAGTATTAAAAAATATCTTCCATAATTGTTATTTTGGGGGAATAAAAGCTTTTACTAAAAATAGACGTGAGGAGAACTGGATACTTTTAAGCACTTGGTGGTTATAATCTAACTCTTGTAATGGTTTCTATAAAGAATAAAATGAAAAGGTTTTATGAATCCAAATCAGTACTTACCCTGTCACTTTGTCATATGGGATAAAATACGTTGTGAATGATAGATCACTACACTGATATATGACAATTTCTTCTTGGAAACATCTACTCAAGGGAGCGACGAGCAGATGTCTTAAATTTCACATCTACCCACAATCGCCTTCTCCTCCATTGGCCTCCTCCTGTGAATATTTCTAGTGCATACAGCACTTCTGTATGGTCACTAATGACTCTGGGGTCATTATCGTTTTTCCCTGGAGGACAAACCTATGGCTGTTGAAGCCTTATGGAGTTTTTTTTTACACAATTTGAGATCTTACATCAGCACCTGCAAGTATTGTATTTGTTCCCTGACAGAATAATTACTGCACAATTAATATAACAATTACATCAGCAAGTATTGCACAGATCTACTAATGAGAGGTACGCAACTGAACTGCCCAAGAGCAATCATCAACCCACTGGGCTTCACCCAGGGGGAATGTGTTTTAGCTGAATTTCGCAGTTGATTTTGTGCCAGGTGCCTTGTAATGACCAATCTACACAATGATGTTTCTTAATTTCTTTTGGAGGAATCAGGAATACAATGCATAACAGCAAAGAAAAAGAATAAGCTAGAATTCCTATCAAGAAGAATATAAGTTATAAAAATAAAAATAAAAATAATGAAGGCAAGTCATAGAAGGTGAAAAATTTCAATTTGCCAGATTTTCTCCAATTTTACCTAGAATTTCAAATTGCATCAAATTTATTCAGAACAAAGTGAAATGTCAGATAAGATGTTTATTACGACCTCAGGTCTCTCCAGACCCCGGAAGCATAATAAAAGAAGGAGATAGAAAATAAAATAGCGTTATGCTCACATCACTCCTTACTAGTGTTGAGCGAGCATGCTCGACACTGCTCATTACTCGCCCGAGCATCACACTACTCAGGATGTTCGGCGAGCACCGAGCATTTCTGGGTTACTCGGGCGGGAGCTCGGGTCTCCACCCTGCACGTTTGGTGCTCTTTACACAGCCAATGAACATGCAGGGATTGCCAGCCAGTCACTGTAATGCCGCAGCCATGTTGTTTGTGGGCATTAAAGTGATTGGCTGGCCGCACAGCGTCACCTCGAGTATTTAAAACCGGGCGCCGCCATCATGGACACAGTCGCTCCGGATCAGCCAGTGTAGGGTCAGTGCTGCTGAGTTAGGGAGAGATATATAGTGCGAAATAGGTAGTGTAGGGTCTGTAAAGCCTGCCAGATCAAACAAACAGTCCTTCTCAGGACTAATATCCATCCCAGATATCAGGCAGGCAGGCAGGCTGTATAGGAGATGCAGTGGTTATACAAACAAACACTGCATTACAGTCCTGTGTGCTCCTGTTAGTCTAATTGTTAGACTTATCACCCCGGTCTCAGTGGCCAGGAATTTTTTTTTTTATCTAAATCCTGTATTTTTTTTTACCCTCAGTCAGACTGTCCAAATACGCATCTTATTAACCTTTTGGTATTCCTCCCCCCCCAAAAAAAATTGAGTGTGTCTGTTCAGACACCAATATATCTGTTTAAAAGAGACTGGTGTAGGCCAGAAAAATAGAACTGTGGTTTTGCAGTTCCACGGGTTAAATCTCTGTATTATCCTGCTTTTTGCATTTTTTGCCATAAAAAAAAACAGTAATAGTGTCTCCCTGACTGTTCAGACACCAATATATCTGTTTAAAAGAGACTGGTGTATGCCACATAACTATAATTGTGGTTTTGCAGTTCCATGGGTCAAATCTCTGTATTATCCTGTTTTTAGCATTTTTTGCCGTAAAAAATAACTGAAATAGTGTCTCCCTGACTGGTCAGACAACAATATATCTGTTTAAAAGAGTCTGGTGTACGCCACATAACTATAACTGTAGTTTTGCAGTTCCACGGGTCAAATCTCTGTATTATCCTGTTTTTGGCATTTTTTGCCGTAAAAAAAACTGTAATAGTATCTACCTAACTGGTCAGACACCGATATATCTGTTTAAAAGATTCTGGTGTACGCCACATAACTATAACTGTGGTTTTGCAGTTCCACAGGTCAAATCTCTGTATTATCCTGCTTTTGGAATTTTTTGCCGTAAAAAAAACCTGTAATAATGTCTCCCTGACTGTTCAGACACCAATATCTCTGTTTAAAAGAGTCTGGTGTACGCCACATAACTATAACTGTGGTTTTGCAGTTCCACGGGTCAAATCTCTGTATTATCGTGCTTTTGGCAATTTTTGCCGTAAAAAAAACAGTAATAGTGTCTCCCTGACTGTTCAGACACCAATATATCTGTTTAAAAGAGTCTGGTGTAGGCCAGAAAAATAGAACTATGGTTTTGCAGTTCCACGTCTCAAATCCCTGTATTATCCTTCTTTTGGCATTTTTTGCTGTGAAAAAAACTGTAATAGTGTCTCCCGGACTGGTCAGACACCAATATATCTGTTTAAATGAGTCTGGTGTAGGCCAGAAAAATAGAACTGTGGTTTTGCCGTTCCACGGGTCAAATCTCTGTATTATCCTGCTTTTGCCATTTTTTGTCGTAAAAAAAACTGTAATAGTGTCTCCCTGACTGGTCAGACACCAATATATCTGTTTAAAAGAGTCTTCTGTATGCCACATAACTATAACTGTGGTTTTGCAGTTCCACTGGTCAAATCTCTGTATTATAATGTTTTTGGCATTTTTTGCTGTAAAAAAAAGCTGTAATAGTGTCTCCCTGACTGGTCAGACTCCAATATATCTGTTTAAAAGACTCTGGTGTACGCCACATAACTATAACTGTGGTTTTGCAGTTCCACGGGTCAAATCTCTGTATTATCCTGCTTTTGGCATTTTTTGCCACAAAAAAACTGTAATAGTGTCTCCCTGACTGGTCAGGCACCAATATATCTGTTTAAAAGAGCCTGGTGTACGCCACATAACTATAACTGTGGTTTTGCAGTTCCATGGGTCAAATCTCTGTATTATCCTGTTTTTGTTATTTTTTGCTGTAAAAAAACTGTAATAGTGTCTCCCTGACTGGTCAGACACCAATATATCTGTATAAGAGAGTCTGGTGTAGGCCAGATAAACAGAACTGTGGTTTTGCAGTTCCACGGGTCAAATCTCTGTATTATCCTGCTTTTGGCATTTTTTGCCATAAAAAAACTGTAATAGTGTCTCCATGACTGGTCAGACACCAATATATCTGCTTAAAAAAGTCTGGTGTATGCAGATAACTATAACTGTGGTTTTGTAGTTCCACGGGTCAAATCTCTGTATTATCCTGTTTTTGCCATTTTTTGCCGTAAAAAAAAAATGAAATAGTGTCTCCCTGACTGGTCAGACACCAATATATCTGTTTAAAAGAGTCTGGTGTACGCCACATAACTATAATTGTGGTTTTGCAGTTCCACGGGTCAAATCTCTGTATTATCCTGCTTTTGGCATTTTTTGCCATAAAAAAACTGTAATAGTGTCTCCCAGACTGGTCAGACACAAATATATCTGTTTAAAAGAGTATGGCGTAGGCCAGAAAAATAGAACTGTGGTTTTGCAGTTCCACGGGTCAAATCTCTGTATGATCCTGCTTTTGGCATTTTTTGCCGTAAAAAAAACTGTAATAGTGTCTCGCTGACTGATCAGACACCAATATATCTGTTTAAAAGAGTCTGCTGTATGCCACATAACTATAACTGTGGTGTTGCAATTCCACGGCTCAAATCTCTGTATTATCCTGTTTTTGGCATTTTTTGAAATAAAAATAACTGTAATAGTGCCTCCCTGACTGGTCAGACACCAATATATCTGTTTAAAAGAGTCTGGTGTAGGCCACATAACTATAACTGTGGTTTTGCAGTTCCATGGGTCAAATCTCTGTATTATCCTGTTTTCGGCATTTTTTGCGGAAAAAAAAACCTGTAATAGTGTCTCCCTGACTGGTCAGACACCAATATATCTGTTTAAAAGATTCTGGTGTACGCCACATAACTATAACTGTGGTTTTGCAGTTCCACGAGTCAAATCTCTGTTATATCCTGCTTTTGGCATTTTTTGCCGCAAAAAAACTGTAATAGTGTCTCCCTGACTGGTCAGACACCAATATATCTGTTTAAAAGAGTCTGGTGTACGCCACATAACTATAACTGTGGTTTTGCAGTTCCACCGGTCAAATCTCTGTATTATGCTACTTTTGGCATTTTTTGCCATAAAAAAAACTGTAATAGTGTCTCCTTGACTGTTCAGACACCAATATATCTGTTTAAAAGAGTTTGGTGTAGGCCAGAAAAATAGAACTGTGGTTTTGCAGTTCCACGGGTCAAATCTCTGCATTATCTTGTTTTTGGCTTGTTTTGCCGTAAAAAATACTGTATTAGTGTCTCCCGGACTGTTCAGACAAAAATATATCTTTTTGAAAGATTCTTGTGTACGCCACATAACTATAACTGTGGTTTTGCAGTTCCACGGGTCAAATCTCTGTATTATCCTGCTTTTGGCATTTTTTGCCGTAAAAAAAACCTGTAATAGTATCTCCCTGACTGGTCAGTCACCAATATATCTGTTTGAAAGATTCTGGTGTATGCCACATAGATATAACTGTGGTTTTGCAGTTCCACTGGTCAAATCTCTGTATTATCCAGTTTTGAGTCTTTTTTACATAAAAAAAACAGTTTGAGTGTGTCGCTGACTGTTCAGCCCCAAATATATCTATTTAAAAAAGTCTGGTATACACCTGTAAATTAGAACTGTGGTTTTGCCGTTCCACGGTTCAAATCTCTGTATTATCCAACTTTTGGCCTGTTTTACGTAAAAAAAAACAGTAATAGTGTCTCCCTGTCTATTCAGTCACAAATATATCTGTTTAAAAGATTCTGGTGTAGGCCAGACAAATAGAACTGTGGTTTTCCTCTCCCACGGTTCTAATCTCCTTTTTATTACCCTTTTTCCATTGATAGTGCGAGTGTAAGTTAATTTACTTCATTTACAATGGGCAAGGCGCGTGGCAAGGGACGTGGAACTGGACGTTCTGGTGATGGTGCATGTAGAGGACGGGGCCGTGGCCAAGGTGAAAATGTGCCACAACCAACAGCCACATCTTCTCGCTCCCACTTCTTGACCGAATTACTAGGGAAGCACACTACAACACCAGTATTGCTAACTGATCAGTTTGAACAGGTTATTAATTGGAAAGCAGATAATACTTCCAGTTACCTGGGCACCACCACCTCCGGTCTGTCTTCCACACAGTCAAGTTTTAGTAGCCGTGATTCTCGACCGCATCCTCCTCCTCACCCTGATTTTCCTTCCTCCCACCATGCCGAGTGTCGTCAGACAGCAACTGATCCCACACTTGGACACTCTGAAGTGCTGTTCACTGGTCCCTTTCCAGATTTGTGCCCCTCGCCTGCTCCGTTTGAAGTGGTGGAAGAGGAGATCCCATGTAGCGATGCCCAAATATTTGAACAGCCACGGCCACAGGAAGTCGACGCTGGCAATTTGTCACAAGAGGTGGACGATGACGAGACACAATTGCCACGAAGTGAGGAGGAGGATCGTGGCTCGCAAGTGGAAGAGGAGGAGGTGGTGGATGATCTAGTAACTGACCCAATGTGGCAGGAGGACATGCAGAATGAGGCCCGCAGCAAAAAGGGGGAGGGAGGCAGAGTACCCCAACAGGCAGGAAGAAGCAGTGTGGTGGCCGCACACAGAAGGCGGGCAACAGTTCCCCGTACCACCAACACGAGGGACGTTGCCAGTACAACCGGTAGGTCTTCCAGAGTCTGGAATTTTTTTAAAGACTCTACTGATAACCCCAAAAAGGCCATTTGTACCACCTGCCATGCCAGCATCAGCAGGGGTGACAAAACTACCAACCTGACCACCACCAGCATGATCAGGCACATGGCAGCAAAGCACCCGACTTTGTGGGGCGAACCCCAGGGTCCGCGACTAGTGTCAGCTTGTGTCAGCACTGCTTCTTCCGCTGTTGTGGGTGTAATAGAACCCCCTGTTGTGCGTGCAAGGCAATCCCCTGTCCATACTGCATGCAAAGATGCTGTTATGATGTGCTACAAGCACTACGGAAAGACAGGAGATCTGTCCCTACAATAGAACTAAGCTAGATCTCTACGATGTAACGGGGAACCTGATCCTGCGATCAGACCCGCTAAAGTCCTCAGCTAGTCTGAACGAAGACCTATAGATGTGAGGGAGGGATCCCTACAAGAACTAGGGACTGGGAGAAAGATGGACACCTCCTAGCAGAAATTGCAGCAGAAAAAAGACAAACAAACAACAAAGAACATAGAGGTCAAAAGACCTAGCTAAACTGACTGAGAAAGGTAACCAAGCACCTGGCTAGCTTAAGAGTAGAAATTACAATGAAGTCCAGCAAGGCCAGAAGGGCGGAGCAGGTTTAAATAGGAAAAAACAGTCATGTGACCAGCATAATAGAGAAAACCTAACAGGAGAGTTCTAACAGTACCCCCTCTTCTATGAGGATCCTCCGGATCCCCTAGGCCCAGTCTTATCAGGAAACCTCTTGTGAAACGCTCTGACAAGTCTGGAAGCAGAAACATCATCTGCCCTCACCCATGAGTTATCCTCGGGACCGAAACCTTTCCAAGCGACGAGATACTGCAAACTCCCTCTATACCGTCTAGAATTAAGGATGCGGGAAATTTCATGTTCCCCGTCCTCCACCACCAGAGGAACAGTGGCAGTGGCATCTCTATCTGATACATAAGATTTTTTCAATAGAGAAACATGAAACACCGGTTTAATCTTCCAGGAGGTAGGAACCTCCAACCTAACAGCAGATTGGTTAACTACCTGAAGCACCTTAAAGGGCCCTACAAACTTGGGACCCAATTTTTTAGAAGGAATCCTCAACCGCAGATTCTTAGAGGACAACCAAACCATGTCACCAACCGTAAACAAAACCTCTTGACTTTTCCTGTCAAAGTACCTCTTAGATTTTTTGTTAGCCTCCTGAAGATTACCACGCACATCCGTCCAAACTCTTTCCAAATCACCGGAAAAACTCTCCTCCTCAGGCACAGCCGATACCAATTTGGAGAATGACCCAAAAGACGGATGTCTCCCAGAACAACAAAAAAAAGGCGAACACCCAGCAGAAGAGGATGTATGGTTGTTAAGAGCAAATTCAGCAAGTGGCAGAAATTCAGACCACCCCTCTTGATTGTCTGCCACAAAACAACGCAAGAACTGCTCAACATCCTGGTTCTTCCTTTCTGTCTGGCCATTAGACTCAGGATGATATCCAGATGAAAATGACAAATGAACTCCCAACCTGTCACAAAAGGCACGCCAAAAACGAGCCACGAACTGAGGTCTCCTATCAGAAACAATGTCAGTAGGAACACCATGGAGTCTGACAATCTCCTTGACAAAGGCCTTAGCGAGTGTCTTAGCGCAGGGCAGTTTGATGAAGGGAACCAAGTGACACATCTTGCTAAAAGATGACCGTGAAACCCTCAGAGGGGTGAAGGTCAGTAATAAAGTCCATAGCCAGATGTGTCCAAGGTGCACTAGGAACCTCCAGAGGGCAAACCAACCCCGCAGCAGGAGTATGTGAAGACTTAGATCTAGCACACACAGTACATTGACGCACCCACTTAATGACCTCCTTCTGCCATCCAGGCCAACAAAAACTGCGACCCACAAGTCTCTTGGTCTCAGAAATTCAAGGATGACCTGCCAACCGAGACTCATGACACTCAACAAACAAATCTCTCCTAAAGGTCCTAGGCACAAACAACCTCCCATGGGGAGTGTTAGATGGGGCATTCTCCTGACCTTTAAGAATCTCATCTTCCAAAACGGAGTCCAATGCAGCAATCACAACACCTTCTTGTAAAATGCTCTCCTCCTCCTCAGCACCGACCATGGGAGAAAAGCTGCGAGACAAAGCATCAGCTTTAACATTCTTGGTACCCGGGATGTAAGTAACGGAAAAATTAAACCGCAAAAAAAAAAGTGCCCACCTAGCCTGACGGGCATTCAAGCGCTTGGCAGCATCAAGATAGATCAGATTTTTATGATCAGTGAAAACCTGAATGGGAAAATCAGCACCTTCCAAGAGATGACGCCAGTGTTCAAATGCGAGTTTAATAGCCAGCAACTCCCAATTACCAATATCGTAATTAAGCTCAGTCTCAGAAAAATTTTTTGAAAAAAAAGCACAGGGATGTACTCCATCCTTGTTTTCCTGAGACAACACCGCACCGACCCCCACAGAAGAAGCATCAACCTCAACCAAAAACGGCTTAGTCACATCAGGCTGCATAAGGATGGGGGCAGAGCTGAACCTCTCCTTTAGAAACACAAAAGCTTCAATGGCCTAAGTAGTCCACTGAACCGTATTAGAACCTTTCCTGGTGAGATCGGTCAGTGGTTTAACAATAATAGAAAATTTTTTAATTAATTTTCTGTAATAATTGGCGAAACCCAAAAACCTCTGTATCGATTTCAAACCAATAGGCCTAGGCCATTCCTGCACAGCTTGAACTTTCACCGGGTCCATCTCAAAGCCCTCGCTGGAGATAATGTAGCCCAAAAAACTAATTCTCTGTACAGTGAACTCACATTTCTCCAGCTTAGCAAAAAGCGAATTGTCAATCAATAACTGCAATACCTCACGTACGCTCCGCCAATGAGACTCCAGGTCAGGCGAATAAATCAAAATGTCATCCAAATACACAACCACATTTTTGCCGATCAAAGGTCTAAGGATGTCATTAATAAGATTCTGAAAAAATGCTGGTGCATTGGTAAGACCAAAAGGCATAACCAAATTCTCAAAATGACCCACAGGAGTGTTAAAAGCAGTCTTCCATTCATCACCCTCCTTCATGCGCAACAAATTGTATGCCCCCCGGAGATCAATTTTAGAGAACCACTTGGCCCCCACTAACTGGTTAAACAAATCAGGAATCAATGGCAGTGGGTAGGGATTGCGTACAGTAATTTTATTAATCTCGCAAAAGTCCAAACAAGGACGTAAACCGCCGTCCTTTTTTTTAACAACAAAAAATCCAACAGCCACAGGTGACTTAGAGGGTCTGATATGACCGGCGGCCAAGCTCGTCTGTATGTATTCCTCCAAAGCCTTTCTCTCTGGAATAGTAAGATTAAATAAACGACTTTTAGGAAGAGTCGCTCCAGGGACAAATTCAATGGTACAATCGTAGTCTCTATGGGGAGGCAGAATTTGCGACTCCTCCTCAGAAAAAACTTTCCAAAAATCCTGAATAGGTACAGGTAATTCCCCTTTATCCACAGCAGCAAGGCGCCCGTTACAACACTTGTCATAACTAGTGTTGAGCGAATATGCTCGACACTGCTCGGTACTCGCCCGAGCATCACGCTACTCGGGATGTTCGGCGAGCACCGAGCATTTCCGGGTTACTCGGGCGGGAGCTCGGGTCTCCGCCCTGCATGTTTGGCGCTCTTTACAGAGCCAATGAACATGCAGGGATTGCCAGCCTGTCACTGTAATGCCGCAGGCATGTTGTTTGTGGACATTACAGTGATTGGCTGGCCGCACAGCGTCACCTCGAGTATTTAAAACCGGGCGCCGCCATCTTGGACACAGTCGCTCCGGATCAGACAGTGTAGGGACAGCGCTGCTGATTTAGGGAGAGATATATCCTGCAAAATAGTTAGTGTAGGGTCTGTAAAGGCTGCCAGATCAAACAAACAGTCCTTCTCAGGACTAATATCCATCCCAGGTATATCAGGCAGGCAGGCTGTATAGGAGACGCAGTGGTTATACCAGCAAACGCTGCATTACAGTCCTGTGTGCTGCTCCTGTTGCTGAAATTGCTGGACTTAGCTCCAGGTCCCGGGGGCCAGGAAAAATCCTTTTTTTTTATCTAAATCCTCTTTTTTTTTCCTCCTTCACAATGTACAAATACCCATCTTATTAACCTTTTGGTGTCCCCCCCCCCAAAAAAAAAAAAATGTGCCTCTTATTTTTCAGACACAAATATATCTGTTGAAAATAGTCTGGTGTAGGCCAGAGAAATAGAAGTGTGGTTTTGCAGTTCTATGGGCCATTTGTATCTAAAAAAAACTGTTTGAGTGTGTCGCTCACTGTTCAGCCGCAAATATATATATTTAAAAAAGTCTGGTATACACGAGTAAATTATTACTGTGGTCTTGATGTTCCACGGTAAAAAATCTCTATTATCCTGTTTTTGGCATTTTTTGCTGTATAAAAATAATAATAGTGTCTCCGTGATTTTTCAGACACAAATATATCTGTTGAAAATAGTCTGGTGTAGGCCAGAGAGACAGAAGTGTGCTTTTGCTGTTCCACAGTAAAAAATCTCTATTATCCTGCTTTTTGCATTTTTTGCTGTAAAAAAAAAAATAATAGTGTCTCCCTGATTTTTCAGACACAAATATATCTGTTGAAAATAGTCTGGTGTAGGCCCGAGAAATACAAGTGTGGTTTTGCAGTTCCACGGTACAAACCTCTGTATTATCCACTTTTGGACCATTTGTATCTAAAAAAAACAGTTTGAGTGTGTCGCTCACTGTTCAGCCGCAAATATATATATATTTTAAAAAGCCTGGTATACACCAGTAAATTATAACTGTGGTTTTGCTGTTCCACAGTAAAAAATCTCTATTATCCTGCTTTTGGCATTTTTTGCCGTAAAAAATAAATAGTGTCTCCTGATTGTTCAGACACAAATATATCTGTTGAAAATAGTCTGGTGTAGGCCCTAGAAATACAAGTGTGGCTTTGCAGTTCCACGGTTCAAACCTCTGTATTATCCACTTTTGGGCCTTTGGTATCTAAAAAAAAAGCAGTTTGAGTGTGTCGCTTACTGTTCAGCCGCAAATATCTCTATTTAAAAAAGTGTGGTATACCCCAGTAAACAATAACTGTGGTTTTCCTCTTCCACGGTTCTAATCTACTCTTTATTACCCTTTTTCCATTGATAGTGCAAGTGTAAGCTATTTTACTTCATTTACAATGGGCAAGGCGCGTGGCAAGGGACGTGGAAGTGGACGTTCTGGTGATGGTTCGTGCAGAGGACGGGGCCGTGGTCAAGGTGAAAATGTGCCACAACCAACAGCCACATTTTCTCGCTCGCACTTCTTGACCGAATTACTAGGGAAGCACAGAACAACACCAGTATTGAGAACTGATCAGTGTGAACAGGTTATTAATTGGATAGCAGACAATACTTCCAGTTACCTGGGCATCACCACCTCTGGTCTGTCTTCCACACGGTCAACTCTTAGTAGCCGTGAGTCTCGACCATATACTCCTCCTCACCCTGATGCTCCTTCCTCCCACCATGCCGAGTGTAGTCAGACAGCAAGTGATCCCACACTTGGACACTCTGAAGAGCTGTTCACTGGTCCATTTCCATATTTGGGCCCCTCGCCTGCTCCGCTTGAAGTGGTGGAGATCCCATGTTGCGATGCCCAAATATTTGAACAGCCACGGCCACAGGAAGTCGATGTTGGCAATCTGTCACAAGAGGTGGACGATGACGAGACACAATTGCCAGGAAGTGAGGAGGAGGATCGTGGTGCGCAAGTGGAAGAGGAGGAGGTGGTGGATGATCTAGTAACTGACCCAACGTGGAAGGAGGACATGCAGAGTGAGGCCAGCAGCACACAGGGGGAGGGAGGCAGAGTACCCCAACAGGCAGGAAGAAGCAGTGTGGTGGCCGCAGACAGAAGGCAGGCAACCGTTCCCAGTAACACCAACACGAGGGATGTTGCCAGTACAACCGGTAGGTCTTCCAGAGTCTGTAATTTTTTTAAAGACTCTGCTGATAACCCCAAAAAGGCCATATGTTCCACCTGCCATGCCAGCATCAGCAGGGGTGACAAAACTACCAGCCTGACCACCACCAGCATGATCAGGCACATGGCAGCAAAGCACCCGACTTTGTGGGGCAAAACCCAGGGTCCACGACCAGTGTCAGCGGGTGTCACCACTGCTTCTTCCACTGCTGTGCGTGCAATAGAACCCCCTGTTGTGTGTGCAAGGCAATCCCCTGTCCATACTGCATGTAAAGATGCCCCCTCCTCTCAGTCTTCACTTGTTATGGCAGTTTCTCAAGAAACAGCATCAACGTCCACGTCCACATCCCACCGCAGCGTTCAATTGTCCATATCCCAGACCTTTGAATGAAAGCAGAAATTCGCAGCTAACGCCCCACAGGCCACAGTCCTAAATTCGCACATTTCACGACTGCTTGCATTGGAAATGCTGCCTTTTAGGCTGGTGGAGACGGAATCCTTCCGCAATCTTATGGCGGTGGCCGTCTCTTGGTACTTGGTCCCCAGCCGACACTATTTTGCCCGGTGTGCCATCCCCGCACTACAAGAGCACGTGTCCCAAAGCATCTGCCGTGCCCTCAACAACGCAGTTACTGGGAGAGTCCACCTGACAACGGACACGTGGACAAGTGCTTGTGGCCAGGGACGGTACATCTCTCTGACGGCACACTGGGTAAACATAGTGGAAGCCGGGACCCAGTCGGACCTTGGGACGGAACACATCCTCCCCACATCGAGGATTGCGGGCCCTATGTCAGTCAGAGCTGCCCCCACAGTGTACAGCTCCTGCGCATCCTCCTCCTCCTCCTCCTCCTCATGTTCAGCCTCCATCTCATATATCACCACATCAGTTACAAGCTGGAAGCATTGCAGTACTGCCTCCGCCAAGCGGCAACAGGCTGTGCTGAAACTCATAAGCTTAGGTGATAAACCTCACACTGCCTGTGAGTTGTGGACAGCTGTGAAAGAGCAGGCTGAGACGGCTGAACCTACATCCCGGCATGGTTGTGTGTGACAATGGCCGTAACCTGGTGGCGGTTCTGAGGCGAGGTGAGATCACACACGTGCCATGCCTGGCTCATGTGCTTAACCTCGTGGTTCAGCGGTTTCTTAAATCGTACCCCGAGTTGCCAGATCTGCTCGTGAAAGTACGCCGCCTGTCAGCTCATTTTCGCAAGTCGGCTACAGCTTCCGCCGCCCTTGCTGTGTTGCAGCAGCGTTTGCAGCTTCCGGCACACCAACTGGTGGGTGATGTCCCCACACGTTGGAACTCTACCCTCCACATGTTGAAAAGGATTTGTGAGCAGAAGAGAGCAGTTGTGGAGTACCAGCTGCAACAAGGCCGTCGATATTCAGGTCAGACTCCACACATAAGACCTCAGGAGTGGACCTGGATGTCTGACATATGTACCATCCTGACAAACTTTGAGGAGGCCACCAAGATGGTGAGTGGCGATGACGCCATCATTAGTGTCAGCATCCCACTTGTCTGTCTTTTGCAACGCTCTCTGCAGAGAATTAAAGAGGAGGCATTGCAGCCAGAGTATGATGAGATGTATCAAGAAGCCGTAGCGGGCGATTACACACAGCCCAGCCTCATCTCATCCCAACGTGCATTGGGGGACAATGAGGGAGAGGAGGAGGAGGAGGAAGAACAGGAGCTGCTATCATGCGTTGTAGACGGTAGTACCTGTACAAGTGTCATATCGTCGGTTCAGCGTGGGTGGCCTGAGGACAGGGGGGAGGAGGAAGAGGAGGTGGAGGAGGAGAGCATGGTCAGTCGTCATCTTGGTGAGGACACGGAAATCTTGCCCGTTACCAGTCTGGCACGCATAGCTGACTTTATGTTACGCTGCCTTAACCGTGACCCTCGCGTTGTCAAAATGTTGGGTGACAGTCATTACTGGTTGGTGACACTTGTAGACCCCCGCTACAAGGAGAACTTTCACTCTCTTATTCCTGAGGTGGAGAGGTCTACAAAAATGGGGCAATACCAGAAGGCCCTTGCTGCAGAACTCTTAAAAAAATTCCCATCTGAACACGCTAGCGGCAGAGGTCACAGTTCGTTGCCCAACCAAGGCGTACAGGCGAGAGAGATGCAACTCCAATCCAGCAGAGGCAGGGGAATACTGTCAACGTTCTGGGACAGTTTTCTGAGACCTGCCCAGCTTACAGGCCCTGAGGCGCAGGGTACTCTCACAAGGAGTGGAATGTTTCAAAAGATGGTGAGGGAGTACCAGCATCCTCCGTGATTCCTCTGTGCCTTTTAATTATTGGGTATCCAAGCTGGACACTTGGAATGAACTCACTCTGTATGCCTTGGAGGTCCTGGCCTGCCCTGCCGCTAGCGTGTTATCGGAGCGTGTTTTTAGTGCCGCTGGGGGAATTATAACTGATAAGCGCACTCGCCTGTCAACTGAAAATGTTGACAAGCTGACCCTTATCAAAATGAACAAGGGCTGGATTGGGCCAGACTTCTCATCACCACCAAATGACAGCAGAGTAACATAAAGTCAAATCCACTGTGTTATTTCGGGAGGTGTATTCCTTGCTTCGCTTCACACCCACACATGGGTATACGCTTCCTCATTTCGACTGTTTTTTGCTCTTCTCCTTATCCTCAGCCTCCACGACCACTATACCACCAGGGTGACCGTGGTCCATGTTGCCAGCATTGCCAGTTCCTCTGTCCTAATTTTTGGCAGCTTTTGCTTGGAAGGCATAGGCAAATACTATGGGAGACCCACACCCCAATAATGGGAATAATGTTTTTAATATGCTGTACTGCATGGCTCTTGTAAGGGACATTGCAAGTTCCCCCTTCCTAATTTTTGGCAGCTTTTGCTTGGAAGGCATAGGCAAAGACTATGGGAGACCCACTCCCCAATAATGGGAATAATGTTTTTAATATGCTGTACTGCATGGCTCTTGTAAGGGGCATTAAAATCGTCTTGTTAAGCTACTGTGACCTCCACGTCTCTTCCAAGGGTCGTTAATATTGTCTTTTTATTCCACTGCGACCTCCACCACTCTTCCAAGGGGCATTAAAAGCGTCTTGTTAAGCTACTGTGACCTCCACGTCTCTTCCACAGGGCATTGATATTGTCTTTTTATTCCACTGTAACCTCCACCACTCTTCCAAGGGGCATTGATATTGTCTTTTTATTCCACTGCGACCTCCACCACTCTTCCAAGGGGCATTAAAACTGTCTTGTTAAGCTACTGTGACCTCCACGTCTCTTCCACGGGGTATTGATATTGTCTTTTTATTCCACTGTAACCTCCACCACTCTTCCAAGGGGCATTAAAACTGTCTTGTTAAACCACTCTGAACTCCACGTCTCTTCCATGGGGCATTAAAACCATCTTGTTAAGCTACTGTGACCTCCACATCTCTTCCAAGGGGCGTTAAAACTGTCTTGTTAAACCACTCTGAACTCCACGTCTCTTCAAAGGGGCATTAAAACCATCTTGTTAAACCACTCTGAACTCCACAGCTCTTCCAAGGGGCATTGACATGTTGTTTTTAATTACCTCTAACCTCCACGACTCTTGCAACGGGCATTGCATTTCCTCCTAATTTTTGTCAGCTTTAGCTTTTCAATGCATAGGCGAACACTAAGGGAGACCCACTCCCCAATAATGGGTAGAAGGTTTTTAATACGCTGTAATCCACGTCTGTTTCAAGGGGCATTGCAGTGCCTAATAATTTTTGGAAAGCCTTCCATTCCCTGCTTAGGCCAACAGTGTACAGGAGACCCAGTTGCTATAAATGGAAAAAATGGTTTAGTTAAGGCCCTCTGACCTCTATGTCACTTCCAAGGGGCATTGGAGTGCCTCGAAATTTTTGGCAGGCATTGCATTCACTGTATGCCTTATAACTGTGTAGCTGAACCGCTCCTTTTGGTACAGAAACATATCCTACAAGACATGTGTGGTTGGCTGGCCTGATATTGATGTGAATGGTCCCTGTTCCTCCTGCTCTTTCTCCTTTGCCACCACCTCATCCATCATTCATCACCTGAAGCTTTGTTTTAACGGGAGTCATAGAACCGGGATAGTAGCAGGAAAACATCCAGCAATCCTCGAAGGAGGTAGAATATGCGCCAAAACGCTGACCACCTCAGGCCTAGCTGCTACTACATACATGCGCTTGCATTCCAAGGAACAGAAAGCTAAGGAGGTGGATGGCCTCATGATCATGAATAATTTACTCGTTGTGTAGGAGGCCGACCTCTGCTGCTGTCTACCTTCTGAACTTTGTGTTGAAGCCTGATTGACCCAGGACCCGCAATCCTCTATGTCTGGAGGACGTGTTGCATCCCAGTGTCCAACTGTGTCCCGGCTTCCACAATATTAACCCAGTGTGAAGGCGTCAGTGAGATGGACCATTCCTGGCCACATTCACTTGTCCACGTGTTTGTGGTTAGGTAGTCCTTCCCACTAAATGCACTGGGGAGGGCACAGGTAATGTTTTGGTATGCGCGCTTGTGTATAAGGCGCGCCGGGACAAATAGGGGCGGCAGGGGACCGTTTATGGACACCCGGCCACCCCCACGCGGCTGGGGACTGTGTGTGGGCACCCGGCCGCGGGGCGGCTGGGGACTGAGTATGGACACCCGGCCGCCCCCTGGCGGCTGGGGACCAAGCGTGGACACCCGGCCGCCGGGCGGCTGGGGACTGAGTATGAATACCAGGCTACCGACGCAGCCATGACGTGGTGGCCAGATTCCACCTCCACATGCCTAAAAGGCCCAATTTCAAGTGCAAGCAAGCTAGCAGTATGGTATTGCAGCCTAGGGGTGGGTGGGTGGCAGGCTGCATACTTGCGCTTGTATTGCAAGTTATGGGGGAGGTACAATTGAACACTGCCCTGGGACAAGGACTTGCACGGGGATAGTTGCAAGTCTGCATCTTCTGATGCGGCAAGGATCACTTCTGATGGGCACACTTTTAGGCAGTGACCTGGGTGTCAGAGATGCTTCCAGGGGTCTTCCCCATGCTGTTCCCATGTCTTTTTAGCACTGTATGCATGTGTCACACAGCACATGGCCAGATAAGGTTGTAAAATGTTAAAATGACATTTCCCGGTGAATGCATTTGTCACGGTTGAAAGCAATACAAACGTGCAAAAACGCATAAAAAATGCTACTTATGAACATAGCCCAAGGTGTGGAGGAGTATTTTTGTTTTTGGTTATTTATTTTACCTTATACACAAGTCTTTACCCTGGAAAGGATGTTCCTTAACCCCTTTCCGACCTGGTCAGTAATAGTACGCACCAGGTCGGGAAGGCCGGTTCAGCGGGGGCTCCGGCGGTGAGCCCGCACTGAAGCGAGCACATGTCAGCTGATTATTGGAATCGCAATCCACCCGCGGCTGTTAACATGTTAAATCTCTGACAGTGGCATTTAACTCGCGCTTCCGGGTGTCCTAAGCCCTGCCCATCAGTGACCCCGTCACGTGATCGCGGGTCACCAATGGGTGGGCATGACAACTCAGGGTCTGCAGCGGACGCCTGTGGTTGTCATGTCTCAATTGCTATGAGCGCCACCTAGTGGTCAGCGCTCATAGCAAGTGAGCATTTCTCCTGCATACAAGCGATCTGCTCATCGCTTGTATGCAGTAGAAGCAATCAGACAACTGCTGCTTCTATTCTCCTCTGGAGACTATAGAAGCAAGCAGAAAGTGTAAAAAAAAAGTTTTTAAAAAAATAAAAAAAATAAAAAATATATAAAAGTTTAAGTCACCCCCCTTTCGCCCCATTCAAAATAAAATATATATATATATATATATATATATATATATAAAAAAAACATACACATATTTGGTATCGCCGCGTTCAGAATCGCCCGATCTATTAATATAAAAGAAGAATTAATACAATCAGTAAACGGCGTAAAGAGAAAAAAATTTTAAACGCCAGAATTAAGTTTTTTTGGTCGCTACAACTTTGCAATAAAATGCAATAACGGGCGATCAAAACATCGGATCTACCCCAAAATGGTATCAATAAAAACGTCAGCCCGGCACGCAAAAAATAAGCCCTCACCTGGCCCCAGATTCCGAAAAATGGAGAAGTAAGGGTCTTGGAAAATGGCGTCATTTTTTTTGTTTTTTTTAGCAAGCTTTGGATTTTTTTTTCACCACTTAAATAAAAAAGAACCTATACATGTTTGGTGTCTATGAACTCGTAACAACCTGGAAAATAATGATGGCAGGTCAGTTTTAGCAATCTGTGAACGTGGTAAAAAAAGGACCCAAAAAACAACTGTGGAATTGCATTTTTTTTGCAGTTTCACTGCACTTGGAATTTTTTTCCCATTTTCCAGCACACGATATGGTAAAACCAGTGATGGTGTTTAAAAGATCAACTCGTCCCGCAAAAAATAAGCCCTCACATGGCCATATTGAACAAAAATTAAAAAAGTTCTGGCTCTGGGAAGAAGGGGAGCAAAAAAGGAAAACACAAAAACAGAAAGACCCATGGTCGTTAAGAGGTTAACATATTTCACAGGAAAGCACTTTCACTTTCGTTTTTGAACGTTTTATTGTGAG
Source organism: Phyllobates terribilis (assembly GCF_046119375.1). NCBI lineage: Eukaryota > Metazoa > Chordata > Amphibia > Anura > Dendrobatidae > Phyllobates > Phyllobates terribilis. Next base: position 168,734,898 of record NW_027362763.1, read on the forward strand.
CCTGTAAAAGTGGCTTAATACCTCTGACCACGTTGTTGTCAGAAATGCTTCCAGGGGCGATCCCCATGCTGTCCCCATGTCATTTGAGCACTGTCACTATCGTTTTGGGCACTTTTTAGGCTTTCTACAGACTGCCGGGGGAGCCGCCGCAAAAATATTCGGGTCTCCCATAGACTAACATTGGGCTCGTTGCTCGGGTCGAGCACCCGAGTATCACAGTGAGCTTGGCCCGAGCTTCGAGCACCCGAGCATTTTAGTGCTCGCTCAACACTAATCATAACACTTAGGGCTCCAGGACTTAATTTCATTGGTAGACCAATCCTGTACAGGATTGTGCAATTTTAACTAGGGCAACCCCAAAACTTCTGGAGAAGGCAAATTATTTAATACCACCAAATCCAAATTTTCTTGGTGAATACCATTAATGGTGAGGGGAAAATCATAAACCTTGTGAGTAACACATTTCAAGGGAGAGCCATCGACAGAAACCACGGCAATAGGGGATGACAAAGGTTTGGGTTTTAAATTAAGTTTTTCCAAGAATCCCCCATCAATCACATTCAGAGTTGAACCACAATCCACAAATACCCGAAATTCAATTCATTCTTCCTGAGCTGCGGTAGTAGCAGAAAGAAATACACCCTTAGTGTTTAAACAGGCTACACGGGCGTAACTGACATTTTTTTTTCTTTGTTCATACGAAGCACACAGTTCTTAATGAAATGGTCAGATTTGCTGCAATAAAAGCACAAATCTTCAGAAAACCTGCGGTCTTTTTCCTGAGAGCGAGGTGACATCGCCCCAATCTCCATCGGCTCTCCAGTGTCAGTACAGACCCTCTCAAGACTCGGAGCTGACATGGCAGAGGATTTACTCTCATTAACCCTTGCACGCAGTCTCCTGTCCACCCGTATAGCTAATTGCATTGCCTCCTGCAAGTTTACAGGTGTAGGATAAGCAATCAGCAGATCCTTAACCCTTTCACCTAGCCCAGCAAGAAACAAACTTTTCAGAGCTGAATCGTTCCACCCCACCTGAGCAGACCACCGACGGAAGTGAGTACAATAATTTTCCACATTACCTGATCCCTGCCTCAAATGTCTCAATTCCGTCTCAGCTGATGAGACACGATCAGGATCATCATACAACAACCCCAAAGCAGAAAAAAAACTATCCACTGATCTAAAGCATGGATCACTAGGTTGGAGAGAAAAGGCCCATCCCTGAGGTTCTTTGCACAAAAGTGACATTATGAACCCTATGCGCTGTGATTTATCACCAGAGGATCTGGGTCTCAAACGAAAATACAATAAACAAACATTTTTAAAGGAAAAAAAATCATGTTGTTCACCAAAAAATAAATCAGGCAATCGTACCTTTGGCTCCACAAAACGCGCTCCAGAACAGATACTCACGTGTTGTTGGAGCTCGGCCACCTCCAGAGAGAGTCCCTGCAGGCGTTGAGCCAAATCCTGAACAGACACCATGATGGAAACTGGAGGTCTTTCCTTAGAGAATTTTTTTGGGCTGGACATACTGTTATGATCTGCTACAAGCACTAAGGAAAGACAGGAGATCTGTCCCTACAATAGAACTAAGCTAGATCCCTACGATGTAACGGGGAACCTGATCCTGCGATCAGACCCGCTAAAGTCCTCAGCTAGTCTGAACGAAGACCTATAGATGTGAGGGAGGGATCCCTACAAGAACTAGGGACTGGGAGAAAGATGGACACCTCCTAGCAGAAATTGTAGCAGAAAAAAAGACAAACAAACAACATAGAACATAGAGGTCAAAAGACCTAGCTAAACTGTCTGAGAAAGGTAACCAAGCACCTGGCTAGCTTAAGAGTAGAAATTACAATGAAGTCCAGCAAGGCCAGAAGGGCGGAGCAGGATTAAATAGGCAAACACGGTCATGTGACCAGCATAATTGAAAAAACCTAACAGGAGAGTTCTAACAGATGACCCCTCCTCTCAGTCTTCACTTTGTTATGGCAGTTTCTCAAGAAACAGAATCAACGTCCACGTCCACTTCCCACCGCAGCGTTCAATTGTCCATATCCCAGAGCTTTGAATGAAAGCTGAAATTCGCAGCCAATGCCCCACAGGCCACAGTCCTGCGTTGGAAATGCTGCCTTTTAGGCTGGTGGAGACGGAATCCTTCCGCAACCTTATGGCGGTGGCCGTCCCTCGGTACTCGGTCCCCAGCCGACACTATTTTCCCCGGTGTGCCATCCCCGCACTACACGAGCACGTGTCCCAAAACATCTGCCTTGCCCTCAACAACGCAGTTACTGGGAGAGTCCACCTGACAACGGACACGTGGACAAGTGCTTGTGGCCAGGGACGGTACATCTCCCTGACGGCACACTGGGTAAACATAGTGGAAGCCGGGACCCAGTCGGACCTTGGAACGGAACACATCCTCCCCACACCGAGGATTGCAGCTCTGTCAGTCAGAGTTGCCCCCACAGTGTACAGCTCCTGCGCATCATCCTCCTCCTCCTCATGTTCAGCCTCCATCTCAGATATCACCACATCAGTTACAAGCTGGAAGCACTGCAGTACTGCCTCAGCCAAGCGGCAACAGGCTGTGCTGAAACTCATAAACTTAGGTGATAAACCTCACACTGCTTGTGAGTTGTGGACAGCTGTGAAAGAGCAGGCAGATCTGTGGCTGAGACCGCTGAACCTACATCCAGCCATGGTCATGTGTGACATTGGCCGTAACCTGGTGGCGGCTCTGAGGCAAGGCGAAATCACACACGTACCATGCCTGGCTCATGTGCTTAACCTCGTGGTTCAGCGGTTTCTTAAATCGTACCCCGAGTTGCCAGATCTGCTCGTCAAAATAAGCCGCCTGTCAGCTCATTTTCGCAAGTCGGCTACAGCTTCCGCCGCCCTTGCTGTGTTGCAGCAGCGTTTGCAGCTTCCGGCACACCGACTGGTTTGTGATGTCCCCACACGTTGGAACTCTACCCTCCACATGTTGCAAAGGATTTGTGAGCAGAAGTGAGCAGTTGTGGAGTACCAGCTGCAACAAGGCCGTCGATATTCAGGTCAGACTCCACACATAAGACCTCAGGAGTGGACCTGGATGTCTGACATATGTACCATTCTGACAAACTTTGAGGAGTCCACCAAGATTGTGAGTGGCGATGACACCATCATTAGTGTCAGCATACCTCTTGTCTGTCTTTTTCAACACTCTCTGCAGAGAATTAAAGAGCCAGAGTATGATGAGATGGATCAAGAAGCTGTAGCGGTCGATTACACACAGCCCAGCCTCATCTCATCCCAACGTGCATTGGGGGACAATGAGGGGGAGGAGGAGGAGGAAAAACTGGAGCTGTTATCATGCATTGTAGACGGTAGTACCTGTACAAGTGTCATACCGTCGGTTCAGCGTGGGTGGCCTGAGGACATGGGGGGGGGGGGAGCATGGTCAGTCGTCATCTTGGTGAGGACATGGAAGTCTTGCCCGTTACCAGTCTGGCTGACTTTATGTTACGCTGCCTTAACCGTGACCCTCGCGTTGTCAAAATTTTGGGTGACAGTCATTACTGGTTGGTGACACTTTTAGACCCCCGCTACAAGGAGAAATTTCACTCTCTTATTCCTGAGGAGGAGAGGTCTACATAAATGGGGTAGTACCAGAAGGCCCTTGCTGCAGAACTGTTAAAAAAATTCTCATCTGAACACGCTAGCGGCAGAGGTCACAGTTCGTTACCCAATCAAGGCGTACAGGCGAGAGAGACGCAACTCCAATCCAGCAGAGGCTGGGGAACACTGTCATTGTTCTGGGACAGTTTTCTGAGACCCGTCCAGCTTACAGGCCCTGAGGCGCGGGGTACGCTCACAAGGAGTGGAAAGTTTCAAAAGATGGTGAGGGAGTACCTTGCCGACCATACCAGCGTCCTCTGTGATTCCTCTGTGCATTTTAATTATTGGGTATCCAAGCTGGACACTTGGAATGAACTCGCTCTGTACACCTTGGAGGTCCTGGCCTGCCCTGCCGCTAGCGTGTTATCGGAGCGTGTTTTTAGTGCCGCTGGGGGAATTATAACAGATAAGCGCACTGGCCTGTCAACTGAAAATGCTGACAAGATGACCCTTATCAAAATGAACAAGGGCTGGATTGGGCCAGACTTCTCATCACCACCAAATGACAGCAAATGAGTAACATAAAGTCAAATCCACTGTGTTATTTCGGGAGGTGTATTCCCATGCACCGCTTCACACCCACACATGGGTATACGCTTCCTCATTTCGGCTGTATTTTGCTCTTCTCTTTATCCTCAGCCTCCACCACCACTATACCACCAGGGTGACCGTGGTCCGTGTTGCCAGCATTACAAGTTTCTCCATCCTAATTATTGGCAGCTTTTGCTTCGAAGGCATAGGCAAAGACTATGAGAGACCCACTCCCCAATAATGGGAATAATGTTTTTAAGATGCTGTACTGCATGGCTCTTGTTTGCCAGCATTGCATGTTCCTCCGTCCTAATTTTTGGCAGCTTTTGATTGGAAGGCATAGGCAAATACTATGGGAGACCCACTCCCCAAAATTGGGAATAATATTTTTAAGATGCTGTACTGCAAGGCTCTTCCATGGGGCATTTTAACCGTCTTGTTAAGCTACTGCAACCTCCACGTCTCTTCCAAGGGGCATTTTAAACCGTCTTGTTAAGCTACTGTGACCTCTACCACTTTTCCCAGGGGCATTGATATTGTCTTTTTATTCCACTGCGACCTCCACCATTCTCCCAAGGGGCATTAAAACCGTCTTGTTAAGCTACTGCAACCTCCACGTCTCTTCCAAGGGGCATTAAAACCGTCTTGTTAAGCTACTGCAACCTCCACGTATCTTCCAATGGGCATTAAAACCGTCTTGTTAAGCTACTCCGACCTCAACGTCTCTTCCAAGGGGCATTAAAACCGTCTTGTTAAGCTACTGTGACCTCCACGTCTCTTCCAAGGGGCATTAAAACCGTCTTGTTAAGCTACTGCGACCTCCACCACTTTTCTCAGGGGCATTGATCTTTTTATTCCACTGCGACCTCCACGTCTCTTCCAAGGGGCATTTAAACCGTCTTTTTAAGCTACTGTGACCTCCACCACTCTTCCAAGGGGCATTAAAACCCTCTTGTTAAGCTACTGCGACCTCCACCATTCTTCCAAGGGGCATTAAAACTGTCTTGTTAAGCTACTGCGACCTCCACCACTTTTCCAAGGGGCATTGATATTGTCTTTTTATTCCACTGCGACCTCCACGTCTCTTTCAAGGGGCATTAAAACCGTCTTGTTAAGCTACTGCAACCTCCACCACTTTTCCCAGGGGCATTGATATTGTCTTTTTATTCCACTGCGACCTCCACCATTCTTCCAACGGGCATTAAAACCGTCTTGTTAAGCTAATGCGACCTCCACCACTTTTCCAAGGGGCATTGATATTGTCTTTCTATTCCACTGTGACCTCCACGTCTCTTCCAAATGGCATTAAAACCGTCCTCTTAAGCTACTGCAACCTCCACCACTTTTCCCAGGGGCATTGATATTGTCTTTTTATTCCACTGTGACATCCACCATTCTTCCAAGGGGCATTAAAACCGTCTTGTTAAGCTACTGCAACCTCCACGTCTTTTCCAAGGGGCATTAAAACCGTCTTGTTAAGCTACTGCGACCTCCACCACTTTCTCCAGGGGCATTAAAACCATCTTGTTAAGCTACTGCGACCTCCACCATTCTTCCAAGGGGCACTAAAACTGTCTTGTTAAGCTACTGCGACCTGCTCCACTTTTCCAAGGGGCATTGATATTGTCTTTTTATTCCACTGCGACCTCCACCACTCTTACCACGGGCATTGCATTTCCTCCTAATTTTAGTCAGCTTTTGCTTTTCAATGCATAGGCGAACACTAAGGGAGACCCACTCCCCAATAATGGGTAGAAGGTTTTCAGCATGCTGTAATCCACGTCTGTTTCAAGGAGCATTGCAGTTCCTCATAATTTTTGGAAAGCCTTCTATTCACTGCTTAGGCCAACAGTACACAGGAGACCCAGTTGCTATTAATGGAAAAAACAGTTTAGTTAAGGCCCTCTGACCTCCATGTCACTTCCAAGGGGCATTGGAGTGCCTCGAAATTTTTGTTAGGCATTGCACTCACTGCATGCCCTTTAACTGTGTAGCCGAACCACTCCTTTTGGTACAGAAACATATCCTACAAGACATGTGTGGTTGACTGGCCTGATATTGATGTGAATGGTCCCTGTTCCTCCTGCTCTTTCTCCTTTGCCACCACCTCATCCATCATTCATCAACTGAAGCTTTGTTTTAAAGGGAGTCATAGAACTTGGATAGTAGCAGGAAAACATCCAGCAATCCTCGGAGGAGGTAGGATATGCGCCAAAACGCTGACCACCTCAGGCCTAGCCGATACTACATACATGCGCTTGCATTCCAAGAAAACAAAGCAGAGGCTAACTTCTATCATCATCATCGTGGTTCTCTGGTGGGCTCGTCCAATGCTGCCCTAAAGCAGGCCAGGCTAAAAAAAGTGTGGGGGAAGTTTGAAGGAGAAATTGGGGCAGCTGGGAACCATTTATTGACACCCCGCCGCCCCCAGGCGGCTGGGGACCGTGCGCGGACACCCGGCCGCCGGGGCGGCTGGGGACTGAGTATGGATACCTCGCTGCCAAAGCAGCCATGAGGTAGTGGCCAGCTTCGGCCTCCTCCAAACTAAAAGGCTAGCAGTATGGTATTGCAGCCAGGGGGTGGGTGGGTGTTTGGTCGCACATTTACGTTTGCATTCCAAAAAAACGAAGCAGATGCTAACTTCTATATTCATCATCATGCTCCTCACCTTGGCACTCTCAACTCCCCTGATGGAGAAGCCAGGGCCCACCGGTGGAGTCTGGTTCTCTGGTGGGCTCGTCCAATGCTGCCCTAAAGCAGGCCAGGCTAAAAATGTGTGGGGGAAGTTTGAAGGAGAAATAGGGGCGGCTGGGGACCATTTATGGACACCCGGCCGCCCCCAGGCGGCTGGGGACCGTCTGTGGACACCCGGCCGCGGGGCGGCTGGGGACCGAGTATGGACACTCTGCCGCCCCCTGGTGGCTGGGGACCGAGCGTGGACACCCGGCCGCCGGGCGGCTGGGGACTGAGTATGGATAACTTGCTGCCGAAGCAGCCATGAGGTAGTGGACAGCTTCGACCTCCTCCAAACTAAAAGGCCCCATTTCAAGTGCAAGCTAGCAGTATGGTATTGCAGCCTGGGGGTGGGTGGGTGGCAGGCTGCATACTTGCGCTTTCATTGCAAGGAATGGGGGAGGTACAATTGAACACTGCCCTGGGACAAGGACTTGCACGGGGATAGTTGCAAGTCTGCATCCTCTGATGCGGAAATGATCACTTCTGATGGGCACACTTTTAGGCAGTGACCTGGGTGTCAGAGATGCTTCCAGGGGTCTTCCCCATGCTATTCCCATGTATTTTCTGCACTGTATGCATGTGTCACACAGCACATGGCCAGATAAGATTGTAAAATGTTAAAATGACATTTCCCGGTGAATGCATTTGTCACGGTTGAAAGCAATACAAAAGTGCAAAAACGCATAAAAAATGCTACTTGTGAACATAGCCCAAGGTGTGTGTGGAGGAGTATTTTTGTTTTTGGTTATTTATTTTACCTTATACACAAGTCTTTACCCTGGAAAGCAAGTTCCTTAACATATTTCACAGGAAAACCGTTTCAGTTTCGTTTTTGAACGTTTTATTGTGAGCCCGTAAAAGTGGCTTAAAACCTCTGACCACGTTGTTGTCAGCAGTGTCCTGGGGGTCAGAAATGCTTCCTGAGGCGATGCCCATGCTGTCCCCATGTCTTTTGAGCACTGTCACTATCGTTTTGGGAACTTTTAAGGCTTTCTACAGACTGCCAGGGGTGCCGCCGCAAAAATGCTCGGGTCTCCCATAAACTAACATTCGGCTCGTTGCTCGGGTCGAGTACCCGAGTATCACGGTGAGCTCGGCCCGAGCATCTTAGTGCTCACTACTCCTTACATTTCCTGGCACCACAACTTCCTGCGCAGTGCTCCATGGCTCTTGTCTTCTCTTCCATCTTCACTCTTCGGTGCTCAATAGGCTTCAAGTGATGTCACTTGACATCACTTGAGGTCTAATCAGCGTTGGAGTTGCCTAAGAGTGCAGATGAAAGAGGAGACAAAAGCCAGAGGGATGAAGCGAACCAGTGAGGACTCGGCGGGGAGCTGTGATACCAGGACAGCTGAGGAGTCAGGGGAATATGTTTTTTTTAACCTCTTTCTCATCATAAAAGAATCAAACAAAATTGCTGCTGGACCACCATTTGTTTGTGTCGTGAAAAATATGGGTTCCTGGCGAATTTGAATTGTGAAATTCTAAGCATACTTTATTCAAATTGATTCATTCATCTCTAGTAGAGACAAATCTATTGTTAAACATATGGATAGAACTACCATTATACGACCACTCATCTATAGAGATGAGCGGTGTTCGAATCGAACTGTTCGCCAATTTCAAATTCGAGCTGTTTTGGGCGGTGTTCGAGCCGTTCGACGAACCCGAACGATATGAAAAAAATCCGGCTGTTCGAGGTTATGTTTAGAGATGATCGGTGTTCGACTCGAACTGTTCGCCAATCTCAAATTCGAGCTGTTTTGGGCGGTGTTCGAGCCGTTCGGCGAACACGAACGATTTGAAAAAAATTCGGCTGTTCGAGGTTATGTTCGATAACTGTTCGTGCACCAAAATCATAACTGGAATTTTTCTCAGTAATGCTGAAAATTAATGTTAATACGCAGTTTGAGTGTGCAGTGGGGCGGGGGGAGGGGCAGGGGATGGATCTCTGCAGGAATAATGAAGATCTCCATTTTTTTTCTCTTTCCCGCATTTACAGTGGGGAGGTGCAATCTGTCAGCCTATCAGCAGCGCACACATGGAGCGAACTGCTTTTCTTCACACAAGCAAGGGCATTTGTCATTGGCAGTGTATGTCACATGTCCTTGCCCTATAAGACCCAGCCATTTTCCCCGTCGCCACCATTTTCTCACTGCTGCAGCTACGTGTTAGACGGCACCACTGTTGCTGTGTGCGCTATACCTTGTTAATTTCAAGCCAATTTTCGCACAAATCTACAGATAGCTTGGGAGTAGGGAATAGTTGTGATTGCAGTCCTTTTAAGGACTAGGTTACAGCATTTCCCACGACTTTTATCAGGCAGGTCTGTGCTCTTAAATAGATAGGTTGGGAGTAAAGACTAATTGTAATTGCAGTCCTTTTCAGGACTAAGTTACATCAGTTCCTATCAGTTTTTGCCAGTGCTGTGCAAGTTTTTTTCACAGCATTTGGCTAAATCTAGCAAAGCAAATCCTTTTTGGCCTATTGCAGAGTGTGTTAGTCAGTGGACTAGCCTATCTGTGTTGCAAGCTACACCACCTGTGTATAGAATACCAATTTTTTTACTGCACCTAGTGAAGTAAAACCTTTTGGGCATAGCATCATTCTATTAGTCCATCTACACTAACCTCAACCAGGTTGCAAATTGAATATAATTTTTTTCTGCATCTAGCTCTGAAAAAATATTTGGGCTTCTAGCAGTGTGTGGGACTTGGTCTATTAGTCCATCTATACTGACCTCCATCAGGTTGCAAATTAAAAATAATTTTTATCTGCATCTAGGTCTCAAAAAATATTTGTTCTTCTAGCAGTGTGTGGGACTTGTTCTATTAGTCCATCTATACTGACCTCCATCAGGTTGCAAATTGAATATAATTTTTTTCTGCATCTAGCTCTGAAAAAATATTTGGGCTTCTAGCAGTGTGTTGGACTTGGTCTATTAGTCCATCTATACTGACCTCCATCAGATTGCAAATTGAATATAATTTTTTTCTGCATCTAGCTCTGAAAAAATATTTGGGCTTCTTGCAGTGTGTGGGACTTGTTCTATTAGTCCATCTATACTGACCTCCATCAGGTTGCAAATTCAATATAATTTTTTTCTGCATCTAGCTCTGAAAAAATATTTCAGCTTGTAGCAGTGTGTGGGACTTGTTCTATTAGTCCATCTATACTGACCTCCATCAGGCTGCAAATTCAATATCATTTTTACCTGCATCTAACCCAGCCAATACTTTTGGCCTAATACCACAGTTTGGCCACTCAGCTCTGCTCGGTTCCCATTCATTGTTTTTTGTGCAAACAACTCCAGAGTGGTAAATTAGTTAACCACCAAAATGAGTGGAAAAAGGCCTGCTGCTAGTGGAAAGGGGAATAGGTGTGTTGGGAAGGGGAAAAAAGGTTGTGTCCGTGGGGTAGGTGTTAAAGCAACAGTAACATCTGCAGAAGAAAGACCATCTTCCAGCCAAACTAAAATATCTACTTCTTTTAGCGGACAATGTGATAAGATCCCTTTCTTACAGCCACGCCAATCGCTACAAATTCCAGATGAGGCACAAAAACAGCAGGTGCTTCAACGGATATCAAGTTCTCCTTTAAGTGGGCTCTCCTCCACCTCAACTTCAACATCACAAATACTCCAGTCCTCAGAGGTGTCACCCCAATCGCACTTGCTTCCTCACAGCTCCCAAATCTCCAGCTGCCCGTCTGAGTATGGGGTAGAACAGATGGTTGAGTCTGCAGAGCTGTTTACTCATACTATAGCCTGGGAATCAGAGGTCGACTCCAGAGCTTCTGTGAATCCACACGAGGAAATGATCTGCACTGATGCCCAGAATCTTTATGAGTCGGATCCATGACCAGACGCAGAAGGTTCTGACCATAATGTAGACCCTCATTCCCAAACTGTAACTCCTGTTGGTGGAGACAATGAGGAAGACGATGATGAGACTCAAATACCTGACTGGAGCGACAACTTTAGTTTTTTGTCAGGGCAGGAATAGGTTGGCTCTGAGGACGACGGGTGTGTTAACACACAGGGTGATGATGATGAGGTTGGAGATCCCACTTACTGTCAACCCACAGTCAGCCAAGAGATGAGGTCAGCAGAGGAGGTGGAGGAGGATGCTAGTGACGACGAGGTCAGGTTGCGCCTTCTTGGACAGAGACGTAGTACTGGAAGCACGTCAACAACTGCATCCTCAAACACAACTCTGCCTCTGACCACAAGTCGTGGTGGTTCTTCGGGTCGCATGGGTGCTAAGCCTTGCATAGCCTGGGCATTTTTTCAGATCGATAAAGATGACCCAACTCGTGTTATCTGTAACATTTGTCAGCAAAAGCTAAGTAGAGGCCAAAAATACATAGTTTGAGTACTTCATGCATGAACCGGCACATGGACATGAAGCATAAGTTGCAGTGGGAAGCTCACTGTGCTACAATGTGGCCTAGCCGGCTGGGCCAACCACCGTCTGCCACATCTTGTGCATCCGCGGCCTCTTCATCCTCTGTGACTGGGGGAACAGCAGTCACACCTGTTTTGGGACGCAGACCTGCCACCTCTTTACCCGCAACAGCCAGCGTGATTGGCAGGTCATCATTTTCTTTGGAGGTTGTAACACCAGCTGGTGTTGAGCGCTGTCCGACATCGATAGCACCACCTTTGGATCAAGGCAACCTACCATGTCCGCCTGCATCTTCCTCACAGACCGTCAGTTTGCCGGGGACACCCTTATCAACCCCGTCTAAGCACAACAGCCAGCCCTCGGTCCCTCAGATGTGGACAAGTAAAAGACCATTTCCCCCTAGCCATGAGAAAGCTAAGAGGTTGAATTTCACCATCTGCAAGCTCTTGGCTACAGAAATGCTGCCTTTCCGCCTGGTGGACACAGAGGATTTTCGAGACCTTATGTCCGTCGCAGTGCCCCAGTACCAGATGCCCAGTCGGCACTACTTCTCAAAGAAAGGTGTGCCTGCGTTCCACCAGCATGTCGCACACAACATCACCGCTTCTTTGAGAAACTCTGTGTGTGACAGGGTGCATTTCACCACAGACACTTGGACGAGTAGGCATGGACAGGGGCGTTACATGTCGCTGACTGGGCACTGGGTAACTATGGTGACAGCAGGACAAGGGGCTGCTGTCCAAGTCTTGCCGTCCCCACGAGTTGTGCGTCAATCCTCTTTATCTCAAAGTTCCTCCACTGCTTCTGCCTCCTCAACCTCCTTTCGGTCCTCCACCTGCACCCAAAGCCTGTCTGGTCATGCCACAAGCTTTCTAACTGCGCAGAAGGGATCCTGCACACCTCCTTACTATGCTGGCAGTAGGGCTCAACGTCATCAGGCGGTTTTTACTTTGAAATGTCTGGGAAATGTGAATCACACAGCTGAGGAGTTGTGGTCAGCTCTGGAGAACCAATTTCATGAATGGTTGTCTCCACTGGACCTGAAACCAGGGAAGGCCGTATGCGACAATGCTGCAAACCTGGGTGCGGCCCTTCGCCGGGGCAATGTCACACACGTGCCTTGTATGGCTCACATGTTGAACCTGATTGTCCAGCAATTTTTAGCCCACTATCCCGGACTAGATGGCCTTCTGCAGAGGGCACGGTCGCTGTGTGCTCACTTCCGCCGTTCGCATCCCGCAGCTCAGCGACTTACATCTCTACAGAAGTCGTTGGGCCTGCCACTTCACCGGCTAAAATGCGATGTGCCTACCCGGTGGAATTCAACTCTGCACATGTTGCAGCGACTGTGGCAGCACCGACAAGCCATGGTATAGCCTGGGCCAACGAGATCCAGAGGTGGGGCAAATCATGCTGGAGGAGTGGTCTCAGATCAGGGACCTATGCACCCTTCTGCACAGTTTTGAAATGGCGACGAAGATGTTTAGTGCTGACGATGCCATTATCAGCATGACTATTCCGGTGATTTACATGCTGGAGCACATGTTAAACAGAATTCGGAGTCAGGTGGTGGCACAAGAGGAGGTGGAGGAAGTAGAGGAGGAGGAGTTGTATGCGGAAGGGCTAACATCTGCAAGGTCCAGACGGTCGGCAGCACCAAGGCGGCAGGCATGTGAGGGTGGGGGAGATGGTTTTACCAGGGCGCATGGTAGCAGCCAAACTAGTGAGGAAGGTGCAGGAGCCCAGGAAGAAGTGGAGGACGAACTGATGGAAGACTCATCAGATGAGGGAGACCTTGATCACATTTCTGTTGTGCGAGGTTGGGGGGAGAGGACAGAGGAAGAAAGAATGATTGTTACCTCGCCACCAACACAACAGGGACTTGGTTCTCCTGGATGCGCAACACACATGAGTGCCTTCTTGCTGCACTACCTGCAACATGACCCTCGAATTGTGAAAATTAGAAATGATCCTGACTACTGGGTTGCCACTAGTGTTGAGCCACCCCCGTAGTGTTCGAGTTCGGTTCTGTTCGTCGAACACCCGTGTGTTCGCCGAACTATTCGTCGAACTGTTCGTCGAACACCTTCGAACACCGTTAAAACCAATGGCAGGCAAATAAAAACACATAGAAACACATAGAAAACACCTTCAAAGGTGTCCAAAAGCTGACAAACTGCTCAGAAGACACAACTAACACATGGAAAAGTGACAAGTACATATAGTCATGCGAAAAGAAAAGAGGTGGAGGAGTAAAAGGAGGGGGAGACACAGATATAGGCATGTCATGCTCTTCTAAAATCCAAAAAGTGAGAAGCCGACACGGCCAGTCCGTTCCTGCCCGTGCCACCTCTGTGTCGCCGGGTTTGTGCCAGAGCCGCGGTGGACCCTGACGGCCAGCCCCCCTATCCCAATACTGGTGCCTGTCTGCCGGTGGGTCGAGGCCCCCCACGGTGGGGGGGGAGTAACATCTGCAGAAGAAAGACCATCTTCCAGCCAAACTAAGATGTCGACTTCTTTTCGTGGACAATGTGATACGATCCCATTCTTACGGACACGCCCATCGCTACAAATTCTAAATGAGGCACAAAAACAGCAGGTGCTTCAACGGATATCAAGTGCTCCTTCAAGTGGGCTCTCCATCACCTCAATTTCAACATCACAAATACTCCAGTCCTCAGAGGTGTCACCCCAATCGCACTTGCTTCCTCACAGCTCCCAAGTCTCCAGCTGCCCGTCTGAGTATGGGGTAGCACAGATGGTTGAGTCTGCACAGCTGTTTACTCATACTATAGCCTGGGAAATGAAGGTCTGCTCCAGAGCTTCTGTTAATCCAGATGAGGAAATGATCTGATCTGATGCCCAGAATCTTTATAAGTCGGATCCAGGACCAGATGAAGAAGGTTCTGAGCATAATGTAGACCCTTGTTCCCAAACTGTAACTCCTGTTGGTGGAGACAATCATGAAGACGATGATGAGACTCAAATACCTGATTGGAGCGACAACTTGACTTTTCGGTCAGGGCAGGAAGAGGTTGGCTCTGAGGACGACGGGTGTGATAACACACAGGGTGATGATGACGAGGTTGGAGATCCCACTTACTGTCAACCCACAGTCAGCCAGTCGATGAGGTCAGCAGAGGAGGTGGAGGAGGATGTGACTAGCCCTGAAGATGGGGATGACTCGGTACCCGGGCATTTGCCTGGCCTTGGGGATGTCGCGGTGGTCGGCTCCCTGGCCCGTACCCTGGGGTCTCTCTTTAAAAGGGTGGATAATTGTTAATTTTATAAGAGTTCATGACGCCACCTGTGGTATCTGGTGACAAGCACCAGCGCTGCAGCAGTCCACTGAGGCCGGTGATAAGGCAGCTCGATGGTATAGCTCCCCACAGGTGGACCTAGGTCTCAGGGCAGCGTATGCAGGGGGAATGCAGGACAGGCGAGACCCAGCTGGGTCAGAGCAAGAAAGGGAACGGACACGGTAGTAACTTCAGTACCTTTTACTGGTGGAAATTCAGGCACATCCCGGAGCACTTTAGGGTAAAGGGTGCATATCAGGATCCTCCCCAATGAGCGGGTGTAGGGCCTCCTGTTTCTTGCCTCTGCGTAGTAAGTTTCTGACCTGCCTGGAGCTAGGCCTAACTTTGTCTCTGTCCTGCACTGGCTGACCTTGTGGTAGGGCCTTCTCTTGGAGTTCACGCTCCGAGTATGCGGGGCCTAAGCGTCTCCTGGCTCTGTTACATATCAGCACCTTAGCGATCCTGGGACTTGTAGTTCTCCAGGGATTCCGGTTATGCCTTACTGGGTCATAGAGATACCGGTAAGCTCAGATCCTGTGTCCGGTAAATGCTTCGGGGTGAGCTGGTTAAGCTCCTCTGCCCCTTATGTACTAACTCGCCACTCGCCTTCGGCCTACTCGGGCCCTCACTAGGCTATACACACTAACGGCAGCTTGCCGCGCTTCACTGATCTTACGGCACCGGCACACCTTAAGCTCTATCTGGGCTACCTGAATCTAGCAAGCAGGAGCCTCGTGCTCCACTGCTGAACTATTAACTGCGTTCTCTAGACTAGACTGAGCTCCACTGCAGACTGACCTCTCTTAGGCTTCTCTACTGCAGGAACTCTTCAGAGGAACTGAACTGCCTAGCTCCACCTTCCCTATTTATATCCCTAACGGGCTCCCTCTGCTGGTCTGAGGTGGAAGGTGGAGATGTGTGAATGTTTATGGGGGCCTCTTGTGGAGGATTCCATCAATGCACTCTTCTAGGATCTGTGATACCAAGCACAGCGGGGCATCACAGATGCTATTGACGACGAGGTTAGGTTGCGCCTTCCTGAACAGAGACGGAGTACTGGAAGCACGTCAACAACTGCATCCTCAACCACAACTCTGCCTCTGACCACAAGTCGTAGTGGCTCTTCAGGTCACATGGGCTCTAAGCCTTGCATAGCCTGGGCATTTATTCAGATCGATAAGGATGACCCAACTCGTGTTATCTGTAATATTTGTCAGCAAAAGCTAAGTAGAGGCCAAAAAATCCATAGTTTGAGTACTTCATGCATGTATCGTCACATGGATATGAAGCATAAGTTGCAGTGGGAAGCTCACTGTGCAACAATGCGGCCTAGCCGGCTGGGCCAACCACTGTCTGCCCCATCTTGTGCATCCGCAGCATCTTCATCCTCTGTGACTGGGGATACAGCAGTCACACATGTTTTTGGACGCAGACCTGCCACCTCTTTACCCGCAACAGCCAGTGTGATTGGCAGGTCGTCAGTTAATTGGGAAGTGGAAACACCTGCTAGTGTTGAGCGCTCTCCGACATCGAGAGCACCACCTTTGGATCAAGGCAACCTAACATGTCCGCCTGCATCTTCCTCACAGACCGGCAGTTTGCCGGGGACACCCTACTCAACACCGTCTAAGCACAACAGCCAGCCCTCGGTCCCTCAGATGTGGAAAAGTAAAAGACCATTTCCTCCTAGCCATGAGAAAGCTAAGAGGTTGAATTTCACCATCTGCAAGCTGTTGGCTACAGAAATGCTGCCTTTCCACCTGGAGGACACAGAGGATTTTCAAGACCTTATGTCCGTCACAGTGCCCCAGTACCAGATGCCCAGTCGGCACTACTTCTCAAAGAAAGGTGTGCCTGCGCTCCACTAGCATGTCGCACACAACATCACCGCTTCTTTGAGAAACTCTGTGTGTGACAGGGTGCACTTCACCACAGACACTTGGACGAGAAGGCATGGACAGGGGCGTTACATGTCGCTGACTGGGCACTGGGTAACTATGGTGACAGCAGGACAAGGGGCTGCTGTCCAAGTCTTACCGTCCCCACGAGTTGTGCGTCAATCCTCTTTATCTCGAAGTTCCTCCACTGCTTCTGCCTCCTCAACCTCCTCTCGGTCCTCCACCTGCACCCAAAGCCTGTCTGGTAATGCCACCTGTTTTCTAACTGCGCAGAAGGAATCCTGCACACCTCCTTACTATGCTGGCAGCAGGGCTCAACGGCATCAGTGTTTACTTTGAAATGTCTGGGAAATGTGAGTCACACAGCTGAGGAGTTGTGGTCAGCTCTGGAGACCCAGTTTCATGAAAGGTTGTCTCCACTGGACCTGCAACCAGGGAAGGCCATGTGCGACAATGCTGCAAACCTGGGTGCGGCACTTCGCCGGGGCAATGTCACACACGTTCCTTGTATGGCTCACGTGTTGAACCTGGTTGTCCAGCAATTTTTAGCCCACTATCCCGGACTAGATGGCCTTCTGCAGAGGGCACGGTCGCTGTGTGCTCACTTCCGCCGTTCGCATCCCGCAGTTCAACGACTTACATCTCTACAGAAGTCGTTGGGCCTGCCAGTTCACCGGCTGAAATGCGATGTGCCGACACGGTGGAATTCAACTCTGCACATGTTGCAGCGACTGTGGCAGCACCGACAAGCCCTGGTGCAATACGTTCTGACGTATAGCCTGGGCCAACGAGATCCAGAGGTGGGGCAAATCACGCTGCAGGAGTGGTCTCAGATCAGGGACCTATGAAGTTGACGCGCCCCCTAGGCCATGGGGTACCCTGAGCCGGGCCGGTAGACGCTGGGGGTTGTAGTCACTGTGGCGGTGACCCAGTCCGTGACCCAGGGCGGTCAATCCAAGGGTAATTTGTATATATGGATTTTATAATGTCTGACTACGCCACCTGTGGAGTGCGGCCAAAGGGGCCGTCGCTGCAGAACAGTCCTCTGAAGCTGGTGGTTTTGCAGCAACGGTATTATTACTCACCACAGGAAGAGTGTAGCTTCAGGGCAGTGTGGGTGGATGATGGTGGTTGTAGTGCAGGGAGTCAGTAATGAACACAGAGTCCGCGTGATGCCGTCTCAAGATATTACTCACAGTTGTTGTAGTCCAGATTACAGGTACCAGAGCAATCTCCCCCGTCGTGCTGTGCATACTCAGTGAGGGGCTCAGTCCACCCCCAGATAGCTCCGGAGTACTTAGCAGGACCCCCTTCTGTGTGTCCTTTCTCTGGCCTTCTCCCTGCACCTCACACCCAGTGACACTTCTATCTGGTATCCTCGGGCCTTGGCGGGTGACGTGTGTTCCGTCCCCTGGGTCCTATGTGGCTACCTTCTTAGTGAGACTGGTGTGGACTTTGGCCTGCAGTACATGAAATGCAGCAGCCTCCGGTTTCTAGTTGAGCCTTGCTGTTTCTCCGCTAGTTGAGGGACCGGTTCCCCTTATCTGGCCTGACCCCTCTACCTCCTGGTAGCAGCGGGAGTACGGGTGGCCTTCTGCACGGCCCGTAGCCGTAGGGTCCCTTCGGTTCTTGGAGCCTTCCAGCTCCCACTCCTCTCTTCTCTCCTTCAGTCCTGGGCCTCCCAGGCTAGGCCCGCCTCCGGAGCAGAGCTCATGCCTAGTCTCTGCTCCTGTCACTTTTCCTCCTCTGTCTGGCTTGCTCTTTCTAAGATGGCTTCCTATTTATACTCTCCTTGTCATGTGCTCCCCTAAGCTGCTCCCCTAAGCACCCACTACATAGGACCCTCAAACCAGCTAGGGACCTGGGACTGTGCTCTCCCTTAGGAGCAATCTCGCCCTACCCCCACTGCGGGTATGTGTTGGATGCAGGAGTCAGGGTCCCGAGCCATACGCCTTCCTTACCTGAGGGTGAGATACCACACCTCTGGGTGAGATGCAGTAACTCTGTGGCGACTGAACCCTCAGGGGCGCTACACACCCTTCTGCACAGTTTTGAAATGGCGACGAAGATGTTTAGTGCTGACGATGATGCCATTATCAGCATGACTATTCCGGTGATTTACATGCTGGAGCACACATTAAACAGAATTCAGAGTCAGGTGGTGGGACAAGAGGAGGTGGAGGAAGTAGAGGAGGAGTCGTATGCAGAAGGGATAACATCTCCAAGGTCCAGACGGTTGGCAGCACCTAGGCGGCAGGCATGGGAGGGTGGGGGAGAGGGATTAACCAGGGCGCATGGTAGCAGCCAAACTGTTGAGGAAGGTGCAGGAGCCGAGGAAGAAGTGGAGGACGAACTGGCGATGGGCATGGAAGACTCATCAGATGAGGGAGACCTTGATCACATTTCTGTTGTGCGAGGTTGGAGGGAGAGGGCAGAGGAAGGAAGCATGATTCTTACCTCGCTACCAACACAACAAGGACTTGGTACTTCTGGATGCGCAAGACACATGAGTGCCTTCTTGCTGCACTACCTGCAACATGACCCCCGGATTGTCAGAATTCGAAGTAATCCCGACTACTGGGTTGCCACACTCTTAGATCCCCGGTACAAAAGTATATTTGCCGAAATAATTCCTGCCATAAAAAGGTATTGACGAATGCAGGAGTATCTGCAGACGCTGTTGCAGAATCTTACATGTGCTTTTCCACAAAACACCAGTGGTGCACGTAGTGAATCTCACAGTTCTAACTTGCCAACGGTGGGACTGTCGAGTCTTCATCACTCAAACAGTAACAGTAACACAGTATCTGCTGGTAACAGCAATTTTGTGGAATCGTTTCACCACTTTTTTAGACCATCCTTTGCAAGGCCACAGGAGACAAGAAGTCTGACACATAGTCAATGCCTAGAGAGGATGGTACAGGAGAATCTCCAAGTGAACATCGAAGCCATGACTGTGTCACTGGACCCTTGCTCATTTTGGTATTCCAATCTGGAATAATCGCCGGAGCTCGCCACTCACGCCTTGGAGATCTTGTCATGCCATGCAGCCAGCGTTCTCTCTGAACGTGTGTTCAGCGCTGCTGGTGGTGTGCTGACAGATAAGCGCACGCGGCTGTCCACTGAGAATGTAGACAGACTCACGTTCATAAAGATGAACAAATCATGGATTCGCAAGGACATTTCTACCCCTGTGTCATCCTTGGGAGACTAAAAGCTTGGGGATTTGGTAAAATCACCTCACCAACCGTTTTAAGCAACAGTGGGGCAATTGATGCCACTTAACCCTAGAACGCATGACCATAAAAATCTACACTTTCACATACCTGGGGCCCTTTAGGCCCGTGTGCAAATAACATGGAATAACTCAAACTCAAATGACAAACAACTATATACATGAAGAATACCTAGAGTTTCAAAATTCTAACTAAAGTAATCTTTCAGAAAATAGAAAACAATTAACTGGGCGGGCCTGCAAGGCCACAGGTATGCGTTCTAGGGTTAAGTGGTGTCTGTGCCACAATTTTGGGAGTCCCCTTGCTGTGTCTTACGTGACGTTGGCATCGTCAATTCCAGGTGGGTTGGGTCGCACCCCCTCCCTTTTAACTGTAAGAAACTACATACACTATGGCTTGGGGTAACACAGATGGTTGAGTCTGAAGAGCTGTTTACTCAGAGGTCTGCTCCAAATCTTCAGTGTCTTCAAGTCAGCGTAGAATTTTTAACTGCATCTAGCCTAGGCAATACTTTGGGCGTAGTAGCCCAGCTGCGAAGCAAGCTGCACCGCCTGTGTATCTAATAAGAATTTTTAAATTAATCTAGCCTAGGCAGACTGTGGGGACCCCCAACCAAACCCAGACGCTCAGCCCCCCTACCGCCCCCCTTTCATAGACAATACAATAATGTAACTCTTACAACTGGATGGGTGAGGATCGGTCACAGCTTTATTAACTCTTTATACTCATTCCATTAGAAAGGCATTTTATTTCTAAAATAATTCAGCTTGTTGCAGCATGCCCTGGGTCCCCACTCCGGCAAGTTGGCCAACAAGTGTAACTCTCCAACATGTCCTTTCTATTTCCAGGCCACGGAGGATCCAGCGTACTCGTATGCAGGA
Organism: Phyllobates terribilis; assembly: GCF_046119375.1. Lineage (NCBI taxonomy): Eukaryota > Metazoa > Chordata > Amphibia > Anura > Dendrobatidae > Phyllobates > Phyllobates terribilis. The sequence continues at coordinate 168,755,550 of NW_027362763.1, forward strand.
CTCTGACCCCCACCCATCACTCTTAACGCTTGTTCCACTCCGTCCTGGAGTCCTGACAGGAATATGTCCAGTCCAATATCTATTAAGTGAACACCGTCGGGCCGTATGAGGCCTGCTTTATCTCCTTCCAGTTGTCGGTGTCGTATCACTACACCGCCTCTGTCTCTTCTAAATTTTGCCATCCGAATATTTATTACCCGCCTTGTCCATTCGATGGCCGTGATGTCTCGCGCACCTTGCCATACCGCTATCGGCACAATCTCTGACCATACTATAGCTAATATTGTGAAAAATTCTCTGAAGCGCTCAGTGTCTAGTTTCATTATTGCCATTAGTTATGCACTCTTGTGATGACCTAGGTTGTTTCCCCCGGCCTGTATAACTAAGATGACCGGACCTCTTGCCTCTCTCCCTACCTTGATTACCTCCATTAGTACCTGGGGCCATAGCAGGCCTCTAATACCTCTCCAGTTGAAATATGTGTTATGAAACTCTAATTTCCTCCCGCCTGGGCGGACTTTCGCCCTTTTTTGTGCCCAATATATATACGAGTGGCCTATCACTCACACTGTTGGCTTAGCGTCACCTGTAAAAGAAACAAACCACGTTAGGATAACAAGTCCGGTCTTATGTATCTCGCCAAACACGTGGATCGCCATCTCCCTATCCTCTGAACTTCCGTTTCTGACAGTCCTGCTCTTGCTGCTTCCGTGGCCGCACCTATGCGGAATGAGTGTGTCCCGTAATCTTTGGGGTGGTTCCCTGCCGATGTTATGCATTTATTAAATATAGCTTGGAACAGGTATCTTGATAATGGCGTTCCATCAATGTGTGATAGGAAGAAATTACTTTGTGATCTGATGGTTAGATATGTTTTTACTATTGTTACCCGACTCAGTGTACCGTTTGTGGGTTGTAGAAGTACCCAAGTAACCCTGCCCGCTGGAACCGTTTTCGATTGGTGTATGCGTAGACGTATTGCATTATTGGCTATGACTACGTCCTGGTGTAATAAGCCTCCACTGGTAGTAATTTTGGATTGAGGGACTAATTCGCTTATACATAGCGCCCCGAAGAAGGCGATCACAAATGCAGTAGACATTAGTGTTGCTTCAAATTTTGAGTGTCATGTTAATGGTGTTAGGGATATGATGTGAGAAATCAGTTTTAGTGACACGGGACAGGACGTCTACATTCCTGACTTGGCTGACCCCTTTTCCACCCTTTTATGGATTGTCTGATGATGAACCTTGTCACATCTCCCCAATTCAGTAGTTGGAAGTGAAATGCTACTCCGGTCAGACACCGCTGCGCTGACGCTCCTGATATGCCCCTCATTATTAGCTGGTGGAGAAATTCTATGGTGACTTGTGATCTGGCTTGTTCACATTGGTCAACCCGTCTGCCTGCTACTAGTCGTGTCCACTCTTCCCATGCCTTACCGTATGCTTGCCACGTTGACGGGGCAACTGACGCTCTGATTAATGGCATCAACTATTCGCCACTAGATCCCATAGGGAGGGTGGGCAACTGTTGCCCGATGGGTGGGCGTTGTGGAAGAGCTCTGTGAAAATCTGCCAATTGAATTGTTGTAAAGCGTTAGCAGCAGCTTTATACCCCTCAGCATAGTGGCTAGCGCGGACCCATACATTGTGTTTTAGGCACAGGAATGCTAGCCTGCGTAGTAGGCCTAGCACTACGATGGGAGAGACGATTATGCCATCTTATTAATGCAGTGCGCTAGGCTGGTGTTTTGTGTTATGAAGCGTATATTTTTGTTAGCCAGGCGCGCGCCCCATATTTCTATTGCTACCACTATTGGGAAAAATTATTTTCAGGGCTAGATGCAGCTAAAAATTATTATTAATTTCAAAGCTGGTGGAGCTTGGTATAGATGGCCTAATACAATGAGTCCCACACACTGCTAGAAGCCCAAATATTTTTTCAGAGCTAGATGCAGATAAAAATTATTTTTAATTTGCAACCTGATGGAGGTCAGTATGGATGAACTAATAGACCCAGTCCCACACACTGCTAGAAGCCCAAATATTTTTTCAGAGCTAGATGCAGAAAAAAATTATATTCAATTTGCAACCTGATGGAGGTCAGTATAGATGGACTAATAGACCAAGTCCCACACACTGCTAGAAGCCCAAATACTTTTTCAGAGCTAGATGCAGATAAAAATTATTTTTAATTTGCAACCTGATGGAGATCAGTATAGATGGACCAATAGACCAAGTCCCACACACTGCTAGAAGCCCAAATATTTTTTCAGAGCTAGATGCAGATAAAAATTATTTTTAATTTGCAACCTGATGGAGGTCAGTGTAGATGGACTAATAGACCAAGTCCCACACACTGCTAGAAGCCCAAATATTTTTTCAGAAGTAGATGCAGAAAAAAATTATATTCAATTTGCAACCTGATGGAGGTCAGTATAGATGGACTAATAGAACAAGTCCCACACACTGCTAGAAGCCCAAAATTTTTTTCTGAGGTAGATGCAGAAAAAAATGATATTCAGTTTGCAACCTGATGGAGGTCAGTATAGATGGACTAATATAACAAGTCCCACACACTGCTAGAAGGCCAAATCTTTTTTCAGAGCTAGATGCAGATATAAATTATTTTTAATTTGCAACCTGATGGAGGTCAGTATAGATGGACTAATAGAGAAAGTCCCACACACTGCTAGAAGGCCAAATATTTTTTCAGAGCTAGATGCAGAAAAAAATTATATTCAGTTTGCAACCTGATGGAGGTCAGTATAGATGGACTAATAGAACAAGTCCCACACACAGCTAGAAGCCCAAACATTTTTTCAGAGCTAGATGCAGATAAAAATTATTTTTAATTTGCAACCTGATGGAGATCAGTATAGATGGACTAATAGACCAAGTCCCACACACTGCTAGAAGCCCAAACATCTTTTCAGAAGTAGATGCAGAAAAAAATGATATTCAATTTGCAACCTGATGGAGGTCAGTATAGATGGACTAATAGAACAAGTCCCACACACTGCTAGAAGGCCAAATATTTTTTCAGAGGTAGATGCAGATAAAAATTATTTTTAATTTGCAGCCTGATGGAGGTCAGTATAGATGGACTAATAGAGAAAGTCCCACACACTGCTAGAAGCCCAAATATTTTTTCAGAGCTAGATGCAGACAAAAAATTATTTTTAATTTGCAACCTGATGGAGGTCAGTATAGATGGACTAATAGAGAAAGTCCCACACACTGCTAGAAAGCCAAATATTTTTTCAGAGCTAGATGCAGATATAAATTATTTTTAATTTGCAACCTGATGGAGGTCAGTATAGATGGACTAATAGAGAAAGTCCCACACACTGCTAGAAGGCCAAATATTTTTTCAGAGCTACATGCAGAAAAAAATTATATTCAGTTTGCAACCTGATGGAGGTCAGTATAGATGGACTAATAGAACAAGTCCCACACACAGCTAGAAGGCCAAATATTTTTTCAGAGGTTGATGTAGATAAAAATTATTTTTAATTTGCAGCCTGATGGAGGTCAGTATAGATGGACTAATAGAGAAAGTCCCACACACTGCTAGAAGGCCAAATATTTTTTCAGAGCTAGATGCAGACAAAAAATTATTTTTAATTTGCAACGTGATGGAGGTCAGTATATATGGACTAATAGAACAAGTCCCACACACTTCTAGAAGGCCAAATATTTTTTCAGAGCTAGATGCAGAAAAAAATTATATTCAGTTTGCAACCTGATGGAGGTCAGTATAGATGGACTAATAGAACAAGTCCCACACACTGCTAGAAGCCCAAATAATTTTTCAGAGCTAGATGCAGAAAAAAATTATATTCAATTTGCAACCTGATGGAGGTCAGTATAGATGGACTAATAGAATGATGCTATGCCCAAAAGATTTTACTTCACTAGGTGCAGTAAAAAAATTGGTATTCTATACACAGGTGGTATGTCTTGCAACACAGATAGGCTACTCCACTGACTAACACACTCTGCAATAGGCCAAAAAGGATTAGCTTTGCTAGATTCGGCCAAATGCTGTGAAAAAAACTTGCACAGCACTGGCACAGACCTGCCTGGCAAAAACTGATAGGAACTGATGTAACCTAGTCCTGAAAAGGACTGCAATTACAATTAGTCTTTACTCCCACAATCTATCTATTTAAGAGCACAGACCTGCCTGATAAAAGTCGTAGGAAATGCTGTAACCTAGTCCTTAAAAGGACTGCAATCACAACTATTCCCTACTCCCAAGCTATCTGTAGATTTGTGCGAAAATTGGCTTGAAATTAACAAGGTATAGCGCACACAGCAACAGCGGTGCCGTCTAATACGCAGCTGCAGCAGTGAGAAAATGGTGGCGACAGGGAAAATGGCTGGGTCTTATAGGGCAAGGACATGTGACATACACTGCCAATGACACATGCCCTTGCTTGTGTGAAAAAAAGCACTTCGCTCCGTGTGTGTGCTGCTGATAGGCTGACAGATTGCACCTCCCCACTGTATATGCGGGAAAGAGAAAAAAAAATGGAGTTCTTCATTATTCCTGCAGAGATCCATCCCCTGCCCCTCCCCCCACCCCGCTGTACACTCAAACTGCGTATAAACATTAATTTTCATCATTACTGAGAAAAAATCCAGTTATGATTTTGGTGCACGAACAGTTATCGAGCATAACCTCGAACAGCCGAATTTTTCTCAAATCGTTCGTGTTCGCCGAACGGCTCGAACACCGCCCAAAACAGCTCGAATTTGAGATTGGCGAACAGTTCGAGTAGAACAACGCTCATCTCTAGTTGCCACACTGTTAGATCCCCGGTACAAAAGTAAATTTGCAGAAATTATTCCTGCCATAGAAAGGGATGCACGCATGCAGGAGTATCAGCAGAGACTGTTGCAGAATCTTTCATGTGCTTTTCCACAAAACACCAGAGGTGCACGTAGTGAATCTCACAGTTCCAACTTACCAACCGTGGGACCATCGAGTGTTCAGCACTCAAACCGTAACAGAAACACAGTATCTGCTGGTAACATCAATTTTGCCGAATCATTTCACCACTTTTTTAGCCCATCCTTTGCAAGGCCACAGGAGACAAGAAGTCTGACACATAGTCAACGCCTAGAGACGATGGTACAGGAGTATCTCCAAGTAAACATTGAAGCTATGACTGTGTCACTGGACCCTTGCTCTTTTTGGTCTTCCAATCTGGATAAATGGCCGGAGCTCGCCACTTACGCCTTGGAGATCTTGTTATGCCCTGCGGCCAGCGTTCTGTCTGAACGTGTGTTCAGCGCTGCTGGTGGTGTGCTGACAGATAAGCGCACGCGGCTCTTCACTGATAATGTAGACAGACTTAACGTTCATAAAGATAAACAAATCATGGATCCGAAACGACTTTTCTACCCTTGTGTCATCCTGGGGAGAGTAAAAGCTTGATGATTGGTTAAAATCACCTCACCAACCGTTTTAAGCTTTCAAATTACTAATCATGTTTATCTGTATCTTGGCTGGAAAATTATTTGGGCTTTGTAGCAGTGTGCAGTACTGATTCTATTAGGCCAATTATACTAAGCTCCACCAGATTTAAAATTACTAATCATGTTTATCTGTATCTTGGCTGGAAAATAATTTGGGCTTTGTAGCAGTGTGCAATACTGATTCTATTAGGCCATCTATACTAAGCTCCACCAGATTTAAAATTACAAATCATGTTTATCTGTATCTTGGCTGGAAAATAATTTGGGCTTTGTAGCAGTGTGCAGTACAGATTCTTTTAGGCCATCTATACTAAGCTCCACCAAATTTAAAATTAATAATAATTTTTAGCTGCCTCTAGCCCGGAAAATAATTTTGGGGCTCCTAGATGCACAAGACACATGAGTGCCTTCTTGCTGCACTACCTGCAACATGACCCTCAGATTATCAGAATTCGAAGTAATCCTGACTACTGGGTTGCCACACTCTTAGATCCCCCACACTCTTCGATCAACCTTTTCATTTTAATAAAGAACAAAAAAATGGTCATTTTTGAAATTATAAGCATTAGCAGGTTATTAGAAACTGAAATCAAACAGTTTTCAACTCAAAACTTTATTCTAGGTGATGTTACATTTACATATAGGACCCCTTGTTCGAAAGGAGCTTCTGAACTCTCTCGTCCATTGAGTTTGTCAGGTTTTGGATGGTTTCTGCTTCAATTGTTTTGCATGAGGACAGAATACCCTCCCAAAGCTGTTGCTTAGATGTGAACTGCCTCCCGCCATCATAGACACTCCTTTTGATGATGCTCCAGAGGTTCTGAATGGGGTAGAGGTCAGGGGAGCATGGGGGTCACACCATAAGTTTGTCCCCTTTTATGCCCATATCAGCCAGAGATGCAGATGTGTTAAGTGCAGCATGAGACGGTGCATTATCATGCATGAAAATGATCTTGCTGTGGAATACACGGTTCTACTTCTTGAACCATGGCAGGAAGTGCTGTTTGAGAAACTTCACATACATTATGGAGTTCATCTTTACCCCTTCAGGGATCCTAAAGGGGCCGACAATCTCTCTCCCCATGATTCCAGCCCAAAACATTACTCCACCTCCTCCTTGTTGGCGCTGTAGCCGTGTTTGCATGGGGTGTCCATTAACCAGCCATCCTCCAGTCCATCCATCTGGACCATCGAGCGTTGCACGGCACTCATCCGTGAACAAAACAGTTTTGAAGTCAGTCTTCATGTATTGTTTGGCCCACTGGAGCCGTTTCTGCTTGTGTGCAGTGGATAGAGGAGGTCGACAGGATGGCTTACGCACAGCTGCAAACCTCTGAAGGACCCTGCATCTTGTTTTTCGGGGGACGTTGGAGGCACCAGCAGCTTCAAAAACTTGTCTGCTGCTATGACAAGGCTTTTTTGCTCTTTTAACCTGACATAATTGCCTGTAGGAAAGAGTCCTCAATTTGCCCTTATCAGCATGCACACGTGTGTACTGTGAATCAGCTACATACTTCTTGATTGCCAAGGCACTTCATCCTGATCATAGGACAATGTTGATTGTAGTCATGCCTTGACCTAAACACTCCACAATTTGTTGCTTCTCAGCAGCCGACACATCCTTTTTCTTTCCCATTTTGGCAGAAAATGTAGGCTGCTTAATAATGTGGGACAGCCTTCTTAAGTAGTCTTGCCTTTCATTGGACACACCTGCCAAACTAATTAGCACAGGTGTCTGCAATTGCTTACAGTGATATAAAGAGCCCTGACACACATCACCATCAATGAGTTTAACTGACAAACAAACAAATTTTTCCCTTATCACTCCTAAACACTTTTTGCATAATAATTTGGAACACAGTGTACATGTGCTTTTCCACAAAACACCAGTGGTTCACGTAGTGAATCTTACAGTTCTAACTTGCCAACCGTGGTCTGTATGGAGTTGTTCAACAAAGGGCCCAAAATTAAGATAACATAGACGGGAGAGGTCTCTATGAATAGGAATTCCTAAGTATTTGATACCCTGTGAGGGCCAGGCAAAGGGAAAGTTGGACTGGATGGAATCCTGTACGGATTTGGGGAGGGAGACATCGAGGGCCTCAGACTTCGCTGCATTGATTTTAAAATTTGTCCATGTAACAAAGTGATATATTTCAGCCATAACAGCAGGAATGGATATATGTGGTTGAGTGATATATACTAGGACATCATCAGCAAATAGAGAGCACTTGTACTCGGTGCCTCCCACCTCAATCCACCTAATATTGGGGTTATGGCGAATTGATGAGAGCAGGTGCTCCGTCACTAGGATGTATAAGAGAGGGGACAGAGGACATCCCTGCCTTGTCCCATTGGTGATTATGAAAGGTGATGAAAATGTTCTGACTCGCCCCCTGGGCCTTGGGACACCCGGAGCCGGACCCTTTTTGGTGGATGCTGGTGGTTGTAGTCTCCGTGGCGGCGACCCGGTTCCGTGGCTCAGGGCGGTCAAACCAGTGGCGGAACTATTTATATGGTTTTGATGTTTAAATGTCCGACTACGCCACCCGTGGATTGCAGTCAGAGTGAACCGCCGCTGCAGGGCAGACCGCTGAGGCTGGTGTTGTGGGTGCAGCAGAGCGTAGTATAACTTCCCACGGGAGGAGTATAGCCTCAGGGCAGTGTATGCGGAGGATGGGGGTGATGGTGCAGGGCAGCAGTAGTAACGACACGGAGTTAGTGATGCAGTCCAGGGCCTTTACTCACAGTTCTTATTATCCAGACCACTTCTGCAGGTAACGGCTGCCCACGTCGTACTGTGCTCACCAGGTGAGGGCCTCAGACAACTCCCAGATAACTTTGGAGCGCTTCACAGGACCCCCTTTGTGTGTCCTTTGTCTGGCCTTTCTTACCAACGCTTCTGTCCGGCTGCCTCGGGCCTCCTCTTGGTAAACTTGGCGCCAGTTTCCCTGACCCTATGTGGTGCCTTCCTAGCGGGTGTAGCGAGGGGCTGCGCCACATAAAATGTCACAGCCTACGGTCTCTAGCTGAGGGTCGTTTCCCGCCTCCACTAGTTTCGGGGACCGGTCTCCCCCTTTGGCCTGACCCCTCCACGCAGGTGGATTCGGGCGTGCGGTGGCGACTCGCCCGTCCGCACCCCTGGGATCCCTTCGCTCCTCGTTCCTGGAGCCTTCTCTGCTCCTCTTCCTTCCTTCTCCCTCTTCCAGGCCTGGGCCTCTGTTACTAGGCCCGCCTCCGGAGCAGAGCTCATGCAGAGCCCCTGCTCCCTGTCACTTCTGCTCAGACTTCTCTGCACTGAACTAAGATGGTGCCCACCTTTTATACTTCCTTCTCATTGCACCCAGGAACTGCTTCCTCCCTGCTCCTGCACTACAGGGTTCCCCTTCCTCAGTGTTCCCTCCCCCCACTCCAGCCAGGGACAGGGACTGTCATGCCCATCTCAGGGGCATATTGGTCGCCCTGCCCCACGGCAATGTGGTGTAATGCATGCAGGTGTCGGGGTCCTGATCCACACTCCATCCTTACCTGAGAGTGAGATATCACACCTCTGGGTGAGGTGCAATACCTCTGTAGCAACCCGAGCCCTCAGGGTGCTACAGTTCCATTTATCTTCAGCCTAGTTGACGTATTGCGATACAGGGCCGTGATTTTGGCTATAAAAGGGTCCCCTAGACCCCTACCCCAAGCTTTTTAAAAGAATAATATATGGCGTGCCAGGAGACTCTATGGAATGCTTTCTCAGCATCCAACGAGAGTATCTAATTACAAATTTTTAACTGCATCTAGCCCAGGAAATACTTTGTGCCTAGTAGCAGTGTCTGCTAGTCAGCGGATTATCCCAGCTGTTAAGCAAGCTACACCACCTGTAGTTTGGACTCTTAATTTTTTCAAAGGAAATGCTTCGGGACCCCGGGATACTCAGTGAAGAGCATCAGGAGGCACCCCAAGGCATAGGGGCTGGGACTGGCGGTAGGACGCCTTGCGGTGGACCGCCGAGCTCGATCCTTATAAAAGCTTTTTAACTGCAGCAGCTTTAGTGGACGCTACTGGAGCTGGAATTACGCGGCTGCTGGCATGAGACTTGCCCTCCAATAGATCCTTGTAAAAGGATTTAAAGTGTATTCATTCAAATTAGAGAGACAATTTAAATTAAAAAGATTAGACCTGCCTCCACCACAGGGGGGCTCGCTCGACCCACCAGCGGACAGGCACCAGTATTGGGAGAGGGGGCTGGCCGTCAGGGTCCACCGCGGCTCTGGCACAAACCCGGCGACACGGAGGTGGCACGGGCAGGAACGGACTGGCCGTGTCGGCGTCTCACTGTTTGGATTTTAGAAGGGCATGACATGCCATATATCTGTGTCTCCCCCTCCTTTTACTCCTCCACCTCTTTTCTTTTCGCATGACTATATGTACTTCTCACTTTTCCATGTGTTAGTTATGTCTTCTGAGCAGGTTGTCAGCTTTTGGACACCTTTGAAGGTGTTTCTATGTGTTTCTATGTGTTTATGTCTGCCTGCCATTGGTTTTAACGGTGTTCGAAGGTGTTCGACGAACAGTTCGACGAACACAAGGGTGTCCGACGAACCGAACCGAACTCGAACACTACGGGGGTGGCTCAACACTAGTTATGTTCGATAACTGTTCGTGCACCAAAATCGTAACTGCATTTTTTCACAGTAATGCTGATAATCAATGTTAATACACAGTTTGAGTGTACAGCGGGGCGGGGGGAGTGGCATCGGATGGATCTCTGCAGAAATAATGAAGATCTCCATTTTTTTTTCTCTTTCCCGCATTTACAGTGGGGAGGTGCAGTCTGACAGTCTATCAGCAGTGCACACACGGAGCAAAGTGCTTTTTTTCACACAAGCAAGGGCATGTGTCATTGGCTGTGTATGTTACATGTCCTTGCCCTATAAGACCCAGCCATTTTCCCCGTCGCCACCATTTTCTCACTGCTGCAGCTGAGTGTTAGACGGCACTGCTGCTGCTGTTAGCGCTATATTGTGAAACTGAATTGCAAGCGAATTTTCTCTTAAATAGGCAGAAAGGTTTAGGGAGTAGGGACTAGTTTGTAATTGCAGCCCTTTTGAGGTCTAGGTTACCGCAGTTCCTAGCACTTTTAGCAGTCAGGTCTGTGCTCTTAAATAGACAGATAGGTAGGGAGTAGTGACTAGTTGTAATTCCAGCCCTTTTGAGGGCTAGGTTACATCAGTTCCTATTACTTTTTGCAAGGCAGGTCTGTTTTAGTGCTGTGCAAGTGTTTTTTCACAGCATTTGGCTAAATCTAGCTAAGCAAATCCTTTGGGGCCTCTTGCAGTGTGTGTTAGTCAGTGGAGTAGCGTATCTGTGTTGCAAGCTACACCACCTGTGTATGTAATACAAATTTTTTACTGCACCTAGCCAAGAAAAACCTTTTGGGCATAGTAGCAGTGTGTGGTACTCATTGTATTAGGCCATCTATACCAAGCTCCACCAGCTTTGAAATTAATAATAATTTTTAGCTGCATCTAGCCCGGAAAATAATTTTGGGCATAGTAGCAGTGTGTGGTACTCATTGTATTAGGCCATCTATAACAAGCTCCACCAGCTTTGAAATTAATAATAATTTTTAGCTGCATCTTGCCTGTAAAATAATTTTGGGCATAGTAGCAGTGTGTGGTACTCATTCTATTAGGCCATCTATACTAAGCTCCACCAGCTCTCAAATTACTAATAATTTTTAGCTGCATCTTGCCTGGAAAATAATTTTGGGCAGAGTAGCAGTGTGTGGTACTCATTGTATTAGGCCATCTATACCAAGCTCCATCAGCTTTGAAATTAATAATAATATTTACCTGCATCTAGCCCGGAAAATAATTTTGGGCATAGTAGCAGTGTGTGGTACTCATTGTATTAGGCCATCTATACCAAGCTCCACCAGCTTTGAAATTAATAATAATTTTTAGCTGCATCTAGCCCGTAAAATAATTTTGGGCATAGGACCACTGTGTGGTACTCATTGTATTAGGCCATCTATGCCAAGCTCCACCAGCTTTGAAATTAATAATAATTTTTAGCTGCATCTAGCCCGGAAAATAATTTTGGGCATAGTAGCAGTGTGTGGTACTCATTGTATTAGGCCATCTATACCAAGCTCCACCAGCTTTGAAATTAATAATAATTTTTAGCTGCATCTAGCCCGGAAAATAATTTTGGGCATAGGACCACTGTGTGGTACTCATTGTATTAGGCTATCTATGCCAAACTCCATCAGCTTTGAAATTAATAATAATTTTTAGCTGCATCTAGCCCAGAAAATAATTTTGGGCATAGTAGCAGTGTGTGGTACTCATTGTATTAGGTCATCTATACCAAGCTCCACCAGCTTTGAAATTAATAATAATTTTTAGCTGCGTCTAGCCCGGAAAATAATTTTGGGCATAGTAGCAGTGTGTGGTACTCATTGTATTAGGTCATCTATACAAAGCTCCACCAGCTTTGAAATTAATAATAATTTTTAGCTGCATCTAGCCCGGAAAATAGTTTTGGGCATAGTAGCAGTGTGTGGTACTCATTGTATTAGGCCATCTATACCAAGCTCCACCAGCTTTGAAATTAATAATAATTTTTAGCTGCATCTAGCCCGGAAAATAATTTTGGGCATAGTAGCAGTGTGTGGTACTCATTGTATTAGGCCATCTATACCAAGCTCCACCAGCTTTGAAATTAATAATAATTTTTAGCTGCATCTAGCCTGGAAAATAATTTTGGGCATAGTAGCAGTGTGTGGTACTCATTGTATTAGGCCATCTATACCAAGCTCCACCAGGTTTGAAATTAATAATAATTTTTAGCTGCATCTAGCCCGGAAAATAATTTTGGGCATAGGACCACTGTGTGGTACTCATTGTATTAGGCTATCTATGCCAAGCTCCATCAGCTTTGAAATTAATAATAATTTTTAGCTGCATCTAGCCCAGAAAATAATTTTGGGCATAGTAGCAGTGTGTGGTACTCATTGTATTAGGTCATCTATACCAAGCTCCACCAGCTTTGAAATTAATAATAATTTTTAGCTGCGTCTAGCCCGGAAAATAATTTTGGGCATAGTAGCAGTGTGTGGTACTCATTGTATTAGGTCATCTATACAAAGCTCCACCAGCTTTGAAATTAATAATAATTTTTAGCTGCATCTAGCCCGGAAAATAGTTTTGGGCATAGTAGCAGTGTGTGGTACTCATTGTATTAGGCCATCTATACCAAGCTCCACCAGCTTTGAAATTAATAATAATTTTTAGCTGCATCTAGCCCGGAAAATAATTTTGGGCATAGTAGCAGTGTGTGGTACTCATTGTATTAGGCCATCTATACCAAGCTCCACCAGCTTTGAAATTAATAATAATTTTTAGCTGCATCTAGCCTGGAAAATAATTTTGGGCATAGTAGCAGTGTGTGGTACTCATTGTATTAGGCCATCTATACAAAGTTCCACCAGCTTTGAAATTAATAATAATTTTTAGCTGCATCTAGCCCGGAAAATAATTTTGGGCATAGTAGCAGTGTGTGGTACTCATTGTATTAGGCCATCTATACCAAGCTCCACCAGGTTTGAAATTAATAATAATTTTTAGCTGCATCTAGCCTGGAAAATAATTTTGGGCTTAGTAGCAGTGTGTGGTACTCATTGTCTAATGCCATGTATACCAAGCTCCACCAGCTTTGAAATTAATAATAATTTTTAGCTGCATCTTGCCTGGAAAAAAATTTTGGGCATAGTAGCAGTGTGTGGTACTCATTGTATTAGGCCATCTATACAAAGCTCCACCAGCTTTGAAATTAATAATAATTTTTAGCTGCATCTAGCCCGGAAAATAATTTTGGGCATAGTAGCAGTGTGTGGTACTCATTGTATTAGGCCATCTATACCAAGCTCCACCAGGTTTGAAATTAATAATAATTTTTAGCTGCATCTAGCCCAGAAAATAATTTTGGGCTTAGTAGCAGTGTGTGATACTCATTGTATTAGGCCATCTATACCAAGCTCCACCAGCTTTGAAATTAATAATAATTTTTAGCTACATCTAGCCCGGAAAATAATTTTGGACTTAGTAGCAGTGTGTGGTACTCATTGTATTAGGCCATCTATACCAAGCTCCACCAGCTTTGAAATTAATAATAATTTTTAGCTGCATCTAGCCCGGAAAATAATTTTGGGCATAGTAGCAGTGTGTGGTACTCATTGTATTAGGCCATCTATACTAAGCTCCACCAGCTTTGAAACTAATAATAATTTTTAGCTGCATCTAGCCCGTAAAATAATTTTCAGCATAGTAGCAGTGTGTGGTACTCATTGTATTAGGCCATCTATACCAAGCTCCACCAGCTTTGAAATTAATAATAATTTTTAGCTGCATCTTGCCTGTAAAATAATTTTGGGGATATTAGCAGTGTGTGGTACTCAATCTATTAGGCCATCTATACTAAGCTCCACCAGCTTTCAAATTCCCAATAATTTTTAGCTGCATCTTGCCTGGAAAATAATTTTGGGCCTGTAGCAGTGTGTGGTACTCATTGTATTAGGCCATCTATACCAAGCTCCACCAGCTTTGAAATTAATAATAATTTTTAGCTGCATCTTGCCTGTAAAATAATTTTGGGCATATTAGCAGTGTGTGGTACTCATTCTATTAGGCCATCTATACTAAGCTCCACCAGCTTTGAAATTAATGATAATTTTTAGCTGCATCTAGCCCGGAAAATAATTTTGGGCATAGTAGCAGTGTGTGGTACTCATTGTATTAGGCCATCTATACCAAGCTACACCAGCTTTGAAATTAATAATAATTTTTAGCTGCATCTTGCCTGTAAAATAATTTTGGGCATATTAGCAGTGTGTGGTACTCATTCTATTAGGCCATTTATACTAAGCTCCACCAGCTTTCAAATTACTGATAATTTTTAGCTGCATCTTGCCTGTAAAATAATTTTGGGCATATTAACAGTGTGTGGTACTCATTCTATTAGGCCATTTATACTAAGCTCCACCAGCTTTTAAATTACTAATAATTTTTAGCTGGATCTTGCCTGGAAAATAATTTTGGGCCTGTAGCAGTGTTTGGTACTCATTCTATTAGGCCATCTATACCAAGCTCCACCACCTGTGTATCTAATAAAATTGTTTTACTGCTTCTAACCCAGCCAATCCTTTTGGGCTAGTACCACAATTTGGCCACTCAGCTCTGCTCGGTTTCCATCCATCATTTTTTGTGCAAACATCTCCAGAGTTGTTAATTAGTTAAACACCAAAATGAGTGGCAAAAGGCCTGCTGCTGGTGGTAAGGGGAATAGGCGTGTTGGGAAGGGAAAAAAAGGTTGTGTCTGTGGGGTAGGTGTTAAAGCAACAGTAACATCTGCAGAAGACCATGTTCCAGCCAAACTTAGATGTCTACTTCTTTTAGTGGACAATGTGATACGATCCCTTTCTTACGGCCACGCCCATCGCTACAAATTCCAGATGAGGCGCAAAAACAGCAGGTGCTTCAACGGATATCAAGTGCTCCTTTAAGTGGGCTCTCCTCCTCCTCAACTTCAACATCACAAATACTCCAGTCCTCAGAGGTGTTACCCCAATCGCACTTGCTTCCTCACAGCTCCCAAGTCTCCAGCTGCCCGTCTGAGTATGAGGTAGAACAGATGGTTGAGTCTGCAGAGCTGTTTACTCATACTATAGCCTGGGAATCAGAGGTCGGCTAGAGAGCTTCTGTGAATCCAGATGAGGAAATGATCTGCACTGATGCCCAGAATCTTTATGAGTCAGATCCAGGACCAGATGAAGAAGGTTCTGAGCATAATGTATAAACAAATCCACGGAAATGACATAATTCTCATTAACATAAAGAAAGAGTAGACCAATAAAAAAAAAATTATAGATAACATAATTTACAACAACATACAAAAATTAAGCAATAATAAACTCAAGTTGCACAATGAAAAAAAACAAGTGAATTCATATATTTAAATAATCCCCAATTACACATAAGACCATATACATCGCAGATTGTAAAATTTATTGCATGCATGTACCACATTATATCTTTATTTCTCCATATTCTTTTAGCTAAAAATATGTAACATTTCATAGTTTTTCCAGAAAAAATCCTTAATGTTTTTAAGATTTTTTAATATTTCCAATGGAATCAAATATATCAATGACAAGTAAATTCATATATATAAATAATCTCCAACCAAATATGAGAATATAAATCCTAAAACATGGATTCCATTTCATAAATGTATCAAAAATATTCCCATCTAAATTTCTCAATGTTCTTTTTATTAAACATATTCAACATTATATAATTTTTCTGGAAAAAAATCCTTGATATTTTTAGATTTTTTCAAAAAGATTTTTATTAGAACAATACTGTTTATTACATTTGTACATACAACTAATTCCTCATGAACAGCCTGCAACAAGTGACTAAATCTATCTTTTATTCTCTTGCCCTTTATAATTCTATTAGTAAATACCTTATAAAGAGATCAGTATACTGCCATATTCCCATAAATCCCAATTCACATAGTAGAAAAAATTCATCATATTATTTCTATATCACTTTATATCTCATTATAAATTGTAACTACATATAAATCTACTGCTGAAGGAACAATCACAGACATATGGGAATAGAGAACATCTATGTCCTAAGTGATTCTCACCTCCCCCAGATCGTTGTCTGAGATAAGAGTGACTTTTTAAATTTATCCTTTGTTATCCTCTATTCCCTAAATTAGACCTTATTTATTTCGTTAAAGGTGACAGTATAATTAACTGTCCACCCGTGATTCCTAAAAATACATAGTGAAGTCGTCCAGCCTACATCATGTCTTATCTCCGCATTCAATCTTATTTAACCCGACAAAATGTGGCAAGTATAATATGCATCCCATTTGTTCCTATGCAGATACTTCAGGATTTCATCGCATCTGAGATGTCTAGAAAGAAAAATAGGATGTATATATTACTCATTATCCTAATCACATAATACCACTAACATCATATTCTCGATTCAGGCCATTCGGATATAAAGTTCCCAAAGTATAAATCCAAAAGGCTTCTCTACGTAAAAGGATTTTTTTGATACTGCCTCCTCTTCTAGGTGTATCTATTTGTTCTAACACCTGATATTTCAATTGGGCTATTGAATGTCCTTTTTCCTTAAAATGTAATGGAAGGGGAAGCGAAGTATCTCCACACCTGATAGTGGATTTATGTTTATTAACCCGTGTTCCTACTGACTGCATTGTTTCTCCAATATATGAAAAGCCGCACGGACATTTTATCTGGTAAACCACATTTGTAGATTTACACGTGTAGAAGCCCTTAATATTAAATCTTTTACCTGTCCTAGGATGACTAAAATATTCCCCCTTAATTACATTACTACATTGAGCACAATTCAGACAGGGATACGTTCCTTTATTTTTGGTTGAAAGAAAAGTTTGTCTTGGAATTATTGCATCGCTCCCAACATCCGCCCGTATTAGTTTATCCTTCACATTGGGCAATCTCTTGTTACAGATAAGGGGAGGTATATTAAATTCCATCACACTCGGATATGCCTGCCCTAGAATATGCCAATATTTCTTTATAATCTGGTCTACTTTTAAATTGACCGGATGATATTCCCTCACAAAGCATATACGTGGTTCATCCCTTTTACGTGTTTTTTCATCAGTAACCACCTCTCTTAATGCCCCATCTAGAATACGTTGGGGATAGTTTCTCAATCTAAAATTTTCACACATTTCTTCAATTCTTTTTGAACAGATGGAGGGGTTGGTAACAATCCTAGTCACTTGCTGAAACTGTGATTTGGGGATAGCCTTTTTAACAGAATATGGATGTGCACTCCTAAAATGTAAGATACTATTCCTGTCCGTATCTTTTTTATATAAATCTGTCTCAAAGTCCCCTTTCTCATTCCTAATTACCATAGTGTCCAAAAAAATTATCCTCTCAGTGCTATATGAAATGGTAAATTTTAGTTCACTCCATACACTATTCAAATCATCATAGAATGTCATTAGGGTTTCTTGTGGCCCCTCCCATACGCAAAAAATGTCATCTATGAACCTAAACCAGGCTTTTCCATGTATCTTGAATAGAGGATGTTCATAGACATAATGCTCCTCAAAAAATGACATATATGTATTTGCGTATGGGGGGCCACATTCGCACCCATTGCCGATCCCCTCTTCTGTTTATAATATACATCTTGGAACAAAAAATAGTTCTCATACAAAACCACCCTTAGTAACTCCATCACTATATCTCTTTGAACCCCTGGAAATTCATTAATCTCAAGAAGCCACCTCACTGCGTTTAGTCCTTTTTCATGTTCTATTGATGTATATAAACTTGTAACATCTATTGTAGTAATGATGGCATCTGCAGATATATTATGAATAGTTTTAATTTTTTTTAAAAAATCTCCTGTATCTAATAAAAAAGATTTATTTTTCTTTACTAGAGGGGTCAGAATATGTTCCAATGTGGCCCCCCATACGCAAATACATATATGTCATTTTTTGAGGAGCATTATGTCTATGAACATCCTCTATTCAAGATACATGGAAAAGCCTGGTTTAGGTTCATAGATGACATTTTTTGCGTATGGGAGGGGCCACAAGAAACCCTAATGACATTCTATGATGATTTGAATAGTGTATGGAGTGAACTAAAATTTACCATTTCATATAGCACTGAGAGGATAAATTTTTTGGACACTATGGTAATTAGGAATGAGAAAGGGGACTTTGAGATAGATTTATATAAAAAAGATACGGACAGGAATAGTATCTTACATTTTAGGAGTGCACATCCATATTCTGTTAAAAAGGCTATCCCCAAATCACAGTTTCAGCGAGTGACTAGGATTGTTACCAACCCCTCCATCTGTTCAAAAAGAATTGAAGAAATGTGTGAAAATTTTAGATTGAGAGACTATCCCCAACGTATTCTAGATGGGGCATTAAGAGAGGTGGTTACTGATGAAAAAACACGTAAAAGGGATGAACCACGTATATGCTTTGTGAGGGAATATCATCCGGTCAATTTAAAAGTAGATCAGATTATAAAGAAATAGTGGCATATTCTAGGGCAGGCATATCCGAGTGTGATGGAATTTAATATACCTCCCCTTATCTGTAACAAGAGATTGCCCAATGTGAAGGATAAACTAATACGGGCGGATGTTGGGAGCGATGCAATAATTCCAAGACAAACTTTTCTTTCAACCAAAAATAAAGGAACGTATCCCTGTCTGAATTGTGCTCAATGTAGTAATGTAATTAAGGGGGAATATTTTAGTCATCCTAGGACAGGTAAAAGATTTAATATTAAGGGCTTCTACATGTGTAAATCTACAAATGTGGTTTACCAGATAAAATGTCCGTGCGGCTTTTCATATATTGGAGAAACAATGCAGTCAGTAGGAACACGGGTTAATAAACATAAATCCACTATCAGGTGTGGAGATACTTCGCTTCCCCTTCCATTACATTTTAAGGAAAAAGGACATTCAATAGCCCAATTGAAATATCAGGTGTTAGAACAAATAGATACACCTAGAAGAGGAGGCAGTATCAAAAAAATCCTTTTACGTAGAGAAGCCTTTTGGATTTATACTTTGGGAACTTTATATCCGAATGGCCTGAATCGAGAATATGATGTTAGTGGTATTATGTGATTAGGATAATGAGTAATATATACATCCTATTTTTCTTTCTAGACATCTCAGATGCGATGAAATCCTGAAGTGTCTGCATAGGAACAAATGGGATGCATATTATACTTGCCACATTTTGTCGGGTTAAATAAGATTGAATGCGGAGATAAGACATGATGTAGGCTGGACGACTTCACTATGTATTTTTAGGAATCACGGGTGGACAGTTAATTATACTGTCACCTTTAACGAAATAAATAAGGTCTAATTTAGGGAATAGAGGATAACAAAGGATAAACTTAAAAAGTCACTCTTATCTCAGACAACAATCTGGGGGAGGTGAGAATCACTTAGGACATAGATGTTCTCTATTCCCATATGTCTGTGATTGTTCCTTCAGCAGTAGATTTATATGTAGTTACAATTTATAATGAGATATAAAGTGATATAGAAATAATATGATGAATTTTTTCTACTATGTGAATTGGGATTTATGGGAATATGGCAGTATACTGATCTCTTTATAAGGTATTTACTAATAGAATTATAAAGGGCAAGAGAATAAAAGATAGATTTAGTCACTTGTTGCAGGCTGTTCATGAGGAATTAGTTGTATGTACAAATGTAATAAACAGTATTGTTCTAATAAAAATCTTTTTGAAAAAATCTAAAAATATCAAGGATTTTTTTCCAGAAAAATTATATAATGTTGAATATGTTTAATAAAAAGAACATTGAGAAATTTAGATGGGAATATTTTTGATACATTTATGAAATGGAATCCATGTTTTAGGATTTATATTCTCATATTTGGTTGGAGATTATTTATATATATGAATTTACTTGTCATTGATATATTTGATTCCATTGGAAATATTAAAAAATCTTAAAAACATTAAGGATTTTTTCTGGAAAAACTATGAAATGTTACATATTTTTAGCAAAAAGAATATGGAGAAATAAAGATATAATGTGGTACATGCATGCAATAAATTTTACAATCTGCGATGTATATGGTCTTATGTGTAATTGGGGATTATTTAAATATATGAATTCACTTGTTTTTTTTCATTGTGCAACTTGAGTTTATTATTGCTTAATTTTTGTATGTTGTTGTAAATTCTGTTATCTATAATTTTTTTTTTTTTTTATTGGTCTACTCTTTTTTTATGTTAATGAGAATTATGTCATTTCCGTGGATTTGTTTATAAATATCTTGACTGAATGTATTTAACCACAATTGAAAAAAGCCTTGGACAGGCTGAAACGTCTTGTGTGAGTTGTGGAATAAATCAAATGATTATCAACACGTGAGTGTCGGGATTTTCTTTTCCTACAGACATTGTTTTCCACGTGCACCACTCTAGCTATACGGAGTGCCGACTATTCCTTTTTGATACTGAGCATAATGTAGACCCTCGTTCCCAAACTGTAACTCCTGTTGGTGGAGACAATGAGAAAGACGATGATGAGACTCAAATACCTGATTGGAGCGACAACTTTAGATTTTTGTCAGGGCAGGAAGAGGTTGGCTCTGAGGATGATGGGTGTGAGAACACACAGGGTGATGATGACGAGGTTGCAGATCCCACTTACTGTCAACCCACAGTCAGCCAGTCGATGAGGTCAGCAGAGGAGGTGGAGGAGGATGCTAGTGTCGACGAGGTCAGGTTGCGCCTTCCTGGACAGAGACGTAGTACTGGAAGCACGTCAACAACTGCATCCTCAAACACAACTCTGCCTCTGACCACAAATCGTAGTGGCTTTTCAGGTCGCATGGGTTCTAAGCCTTGTATAGCCTGGGCATTTTTTCAGATCGATAAGGATGACCCAACTCATGTTATCTGTAACATTTGTCACCAAAAGCTAAGTAGAGGCCAAAAAATCCATAGTTTGAGTACTTCATGCATGAACCGTCACATGGATATGAAGCATAAGTTGCAGTGGGAAGCTCACTGTGCTACAATGCGGCCTAGCGGGCCGGGCCAACCACCGTCTGCCCCATCTTGTGCATCCGCAGCCTCTTCATCCTCTGTGACTGGGTGGACAGCAGTCACACCTGTTTTGAGACGCAGACCTGCCACCTCTTTACCAGTGTGATTGGCAGGTCATCATTTCATTTGGAAGTGGAAACACCAGCTGGTGTTGAGCGCTCTCTGACATCGAGAGCACCACCTTTGGATCAAGGCAACCTAACTTTTCCGCCTGCATCTTCCTCACAGACCGTCAGTTTGCCGGGGACACCATACTCAACTCCGTCTAAGCACAACAGCCAGCCCTCGCTCCCTCAGAAGTGGACAAGTAAAAGACCATTTCCTCCTAGCCATGAGAAAGCTAAGAGGTTGAATTTCACAATCTGCAAGCTCTTGGCTGCAGAAATTCTGCCTTTCCGCCTGGTGGACACAGAGGATTTTCGAGACCTTATGTCCATCGCAGTGCCCCAGTATCAGATGCCCAGTCGGCACTACTTCTCAAAGAAAGGTGTGCCTGCGCTCCACCAGCATGTCGCACACAACATCACCGCTTCTTTGAGAAACTCTGTGTGTGACAGGGTGCATTTCACCACAGACACTTGGACGAGTAGGCATGGATAGGGGCGTTACATGTCGCTGACTGGGCACTGGGTAACTATGGTGACAGCAGGACAAGGGGTTGCTGTCCAAGTTTTGCCGTCCCCACGAGTTGTGCGTCAATCCTCTTTATCTCGAAGTTCCTCCACTGCTTCTGCCTCCTCAACCTCCTCTCGGTCCTCCACCTACACCCAAAGCCTGTCTGGTCATGCCACCCGCTTTCTAACTGCGCAGAAGGGATCCTGAACACCTCCTTACTATGCTGGCAGCAGGGCTCAACGTCATCAGGCGGTTTTTACTTTGAAATGTCTGGGAAATGTGAGTCACACAGCTGAGGAGTTGTGGTCAGCTCTGGAGAACCAGTTTCATGAATGGTTGTCTCCACTGGACCTGCAACCAGGGAAGGCCATGTGCGACAATGCTGCAAACCTGGGTGCGGCCCTTCGCCGGGGCAATGTCACACACGTGCCTTGTATGGCTCACGTGTTGAACCTGGTTGTCCAGTAATTTTTAGCCCACTTTCCCAGACTAGATGGCCTTCTGCAGAGGGCACGGTCGCTGTGTGCTTACTTCTGCCGTTCGCATCCCGCAGCTCAGCGACTTACATCTCTCCAGAAGTCGTTGGGCCTGCCACTTCACCGGCTAAAATGCGATGTGCAAACACGGTGGAATTCAACTCTGCACATGTTGCAGCGACTGTGTCAGCACCGACAAGCCCTGGTGCAATACGTTCTGACTCATAGCCAGGGCCAACGAGATCCAGAGGTGGGGCAAATCACGCTGGAGGAGTGGTCTCAGATCAGGGACCTATGCACCCTTCTGCACAGTTTTGAAATGGCGACAAAGATGTTTAGTGCTGACGATGCCATTATCAGCATGACTATTCCGGTGATTTACATGCTGGAGCACATGTTAAACAGAATTCGGAGTCAGGTGGTGGGACAAGAGGAGGTGGAGGAAGTAGAGGAGGAGGAGTTGTATGCGGAAGGGCTAACATCTGCAAGGTCCAGACGGTCGGCAGCACCATGGCGGCAGGCATGTGAGGGTGGGGAAGAGGGATTAACCAGGGCGCATGGTAGCAGCCAAACTAGTGAGGAAGGTGCAGGAGCCCAGGAAGAAGTGGAGGACGAACTGATGGAAGACTCATCAGATGAGGGAGACCTTAATCACATTTCTGTTGTGCGAGGTTGGGGGGAGAGGGCAGAGGAAGGAAGCATGATTCTTACCCCGCTACCAACACAACAAGGACTTGGTCCTCCTGAATGCGCAAGACACATGAGTGCCTTCTTGCTGCACTACCTGCAACATGACCCTCGGATTATCAGAATTCGAAGTAATCCCGACTACTGGGTTGCCACACTCTTAGATCCCCGGTACAAAAGTAAATTTGCCGAAATAATTCCTGCCATAGAAAGGGATTCACACATGCAGGAGTATCAGCAGAGACTGTTGCAAAATCTTACATGTGCTTTTCCACAAAACACCAGAGGTGCACGTAGTGAATCTCACAGTTCTAACTTGCCAACCGTGGGACTGTCGAGTCTTCAGCACTCAAACCGTAACAGAAACACAGTATCTGCTGGTAACAGCAATTTTGCGGAATCCTTTCACCACTTTTTTAGCCCATCCTTTGCAAGGCCACAGGAGACAAGAAGCCAGACACATAGTCAACGCCTAGAAACGATGGTACAGGAGTATCTCCAAGTGAACATCGTAGCCATGACAGTGTCACTGGACCCTTTCTCTTTTTGGGTTTCCAATCTGGATAAATGGCCGGAGCTCGCCACTCACGCCTTGGAGATCTTGTCATGCCCCGCAGCCAGCGTTCTCTCCGAACGTGTGTTCAGCGCTGCTGGTGGTGTGCTGACAGATAAGAGCACGCGGCTGTCCACTGTCAATGTAGACAGACTCACGTTCATAAAGATGAACAAATCATGGATAAGCATGGACTTTTCTACCCCTGTGTCATCCTGGGGAGAGTAAAAGCTTGAGGATTTGTTAAAATCACCTCACGAACCGTTTTAAGCTTTCAAATTAATAATCATTTTTAGCTGCATCTAGCCCGGAAAATAATTTTGGGCCTGTAGCAGTGTGTAGTGCTCATTCTATTAGGTCATCTATACTAAGCTCCACCAGCTTTTAAATTACTAATAATTTTTAGCTGCATCTAGCCCGGAAAATAAATTTGGGCCTGTAGCAGTGTGTGGTACTCATTCTATTAGGCCATCTATACTAAGCTCCACCAGCTTTCAAATTACTAATAATTTTTAGCTGCATCTTGCCTGGAAAATAATTTTGGGCCTGTAGCAGTGTGTGGTACTCATTCTATTAGACCATCTATACTAAGCTCCACCAGCTTTCAAATTAATAATAATTTTTAGCTGCATCTTGTCTGGAAAATAATTTTGGGCATAGTAGCAGTGTGTAGTACTCATTCTATTAGGCCATCTACACTAAGCTCCACCAGCATTCAAATTAATAATAATTTTTGTTCTCTCTGAACGTGTGTTCAGCGGTGCTGGTAGTGTGCTGACAGATAAGCAGCGCACGCGGCTGTCCACAGACAATGTAGACAGACTCACGTTCATAAAGATGAACAAATCATGGATCCGCAAGGACTTTTCTACCCCTGTGTCATCCTGGGGAGAGTAAAAGCTTGAGGATTTGTTAAAATCACCTCACCAAACATTTTAAGCAACTCTGGGGCAATTGATGCCACTTAAGTGGTGTGTGTGTCCCAAATTTTTTTAAAAAATGGAGACTCTTTTTGGAGTCCCCTTGCTGTGTTTTACGTGACATTGGCATCGTCAATTACAGGTGGGTTGGGTCTCCCCCCCCCCCTTTTAACCGTAAGAAACTACATACACTATGGCTTGGGGTAACACAGATGGTTGAGTCTGAAGAACTGTTTACTCAGAGGTCTGCTCCAAAGCTTCAGTGTCTGCTAGTCAGTGTAGTAACCCAGCTGCGAAGCAAGCTGCACCGCCTGTGTATCTAATAATGATTTTTAACTGCATCTAGCCTAGGTTGACCCCCAACCAAACCCAGACGCTCAGCCCCCTACCGCCCTCCTTTCATTGACAATACAATCATGTAACTCTTACAACTGGATGGGTGAGGATCGGTCACAGCTTTATTAACTATTTATACTCATTACATTAGAAAGGCATTTTATTTCTAAAATAATTCAGCTTGTTGCAGCATGCCCTGTGTCTCCAGTCTCCACAACGGCAAGTTGGCCAACAAGTGTAACTCTCCAACATGTCCTTTCTATTTCCAGGCCTCGGAGGATCCTGCGTACTCGTATGCAGGACTCTGACCCCCATCCATCACTCTTAACACTTGTTCCACTCCGTTCTGGAGTCCTGACAGGAATATGCCCTGTCCAATATCCATTAAGTGAACACAGTCGGGCCGTATGAGGCCTGCTTTATCTCCTTCCAGTTGTCCGCCTCTGTCTCTTATAAATTTTGGCATCCAAATATTTATTAGCCGCCTTGTCCATTCGATGGCCGTGATGTCTCGGGCACCTTGCCATACCGCGCTCGGCACAATCTCTGACTATTTTTGTGAAAAATTCTCTGAAGCGCTCAGTGTCTCGTTTCATTATTGCCATTAGTTATGCGCTCTTGTGATAACCTAGGTCGTTTCCCCCGGCCTGTATAACTAAGATGACCGGACCTCTTGCCTCTCTCCCTACCTTGATTACCTCCATTAGTATCTGTGGCCATTGTACCTCTCCAGTTGAAATATGTGTTATGAAACTCTAATTTCCTCCCGTCTGGGCGGACTTTCGCCCTTTTTTCTGCCCAATATATATACGAGTGGCCTATCACCCACACTGTTGGCTTAGCGTCACCTGTAAAAGAAACAAACGACGTTAGGATAACAAATCCGGTCTTATGTATCTCGCCAAACACATGGCTCGCCATCTCCCAATCCTCTGAACTTCCATTTGTGACAGTCCTGCTCTTGCTGCTTCCGTGGCCGCGCCTATGCAGAATGAGTGTGTCCCATAATCTTTGGGATGGTTCCCTGCCGATGTTATGCATTTATTAAATATAGCTTGGAACTGGTATCTTGATAATGGCGTTCCATCAATGTGTGATAGGAAGAAATTACTTTGTAATCTGATGGTTATATATGTTTTTACTATTGTTACCCGACTCAGCGTACCATTTGTGGGTTGTAGAAGTACCCAAGTGCCACTGCCCGCTGGAACCGTTTTCGATTTGCGTATGCGTAGACGTATTGCATTATTGGCTATGGCTACGTCCTGGTGTAAAAAGCCTCCACTGGTGTTAATTTTGGATTGAGGGACTAATTCGCTTATGCATAGCGCCCCGAAGAAGGCGATTGCAAATAGAGTAGACAGTAGTGTTGCTTCGAATTGTGAGTATCATGTTAATGGTGTTAGTGATATGATGTGAGAAATCAGTTTTAGTGACACGGGACGGGACGTCTACACTCCTGACTTGGCTGACCCCTTTTCCACCCTTTTATGGATTGTCTGATGATGAATCTCTTTGTCACATGTCCCCAATTCATTAGTTGGAAGTGAAATGCTACTCCGGTCAGCCACTGCTGCGCTGACGCCCCTGATATGGCCCTCATCATTAGCTGGTGGAGAAATTCTATGGTGACTTGTAATCTGGCTTGTTCACATTGGTCAACCCATCTGCCTGCTACTAGTCGTGTCTACTGTTCCCATGCCTTACCGTATGCTTGCCACATCGACGGGGCAACTGACGCGCTGATTAATGGCATCAACAATTCTCCACTAGATCCCATAGTGAGGCTGGGCAACTGTTGCCCGATGGGTGGGCGTTTACGGAGGAGAACTGTGAAAATCTGCCAATTGAATTGGATAAAGCGTTAGCAGCAGCGTTAGACCCCTCAGCATCGTGGCTAGCGCGGACCTATACATTGTGTTTTAGGCACAGGAATGCTAGCCGGTGTAGTAGGCCTAGCACTGGGAGAGACGATGATGCCATATTATTAATGAAGTGCGCTAGGCTGGTGTTTTTTGTTATGAAGAGTATATTTTTGTTAGCCAGGCGCACGCCCCATATTTCTATTGCTACCACTATGGGAAACAGTTCCAGGACTGTCTGTTTTTTTGTCAGCACTTGTTCTGCCCAATACGGAGGCCATAGGCTTGTGCACCATTGGTTATTTAGTATCGCTGCATATCCGCCTGATTCTGCCGCCCCGGTGAATAATCTTAGTTGAATGTTGGACTGTTCTGCTGACATAAATAACGTGTGACCGTTGAATGATTATAAGAAGGTTTTCCACACCTCTAAGTCAGCCCGTAGCTGCCTGCTGATTCTGATTCTATGACTCGGTTTAGATGCCCCTTTTGTTGTGGGCGATAAATGAAGAGAAAAAACCCTTCCGACTGGCATCACCCGGCTCGCAAACACGAGGAGACCTAGTAATACTTGCATCTGCTGTAGTGTTACTTTCCATACTGCGCAAAAAACCTAGATCAGGTGTAATGTTTTGGTATTTTTTCCCATGGGAGGCGGAAAAAATATGTCAATTTCGATGCCTAAGAACGATTTTTTTTAGTTGTGGGGCCTATGTTTTTGGTTGGGCATAATGGGACTCCAAACCGACGGGAGATGTTTGTGAATTCGTTGAGTAAGGGGCAGCGAAAGTGGATGACCAATCGCCACATGGCAGAAAAAGAAAGGAAAAAATCAGCTCACCCACCTAGAAGATCAACAGCACGGACCCAGGAGTGCTACCAGACAAACATGAGGAACCAGGAAGATCCAGCTGAACAAATCTTCTAAAATCCACTTTTTATTGGGTCATACAAAAAATATTTTAAAAGTCCACCTTGGAGAAGAACAGCAAATGCGTTTCGAAGTAAAGGTTCTTAATCATTGCATAGCAAAAAAACAGCAAGGAAGTGGTATTTATATGTCATGTCCTGCTATGCACCTGTTCAAGGCTGAGTTAATCAGAAATTTAAACACACATACCATGTTAAAATCGTATAGCATAGAAACAATGCATATAAATGTAAATAATCCAAAAGAAAAAGAAAAGAAGAAAAAAGGAACATATACAGTATATAATAATAATCTATAAATGTTCATTCATAATGATACATCAAATCAGGTCTGATGTTTAAACCCACTGGTACACGTGTATTTAAAGTATAAATCCACCAACTTTCTCTATTAAGGAGCTTTCTCCTTTAATCATCCACCAAATCTCCACCAATCGCCACGGCCCACGGAGAGGACACCACAGTCAGTGAATCCTTCTTTATTTAGTATAGAGTCTACCAATACTTTGGGCGTATTAGCCCAGCTGCGAAGCAAGCTGCACCGCCTGTGTATCTAATAATAATTTTTAACTGCATCTAGCCTAGGCAGACTGTGGGGACCCCCAACCAAACCCAGATGCAGAGCATCTAACCCAGCCAATCATTTGATAGTATTGCTAGTAGCAGAGTCACATGGGCTCTAAACCTTGCGTAGCCTGTGCATTTTTTCAGATCGATAAGGATGACCCAACTCGTGTTATCTGTAACATTTGTCACCAAAAGCTTAGTAGAGGCCAAAAAATCCATAGTTTGAGTATTTCATGCATGAACCGTCACACAGATATGAAGCATAAGTTGCAGTGCGAAGCTCACTGTGCTACAATGCGGCCTAGCGGGCCGGGACAACCACCATCTGCCCCACCTGTGTCATTCTGGGGAGACTAAAAGCTTGAGGATTTTAAGCAACTCTGGGACAATTGATGGCACTTAAGTGGTGTCTGTGCCACAATTTTGGGAAAAAATGGAGACTCTTTTTGGAGTCCCCTTGCTGTGTTTTACATGACGTTGCCATCGTCAATTCCAGGTGGGTCGGGTCTCCCCCCCCCCTTTTAACCGTAAGAAACTACATACACTATGGCTTGGAGAAACACAGATGGTTGAGTCTGAAGAGCTGTTTACTCATACTATAGCCTGGGAATCAGAGGTCTGCTCCAAAGCTTCAGTGTCTGCTAGTCAGCGGAGTGGCCACCGCCTGTAGATCTAATTACAATTTTTTTTTTCAAATTCAAGTTTTTTTTTATTTTTTGTGTTGAAAAAGTACAAGAAAATACAATATACATAGTAAAAGGGGTAGTATAACTATAAATCTATGCATAACGACAGTACATAGGGGGGTACAAGGAGGGTTTTCCATCAATATCCAGATCAAGCATGTATTTTTCCATATGAAAGACAGAGAGAGAGGGAGCGGACCATGGCAGACCACGAATCAATAGAGTGCGATTATGATCATTGTTGTGCCGACATCACGGATAACTTTAATTGGGGGCTAGATTGTAGGCGTCAAAGTTTTGCAAATCAATCCAATCCCTCCAAATCACACAGTATCTATCGACATCAGCCGGTGAGATGGCAATCAGATGCTCCAGCCTATTAAGGAGGGAGATCTCCGCAAACCATTCCTCCACAGTGGGTGGGTCTCTGCTTTTCCAGTGTCGTGGAATGACATTCTTAACCGCCTGTATTAGGTAGCCTATTGATGAACTTTTATAACTACGTTTACTTATTCGTAACATTGATAAAAGGAGGGCTTCTGGCATATTAGGGATAGTCAAACCAGTTATTTTCTCAATCATGGGAACCACCTTTGCCCAAAATGCATTTATTATAGGGCATGCCCACAATATGTGTGACATTGTCCCTTCCCCCTCCCCACATCTCCAACATCTATCTGAGACCACTGGATACCATCTATGAAGGACTGCTGGTACCCGGTACCATCTAGAGATAATTTTGAAGGAGGTTTCCTGAGCTTTGGACCCTATTGAGGTTTTATGTGTTAGGAAGAAACATTTACAGTGGTGGCCAAAAGTATTGGCACCCCTGCAATTCTGTCAGATAATACTCAGTTTCTTCCTGAAAATGATTGCAATCACAAATTCTTTGGTATTATAATCTTCATTTAATTTGCTTACAAGGAAAAAACACAAAAGAGAATGAAGCAAAAATCAAATTATTGATCATTTCACACAAAACTCCAAAAATGGGCCAGACAAAAGTATTGGCACCCTCAGCCTAATACTTGGCTGCACAACCTTTAGCCAAAATAAGTGCAAACAACCGCTTCCGGTAACCATCAATGAGTTTCTTGCAATGCTCTGCTGGAATTGTAGACCATTCTTCTTTGGCAAACTGCTCCAGGTCCCTGATATTTGAAGGGTGCCTCTCCACAGGTGTTCTATGGGATTCAGGTCTGGACTCATTGCTGGCCACCTTAGAAGTCTCCAGTGCTTTCTCTCAAACCATTTTATAGTGCTTTTGGAAGTGTGTTTTGGGTCATTGTCCTGCTGGAAGACCCATGTCCTCTGAGAGAGATCCAGCTTTCTCACACTGGGCCCTACATTATGCTGCAAAATTTGTTGGTAGTCTTCAGTCTTCATAATGCCATGCACACGGTCAAGCAGTCCAGTGCCAGAGGCAGCAAAGCAACCCAAAAACATCAGGGAACCTCTGCCATGTTTGACTGTAGGGACCGTGTTCTTTTCTTTGAATGCCTCTTTTTTTTTTCCTGTACACTCTATGTTGATGCTTTTTCCCAAAGAGCTCTACTTTTGTCTCATCTGACCAGAGAACATTCTTCCAAAACATTTTAGGCTTTCTCAGGTAAGTTTTGGCAAACTCCAGCCTGGCTTTTTTATGTCTCGGGGTAAGCAGTGGGGTTTTCCTGGGTATCCTACCATACAGTCCTTTTCATTCAGACGCCGACGGATAGTATGGGTTGACACTGTCGTACCCTTGGACTGCAGGGCAGCTTGAACTTGTTTGGATGTTAGTCGAGGTTCTTTATCCACCATCCGCACAATCTTGCGTTGAAATCTCTCGTCAATTTTTCTTTTCCGTCCACATCTAGGGAGGTTAGCCACAGTGCCATGGACTTTAAACTTCTTGATGACACTGCGCACGGAAGACACAGGAACATTCAGGTCTTTGGAGATGGATCTGTAGCCTTGAGATTGCTCATGCTTCCTCACAATTTGGTTTCTCAAGTCCTCAGACAGTTCTTTGGTCTTCTTTCTTTTCTCCATGCTCAATGTGGTACACACAAGGACACAGGACAGAGGTTGAGTCAACTTTAATCCATGTTAACTGGCTGCAAGTGTGATTTAGTTATTGCCAACACCTGTTAGGTGCCACAGGTAAGTTACAGGTGCTGATAATTACATGAATTTGAGAAGCATCACATGATTTTTCAAACAGTGCCAATACTTTTGTCCAACCCCTTTTTTAGGTTTGGTGTGGAATTATTTCCAATTTGGCTTTAGGACAATTCTTTTTGTGTTTTTTCATTGAAGACAAATTAAATGAAGATAATAATACCAAAGAATTTGTGATTGCAATCATTTTCAGGAAGAAACTGAGTATTATCTGACAGAAGTGCAGGGGTGCCAATACTTTTGGCCACCACTGTATCCCATTGTGAGTCAGAGAAGGACTTCCCCAGTTCCCTTTCCCATGCACCGCAGAATCCTGGCCTATTGTCAGTTACCTGGGCAATGAGGAGATTATACAGTAGGGAGATGGAGTGTGTAGGGGGTGACAATGATAGGCTCAATTTTTCAAAGTTTGTGAGATCTCTATGAAGATGTGTGCGCTTCTTCACAGTTGAATAGAAGTGTTGTAACTGGCTATATTCAAAATTAGCCTTCGGGGAAGTGGCTCTTCCCTGTAACAAGTCATGAGGGGGAGCAGCGAAGTATTGGAGATGACATGAGAAAATAATATCGGATGGGATTTATTTGAACCGAGAAATCTATTTGCAGATAGTCCTGGTGGGAAATCTGGATTATCTGAAATCAGGAGCAAGGGGCCCTGGGGGTCGATTGAGGATAAGCTTTTCTTTTGGGATCTCAAAGCCAAAGCAGTGGTATAAGTACTATATGACATGAGGCCAAGAGAGGGGACAATTAAATGGGCGCACCATGGGAGAGTGGTAAGAGCTTTAGGACAAATGGATTGAGCTATTTTGACCCACAATTTCCCCTCCGAATGATGGAAGAAGTCCAGGATTCTAGCGTGTACTGCTGCCATGTATTACCTTCTACAATCCGGAAGGCTAAGGCCCCCCTTTTGTTTGTGTCTGATCAGAACGTCCCCCCGAATGTGTGGACGCCCACTTGCCCAGATAAATCTGCAAAAGCTACTGCGTAGTCTTTTCCAAAAATTTGAGGGACTTACCACGGGAATGGTTTGGAAGAGGTATAAGAGTTTAGGTAGGACGTTCATTTTTAGTATATTTATTCTGCCGAACCAGGAAAAATCCTTCACCGGCCAAGAAGTAAGATCTCTATGGAGTTGCTCAATAAAGGGCCCAAAATTAAGATAAAATAGACTGGAGAGGTCTCTATGAATACAAATTCCTAAGTATTTGATACCCTGTGAGGGCCAGGCAAAGGGAAAGTTGGACTGGATGGAATCCTGTATGGATTTGGGGAGGCAGACATTGAGGGCCTCAGACTTCGCTGCATTGATTTTAAAATTTGACCATGTACCAAAGTGATCTATTTCAGCCATAACAGCAGTGATGGATATATGTGGTTGAGTGATATATACTAGGACATCATCAGCAAATGCAGTGCACTTGTACTCGGTACCTCCCACCTCAATCCCCCTAATATTGGGGTTATGGCGAATTGATGAGAGCAGGTGCTCCGTCACTAGGATGTATAAGAGAGGGGACAGAGGACATCC
This sequence comes from Phyllobates terribilis, assembly GCF_046119375.1. Taxonomy (NCBI): domain Eukaryota; kingdom Metazoa; phylum Chordata; class Amphibia; order Anura; family Dendrobatidae; genus Phyllobates; species Phyllobates terribilis. Next base: position 168,788,077 of record NW_027362763.1, read on the forward strand.
CTGCCTTGTCCCATTGGTGATTATGAAAGGTGATGATAATGTTCCATTTATCTTCAGCCTAGCTGATGGATTTCGATACAGGGTCATGATTTTGGCTATAAAAGGGTCCCCTACCCCAAGCTTTTTAAGAGAATAATATATGGCGTGCCAGGAGACTCTATGGAATGCTTTTTCAGCATCCAACGAGAGTATCTAATTAAAAATTTTTTAACTGCATCTAGCCCAAGCAATACTTTGGGCCTAGTAGCAGTGTCTGCTGGTCAGCAGATTAACCCAGCTGTTAAGCAAGCTACACCACCTGTAGTTTGGACACTTAATTTTTTCAAAGGAAATGGTCCGGGCCCCCGGAACACTCAGTGAAGAACATCGGGGAGGCACCCCAAGGCACAGGGGCTGGGACTGGCGGTAGGACGCCTTGCGGTGGACCGCCAAGCTCGATCCTTATAAAAGCTTTTTAACTGCAGCAGCTTTAGTGGACGCTACTGGAGCTGGAATTACCGTGGCTGCTGGCATGAGACTTGCCCTCCAATAGATCCTTGTAAAAGGATTTAAAGTGTACTCATTCAAATTAGAGAGACAATTTAAATTAAAAAGATTAGACCTGCCTCCACCGCAGGGGGGCTCGCTCGACCCACCAGCGGACAGGCACCAGTATTGGGAGAGGGGGGCTGGCCGTCAGGGTCCACAGCAGCTCTGGCACAAACCAGGCGACACGGAGGTCGCACGGGCAGGAACGGACTGGCTGTGTCGGCTTCGCACTCTTTTGCTTTTAGAAGGGCATGACATGCCTATATCTGTGTCTCCCCCTCCTTTTACTCCTCCACCTCTTTTCTTTTCGCATGACTATATGTACTTCTCACTTTTCCATGTGTTAGTTGTGTCTTCTGAGCAGTTTGTCAGCTTTTGGACACCTTTGAAGTGTTTTCTATGGGTTTTCTATGTGTTTCTATGTGTTTTTGTTTGCCTGCCATTGGTTTTAACGGTGTTCGAAGGTGTTCGACGAACAGTTCGACGAACAGTTCGGCGAACATACGGGTGTTCGACGAGCCGAACCGAACTCGAACACTACGGGGGTGGCTCAACACTACTCATCTATTGCTGGCACTGGTTTATCAACTGGTACAAGGAGCCGGCCATCAATTTTTTTTTTTAGGTCAAAGGTTAAATACACAGGTCTATTAGACTCCGGTGTACCAGAGTCTCCGGTGTTGATTTTCAAACAGAAGATGCTTCAGGAAAATTCCAGCTCTGTTTTTCCTGAAGCGTTTTCTTTGGTATATATTTTGTCATTTTTGTGATGTCTTTTTTTTAAATCTTTTATATATGATAGTGACTGCTTCCCAAGAATGGTCAGGTCACTTATTTTAGCAGCTTCCTGGCCTGAAACAGTTAAAAGACTTTAAAAAGACAGAACATAAGCCCCAAGTCCCTTGGACATTGCTGTGCTTATGTTCATTATTTTTGATGTTCTTTGAGCCCTTTTCAGGCAAGTTGCATGCAGAATCTACCTGAAAAAGACAGGTGCACATACCCTAAAACAATCCTTTCTAATATGTCTGTCATAGGGTTTTTTTCTGCCCTGTGGAAAACCCTTTGAATTAGCATATACATATCAGGCCTAGAGATGAGTGGATCAATCCACAGAGGATCAAGTTTGAGTCGTATTTGAGTCGTTCGGGATTTCATGCGAATTTGAACACTGAGATTCAATTTGCAGTTTACAAAAAAAATTGCCTGGCACCATTTCAAACACTGCTGAAGAGTCTGAAAGTAGGCCAATCTCTTTTTGTGTGGCCATGCTGAAATCACCATAATGCCCTGCATCTATTACATCTAGCAGACTATCATACCTTGTACAGTGGTGGTCTGTACCTGGACCATCACAGATCAGCAGTTCTCAGTGGAGAACAGCTTGTACGGCAGAGCCGTTTTCCATTTCCAGAGTCACTGGGTAAGTCTCTCTCTTCTGTAAAGTGTAAGCTCATGTAAGCTCTTGTGGTCAGCAGGGTCCTCTCTCTCTCTCCTGTATAGTGTAAGCTCTTATGGCCAGCAGGGTTCTCTCTCTCTCTCCTGTTGAGTGTAAGCTCTTATGGTGAGCAGGGTCCTCTCACTCATCTATAGAGTGTAAGCTCTTATGGCCAGCAGGGTCCTCTCTCTCTTCTGTAGAGTGTAAGCTCTTATGGTGAGCAAGATCCTCTCTCCCTCCTGTAAATTGTAAGTTCTTATGGTCAGCTGGGTTCTCCCTCTTTCTCTCTCCGCCCCGCCATGTGTATTTTCTGAGCAATCACAAGCTTTCAAGTACTGAGATTCATGCAAATTTATTCCCTGCAAATCAATTTTTCAGAGAAAAGTCAGCAAATCTGGCAAATTCAAAATTTAAAAAATCTGCTCATCTCTAATCAGGCCCTAAGCCAAAAACCTTAAAGCTAAATAGAATCTATATATAATAATACAGTAATAATGAGTGTACTGGACATTGAAATATATACTACATTCTCTTCATTAATAATAATATTAATCACATATATATATTGTAAGGATCTTACTCACTAGGGTGCGATGGGAGGCAAACAGGAGGCATGTTTCTTTAAATCTTCATGTTGGATTATTACTACTGATGAGCGAGCATGCTCGCTACTGCTCGGTGCTCTCCCAAGCATCTCACTGCTCGAGATGCTCAGCGCTCGCCGAGTATTTCCGGGTTGCTCGGGCGGGAACTCGGGTCCCCTCCCTGCATGTTTGGCGCTCTTTAGAGAGCCAATGAACATGCAGGGATTGTCTGCCACACACTGTAATGCCGTAGCCATGTTGGTTGTGGCATTACAGTGATTTGCTGGCCGCACAGCATCATCAGGTCTATATCAGACCTGGCGCCGCCATGCTCGTCACAGTCACTCCGGATCAGACAATATAGGGAGAGCTGCTGCTGTGTCAGGCAGAGATTTGATTGTGTATTAGGTAGTGTAGGGAGAAAAACCGTACATTACATATATCCATCTTAACAAACAGTCCTTCTGAAGACTAATCCATCTGCAGAGATATCAGGCAGGCAGGGTGTATAGGCAGGCGGTGTATATAGCAGACTGCAGTGCATATAGCACAAGAGGCTCCATTCCAATTCTGCCTTCTGCTGCTGTTAGATATTTCTATACAAAGGCCCAGGTCTCAGGAGCCAGGAATACTTTTCTTTGGATCTTATTCCTCATTATTTGCTTAAAAAGCAATCCAGAGAACACCGTTTTTCTGCGCCATTTGCTTGTTGGTACTGCAGAATACAGCCAGTTCCTTTCCATATTTGAAATCCAGCTATCTAAAACTGTGTTTTCTCCGTCAAACAGATCACATATACGTTGTCAGAAAATACTGCCATTTCTGGCCTCCATTAAAAATTTCCTTTAGTGTGTCAGTGAAGCAATTCCCACCAGTTTGCTGTTCAAACTACTTACCTACAGGCCAGGTATTTAAAACCCTATTTTCTCCGTCACACGGATCACATATACGTTGTCAGAAAATACTGCCAGTTCTGGCCTTCATTAAAAATTTCCTTTAGTATGTCACTGAAGCAATTCAAAGCATTTTTTTTGTTCAAACTACTTACCTACAGGCCAGGTATTTAAAACTCTGTTTTCTCCATCACACGGATCACATATAAGTTTCCTCTAAACTTAGTCATTTGTAGTGAACGTGGAAGATACTGTCCTCCATTTAAAATGGGCAAGGCACGTGGCAAGGGACGAGGAACTGCACGTAATGGTGCATGCAGAGGCCGAGGATAAGGCCATGGGCAAGCCGAAATTGTGCCACAACAAACACCCACATCTTCTCGCCTGACCTTCCTGTCCCAATTTCTAGGGGACCGCAGCACACCACTATTGAACCCAGAGCAGTGTCAAGAGGCTGTTGGTTGGATAGCGATAATGCTTCCAGTCACTTAGCCACTACCACCACCCTGTCTTCCACACGGTCAAGTCTCAGTAGCCATGAGTCTGGACCGCATATTCCTCACCCTGATCCTCCTTCCTCCCACCATGCCGAGTACCCATAGACCACTGATCCCACACTTGGACACTCTGAAGAGCTGTTCACTTTTCCATTTTTAGATTCGGGCCCCTCGCCCTGTCCTCTTGAAGCGGGGCAAGAGGAGATCGCGTGTAGCGATGCCCAAATATTTGAGCAGCCACGGTCACATGAAAGCAACAGTGGAAAAGTGTCACAAGAGGTGGACGATGATGAGACACAATTGCCAGAAAGTCAGGAGGAGGACCAGGGTGCGGAAGTGGAAGAGGAGGTGGTGGATGATATAATAACTGACCCAACCTGGCTGGAGAACATGTAGAGCGAGGACAGCAGCACACAGGGGGAGGGAGGCAGAGCACCCCAACAGGCAGAAAGAAGCAGTGTGGTGGGTGCAGACAGAAGGCAGGCAACCGTTCCCCGTAACACCAACACGAAGGAAGTTGCCAGTACAACTGTTAGGTCTTCCAGAGTCTGGTTGTTTTTTAAAGACTCTGCCCATAATCCCAAAAAGGCCATTTGCACCATCTGCCAGGCCAGCATCAGCAGGGGTGGCAAAACGACGAGCCTGACCACCACCAGCATGATCAGGCACATGGCAGCAAAGCACCCGAGTTTGTGGGCCGAATCCCAGGGTCCAGGAACAGTGGCACCATTGCTTCTTCCGCTGTTGTGCATACAGGCCAATCCCCTGTCCATGGTGCATGCGAAGACTCCTCCTGCCCTGCACCTGTCGTTGCACACTCTCAAGTAGCAGCATCAGGAAGCACGTCCATGTCCTTGTCCCAGCGCAGCGGTCATTTGTCCATACCCCAGTCCTTGGAACGTAAGCGCAAATATGCAGCCAACGCCCCACAGGCCACACTACTAAATTCTCACATTTCACGACTGCTTGAGCTCGAAATGTTGCCTTTTAGGCTCGTGGAGACAGAAGTATTCCGCAACCTGATGGCTGCGGCCGTCCCTCGGTACTCGGTCCCCAGCCGCCACTATTTCTCCCGGTGTGCTGCCCCCGCATTACACAAGCAGGTGTCCCAAAACATTAGCCGTGCTCTCAACAACGCAGTTACCGGGAGAGTCCACTGAACCACGGACACGTGGGCAAGTGCTTGTGGGCAGGGACGGTACATCTCGTTGATGGCACACTGGGTTAACATAGTGGAAGCCGGGACCCAGTCGGACCTTGGGATGGATCATGTCCTCCCGACGCCAAGGATTGTGGGCCCTAGGTCAATCAGGGTTTCCCCCACGGTCTACAGCTCCTGCACCTCATCCTCCTCAGCCTCCTCCTCCTCTTCAGCCTCCATCTCCGAAATGACCACATCAGTCACAAGCTGGAAGCTCTGCAGCACTGCCTCGGCAAAGCGGCAACAGGCTGTGCTGAAGCTAATATGCTTAGGTGAAAAACCGCACAATGCTGAAGAGTTGTGGACAGCTCTGAAAGAGCAGACAGATCTGTGGCTCACACCACTGAACCTACAGCCAGGCATGGTCGTGTGTGACAATGGCCGGAACCTGGTGGCGGCTCTGAGGCAAGGTGAGCTCAAACACGTACCATGCCTGGCCCATGTGCTTAACCTCGTTGTTCAGCGGTTTCTCAAATCCTACCCGGACCTGCCGGATCTGCTTGTTAAAGTACGCCGCCTGTGTGCCCATTTTAGAAAGTCAGCTACAGCTTCCGCCGCCCTTGCAGTGTTTCAGCAGCGTATGCAGCTTCCGGCTCACAGACTGGTGTGTGATGTCCCCACGCGTTGGAACTCTACACTGCAGATGTTGGGAAGGATTTGTGAGCAGAAGAGTGCAGTTGTTGAGTACCAGCATCAACAAGGCCGTCGGTATTCAGTTCAGACTCCACACATAAGACCTCAGGAGTGGACATGGATGTCAGACATATGTACCATCCTCCAAAACTTTGAGGTCTCCACCAAGATGGTGAGCGGCGATGACACCATAATTAGCGTCACCATCCCGCTTCTCTGTCTTTTGAAATGCTCTCTGCTCACAATCAAAGAGGATGCATTGCAGGCGGAGCACGATGAGATGGAGCAAGGAACCATACAGGGTGATTACACACAGCCAAGCCTCATCACATCCCAACGTGGATTGGGTGACAATGAGGAAGAGGAGGAGGAGGAAGGACAGGAGCTAGTTTCATGTACTATAGACAGTACTACCTGCACAGCTGTCATACCGTCTGTTCAGCATGGATGGCCAGAGGACAGAGAGGAGGAGGAGAGCATGGTCAGTCCTCCTCTTGGTGAGGACACGGAAGTCTTGCCTGTTAGTCTGGCATGCATGGCTGAGTTTATGTTACGCTGCCTTTCCCATGACCCTCACGTTCTCAAAATTTTGGGTGACAGTCAAAAAATAGGGCTGTAGCAAAAGGCCCTTGTTGCAGAACTATTCAAAAAATTCCCATCTGAAAACGCTGGCGGCAGAGGGCTCACTTCGTTGGACAACCAAGGAGTACAGGCGAGAGAGACACAACTTCAATCCAACAGAGGCAGGGGAACACAGTCAAAGTTCTGGGAGAGTTTTCTCAGACCCTCCCATCGCACAGACCCTGAGGCGCGGGGTACTCTCACAAGGAGTGCAAAGTTTGGGAAGATGCTGAGGGAGTACCTTGCCGACCGTTCCAATGTCCTCCGTGATTCCTCTGTGCCTTATAATTATTGGGTATCCAAGCTGGATACGTGGAATGTACTGGCTCTCTATGCCTTGGAGGTCCTGGCCTGCCCTGCCGCCAGCGTTTTATTAGAGCGGGTTTTTAGTGCTGCTGGTGGAATTATAACTGATAAGCGCATCCGCCTGTCAACTGAAAATGTTGACAGGCTGACTCTTATAAAAATGAACAAGGGCTGGATTGGGCCAGACTTCTCAACACCACCGAATGATAGCAGCGTAACATAAACTCAAATCCAGTGTCTTTTCTTGGGAGGTGTATTCTCATGCACCTTTTCACACCCACACCTGGGTATACGCTTCCTGATTTTGGCTCTTGTCCTCCTCCTTCTCCTCATCCTCCATGACCATATCACCATGGTGACCATGGTCCGTGATGCAACACCCACATAATTTTTTATAGGGTGTTTATGATGCCTGTAAAAAAAAATTTTGATACAGTACGTTCATGTATACCCCCCAGGGGTAAATGTTTGTCAGCCCATAGACTTAATGCATGGGCATTACAAGTATAGGAGGCCCGCTCCTTTCTAATGGGAAAATTTTTTATGAGGCCCTCCTCCACATCTCTTCCCTTGCATTTACTGCATAGGCCAACACTCTCTCCTTTCTAATGGGAATTTGTCGTCACCTGCTCTATGTGTCTTTAATTTCTTAGTGGGGTTTTTCCTAAAATTGGTCAGCCGTTGGACTCACTGCAAACCCTATAACTGTATAGCAGACCCTCTCCTTTCTAATGGGAACATGTCGTATTTTGTTTCTGTTTCTCTGCTCTATCTGTCTTTAAATTCTTAGTGGGGTTTTTCCTAAAATTCGTCAACAGTTGGACTCACTGAATACCCTATAACTGTATAGCAGACCCTCTCTTTTCTAATGGGAACATGTCGTACTTGTTACTGTGGCCCTGCTCTGTGTGTCTTGAAATTCTTAGTGGGGTTTTTCCTAAAATTCGTCAGCCGTTGAACTCACTGCATACCCTATAACTGTATAGCAGACTCTCTCCTTTCTAAATGGAATTTGTTGTTACTGTGGCCCTGCTGTATGTATCTTTAAATTCTTAGTGGGGTTTTTCCCAAATTTTGGCCGCCCTTGCAGTTACAGCATGGGCATTATCACTATAGGAGACCCGCTCCTTTATAATGGGAACATTTTTTTTATTGAGACCCTCCTATATGTCTCTTCAAAGGGGTATTGGGTTGCGTCCAAATTTTTGGCAGCCCTTGCTGCAGTCACTGGATACGCAATAACAGTATAGGAGACCCACTTGTTAATAATAAGAACAGCAAAGCATAGCCGGCTGATGGCTCTCTAACAATAGCAAGGGTCGACTGCTGGCCTTTTAAGAATAGTAAGGGCCATCTGATGGCCCTATAAAAATAGGCTTTATGACTTTCAGAGTCCCTTCATTATAAATAAAACAGGATGTGTCTGATGATGTGTCACACACCACATTGCCAGATAAGGTTGTAAAATGTTAAAATGACATTTCCCGGTGAATGCATTAGTCTTAAAAAATAACGTAAAAACCCCCCAAAACAATAGGATCTTTCTTTACTATAAAAAACAGCGTCACCAATTTAACCTCAATGTAATCACATTGTTCAGCTCATGCACCTCCTCCTCCATCTCCGAAATGACTACATCAGTCACAAGCTGACAGCAGTGCAGCACTGCCTTGGCCAAGCGGCAACAGGCTGTGCTGAAGATAACATGCTTAACGCTTAATTGTCAAACCGCCCAGCGCTGCAGAGTTGTTGAAAGCTGTAACACAGTAGCCTGATCTGTGGCTCTTACCGCTGAACATACAGCCAGGCATGGTCGTGTGTGACAATGGGCAGAACTTGGTGACGGAGAAATGACAGCCGGGGTAGATACGGTTTCCCTATATGACAGTCCTTTCACCGAGCTAAAGAATATGGCTGTGGTGAAATACTACTCCCACTGAGAAGCTGTTTCCGATTGAAAAACATTGTGCCCACCAGAGTATTCTATTCTGAGGGATAACCTTTCTCACCCGCTCAACAGCCCCAGAGCAGCTGCAAAGTTAGCGCTATCGTGAACTCTCCTGAGGTAGAAGCCAAGGCACAGCAGAAGATTCTCTGGTGGGACCGTTCAACCCTGCCGAGAAGCAGTCCTTGCTAAGAAAAGTGTGTGGAAAGGTTCCCGGACACACTATTTTTACTGAGTTTACACACAAACACGGGGAGAACATACAAAGTCCTTGCAGATGTTGTCTTTGCTGGGATTTGAACCCAGGATCCCAGCGCTGCAAGGCTTCAGTGCTAACCACTGATCCAATGTGCTGCCGTTCACTCTCTAATAACTAACAGGCTGGAGATACTTGCACCTACTGCCACTCTATCTTCAGCTCCTTTGTGAGAAAATGTATTTGGGCAGCCACTCAGTCTAGCAAATAAAATTCCTGAGAAGGAAATTGGGGATGGCTTCGCTACTGGTACTGAGGACAGTGCTAATACCATGGTGTCGTACCATAGTTTGCTGGAAATATTCCAGGCTGGTAGGAGGCAAGCAAATTCCCACAGAAAAGTACCAGCAGTAATGTTCAGGCCACATTACAAGTGCAAGCAGCTTTAAAGGACTTCCTGGGAGAAAGGACACACAGGGTAGATACGGTTTCCTTCTATGCCAGTCCTTTCACCGAGCTAAATACAACTCTCATCAAAAAAAATTGTGTAATGGCTCTGTACCGTTCCTGGCCACATTCACCTATCCACGTGTTTGTGATTAGGCGGTCCTTCCCAGTAAGTGCACTGGGGAGGGCACGGGTAATGTTGTGGGACCCGTGCTTGTGGAAGGTGGAGGCGATACCGGGAAATGTAGTGGCGGCTGGGGACTGAGTATGGACACTCGGCCGCTGCCGGCATGAGGTTGTGAAAAGCTTCTGCCTCCACGAGCCAAAAGGCCACATTTCAAGTGCAAGCAGCTGTTAAAAATTTGGCAGTATAGTATTGCAGCCTGTGGGTGGGTGGGTGGCTGCCGGCATACAGTACTTGCGCTTGCATTCCAACGAACGGGGTAGGGACAACTGAACGCTACAGTGGGACAAGGACGTGGATGCTGATTGTTGCAAGTCTGCAACGACAGGTGCATGGCGGGAGGCATCTTCGCATGCGCCAAGGATCACTTATGATGGGCACACTTTTAGGCAGTGACCTGGGAGTCAGAGATGCTTCCAGAGGTCTTCCCCATGCTGTTCCCATGTCTTTTCAGCACTGCATGCATGTGTCTGATGTGTCACACACCACATGGCCAGATAAGGTTGTAAAATGTTAAAATGACATTTCCTGGTGAATGCATTAGTCTTGGTTGAAAGCAATTCAAAAGTGCAAAAACGCATCAAATACACTATGTGTGAACATAGCCCAAGTTGTGGAGGAGTATTTTTGTTTTTGGTTATTTATTTTGCCTTATATACAAGTAATTACCCTGGAAAGGATGTTCCTTAACATATTTCCCAGGAAAATCCATTTTGGTTTCGTTTTTGTATGTTTTATTGTGAGTCCGTAAAAGTGGCATAATACTCTGACCACATTGTTGACAGCAGTGATCTGGGAGTCAGAGATGCTTCCAGGGGTCTTCCCCATGCTGTTCCCATGTCATTTGAGAACTGTTCCCATCGATTTGGGAAATTTTTAGGCCCTTTGCAGACCGCCGGGTGGAGCCGCCTGAAAAATGCTCGAGTTTCCCATAGACTTACATTGGGCTCGTTGCTCGGGTCGAGCACCTGAGCATTCCAATTTGCTCGACCCGAGCAACGAGTAACTGAGCATTTTAGTGCTCGCTCATCACTAGTTATTACCTCATAAGCCCGGCAAAACTAAAAAAAATACAGGCAGCCCTTAGTTCAGGCAAAACAAAGTAAAATGTCCATTAAGTAAGTCTCTGCTTAAGACAGTCCTGTGGGCTCATTGGCTCAGTCCAGCGAAACAACACACAGGAAGTCTTCTCCCTTCAAACACACAGCTGTGTGCCAAACAACGGCATCCATTTTAAAAGCTGTTAACCACTCCCAGAGGTGAGGTATGTGGGTAGCTGGACCCGCCCAACTTTCCAAGCTACCCATAACCCAGTCCCAGGTGCACCAAATGAACCTCTCAGTGCTAACGTGCTAGACAAATACTCCGGGTTACATCACAGAGGAGAGTCATCTCTGTGACACATACTTCCCATCGACTATACGACCACTAGCCACCTAGCAATACATATATATATATATCTACTGTATGTATATATACAGTTATATGAAAAAGTTTGGGCACCCCTATTAATCTTAAGCTTAATGTTTTATAAAAATTGGTGTTTTTGCAACAGCTATTTCAGTTTGATATATGTAATAACTGTTGGACACAGTAATGTTTCTGCCTTGAAATGAGGTTTATTTTACTAACAGAAAATGTGCAATCTGCATTCAAACAAAATTTGACAGGTGCATAAGTATGGGCACCTCACCAGAAAAGTGACATTAATATTTAGTAGATCCTCTTTTTGCAAAAATAACAGCCTCTAGTCGCTTCCTGTAGCTTTTAATGATTTCCTGGATCCTGGATGAAGGTATTTTTGACCATTCCTCTTTACAAAACAATTCCAGTTCAGTTAAGTTTGATGGTCGCCGAGCATGGACAGCCCTCTTCAAATGATCCCACAGATGTTCAATAATATTCAGGTCTGGGGACTGGGATGGCCAATCCAGAACATTGTAATTGTTCCTCTGCATGAATGCCTGAGTAGATTTGGAGCGGTGTTTTGGATCATTGTCTTGCTGAAAGATCCATCCCCTGCGTAACTTCAACTTTGTCACTGATTCTTGAACATTATTGTCAAGAATCTGCTGATACTGAGTGGAATCCATGCGTCCCTCAACTTTAGCAAGATTCCCGGTGCCGGCATTGGCCACACAGCCCCAAAGCATGATGGAACCTCTGCCAAATTTTACTGTGGGTAGCAAGTGTTTTTCTTGGAATGCTGTGTTTTTTTACCGTCATGCATAACGCCTTTTTGTATGACCAAACAACTCAATCTTGGTTTCATCAGTCCACAGGACCTTCTTCCAAAAAGAAATTGGCTTCTCCAAATGTGCTTTTGCATACCTCAGCCGACTCTGTTTGTGGTGTGCTTGCAGAAACGGATTCTTTCGTATCACTCTCCCATACAGCTTCTCCTTGTGCAAAGTGCGTTGTATAGTTGACCGAATAACAGTGACACCATCTGCAGCAAGTTGATGCTGCAGCTCTCTGGAGGTGGTCTGAGGATTGTCCTTGACTGATCTCACCATTCTTCTTCTCGGCCTTTCTGATGTTTTTCTTGGCCAGCCACTTCTGGCCTTAACAAGAACTGTCCCTGTGTTCTTCCATTTCCTTACTATGTTCCTCACAGTGGAAACTGACAGGTTAAATCTCTAAGACAGCTTTTTGTATCCTTCCCCTGAACAACTATGTTGAATAATCTTTGTTTTCAGATCATTTGACAGTTGTTTTGAGGAGCCCATGATGCCACTCTTCAGAGGAGATTCAAACAGGAGAACAACTTGCAAGTGGCCACTTTAAGTAGCTTTTCTCATGATTGCATACACCTGGCTATGAAGTTCAAAGCTCAATGAGGTTACAAAACCAAAAAAAGGGCTTTAGTAAGTCAGTAAAAAGTAGGTAGGAGTATTTAAAACAAGAAAATGATAAGGGTGCCCATACTTATGCACCAGTCAAATTTTGTTTGAATGCAGATTGCATATTTTCTGTTAGTACAATAAACCTAATTTCAAGGCAGAAACATTACTGTGTCCAACAGTTATTACATATATCAAACTGAAATAGCTGTTGCAAAAACACCAATCTTTATAAAACATTAAGCTTAAGATTAATAGGGGTGCCCAAACTTTTTCATATAACTGTATATATAGATATATATATATCTATATATATATAATCGTCTTATCCCGTCTGTCTGTCTGTGTGTCTGTCTGTCCAGGAAATCCCGCGTCGCTCATTGGTCCGGCAGCAGCCAATCAGCGCCGCGGGATTTCTGAAAAAAGATGGCGGCCGTTAGCGGCTCATCTGCGGGACGGAGCTGAGCGGCGATGCAGCTGGGAGATGAGCACCGCGAGGCGCTCATCTCCCGGCCGGCAACAGCAGAAGGAACCCGACCGCCGGACGCATCTGCGGGATGGAGATGCGGCCGGGAGATGAGCGGCGCGAGGTGCTCATCTCCCGGCCGGTAGCAGCGGATGGACCGCCGGCGTCGCTGACCTCCATGCGGAAGAGAGGAACGGGGAGCAGTGCTGCAGGTCGGGATACTTCTCCTGCGAGCGCCCGCTCATGTCCCAGGTTCTCGCAGCGGAAGTACCCACACAGGCAGCGGCGCTCCCCGGTCCTCACCAAGACGATTCGATGATTGGTCGCGGTGTTCGGACTCGACCAATCACTGATCTTAGCGCAAAAGTTAAACACCGCTGTGCTGATTGGTCGCCGACGCTGCCCGCGACCAATCACCGATTTGGGCGCCACATTTAAACAGCGGTGTTTAAATCTGGAGCCAAGATCGGTGATTGGTCGCGGCCGATATTTAAATTTGGCGCCCAAATCGGTGATTGGTCGCGGCCAGCGTCTGCGACCAATCAGCACAGTAGTGGCTAACTTTAGCCGCAAGATCAGTGAGTGGTCGCGGGCCAAGACCGCGACCAATCACCGATTTGTGCGGCACATTTAAATAGCGGCCGCGACCAATACGATTCGCTGATTGGTCGCGCTCTCTGCACGCGACCAATCAGTGATCTAGGCGCTGAAGTTAAACACCGCTCTGCTGATTGGTCGCGGCCGCTGCCCGCGACCAATCACCGATTTGGGTGCCACATTTAAATAGCGGCCGCGACCAATCACCGATCTTGCCGCCACATTTAAACACTGCTGTGCTAATTGGTCGCGGACGCCAGCCGCGACCAATCAGCGAGCTTAGCGCCAAATTTAAACAACGCTCTCCTGATTGGTCGCAGACGCCAGACGAGTCCAATCAGCGAGATTGGCGCCAAATTTAAACAACGCTCTGCTGATTGATCGCGGTCGCTGGCCGAGATCAATCAGCAGTATTGGCGCAAAAGTTAAACAACGCTCTGCTGATTGGTCGCGTCCTTCAGCCGCGACTAATCAGTGATTTTGGCGCCAAATTTAAACACCGCTCTGCATCGCTCTGCTGATTGGTCGCGGTTGCCGGCCGCGACCAATCAGCAGTATTGTCGCCAAATTTAAACACCTCTTTGCTGATTGGTCGCGGTCGCGACTAATCAGCGATTTTGGTGCCAAATTTAAACACGCTCTCCATTCCTCACTAACAATTTTCGCTGATTGGTCGCGGCCGCCGCCCGCGACCAATCAGCGATTTTGGCGCCAAATTTAAACACCGCTCTGCTGATTGGTCGCGGCCGCCATCCGCGACCAATCAGCGAGATTGGCGCCAAATTTAAACAACGCTCTGCTGATTGGTCGAGGCCGGCGACCGCGACCAATCAGCAGAGCGATGCAGAATGGGGTTTAAATTTGGCCCCAAAGTCGCTGATTATTCGAGTCTGACGGCCGCGACCAATCAACAGAGCGTTGTTTAAATTTTGTACCAAAATCGCTGATTGGTTGCGGCCGTCAGACGCGACTAATCAGCGACTTTGGGGCCAAATTTAAACCCCGCTCTGCATCGCTCTGCGGCGGCCGCGACCAATCAGCAGTATTGGCGCCAAATTTAAACACCGCTCTGCTGATTGGTCACGACTAATCAGCGATTTTGGTGCCAAATTTAAGCACCGCTTTGCTGATTGCTCGCGCTTGCCGAACGCGACCAATCAGCAATTTGGGCGCCAAATTTAAACGCCGCTCTGCTAATTGCGCCCCGTCGGCCGCATACCTATTCTAGAATACCCGATGCGTTCGAATCGGGCAACCATCTAGTATATATATATATGAGAAAAAAAGAGATAAAAGCAGCACAAGCAAACAAAAATATAAATGGCTGGGTGCGTACCAAACCTTCTTACATATGGAAAAAATAGTAGAGACAGCACTCCAAAAATAGATCATTTATTTATTACAGGTTGTGTACTCTGCACTTTGCTTGAAAATGTCTACATTTAGCCGAAATGTTGCCACAGCTCTTGCTGAGCAAATAAATCATCTATTTTTGGAGTGCTGTCTCTACTATTTTTTCCATCTATAATATAACCGGGGATGCGTGTCTCTGTCTGAAGCCTCGATAGACTGCGCATGGGTGACGCACAGTCTGGCTCCAGACAGAAGTAGGCATCCAGCCGTTACAGGAAAGAGGAGTGTGTATGGCGCCAGAGATCGCGGTATGCGAAGGCACTGAACGCATACCGCGATCTCCGGTGCCATACTTACATACTTACCTGACCGGGAGGAGCGTTGCCGCGGCGCCTCTCTCTTCGCCGGAGACCGGGGCAGGAGTGAGGCGTCGGATCGGCGCATGCGCATAGCGCTATCTGGCTCTACTTTACTGAAGACACATTTACAGTAATGTCCTCTGGCAGAAGAGGACACAGCAGCGCTGGGGCACAGAGAAGAAGGGTGAGTATAACTGTTTATTTTTTTTGTATGTGTGTTCAGTGTGAAAGGGATGAGGGGGCCACACATACCAGGATTGTGGGGTGAGGGGACCATGCATACCAGGATTGGGGGGTGAGGGGTACCACACATACCAGGATGGGGGGTGAGGGGACCATGCATATACCAGGATTGTGGGGTGAGGGGACCATGCATACCAGGATTGGGGGGTGAGGGGTACCACACATACCAGGATTGGGGGGGTGAGGGGACCATGTATACAAGGATTTGGGGGGTGAGGGGTACCACACATACCAGGATTAGGGGGTGAGGGGACCATGCATACCAGGATTGGGGGGTGAGGGGTACCACGCATACCAGGATTGGGGGGTGAGGGGTGCCACACATACCAAGATTGGTGGGTGAGGGGACCATGCATACAAGGATTGGGGGTTGAGGGGACCATGCATACCATTATTGGGGGATGAGGGGCCCATGTATACCAGGATTGGGGAGTGAGGGGACCATGCATACAAGGATTGGGGGGTGAGGGGACCATGTATACCAGGATTGGGGGTGAGGTGTACCACGCTTACCATGATTGGTGGGTGAGGGGACCATGCATACAAGGATTGGGGGTGAGGGGACCATGCATACCAGGATTGGGGGTGAGGGGACCACATATACCAGGATGAGGGGGTGAGGGGTACCACACATACCAGGACTGAGGGGTGAGGGGACCATGCATACCAGGATTGGGGGGTGAGGGGTACCACACATACCAGGATTGGGGGGGTGAGGGGACCATGCATACAAGGATTTGGGGGGTGAGGGGTACCACACATACCAGGATTTGGGGGTGAGGGGACCATGCATACCAGGATTAGGGGGTGAAGGGTACCACGCATACCAGGATTGGGGGGTGAGGGGTACCACACATACCAATATTGGTGGGTGAGGGGACCATGCATACAAGGATTGGGGGTGAGGGGACCATGCATACCATTATTGGGGGATGAGGGGCCCATGTATACCAGGATTGGGGAGTGAGGGGACCATGCATACCAGGATTGGGGGGTGAGGGGACCATGCATACCAGGATTGGGGGAGAGGGGTACCATGCATACCAGGATTGGTGGGTGAGGGGACCATGCATACTAGGATTGGGGGTGAGGGGACCATGCATACCAGGATTGGGGGGTGAGGGGACCACATATACCAGGATGAGGGGTACACACATACCATTATTGGGTTATGAGTTGCCCATGCATACCAGGATTGGGGGGTGAGGGGACCATGCATACCAGGATTGTGGGGTGAGTGGTACCACACATACCAGGATTGGGGGGTGAGGGGTACCACACATACCAGGACTGAGGGGTGAGGGGTACCACACATACCAGGATTGGGGGGTGAGGGGACCACACATACCAGGATTGGGGGGTGAGGGGACCATGCATACCAGGATTGGGGGGTGAGGGGTGCCACACATACCAGGATTGAGGGGTGAGGGGACCATGCATACAAGGATTGGGGGGTGAGGGATACCACGCATACCAGGATTCCAGGATTGGGGGGTGAGGGGTACCACACATTCCAGGATTGGGGGGTGAGGGGACCATGCATACAAGGATTGGGGTGGTGAGGGGACCATGCATACCAGGATTGGGGGGTGAGGGGATCATGCATACCAGGATGAGGGGTACCACACATACCATTATTGGGGGATAAGGGGCCCATGCATACCAGTATTGGGGGGTGAGGGGACCATGCATACCAGGATTGGGGGGTGAGGAGACCATGCATACCAGGATGGGGGGGTGAGGGGACGATGCATACCAGGATTGGGGGGTGAGGATACCATGCATACCAGGATTGGGCATGAGGGATGCCATGCATACCAGAATAGGGATGAGGGGTACCATACATACCAGGATAGGAATGCGGGGTACCATGCATACCAGGATGAGGGATGGGGTGCCATGCATACCAGGATGAGGGGTATCATGCATACCAGAATAGTGATGAGGGGTACCATGCATACCAGGATAAGGATGAGGGGTGCCATGCATACTAGGGTGAGGGATTGGGTGCCATGCATACCAGGATTGGGGATGAGGGGTATCATGCATACCAAGATTGGGGATCAGGGAGCCATGCATACCAGGATTGGGGATAATGGGTGCTATGCATACCAGGATTGGGGATGAGGGGTGCCATGCATACCAGGATTGAGGATGAGGGGTGCTGTGAGGAGCTGCCCACTTACTAGAGACAATGATACTTTTCCAGCAACGTACCACCATTTTTGTCAATATTATTATTGTGCACTATCAGTGATTTACTTGTTATGTTTTATATAGTTCTGCTTACTAGTCAGTATGGAAGATTCACTTGTAAAATGTCCAGCATTCCACTAATCTCATCTTTATCTCAGGAGTCCATTGTTTCAACAGCCAATAGTGTCATTAGGTGAGTGTGGATTGAGACACAGTGGAGCCGTCACCACAGGGGGTCTTACACGCAGTCTCAGGTGAAGGCTGCTAGAAAATTCTTCATTGCTTTTTGGCTTACAGTGAATGCTTGAGGGGGAGGGTGATCACTTCTGATCTGGGAGGGAACTGATCCCAGGGAAAGAAAGGAGAGTCATTTTTTTTAGGGAGAGTAGTGTGGAAGGATTGAAGGAAGAGGATGAAGACCGTGGACTTGGAAGGATGAATGGATGGACATGTTACCATTATGGATTATGTAGTTTGGATTTACACTTTCTTAAAAGGACTGCTGCTACTGGATACCTGTGCTTTCATCGTTTTATCTGCTGTCTAGAGGATCATGGACTGTGGCCAGGGTCGGACTGGGGTGTCTGGGGCCCACAGGGAGAACTGACTCTAGGGGCCCACCTACAGCCATATGCAAATATCTGTTATCCGCTATCCCTGTTATAGTGGAGCATTGACTGGCGGCTCCTGCACATCTACTGTGCACCACTATAACTGGGATGTACAATTACGGTAGTTTGCATTAAAGGGCTTCTTTGGTTAAAACAAGTTATCACCGATCCATGGGATCCACAGGATCGGTGATCACTTATTGATCGTTTGGGTCCGAACATTGGAAAACGCGCCTATCAGAAGAATGGGGAAGTTTCATCCCTGACAGGACACTTATCCCCATTTTAAAATGCAGCTTCCAAAAAAGAGCAGCGCTCACAGTCACTGAGGGAATAAATGGATCAGTGGTCGCATCTCACATGCCGCTCCAGTCTAATGGGGAGAAAAGCTCCACATTCTGCCGATTGTGTCCCAGCAGTCAGACCCCCACCAATCAATATCATCACTGATCCTGTGGAGAGGTGATTACTTGTTTTCACCAGAGAACCCCTGTAAGTGCATCTCTGTCGCTCTGGTCCAAGTATTTAATCTCTAAGGCTGCGGCCCCACTATCAGTATTTGGTCAGTATTTTTTCTCAGGAGTGGGAGCCAAAACCAGGTGAGGAACAATCAGAGAAAAGGTATAATAGAAACAAGTCACCAATTCTGTATTTATCACCCACTCCTGGTTTTGGCATCTACTCCTGAGAAAAAATACTGACCGAATACTGATGGTGGGGCTGTGGCCTAATGGAAAAAAATCTTTTCCTAGTTAATATCAGCAAGAACAAAATGACTGCCATACACAACACAGTCCACTATATCAACACCAATAATACCACATACAAAAGAGACAAATATCGCCACACCATGACTAGATCACATATTACCACCACATAGTGACCGAATAATACTACATACAAGGAACAAATACGGCCACACCATGACCAGACCACATATTACCACCCCAAAGTGACCAAATACTACAATACTGATCATGAATACAAACCACAATACTAACAACACTGTTATTACCACCAGTGACATTATACACAGGAGCTCTGTATATAGTGTCAGTGTACAGGTAATACAGGGATCACCAGTGACATTATACACAGGAGCTCTGTATATAGTGTCAGTGTACAGGTAATACAGGGATCACCAGTGACATTATACACAGGAGCTCTGTATATAGTGTACAGTGTACAGGTAATACAGTGACCACCAGTGACATTATACACTGGAGCTCAGTATATAGTGTCAGTGTACAGGTAATACAGGGTTCACCAGTGACATTATACACAGGAGCTCTGTATAGAGTGTCAGTGTACAGGTAATACAGTGATCACCAGTGACATTATACACTGGAGCTCTGTATTTAGTGTACAGGTATTACAGTGGTCACCAGTGACATTATACACAGGAGCTCTGTATATAGTGTACAGGTAATACAGTGGTCACCAGTGACATTATACACAGGAGCTCTGTACATAGTGTATAGTGCACAGGTAATACAGTGGTCACCAGTGACATTATACACAGGAGCTCTGTATATAGTGTACAGATAATACAGTGGTCACCAGTGACATTATACACAGGAGCTCTGTATATAGTGTACAGGTAATACAGTGGTCACCAGTGACATTATACACAGGAGCTCTGTATATATTGCACAGGTAATACAGTGGTCACCAGTGACATTATACACAGGAGCTCTGTATATAGTGTACAGATAATACAGTGGTCACCAGTGACATTATACACAGGAGCTCTGTATATAGTGTACAGGTAATACAGTGGTCACCAGTGACATTATACACAGGAGCTCTGTATATAGTGTATAGTGTACAGGTAATACAGGGATCACCAGTGACATTATACACAGGAGCTCTGTATATAGTGTCAGTGTACAGGTAATACAGTGATCACCAGTGAAATTATACACTGGAGCTCTGTATATAGTGCACAGGTAATACAGTGGTCACAAGTGATATTATACACAGAAGCTCTGTATATAGTGTATACATAATATAGTGATCACCAGTGACATACACAGGAGTTCTGTATATACTATATCCACACGTGGTCAGAATTGTTGGTACCCCTCGTTTAATGAAAGAAAAACCCACAATGGTCACAGAAATAACTTGAATCTGACAAAAGTAATAATAAATTAAAAATCTATGAAAATGAACAAATGAAAGTCAGACATTGCTTTTCTGCTTCCACTGAATTTAAAAAAAAAATTAAACTCATGAAATCGGCCTGGACAGAAATGATGGTACCCCTGAAAATAATGTGACAAAAGGGACATGTTAAATAAAGTTGTGTCCACTAATTAGCATCACAGGTGTCTACAATCTTGTAATCAGTCAGTGGGCCTGTATATAGGGCTACAGATACTCACTGTGCTATATATAGGGCTGCAGATACTCACTGTGCCTGTATATAGGGCTACAGATACTCACTGTGCCTGTATATAGGGTTACAGATACTCACTGTGCCTGTATATAGAGTTACAGATACTCACTGTGCCTGTATATAGGGTTACAGATATTCACTGTGCCTGTATATAGGGTTACAGATACTCACTGTGCTTGTATATAGGGCTACAGATACTCACTGTGCTTGTATATAGGGCTACAGATACTCACTGTGTTGTTTGGTGACATGGTGTGTACCACACTCAACATGGACCAGAAGAAGCAAAGGAAAGAGCTGTCTCAGGAGATTAGAAAGAAAATTATAGAAAAGCATGTTAAAAGGTAAAGGTTATAAGACCATCTCCAAGCAGCTTGATGTTTCTGTGACTACAGGTGCACATATTATTCAGAAATTTAAGATCCATGGGACTGTAGCCAACCTCCCTGGACGTGGGTGCAGGAGGAAAATTGATGACAAATCAAAGAGACGGATAATATGAATGGTAACAAAAGAGCCCAGAATAACTTCTAAAGAGATTAAAGGTGAACTTCAAGCTCAAGGAACATCAGTGTCAGATCGTACTATCCACCGTTGTTTGATCCAAAGTGAACTTCATGTAAGACGACCAAGGAGAACACCATTGTTGAAAAAAAAAATAGTAAAAAAGCCAGACTGGAATTTGCCAAACTACATGTTGACAAGCCACAAAGCTTCTGGGAGAATGTACTATGGACAGATGAGACAAAAATTGAAGTTTTTGGCAAGGCACATCAGCTCTATGTTCACAGATGGAAAAATGAAGCATATCAAGAAAAGAACACTGTCCCTACTGTGAAACATGGTGGAGGCTCTGTTATGTTCTGGGGCTGCTTTGCTGCACCTGGCACAGGGTGTCTTGAATCTGTGCAGGGTACAATGAAATCTCAAGACTATCAAGGGATTCTAGAGAGAAATGTGCTGCCCAGTGTCAGAAAGCTTGGTCTCAGTCGCAGGTCTAGCAACAGGATAATGACCCAAAACACACAGCTAAAAACACCCAAGAATGGCTAAGAGGAAAACATTGGACTATTCTGAAGTGGCTTCTATGAGCCCTGACCTAAATCCTATGGAGCATCTTTGGAAAGAGCTGAAACATTCTGGAAAAGGCAACCTTCAAACACGAGACAACTGGAGCAATTTGCTCATGAGGAGTCGGCCAAAATACCTGTCGAGAGGCGCAGAAGTCTCATTGACAGTTACAGGAATCGTTTGATTGCAGTGATTGCCTCAAAAGGTTCAACAAAATATTAAGTTAAGAAGAAGAACCATCATTTCTGTCCAGGCCGATTTCATGAGGTTAATTTTTTTTTAAATTCTGTGGAAGCAGAAAATCAATGTCTGACCTTCATCTCTTCATTTTCAAAAATTTGTAAGTTATCAGATTGAAGTTATTTCTGTGACCATTGTGGGTTTTTCTTTCATTAAACGAGGAGTACCAACAATTTTGACCACGTGTGTAGTGTAAGTGTACATGTAATACACTGACTCACCAGTGATGTCTCTAGGTGAAGTCCTTCATCTTCGCTTTTCTTCTTCATCTGGCACAGACAGCCATCACTTCTTCCAGCCAGGAATCATCTCTGCAGAAAATAACACACAGTTATTAATAACTGATCTCTTCTAGAGAATATTCCCACTTTCCCCCCCCGACCTCTACACTACACCAGTTGAAGAAAAAAAGCAACATAGTGCCGTCCTGCACAGTAACAGGACCTCTCTTTTGTCCCATCCCATGGAAAACAATTTCCTAAAAAGTAAATTATATTACAGAAGTAATAATGTAATAATAATTGGAATCTAAAGTAATAATGTTCCCCACTGGTCACCATAAACTAATAAAGTATGTTCCTCAATCTGGCTCCCAAACAGTAATTAAGTCCCTTGTCTAGCCAGGCACCCCCATATGTCCCTTCTGGCCACCATTTGTCTAGTGTGACCCCTCCATATATTTATCCTAGCACATGTGTATCAAGCCTGCCCCCTCCCATATACCCATCCTAGCCCCCCCATGTGCCAGTCTGCCCCCCCACATATCCATCCTTGCCTCCATGTTTCCAGCCTGCGCCCCCATATGTCCCCCCCATATATCCTCCATGTGTCCAGCCTGCCCTCTACATATTCATCCTGGCCTCCATGTGTCCAGCCTCTCCCCTCATATATTCATACTGCCCTTACCCCATGCATATATCCATCCTGACACCCCCCATATATCCAGCGTGCCCCTCCATATATTTATGCTAGCCCATGTGTATCGAGCCCGCCCCCCCCACATATTCATCCTAGCCCCCCCATATATCCATCCTGGCCTCCATGTGTTCAGCCTGCCCCCCCCCCATATATCCATCCTGGCCTCCATAAGTCCAGCTTGCCCCCCCCATATATCCATCCTGGCCTCCATATATCCATCTTGCCCCCCCATATATCCATCCTGCCCCCCCCATATATCCATCCTGCCCCCCATATATCCATCCTGGCCTCCATGTGTCCAGCCTGCCCCCCATATGCCCATCCTGCCCACCCCCCTTTGCCTGGGTCCACCTTGGTTCCCCCTTGTGTGTCCTGCCAGGGCTCCCCCTTGTGTGTCCAGCCAGGGCTCCCCTCCCTTGCGTGTCCAGCCAGGGCTCCCCCCTTGTGTGTCCAGCCAAGGCTCCCCCCCTTGCGTGTCCAGCCAGGGCCCCCCCCCTTGCGTGTCCAGCCAGGGTTCCCCCCTCGTGTGTCCAGCTTGGCCCCCCTTGTGTGTCCAGCTTGGCCCCCCCTCGTGTGTCCAGCTTGGCCCCCCCTCGTGTGTCCAGCTGGGCCCCCCCTCGTGTGTCCGTCCAGCTGGGCCCCCCCTCGTGTGTCCGTCCAGCTGGGCCCCCCCTCGTGTGTCCGTCCAGCTGGGCCCCCCCTCATGTGTCCGTCCAGCTGGGCCCCCCCTCGTGTGTCCATCCAGCTGGGCCCCCCCTCATGTGTCCGTCCAGCTGGGCCCCCCTTGTGTGTCCATCCAGCTGGGCCCCCCTTGTGTGTCCATCCAGCTGGGCCCCCCTTGTGTGTCTGTCCAGCTGGGCCCCCCCTTGTGTGTCTGTCCAGCTGGGCCCCCCCTTGTGTGTCTGTCCAGCTGGGCCCCCCCTTGTGTGTCTGTCCAGCTGGGCCCCCCCTTGTGTGTCTGTCCAGCTGGGCCCCCCCTTGTGTGTCTGTCCAGCTGGGCCCCCCCTTGTGTGTCTGTCCAGCTGGGCCCTCCCTTGTGTGTCTGTCCAGCTGGGCCCCCCCTTGGGTGTCTGTCCAGCTGGGCCCCCCCCTTGTGTGTCTGTCCAGCTTGGCCCCCCCTTGTGTGTCTGTCCAGCTGGGCCCCCCCTTGTGTGTCTGTCCAGCTGGGCCCCCCCTTGTGTGTCTGTCCAGCTGGGCCCCCCCCCTTGTGTGTCTGTCCAACTTGGCCCCCCCTTGTGTGTCTGTCCAGCTGGGCCCCCCCTTGTGTGTCTGTCCAGCTGGGCCCCCCCCTTGTGGGTCTGTCCAGCTGGGCCCCCCCTTGTGTGTCCTGCTGGCCCCCGCCTTGTGTGTCCAGACCATTACACACACACACACACACACCTCTTACCTTCCTGCGATCCCGTGCGGTGTCCTCCTTCTCCTGAGTTGCGCGCCTCCTTCACAGCAGGCGCATGACGATGACGTCATACGCCGGCCAGCGAAGGGAGACACGCAGCTTCAGCTGCTTCACTGGGACGTGCGCCGCGGTGGTTCAGGTAATGAACGCTGCGTGCGCGCGTCCCTGCATACACTGTGCCTGCGCTTTTAAAGGGCCCGTGCCCCTTAAAACAGCAGGATTTTTTTTTGTTCTCCTCTCCCCCCTCTACTCTGCAGCAGGGGCGGGGCCCACCGGGAAATTTCCCGGTATCCCGCCAGCCCAGACCGTCCCTGACTGTGGCTACAGACTATACTGGCTGGAGATAAGAAATCTGTGGGCCAACCAAAAGTTGGGAGACAGTGAGTATTGGCTTATACAAAGCCAGTGGAACTACTGAACCCAGATTGGGAATTTGAGGACTGAGAGAACTGTATTTTGGCCATTTACCTGGAATTGCTTTATTACCATGGCTGTGATCAATAAAATATTGTTGCATCATTAACCTGCCTAGGTGATTACTTATAACTAGTGTTGAGCGATACCTTCCGATATCGGGAAATATCGGATCGGATTGGATCGGACCGATACCGAAAAAGTATCGGATATCGCCGATTCCGATACCGGAAACCAATGCAAGTCAATGGGACATAAATATCGGAATTAAAATAAACCCTTTCTTTCCTTGTAGGTTATTTCTACATGAAGGAAAACAACTAAGAATAATGTAGAATGTATTGGGGGAGGTGGGGGAGACAATAAAGGCATAGAGGTTTAGCCCAGTCAAATGGAATAGCAGGAATTAATATTTTTTTATTATGTTCTGAGTTACGGAAATATTAACTATGTTAAGTATTTTTATATTTTGTCAGATATTTATGTTTCACTACTTCCATGCTCTTCACCTTCTTTTTTACTTCTCCCACACTTTCTCCTTCATCATCCTCAGCATCTTTTTCATCCACTTCTTCTTCACCTTCTTCTTCTTCACCTTCTTCGTATTATTCTTTTTTTTACATTCTTCATATTCTACTTCTTCATCTTCTTCATATTCTTCTTCTTCATCATATTCTTATTTGTGACAGGCATTCCTGTAGTTGTTATCTATAAAAGGTTGGACATTACACCTTTCGTTCTGCCCGTCACAAAAGATTTACAACAGGATTTGTCCGCGTTCAGTTTGGCCTGCAGCAGCAGGTCTTTTCCAGGGGCACCACGAGGAGGAACGGACTCACCCCCATACACTGCTTAGTCATCTTCTGCTTATAATTTAGATATTATCTTTTGCTCTGATTTTTAGTCTTATGCTTAATGTTCTTCCGCTTTTTGTTCTGCAGCTTCTTGTATTTCTGCTTCTTGGTTTTCTGTCTCTTGTTTTTCTGTATCTTGGTGCTTGTCTTCTCTTCTTTGTCTTCTTGGTCAACTTCTTCAGGGTCATCTTCTTGGTCTTCTTCGGGGTGGTCTTCAGGGTCGTCGTCTTCGGGGGTCCTCGTCTTCGGGGTCCTCGTCTTCTTCGGGTTGGTCTTCTGGGTCCTCGTCTTCGGGGTCCTCGTCTTCTTCGGGGTGGTCTTCAGGGTCCTCGTCTTCTTCGGGGTGGTCTTCAGGGTCCTCGTCTTCTTCGGGGTGGTCTTCAGGGTCCTCGTCTTCAGGGTCATTGTCTTCGGGGTCCTCGTCTTCTTAGGGTTGGTCTTCAGGGTCCTCGTCTTCAGGGTCCTCGTCAGGGAGATCCAGAGTGATTACCAAGAACCATTTCAAAAAGCTTGAACTTGGAAATGTAGCAGAAGGTACAAGAAAGCTGAGGAACTACCGAGGACCAGCTGACGGTACTGGAACCCGGATGGATAGCAGAAGGTACAAGAGCCAATGGAACTACCGAGGACCAGCTGATGTTACTGGAACTCGGTTACTAAGCAGGAGGTACCTGTGCCAGAAAGCACTACCAAGGACCAGCAGACGTTGGTGGAACTTGGATACCGAGAAGGAGGCACCTAATCCAAAGGCACTGCCGAGAACCAGCTGACGGTACTGGAACCCGGATGGGTAGCAGAAGGTACCCATGTAAAAAAAAAGTTCAAGGCCGCGAGCCGGCCGCAGTTACCAAAACCCACAGTCCTACAGAGGGTGCTTGTCCTATTGGCACTATGGAACCAGCCTTCATTGCCAGATCCCGCAGCCCACATAGGAGTCACCTAAACTGCAGGCACCATAGAGTCGGCTAACCCGACCGCAACACGACAGGACAACGCATTGGAGGCAAAGTGACGTTGACACTACCCGGAAACAGCTGGCGTGCTGGAACCAGGCTGGGCAGGAGGGAGTACCCGTGCCAAAGACACTGCCGAGAACCAGCTGACGGTACTGGAACCCGGATGGGTAGCAGAAGATACAAGAGCAAATGGAACTACCGAGGACCAGCTGACGGTACTGGAACCCGGATGGGTAGCAGAAGGTACAAGAGCCAATGGAACTACCGAGGACCAGCTGATGTTACTGGAACTCGGTTACTAAGCAGGAGGTACCTGTGCCAGAAAGCACTACCAAGGACCAGCAGACGTTGGTGGAACTTGGATACCGAGAAGGAGGCACCTAATCCAAAGGCACTGCCGAGAACCAGCTGACGGTACTGGAACCCGGATGGGTAGCAGAAGATACAAGAGCAAATGGAACTACCGAGGACCAGCTGACGGTACTGGAACCCGGATGGGTAGCAGAAGATACAAGAGCAAATGGAACTACCGAGGACCAGCTGACGGTACTGGAACCCGGATGGGTAGCAGAAGGTACAAGAGCCAATGGAACTACCGAGGACCAGCTGATGTTACTGGAACTCGGTTACTAAGCAGGAGGTACCTGTGCCAGAAAGCACTACCAAGGACCAGCAGACGTTGGTGGAACTTGGATACCGAGAAGGAGGCACCTAATCCAAAGGCACTGCCGAGAACCAGCTGACGGTACTGGAACCCGGATGGGTAGCAGAAGATACAAGAGCAAATGGAACTACCGAGGACCAGCTGACGGTACTGGAACCCGGATGGGTAGCAGAAGGTACAAGAGCCAATGGAACTACCGAGGACCAGCTGATGTTACTGGAACTCGGTTACTAAGCAGGAGGTACCTGTGCCAGAAAGCACTACCAAGGACCAGCAGACGTTGGTGGAACTTGGATACCGAGAAGGAGGCACCTAATCCAAAGGCACTGCCGAGAACCAGCTGACGGTACTGGAACCCGGATGGGTAGCAGAAGATACAAGAGCAAATGGAACTACCGAGGACCAGCTGACGGTACTGGAACCCGGATGGGTAGCAGAAGATACAAGAGCAAATGGAACTACCGAGGACCAGCTGACGGTACTGGAACCCGGATGGGTAGCAGAAGGTACAAGAGCCAATGGAACTACCGAGGACCAGCTGATGTTACTGGAACTCGGTTACTAAGCAGGAGGTACCTGTGCCAGAAAGCACTACCAAGGACCAGCAGACGTTGGTGGAACTTGGATACCGAGAAGGAGGCACCTAATCCAAAGGCACTGCCGAGAACCAGCTGACGGTACTGGAACCCGGATGGGTAGCAGAAGGTACCCATGTAAAAAAAAAGTTCAAGGCCGCGAGCCGGCCGCAGTTACCAAAACCCACAGTCCTACAGAGGGTGCTTGTCCTATTGGCACTATGGAACCAGCCTTCATTGCCAGATCCCGCAGCCCACATAGGAGTCACCTAAACTGCAGGCACCATAGAGTCGGCTAACCCGACCGCAACACGACAGGACAACGCATTGGAGGCAAAGTGACGTTGACACTACCCGGAAACAGCTGGCGTGCTGGAACCAGGCTGGGCAGGAGGGAGTACCCGTGCCAAAGACACTGCCGAGAACCAGCTGACGGTACTGGAACCCGGATGGGTAGCAGAAGGTACAAGAGCCAATGGAACTGCCGAGAACCAGCTGGCGGTGCTGGAGCCCAGGGTAAATACTAAAAACAGAAGAGCCAGAGGTGTATTTGGAGGAGGTTTTAAATCCGTACTACAGTGGATGTGGACAAAGCAGGAGAATTTGCCGGACACACAGCTGGGGATCAGCTGACGTTACTGAATCCCAATAACACTGGAGCAAGCGTTGACTGTGCAGACGGCACTTCTGAGCAGCAACTAGCGGTATTGGAGCCCAGGGTAAATACTAAAAACGGAGGAGCCAGAGGTGTAATTGGAGCAAGTTTTAAATAAGTAGCACAGTGAATATGGACAGAGCAGGAGAAATTGCCGTGAACACAGCAGGGGAACAGCTGACGTTACCGAACCCCAATAACACCGCAGCAAGTGTTGACTGTGCAGACGGCACTTCCGAGCGCCAACTGGCGGTGCTGGAGCCCAGGGATAAGAATGAAAACAGAGGAGCCAGAGGTGTAATTCGAGCAACTTTAAAATGTGTAGTACAGTGGATGTGGACAAAGCAGGAGAAATTGCCGTCCGCACAGCAGGAGAACAGCTGACGTTACTGAACCCCAACAAACACGGCAGCAAGTGTTGACTGTGCAGACAGCACTTCCGAGCGCCAACTGGCGGTGTTGGAGCCCAGGGTAAATACTAAAAACGGAGGAGCCAGAGGTGTAATTGGAGCAAGTTTTAAATAAGTAGCACAGTGAATATGGACAGAGCAGGAGAAATTGCCGTGAACACAGCAGGGGAACAGCTGACGTTACCGAACCCCAATAACACCGCAGCAAGTGTTGACTGTGCAGACGGCACTTCCGAGCGCCAACTGGCGGTGCTGGAGCCCAGGGATAAGAATGAAAACAGAGGAGCCAGAGGTGTAATTGGAGCAACTTTAAAATCTGTAGTAGTGAGAATGTGGACAGAGCAGGAGAAATTGCCGTCCGCACAGCAGGGGAACAGCTGACGTTACTGAACCCCAATAACATGGTAGCAAGTGTTGACTGTGCAGACAGCACTTCCGAGCGCCAACTGGCGGTGCTGGAGCCCAGGGATAAGAATGAAAACAGAGGAGCCAGAGGAGTAATTGGAGCAACTTTAAAATGTGTAGTACAGTGGATGTGGACAAATCAGGAGAAATTGCCGTCCGCACAGCAGGAGAACAGCTGACGTTACTGAACCCCAATAACACGGCAGCAAGTGTTGACTGTGCAGACGGCACTTCCGAGCGCCAACTGGCGGTGTTGGAGCTCAGGGATTACAGTTCAGGTGGTAGAAACATGAACAGAACAGGAGACCTGGATACTGTTGCCAACCAATTATTTATTCTGGAAGAGGACTGGCAAATTCATGAGAGATCCAGGCCTTGTTCATTTTGAGAAAAGTAAGCCGGTCAACGTTATCGGAGGATAGTCGCATGCGACGGTCTGTTAGTACACCACCTGCGGCACTAAAGACGCGTTCCGATAATACACTAGCAGCAGGGCAAGCTAGCACCTCCAGTGCATACTGACTAAGCTCTGGCCATGTATCCAGCTTACAGACCCAAAACTTGAAGGGAGAAGAGCCGTCTGGGAGTACACTAAGAGGGCAAGACATGTAGTCTGTCACCATCTGACGGAAACGTTGCCTCCTGCTGACTGGAGCTGTCTGTGATGGTGTAGACATTTGTGGCGGCGGGGACACAAAACTTTGCCACATTTCGGCCATACTGGTCTTGCCTTGTGCTGAGGCGCTGCTTCTGCTCCCTCTTTGTGCAGAGCTTCCTCCACTGCCTCGACGCACTGAGCTGCTTTGTAAAGCACTAGCAGCACTGCTCTCGGTTGGAATGGAGAACATGATGGAATGCACCAGTGCGTCTTGGTACTCCCGCATTTTACGCTCCCGGTTCAATGGTGTTATGAGGCTTTGTAAGTTGTCCCGGTAGCGAGGATCTAGGAGGGTGGACACCCAATAATCAGCCGTGTTGAGAATGTGGGCGATGCGGCGGTCGTTTCTGAGGCACTGCAGCATGAAATCAACCATGTGCTGCAGACTGCCAACTGGCCAAGAAACGCTGTCCCCTGCTTGAGGCGTGATCTCTGCCTGCTCTGCATCACCCCACCCTCGCTCTAGATACTGACTACTAGAGCATTGTGTACCTCCCTCCTCTGGACAGATGTCTTCCTCATCCATTGACTCCTCCTCATCCTCCTCACAAAGTGTCCCCTGCCTAGGCCTTTGTGAGGAACCACGTTGCGCAGACTGTAGAGAAGCAGATGGCATTTGTGACTCCTCATCCTCCACCTCTTCCAAAACCTCGTCCCTTAGTGCTTGCAGTGTTTTTTCAAGCAGGCAGATAAGGGGGATAGTCATGCTGACTAGTGCATCATCTGCACTCGCCATCCGCGTGGAATAATCGAAGGCACGCAAAACGTGGCAAATGTCCTTCATAGAGGCCCACTCAGTGGTGGTGAAGTGTGAACGGCGCGCACTGCGACTTGTTTGCGCCTGCTGCAGCTGGTACTCCATTACTGCTGCCTGCTGCTCACACAACCTCTCCAACATATGTAACGTTGAATTCCACCTGGTGGGTAGGTCACATATGATGCGATGTTCCGGAAGACATAATCGGCGCTGCAGAGCTGCAATGCGTGATCTTGCATTGCTGGAACGCCGCAAGTGAGCGCACTCTATGCGGACCTTGTGAAGCAGTGCATCAAGATCCGGATAGTCCCTCAAAAAACTCTGCACGACCAAGTTGAGCACATGTGCCAGACATGGGATGTGAGTGAGGTTGCCTAGGCCCAGAGCTGCCACCAGATTTCGGCCATTGTCACACACTACCATGCCTGGCTGGAGATTCGCTGGCACAAACCACACGTCACTCTGCTGCTTGATGGCATTCCAGAGCTCCTGCGCTGTGTGGCTTCGATTCCCCAAAGAAATTAATTTTAATACGGCCTGTTGACGTTTGGCCACGGCTGTGCTCATATCGGTCATCATAACAGGTAACCGTTCACGGGTCGATGTGGAGGTAGACCGTGACGGCTCCTGCAGCGCTGATTCAGAGGAACTGGAGTATGAGGAGGAGTCAATGTGTACAGACTGGATTCCTGCAATCCTTGGAGTTGGCAGAACACGTACAGCGCCACTCTCAAGATCTGTACCCGGCTCCACAACATTTACCCAATGGGCAGTGAGGGAAAGGTATCGTCCCTGTCCATGCTTACTGGTCCACGCATCAGTGGTCAGGTGGACCTTGCTACTGACGGCGTTTTGTAGCGCATGTTTAATTTTTCCCTCCACATGATGTTGCAGGGCAGGGACGGCTTGCCTGCTGAAATAAAAGCGGCTGGGCACGTTGTATTGTGGGACTGCCAATGCCATAAAGTTACGGAATGTGTCAGTCTCCACCAGCCTGAATGATAGCATTTCAAGGGCCAGTAGTTTAGCAATGCCAGCATTCAGAGCCTGTGCTCGGGGGTGGTTTGCCGAGTATGGGCGCCTTTTCTCCCATGCCTGTGCTAACGATGGCTGTAGACTGGCCTGGGAGTGTGAGGATGACTGGGAAAGTGGTGCTGTGGGTGGAATTACACTGTGTCTCTGTACAACAGTGCCAGAGATTCTTCCATGGCGATCCTGTGAGGAAGCCGAACCAGCTGTGTGTGAGCTGGAGGAAGAGGCTACAACACGAGCTGAAGAGGTGGTAGGTGGCGCTGTAGGTTGGCCTAGGTCTTCAGTGTGTTTGTGTAACTCCACCACGTGCTTGGTCCGCACATGTTTCCACATATTTGTGGTATTGAGGTTGCTGACACTTTTCCCTCTTTTCACCTTCTGATTACACAGCTTGCATTTGACAAAGCAAATGTCATCTGCAACTGTGTCAAAAAAGGACCAGGCACTGCAAGTCTTGGGAGCGCCCGCTTTGGATTTTGGAAGAGCCATGCTCCTAATGGGTGCCGAAGTGGAGGCTACAGGCAACCAAGTCTGCCCCCTCCCTCTCCCTCCTTTTTGGGCCGTTCGGGGAATCTCTTCCTCAGAGCTGCTCCCACCACCTTCCTGTCCCTCACGCCATGATGGGTCAAGGACCTCATCATCTACACCACCCTCTTCAAACAACTGCTTCTCCTGGGTAGTCTCGACAGCACAGTACGCACCAGAAAGTGGCACCTGAGTCTCATCATCAGATGCGTACTGAGGTGTGCTGCTGACCATAGGCACTGGCCCACCCGCCTCTTCAGATTCAGAGAGACAAAACGGTTGCGCATCACTGCATACTACCTCTTCTTCAAATTCTCGAATTCTGCTTGGCTGGCCCCCTCTTTCCAAGCCAAGAGATTCAGAGAACAGAAGTAGAGATGGCTCCTGTCCAGGGCTCTCTGACTGCCTGGGCAATTTGGCAGGTGGTGAAGAGACAGATGGGTGCTCTTCAGTGCTCAGGACCTGAGAGGATCTGGAACTAATTGAAGTCGATGCGTTAGCTGCCATCCATCCGACAACGGCTTCAATTTGGTCCTCGCGCAGCAGTGGGGTACGGCTAGCTCCTACAAAGCTGCGCATAAAGGACTGTTCCCTGGTAAAACTGGGGGATGCTGAGTCACTGGTGCCCGCAGCAGGCACAGAATCCCCACGTCCTCTCCCTGCAGGCACAGAATCCTCACGTCCTCTCCCTGCAGAAACTCCACGCCCACGCCCACGACCACGACCACATGCCTTACTCCCTGCCTTCTTCATCTTGGTAGACTGATAAAGATAGGCAGAAAAGTACTAAGGGCTTAGTGTGCTTATTCCTGAACAGCTGCTAACAGGTATAAGAAACACTAATTTTATAAAGTGTGGACTAGACTTTAATATGAGCTAATGTGGCCTACACAACTGTAAAGTGGAGTGTTTGGTGAACTTTATTTAGGTTTTTTTTGTCACAAAAAGACACTGGATGTGCCTAAAGATGTAATAACGATAGTATCACAAACTTTTTGTAGCTATTACAATGTAGGAAGGTAACCTACAATGCAATAGATGAGGCTGCAAAAAATAGGCTAATACTAATCTGGCTGGGGCTGCAGGGCCCAATGCTGCAGAAAGGCTCCTCTATCTACTCCTATATAGTGTGTTTGGAATCAATTTAGCTGAATATGGATGGAACCACCACACTAATAGGAGATATCAGGAAAAATTATGAATTGGCAATAAAGGACAATGTATGAGGCAGTGACACACACTGAGTGCACTACAACCAGACGGGGTTGAAGCACACACTACAGGGTGAGCTGCACTCACACACCAGACCTTGCAGACAGCGGTGAACAGTACAGATGCAGAGCACTGTGCACTAGTGCTGCAAGACGGAAAAAAAATTCTCTATCTACTCCTATATAGTGTGTTTGGAACCAATTTAGCTGAATACAGATGGAACCACCACACTAATAGGAGATATCAGGAAAAATTATGAATTGGCAATAAAGGACAATGTATGAGGCAGTGACACACACTGAGTGCACTACAACCAGACGGGGTTGAAGCACACACTACAGGGTGAGCTGCACTCACACACCAGACCTTGCAGACAGCGGTGAACAGTACAGATGCAGAGCACTGTGCACTAGTGCTGCAAGACGGAAAAAAATTTCTCTATCTACTCCTATATAGTGTGTTTGGAACCAATTTAGCTGAATACAGATGGAACCACCACACTAATAGGAGATATCAGGAAAAATTATGAATTGGCAATAAAGGACAATGTATGAGGCAGTGACACACACTGAGTGCACTACAACCAGACGGGGTTGAAGCACACACTACAGGGTGAGCTGCACTCACACACCAGACCTTGCAGACAGCGGTGAACAGTACAGATGCAGAGCACTGTGCACTAGTGCTGCAAGACGGAAAAAAATTTCTCTATCTACTCCTATATAGTGTGTTTGGAACCAATTTAGCTGAATACAGATGGAACCACCACACTAATAGGAGATATCAGGAAAAATTATGAATTGGCAAAAAAGGACAATGTATGAGGCAGTGACACACACTGAGTGCACTACAACCAGACTTGGCTGAAGCACACACTACAGGGTGAGCTGCACTCACACACACAGACCTTGCAGATAGCGGTGAACAGCACAGGGAACTGTGCACTAGCACTGCAAGGCACAGTGATTTAGAAAGTAGCTTGGGTAAAGCAGTATAGAGCAAATAGGTAGCTAAAACTGTCCCTCAGAACAACAGCGTCCTATCCCTAACTGAATTCACAGCAGAGTGAGCTCAAAATGGCGGCGGTGGCTTTTATAGTGCATCATGACATCATTTCAGCAGCCAATCACAGCCATGCCATTAGTTAAGATGCCTACATGCCTAACAGGATGTGCCCACACTTCTTAGGATCCTCATTGGCTGAATAAAATGAAAATGTCTCATTGCATTATGGGAACTTCCGATTCCGGTATACGATATTGCAATAGTATCGGAATTAAGTATCGGAATTCCGATACCGCGAATATCGGCCGATACCCGATATTTCAGTATCGGAATGCTCAACACTACTTATAACCCACAACCTCAGATCTTTACAGGTGCCATGCATATTAGGATTGGGGATGAGGGGTGCCATGCATACCAGGATTGGGGATGAGGGGTGCCATGCATACCAGGATTGGGGATGAGGGGTATCATGCATACCAGGATTGGGGATGAGGGAGCCATGCATACCAGGATTGGGGATGATGGTGCCATGCATACCAGGATTGGGGATGAGGGGTGCATGCATACCAGGATTGGGGATGAGGGAGCCATGCATACTAGGATTGGGGATGAGGGAGCCATGCATACCAGAATTGGGGATGAGAGGTGCCATGCATACCAGGATTAGGGATGAGGGGTGACCTGCATACCAGGATAGGGGATGAGGGGAGCCATGCATGCAAGGATTGGGGATGAGGGGTGCCATGCATATCAGGATTGGGGATGTGGGAGCCATGCATACCAGGATTGGGGATGAGGGAGCCATGCATACCAGGATTGGAGATGAGGGGTGCATTGCATACCAGGCTTGGGGATGAAGGGTGCCATGCATACCAGGATTAGGGATGAGGGAGCCATGCATACCAGGATTGGGGATGAGGGTGCCATGCATACCAGGATTGGGGATGAGGGGTGCATGCATACCAGGATTGGGGATGAGGGAGCCATGCATACCAGAATTGGGGATGAGGGGTGCCATGCATACCAGGATTGGGGATGAGGGGTGCCATGCATACCAGGATTGGGGATGAGGGGTATCATGCATACTAGGATTGGGGATGAGGGAGCCATGCATACCTGGATTGGGGATGAGGGTGCCATGCATACCAGGATTGGGGATGAGGGAGCCATGCATACTAGGATTGGGGATGAAGGAGCCATGCATACCAGAATTGGGGATGGGGGGTGCCATGCATACCAGGATTAGGGATGAGGGGTGACATGCATACCAGGATAGGGGATGAGGGGAGCCATGCATACAAGGATTGGGGATGAGGGGTGCCATGCATATCAGGATTGGGGATGTGGGACCATGCATACCAGGATTGGGGATCAGGGAGCCATGCATACCAGGATTGGAGATGAGGGGTGCATTGCATACCAGGCTTGGGGATGAAGGGTGCCATGCATACCAGGATTAGGGATGAGGGAGCCATGCATACCAGGATTGGGGATGAGGGTGCCATGCATACCAGGATTGGGGATGAGGGGTGCCATGCATACCAGGATTGGGGATGAGAGAGCCATGCATACCAGAATTGGGGATGAGGGGTGCCATGCATACCAGGATTGGGGATGAGGGGTGCCATGCATACCAGGATTGGGGAGGAGGGGTATCATGCATACCAGGATTGGGGATGAGGGAGCCATGCATACTAGGATTGGGGATGAGGGAGCCATGCATATCAGAATTGGGGATGAGGGGTGCCATGCATACCAGGATTAGGGATGAGGGGTGACATGCATACCAGGATAGGGGATGAGGGGAGCCATGCATACAAGGATTGTGGATGAGGGGTGCCATGCATATCAGGATTGGGGATGTGGGAGCCATGCATACCAGGATTGGGGATGAGGGGAGCCATGCATGCCAGGATTGGGGATGAGGGGTGCCCTGCATACCGGGATTGGGGATGAGGGGTGCCATGCATACCGGAATTGGGGATGAGGGGTGCCATGCATACCGGGATTGGGGATGAGGGGTGCCATGCATACCAGGATTGGGGATGAGGGGTGCCATGCATACCAGGATTGGGGATGAGGGGTGCATGCATACCAGGATTGGGGATGAGGGAGCCATGCATACTAGGATTGGGGATTAGAGATGAGCGGTGTTCGACTAGAACTGTTCGCCAATCTCAAATTCGAGCTGTTTTGGGCGGTGTTCGAGTTGTTCGACGAACCCGAACGATTTGCAAAAAATTCGGCTGTTCGAGGTTATGTTCGATAACTGTTCGTGCACCAAAAGCGTGTCCTGCATGTCTGGTGCTATTTAGAGCACCAATCATGCAGGGATTGTCTGCCACTCACTGTAATGCCACAGCCATGGTGGTTGTGGCATTACAGTGATTGCCCAAATCGATGGGAACAGTGCCAACAGTGAAACATGAAAAGCCGGCAATTCAGCAGCGGCAAACACCGGTACCCGACAATTTAGAACCGAAAGAATTGAGCTTCACACATAGATTAGATAGATATAAACATGTCAGCCACATATATACGAAGTACAGTGAAAGTGCTGCTTACTGTACTTGTCATTTAGCGTAAAGGATTTATCAAAAAAAATAATAGTGTTTTCATGCACCGTCTCTTTAAAAAAGCCGGCCGGCAATTCAGCAGCGGTACCCGACAATTTAGAATAGAAGGAATAGAGAATCACACATAGATTAGATAGATAGAAACATGTCAGTCACATATATATGAAGTACAGTGACAGTGTTGATTACTGTACTTGTCATTTAGTGTAAAGGATTTATCAAAAAAAATAATAGTGTTTTCATGCACCGTCTCTTTAAAAAAGCCGGCCGGCAATTCAGCATCTGTACCCAACAATTTAGAATAGAAGGAATAGAGAATCACACATAGATTAGATAGATAGAAACATGTCAGTCACATATATATGAAGTACAGTGACAGTGTTGATTACTGTACTTGTCATTTAGTGTAAAGGATTTATCAAAAAAAATAATAGTGTTTTCATGCACCGTCTCTTTAAGAAAGCCGGCCGGCAATTCAGCATCTGTACCCGACAATTTATAACAGACAGAATAGAGCTTCACACATAGATTAGATAGATAGAAACATGTCAGTCACATATATATGAAGTACAGTGATAGTGTTGGTTACTGTACTTGTCATTTAGTATTAAAATAAAGGATTTATTATTAAAAAAATTGGCGTGGGGTTCCCCTTAATTTTAGGCTCTAGCGGAGGTTAAGCAGACAGCTGGGGCAGATGTTTGAAGCCTGGGAAGGGGGTAATACCCACGGAGCTTCCCAGGCTACTAATATCAGCCCCCAGCTG
The DNA here is from genome assembly GCF_046119375.1 of Phyllobates terribilis. Lineage (NCBI taxonomy): Eukaryota > Metazoa > Chordata > Amphibia > Anura > Dendrobatidae > Phyllobates > Phyllobates terribilis. The sequence continues at coordinate 168,825,711 of NW_027362763.1, forward strand.
AATACATAGCCTTTACTAGCTATTAAAATGGGGGACCCCACCAAAAAAATGACGTGGGGTCCCCCCTAATTTAATAGCTAGCAAAGGCTAGGCAGACAGCTGGGGGCTGATATTAATAGCCCAGGAAGGGTGCCATGAATATTGGCCCCCTCCCAGGCTAGAAACACCAGCCGTCAGCCGCCCCAGAAATGGCGCATTCATAGGATGCGCCAATTCTGGCACTTAGCCTCGCTCTTCCACGCTGCCCTGGTGCGGTGGCAGGGGGTAATAGGGCTGGGGTTGATGTCAGCTTATAATGCCAGCTGACATCAAGCCCAGGTTAGTAATGGAGAGGCGTCTATAAGACACCCCCATTACTAACCCCATAGTCAAAGTTAAAAAAAACACAAACACCCAGAATAAAGTCCTTTAATTGAAATAAAGACACAATTCTTTATTGTTCTAAATTAAACCATACTTACCGTCACGCCCATTCCAGCTGAAGCCAACGATCCCCTGTAATAAAAATAAAATAATAAAGCAACCTCATCCTTACCTTTCCATGGTTCCCACGATGGCTCCAGCTCTGCTACATCGAGATGACAGGCTGGACCGCAGCAGAACGCCGCCATCCAGCCTGTCATCCCGCAGACACTGAGAAGAGCAGGCTTGCTTGCGCTCCACATTGTCTCTCTGTGACGGCATAAAGATGAGCCGAGGTCATGTCCAATGAACTCGGCTCACCTCATGCACGTCACTTACAGCGTGGGAGAATTCTCACGCTGAAGCGCTGAGTGCAGGAGAATTTTCCCACGCTGTCAGTGAGGTGCATGAGGTGAGCCGAGTTCATTGGACATGACCTCGGCTCATCTGGATGCCGTCACAGCGAGACACTGAGGAGCGCAAGCATGCCTGCTCTTCTCAGTGTCTGCGGCATGACAGGCTGGATGGCAGCGTTCTGCTGCGGTCCAGCCTGTCATCTCGATGTAGCAGAGCTGAAGCTGTCGTGGGAACCATGGAAAGGTAAGGATGAGGTTGGTTTATTATTTTTCTTTTATTGCAGGAGATCGTTGGCTTCAGCTGGAATGGGCGTGATGGTAAGTATAGTTTAATTTAGAACAATAAAGAATTGTGTGTTTATTTCAATTAAAGGACTTTATTCTGGGTGTTGTGTTTTTTTTAAATACTTTACTAGAAATTCATGGCGGTCATGTCTAATACTGGCGTGACCCCATGAATTTTGGGCTTGGGGCCAGCTGATAATACCAAGCTGGCCCTAACCCCTTTATTACCCAGTGAGCTACCGCACCAGGGCCCTGGATGAGTTGGGTACAGCGCCAGAAGATGGCGCTTCTATGAACGCGCCATTTTCCGGGGTGGCTGCGGACTGCAATTTGCAGCGGGGGGGGCCCAGAAAGCTTGGGCCTCCCTGCGCTGCAGATTCCAGCCCCCAGCTGCCTAGTTGTACCTGGCTGGACACAAATATAGTGCGAAGCCCCACTTCAATTTTTTTTAATTATTTCATGAAATTCATGAAATAATTAAGAAAAAAAGGCCTTCCCTATATTGTTGTGTCCGGCCAGGTACAAATAGGCAGCTGGTGGTTCGGGGCAGCCCATTCCTGCCTGCTGTACCTGGCTGGACACAAATATAGTGCGAAGCCCCACTTCAATTTTTTTAAATTATTTCAGGAAATTCATGAAATAATTAAAAAAAAGTTGACGTGGGGCTTCGCACTATATTTGTGTCCAGTCAGGTGCAGCAGGCAGGAACGGGCTGCCCCCAACCACCAGCTGCCTATTTGTACCTGGCCGGACACAACAATATAGGGAAGCCCTTTTTTTCTTAATTATTTCATGAAATAATTTAAAGAAAATTGAGGTGGGGCTTCGCCCTGTTTTTGTGTCCAGCCAGGTACAACTAGGCAGCTGGGGGCTGGAATCCGCAGCGCAGGGAGGCCCAAGCTTTCTGGGCCACCCCCGCTGCAAATTGCAGTCTGCAGCCACCCCGGAAAATGGCGCGTTCATAGAAGCGCCATCTTCTGGCGCTGTACCCAACTCATCCAGGGCCCTGATGCGGTGGCTCACTGGGTAATAAAGGGGTTAGGGCCAGCTTGGCATTATCAGCTGGCCCTAAGCCCAAAATTCATGGGGTCACGCCAATATTAGACATGACCACCATGAATTTCTAGTAAAGTATTTAAAAAAAACACAACACCCAGAAAAAAGTCCTTTAATTGAAATAAACACACAATTCTTTATTGTTCTAAATTAAACCATACTTACCGTCACGCCCATTCCAGCTGAAGCCAACGATCTCCTGAAATAAAAGAAAAATAATAAAGCAACATCATCCTTACCTTTCCATGGTTCCCATGACAGCTTCAGCTCTGCTACATCGAGATGACAGGCTGGACCGCAGCAGAACGCTGCCATCCAGCCTGTTATCCCGCAGACACTGAGAAGCGCAGGCTTGCTTGCGCTCCACAGTGTCTCTCTGTGAGGGCATCCAGATGAGCCGAGTTAATGTCCAATGAACTCGGCTCACCTCATGCACGTCACTGACAGCGTGGGAAAATTCTCCTGCACTCAGCGCTTCAGCGTGGGAGAATTCTCACACTGAAGCGCTGAGTGCAGGAGAATTCTCCCACGCTGTCAGTGACGTGCAGGAGGTGAGCTGAGTTCATTGGACATGAGCTCACCTTATGCACGTCACTGACAGCGTGGGAAAATTCTCCTGCACTCAGCGCTTCAGCGTGGGAGAATTCTCACGCTGAAGCGCTGAGTGCAGGAGAATTCTCCCACGCTGTCAGTGACGTGCAGGAGGTGAGCTGAGTTCATTGGACATGAGCTCACCTTATGCACGTCACTGACAGCGTGGGAGAATTCTCCTGCACTCAGCGCTTCAGCGTGAGAATTTTCCCACGCTGTCAGTGACGTGCATGAGGTGCGCCGAGTTCATTGGACATGAACTCGTCTCATCTTTATGCCGTCACAGCCAGACACTGCAGAGCGCAAGCATGCCTGCGCTTCTCAGTGTCTGCGGGATGACAGGCTGGATGGCAGCGTTCTGCTGCGGTCCAGCCTGTCATCTCGATGTAGCAGAGCTGAAGCTGTCGTGGGAACCATGGAAAGGTAAGGATGATGTTGCTTTATTATTTTTCTTTTATTGCAGGAGATCGTTGGCTTCAGCTGGAATGGGCGTGATGGTAAGTATGGTTTAATTTAGAACAATAAAGTATTGTGTCTTTATTTCAATTAAAGGACTTTATTCTGGGTGTTTGTGTTTTCTTTTAACTTTGACTATGGGGTTAGTAATGGGGGTGTCTTATAGACGCCTCTCCATTACTAACCTGGGCTTGATGTCAGCTGGCATTATAAGCTGACATCAACCCCAGCCCTATTACCCCCTGCCACCGCTACAGGGCAGCGTGGAAGAGCGAGGCTAAGTGCCAGAATTGGCGCATCCTATGAATGCGCCATTTCTGGGGCGGCTGACGGCTGGTGTTTCTAGCCTGGGAGGGGGCCAATATTCATGGCTCCCTTCCTGGGCTATTAATATCAGCCCCCAGCTGTCTGCCTAGCCTTTGCTAGCTATTAAATTAGGGGGGACCCCACGTCATTTTTTTGGGGGGGTCCCCCATTTTAATAGCTAGTAAAGGCTATGTATTCAGCTGGGGGCTCATATTAGTAGCCTGGGAAGCTCCGTGGGTATTACCCCCTTCCCAGGCTTCAAACATCTGCCCCAGCTGTCTGCTTAACCTCCGCTAGAGACTAAAATTAAGGGGAACCCCACGCCAATTTTTTTTAATAATAAATCCTTTATTTTAATACTAAATGACAAGTACAGTAACCAACACTATCACTGTACTTCATATATATGTGACTGACATGTTTCTATCTATCTAATCTATGTGTGAAGCTCTATTCTGTCTGTTATAAATTGTCGGGTACAGATGCTGAATTGCCGGCCGGCTTTTTTAAAGAGACGGTGCATGAAAACACTATTATTTTTTTTAATAAATCCTTTACACTAAATGACAAGTACAGTAAGCAACATTGCCACTGTACTTCATATATATGTGACTGACATGTTTCTATCTATCTAATCTATGTGTGAAGCTCTATTCTGTCTGTTATAAATTGTCGGGTACAGATGCTGAATTGCCGGCCGGCTTTTTTAAAGAGACAGTGCATGAAAACACTATTATATTTTTTAATAAATCCTTTACACTAAATGACAAGTACAGTAAGCAACACTGTCACTGTACTTCATATATATGTGACTGACATGTTTCTATCTATCTAATCTATGTGTGAGGCTCTATTCCTTCTTGTCTAAATTGTCGGGTACCGGTGTATGCCGCTGCTGAATTGCCGGCCGGCTTTTTTAAAGACAGCGTCTTCTGAGCAGTTTGTCAGCTTTTGGACACCTTTGAAGGTGTTTTCTATGTGTTTCTATGTGTTTTTGTTTGCCTGCCATTGGTTTTAACGGTGTTCGACGGTGTTCGAAGGTGTTCGACGAACAGTTCGACGAACAGTTCCTCGAACATCCCGGTGTTCGACGAACCGAACCGAACCCGAACACTACGGGGGTGGCTCAACACTATTGGGGATGAGGGAGCCATGCATACCAGAATTGGGGATGAGGGGTGCCATGCATACCAGGATTAGGGATGAGGGGTGACATGCATACCAGGATACGGGATGAGGGGAGCCATGCATACAAGGATTGGGGATGAGGGGTGCCATGCATATCAGGATTGGGGATGTGGGAGCCATGCATACCAGGATTGGGGATCAGGGAGCCATGCATACCAGGATTGGAGATGAGGGGTGCATTGCATACCAGGCTTGGGGATGAAGGGTGCCATGCATACCAGGATTAGGGATGAGGGAGTCATGCATACCAGGATTGGGGATGAGGGTGCCATGCATACCAGGATTGGGGATGAGGGGTGCATTGCATACCAGGTTTGGGGATGAAGGGTGCCATGCATACCAGGATTAGGGATGAGGGAGCCATGCATACCAGGATTGGGGATGAGGGTGCCATGCATACCAGGATTGGGGATGAGGGGTGCCATGCATACCAGGATTGGGGATGAGAGAGCCATGCATACCAGAATTGGGGATGAGGGGTGCCATGCATACCAGGATTGGGGATGAGGGGTGCCATGCATACCAGGATTGGGGATGAGGGGTATCATGCATACCAGGATTGGGGATGAGGGAGCCATGCATACTAGGATTGGGGATGAGGGAGCCATGCATATCAGAATTGGGGATGAGGGGTGCCATGCATACCAGGATTAGGGATCAGGGGTGACATGCATACCAGGATAGGGGATGAGGGGAGCCATGCATACAAGGATTGTGGATGAGGGGTGCCATGCATAGCAGGATTGGGGATGTGGGAGCCATGCATACCAGGATTGGGGATGAGGGGAGCCATGCATGCCAGGATTGGGGATGAGGGGTGCCCTGCATACCGGGATTGGGGATGAGGGGTGCCATGCATACCGGAATTAGGGATGAGGGGTGCCATGCATACCGGGATTGGGGATGAAGGGTGCAATGCATACCAGGATTGGGGATGAGGTGTGCCATGCATACTGGGATTGGGGATGAGGTGTGCCATGCTTACCGGGATTGGGGATGAGGGGTGCCATGCATATCGGGATAGGGGATGAGGGGTGCCATGCTTACCAGGATTGGGGATGAGGGGTGCCATGCATCCCGGGATTGGGGATGAGGGGTGCCATGCATACTGGGATTGGGGATGAGGGGTGCCATGCATGCAAGGATTGGTGATGAGGGGAGCCAAGCATACCGTGATTGGGGATGAGGGGTGCCATGCATCCCAGGATTGGGGATGAGGGGTGCCATGCATACTGGGATTGGGAATGAGGGGTGCCATGCATACCGGGATTGGGGACGAGGGGTGCCATGCATACCAGGATTGGGGATGAAGGGTGCCATGCATACCAGGATTCGGATGAGGGGCCATGCATACCAGGATAGGGATGAGGAGTGCCATGCATACCAGGATTCGGATGAGGGGCCATGCATACCAGGATGGGGATGAGGGATGGGGTACCATGCTTACCAGAATGAGGGATACCATACATACCAGGATAGGGATGAGGGATGGGGTACCATGCATACCTGGATAGGGATGAGGGGTGCCACGCATACCAGGATTGGGAATGAGGGTTGCCATGCATACCAGGATTGGGGGTGAGGGGTGCCATGCATCTAGGGATTGTGGATGAAGGGTGCCATGCATACTAGGATTGGGGATGAGGGGTGCCATGCATACCGGGATTGGGGACGAGGGGTGCCATGCATACCAGGATTGGGGATGAGGGGTGCCATGCATACCAGGATTCGCATGAGGGGCCATGCATACCAGGATAGGGATGAGGAGTGCCATGCATGCCAGGATTCAGAAGAGGGGCCATGCATACCAGGATGGGGATGAGGGATGGGGTACCATGCATACCAGGATGAGGGATACCATACATACCAGGATAGGGATGAGGAATGGGGTACCATGCATACCAGGATAGGGATGAGGGGTGCCACGCATACCAGGATTGGGGATGAGGGGTGCCAAGCATACCAGGATTAGGGATGAGGGGTGCCACACATACCAGGATAGGGATGAGGGGTGCCATGCATACCAGGATTGGGGGTGAGAGGTGCCATGCATACCAGGATAGAGATGAGGGGTGCCATGCACACCAGGATGGGGTTGAGAGGTGCCATGCATACCAGGATAGGATGGTTGGGACAGGATGGGGGCAGCACAAATACCAGGACGGGGGCAGCACATACCAGCATGGGAGACCATATACCAATAAAAATGCTCACCACCCGGGTGTAGAACGGGTTTCAATAGCTAGTATATATAGCTAGTGTGTGTGTGTGTGTGTGTGTATATATATATATATATATATATATATATATATATACACACACACATACAGGGTCGTCCAAGAGTAGGTGGACAGAATGTGTGATAAGGTTAGGGGGAGATTTATCAAACATGATGTAAAGTGAAACTAGCTCAGTTACCCTTAGCAACCAATCAGATTCCACTTTTCATTCCTCACAGAGTCTTTGGAAAATGAAATGTGGAATTTGATTGGTTGCTAAGGGCAACTGAGCCAGTTTCACAGATCTAGTTTTCACAGATAGATCTCCCCCAAATCTGTTTTCTTTTCAGATAATTCAGATAACACATAAGGGCAAATAATTTAAATACAGATCAAAGAAAATGGATTTTAACAGAGTATTGGAAATCACAAAATTCTGAAACCGTTAGAGCAAATTGGGTTGAAACATTTGGTACTAAAGCCCCAAAGAAACAAACCATTTACCGCATTCGTGACAAATTCAATGCCACTGGCTCAATCCTTAATGCTCCAAAAACTGGTCGACCCAAAACAGTCTGTACAGAAGATAATAAACAACTTCTTGCTGAAACATTTGTTCAGAGTCCAAAAAAGTCCACCAGAAGAGACTCTTTGGAATTGGGAATTTCACGAGCATCTATCATGCGAATCCTGAAATCTATTGGGTGGAAAGCTTATCGTCCACGTCTAAGTCATGGTTTATTGGAGGATGATCCAGACAGAAGACTGCAATTTAGTGTTTGATAAATCTCCCCCTTCATAACCTTATTACACTTTCTGTCCACCTACTTTTGGACCACCCTGTATATACACTGCTCAAAAAAACTCTTAAACAACAGAATATAACTCCAAGTAAATCAAACTTCTGTGAAATCAAACTGTCCACTTAGGAAGCAACACTGATTGACAATCAATTTCACATGCTGTTGTGCAAATAGAATAGACAATAGATGGAAATTATTGGCAATTATCAAGACACCCTCAATAAAGGAGTGGTTCTGCAGGTGGGGACCACAGACCACATCTCAGTACCATCGGTTTCTGGCTGATGTTTTGGTCACTTTTGAATGTTGGTTGTGCTTTCACACTCGTGGTAGCATGAGACGGACTCTACAACCCACAGAAGTTGCTCAGGTAGTACAGCTCATCCAGGATGACACATCAATTCGAGCTGTGGCAAGAAAGTTTGCTGTGTCTGCCAGCGTAGTGTCCAGAGGCTGGAGCCGCTATCATGAGACAGGCCAGTACACCAGGAGACATGGAGGGCACCGTAGGAGTAGGAAGGCAACAACCCAGCAGCAGGACCGCTACCTCCGCCTTTGTGCAAGGAGGAACAGAAGGAACATTCCCAGTGCCCTGCAAAATGACCTCCAGCAGGCCACAAATGTGCATGTGTCTGCACAAACGGTTAGAAACCGACTCCATGAGGGTGGTAAAGGGCCCGACGTCCACAGATGGGGGTTGTGCTTGGCATTTGCCACAGAACACCAGGATTGGCAAAGTCACCACTGGCGCCCTGTGCTCTTCACAGATGAAAGCAGGTTCACACTGAGCACATGTGACAGATGTGACAGACCGATCTGCTACCTGCAACATCCTTCAGCATGACTGGTTTGGCAGTGGGTCAGTAATGGTGTGGGGTGGCATTTCTTTGGAGGCCGCACAGCCCTCAATGTGCTCGCCAGAGGTAGCCTGACTGCCATTAGGTACCAAGATGAGATCCTCAGACCCCTTGTGAGACCGTTGCTGGTGCGGTTGGCCCTGGGTTCCTCCTAATGCAGGACAATGCCAGACCTCATGTGGCTGGAGTGTGTCAGCAGTTCCTGCAAGATGAAGGCATTGAAGCTATGGACTGGCCCGCCCGTTCCCCAGACCTGAATCCGATTGAGCACATCTGGGACATCATGTCTCGCTCCATCCACCAACGTCACATTGCACCACAGACTGTCCAGGAGTTGGCGGATGCTTTAGGCCAGGTCTGGGAGGAGATCCCACAGGAGACCATCCGCAACCTCATCAAGAGCAAGCCCAGGCGTTGTAGGGAGGTCATACAGACACGTGAAGGCCACACACAATACTGAGCCTCATTTTGACTTGTTTTAAGGACATTGCATCAAAGTTGGATCAGCCTGTAGTGTGTTTTTCCACTTTAATTTTGGGGGTAATTTTGGGGGTGACTCCAAATCCAGGCCACCATTGGTTAATAAATTTGATTTACATTTATGATTTTTGTGTGATTTTGTTGTCAGCACATTCAACTTTGTACAGAACAAAGTATTCAATGAGAATATTTCATTCGTTCAGATCTAGGATGTGTTATTTGAGTGTTCCCTTTATTTTTTTGAGCAGTATATATATATATATATATATATATATATATATATATATATATACACACACACATATATATATATATATATATATATATATAGATGTTGTTTTTTTTCTATAGGTGGTCTGGTGGTCACCCTGTCTAATAGTTACTTAGAACCCTCGGCACACACACAAGCTGGGACCAGTGGTGCCACCATTACATTTTCTCAATAAATAATGTTGGTAAATTGATGCAAATCTATCACGTAGTTACCCGATCATATGCATTGCTATTGTTGCTCTATGCACATACAACTTTATAGAAAAATAGTTTTCATCTTTAAACGAAGAGTAGAGCACAATGCAGCTTGTGAACAAAGTACAAATTATTGCTTTATTTGTAGAAAAAAATAGCTAATATAATCTGTATGCATTTGACTTTAGGCAGACATCCAAAGCTATTCCATTATTTTCATCTTTATGTATTTATACAAAGAACAAATTCAATGGCTTTTTAAATGAGTAGATATGGCAAGAAGTCACAGACTCACAATATTTCTGAATATAACTGTTCCAAAAAAGCAATTTTGTTATAAGGTAAAGAAAACTTCTCTATTCAACTTCATACACTGAAGCTTACAGTCTGCATTAAAAGTCCTAATTCAATTAGCTTACAATTATAATACCAAACATTCAAAGTACTAGTATTTTATTCATTTTTTTTCCAAATAATCAAACATGACTTCTGCTTCTACATCTTTTACTGAGCTGATAAAATTAAAGTCAACTCGGGGCAGACATATTATTGGTGCAGCCTATGCAGCTGCACAGGGAACGGATAGGTAAGGGGGCCACTACCACCTCCAAAGAAGGTGTAATCATACATTATGACTGACATTGGACTACAAAGGGCACATACTGTATATTGCTTTTCCAAAGCGACCCTTTTCTGTCTGTGTTCACCAGTAAGTCAAATTATTATTTCTTTATTATTTAAGTAAGTTTAAAGAGTTTGTCCGGTCCAAATCGATAAGTCTGCAGTCACTGTGTGACTGCACTTATGAATCCCCCCAGTGCACACACTGTGCACTGCGAGGATTAACCTGTTTCTGAGCCAGGACCAGAGGGTATGTGTGAGTTATACATACTCCCGGTCAGAACTCATCCAGTGGGTGCGGCCTTGCTATATACACTTGTATTGAGCGAGGCTGAACCCCAATTAGAGACAGAGCTGTCCTGTAGGCGTGGCGGGCTAGAGGGCACAGCCTTGCTCAATACAAGTGTGGAGAGCGAGGACGTGCCCACTGAATAGGCTGTGGCAGGGAGTATGTATAACACATACATACCCTTTGGTCCTGGCTCAAAAACCGGCGGATCCTCGCAGCGCACAGTGTCTGCGCTGGGGGGGTGGGAATTTATAAGTCTGCAGTCACATAGAGTGTGGATGCAACACCATGATATTCCTCCTCTCTCTACTTCCTGTTTTTCACTGACTACAACACCATCCCCCCAGCCATAGAGATCAGGTCAGCCATAGAGTCTTTTCCAGAGGCAACAGTGACCTCTTATGGCCGGAGTCCGATGCTGCAACAATGTCCAAACATTTTCCTCTCATGTGTACTGGAACAACACAAAAAAAACAGAGCAAAAAAGGAAAATTGGACATAATTTCACACAAAACCCCATAAATGGGCTGTGCAAAATTGTTAGCACCCTTATCTTAATATTTGGTTGAATGAAAACCCTTTTTGGAATAAATAACTGCAATCACTTTTTATAACCATCAACAAGCTTCTTACACCTCTCTCAATTGGAACTTTAGACCACTCTTCTTTTGCAAACTGCACAAGGTCTCTCATATTTGAAGGGTGTCTTCTCCCAACAGCAATTTTAAGATCTCTCCACAGGTGTTCAATGGGATTTAGATCTGGACTCATTGCTGGGCATTTCAGAACTCTCCAGCGCTTTGTTTCCATCCATTTCTGGGTGCTTCTTGAAGTATGTTTGGGGTCATTGTCTTGCTGGAAGACAGGTGAAAGACCCATGACCTAGGACACAAACCCAGCTTTCTGACACTGGGCCCTACATTGCGACCCAAAATCCTTTGGTAATCTTCAGATTTCATGATGCCTTGCACACAGTCAAAGCACCCAGTGCCATGGGCAGCAAAACAACCCCAAAACATCTTTGAACCGCCACCATATTTGACTGATTTGAAGGTACTGTGTTGTTTTCTCATTCCGTTTTCGGTAAACAGTAGAATGACGTGCTTTAGCGAAAATCTGTATCTTGGTCTCATCTGTTCACAAGACGCTTTCCCAGAAGGCTTTGGACTTACTCACATATATTTTAGCAAACTGCAGTCTAGTTTTTTTACAGTGGGTACGGAAAGTATTCAGACGCTTTAAATTTTTCACTTTTGTTTCATTGCAGCCATTTGCTAAATTCTAAAAAGTTATTTTTTTTTCTCATTAATGTTTACTCTGCACCCCATCTTGACTGAAAAAAAACAGAAATGTAGAAATTTTTGCAAATTTATTAAAAAAGAAAAACTGAAATATCACATAGTCATAAGTATTCAGACCCTTTGATCAGACACTCATATTTAAGTCACATGCTGTCTATTTCCTTGTGATCCTCCTTGAGATGGTTCTACTCCTTAATTGGAGTCCAGCTGTGTTTAATTAAACTGATAGGACTTGATTTGGAAAGGCACACACCTGTCTATATAAGACCTCACAGCTCACAGTGCATGTCAGACCAAATGAGAATCATGAGCTCAAAGGAACTGCTCAAGGAGCACAGAGACAGAATTGTGGCAAGGCACACATCTGGCCAAGGTTACAAAATAATTTCTGCATTACACAAGGTTCCTAAGAGCACAGTGGCCTCCATAATCCTAAAATGGAAGAAGTTTGGGACCACCAGAAGTCTTCCTAGACCTGGCCGTGCAACCAAACTGAGCAATTGTGGGAGAAGAGCCTTGGTGGGAGAGGTGAAGAAGAACCCCATGATCACTGTGGCTGAGCTCCAGAGATGCAGTAGAGAAATGGGAGAAAGTTCCACAAAGTCAACTATCACTGCAGCCCTTCACCAGTCAGGCCTTTATGGCAGAGTGGTCTGACGAAAGTCTCTCCTCAGTGCAAGACATATGAAAACCAACATAGAGTTTGCTCAAAAACACATGAAGGACTCCCAGACTATGAGAAATAAGATTCTCTGGTCTGATGAGAAGAAGATAGAACTTTTTGGTGATAATTCTAAGTGGCATGTGTGGAGAAAACCAGGCACTGCTCATCACCTGCCCAATACAATCCTAACAGTGAAACATGGTGGTGGCAGCATCATGCTATGGGAGTGTTTTTCAGTTGCAGGGACAGGACGACTGGTTGCAATTGAAGGAAACATGAAGGCGGCCAAGTACAGAGATATCCTGGATGAAAACCTCTTCCAGAGTGCTCTGGACCTCAAACTTGGCCAAAGGTTCACCTTCCAACAAGACAATGACCCTAAGCACACAGCTAAAATAACAAAGGAGTGGCTTCAGAACAACTCTGTGACCATTCTTGACTGGCCCAGCCAGATCCCTGACCTAAAACCAATTGAGCATCTCTGGGAAGACCTGAAAATGGCTGTCCACCAATGTTCACCATCCAACCTGATGGAACTGGAGAGGATCTGCAAGGAAGAATGGCAGAGGATCCCCAAATCCAGGTGTGAAAAACTTGTTGCATCATTCCCAAAAAGACTCATGGCTGTACTAGCTCAAAAGGGGGCTTCTACTCAATACTGAGCAAATGGTCTGAATACTCATGACCATGTGATATTTCAGTTTTTCTTTTTTAATAAATTTGCAAAAATTTCTACATTTCTGTTTTTTTTTCATTCAAGATGGGGTGCAGAGTGTACATTAATGAGAAAAAAAATGAACTTTTTAGAATTTACCAAATGGCTGCAATGAGACAAAGAGTGAAATATTTAAAGGGGTCTGAATACTTTCCATACCCACTGTATGTCTCTGTGTCAGCAAGGTGGTCCTGTTAGGTCTCCTGCCATAGCATTGAGTTGCAACTAGTGATGAGACATTATGTTTTGTTAACCCTTTCGCCGAGTATACTTTGGCGAGCACCGAGTATTTACAGCGTGCTCGGTGATATGTTTGAATCACTCCCGTGTGCATGATTTGCGACTGTTTGACAGTTTTAATACATGTGAGGAATGTCTGCTTTTTACACATTCTTCACATGTATTAAAGCTGTCAAACAGTCACAAATCATGCACGCGGGAGTGATTCAAACATATCACCGAGCACGAGCACTCATGTTAACCCGGCTGCGAACCAGAGGACTTTGCTGTTTACCCGTGAGTTGCTGAATAAAGCTGTTTATGTTGGACTTGCTTTGGTCACTGCCTCAGTTACTGCACGGTGTGAACACCGCCGCCTTACAACGTATATTAGAAAAAGACTAGTGTGGAAAAGTTAAAACACAAGGTTAATTGTCCAAAATATTTGACTACCCCTTTAACCCGTTTCTGACGTTGTGGGTAATAATATGTCCCTGTGTCCTGGGCCTTATGTACCAAGTGCGTATTATTACAACACAGCGATCGCGCCGTCACATAGGCTGTGTAGGCGCAATCGCCATCAGGTGTCAGCTGATTCTGACAGCTGACACCCAGCACTCATTGCCAGGAGTGGTGCCCACACCGCTCCTGGCATTTTAACCCCCTAAATGCTGCAATCACCGTCCGCGCGGCGTCCCGATCATTGCATTGTTGACCTGATGTCGTTATGATCAGTGCATGATCAAAGTAACTTGTGTTTGCAGCACTGACAAATTATAATGTATAGCAGTGATCCTGCACTGCTATACATTATAACTGCAATCAGACTGCAAAAAGTGAAAGTCCAATAGTGGGAATAAGTAAAAAAGTGAAGAAAAAAAATTGTAAAAATATTTTTTTAAAAAATAAAATAATAAAAATATAGGTATATACGTATAATGCATCCCAAAAATAAATATTATTATGAAAAAAATGCACAATAAAAGTACACATATTTGGTATCGCCGCAACCGGAACGACCTTACCTATAAAACTGTCCCATTAGTTAACCCCTTTAGTGAACACCGTAAAAAAAACGAAAAAAAAACAAAGCAAAAACGGTGCTTTATCATCATACCGCTGAACAAAAAGTGGAATAAAACGCGATCAAAAAGACGAATGTAAATAAAAATGAAACGACTGAAAACTACATCTTGTCCCACAAAAAATACACTACCACACAGCTCCATTAGCTGAAAAATAAAAAAGTTATAGTTCTCAGAATAAATTGTATAGCTGTAAAAAAATTATTTTTTCTATAAAATAGTTTTTACTGTGTAAAAGCGCCAAAACATTAAAAAATTATATAAAAACAGTATCACTTTAAATGCACCGACCCGAAGAAAAAAGCTGCTTTATCAATTTTACCGCATGCGGAACGGTATAAAAAAAAAAAACAGTTCCTGAATTGTTTTTTGTTTATTCTGCCTCTCAAAAATCGGAATAGAAAGCGATCAAACAATGTCACGTGCCTGAAAATGGTACCAAGAAAAACATCAACTTGTCCCGCAAAAAACAAGCCCTTACATGACAGTCGGCCGAAATATGGAAAAATTATCGCTCTCAAAATATGGTGATGCAAAACCTTGTCTTTGCAAAAATATAGTTTTTTAGTGTGTGACAACTGTCAAACATAAAAAGTGATATAAATCTGGTATTGCTGTAATCGCCCCGACCCAAAGAATAAAGTCGTCTAATCACTTATACACATGAGGAAAGCGTAAAAAATAAATAAAACCAATTCTTCACCTGCTGCTGATTTGTTCATTCTACATCCCAAAGATTGCTGTAAGGCTCCGCTCAGATTTATCCTGCGCTCTGAGCGCTTACACCGGGGTTTCCGTGTAAATCTCTGAAATACATGATTCAGACGAAACCCCGGCGGAAGATTCCCTGTAATGAGGCAGATGGAGGCACCGTGGACGCTGTCTGGCCTGTGATCCCACAGTGTTCCTCCTTTTAGGCGTGTATAAAAGTGCCGCCAGCCACAGTTTTATGAACCTCTGAAAAAAAGAACACAGCTAAACAGAGGCTAGACATAGTCCATAGTAAGGCTGATTTCACACATCCTGATATTTCTAGTACCAGAAAAAACAGTACTGGAGATATCAGTGTGACATGTACCGGCGCCTGGGAATCAGTGTACAGTTTGTGCTGTTCCCAAGCGCCGGGTGCTGAACGCTGCCCTCATCATTATCCCCTGCTTGCACTGCGATCAACGCAAGCAAGGGACAATGTTGAGAGTAGTATTCTGCTCCTGCTGTGTCCTATGGGAAAAATAAGAATAAAATAAAAAAAATCCTTATACTCACCTGTTCGAAGATGTCGCCCGCTGTAACCCATCTGACTGCTCATGCCGTCACTGACATGTGCACAGACCCATACATTTGAATGGGTCTGCGTGTGTATGTGTCTCTGGTACGTGTGGAAACTGTCACCACATGTACTGGACACAATGACATGTGAAAGAGGCCTAACTCTACTGCCTCATTATAGTTAATGGATCCCTTGGGGGTTCATCTGAATTCCGTAGGAGCTATGTATAATGAGTCTGCATACTATTCTAGGAAAATCTGCGCTCCAGGAGGCAGATAGCGCTCCGTCCCTCCCGAGTATCACCGTGTGGCTAAGCAGTACTATATAGCCAAGTATGGGCTATTTCTACATTCGTCAAAAATTGTGTGACAAATTTTGGTGCCATTTTTACCCATTTCCCAGTGTGAAAATGTAATATCTGGGGTTAAAACAAAATTTTGGTGGTAAAAATGTAATTATTTTTTCTTCACCGCCTAATGGTGTAAAATTCTGTGAGGCATATGTGGTGTCAACATGCTCATTTGTAAATGGGGTCTCTTATGGGGGGGGGTTCAGCTGTTCTAGGACTCCAATATGGCAGTTCTTCCCTTCTGAGCTTTGCACTGTGCCTCAAAAGTAGTTTTCGACAACATATGGGAGAATTTGCACAACAACTTTTGGGGTCCAATTTCTTCTGTTACCCTTGTGAAAATAAAAACATTGCGGCTAAAAATCATTTTTGTGGAAAAAAAGTGATTTTTTTTATTTTCACGGCTCAACATTATAAACTTTTGTGAAATACTTGGGGGTTCAAAGCGTTCACCACACAACTAGATAAGTTCCTTAAGGGGTCTAGTTTCCAAAATGGTGTCACTTGTGTGTGGTTTCCACTGTTTAGGCACATCAGGGGCTCCCCAAATGTGACATGGCATCCGCTAATTATTCAAGCAAATTTTACATTAAAAAAGTCAAATGGCGCTCCTCGCTCCTTCCCATCCCAGCTCTGCCTGCGCCCAAACAGTGGTTTTCCCCCACATATGGGGTATCTTCTTACTCAGGAGAAATTTCAAAACAAACGGTATGGTGCAATTCCTCCTGTTATCCTTATGAAAATGCAAAATTTGGGGCTGAAAAACATTTTTTGTGGGAAAAATGTGAAAATTTTATTTTTACGGCTCAATGTTATAAACTTCTGTGAAGTACCTGGGGGTTCAAGGTGCTCACCACACATCAAGATGTGTTCCCTGAGGGGTCTAGTTTCCAGAATCGTGTCTCTTATGGGGGGTTTCCACTGTTTAGGCACATCAGGGGCTCTCCAAACATGAAATGGCATCAGCTAATTATTCAAGTTTTTTACACAAATAAACCAAGACATATCAAATAAATTTTACCACTATCATGAAGTACAATATGTCATGATAAAAAACTGTCTCAGAAATAGGTTGGATCTGTTGAAGCGTTCCAGAGTTATCACCTCGTAAAGTGACAGTGGTCAGAATTGTAAAAATTTACCTGGTCATTAAGGTGCAAACAACCTTCAAGAGAAAAGGTGTTAAAGGGAACGTGACAGCTGATACATTGTACCCTATCCAAGAGCAGCATGTATCAGGCACTGGCAGTATGATTCTGAAACACTGCAGCTTTTCAGAGAAAAACATACTTTACTAGCCACTTCTGACATCTGTATCAGTGCCTGCCCTCCCTGCCTTTGCTTTTGTCACCGGGTGGCGCCACGCGATAGTTCTAGTTTTGTGTCCCCTGGGACCTGTATTCCTGTCCATACTGGGAGACAAACAGTTAATTGCTGTGTGGTTTGGGTGGTGCTGCAACCTATTTAAGATCCTGAGACCCCGCTATCCACTGTCAGTTATATTCTGCCCTGCTCCTGAGTAACTTGCATTGCTATTCTCCCATTGGACATTCCTGATTTTTTACCTTGATTTTTTGATTATACTCCTTCTTTTGCAATTTTTTTCCCTACACCGACCTCTTGATTCTGTCCCAGCTACCAGACTATTCTCGTCTCTGGTTCACTCATCCAGAGAGCAACTCTTCCATGGAAGCAATCCAGTTGACCCTGTTTTAAGTCCAGATCTCTGTAATTGGTTAAAGGGTGAAGGCCGATACATGCAAAACATATTTTGTTGAATATAATAACAATATACTACACGTCAGTCTGTACGCGGTTTTACAAATGGCAGGAAAAGCCTGATCCTGCATGTTTGACCCCCATTTACTAGACAGCGGGACCCCAGGATTTCTCACCAGGATGTTGTGCATTCCAGCTTGTGAGCTTCCACGCTGCCAGCCGCTTGTCCACAGATCTGATTCTAATAACATTATTAAAAAGGTCTAAGTAGTTTTATTTCATTTACATTGTGTTCTCATTTCTGCACTGTTGCTGCAGCTCATCCGCCAGCTGTGGATTCATCACTTGTACTGAGCGGTAAATAGGGGCTTATAAAAAGTTATTATTAATGGAAAATGTCGAAGGAACACGAATGACCTTGAAAATGCCCTGTGTTCTTCAGAGAGGAAGACGAATCAGCGACATTATACCAGAGCACAGATCCTGTAATTATATGTCTAATATCTATTTCATAGCTAATGGAGCCAAACATCCTCAGCTCCATCCAACCGAGTGCAGGAGCATAAGTATTCCAAATATTCACTATCTATCTATCTATCTATCTATCTATCTATCTATCTATCTATCTAATATAATTCACTGATCTCTACTACATATCTATCTATTAGAGTTGAGCAAATCTTTTAACCCCTAAACAATGAGAGGAGTGGAATAAAGCAGATTACCGGCTTGTGCACATGACCGTATTTTCGGTCTGAATTCGTTCCG
Source organism: Phyllobates terribilis (assembly GCF_046119375.1). NCBI lineage: Eukaryota > Metazoa > Chordata > Amphibia > Anura > Dendrobatidae > Phyllobates > Phyllobates terribilis. The sequence continues at coordinate 168,844,178 of NW_027362763.1, forward strand.
ACAAAGCAATGTTATTTAAATAATGTTATTCTATGGGGCTGTGCATATGTCCAATTTTTTCCTTGGGCCAAGGAGGTCCGAGGAAAAAATTGCAGCATGCCTGAGTTGGATCAGATTATTGGATCGCACTCGGCCATGCAAGTCAATGAGTTCATGGAAACTATTGGACTGCACTCGGGTGACATCTGAGTACAGTCCGATTTTCACGCACTGACACAATGGAGAAGATGCAGTGTTTTTTTAATTCCGTCTTCTCCTCATCTGAGAAAATCAGATCACACTCTGATCAAACTCTTATCAGAGTGTGATTAGCATAATCTCTCAGATGAGAGAAAATACGCTGGTGTGACCTTAAGGCCACGGCACCACTATCAGTATTTGGTCAGTATTCGGTCAGTATTTTTTCTCAGGAGTGGGAGACAAAACCAGGAGTGGGTGATAAATGCAGAATTGGTAACTTGTTTCTATTACACCTTTTCTCTGATTGTTTCTCACCTGGTTTTGTCTCCCACTCCTGAGAAAAAATACTGACCGAATACTGACCAAATACTGATAGTGGGGCCGTGGCCTTAGCCTTAGACTGTGTTATTCAGCCGTCATCTGCTTATAATAGTCATGAGTGGTGCAGAGCGCCTTTCATGGCTGTTACTTTGTTGCTGTAATTCTCAGACACGCTGTCAGAGAGGCACACTGTTCTTCATCACACTGCGACATTTTCGTGCGGCAACAAATGGGTTGCTATTAGTGATGAGCGAGCATGCTCATTACTCGAAATTTACGAGCATGCTCGGGTGTTTTCCAAGTATCTTCGGCTTGCTCAAATTTTATGCTTGAGTCACTCCATGTGCATGATTTGCGACTGTTTGACAGCTTTAATACATGTGAGGAATGACTGTTTGCTAGGCATTCCTCACATGTATTAACGCTGTCAAACAGTCGCAAATGATGCACACGGAGTGACTCAAACATAACATTGGAGCACGCCGCAAATACTCGGCGAGCACCAGAGCCTGCACACCGAAAGGGTTAACAAAACACGCTCGTTCATCACTAGTTGCTATGATAGCAGGGGGTATGCTGAACACCCCTGTGTCTGTCATGATGGTACTCCTGTGATTGCCAGTCTCTAGCTGGTGTTCATAGGAGACCATGAATTGTGCCATACACAGCAATCCTGTAGTATTGTTGCATATACAGTAGTATCAGCGATCGGATAGTCGCTGGTTCAAGTCCCCTAAGGGGCATAAAAAATAAAGTAAAAGAAAGCGTATAAAATATTGAAAAAAATGTAAAAAAAAGCATAAAATTTCGAATCACTCCTCCACTTAAAGAAAAATGCAAAAAAAATGCTCATATGTGGAATCGCCGCATCCATAAGAGTTCAATCCATCAAAATATAAAATTAACTAACTTGATTGGTAAAAACTGTAAAGAGAAAATGTAAAAAGAAAAAAAAGAAAGCGCTAGAATTTCAGGTTTTATGGTTGCTGCAACTCCACAAAAATATGCAATAAGGAGCAATCAGGATGTCATAGTTAATCCACAATTGTATTAATAAAAACACGAGGTAGTCCTGCAAAGCATAATCCCTGACACATATCCATCCACCGTAAAATGAAAATGTTACGGGTCTAATGAAAAAGCGACAAATACATTTTTTTTTACGAATTTCAAAAAATTTTTTACCACTTGGTACAAGTATGGTATCACATTAATCATACTGCTCTGGAGAATCATAATTCCATGTCATTTTTATTGCACAATGAACGCTATAAAAGCAAATTTCCTAAAAAAACAAATACTGAATTGCATCTTTTTCAGAATTTCACCTCACTTTGAATTTTTTCCCATTTTGCAGTACATTATGTGGTAAAGTTAATGGTGTCATTCAAAAAGTACAACTCGTTCCACAAAAAAAACTCAACCCTCATACAGCTACGTGGCGGAAAACTTTAAAAAAGTTATTCCTCTTGGAAGAAAACAAGGAAAAAATGAAAGAGCAAAAACGAAAAATTGCTTTGTCCTTCAAGGGTTAAAATTCAAATTTATCCGCTTTGTTAAATTTCCCCAATTTGTATGAAATCAATTGGAATTGAAAGTAATGGAAGCTTTCAATTTCCCTGAAAAAAAATATGTGATGCTATTCTCCTTTCCTCAACACTAATCTTCTTCACTGCTCTGATCGCACATGATCCTTAGCCTGTGTTCACACGAGCAGAACCACAATTTTTTTGCTGCAATTTCCAAAGATCATGGCAAAAATATGTTGTTTTATGATTGTAGCAAAAAATGCATTGCAGCTTGCAGCAGGTACATGTGAATGCAGCCTTACAGTTTCATCGTTGTTTTATGGCATTTACTCCCTATCTCTGTGGCTAAACTATGATCTCTGATGCGCTCTTACTATCCAGATTCACAGCAAAATGGTTGCTGCATTCCCTGCACCTCCTTTTATACAGGCTGTAATAGTCTCACCTTATTGGCTGTTGAATACCATGTGATGTGTTAGTTGAAAGGTATTATGAGTAAGTCTGACTGTCCACGCCTAAGGTCATATGAGATTTCTATGGTTTATGCAATCTTCTATATTACGTATTCTATTTATAGTATCTGTCTAATATGTATCTATCTACAGTATCTATCTATCTATCTACAAAAAGAAAACACAGCAGCACTCTGTAAAGACCAAGATACTTGAAAACAATAGAAACATTGAATCTAAACTGTATTGTTACTCAGTAAGCTGCACTTACAAAAAATGCCCAATTCATGTGTGCACATCAACCGCGGCAAGGTGACCTCCCCTGATGGGTACTATTCTACCTATTTTCTTTATCACGAAGTGCCTAAGCAAGAAACAATACGAATATAAGGCCAAAAAATATAATAAAAAGTATCTTTATTGAAAAAATATATATATAGATAAATAATCACAGTATCAATACAGGTAATGGTGGCACGACATATGTCAGAAAACATTACAGAGACTTAGATAAAACATACTTAAAACCAACCACCAGGTGTCGCCACAGAGTACAGATATCGCATGCCTCATGTAGCATTATGGACTATAGCCATATCAATGAGGGTAATCATATATGGGTGATAATGAATGGCTAAAAAAATTATCAACAGCACAACCACTTAAAGATGTACACCTTCATTATGTGGCTCCCCGACGCGCGTTTCGGCGCTCCTGCCTTTTTCATCCCCTTGAAAAAGGCAGGAGCGCCGAAACGCGCGTCGGGGAGCCACACAGCGTGCAGTTTCGATTCCAATATTAAGGTGAATCATATGTCTGATGTGTCATTTCCTTCTTTTGGTATTTCCTTATAAACTATATATATATAATGAAGGTGTACATCTTTAAGTGGTTGTGCTGTTGATAATTTTTTTAGCCATTCATTATCACCCATATATGATTACCCTCATTGATATGGCTATAGTCCATAATGCTACATGAGGCATGCGATATCTGTACTCTGTGGCGACACCTGGTGGTTGGTTTTAAGTATGTTTTATCTAAGTCTCTGTAATGTTTTCTGACATATGTCGTGCCACCATTACCTGTATTGATACTGTGATTATTTATCTATATATATATTTTTTCAATAAAGATACTTTTTATTATATTTTTTGGCCTTATATTCGTATTGTTTCTTGCTTAGGCACTTCGTGATATATGCTATTTATACGAATGGCCCTATATACATAGTCCTCTGAATAGTTTCCAATATGGAGATACTTGTTATCTCCTTTATATATTTGTTTGGTAACTTTTTTTTCGGTTCTAATCTTTTTTCTAATACTATTTTCTTTATGTATATTATGCAGTTACTGCAACTGGCACCAGTTCACACTTAGGGGGTGCTGGTCAGTTTTTGTTTTACTATATTTTACTATAGGAGGTTGTAACTTCCTCCTGTCTGACTCTGCACTCCTCCCATTAACCAGCAGGTGATGTGTAACCAGTTCTACCTGCGCCCATTTAAATTGTAGGCTTTTTAGCCCAGGAGAGACATGTTTGTCCATTTAGTTGTAGGTTTATAGCCTGAAAGTGGCATGTGGGGTAGAATAGGACCCATCAGGGGAGGTCACCTTGCCGGGGTTGATGGGCACACATGAATTGGAAGAACCTTAATTTTTTGTATGTACAGCTTACTAAGTAAAAATACAGTTTAGATTCAATATTTCCGTTGTTTTCAAGTATCTTGTCCTTTACAGAGTGTTGCTGTGTTTTCTTTTTGTATATGATGCAGTTACTGCAGCTGGAACCAGTTCACACTTAGGAGGTGTCGGTCAGGTCTTTTTACTCTATCTACAGTATCACTCCATCTATCTACAATATCTATCATCTATCTGCAGTATCTATCTACCCATCTTTCTATCAATCATATCTATCCATCTTTATATCTATCAATTTATCTAAAGTTTATATCTACAATCCTGTATTTCTTCTTGGAAGCTGATAGTGTCCATATATAAATATGTAATGGATGGAAATGCTCTTTAATTATGACTATATATCAGAGTGGCAGTCTATGGAACCAGAGTTGATCTATTCACTATTCAGTCTAGATGTAAACTATCCGCAGTACTTCTCCTCCTTTAAATATTCATTGTTTACATGACATGCTATTAAGTATTAAACGTGATTCTTGACCACAAATTAATGTATAATTTATTGTGTCTAGCAACATTAGCTAAAAGTAACTGCTGATAACTTCTGCTCTTTCTGCTGATTCAGCCCTGGAAAATCCATTTATACATCATTTTAATGTGTTTCTCAGAAAATTGTTCTAATTCTGTTTCCGTACATACAGAATGTATAACTTGTCAGATACAAAACATAAAAGAGAGATAATTGTGCATGTGAGAATGTCACTACATGAAGGAATTTGAAGACTTTCATATCTTTTCTCATTTATGCCAGATTTTCCTTAAATATGAACTATCATTACTGCAAACTGCATAAATCAATCCTATAAGTGAATATAAGAAACTTTGTCATATATCGTATCAGAGAAATCTGCTTCTTTCTCTGCTTATAAGCCACTTCTTCTCCCCTGCCTCCTAAACTCATTGGTCACTCAGAAATACAGCAAAGGCTAGGTTCACAATGATGCTTTAATTTCCATTTTTCTGCTCTATTGAAGTAACGAAATAACAAACTGTCACTTAATGGAAACAACCAGCACCCAATGGATCACATTGACTGTACTAATGATTATTGGGTTTTCTTTACATTTCTTGTCATTTTAAGAAAATAAATAGCGTAAAATTAACTTTTTCTTCCAGTGAAAAGTACAATACTTGCGACTGAGTTTCTAAACAGGAATTACAGCTCCTTCTTGAGGTTGATGGAGAGGGGAGGGAAGAGAAGAAAAGAGGAGTAGAATAAAAAATAGAAAGACAAACAAAGATGGTGCTGTTGCTTTCTAGTATGTGTTTATTACACTATGGAGTTGGAATCTCAGTTACACTGCTCAGTATTGCTTTATAGTGTCATCTAATCTCTTGGTGCCTCCAAATGATGTTCTGTGTTCTACTTAGCCTGGAGAAGAGTAATCCCTCAAATTTCCATGTACTGTATATGGAAGATATCAAAATGCAAAACTGAAGTTATACAATGGTTAGAAAAAGTGTTATTCTTCATGTACAAGCACAACAGCTTATATATGTACACTTTAAAAGAGCATTCCCGCAATTGAAAGTTGTGGATAGTATGCTGATCTCTGAGGTTTGACCACTGGTACCCCCAGCAATCCCAAAAGTAGCGCCCTAACTTAAGTGGAAGGGGAGCACATATGCTCAACCTCCACTCCATTCATTGTCTATGGGACTGCCGGAAATAGTCAAGCAGTGTACATGGCTTTCTTTGGTGGTCCCATAGACAATGAATGGAGCAGATGTTGAACAAGCACACTTTCACTTTAATTAACATGGATTCCAATAGTTGGACCCTATTATTATCATCCCCTATTATAGGCATATTAATAAAATTTCAATTTTGGAAATATATATTTAAAGGAGTATTCTGGTTTAAACTAATTATTTATTTCCCTATGGATAGGTGACAACTATTATGTCAGTTTGGATCCACATGCGCGACCTGCACTTCAGTTATCCTGGCCTCGTCTCGTAGCTGAGGGGAACTGTAAACAGAAGACCCCCTTTGTGACAATTAGTGTTTCAGATTTACATCAGTCTAAGCAATAGGATACATCCATAGAGCTTAGGATATATCCACATGGGGCTAAAATTGCTGTCTATTTTCCATTTGGATTAGTGAACAGATAATCTGTAGCAGAATACTATAGCAGCAAAGTAGATGAAAACTGTTTTGCATTGAAATTGACTAGCAGAGCCTTTGTGAAATTCTGCTGTGGATTTGGATTTTTTCATTGATTTCCTAATCGTCTGCTGCTTCTGTGATGAGGCTATCCTGGTCCACTGACTGATCTCAGTTTACTGGCCCATTCAGATGACATATCGTGTTGACACAAAAGTCATACAATTGCAGTCAACCACAGGCTTCAGTGATCACACGTGATGATACAACGTCAGTGGTGCCGAAAGTGCGGAGACTGGATGCAGGATCAGGGAAACATCAACATTTTCAGATGGGCTTCTGGAACTGGATACTGAAAATACACCATAAAATGCACCAAATCCAGCACATTCTGGTGTCGATTTTCTGTATGAATTGTGAGTGAAATCTCAATTGTCTAGAAAAAGATATGTTATACTTGTAAGGGAAGTACATGGTGGGCTAACAGAATCAAAATCCAACTGTTTAGTTTTCCAGAATCGCAAACGTCGGCACCACTCATTGCTGCACTTTTACTTATTTCACTGTAGTTTCAGCGTCACAAAAATACAAGAACCATTTTTAACTAATTCTTCCCAGAAGTGTGGAACACTCTTGACATGTTCAATATCAGTTTCTTAGCATTTGAAAGAAAGTATGCTGCCTAGAGAATTCTGGTGCAGACTCAGAACAAGTAACAATTGCTGAACAATCCCAGAATGTTTGGCAGATTGGATTCTTTACTTGCATGAGCTGGAGTGTGATTTTGCCACTGGTTGGTGCAGACTACGGATTTGTGCACTGACAGGTCAACACTTGTGATGTGAGGATCTTTTGAAATCCAAATTCGCCAATTTTGGCAAATGTTCTCCAAAAAATCATTTTGGTGCGGATAATTTCGATCTCAGTACTGGAAAGCTAGTAATTGAGTAGAAAATATATGTGGAGGAGAAGAGAGAACCCTGCTAACCATAAGAGCTTACGCTTTACAGGCAGGAGAGAGTAGCTCGCTGACCATAAGAGCTTACACTTTATACGAGAGAGAGGACCCCGCTGACCATAAGAACTTACACTCTACAGGAAATATATAGAGAAAGGATCTTGTTGACCATAAGTGCTTAAACTAAACAGGAGAGAGCGATAGAGGACCTTGTTGACCGTAACAGCTTACACCAGGGATGTCAAACTCAAATACACAGAGCGCCAACTGAAAAGCCTGGACAAAGTTGATATTTATTAAAAAAATGTCTACAATTGAGGAAGTTTTTCCTTGTCATCAAATATAACAATGAACTTTTTCATATGGAAACAAACTTAAAGGGGTTGTCCCCCGAACAAAGTACATTTTAATTAATAGATTTTAGAATAAAATATTGGAATGTTATAACATGTTATGTAAGGGCAGTAAAAAGTATATGGCCCAATGGCCTAATTTAAAAATGTAATAACAAAGGATAAAAAAAACCTTGAATAATACAGATAATAAAGTAAGATGCGAACAAAAGTGCCCCCAAACACAGTATGATACGACCACAGTGAATTCCTCCACAGTACCCTCCACATGACCCAACTGTACCCCCTCTCTCAATACCCCCTGACAAAGAATTATGACCCCATCACAGTATGATTCTCCAACTGTAATCCCCACACAGCCCTCCATACAGTATAATGGGCACAAAAAGTACTCCATACAGCAAAATGGTCCCACATAGTGCTCCAAACAGTATAATAGCCCCACACAGTGCTGCATATAGTATAATGGCCCCACATAGTGCTCCATACAGAATAATGGGCCCCACATAGTGCTCCATACAGTATAATGGCCCCACATAGTGCTCCATACAGAATAATGGGCCCCACACAGTGCTCCATATAGAATAATGGGCACCACACAGTGCTCCATATAGTATAATGGCCCCACATAGTGCTCCATACAGAATAATAGGCCCCACATAGTCCTCCATGCAGAATAATGGGCCCCACATAGTCCTCCCTACAGTATAATGGGCCTGTGCCCCACTTAGTCCTCCATACAGTATAATGGGCCCCACATAGTCCTCCATACAGTATAATGTCCCCACATAGTGCTCCATACAGAATAATGAGCCCCACATAGTGCTCCATACAGTATAAGGGGCCCCACATTGTGCTCCATACAGTATAATACCCCACATAGTCCTCCATACAGTATAATGGCCACACATAGTCCTCCATACAGTATAATGGCCCCCAGATTGTGCTCCATATAGTATAATGGGCCTCACATAGTCCTCCATACAGTATAATGGGCCCCACATAGTCCTCCATACAGTATAATGGGCCCCACATAGTGCTCCATACAGAATAATGAGCCCCACATAGTGCTCCATACAGTATAATGGGCCCCACATAGTGCTCCATACAGTATAATACCCCCCATAGTCCTCCATACAGTATAATGGCCCCCACATAGTCCTCCATACAGTATGATGGCCACACATAGTCCTCCATACAGTATAATGGCCCCCACATTGTGCTCCATATAGTATAATGGGCCCCACATAGTCCTCCATACAGTATAATGGGCCCCACATAGTCCTCCATACAGAATAATGGCCACACATAGTCCTCCATACAGTATAATGGCCACCACATAGTCCTCCATACAGTATAATGGCCACACATAGTGCTCCATACAGTAAAATTGCCACAAAAAGTAAAAGTACTCCATACAGTATGAAAGTTTGACTTGTCTTTTTGCTAAAGCAGCCTATTTATGCTCTTTACTATGTTGTGACTGGGGTGCTGACACCTCAACTAGCACATAGGTCCATCCAATATTCTGACCACTATAACCCATATAACTATGTTATTGAACATATTATTCATTCTCCTTGACTATCTCTCTGAACCTCAAACCTCTGTCAACCCTGATTTACCTATTTCCTAGCATCACTTGTCAATGTGACCACTAGGTTATAAAAATGAAAGAATTGAAATGTATAAACTATCCTTCACACACATCATGAATTTATCCAGAGTAGTCCGTCCCTATAAATCTGCCAAGTTGATTAAAATATAACAACAAAACAAGCGCTTACCCATCCTGCCTGATGCAATAGTACCACTACGTCCTTATTGTGACCTTGGGAACGTTCCTCAACTATGGCATTTATAAGGTGGGTAAGATGGATGAAAGGCCAGATAAGGTTTCATTCAGCCTGTGAAGCTCACATATCATCCAGCAATAAAGGAAAAACTTACAGCATGAAAATTGGTTTTGTAGCTGAACAAATTGAATTTCACCCCTATACTCCAACACGGTATGCTTTCTTAACAGCCCTGAAATGAGTTATCTTTTTAAAAAATGTAATAACTTGATTTTTTACACCTCCCACTTCATTGGTAAATTAAGGATTTTATTTTCCTTGTAATGTACAAGGGTACAAAGAATCAGTAATATGGGAAAATACACTTATGGATGCAATGTAAGCGATGGTATCCTGTTATCTTCATTGTTTTCTCATTACAGGTTGGAAGATGTGTAACGCATATTCAGAATGACCAGTGTCAGAGATTGCAAATATTTTCCTAACCTTGGGGGGGGTTAATAGGATTCCTTGTTGCATAGTTTGTATTAGAAGTGTGCTGATATCACATTCATTGTATCTTTGTCTATTCCTTGGATTAATAGATTGTCCTTTTTTTCAGTGTATGGAGAGACCCTGTACAACAATATGTCACATAGCAACTACACAATCTTAAAGACAACTATGAAATGGGCCAAAGTTTGGGTTTGCACCAAAGCCAGTGATTTTTACATACCTCCACATAAATGGCTTATGTAGTGATTTGATACTAGCTTAAAGTCCTATTTTAGTGCCTTCATTAAAAATTTTTTGAAAGAACATGTTAAACATTACAGAATGAAATAAAACAAAGAATTACCATGAGAAGACCCAATAACACAATTCTTTACCACACTTCAATTCATACTCAACAATTATTGACAAGCACTTAGTCCTATTCAGCTCTCTTATTATTATCTGTTATGCCAATAACTTTCACACCTTTTCATTGCTGTCCTACTCACTGCGTTCACCCCTCTGCTCCTCCCAGTGTCTGTCCATCGTGCTTAACTGCCTCTTGCAGCACTCCCAGAACTGCTGCATCCTCATGTGGCTGGAGAGCTGCATCTTCATGTGGCTGGAGAGTCTCCACCTGGCTACAGGGAGGCGCTGCCAGACTCTGCAGGAATTTAATCCCCTGTGTCCTGCAGAGTTTTTCTCCCCTGACCTATCCCCTCCACACCTTGCCTGAACTTAGGTTCCTAGTTGCAGTGCATCTCTAGTATCCTGTCAAGGTACATTATAGTTTAGTCTATCTATTTACTGACTTGGCTTGTTTCCTTGTTTTCTCTGATCTTCCTGCTCCTGACCCCGGCTTTGTATTTTGAATCTGTGCTGCCTGCCCCGACCTTGGACTTTCTGACCACCACTCTGTTTATGCCCTCTGTGCATCGTCTCTGTGCCTCTGAGCCTCTGACCCTTTGGTCAGGTGCTGAAGGTCCGAGGACTGCCCTGGAGTGGTACCCGACGACTACCCTAACAGCCCAAGAATATTCTCACCATCAGAGACTCTAGTGAAGACCAGGTGGCCACTTAGTTGCGCCCCTGGATAAGCCCAGCCAGTAGCGCAGTGGATCCACACCCACCGCCATCACATTATCCCTAACATGCCAACTTCCCTGGAAGTCCAGGAAATTCCCAGGAAGCGGAAAAACTTCCCAGACACCCAGAAGAGTTAACACTAGCACTAGTTAGCTGTAGCATTGCAGAAGGTTGCCCACCTGGAATGTTTTCTGTGCTTGGCTCCAGGTTGCTGCACTGGTGTCTGTACTAGTATTCAGAGGGCAGGAACAAGTCAAAAAAAGGGGTGTACATTGCAAGTAGCACATAGAAGGGGAAGGAACAGGTTGTGAAAAGGGAATAGCCTGCAAAAAAAATGTCATGCCAATCTTGATTTTCCCAGTGGAGGAGAAATTGTAAAAGTTTGCAATTATTTATTACCTTAACTCTTTTAAATAACATGTAAAGGGCATGCCAATGTGTGCAATGGTCTTGAAGAGAGAAAAGGAGAGAGAGAGAGTAGCGCTTTCTGAGTGTAGTACATTAAAAACTGTTAAAACCTGGCAAAGTTGTGCTGGAGGGCACATTTCCAAAGAACACTATTGTGTTATCCAAAGGGTGCAGCATAATTTGTATTCTGTAGAAATTTCCTCCAAAGGGAGTTCAAGCAGATCTTTGTAGAGTAGAAAAAACAGATGAAGGGCACTCCCATGGGGATAAGAGAAAATAATTTCACCATATATATAAAAATATATATTTTTAGTAAAAATAAAATGTGTTTCGACTGTATCCAGCCTTCCTCAGGTGTCTATAGGTTGGTCATATGATAGGCTCATATATACCCGTCTTCATATGAAGTGGGCAGAGATTTTTCTTCATTAGGTGAACCAGAAATTAATTTTCCTTGCTGCTTTACACAATAGACATTATTTTTTGCAAACTGCTTAAAGGGGCTTTCCTACGGTAATGGTTTAAGACAAGATATGTCATAAAATATTAAATAAATTGATAGTCTTTATAACTCCATTATTTTTTTTTATAGTTTTTGTGACTCCTCTCTCCACTGTTGAACAGGGCTGAATCTGGCCTATTTTAGAGATGAGTGGAGGTCAGTCCTCAATGATCAATGTTTATCAACCTATCCTAACCTAATAGTATGATGGTAAAACCCCTTTAATGAAGAATTCATGTGCCCTTATGTCTGTAAAATAAAATAGGTAACACAAATCTCATAAGTATTGTAAGATCTAGCACTAGCTAGATGTATTGGTATTTCACTACCATCATTTAAAAAGTGGAGACTGGGGAATGTGGCTAATACATCTATTTTGTTCCTATGCTAATTTTCCCATTAATTATAATTACTTCATTACTACAAATCTTCAAAGCTGAGATTGCCGTACCTTACCGATTTAAAGAGTGGAAATTTCCAATCGTTCTTCTTAAGACATCTCATTTCTCATTGTCATATAATAAAAAGAAAAAGTGGTAGTATAAGAATAAAAAGGCTAGTGGTAGTGTTCTACCCCATTTAGAGCATGTATCCTTGTTGTTGAGGTGGTAATCATAAATGGATCTCACTAAAAAAATATATTTATATGTATGCAATTAGTTCTTTAATGCCAAAATATTTATTTTCCCATTTAATTTTCTTTTTAAGATAGAACCACAATAATATCAAATCTCTATGAACAAAAAATATACAGTAAATGTGTTTTCAGTGTGTGAACAGGTCTCATATGATCTATGCAGCGACCAACTGCACAATTTGGTGCTCGAACTGCAGACAAAGCAGGCAATGCCAGCATAGAGATAAGCAGATGAAAGACGTCCAGACAACCAGTGGAATGTAAGTGTATCCTAATCTGTTAAAATTTACAGAAAAAAAATCCATAGAAAAAAGTGTAAAAAATGTCCCTATTCCCTCTAAAAAATTCTTTTTTTGCAAATAAAATAAAAAAATAAATAAAATTATGTACCGGTGTAGCCAACTTATACTCAATATAGAAGCGCAAAAAGATTTGCAGAACCCTGGTCCAGTGTCCCCGTTAGTGCTCCATGACAGCCAGACCAGAGACCTGTGTAATCCCTTAGCTGGCACTCGAATGCTGGCTTTCTGGCCACTTTTGGCATTTACAAAGTCAGCATGATGTCATGTTGAACAGAGTCCTGAAAATATTTTTGCTCATCTCTAATACTTACAGAGGCATCTCACTAAATTAGAATATCATCAAAAAGTTAATTTATTTCAGTTCTTCAATACAAAAAGTGAAACTCATTTATTATATAGAGCCATTACAAACAGAGTGTTTATTAACAGTGTTTATTTCTGTTAATGTTGATGATTATGGCTTATAGCCAATGAAAACAAAAAAGTCATTATCTCAGTAAATTAAAATAATTAACAAAAAACACCTGCAGAGACTTCCTAAGTGTTTAAAAAGGTCCCTTAGTTTGTTTCAGTAGGCTCCACTATCATGGGGAAGACTGCTGACTTGACAGATGTCCAGAAGGCAGTCATTGACACACTCCACAAGGCCCCAGAGTTCCAATTTCCATTTGGAAATCAAGATCCCAGAGTCTGGAGGAAGAGTGGAGAGGCACACAATCCAAGCTGCTTGAGATCTAGTGTGCAGTTTCCACAATCAGTGATGGTTTGGGGAGCCATGTCATCTGCTGGTGCAGGTCCACTGTGTTTTATCAAGACCAAAGTCAGCGCAGCCGTCTACCAGGAAATGTTAGAGCACTTCATGCGTCCCTCTGCTGACAAGCTTTTTGGAGATTTAAATTTCATTCTCCAGAAGGACTTGGCACCTGTCCATACTACCAAAAGTACCAGTACCTGGTTTAAAAACAACAGTATCACTTTGCTTGATTGGCCAGCAAACTCGCCTGACCATAACCCCATAGAGAATCTATGGCTATTGTCAAGAGGAAGATGAGAGACACCAGACCCAACTATGCAGACGAGCTGAAGGCTGCTAACAAAACAACCTGGGCTTCCATAACACCTCAGCAGTGCCACAGGCTGATCGCCTCCATGCTACGTCTTATTGATGCAGTAATTGATGCAAAAGGAGCCCCGACCAAGGATTGAGTGCATTTACTGAACATACATTTCAGTAGGCCAACATTTCGGATTTTAAAAACATTTTTCAAGCTGTTGTTATAAAGTATTCTAATTTACTGAGATAATGACGTCTGTGTTTTCATTGGCTGTAAGCCATAATAATCAACATTAACAGAAATAAACTTTTTGTATTGAAGAACTGAAATAAATTAACTTTTTGATGATATTCTAATTTAGTGAGATGCACCTGTATATCCAGCTGAACTAACAGTCCTTCTGAGGACTAATCCAGCTGCATATATTCAGTGGTGATAGCAGGAGTTAGGCAGGCAGGCAGGGTTTGTGGCAGTGTATACAGCATAAGAGGGTCCATTGCACGTTCTGTCTGCTGCTATTACCGATATCCGTAGACATAGATCCAGATATCAGGGGCCAGGGCTAACTTTTTTTTATCTTAATCCTGATTATTTGCTTAAAAAGCAATCCAGAGTACACCATTTTAGTGCTCCATTTCCTTGTTAGCACAGCCAGATCTTTTCCATCATCAGACGTGATCCCATATTACAGGGATAAAAATCCACAAATTTGTAGTGAACGTAGAAAATATTGTCCTCCATTTAGAGTTTTGCATCAGTGTGTCAGTGAAGCTATTCACACGTGGTCGCTGTGAAGTATAGTAATCTACAGGGCCACTATTTAAAACCGTGGGTATCCGTCAGACGTATCACATATAACTACGGTTCAAATCCAGCCATTTGTAGTGAACGTGGAAAATATTGTGCTCCATTTTGAGTTTCTAGCAGTGTGTCAGTGAAGCTATTCACATGAGGTCGAGCCAAAAATAGTAAACTACAGGGCCGCTATTTAAACCTGTAGGTGTCTGTCAGACGTATCACATATAACTGCAGTTCAAATCCAGCAATTTGTAGTGAACGTGGAAAATATTGTCCCCCATTTAAAATGGGTAAGGCGCATGGAAAGGGACGGGGAAGTGGACGTGATGGTGATGGTGCATGCAGAGGCCAAGGCCGTGGCCGTGGGCAAGCTGAAATTGTGCCAAAACAAACACCCACATCTTGTCACTCGACCTTCCTGTCCCAATTGCTAGGGGACCGCAGCACACCACTATTGAACCCAGAGCAGTGTCAAAAGGTTGTTAGTTGGATAGCAGATAATGTTTCCAGTCACTTTGCCACTACCATCACCACCCTGTTTTCCACACAGTCAAGTCTCAGTAGCCGTGAGTCTGGACCGCATATTCCTTACCCTGATTCTCCTTCCTCCCACCAGGCCGAGTGCCCGGAGACCACTGATCCCACTCTTGGACACTCACTCCAAAGAGCTGTTCACTTTTCCATTTATAGATTTGGGCCTCTCGCCCGGCCAGCTTCAAACTAGGAAAAAGGAGATCGCATGTAGCGATGCCCAAATATTTGAGCAGCCACGGTCACACAAAGATGACGGTGGGAAAGTGCAATTACTGTCGCAAGAGGTGGATAATGATGATGAGACACAACTGGCAGAAAGTCAGGAGGAGTACCAGGGTGCGAAAGTGGAAGACGATGAAGTCACTAACCCAACCTGGCAAGGTGACATGCAGAGCGAGGACAGCAGCACACAGGAGGAGGGACCACAACAGGCAGGAACAAGCAGTGTGGTGGCCACAGACACAAGACGGGCAACAGTTCCCCGGAACACCAACATGACGGAAGTTGCCAGTACAACTGTTAGGTCTTCCCGAGTCTGATTGTTTTTAAAGACTCAGATATGCCCAAAAAGGCAGTTTGCACCATCTGCCAGGCCACCATCAGCAGGGGTAGCAAACAAGCAGCCTGACCACCACCAGCATGATCAGGCACATGAAAGCAAAGCACCCGACTAAGTGGGCCGAACACCGCGGTCCAGAAACAGTGTCTGCAGATGACACCACTGCTTGTTCCGCTGTTGTGCATGCACCCCAAACCCCTGTCCATGGCGCATGCGGAGAAGTCTTCCGCCCTGCACCTGTCATTGCACACTCTCAACTAGCAACCTCAGCAACCACGTCCAAGTCCTTGTCCCAGCGCACTGTTCAGTTGTCCCTACCCCAGTCCTTGGAACACAAGTGCAAATACGCAGCCAACACCCCACAGGCCACACTACTAAACTCACATATTTCACAAATGCTTGCGCTCAAAATGTTGCCTTTTAGGCTTGTGGAGAGGGAAGCTTTCCGCAACCTGATGGCGGATGTCATCCTTCGGTACTCGGTCCCCAGCCGCCTTTTTTTCTCCCAGTGTACCGTTCCCGCATTACACAAGCACATGTCCCACAACATTAGCCATGCCCTCAACAACACAGTTACTGGGAAGGTCCATCTAACCACGGACACGTGGGCAGGGACGTTACATCTGGCTGACGGCACACTAAGTTAATATAGTGGAAGCCGGCACCCAGTCGAACTTTGGAACTGAACACGTCCTCCCGATGCCGAGGATTGCAGGCCCTAGGTCTATCAGGGTTGCCCCCATAATCTACAGCTCCTGCACCTCCTCCTCCTCTTCAGCCTCCATGTCCAAAATGACCACATCAGTTACAAACTGGAAGCATTGCAGCACTGCCTCGGTCAAGCAGCAACAGGCTGTGCTGAAGCTAATATGCTTAGGTGACAAACTGCACACCTCTGAAGAGTTGTGGACAGCTTTGAAAGAGCAGGCAGATCTGTGGCTGACACCGCTGACCCTACAGCCAGGCATGGTCATGTGTGACGATGGCCGGAACCAGGTGGCGGCTTTGAAGCGAGGCGAGCTCACACACATACCATGCCTGGCCCATGTGCTTAACCTTGTGGTTCAGTGGTTTCTCAAAACCTACCCGGATCTGCCGGATCTACTTGTCAAAGTACGCCTCCTGTGTGCCCACTTTAGAAAGTCAGCTAAACCTTTTGCCTCCCTTGCAGTGCTTCAGCCGTGTTGTCAGCTACCAGATCACTGACTGGTGTGCGATGTCCCCACACATTGGAACTCAACATTGCAGATTTTGGGAAGGATTTGAGAGCAGCAGAGGGCAGTTATTGACTACCAGCATGAACACGGCCGTTAGTATTCAGGTCAGCCTCCACATATAAGACCTCAGGAGTGGACATGGATGTCAGACATCTGTGCCATCCTCCAAAACTTTGAGGACTCCACCAAGATGGTGAGCAGCGATGACACCATAGTTAGCGTCACCATCCCGCTTCTCTATCTTCTGAAACGCTCGCTGTTCACAATTAAAGAGGAGGCATTGCAGGCCGAGCACGAGGAGATGGAGCAAGGAACCATACAGGGTGAATCCATATAGACCAGCCTCATCTCATCCCAATGTGGATTGGGTGACAATGAGGAAGAGTAAGAGGAGGAGGAGGAGAAGGAGAAGGAGGAAGAACAGGAGCTAGTTTCCTGCGATATAGACTATTTTACCTGCACAACTGTCATACCATCTGTTCAGCGTGGATGGGCTGAGGACAGGGAGAAGGAGGATGAGGAGGAGAGCATGGTCAGTCGTCCTCTTGATGAGGACACGGCAGTCTTGCCTGTTAGCAGTCTGGCACGCATGGCTGAGTTTATATTACGCTGCCTTTCCTGTGACCCTCGCCTTGGCTAAATTTTTGTGACAGTCATCACTGGTTGGTGACACTTCTAGACCCACTCTACAACGAGAATTTTCTATCTCTTACTCCCATGGCGGACAGGTCTGCTAAAATGGGGCTTACCAGAAGGTCCTTGTGGTGGAATTATTAAAAAAAATTCCCATCTGAAAATGCTGGCGGCAGAGGTCACAGTTTGTTGGACAACCAAGGAGTACAGGTTAGAGAGACACAAATCCAATCCAGCAGAGGCAGGGGAACACTGTCAAAGTTCTGGGACAGTTTTCTCAGCCCCTACCATTGCACAAGCCCTGATGCGTTGGGTAGTCTCAAAAGGAGGGAAAATTTTGTGAAGATGCTGAAGGAGTGCCTTGCTGACCGTACCAACATCCTCCGTGATTCCTCTGTTCCTTAAAATTCTTGGGTATCCAAACTGGACACGTGGCATGGAGGTCCTGGCCAGCCCTGCCGCTAGCGTTTTGTCAGAGCGAGTTTTTAGTGCTGCCGGGGGAATTATAACTAATAGGCACATCTGCCTGTCAACTGAAAATGCTGACGGGCTGACTCATAAAAATGAACAAGGTCAGGATTGGACCAGACTTCTCAACACCACCGAATTAAAGCAGCGTAACATAAACTCAAATCCATTGTCTTTTTTGGGGAGGACTATTCCCATGCACCTCTTCACACCCAGACATGGGTATACGCTTCCTGACTTTGTCTATTTGCTCTTGTCCTCCTCCTTGTCCTCCTCCTCATCCTCCATCACCATATCACTGCCATATCTACCATATCACCATATCTACGTCTCTTCCAAGGGGCATTGAAGTGCGTCCAAATTTTTGGCAGCCCTTGCATTCACTGCATAGGCAATAACAGTATGGGGGACCAACTTCCTAATAATGGGAACATTTTTTTCATAAGACCCTCCTCTATGTCTCTTCCAAGGGGCAATGGAGTGCGTCCAAATTTTTGGCAACTCTTGCATTCACTCGATAGAAAAAGCATCACAGTAAAAGATATTGCCTTACCAACACCAGGTCAGATTACCAATGCACTGCAAGATGCAGCAAGCCTCCATGATAAAGGCGGGGGCAGCACATGTGCAGGATACTGATGCAGACAGCCACTCACTAACCTAACAATTCATGGAGGGGGTGGCTGTGTAGTAATTTACATGCACACCAATGGAATTTGCTTAAGGCCCCAGTCACACAGATATGTGTGATGCACAGTGTCTAGCTTGCAGCCTATTGATGATGCCCATACAATTAGATCAGGCGGGTTGCCAAGCACTATATACGTGCACCCCCACAGGACAGACGCCCCAATTCACCCAGCCAACAGTAAGAGGCCTGTCCGCATCCTGCATAAAAATGTGCAAAAAAGATGAAAAATAGTGTATACGATAAATACACCACATCAGGTATTGGTCGATATTTTGTCCAAAATACGCAAGCTCGCAACCCAACGTCAAGGGTCCTCATACTTGCAAGTCCTAACACTAAACATTAAAAATGGCTAACATTGGACCTCATTTCAAAAAACATCACAGTAAAAGATATTCCTTACCAACACCAGGTTAGATTACCAATGCACTCCAGGATGCAGCAAGCCTCCATGATAAAGGTGGGGGCAGCACATGTGCAAAATACTGATGCAGACAGCCACTCACTAACCTACCAGTTCATGGAGGGGGTGGCTGTGTAGTATTATACATGCCCACCAATGGAATTTGCTTAGGGTGCCAGTCATACAGATATGTGTGGTGCAGTGTCTGGCTTGCAGCCTATTGATGACGCCCATACTATTAGATCAGGCGGGTTGCCCAGCACTATATATGTGCACCCCCACAGGACAGACTCCCCATTGGTGTGCATGTATAATACTACACAGCCACCCCCTCCATGAATTGGTAGGTTAGTGAGTGGCTGTCTGCATCAGTATCCTGCATACCATGTGATTTTCTGGAATTTTTTTTAACATTCTGTCTTTCAGTTGAAGTGTACCTACGATAGTCACAGACCTCTCCATTCTTTGTAGGTGGGAAAACTTGTAAAATCGACAGTATATCAAATACTTATTTTCCCCACTGTATAATACATATATATGTGTATATATATATATATATATATATATATATATATATATATATATATAAAAGCTTAGCTACTATGTAATTTTTCCAAGATATACTGTAGATAGATGTGCTGCTTCCAACGCCATATAATCTGGCTATACACATAAAATAGTTGTTGGCTGTGAGCTTTGTCTCGAGACTCCCCGATTCATGACGGCGCTGGGCACTTTCTTCTGACTGATGGTCTAGTTTTGGACAGTTTACTTCAGTGCAGCTCTTTACTGGTAACCGTTGAACAAAAGTGCAATATATGAAGGTTGTCTTGGCTCGGTCAATGTACACAACCATTAAAACAAGAATCTACTAAAATATTTAAAAGAACTTCAGATGATCAGATAGGGAAAACCTAAACCTGTATGACTGACCTGATGCAGCCTGTAGACATATTATATAATAAAAAGCTCTATAGTTTACAGTATATTATATAAGAAAGGTAAATGCCAGGAAGGGCTGCCAGGATTTTTATATTGATTTCTACTTTATATTTCCCTCTAGAGTTAGTGTGTTACTGATACAGAAATGAAGATTGTAGTTTCAGTGATTTATAACTCGAGTCAGACAAAAGATTATAAAATATGTAACAATAATATCCTGTGCAAAGAGGGGATTCAATATACAGTAAAAACGCTGAAAAAGAAAGACATTGGGGGCTATAATTCCCAGCCAATAATCTGACCAGCTGGAAAAATGAAGTATAGTTCTCCTACAAGGCAATTTATAGCTCATTCAATATATCGTGGAGAATTTGTACTTTAAAAGTTCCTTTCTGACCATGTAATAAAACATATATACTGAGAAATGCCTCTGCCCTCTTCATCTCCTAAGTATTTTAATTATTATTTTAATTATTGGAGTCGCAGTTTATGCGTTCATGCTACTCTTTTTACTCCTTGAGATAGCCACCTGGCGAAACGTACGTTGGAGTCCTGGGGTGTTCAGATTTGCTGTTATTCCCTATTATATGGTTCTAGCTATTGAACCCATTCTACGCCCGGGTGGCGAGCATTTTTATTGGTATATGGTCTTCCATGCTGGTATGTGCTGCCCCCCTTCTGGTATTTGTACTGCCCCCATCCTGTCCCCACCATCCTATCCTGGTATGCATGGCACCCCTCATCCCCATCCTGGTATGCATGGCACCCCTCACCCCCAATCCTGGTATGCATGGCACCCCTCACCCCCATCCTGGTATGCATGGCACCCCTCATCCCCAATCCTGGTATGCGTGGCACCCCTCATGCCCAATCCTGGTATGCATGGCACCCCATCCCTCATCCCTATCCTGGTATGTATGGTATCCCTCATCCTGGTATGCATGGGCCCCTCACCCACATCCTGGTAAGCATGGCACTCCTCATCCCCATCCTGGTATGCATGGCCCCTCATCCGAATCCTGGTATGCATGGCACTCCTCATCCCTATCCTGGTATGCATGGCCCCTCATCCGAATCCTGGTATGCATGGCACCCCTCATCCCCAATCCCGGTGTGCATGGCACCCCTCATCCCCAATCCTGGTATGCATGGCACCCCTCATTCCCTATCCTGGTATGCATGGTCCCCTCATACCCAATCCCGGTATGCATGGTCCCCTCATGTTAGAACTGTTTGTTTTTTCTATCTTGTGGTTTGCGGTCACGTGACCATCTGCCTTTATATTCCAGCTCCGCCCTCCTGGCTGTGCTGGACTTCAGTGTTTCACTGTTTCTCTAGTCTCGTGCTTCTGTGCCTTTCTCTGTCAAGTTTGCTTGGTCCTCTGGGACCTCTAGTACTTTTTGTCAGTTTGTCTTTTTGTGTTATGCAAAAACTTCTGTTTAGGAGTTGTGCCATTTTTGTCCCAGTCGTTAGTTCTTTTAGGGATTCCTCCCTTAAATCTATAGGTCTTCGTTCAGACTAGCCGAGGACTAAGGCGGGTCTGTTCACTAGGAACAGGCAGCCCACTACATCGTAGGGATTCAGCTTAGTCTTACTGTAGGGACATCTTTCCCCTATCTTCCTTAGTACATGTTGCAGATCATAACAGTAAGTCCAGCCCAAAAAACTAAAAGGAAAGAAATTTGGGGATCAGTATGGTTTCCGTCCAGGATTTGGCTCAACGCCTGCAGGGATTGTCTCTGGAGGTGGCCGAGCTTCAGCAACACGTGAGTAGCTGTCCTGGAGCGCATTTTGTGGAACCCAAGGTAGGACTGCCTGATGTTTTTTATGGTAAACAGAAAGATTTTTTTTCCTTTAAAAATGCTTGTTTGTTATATTTTCATTGGAGACCAAGATCCTCTGGGAATGAATCACAGCGCATTGGTTTTATTATGTCATTTTTGTGCAATGAACCACAGGGGTGGGCCTTTTCTCTCCAGCCTAATGATCCGTGTTTAAGGTCTGTTGAAGAATTTTTTTCTGCTACTGGGCTATTATATGACGATCCTGATCGAATCTCATCTGCTGAATCAGAACTTAGACGATAGAATCAGGGGTCAGATGATGTTGAAAATTATTGCACACACTTCAGGAGATGGGCTTCAGAAGTTAAGTGGAATGATCCGACGCTGAGATGCTTATTTCTTGCTAGTCTGAGTGAAAGGGTTAAGGATTTGCTAATTGCATTCCCTGCACCTGAGACTCTGAAGGAAGCTATGCAGTTAGCTGTTCGTATAGACAGGAGACTGAGGTGCAGGCTCAATGAGGTAAAGACTCCTGTAATGTCAGGTCCTAGTCCCCAGAAAATCTGCTCTGACGGCGGGGAACCGATGGAGGTTGGGGCGATGTCACTCCGCTCTCAGGAAAGAGACCGGAGAGTCGCCGAGGGATTGTGTCTTTATTGTGGTAAAGCTGACCATTTGATTAAGTATTGTGAGCGTCGTTTAAGTAAAGAAAAAAAAAAGGTCAGTTACGCCCATATAGCTTGTTTACGCTCTGCAGGAGTGTTTCTTTCTGGGAGTACTACTCTGCAGGGAGATTTGATTGAATTTCAGGTATTTGTGGATTGTGGTTCAACACTTAATGTGATTGATAAAGGGTTTTTGGAAAACCTTAAATTGAAATCCAAACCTTTGTCCTCACCTATTTCTGTGGTTGCAGTTGATAACACTCATTTGAAATGTATTACTCACAAGACTGCTGCTGCATTTCCCCTCACTATCAATGGAGTTCACCAAGAAATTTTGGACTTGGTTGTTTTGGATAATTTGCCCTCTCCAGTTGTTCTAGGATTGCCTTGGTTAAGACTGCACAATCCTTTATTGGACTGGTCTACTAATGTGATTAAGTCTTGGAGTCCGAAGTGCTATGATAAATGTTGTAATGGTTGCATTGCGGCTGTGGAAAAAGGGGAATTACCGTTACCTATTCAAGATTTTTGGAGGGTTTTTTCGGAGGAGGAGTCGCAAGTTTTACCTCATCATAGGGATTATGATTGCGCCATTGAGTTTGTTCCGGGTGCTACTCTTCCCAAAAGTCGCTTGTTTAATCTGACTAACCCTGAAAGAAAGGCCTTGGAGGACTACATAAAGACTAGCCTGGCTGCTGGTCACATTAGACCTTCTAAGTCGCCTGTGGCAGTTGGATTTTTCTTTGTTAAAAAAAAGGACGGCGATTTATGTCCATGTCTGGATTTTCGTGAAATTAATAAGATTACTGTACGCAATTCTTACCCATTGCCGTTAATTCCAGACTTGTTTGACCAGTTAGTGGGAGCCAAGTGGTTCTCCAAAATTGATCTCCGGGGGGGCATGCAATTTGTTACGTGTGAAGGAGGGTGATGAATGGAAAACTGCTTTTAATACTCCGGTAGGTCATTTTGATAATATGTTGATGCCTTTTGGTCTTACCAATGCACCTGCATTTTTTCAGATCCTTATTAATGACATCCTGAGACCTTTGATTGGTAAGAATGTGGATGACATTTTGATTTATTCACCAGATCTAGAGTCCCATTGGCAGAGTGTACGTGAAGTTTTGCAGTTATTGAGTGATAATTCACTGTTTGCTAAGCTGGAGAAATGTGAGTTCGCTGTGCAGAAAATTAGTTTTTTGGGCTACATTGTCTCCAGCGAGGGCTTTGAGATGGACCCTGTGAAGGTTCAGGCTGTGCAGGAATGGCCTAGGCCTATTGGTTTGAAATCCATACAGAGATTTTTGGGTTTTGCCAATTATTACAGGAAATTCATTAAGAATTTTTCTGAAATTGTTAAACCTCTAACCGATCACACCAGGAAAGGTGCGAATACAGCCCAGTGGACTACTGAGGCCATTGAAGCGTTTGAGTATCTCAAAGAGAGGTTCAGTTCTGCCCCTATCCTTATGCAGCCTGATGAGACCAAGCCTTTTTTGGTTGAAGTTGATGCTTCATCGGTGGGGGTCGGAGCAGTTTTCTCTCAGGAGAACATCCTTGTGCCTTCTTTTCGAAAAAAATTTCGGAAACCGAACTGAATTATGATGTTGGAAATCGGGAGTTGCTGGCTGTTAAACTTGCGTTTGAACATTGGCGTCATTTTTTGGAAGTCGCTAGATTTCCTATTCAGGTGTTCACAGATCATAAGAATTTGATCTATCTGGATGCTGCCAAGGGCTTGAATGCCCATCAAGCTAGGTGGGAACTTTTTTTTTCTCGGTTTCATTTTTCTGTTACCTATATCCCTGGTACTAAGAATATTAAAGCCAGCATTTTACAGAAAGGAGTTGTGGTGGCGGCTTTGGACTCCGTTTTGGAGAATGGGATTCTGAAAGCTCAAGATGATGCTCCATCTAACACTCCCCATGGGAGGTTGTTCGTGCCTAGTGCCTTTAGGAGAGATTTGTTTGTGGAGTGTCATGAGTCTTGGTTGGCAGGTCATCCAGGAATTTCGGAGACTAAGAGACTTATCAGTCGCTGTTTTTCATAGAATCATAGAATCATAGAATGGTAGAGTTGGAAGGGACCTCCTGGGTCATCTGGTCCAACCCCCTGCTCAAAGCAGGATTCACTAAATCATCTCCAGATGTGTGTCCAGCCTCTGTTTGAAGACGTCCATTGAAGGGGAACTCACCACCTCTCGTGGCAGCCTGTTTCACTCATTAATCACCCTAACTGTCAAAAAGTTTTTTCTAATATCTAATCTGTGTCTCCTCCCATTTAGTTTCATCCCATTGCTTCTAGTCTTTCCTTGTGCAAATGAGAATAAAGATGATCCTTCTACAATGTGACAGCCCTTGACATATTTGTAGACAGCTATTAAGTCTCCTCTCAGTCTTCTTTTTTACAAGCTAAACATTCCCAAATCCTGCAACCGTTCCTCATAGGACATAGTTTGCAGACCAGTCACCATTCTGGTCGCTCTTCTCTGAACTTGCTCCAGTTTGTCTATGTCTTTATTAAAATGTGGTGCCCAAAACTGTACACAGTATTCCAGATGAGGTCTGAACAAAGAGGAGTAAAGACCGATAATAACTTCACGTGATCTAGACTGTATGCTTCTGTTAATACATCCCAGAATTGTATTTGCCTTTTTTGCTGCTGCATCACACTGTTGACTCATGTTCAGTCTATGATCTATTAGTATACCTAAGTCTTTTTCACATGTACTGTTGCTTAGCTCTATTCCTCCCATTCTGTATATGCTTTTTTCATTTTTATTGCCCAGATGTAGTACTTTGCATTTTTCCCTGTTAAAAACCATTCTGTTGTTTGCTGCCCACTGCTCCAGTTTAGTTAGGTCTTTTTGAATCCTCTCTCTCTCTTCTCTAGTATTAGCTATCCCTCCTAGCTTTGTGTCATCAGCAAATTTAATCAGTTTACCCTCAATTCCTTCATCTAAATCATTGATAAAAATGTTGACCAATACAGGTCCCAGGACGGAGCCCTGTGGTACCCCACTTGAGACATTCATCCAGCTGGATGTGAAGCCATTTACAACCACCCTTTGTGTCCGATCACTAAGCCAGTTATGAATCCACCTAACAGTTGCCTGGTCCATTGCATACTTGGTCATTTTTTCAATAAGGATGGTGTGAGATACTTTGTCAAATGCTTTGCTGAAGTCAAGATATACTATATCTACAGCATTTCCCTGATCCACCCAGTCAGTGATTCTGTCATAGAAGGAAATTAAGTTAGTCTGACATGACTTGTTAGTTACAAACCCATGCTGACTCTTGTTAATCACTTCATTATTATCCATGTACTTACATACATGTTGTTTAATAATTTGTTCAAAGATGTTTCCTGGTATAGAAGTCAGACTCACCGGCCTCTAGTTCCCTGGGTCCACCTTCTTCCCCTTTTTGAAGATAGGAACAACATTTGCTCTTCTCCAGTCTTCTGGGACTTCTCCTGTTCTCCAAGAATTTTCAAAAATTATGGAGAGTGGTTCTAAAATTTCTTCTACGATCTCCTTCAGTACTCTGGGGTGTAATTCATCTGGACCTGGAGACTTGAACTCATTTATGTTAGCTAAATATTCCCTCACAATCTTTCTGTTTACAGATAACTTGGATTCTTCTATTCCTTTGAAAGGACAGTGAAGATCAGTTGATGTTACATTTTCTTTCTGAGAGAAAACAGATGCAAAATAGGAATTAAAAAGTTCGGCCTTCTCAACATCCTCTCTTACCATTTCTCCATTTTCATCCTGTAAAAATCCTATAGCATCTTTGACTTTTCTTTTACTTTTGACATACCCCCAAAATTCTTTTTTATTGCTTTTGACATCTGTTGCAAGCCTTAATTCATTGTCAGCTTTAGCTAACCTGATACGTGCCCTGCAGGATCTGCAGACTGCATTATAATCTTCTTTAGATATGCCTCCCTCTTTCCATTTAATAAACATTTCTTTCTTTCTTTTTAGCATGTGTTTAAGTTCTGTGTTCATCCATCCTGGTTTCCTTAAATGCTTCCCATTCTTCCTACTTTTCGGGATTGTTAACGATTGTGCTTTGAGAATCTCATTTTTAAAAATTTCCCATCCTTCCTGGACATTTTTGTGCTTAAGGACATCCAGCCATTGGATCCCTCCTATTCTCTTTCTGAGTCTCTTAAAATCTGCCTTTCTAAAATCTAACCTTGAAGTTTGAGTCTTCACATGTCTTCCTCCTCTAGTTATCCAAAATTCTATAATAGCATGATCGCTGCCTCCTAGGGTCCCAGCCACCTTTACCTCCTCAACCATTTCCTCCCTGTTTATAAGGATTAGATCCAAAGTAGCAGATCCCCTTGTTTTCTCCCCTACCTTTTGGAAGATAAAGTTGTCAGCAAGAGAGGATAAGAATTTGCTTGACCTGTTAGTTTTACTTGAGAGAGATTCCCAACAAATGTCTGGATAGTTGAAATCTCCCATGACCACTACGTCATATTTTTTGGAGAACTTGGTCATTTGATACATAAAGAGTTCATCCATATCTTCAGCTTGCTCAGGTGGCCTGTAGTAAATGCCTACAATGGTGTCCTTTTCGTTATTCTCTCCTTGTATTCTTACCCAAACAGTTTCCACAGAACTCCCAGTCTCTGAAGCTTCAATCTCTGTGGAGATATACGCTTTTCTAACATACAATGCGACACCTCCTCCTCGTTTATCAAGTCTGTTTCTTGCAAATAAGTTCTATCCTTTTAGCCTTTTATTCCAATCATGTGTATCGTCCCACCAAGTTTCAGTGATTCCAATGACATCATATTTCTTTTCCTGCATTAGTAGTTCCAATTCTCCTTGTTTGTTGCCCATGCTTTGTGCATTTGTATAAAAACATTTTAGTTTGTGATTGGTTTCTCTTCCTCCCATATTTTTATTATTTAAATTGTTTTGTCTTAGTTTTTCCTTTCCACTTCCAGTAGCAGAGATCTCAATAGTATTTGTCAGCTGTATGGCTTTTTCTGGCCTTTTGCTTCCCTTCCCACATTGTTCTAGTTTAAAGCTCTCCTGATGAGTGTAGCAAGGCGACTTCCAAATACATGTTTTCCAGTCTTCGTAAGGTGCACCCCATCTCTAGCAAGTAGTCCATCGTATAGGTAATTCATTCCGTGATCCAGAAATCCAAATCCTTGTTGACGGCACCATCGACGTAGCCAGTTGTTCACCTGTAGAATCTTATTCCACCTCATTGTTCCATGGCCATCCACTGGGAGGATGGATGAGAAGACCACCTGCGCTCCCAATTCTTTCACTTTCTTGCCTAAGTCTTCAAAGTCACTGCAGATGGTTTCCAGGTCCTTTCTTGCGGTGTCATTTGTCCCCACATGTATTAGCAGGAATGGGTAGTGATCTGTAGGTCTGAAGAGTCTTGATATCCTGTTAGACACATCTTTAATTTTTGCCCCTGGAAGACAGCACATTTCTCTTGAGGTTATGTCTGGTCTGCAGATAGCAGCCTCTGTTCCTCTTAACAGGGAATCCCCCATGACCACCACTCTCCGTTTTTTCTTCACAACATTCTTCTTTCTCCATCCAGGAGGATTCTGAGGGCTTACAAGGTTATTCATTGCTGGCAAAGTCTTATCTTGCTGTATTTCTTCATGGTGCTCCTGCGAGAGAGCCTGGTACTGGTTCCTGAGCAGTATGGGTGCTGACTGCCTCTCGATCCTCCTGCTTCTGTGGGTCACAGTGGTGGCCTGGATGGCAGAAGGAAGTCATCAAGTGGGTGCGTCAGTGTTCTGTGTGTGCTAGGTCAAAGGCTTCACATACTCCTGCTGCGAGGTTGCTTTGCCCTCTGGAGGTTCCTAATGCACCTTGGACGCATCTCACTATGGATTTTATTACTGATCTTCCTGTGTCCGAGGGTTTTACTGTCATCTGGGTGGTCGTGGACCGTTTTAGTAAGATGTGTCATTTGGTTCCATTCATTAAGTTGCCCTGCGCCAAGACACTCGCTAAGGCGTTTGTTAAGGAGATTGTCAAGCTCCATGGCGTTCCCACGGATATTGTTTCTGATAGAGGACCTCAGTTTGTGGCTCACTTTTGGCGTGCTTTTTGTGACAGGTTGGGAGTCCATTTGTCATTTTCATCTGGTCATCATCCTGAGTCTAATGGACAGACTGAAAGAAAGAACCAGGTTGTTGAACAGTTTTTGCGTTGTTTTGTTAGCGGACAAACAAGAGGTGTGGTCTGAGTTTCTGCCTCTCGCAGAATTTGCTCTTAAGAATCATACATCCTCCTCTGCTGGGTGTTCTCCTTTTTTTTTGTTGTACTGGCAGACATCCGTCTTTTGGTTCGTTCTCCAAATTGGGGTCGGCGGTGCCGGAGGAGGAGAATTTTTACGGTTATTTGGAGAGAGTTTGGACTAACGTACGTTGTAACCTTCAAGAGGCTAACAAGAGGTCCAAGAAGTATTTTGACAGGAAACGTAAAGAGGTTTTGTTTAGTGTGGGTGACATGGTTTGGTTGTCCTCGAAGAACCTGCGGTTGAGGATTCCCTCTAAAAAACTGGGTCCTAAGTTTGTGGGTCCATTTAAGGTGCTTCAGATTGTTAACCTGTCTGCTGTTAGGTTGGATGTCCCTACTTCCTGGAAGATTAATCCTGTGTTTCATGTTTCCTTGTTGAAAAAGGCTGACGTATCTGATAGGGACGCCACTGTCACAATTCCTCCTGTGGTGGAAGATGGCGAATATGAAATTTCTCGTATCTTGAATTCTTGATGGCATAGAAGGAGATTACAGTATCTTGTCTCCTGGAAGGGTTTCGGTCCCGAAGACAACTCCTGGGTAAGGACGGATGATGTCTCTCCTCCTAGGCTTGTTAAAGCTTTCCACAGGAGGATTCTGGATAGGCCCGGGCCAGGAGGATCCAGAGGATCCTCATAAAAGAGGGGGTACTGTTAGATCCCTCCTGTTTGTTTTTTCTATCTTGTGGTTTGCGGTCACGTGACCATCTGCCTTTATATTCCAGCTCGGCTCTCCTGGCTGTGCTGGACTTCAGTGTTTTACTGTTTCTCCAGCCTGTTGCTTCTGTGCCTTTCTCTGTCAAGTGCGCTTGGTCCTCTGGGACCTCTAGTACTTTTTGTCAGTTTGTCTTTTTGTGTTATGCAACAGCTTCTGTTTAGGAGGTGTCCCATTTTTGTCCCAGTCCTTAGTTCTTTTAGGGATCCCTCCCTTAAATCTATAGATCTTCGTTCAGACTAGCCGAGGACTAAGGCGGGTCTGTTCACTAGGATCAGGCAGCCCGCTACATCGTAGGGATTCAGCTTAGTCTTACTGTAGGGACATCTTTCCCCTATCTTTCCTTAGTACATGTTGCAGATCATAACACCTCATCCCCAATCTTGGTATGCATGTCTCCCCTCATCCCCAATCCTGGTATGTATGGCACCACTCATCCCCAATCCTGGTATGTAAGGCACCCCTCATCCAAAATCCTGGTATGCATGGCACCCCTCATCCTCAATCCTGGTATGCATGGCTCCCTCATCCCCATCCTGGTATGCATGGAAATCCTCATCCCTATCCTGGTATGCATGGGCCCCTCACCCCCCAATCCTGGTATGTGTGGTACCCCTCACCCCCCAATCCTTGTTTGCATGGTCCCCTCACCCCCCAATCCTGGTATGTGTGGTACCCCTCACCCCCCAATCGTGGTATGTGTGGTACCTCTCACCCCCCATTCCTTGTATGCATGGTCCCCTCACCCCCCAATCCTGGTATGCATGGTCCCCTGACCCCCCCAATCCTGGTATGTGTGGTACCCCTCACCCCCCAATCCTTGTATGCATGGTCCCCTCACCTCCCCAATCCTGGTATGCATGGTCCCCTCACCCCCCAATCCTGGTATGTGTGGTACCCTCACCCCCCAATCCTGGTATGCGTGGTGCCCCTCACCCCCCAATCCTGGTATGCATGGTCCCCTCACCCCCCAATCCTGGTATGTGTGGAACCCCTCACTCCCCAAGCCTGGTATGCATGGTCCCCTCACCCCCCAATCCTGGTATGTGTGGTACCCTTCACCCCCCAATCCTGGTATGCATGGTCCCCTCACCCCCCAATACTGGTATGTGTGGTACCCCTTACCCTACAATCCTGGTTTGTGTGGTACCCCTTAACCACCAATCCTGGTATGTGTGGTCCCATCACCCCCCAATCCTGGTCTTTGTGGTACCCCTCACCCCCCAATCCTGGTATGCATGGTCCCCTCACTCCCCAATACTGGTATGCATGGTCCCCTCACCCCCCAATCCTGGTATGTGTAGTACCCCTCATCCTGGTGTGCATGATCCCCTCACCCCACAATCCTGGTATGCTTGGTCCCCTGCGTCCTGTTCTTCCCGAGGCGGGGGAGGAGAACGGCGCTGGAGCACTGCGCTGTCCGGTGCCATTTTGCTGAAGACACACTGTAAATGTGTCTTCAGTAAAATGGCGCCGGATAGCGCTATGCGCATGCGCCGGTCCGACGCCTCACTCCTGCCCCGGTCTCCGGTGAAGAGAGTCGCCGCGGCAACGCTCCTCTCGGTCAGGTAAGTATGTAAGTATGGCGCCGGAGATCGCGGTATGCGTTCAGTGCTTACGCATACCGCGATCTCCGGCACCATACACTCCTTTTACCAATAACGGCTGGATGCCTGCTTCTGTCTGGAGCCAGACTGCGCGTCGCGCATGAGCAGTCTAGTGAGGCTTCAGACAGAGACATGCATCCCCGGTTATATTATAGATGTCTATGTTATGATATTTGCTGATGTGACTTTATATTCTTATTTATCAATCAATTGGACTTTTTTTCAATATGTATATTTATTGACCCTGCTGCTATATACTTATTGAGACTGGTATAATTTATTTCGGGAAATTAACATTTTTGATCATTCTCACTTCCTAATACGTTTCCCTGTGATATTCACTGTGCATGATCTATCCTCTCTACATGCGATATTTTCCAATTTTTGATGATCAGAGAAAGAACACGCTCGTTCCCACCCATGAGCCTGGCTAAACAGGCCTGTGAGCACCCAATGGACAAGTAAAATGCTCATTAGTTGGATGGAATGATCAAAAATCATCATGCTCGGCAGCTCATTGTTCTATGCTGCCAATAAAATGATTTTCTATATGCACTGAATAATCGCACTAATGATTATTCAGTGCACATAGAATTCCCATTAAATGACTGCTGATCAGCTTGCATGCAACCGATTGGGAGCCTTTTAAAGGCCATAGTCGGTATGTGAAAATCCAGCTTTAGAGAATAGTAAAGAATATTGTACTAATATGAGGTCCAGCAAAATGGATCCTTAGAAGAATATACATTTTATTGGAAAGCCATAAGAAATCCAATCCAACACCATGTAAAACCGCAGACGCATTT
Organism: Phyllobates terribilis; assembly: GCF_046119375.1. Lineage (NCBI taxonomy): Eukaryota > Metazoa > Chordata > Amphibia > Anura > Dendrobatidae > Phyllobates > Phyllobates terribilis. The sequence goes on from NW_027362763.1 coordinate 168,876,160, forward strand.
CAGACTCAACTTTTACTCATTACATAAAAAACCATATGAGTAAAAATTGTGTCTGAAATGTGTCTGCGGTTTTACATGGTGTTGAATTGGATTTATTATGGCTTTTCAATAAAATTTACATTTTTAAGGATCCATTTTGCTGGACTTGACATTACTTCAGCACTTTTGGACTTAACATACTTCAAGGTTTCTGCAAATTGTGGACCTTTTTCTCCAGATGAGCTGACTTTTTTCCTTTTTTTCCACTACCCAACATTTTGTAAAAATATGGTATTTATCTAGAATGTGACGCTTCATGTTTTAGAAAGTCAATCTACAGTTCATAATAGTTCGACACACACAGTATACCGAGACCTCTCCAGACATGATTTCTTGTCTTCTAGTCTTGATGACGTATCCTTTTGTCCCTCTACTATTGCTCTTTCCTGATTAAAACAGCCAAGCTAAGTAATTTGTTTTTTCATTAGCACTTTTATACATTATGGTATACTTTTACCTATCTCTTGTACTTAGGATCATTAATCACTCTTTGTTATAATTGGTGTCAGATTTGGGATCCTACTGGAACAGACAGATGATAAGATTTGAGAGAAATCAATATTTCTTGTTTTTTTATGTTATCACCTTAGGGTGATGGCCCACCAAAACATATACACAAGGAAATTGGCTGAGTGTGTACAGTACAGACCAAAAGTTTGGACACACCTTCTCATTTACAGATTTTTCTGTATTTTCATGACTATGAAAATAGTACATTCACACTGAAAGCATCAAAACTATGGATTAACACATGTGGAATTATATACTTAGCAAAAAAGTGTGAAACAACTGAAAATATGTCTTATATTCTAGGTTCTTCAAAGTAGCCACCTTTTGCTTTGATGACTGCTTTGCACACTCTTGGCATTCTCTTGATGAGCTTCAAGAGGTAGTCACCGGAAATGGTCTTCCAACAATCTTGAAGGAGTTCGCAGAGACGCTTAGACTTGTTGGCCCTTTTGCCTTCACTCTGCAGTCCAGCTCACCCCAAACCATCTCGATTGGGTTCAGCTCGGGTGACTGTGGAGGCCAGGTCGTCTGGCGTATCACCCCATCACTCTCCTTCTTGGTCACATAGCCCTTACACAGCCTGGAGGTGTGTTTGGGATCATTGTCCTGTTGAAAAATAAATGATGGTCCAACTAAACGCAAACCGGATGGAATAGCATGCCGCTGCAAGATGCTGTGGTAGCCATGCTGGTTCAGTATGCCTTCAATTTTGAATAAATCCCCAACAGTGTCACCAGCAAAGCACCCCCACACCATCATACCTCCTCCTCCATGCTTCACGGTGGGAACCAGGCATGTAGAGTCCATCCGTTCACCTTTTCTGTGTCGCACAAAGACACGGTGGTTGGAGCCAAAGATCTCATATTTGGACTCATCAGACCAAAGCACAGATTTCCACTGGTCTAATGTCCATTCCTTGTGTTCTTTAGCCCAAACAAGTCTCTTCTGCTTGTTGCTTGTTCTTAGAAGTGGTTTCCTAGCAGCTATTTTACCATGAAGGCCTGCTGCACAAAGTCTCCTCTTAACAGTTGTTGAAGAGATGTGTCTGCTGCTAGAACTCTGTGTGGCATTGACCTGGTCTCTAATCTGAGGTGCTGTTAACCTGCGATTTCTGAGGCTGGTGACTCAGATAAACTTATCCTCAGAAGCAGAGGTGACTCTTGGTCTTCCTTTCCTGGGGCGGTCTTCATGTGAGCCAGTTTCTTTGTAGCCCTTGATGGTTTTTGCAACTGCACTTGGGGACACTTTCAAAGTTTTCCCAATTTTTCGGACTGACTGACTTTCATTTCTTAAAGTAATGATGGCCACTAGTTTTTATTTACTTAGCTGCTTTTTTCTTGCCATAATACAAATTTTAACAGTCTATTCAGTAGGACTATCAGCTGTGTATCCACCTGACTTCTGCACAACACAACTGATAGTCCCAACCCCATTTATAAGGCAAGAAATCCCACTTATTAAACCTGGCAGGGCACACCTGTGAAGTGAAAACCATTTCCGGTGACTACCTCTTGAAGCTCATCAAGAGAATGCCAAGAGTGTGCAAAGCAGTCATCAAAGCAAAAGGTGGCTACTTTGAAGAACCTAGAATATAAGACATATTTTCCGTTGTTTCACACTTTTTTGTTAAGTATATAATTCCACATGTGTTAATTCATAGTTTTGATGCCTTCAGTGTGAATGTACAATTTTCATAGTCATGAAAATACAGAAAAATCTTTAAATGAGAAGGTGTGTCCAAACTTTTGGTCTGTACTGTATGTGTTTTTAAGCACACTCAGTCGAATACCTCTGGCAGAGACTTTTTCCTTTGAGAGCAGGATTTGAGGATCATGCATGTTGAAATCCAACCTTCTTTGCATTTGAATGGGAGAGATTTTGAACACCCTTAGGCTATGTGCCCACATAGCAGATTTGATGCAAAGCATTTTTGCCTCTCTCTGGCAGAAAAAAGCGCATGCAGATTTACATGAGTTTTTTCTGCCAGAGAGAAGCGTTTTTTCAGCGTTTTTACATGCGTTTTCGCATGCGTTTTTTCAAGCACTTTTCCAAGCGATTTTGAGCATCACTTGGAAAAGTGCTTGACAAGTTGATCACACAATATAAATCCATGCAACCGGCATGGATTTATAATGTGTGAACAACTTAGATGCTTTAAATGCAGCATCTATAGTAAAAAAAAAATATTTAAAACGTTAAAAATAAAAAAAACAAACTGTATATTCACCTCTCCGGCGGCCCCTGGTCTGCTCTCCGGTCTCCTCCGTTCTCCTCCCGGACGCGCCTTCTCTCTTCAGCATCCCGCAGTGTACTGTCAGGACCTGCGGTGACGTTATTTAGTCAGCTGATGGTAACCCGACGTCAGTGGTCGTGTGACCATCAGCTGACTAAATGACGTCACCGCAGGTCCTGACAGTACACATTAGATGGTTGAAATTACCAGGTCAGATAAACTTCAACTAATGTGTGTGGGCACCTTTATTCTACCAGGTACATCCTGACACTCATACTCCGCGATAGTTATGCAATCTTATAAGCTCACATCAAAGGAAAAGCTAAATCCTGAAAACACCTAAGGGAATCAGGAGGTGCTGGTCAATCAGAGGTCACTTGCCCCACCTACTTTATTCCTAAAGTCTTGTCGAATAAAAAACTGGTATTAGTGTTGTGAAATTACAATTTTTTTAACTGTTTACATAAGAAAACATTTTAGAATATTTAGATTTGAAATGATTCCAAAAATCCTTCATTTAGAAAAATTAAAATAACATCCACAGAATGGGAGGAATAGAACTAAGCAACAGCACGTGTGAAAAAGACTTGGGTATACTGTGTCACCCAGGGGGATATAGGGGACTCGGTACCTGGGCCTTTTACCTTGTTTAGGAGGTCACGGCCGTCGGCTCCCAGGCCCGTACTCTGGATCTCTCTTTAAAAAAAGGGGTTTTAGTATACAGTTTGTCTCGTGACGCCACCTGTGGTTTCCGGTAATGGTTACCGGGGCTGCTGCAGACCTCTGGGGGGTGATGGGATGGCAGCTGGGATGTTTCTACTCCACAAAGGCGGAGCGGACCCCCGGGGCAGTGTAGGTGCAGATTGTGGTGATGCTGAGACTTGTGGTGCAGGAGATATGGCGCAGCAGAAATAACCGACAGAGGCAGTGCAGTGCAGTCATCCGAGTTTTACTCACAGTTCTTGTTCAAGGTTCTCAGGTACACTGTACGGGTGTCAGCCTCCGCACCGCACTGCGTCCACCAGACCAGGGGTTCAGCACTTTCTCAAATATATCAGGAGCGCTTGATGGAACCCCGCATTCTTTATGTTCCTTACTAGACCGAATTCTCGTGCTGGGTCTTCTCCCTCCTGCCCTGCGCTTCCCCACACACAGTACCGATCGGGTGCTCTGAAGTCCCTCTGGGCAACCTGGAGTTCCCGGACCTACTTGATGCCCTTCATGGTGACTAGGGTGAGACTGTGGCAACTGCACCATGGAAGTGCAGAAGCCTCCGTTTTTTCCAGCCGAGACCTGAAGTAACACGGCTGGTCCAGGGACCGGTTCCCTTCCTGCGGCCTGATCCCTCTGACACCTGGCAGATTCGGGGCGTACGGGTGCCGTCCTGCACTCACCGTACCCCCTGGGATCCCTTCTGTAAAACTGAGCCTTTCTCCTCTGCTCCCCTCCTGGGCCTCTATTACTAGGCCCCACACATGGAGCAGAGCTCCTGAAGAGACTCTGCTCCCCTCCTCTCCTTTCACTGACTTCTCTGTCTCACTGTCCTACTCTTCTGCCGCCCTAAGATGGCTTCCCTTTATATACCTCCTATTATGGTGCTCCCCTACTCTACATCCTCCACCCACACCCACTACTGGTTCCCCCTCTCTTTGGTTCCCCCCACTCCAACCAGCGACAGGGCTCAGCAGGAACATAATGTATCTTGCCCTTCCAGCCGGCCTGGAGTAGTGTAGTGTTGAATGCGGGTGTTGAGGTTCCTGGCAGCACTCCCTCCTTACCTGAGAGAAGGAGACACCACACCTCTGGGTGAGGTGCAGTACCTCTGTGGCTACTGAACCCTCAGGGGCGCCACAATGCTAATAGATCACAGACTGCACATGAGTCAACAGTGTGATGCAGCAGCAAAAAGGCAAACACAGTTCTGGGCTGTATTAAGAAAAGCATTATCTCCCTCTACTCCTGCTTGGTCAGACCTCATCTGGAATACTGCATCCAGTTCTGGACATCACATTTTAAAAAAGACATAAAAAAACTGGTGCCAGTTGAGATATACCAGGATGGTGAGCGAACTGCAAAGTATGTCCTACGAGGAATGGTTAAAGGATTTGGAAATGTTTAACTAGCACAAAAGAAGGCTAAGAGGAGACTTAATAGCTGTCTACAAATATCTGAAGGGCTGTCACAGTGTAGATGGATCATCCTTATTCTCATTTGCACATGGAAACACGAGAAGCAATGGGATGAAACTGAATGTAAGAAGATACAGATAAGATGTTAGATAAAACTTTTTGACAGTGAGGGTGATCAATGAGTGGGACAGGCTGCCATGAGAGGTGGTGAGTAGTGTTGAGCGATACCTTCCGATATCGGGAAATATCGGATCGGATTGGATCGGACCGATACCGAAAAAGTATCGAATATCGCCGATTCTGATACCGGAAACCAATGCAAGTCAATGGGACAGAAATATCGGAATGAAAATAAACCCTTTCTTTCCTTGTAGGTTAATTCTACATGAAGGAAAACAACTAAGAATAATGTAGAATGTATTGGGGGAGGTGGGGGAGACAATAAAAGCATAGTGGTTTTGCACAATCAAATGGAAGAGCAGGAATTAATATTTTTTTTAAGACTTTCTGAGTTACGGAAATATTGACTATGTTAAGTATTTTTATATTTTGTCAGATATTTATGTTTCACTACTTCCATGCTCTTCACCTTCTTTTTTACTTCTCCCACACTTTCTCCTTCATCATCCTCAGCATCTTTTTCATCCTCTTCTTCTTCACCTTCTTCATCTTCTTCTTCTTCACCTTCTTCGTATTATTCTTTTTTTTTACATTCTTCATATTCTACTTCTTCATCTTCTTCATATTCTTCTTCTTCATCATATTCTTATTTGTTACAGGCATTCCTGTAGTTGTTATCTATAAAAGGTTGGACATTACACCTTTCGTTCTGCCCGTCACAAAAGATTTACAACAGGATTTGTCCGCGTTCAGTTTGGCCTGCTGCAGCAGGTCTTTTCCAGGGGCACCACGAGGAGGAACGGACTCACCCCCATACACTGCTTAGTCATCTTCTGCTTATAATTTAGATATTATCTTTTGCTCTGATTTTTAGTCTTATGCTTAATGTTCTTCCGCTTTTTGTTCTGCAGCTTCGTGTATTTCTGCTTCTTGGTTTTCTGTCTCTTGTTCTTCTGTATCTTGGTGCTTGTCTTCTCTTCTTTGTCCTCTTGGTCAACTTCTTCAGGGTCATCTTCTTGGTCTTCTTCGGGGTGGTCTTCAGGTCGTCGTCTTCGGGGGTCCTCGTCTTCGGGGTCCTCGTCTTCTTCAGGTTGGTCTTCTGGGTCCTCGTCTTCGGGGTCCTCGTCTTCTTCGGGGTGGTCTTCAGGGTCCTCGTCTTCTTCGGGGTGGTCTTCAGGGTCCTCGTCTTCTTCGGGGTGGTCTTCAGGGTCCTCGTCTTCAGGGTCGTTGTCTTCGGGGTCCTCGTCTTCTTAGGGTTGGTCTTCAGGGTCCTCGTCTTCAGGGTCCTCGTCAGGGAGATCCAGAGTGATTACCAAGAACCATTTCAAAAAGCTTGAACTTGGAAATGTAGCAGAAGGTACAAGAAAGCTGAGGAACTACCGAGAACCAGCTGATGGTACTGGAACCCGGATGGGTAGCAGAAGCTACAAGAGCCAATGGAACTGCCGAAGACCAGCTGACGGTACTGGAACTCGGTTACTAAGCAGGAGGTACCTGTGCCAGAAAGCACTACCAAGGACCAGCAGACGTTGGTGGAACTTGGATACCGAGAAGGAGGCACCTAATCCAAAGGCACTGCCGAGAACCAGCTGACGGTACTGGAACCCGGATGAGTAGCAGAAGGTACCCATGTAAAAAAAAGTTCAAGTCCGCGAGCCGGCCGCAGTTACCAAAACCCACAGTCCTACAGGGGGTGCTTGTCCTATTGGCACTATGGAACCAGCCTTCATTGCCAGATCCCGCAGCCCACATAGGAGTCACCTAAACTGCAGGCACCATAGAGTCGGCTAACCCGATCGCAACACGACAGGACAACGCATTGGAGGCAAAGTGACGTTGACACTACCCGGAAACAGCTGGCGTGCTGGAACCAGGCTGGGCAGGAGGGAGTACCCGTGCCAAAGTCACTGCCGAGAACCAGCTGACGGTACTGGAACCCGGATGGGTAGTAGAAGGTACAAGAGCAAATTGAACTACCGAGGACCAGCTGACGGTACTGGAACCCGGATGGGTAGCAGAAGGTACAAGAGCCAATGGAACTGCCGAAGACCAGCTGACGGTAATGGAACTCGGTTACTAAGCAGGAGGTACCTGTGCCAGAAAGCACTACCAAGAACCAGCAGACGTTGGTGGAACTTGGATACCGAAAAGGAGGCACCTAATCCAAAGGCACTGCCGAGAACCAGCTGACAGTACTGGAACCCGGATGGGTAGTAGAAGGTACAAGAGCAAATGGAACTACCGAGAACCAGCTGGCGGTGCTGGAACCAAGGGTAAATACTAAAAACAGAGTGGAGCCAGAGGTGTAATTGGAGCAAGTTTTAAATCAGTAGTACAGTGGATGTGGACAAAGCAGGAGAAATTGCCGTCCGCACAGCAGGGGAACAGCTGACGTTACTGAACCCCAATAACACGGCAGCAAGTGTTGACTGTGCAGACGGCACTTCCGAGCGCCAACTGGCGGTGTTGGAGCTCAGGGATAATACTGAAAACAGAGGAGCCAGAGGTGTATTTGGAGGAGGTTTTAAATCAGTAGTACAGTGGATGTGGACAGAGCAGGAGAAATTGCAGTCCGCACAGCAGGGGAACAGCTGACGTTACTGAACCCCAATAACTCGGCAGCAAGTGTTGACTGTGCAGACGGCACTTCCAAGCGCCAACTGGCGGTGTTGGAGCTCAGGGATAATACTGAAAACAGAGGAGCCAGAGGTGTAATTGGAGCAACTTTAAAATCTGTAGTAGTGAGAATGTGGACAGAGCAGGAGAAATTGCCGTCCGCACAGCAGGGGAACAGCAGACGTTACTGAACCCCAATGACACGGCAGCAAGTGTTGACTGTGCAGACGGCACTTCCGAGCGCCAACTGGCGGTGTTGGAGCTCAGGGATAATACTGAAAACAGAGGAGCCAGAGGTGTATTTGGAGGAGGTTTTAAATCAGTAGTACAGTGGATGTGGACAGAGCAGGAGAAATTGCAGTCCGCACAGCAGGGGAACAGCTGACGTTACTGAACCCCAATAACTCGGCAGCAAGTGTTGACTGTGCAGACGGCACTTCCAAGCGCCAACTGGCGGTGTTGGAGCTCAGGGATAATACTGAAAACAGAGGAGCCAGAGGTGTAATTGGAGCAACTTTAAAATCAGTAGTAGTGAGAATGTGGACAGAGCAGGAGAAATTGCAGTCCGCACAGCAGGGGAACAGCTGACGTTACTGAACCCCAATAACTCGGCAGCAAGTGTTGACTGTGCAGACGGCACTTCCAAGCGCCAACTGGCGGTGTTGGAGCTCAGGGATAATACTGAAAACAGAGGAGCCAGAGGTGTAATTGGAGCAACTTTAAAATCTGTAATAGTGAGAATGTGGACAGAGCAGGAGAAATTGCCGTCCGCACAGCAGGGGAACAGCTGACGTTACCGAACCCCAATAACATGGCAGCAAGTGTTGACTGTGCAGACGGCACTTCCGAGCGCCAACTGGCGGTGTTGGAGCTCAGGGATAATACTGAAAACAGAGGAGCCAGAGGTGTATTTGGAGGAGGTTTTAAATCACTAGTACAGTGGATGTGGACAGAGCAGGAGAAATTGCCGTCCGCACAGCAGGGGAACAGCTGACGTTACTGAACCCCAATAACACGGCAGCAAGTGTTGACTGTGCAGACGGCACTTCCGAGCGCCAACTGGCGGTGTTGGAGCTCAGGGATAATACTGAAAACAGAGGAGCCAGAGGTGTAATTGGAGCAACTTTAAAATCTGTAGTAGTGAGAATGTGGACAGAGCAGGAGAAATTGCCGTCCACACAGCAGGGGAACAGCTGACGTTACTGAACCCCAATAACACGGCAGCAAGTGTTGACTGTGCAGACGGCACTTCCGAGCGCCAACTGGCGGTGTTGGAGCTCAGGGATAATACTGAAAACAGAGGAGCCAGAGGTGTAATTGGAGCAACTTTAAAATCAGTAGTAGTGAGAATGTGGACAGAGCAGGAGAAATTGCCGTCCGCACAGCTGACGTTACTGAACCCCAATAACACGGCAGCAAGTGTTGACTGTGCAGACGGCACTTCCGAGCACCAACTGGCGGTGTTGGAGCTCAGGGATAATACTGAAAACAGAGGAGCCAGAGGTGTAATTGGAGCAACTTTAAAATCTGCAGTAGTGAGAATGTGGACAGAGCAGGAGAAATTGCCGTCCGCACAGCAGGGGAACAGCTGACGTTACTGAACCCCAATAACACGGCAGCAAGTGTTGACTGTGCAGACGGCACTTCCGAGCGCCAACTGGCGGTGTTGGAGCTCAGGGATAATACTGAAAACAGAGGAGCCAGAGGTGTAATTGGAGCAACTTTAAAATCAGTAGTAGTGAGAATGTGGACAGAGCAGGAGAAATTGCAGTCCGCACAGCAGGGGAACAGCTGACGTTACTGAACCCCAATAACTCGGCAGCAAGTGTTGACTGTGCAGACGGCACTTCCAAGCGCCAACTGGCGGTGTTGGAGCTCAGGGATAATACTGAAAACAGAGGAGCCAGAGGTGTAATTGGAGCAACTTTAAAATCTGTAATAGTGAGAATGTGGACAGAGCAGGAGAAATTGCCGTCCGCACAGCAGGGGAACAGCTGACGTTACCGAACCCCAATAACATGGCAGCAAGTGTTGACTGTGCAGACGGCACTTCCGAGCGCCAACTGGCGGTGTTGGAGCTCAGGGATAATACTGAAAACAGAGGAGCCAGAGGTGTATTTGGAGGAGGTTTTAAATCAGTAGTACAGTGGATGTGGACAGAGCAGGAGAAATTGCCGTCCGCACAGCAGGGGAACAGCTGACGTTACTGAACCCCAATAACACGGCAGCAAGTGTTGACTGTGCAGACGGCACTTCCGAGCGCCAACTGGCGGTGTTGGAGCTCAGGGATAATACTGAAAACAGAGGAGCCAGAGGTGTAATTGGAGCAACTTTAAAATCTGCAGTAGTGAGAATGTGGACAGAGCAGGAGAAATTGCCGTCCGCACAGCAGGGGAACAGCTGACGTTACTGAACCCCAATGACACCTCCAGCGCCAACTGGAGGTGTTGGAGCTCATGGATAATACTGAAAACAGAGGAGCCAGAAGTGTATATGGAGGAGGTTTTAAATCAGTAGTAGAGATGAGCGTTGTTCTACTCGAACTGTTCGCCAATCTCAAATTCGAGCTGTTTTGGGTGGTGTTCGAGCCGTTCGGCGAACACGAACAATTTGAGAAAAATTCAGCTGTTCGAGGTTATGTTCGATAACTGTTCGTGCACCAAAATCATAACTGGATTTTTTCTCAGTAATGATGAAAATTAATGTTAATACGCAGTTTGAGTGTACAGCGGGGTGGGGGGAGGGGCAGGGGATGGATCTCTGCAGGAATAATGAAGATCTCCATTTTTTTTTCTCTTTCCCGCATTTACAGTGGGGAGGTGCAATCTGTCAGCCTATCAGCAGCGCACACACGGAGCGAAGTGCTTTTTTTCACACAAGCAAGGGCATGTGTCATTGGCAGTGTATGTCACATGTCCTTGCCCTATAAGACCAAGCCATTTTCCCCGTCGCCACCATTTTCTCACTGCTGCAGCTGCGTGTTAGACGGCACCGCTGTTGCTGTGTGCGCTATACCTTGTTAATTTCAAGCCAATTTTCGCACAAATCTACAGATAGCTTGGGAGTAGGGAATAGTTGTGATTGCAGTCCTTTTAAGGACTAGGTTACAGCATTTCCTATGACTTTTATCAGGCAGGTCTGTGCTCTTAAATAGATAGGTTGTGGGAGTAAAGACTAATTGTAATTGGAGTCCTTTTCAGGACTAGGTTACATCAGTTCCTATCAGTTTTTGCCAGGCAGGTCTGTGCCAGTGCTGTGCAAGTTTTTTTCACAGCATTTGGCTGAATCTAGCAAAGCTAATCCTTTTTGGCCTATTGCAGAGTGTGTTATTCAGTGGAGTAGCCTATCTGTGTTGCAAGATATACCACCTGTGTATAGAATACCAATTTTTTTACTGCACCTAGTGAAGTAAAATCTTTTGGGCATAGCATCATTCTATTAGTCCATCTATACTGACCTCCATCAGGTTGCAAATTGAATATAATTTTTTTCTGCATCTAGCTCTGAAAAAATATTGGGCTTCTACCAGTGTGTGGGACTGGTTGTATTAGTCCATCTATACTGACCTCCATCAGGTTGCAAATTAAAAATAATTTTTATCTGCATCTACAGTACCTCTGAAAAAATATTTGGGCTTCTAGCTGTGTGTGGGACTTGTTCTATTAGTCCATCTATACTGACCTCCATCAGGTTGCAAATTGAATATAATTTGTATCTGCATCTAGCTCTGAAAAAATATTTGGCCTTCTAGCAGTGTGTGGGACTTTCTCTATTAGTCCATCTATACTGACCTCCATCAGGTTGCAAATTAAAAATAATTTTTATCTGCATCTACCTCTGAAAAAATATTTGGGCTTCTAGCTGTGTGTGGGACATGTTCTATTAATCCATCTATACAGACCTCCATCAGGTTGCAAACTGAATATATTTTTTTCTGCATCTACCTCTGAAAAAATATTGGGCTTCTAGCTGTGTGTGGGACTTGTTGTATTAGTCCATCTATACTGACCTCCATCAGGTTGCAAACTGAATATATTTTTTTCTGCATCTACCTCTGAAAAAATATTGGGCTTCTAGCTGTGTGTGGGACTTGTTCTATTAATCCATCTATACAGACCTCCATCAGGTTGCAAACTGAATATATTTTTTTCTGCATCTACCTCTGAAAAAATATTGGGCTTCTAGCTGTGTGTGGGACTTGTTGTATTAGTCCATCTATACTGACCTCCATCAGGTTGCAAATTAAAAATAATTTTTATCTGCATCTACAGTACCTCTGAAAAAATATTTGGGCTTCTAGCTGTGTGTGGGACTTGTTCTATTAGTCCATCTATACTGACCTCCATCAGGTTGCAAATTGAATATAATTTTTATCTGCATCTAGCTCTGAAAAAATATTTGGCCTTCTAGCAGTGTGTGGGACTTTCTCTTTTAGTCCATCTATACTGACCTCCATCAGGTTGCAAATTAAAAATAATTTTTATCTGCATCTACCTCTGAAAAAATATTTGGGCTTCTAGCAGTGTGTGGGACTTGTTCTATTAATCCATCTATACAGACCTCCATCAGGTTGCAAACTGAATATATTTTTTTCTGCATCTACCTCTGAAAAAATATTGGACTTCTAGCTGTGTGTGGGACTTGTTGTATTAGTCCATCTATACTGACCTCCATCAGGTTGCAAACTGAATATATTTTTTTCTGCATCTACCTCTGAAAATATATTGGGCTTCTAGCTGTGTGTGGGACTTGTTCTATTAATCCATCTATACAGACCTCCATCAGGTTGCAAACTGAATATATTTTTTCTGCATCTACCTCTGAAAAAATATGTGGCCTTCTAGCAGTGTGTGGGATTTTCTCTATTAGTCCATCTATACTGACCTCCATCAGGTTGCAAACTGAATATAATTTTTTTCTGCATCTAGCTCTGAAAAAATATTTGGCCTTCTAGCAGTGTGTGGGACTTTCTCTATTAGTCCATCTATACTGACCTCCATCAGGTTGCAAATTCAAAATAATTTTTTGTCTGCATCTAGCTCTGAAAAAATATTGGGCTTCTAGCTGTGTGTGGGACTTGTTGTATTAGTCCATCTATACTGACCTCCATCAGGTTGCAAATTAAAAATAATTTTTATCTGCATCTACAGTACCTCTGAAAAAATATTTGGGCTTCTAGCTGTGTGTGGGACTTGTTCTATTAGTCCATCTATACTGACCTCCATCAGGTTGCAAATTGAATATAATTTTTATCTGCATCTAGCTCTGAAAAAATATTTGGCCTTCTAGCAGTGTGTGGGACTTTCTCTATTAGTCCATCTATACTGACCTCCATCAGGTTGCAAATTAAAAATAATTTTTATCTGCATCTACCTCTGAAAAAATATTTGGGCTTCTAGCTGTGTGTGGGACTTGTTCTATTAATCCATCTATACAGACCTCCATCAGGTTGCAAACTGAATATATTTTTTTCTGCATCTACCTCTGAAAAAATATTGGGCTTCTAGCTGTGTGTGGGACTTGTTGTATTAGTCCATCTATACTGACCTCCATCAGGTTGCAACCTGAATATATTTTTTTCTGCATCTACCTCTGAAAAAATATTGGGCTTCTAGCTGTGTGTGGGACTTGTTCTATTAATCCATCTATACAGACCTCCATCAGGTTGCAAACTGAATATATTTTTTTCTGCATCTACCTCTGAAAAAATATTGGGCTTCTAGCTGTGTGTGGGACTTGTTGTATTAGTCCATCTATACTGACCTCCATCAGGTTGCAAACTGAATATATTTTTTTCTGCATCTACCTCTGAAAAAATATTGGGCTTCTAGCTGTGTGTGGGACTTGTTCTATTAATCCATCTATACAGACCTCCATCAGGTTGCAAACTGAATATATTTTTTTCTGCATCTACCTCTGAAAAAATATTGGGCTTCTAGCTGTGTGTGGGACTTGTTGTATTAGTCCATCTATACTGACCTCCATCAGGTTGCAAATTAAAAATAATTTTTATCTGCATCTACAGTACCTCTGAAAAAATATTTGGGCTTCTAGCTGTGTGTGGGACTTGTTCTATTAGTCCATCTATACTGACCTCCATCAGGTTGCAAATTGAATATAATTTTTATCTGCATCTAGCTCTGAAAAAATATTTGGCCTTCTAGCAGTGTGTGGGACTTTCTCTTTTAGTCCATCTATACTGACCTCCATCAGGTTGCAAATTAAAAATAATTTTTATCTGCATCTACCTCTGAAAAAATATTTGGGCTTCTAGCAGTGTGTGGGACTTGTTCTATTAATCCATCTATACAGACCTCCATCAGGTTGCAAACTGAATATATTTTTTTCTGCATCTACCTCTGAAAAAATATTGGACTTCTAGCTGTGTGTGGGACTTGTTGTATTAGTCCATCTATACTGACCTCCATCAGGTTTCAAACTGAATATATTTTTTTCTGCATCTACCTCTGAAAATATATTGGGCTTCTAGCTGTGTGTGGGACTTGTTCTATTAATCCATCTATACAGACCTCCATCAGGTTGCAAACTGAATATATTTTTTCTGCATCTACCTCTGAAAAAATATGTGGCCTTCTAGCAGTGTGTGGGATTTTCTCTATTAGTCCATCTATACTGACCTCCATCAGGTTGCAAACTGAATATAATTTTTTTCTGCATCTAGCTCTGAAAAAATATTTGGACTTCTAGCAGTGTGTGGGACTTTCTCTATTAGTCCATCTATACTGACCTCCATCAGGTTGCAAATTCAAAATAATTTTTTGTCTGCATCTAGCTCTGAAAAAATATTGGGCTTCTAGCTGTGTGTGGGACTTTTTGTATTAGTCCATCTATACTGACCTCCATCAGGTTGCAAATTAAAAATAATTTTTATCTGCATCTACAGTACCTCTGAAAAAATATTTGGGCTTCTAGCTGTGTGTGGGACTTGTTCTATTAATCCATCTATACAGACCTCCATCAGGTTGCAAACTGAATATATTTTTTTCTGCATCTACCTCTGAAAAAATATTGGGCTTCTAGCTGTGTGTGGGACTTGTTGTATTAGTCCATCTATACTGACCTCCATCAGGTTGCAACCTGAATATATTTTTTTCTGCATCTACCTCTGAAAAAATATTGGGCTTCTAGCTGTGTGTGGGACTTGTTCTATTAATCCATCTATACAGACCTCCATCAGGTTGCAAACTGAATATATTTTTTTCTGCATCTACCTCTGAAAAAATATTGGGCTTCTAGCTGTGTGTGGGACTTGTTGTATTAGTCCATCTATACTGACCTCCATCAGGTTGCAAACTGAATATATTTTTTTCTGCATCTACCTCTGAAAAAATATTGGGCTTCTAGCTGTGTGTGGGACTTGTTCTATTAATCCATCTATACAGACCTCCATCAGGTTGCAAACTGAATATATTTTTTTCTGCATCTACCTCTGAAAAAATATTGGGCTTCTAGCTGTGTGTGGGACTTGTTGTATTAGTCCATCTATACTGACCTCCATCAGGTTGCAAATTAAAAATAATTTTTATCTGCATCTACAGTACCTCTGAAAAAATATTTGGGCTTCTAGCTGTGTGTGGGACTTGTTCTATTAGTCCATCTATACTGACCTCCATCAGGTTGCAAATTGAATATAATTTTTATCTGCATCTAGCTCTGAAAAAATATTTGGCCTTCTAGCAGTGTGTGGGACTTTCTCTTTTAGTCCATCTATACTGACCTCCATCAGGTTGCAAATTAAAAATAATTTTTATCTGCATCTACCTCTGAAAAAATATTTGGGCTTCTAGCAGTGTGTGGGACTTGTTCTATTAATCCATCTATACAGACCTCCATCAGGTTGCAAACTGAATATATTTTTTTCTGCATCTACCTCTGAAAAAATATTGGACTTCTAGCTGTGTGTGGGACTTGTTGTATTAGTCCATCTATACTGACCTCCATCAGGTTTCAAACTGAATATATTTTTTTCTGCATCTACCTCTGAAAATATATTGGGCTTCTAGCTGTGTGTGGGACTTGTTCTATTAATCCATCTATACAGACCTCCATCAGGTTGCAAACTGAATATATTTTTTCTGCATCTACCTCTGAAAAAATATGTGGCCTTCTAGCAGTGTGTGGGATTTTCTCTATTAGTCCATCTATACTGACCTCCATCAGGTTGCAAACTGAATATAATTTTTTTCTGCATCTAGCTCTGAAAAAATATTTGGACTTCTAGCAGTGTGTGGGACTTTCTCTATTAGTCCATCTATACTGACCTCCATCAGGTTGCAAATTCAAAATAATTTTTTGTCTGCATCTAGCTCTGAAAAAATATTGGGCTTCTAGCTGTGTGTGGGACTTTTTGTATTAGTCCATCTATACTGACCTCCATCAGGTTGCAAATTAAAAATAATTTTTATCTGCATCTACAGTACCTCTGAAAAAATATTTGGGCTTCTAGCTGTGTGTGGGACTTGTTCTATTAGTCCATCTATACTGACCTCCATCAGGTTGCAAATTGAATATAATTTTTATCTGCATCTAGCTCTGAAAAAATATTTGGCCTTCTAGCAGTGTGTGGGACTTTCTCTATTAGTCCATCTATACTGACCTCCATCAGGTTGCAAATTAAAAATAATTTTTATCTGCATCTACCTCTGAAAAAATATTTGGGCTTCTAGCTGTGTGTGGGACTTGTTCTATTAATCCATCTATACAGACCTCCATCAGGTTGCAAACTGAATATATTTTTTTCTGCATCTACCTCTGAAAAAATATTGGGCTTCTAACTGTGTGTGGGACTTGTTGTATTAGTCCATCTATACTGACCTCCATCAGGTTGCAACCTGAATATATTTTTTTCTGCATCTACCTCTGAAAAAATATTGGGCTTCTAGCTGTGTGTGGGACTTGTTCTATTAATCCATCTATACAGACCTCCATCAGGTTGCAAACTGAATATATTTTTTTCTGCATCTACCTCTGAAAAAATATTGGGCTTCTAGCTGTGTGTGGGACTTGTTGTATTAGTCCATCTATACTGACCTCCATCAGGTTGCAAATTAAAAATAATTTTTATCTGCATCTACAGTACCTCTGAAAAAATATTTGGGCTTCTAGCTGTGTGTGGGACTTGTTCTATTAGTCCATCTATACTGACCTCCATCAGGTTGCAAATTGAATATAATTTTTATCTGCATCTAGCTCTGAAAAAATATTTGGCCTTCTAGCAGTGTGTGGGACTTTCTCTTTTAGTCCATCTATACTGACCTCCATCAGGTTGCAAATTAAAAATAATTTTTATCTGCATCTACCTCTGAAAAAATATTTGGGCTTCTAGCAGTGTGTGGGACTTGTTCTATTAATCCATCTATACAGACCTCCATCAGGTTGCAAACTGAATATATTTTTTTCTGCATCTACCTCTGAAAAAATATTGGGCTTCTAGCTGTGTGTGGGACTTGTTGTATTAGTCCATCTATACTGACCTCCATCAGGTTGCAAACTGAATATATTTTTTTCTGCATCTACCTCTGAAAATATATTGGGCTTCTAGCTGTGTGTGGGACTTGTTCTATTAATCCATCTATACAGACCTCCATCAGGTTGCAAACTGAATATATTTTTTTCTGCATCTACCTCTGAAAAAATATGTGGCCTTCTAGCAGTGTGTGGGATTTTCTCTATTAGTCCATCTATACTGACCTCCATCAGGTTGCAAACTGAATATAATTTTTTTCTGCATCTAGCTCTGAAAAAATATTTGGCCTTCTAGCAGTGTGTGGGACTTTCTCTATTAGTCCATCTATACTGACCTCCATCAGGTTGCAAATTCAAAATAATTTTTTGTCTGCATCTAGCTCTGAAAAAATATTGGGCTTCTAGCTGTGTGTGGGACTTGTTGTATTAGTCCATCTATACTGACCTCCATCAGGTTGCAAATTAAAAATAATTTTTATCTGCATCTACAGTACCTCTGAAAAAATATTTGGGCTTCTAGCTGTGTGTGGGACTTGTTCTATTAGTCCATCTATACTGACCTCCATCAGGTTGCAAATTGAATATAATTTTTATCTGCATCTAGCTCTGAAAAAATATTTGGCCTTCTAGCAGTGTGTGGGACTTTCTCTATTAGTCCATCTATACTGACCTCCATCAGGTTGCAAATTAAAAATAATTTTTATCTGCATCTATCTCTGAAAAAATATTTGGGCTTCTAGCTGTGTGTGGGACTTGTTCTATTAGTCCATCTATACTGACCTCCATCAGGTTGCAAATTGAATATAATTTTTATCTGCATCTAGCTCTGAAAAAATATTTGGCCTTCTAGCAGTGTGTGGGACTTTCTCTATTAGTCCATCTATACTGACCTCCATCAGGTTGCAAATTAAAAATAATTTTTATCTGCATCTACCTCTGAAAAAATATTTGGGCTTCTAGCTGTGTGTGGGACTTGTTCTATTAGTCCATCTATACTGACCTCCATCAGGTTGCAAATTGAATATAATTTTTATCTGCATCTAGCTCTGAAAAAATATTTGGCCTTCTAGCAGTGTGTGGGACTCTCTCTATTAGTCCATCTATACTGACCTCCATCAGGTTGCAAATTAAAAATAATTTTTATCTGCATCTACCTCTGAAAAAATATTTGGGCTTCTAGCTGTGTGTGGGACTTGTTCTATTAGTCCATCTATACTGACCTCCATCAGGTTGCAAATTGAATATAATTTTTATCTGCATCTAGCTCTGAAAAAATATTTGGCCTTCTAGCAGTGTGTGGGACTTTCTCTATTAGTCCATCTATACTGACCTCCATCAGGTTGCAAATTAAAAATAATTTTTATCTGCATCTACCTCTGAAAAAATATTTGGGCTTCTAGCTGTGTGTGGGACTTGTTCTATTAGTCCATCTATACTGACCTCCATCAGGTTGCAAATTGAATATAATTTTTATCTGCATCTAGCTCTGAAAAAATATTTGGCCTTCTAGCAGTGTGTGGGACTTTCTCTATTAGTCCATCTATACTGACCTCCATCAGGTTGCAAATTAAAAATAATTTTTATCTGCATCTAGCTCTGAAAAAATATTTGGCCTTCTAGCAGTGTGTGGGACTTTCTCTATTAGTCCATCTATACTGACCTCCATCAGGTTGCAAATTGAATATAATTTTTATCTGCATCTAGCTCTGAAAAAATATTTGGCCTTCTAGCAGTGTGTGGGACTTTCTCTATTAGTCCATCTATACTGACCTCCATCAGGTTGCAAATTAAAAATAATTTTTATCTGCATCTACCTCTGAAAAAATATTTGGGCTTCTAGCAGTGTGTGGGACTCATTGTATTAGGCCATCTATACCAAGCTCCACCAGCTTTGAAATTAATAATAATTTTTAGCTGCATCTAGCCCTGAAAATAATTTTTCCCAATAGTGGTAGCAATAGAAATATGGGGCGCGCGCCTGGCTAACAAAAATATACGCTTCATAACACAAAACACCAGCCTAGCGCACTGCATTAATAAGATGGCATCATCGTCTCTCCCAGTGCTAGGCCTACTACGCAGGCTAGTATTCCTGTGCCTAAAACACAATGTATGGGTCCGCGCTAGCCACTATGCTGAGGGGTATAAAGCTGCTGCTAACGCTTTATAACAATTCAATTGGCAGATTTTCACAGAGCTCTTCCACAACGCCCACCCATCGGGCAACAGTTGCCCACCCTCCCTATGGGATCTAGTGGCGAATAGTTGATGCCATTAATCAGAGCGTCAGTTGCCCCGTCAACGTGGCAAGCATACGGTAAGGCATGGGAAGAGTGGACACGACTAGTAGCAGGCAGACGGGTTGACCAATGTGAACAAGCCAGATCACAAGTCACCATAGAATTTCTCCACCAGCTAATGATGAGGGGCATATCAGGGGCGTCAGCGCAGCGGTGTCTGACCGGAGTAGCATTTCACTTCCAACTACTGAATTGGGGAGATGTGACAAAGATTCATCATCAGACAATCCATAAAAGGGTGGAAAAGGGGTCAGCCAAGTCAGGAATGTAGACGTCCCGTCCCGTGTCACTAAAACTGATTTCTCACATCTTATCCCTAACACCATTAACATGACACTCACAATTTGAAGCAACACTAATGTCTACTGCATTTGTGATCGCCTTCTTCGCGACGCTATGTATAAGCGAATTAGTCCCTCAATCCAAAATTACCACCAGTGGACGCTTATTACACCAGGAAGTAGTCATAGCCAATAATGCAATACGTGTACGCATACACCAATCGAAAACGGTTCCAGCGGGCAGGGGTACTTGGGTACTTCTACAACCCACAAACGGTACACTGAGTCGGGTAACAATAGTAAAAACATATCTAACCATCAGATCACAAAGTAATTTCTTTGTATCACACATTGATGGAACGCCATTATCAAGATACCTGTTCCAAGCTATATTTAATAAATGCATAACATCGGCAGAGAACCACCCCAAAGATTACGGGACACACTCATTCCGCATAGGTGCGGCCACGGAAGCAGCAAGAGCAGGACTGTCAGAAACGGAAGTTCAGAGGATAGGGAGATGGCGATCCACGTGTTTGGCGAGATACATAAGACCGGACTTGTTATCCTAACGTGGTTTGTTTCTTTTACAGGTGACGCTAAGCCAACAGTGTGAGTGATAGGCCACTCGTATATATATTGGGCACAAAAAAGGGCGAAAGTCCGCCCAGGCGGGAGGAAATTAGAGTTTCATAACACATATTTCAACTGGAGAGGTATTAGAGGCCTGCTATGGCCACAGGTACTAATGGAGGTAATCAAGGTAGGGAGAGAGGCAAGAGGTCCGGTCATCTTAGTTATACAGGCCGGGGGAAACAACCTAGGTCATCACAAGAGCGCATAACTAATGGCAATAATGAAACTAGACACTGAGCGCTTCAGAGAATTTTTCACAAAATTAGCTATAGTATGGTCAGAGATTGTGCCGATAGCGGTATGGCAAGGTGCGCGAGACATCATGGCCATCGAATGGACAAGGCGGGTAATAAATATTCAGATGGCAAAATTTAGAAGAGACAGAGGCTGTGTAGTGATACGACACCGACAACTGGAAGGAGATAAAGCAGGCCTCATACGGCCCGACGGTGTTCACTTAATAGATATTGGACTGGACATATTCCTGTCAGGACTCCAGGACGGAGTGGAACAAGCGTTAAGAGTGATGGGTGGGGGTCAGAGTCCTGCATACGAGTACGCTGGATCCTCCGTGGCCTGGAAATAGAAAGGACATGTTGGAGAGTTACACTTGTTGGCCAACTTGCCGGAGTGGGGACCCAGGGCATGCTGCAACAAGCTGAATTATTTTAGAAATAAAATGCCTTTCTAATGGAATGAGTATAAAGAGTTAATAAAGCTGTGACCGATCCTCACCCATCCAGTTGTAAGAGTTACATTATTGGGTTGTCCATGAAAGGGGGGCGGTAGGGGGGCTGAGCATCTGGGTTTGGTTGGGGTCCCCACAGTCTGCCTAGGCTAGATTAATTTAAAAATTATTATTAGATACACAGGCTGTGCAGCTTGCTTCGCAGCTGGGCTACTACGCCCAAAGTATTGCCTAGGCTAGATGCAGTTAAAAATTCTACTCTGACTAGCAGACACTGAAGATTTGGAGCAGACCTCTGAGTAAACAGCTCTTCACACTCAACCATCTGTGTTACCCCAAGCCATAGTGTATGTAGTTTCTTACAGTTAAAAGGGGGGGGGTGCGACCCAACCCACCTGGAATTGACGATGCCAACGTCACGTAAGACACAGCAAGGGGACTCCCAAAATTGTAGCACATACACCACTTAACCCTAGAACGCATACCTGTGGCCTTGCAGGCCCGCCCAGTTAATTGTTTTCTATTTTCTGCAAGATTGCTTTAGTTAGAATTTTGAAACTCTAGGTATTCTTCATGTATATAGTTGTTTGTCATTTGAGTTTGAGTTATTCCATGTTATTTGCACACGGGCCTAAAGGGCCCCAGGTATGTGAAAGTGTAGATTTTTATGGTCATGCGTTCTAGGGTTAAGTGGCATCAATTGCCCCACTGTTGCTTAAAACGGTTGGTGAGGTGATTTTACCAAATCCCCAAGCTTTTAGTCTCCCAAGGATGACACAGGGGTAGAAATGTCCTTGCGAATCCATGATTTGATCATCTTTATGAACGTGAGTCTGTCTACATTCTCAGTGGACAGCCGCGTGTGCTTATCTGTCAGCACACCACCAGCAGCGCTGAACACACGTTCAGAGAGAACGCTGGCTGCATGGCATGACAAGATCTCCAAGGCGTGAGTGGCGAGCTCCGGCGATTTTTCAAGATTGGAATACCAAAATGAGCAAGGGTCCAGTGACACAGTCATGGCTTCGATGTTCACTTGGAGATTCTCCTGTACCATCCTCTCTAGGCATTGACTATGTGTCAGACTTCTTGTCTCCTGTGGCCTTGCAAAGGATGGTCTAAAAAAGTGGTGAAACGATTCCACAAAATTGCTGTTACCAGCAGATACTGTGTTACTGTTACTGTTTGAGTGATGAAGACTCGACAGTCCCACCGTTGGCAAGTTAGAACTGTGAGATTCACTACGTGCACCACTGGTGTTTTGTGGAAAAGCACATGTAAGATTCTGCAACAGATACTCCTGCATTCGTCAATACCTTTTTATGGCAGGAATTATTTCGGCAAATATACTTTTGTACCGGGGATCTAAGAGTGTGGCAACCCAGTAGTCGGGATTACTTCGAATTCTGACAATCCGCGGGTCATGTTGCAGGTAGTGCAGCAAGAAGGCACTCATGTGTCTTGCGCATCCAGAAGGACCAAGTCCTTGTTGTGTTGGTAGCGAGGTAAGAATCATGCTTCCTTCCTCTGCCCTCTCCCTCCAACCTCGCACAACAGAAATGTGATCAAGGTCTCCCTCATCTGATGAGTCTTCCATGCCCATTGCCAGTTCGTCCTCCACTTCTTCCTCGGCTCCTGCACCTTCCTCAACAGTTTGGCTGCTACCATGCGCCCTGGTTAATCCCTCTCCCCCACCCTCCCATGCCTGCCGCCTTGGTGCTGCCAACCGTCTGGACCTTGGAGATGTTATCCCTTCCGCATACGACTCCTCCTCTACTTCCTCCACCTCCTCTTGTCCCACCACCTGACTCCGAATTCTGTTTAACATGTGCTCCAGCATGTAAATCACCGTAATAGTCATGCTGATAATGGCATCGTCAGCACTAAACATCTTCGTCGCCATTTCAAGACTGTGCAGAAGGGTGCATAGGTCCCTGATCTGAGACCACTCCTCCAGCGTGATTTGCCCCACCTCTGGATCTCGTTGGCCCAGGCTATACGTCAGAACGTATTGCACCAGGGCTTGTCGGTGCTGCCACAGTCACTGCAACATGTGCAGAGTTGAATTCCACCGTGTCGGCACATCGCATTTCAGCCGGTGAACTGGCAGGCCCAACGACTTCTGTAGAGATGTAAGTCGTTGAACTGCGGGATGCGAACGGCGGAAGTGAGCACACAGCGACCGTGCACTCTGCAGAAGGCCATCTAGTCCGGGATAGTGGGCTAAAAATTGCTGGACAACCAGGTTCAACACGTGAGCCATACAAGGCACGTGTGTGACATTGCCCCGGCGAAGTGCCGCACCCAGGTTTGCAGCATTGTCGCACACGGCCTTCCCTGGTTGCAGGTCCAGTGGAGACAACCTTTCATGAAACTGGGTCTCCAGAGCTGACCAAAACTCCTCAGCTGTGTGACTCACATTTCCCAGACATTTCAAAGTAAACACTGATGCGTTGAGCCCTGCTGCCAGCATAGTAAGGAGGTGTGCAGGATTCCTTCTGCGCAGTTAGAAAGCAGGTGGCATTACCAGACAGGCTTTGGGTGCAGGTGGAGGACCGAGAGGAGGTTGAGGAGGCAGAAGCAGTGGAGGAAGTTCGAGATAAAGAGGATTAACACACAACTCGTGGGGACGGTAAGACTTGGACAGCAGCCCCTTGTCCTGCTGTCACCATAGTTACCCAGTGCCCAGTCAGCGACATGTAACGCCCCTGTCCATGCCTTCTCGTCCAAGTGTCTGTGGTGAAGTGCACCCTGTCACACACAGAGTTTCTCAAAGAAGCGGTGATGTTGTGTGCGACATGCTAGTGGAGCGCAGGCACACCTTTCTTTGAGAAGTAGTGCCGACTGGGCATCTGGTACTGGGGCACTGTGACGGACATAAGGTCTTGAAAATCCTCTGTGTCCTCCAGGTGGAAAGGCAGCATTTCTGTAGCCAACAGCTTGCAGATGGTGAAATTCAACCTCTTAGCTTTCTCATGGCTAGGAGGAAATGGTCTTTTACTTTTCCACATCTGAGGGACCGAGGGCTGGCTGTTGTGCTTAGACGGTGTTGAGTAGGGTGTCCCCGGCAACTGCCGGTCTGTGAGGAAGATGCAGGCGGACATGTTAGGTTGCCTTGATCCAAAGGTGGTGCTCTCGATGTCGGAGAGCGCTCAACACTAGCAGGTGTTTCCACTTCCCAATGAACTGACGACCTGCCAATCACACTGGCTGTTGCGGGTAAAGAGGTGGCAGGTCTGCGTCCAAAAACATGTGTGACTGCTGTCCCCCCAGTCACAGAGGATGAAGAGGCTGCGGATGCACAAGATGGGGCAGACGGTGGTTGGCACAGCCGGCTAGGCCGCATTGTAGCACAGTGAGCTTCCCACTGCAACTTATGCTTCATATCCATGTGACGGTACATGCATGAAGTACTCAAACTATGTATTTTTTGGCCTCTACTTAGCTTTTGCTGACAAATATTACAGATAACACGAGTTGGGTCATCCTTATCGATCTGAATAAATGCCCAGGCTATGCAAGGCTTAGAGCCCATGTGACCTGAAGAGCCACTACGACTTGTGGTCAGAGGCAGAGTTGTGGTTGAGGATGCAGTTGTTGACGTGCTTCCAGTACTCCGTCTCTGTTCAGGAAGGCGCAACCTAACCTCGTCGTCAATAGCATCTGTGATGCCCCGCTGCGCTTGGTATCACAGATCCTACAAGAGTGCATTGATGGAATCCTCCACAAGAGGCCCCCATAAACATTCACACATCTCCACCTTCCACCTCAGACCAGCAGAGGGAGCCCGTTAGGGATATAAATAGGGAAGGTGGAGATAGGCAGTTCAGTTCCTCTGAAGAGTTCCTGCAGTAGAGAAGCCTAAGAGAGGTCAGTCTGCAGTGGAGCTCAGTCTAGTCTAGAGAACGCAGTTAATAGTTCAGCAGTGGAGCACGAGGCTCCTGCTTGCTAGATTCAGGGAGCCCAGATAGAGCTTAAGGTGTGCCGGTGCCGTAAGATCAGTGAAGCGCGGCAAGCTGCCGTTAGTGTGTATAGCCTAGTGAGGGCCCGAGTAGGCCGAAGGCGAGTGGCGAGTTAGTACATAAGGGGCAGAGGAGCTTAACCAGCTCACCCCGAAGCATTTACCGGACACAGGATCTGAGCTTACCGGTATCTCTATGACCCAGTAAGGCATAACCAGAATCCCTGGAGAACTACAAGTCCCAGGATCGCTAAGGTGCTGATATGTAACAGAGCCAGGAGACGCTTAGGCCCCGTATACTGGGAGCGTGAACTCCAAGAGAAGGCCCTACCACAAGGTCAGCCAGCGCAGGACAGAGACAAAGTTAAGCCTAGCTCCAGGCAGGTCAGAAACTTACTACGCAGAGGCAAGAAACAGGAGGCCCTACACCCGCTCATTGGGGAGGATCCTGATATGCACCCTTCACCCTACAGTGCTCCGGGATGTGCCTGAATTTCCACCAGTAAAAGGTACTGAAGTGACTACCGTGTCCGTTCCCGTTCTTGCTCTGACCCAGCTGGGTCTCGCCTGTCCTGCATTCCTCCTGCATACGCTGCCCTGAGACCTAGCTCCACCTGTGGGGAGCTATACCATCGAGCTGCCTTATCACCGGCCTCAGTGGACTGCTGCAGCGCTGGTGCTTGTCACCAGATACCACAGGTGGCATCATGAACTCTTATAAAATTAACAATTATCCACCCTTTTAAAGAGAGACCCCAGGGTACGGGCCAGGGAGCCGACCACCGCGACATCCCCAAGGCCAGGCAAATGCCCGGGTACCGAGTCATCCCCATCCCCAGGGCTAGTCACATCCTCCTCCACCTCCTCTGCTGACCTCATCGACTGTCTGACTGTGGGTTGACAGTAAGTGGGATCTCCAACCTCGTCATCATCACCCTGTGTGTTATCACACCCGTCGCCCTCAGAGCCAACCTCTTCCTGCCCTGACCGAAAAGTCAAGTTGTCGCTCCAATCAGGTATTTGAGTCTCATCATCGTCTTCATCATTGTCTCCACCAACAGGAGTTACAGTTTGGGAACAAGGGTCTACATTATGCTCAGAACCTTCTTCATCTGGTCCTGGATCCAACTTATAAAGATTCTGGGCATCGGATCAGATCATTTCCTCATCTGGATTAACAGAAGCTCTGGAGCAGACCTCCGTTTCCCAGGCTATAGTATGAGTAAACAGCTGGGCAGACTCAGCCATCTGTGTTACCCCATACTCAGACGGGCAGCTGGAGACTTGGGAGCTGTGAGGAAGCAAGTGCGATTGGGGTGACACCTCTGAGGACTGGAGTATTTGTGATGTTGAAATTGAGGTGATGGAGAGCCCACTTGAAGGATCACTTGATATCCGTTGAAGCACCTGCTGTTTTTGTGCCTCATCTAGAATTTGTAGCGATGGGCGTGTCCGTAAGAATGGGATCGTATCACATTGTCCACGAAAAGAAGTCGACATCTTAGTTTGGCTGGAAGATGGTCTTTCTTCTGCAGATGTTACTCCCCCCCCACCGTGGGGGGCCTCGACCCACCGGCGAACAGGCACCAGTATTGGGATAGGGGGGCTGGCCGTCAGGGTCCACCGCGGCTCTGGCACAAACCCGGAGACACAGAGGTGGCACAGGCAGGAACGGACTGGCCGTGTCGGCTTCTCACTTTTTGGATTTTAGAAGGGCATGACATGCCTATATCTGTGTCTCCCCCTCCTTTTACTCCTCCACCTTTTTTCTTTTCGCATGACTATATGTACTTGTCACTTTTCCATGTGTTAGTTGTGTCTTCTGAGCAGTTTGTCAGCGTTTGGACACCTTTGAAGGTGTTTTCTATGTGTTTCTATGTGTTTTTGTTTGCCTGCCATTGGTTTTAACGGTGTTCGAAGTTGTTCGACGAACACTTCGACGAACAGTTCGGCGAACACACGGGTGTTCGACGAACCGAACCGAACTCGAACACTACGGGGGTGGCTCAACACTAATCAGTAGTACAGTGGATGTGGACAGAGCAGGAGAAATT
Source organism: Phyllobates terribilis (assembly GCF_046119375.1). Lineage (NCBI taxonomy): Eukaryota > Metazoa > Chordata > Amphibia > Anura > Dendrobatidae > Phyllobates > Phyllobates terribilis. The sequence goes on from NW_027362763.1 coordinate 168,903,213, forward strand.
GCCGTCCGCACAGCAGGAGAACAGCTGATGTTACTGAACCCCAATAACACAGCAGCAAGTGTTGACTGTGCAGACGGCACTTCCGAGCGCCAACTGGCGGTGTTGGAGCTCAGGGATAATACTGAAAACAGAGGAGCCAGAGGTGTAATTGGAGCAACTTTAAAATCTGTAGTAGTGAGAATGTGGACAGAGCAGGAGAAATTGCCGTCCGCACAGCAGGGGAACAGCTGATGTTACTGAACCCCAATGGCACGGCAGCAAGTGTTGACTTTGCAGACGGCACTTCCGAGCGCCAACTGGCGGTGTTGGAGCTCAGGGATAATACTGAAAACAGAGGAGCCAGAGGTGTAATTGGAGCAACTTTAAAATCTGTAGTAGTGAGAATGTGGACAGAGCAGGAGAAATTGCCGTCCGCACAACAGGGGAACAGCTGACGTTACTGAACCCCAATGACACGGCAGCAAGTGTTGACTGTGCAGACGGCACTTCCAAGCGCCAACTGGCGATGTTGGAGCTCAGGGATAATACTGAAAACAGAGGAGCCAGAGGTGTATTTGGAGGAGGTTTTATATCAGTAGTACAGTGGATGTGGACAGAGCAGGAGAAATTGCCGTCCGCACAGCAGGGGAACAGCTGACGTTACTGAACCCCAATAACATGGCAGCAAGTGTTGACTGTGCAGACGGCACTTCCGAGCGCCAACTGGCGATGTTGGAGCTCAGGGATAATACTGAAAACAGAGGAGCCAGAGGTGTAATTGGAGCAACTTTAAAATCTGTAGTAGTGAGAATGTGGACAGAGCAGGAGAAATTGCCGTCCGCACAGCAGGGGAACAGCTGACGTTACTGAACCCCAATGACGTGGCAGCAAGTGTTGACTGTGCAGATGGCACTTCCGAGCGCCAACTGGCGGTGTTGGAGCTCAGGGATAATACTGAAAACAGAGGAGCCAGAGGTGTAATTGGAGCAACTTTAAAATCTGTAGTAGTGAGAATGTGGACAGAGCAGGAGAAATTGCCGTCCGCACAGCCGGGGAACAGCTGACGTTACTGAACCCCAATGACACGGCAGCAAGTGTTGACTGTGCAGACGGCACTTCCGAGCGCCAACTGGCGGTGTTGGAGCTCAGGGATTACATTTCAGATGGTAGAAACATGAACAGAACAGGAGACCTGGATACTTTTGCCAACAATTATTTATTCTGGAAGAGGACTGGCAAATTCATGAGAGATCCAGGCCTTGTTCATTTTGAGAAAAGTAAGCCGGTCAACGTTTTCGGAGGATAGTCGCATGCGACGGTCTGTTAGTACACCACCTGCGGCACTAAAGACGCGTTCCGATAATACACTAGCAGCAGGGCAAGCTAGCACCTCCAATGCATACTGACTTAGCTCTGGCCATGTATCTAGCTTACAGACCCAAAACTTGAAGGGAGAAGAGCCGTCTGGGAGTACACTAAGAGGGCAAGACATGTAGTCTGTCACCATCTGACGGAAACGTTGCCTCCTGCTGACTGGAGCCGTCTGTGATGGTGTAGACATTTGTGGCGGCGGGGACACAAAACTTTGCCACGTTTCGGCCATACTGGTCTTGCCTTGTGCTGAGGCGCTGCTTCTGCTCCCTCTTTGTGCAGAGCTTCCTCCACTGCCTCGACGCACTGAGCTGCTTTGTAAAGCACTAGCAGCACTGCTCTCGGTTGGAATGGAGAACATGCTGGAATGCACCAGTGCGTCTTGGTACTCCCGCATTTTACGCTCCCGGTTCAACGGTGTTATGAGGCTTTGTAAGTTGTCCCGGTAGCGAGGATCTAGGAGGGTGGACACCCAATAATCAGCCGTGTTGAGAATGTGGGCGATGCGACGGTCGTTTCTCAGGCACTGCAGCATGAAATCAACCATGTGCTGCAGACTGCCAACTGGCCAAGAAACGCTGTCCCCTGCTTGAAGCGTGATCTCTGCCTGCTCTGCATCACCCCACCCTCGCTCTAGATACTGACTACTAGAGCATTGTGTACCTCCCTCCTCTGGACAGATGTCTTCCTCATCCATTGACTCCTCCTCATCCTCCTCACAAAGTGTCCCCTGCCTAGGCCTTTGTGAGGAACCACGTTGCGCAGACTGTAGAGAAGCAGATGGCATTTGTGACTCCTCATCCTCCACCTCTTCCAAAACCTCGTCCCTTAGTGCTTGCAGTGTTTTTTCAAGCAGGCAGATAAGGGGGATAGTCATGCTGACTAGTGCATCATCTGCACTCGCCATCCGCGTGGAATAATGGAAGGCACGCAAAACGTGGCAAATGTCCTTCATAGAGGCCCACTCAGTGGTGGTGAAGTGTGAACGACGCGCACTGCGACTTCTTTGCGCCTGCTGCAGCTGGTACTCCATTACTGCTGCCTGCTGCTCACACAACCTCTCCAACATATGTAACGTTGAATTCCACCTGGTGGGTAGGTCACATATGATGCGATGTTCTGGAAGACGTAATCGGCGCTGCAGAGCTGCAATGTGTGATCTTGCATTGCTGGAACGCCGCAAGTGAGCGCACTCTATGCGGACCTTGTGAAGCAGTGCATCAAGATCCGGATAGTCCCTCAAAAAACTCTGCACGACCAAGTTGAGCACATGTGCCAGACATGGGATGTGAGTGAGGTTGCCTAGGCCCAGAGCTGCCACCAGATTTCGGCCATTGTCACACACTACCATGCCTGGCTGGAGATTCACTGGCACAAACCACACGTCGCTCTGCTGCTTGATGGCATTCCAGAGCTCCTGCACTGTGTGGCTTCGATTCCCCAAAGAAATTAATTTTAATACGGCCTGTTGACGTTTGGCCACGGCTGTGCTCATATTGGTCACCATAACAGGTAACCGTTCACGGGTCGATGTGGAGGTAGACCGTGACGGCTCCTGCAGCGCTGATTCAGAGGAACTGGAGTATGAGGAGGAGTCAATGTGTACAGACTGGATTCCTGCAATCCTTGGAGTTGGCAGAACACGTACAGCGCCACTGTCAAGATCTGTACCCGGCTCCACAACATTTACCCAATGGGCAGTGAGGGAAAGGTATCGTCCCTGTCCATGCTTACTGGTCCACGCATCGGTGGTCAGGTGGACCTTGCTACTGACGGCGTTTTGTAGCGCATGTTTAATTTTTCCCTCCACATGATGTTGCAGGGCAGGGACGGCTTGCCTGCTGAAATAAAATCGGCTGGGCACGTTGTATTGTGGGACTGCCAATGCCATAAAGTTACGGAATGTGTCAGTCTCCACCAGCCTGAATGATAGCATTTCAAGGGCCAGTAGTTTAGCAATGCCAGCATTCAGAGCCTGTGCTCGGGGGTGGTTTGCCGAGTATGGGCACCTTTTCTCCCATGCCTGTGCTAACGATGGCTGTAGACTGGCCTGGGAGTGTGAGGATGACTGGGAAAGTGGTGCTGTGGGTGGAATTACACTGTGTTTCTGTACAACAGTGCCAGAGATTCTTCCATGGCGATCCTGTGAGGAAGCCGAACCAGCTGTGTGTGAGCTGGAGGAAGAGGCTACAACACAAGCTGAAGAGGTGGTAGGTGGCGCTGTAGGTTGGCCTAGGTCTTCAGTGTGTTTTTGTAACTCCACCACGTGCTTGGTCCGCACATGTTTCCACATATTTGTGGTATTGAGGTTGCTGACACTTTTCCCTCTTTTCACCTTCTGATTACACAGCTTGCATTTGACAAAGCAAATGTCATCTGCAACTGTGTCAAAAAAGGACCAGGCACTGCAAGTCTTGGGAGCGCCCGCTTTGGATTTTGGAAGAGCCATGCTCCTAATGGGTGCCGAAGTGGAGGCTACAGGCAACCAAGTCTGCCCCCTCCCTCTCCCTCCTTTTTGGGCTGTTCGGGAAATCTCTTCCTCAGAGCTGCTTCCACCACCTTCCTGTCCCTCACGCCATGATGGGTCAAGGACCTCATCATCTACACCACCCTCTTCAAACAACTGCTTCTCCTGGGTAGTCTCGACAGCACAGTACGCACCAGAAAGTGGCACCTGAGTCTCATCATCAGATGCGTACTGAGGTGTGCTGCTGACCATAGGCACTGGCCCACCAGCCTCTTCAGATTCAGAGAGACAAAACGGTTGCGCATCACTGCATACTACCTCTTCTTCAAATTCTCGAATTCTGCTTGGCTGGCCCCCTCTTTCCAAGCCAAGAGATTCAGAGAACAGAAGTAGAGATGGCTCCTGTCCAGGGCTCTCTGACTGCCTGGGCAATTTGACAGGTGGTGAAGATACAGATGGGTGCTCTTCAGTGCTCAGAACCTGAGAGGATCTGGAACTAATTGAAGTCGATGCGTTAGCTGCCATACATCCGACAACGGCTTCAATTTGTTCCTCCCGCAGCAGTGGGGTACGGCTAGCTCCTACAAAGCTGTGCATAAAGGACTGTTCCCTGGTAAAACTGGGGGATGCTGAGTCACTGGTGCCCGCAGCAGGCACAGAATCCCCACGTCCTCTCCCTGCAGGCACAGAATCCTCACGTCCTCTCCCTGCAGAAACTCCACGCCCACGCCCACGCCCACGACCACATGCCTTACTCCCTGCCTTCTTCATCTTGGTAGACTGATAAAGATAGGCAGAAAAGTACTAAGGGCTTAGTGTGCTTATTCCTGAACAGCTGCTAACAGGTATAAGAAACACTAATTTTATAAAGTGTGGACTAGACTTTAATATGAGCTAATGTGGCCTACACAACTGTAAAGTGGAGTGTTTGGTGAACTTTATTTAGGTTTTTTTTGTCACAAAAAGACACTGGATGTGCCTAAAGATGTAATAACGATAGTATCACAAACTTTTTGTAGCTATTACAATGTAGGAAGGTAACCTACAATGCAATAGATGAGGCTGCAAAAAATAGGCTAATACTAATCTGGCTGGGGCTGCAGGGCAGAGTGCTGCAGAAAGGCTCCTCTATCTACTCCTATATAGTGTGTTTGGAATCAATTTAGCTGAATACGGATGGAACCACCACATTAATAGGAGATATCAGGAAAAATTATGAATTGGCAAAAAAGGACAATGTATGAGGCAGTGACACACACTGAGTGCACTACAACCAGACGTGGTTGAAGCACACACTACAGGGTGAGCTGCACTCACACACCAGACCTTGCAGACAGCGGTGAACAGTACAGATGCAGAGCACTGTGCACTAGCGCTGCAAGACCAAAAAAATTTCTCTATCTACTCCTATATAGTGTGTTTGGAACAAATTTAGCTGAATACGGATGGAACCACCACACTAATAGGAGATATCAGGAAAAATTATGAATTGGCAAAAAAGGACAATGTATGAGGACACACACTGAGTGCACTATAACCAGACGTGGCTGAAGCACACACTACAGGGTGAGCTGCACTCACACACAGAGACCTTGCAGAAAGCGGTGAACAGCACAGAGAACTGTGCACTAGCACTGCAAGGCACAGCGATTTATAAAGTAGCTTGGGTAAAGCAGAATAGACCAAATAGGTAGCTAAAACTGTCCCTCAGAACAACAGCATCCTATCCCTAACTGAATTCACAGCAGAGTGAGCTCAAAATGGCGGGCGCGGCTTTTATAGTGCATCATGACATCATTTCAGCAGCCAATCACAGCCATGCCATTAGTTAAGATGCCTACATGCCTAACAGGATGTGCCCACACTTCTTAGGATCCTCATTGGCTGAATAAAATGAAAATGGCTCATTGCATTATGGGAACTTCCGATTCCGGTATACGATATTGCAAAAGTATCGGAATTAAGTATCGGAATTCCGATACCGCAAATATCGGCCGATACCCGATATTTCAGTATGGGAATGCTCAACACTAGTGGTGAGTTCTCCTTCAATGAAAGTCTTCAAACAGAGGCTGGACAGACATCTGTCTGAGATGGTTTAGTGAATCCTGCATTGAGCAGGGGGTTGGACACGATGACCCTGGAGGTCGCTTCCAACTCTAACATTCTATCATTCTATGATATATAGAACTTCCTTTAATCTCATGCAATGTATGTTATTGTATTTGTACGCACAGCGCTAACAATTATTTAGTAAAATAACTGTTTACATGGACCGACTGGTGGAATGATACAACTGCTGATCGATAAACTTTGCTACGTATGCATTGTTTACTGTGGTCTTCCTGTAAACAGGAATTTAAGTGAAGGCTGATTGGTCAAAGTATACTAGATCGTTCAGTGCACATAGGCTGCCATAGTGTATGGCAGCGCAAATCCTGTTTACACAGAACAATGCACCGCTGAGAATAATGATTTTTTTTGTGCTACACAAAAGATCATTTCACCCAGTGAACACGAGTTTTGCTTTTTCAATGGGTGATCGGCAGCCTGTTTACAAGGCAATATAGTCAAACAAGCGTTTTTAACACCATTTACGATAATCATGCAGTGTAAATGCACCCTTAAATGCTGCAAGTAACTTCTAGCAGTGGTTTACCTCAAAAGTAGATTATTTAAATTCAATAACAGGTCTCTGTAAACCTTAGATAGTAGCCACTTCGCTTGCATTTCTCTTCCTAATGGCGCCTTTAGACTGTAGATTAGCAATGCGAAATCCCACTATGTTATCCATTCAACTCAATGACATTGTGGCATTACACAAAACACCTATAATAACATGAGAAGGTACAGTCTGTAAATGTAAAGATATAGGGAATGATTTACCAATCTTCTCAAGAATCAACAGAAATAGACTAAAAATCTGCCAAATTTATCGCATGCTGAATGATAAATTAAAAGCATCACTTTTGCCCAACTTTACACCACCACTTTGTGCACTTGCTGTGCACCACTCTTCTATGTTTAAAATTTGCCACAATTTGGCGCACATTCGGCCCTTTCTAACTAAGCAATGGCCTCTCTCTGAAAGGCCTCATCTTTTTTTGAGCAAGGAGTATACAGCATTGTAAATGCATAGATCTAAGACTTAATACTCACAATTAGAAATGAAAGGATCTTTTAAAATTGAAATTTGCTGATTTTGCTGATTTTTTTTCCCCAAAAATTCAATTTGCAGTGAATAAATTTGTGTGAATATCAATAAGTGGAAACTTGCAATTGCTTGCAAAATACATGTGAGAGAAAGAAGACAGAGAGAACATAGCTGACAATAAGAGCATATGCATTATAGGCTAGAGAGAGAGAGAACTCCACTGACCATAAGAGCTAACACTCTATAGGAGAGAGAGAGAACCCCGGTGACCATAAGCACTTATGCTCTACAGGAGAGAGAGAAAGAGGACACCACTGACTATAAGAGCTTACACTCTACAGGACAGAGAGAGAACCCCGGTGACCATAAGCACTTACACTCTATAGGAGAGAGAGAGAGGACACCGCTGACTATAAGAGCTTACATTCTACAGGAGAGAGAGAGAACCCCGGTGACCATAAGAGCTTAGACTCTACAGGAGAGAGAGAGAACCCTGGTGACTATAAGCACTTACACTCTACAGTAGAGCGAGAGAGGACACCATTGACTATTAGAGCTTACATTCTACAGGAGAGAGAGAGAACCCCGGTGACCATAAGAGCTTAGACTCTACAGGAGAGAGAGAGAGGACTCCTCTGACTATAAGAGCTTACACTCTACAGGAGAGAGCAAGAGAGAGAGAGGACTCTGCTGACTATAAGAGCTTACACTCTATAGGAGAGAGGACCCCTTTAACCATAAGAGCTTACACTTCACAAGAAAAAAAGAGAGAAGACCCCCTGACCATAAGAACTTACATTCTAGAGAAGAGAGAGAGAGAGAAGAATGCACGGCAATGAAAAATGATATTAGCCTGCATTCTGATGCTTCAGCAGTGTGGGAAATTGTGCCAGGCAAGTTTTTCTTTGTGAACTGCGAATTCAATCTCAAAATGTTTGAAAACCGCAAATTTCAGGAAATTCGTCTCGAACATGATCCTCCAGTGATCAATCTGCTCATCTCTACCCACAATAGTCCCATAGCGTTTAAATACTGGCAACAAGGCACATCAAGCCAAGTGTAATTCAACTCATAGAAGGATATTCACTTTCTATCCCCCCCATCCAATTTTGTAATGTACTGCCTGCTATTACCATTGTAACCTCTATTTGCAGAGATGTGTTTTTCTGTAAAAGTTCCTTCCATTAGATCAACATCAGTACATTCCCTGTACATCCGTCTCTATAGGGAAAATCTGAAAATATTTATTTTTCATTCTGGTAAATGCATTTATTTTTTCTTAAAATCAATAGAAAATGTTAGTGACGAGAATGTGCAATATATCTATCCTGTTTTTATGGTATGAAATGATAGCAATGAGCTGTATTCTTATTTGTATACATCACAATGAGCTCTTCTGGGAATGGCCCTTGCACAAGGCTTTTTTTTATAAGAGGCATATAGAAATCCACTGAAAAGGTCTTATTCCAAAGACACAAAAGACAAAATGTAGTAATAATTGCAACAGTAACCAAATTATCAGTAATGTGAAGTCCTAATGTGCTGAAAGATCGAGTTATTTCATATATTATGCGGTGAGAGGAAATCAATTCAATCCCATGTTGTAACAGGTATTTCATAAGTTCAATAATAGCTCCTGGCATTGGCCATTATCTCCGCCGGGTTAGGACGCTACTAAACAATGGGATAAGCTGAGGATTAGATGATTCTACTAATGTGGATAAATCATTCTCGGGGATGAATGATCCATTTTTATATCATGGAGAATTTACACTACAATATTAATATGTTCATGTAAGAATTTGTGACTCATCCATGAAACATGAAAATGCAGAAAAATATATTTCGCTCAAAGACTTAAGCAAGTGATTATTGGAAAATGGCATTCAGCATTGGGCAAAAGTTTAAGGCAGGTGTGGAATAAATGCTGCAAAATAAGAATGCCTTCAAAAATAGAAGTGACAATAGTTTATTTTTATCAAAATGCAAAGTGAATGCATAAAAGAGAAATCTAAGTCAATACTTGCTGTGCTTTCTTACTTTGCAGCATTTTTCTACACCTGCCTTTTTCTGTACTCATTAGAGGTATAAAAGTAGCAATGGGATGAAGGCCATGGTGCCTAACGGTGCCATACACATGAGACACCTGTTGGCTGAACATTTGCTTGGCTTCTAAGTGTTCATGTGTTTTCGATGGGGAAAGAGGAGAAAGTTGCTGCCAGACTTCATCAAAACAAAAGGAGCCTTCTTTGCTACAACAATATCTATTGGGGAGAGTCAGGAGGCGCTCACATCAGATGCTCGGCTGGTCCTGCCGAAATCAGGAGGTCTAGCCAAATTTCATCTATAGCTACGGCCCCACCAGGTGAGGAACAATCAGAGAAAAGGTATAATAGAAACAAGTGCACCAATTCTGTGTTTATCACCCACTCCTGGTTTTGGATCCCATTCCTGAGAAAAAATACTGACCGAATACTGATCAAATACTGATAGTGGGCATAATCTGTAAACAGACCCCACCCACTTTGTGCCATAAAACTATTTTTTTCTTAAATTTACTTTTGGGGCTCATCGGGCAATAGGTCCTTGGTACAACTTCCACTAATGCGCCTGTTATGCACATACCACACTCACACATGGGTAAAAGGAGTAAGGAAGACTTAGTATAGAGAGACTTAGTATAGAGAGAAGCCGCACCCACACTCTACTGGTTCCTGTACAGACTAGACAATCCCTAACCACACAACTAACACCACAACCTCAGACCTGGCTCCCTAAAAAGCTGTTGAGGGGTTTTATTGTACCTCCTGAGGAACCAGAGGGGAGGCCGGTGCGCACAGCAAACCAGGAGAGCGAAAGTGCGCAGAGTGATAAGAGGATCTTGAGTGAGGAAACTTAAAGCACATGCACAAAGGAGAATAATAAGGAGAATAATACATGAAACAAGACTAACCTCCCATCAACCTAACTGAGGGGAATGGAAAGGTGCTGTGAAGGAAGATAAACACACAGCAGATATAAAAATGGTATATGCCTAGCAGAAAAAAATCCTTTGCTGATAAGGTGAAGCTCCTTAGCACTACTTCATTGAGAAGAATAGGCAGCAAGGAAGTGCAGTGAAGGAAGAATAAATATAGCCCAATCCAGACTGTGATAGAACAATCAAAATGGAACAATGGGAAATGACTGAAAAGGAACAAACCCAGAAAGTAAAAATAAAAGCAATAGGAACCAACAGCATCAGGTGTTAGAACCCTCCTGTTTGTTTTTTCCATCTTGTGTTTTGCGGTCACGTGACCATCAGCCTATATATTCCAGCTCAGCCCTTTTGGCTGTGCTGGACTTCAGTGTTGTTTGACTGTTTTGCTAGCCAGGTGCTTCTGTGCATATCTCTGTCAGTTTGCTTGGTCCTTCTGGGACCTTTAGTATCTTTTTGTCAGTTTTATCTTTTTGTGTTCTGCAACAACCTTCTATGTTCAGGAGGTGTCCCATTTTTGTTCCAGTCTTTGGCTCTTTTAGGGACCCCTTCCTTAATGCTATAGGTCTTCGTTCAGACTAGCCGAGGACTAAGGCAGGTCTGTTCGCTAGGAACAGGCAACCCGCTACATCGTTGGGATTCAGATCATAACATTAGGCCAAGGAAGAAAAGGGCAATAGCTCAGCAGGCAGGAGAACCAACCACGAAGCAAGGTCCCGGATCGAATCCCCAAACAGAGCCATGACAACGCCTTTCTATAACTGCCTAATATTATAAATGGAAGATTGAAGATGAGAGGTTTATAACAAAGTTTACAGTAGGGTTCAGGAGCTATAAATTATACATTGGTGTTTTCTATACAATATTAGAAGCGATTAAATGGATTATCCAGAAATTTTCTTATTTTTGCGTATATGGCTGAGAACTAACAGGTAGGTAATTGCTAACTACCTGCCTTTTCTACCAGGTGACGATCTCTGCCAGTTGAGAATGGTCATGGAGTGCCGATGTCATGCTGATTTACAGCCAACTCCCTGCTACCTAACTGCGGGTAGTCAACTGTCAATCAGCATGACGTTGGCAGTGACGCCTCGTCAACAGAGCAGAACAGAAGAGGAAGAGCTGCCTTGTAGAAGAGAGTTGAAATGAAGCAGATGAATCACTTTATGAGCCGGCAGAGATCGTCACCATGCAGAACAGGCAGGAGGTTAGTAACTACCTGCCTGTTAGTTCTGGGCCATATACACAAAATTATTAAAAGTCTTGGAAAACCCCTTTAATAGTACCCAAATGTCTTAGACAGCTATTAGCCAAATGCTCATCTGTCTGACAGCTATTCTTCCAGACCCACCATGAGCAAGCGTTCTCTATATGGTGATGGTAATAGGTCATTGTTACACACAACTGAATGTTTGAAAGCCATTGTTAATCTATTTTTTACCAAAAATAATAATAAATCATCTCTTCCTTTTTGGTATCCATAAATTGGTTTTCTTCCAAAAGCTTGGATAATTGTCCTAGCCCTTTAACTCAATACAGAAGGCAAAGTGGCCTGTTAATATATACACCTGGCATCCAATGCACCGGACAATGCTCTGCAAGCCCTCCACCCTTTAGCTAAACTCTATAAGCATGCACATATTCAAGTCAAAGATTATTTCCTACCTTTTGGGGATTTTTTTTTTACCATTCCTTTACATTACAGCCAGACAGTTTTAAGAGAATCCCACAATATTAATACTGTTTAAAATAGATGTTTTAGCTGGGAATTGGTTGTAATAGTTCCTGCTAGAGATGAAAGTAGTAGTGAGGCGCCCCCTGGGCCGTGGGGTACTCGGCAGCCAGGCCTCTATGGATGCTGGTGGGAGATATCACGGCGGCTGGCCCGTCCGTGACCCAGGGCGGTCAATAAAAAGGGGGTTTTCTATTTATAGGGGATTTATAAAGTTCGTGACGCCACCTGTGGAGTGCGGCCAAAGGGAGCCGCCGCTGCGGAGCAGTCCTCTGAAGCTGATGTTACGGCAGCAGGGATGGTGTGGCTCTCCACAGGAAGAGCAAGCTCCAGGGCAGTGTAGATATTGTTAGATGTGCTGGGCATTGTAGTGCAGGGAGAAAGATGGCGCAGCTGAAATAATGGACGGAGGCAGTGCGGTGCAGTCATCCGAGTTTTTACTCACAGTTCTCATGTACGTTCCACTGATACACTGCGCGGGTGCCAGCCTCCCACGTCGCGCTGCGTTCACCAGACTGGGGGTTCAGCTCTTCCTCAGGTAGGTTAGGAGCACTTAACGGAACCCCGCTTTCTTATGTTCCTCTCTAGACCGACTTCACGCTGGGTCTTCTCCCTCTTGCCCTGTGCTTCCACACTCACAGTCCCGTTCGGGTGCTCTGAAGTCCCTCCTGTCTAACTGGAGTTCCCGGACCTGCTTGACCCTCACGGTGATTAGAATGAGGCTTTGGCAACTGAACTATAAAATCCAGAAGCCTCCGGTTTTTCCAGCCGAGGCCTCGAGTAACACGGCTGGTCCAGGGGCCGGTCCCCTTCTTGCGGCCTGATCCCTCTGTCTTCTGACAGATTCAGGGCATACCGGTGCTGTCCTGCACTCGCCGTACCCCCTAGGATCCCTTCGATAGAACAGAGCCTTCCTCCTCTGCTCCCCTCCTGTGCCTCTAGCACTAGGCCCCACTTGTAGGGCAGAGCTCCTAAGGAGACTCTGCTCCCAGACTGTCTTCACTGACTGCTCTACTGAACTGTCCTGCCACCCTAAGATGGCTTCCCTTTATATACCTCCTTCTATGGTGCTCCCCTACTCTACATCCTCCACCCACACCCACTACTGGTTCCCCCTACCTTTTGGTTCCCCCCACTCCAGCCAGGGACAGGGCTCAGCAGGAAACACATTGCATCTTGCCCTTCCAGCCAGCCTGGAGCAGTGTAGTGTTAAATGCAGGTGTTGGGGTTTCGGGCAGCACTCCCTACTTACCTGAGAGAAGGAGATACCACACCTCTGGGTGAGATGCAGTACCTCTGTGGCGACTGAACCCTCAGGGGCGCCACAGTAGATATAAAAAGTAGAGAAGACATTTTAACATCAGCACAAAAACTGTGTGTCAAGAGCATTGGTTTGTATGGCCAAGCAAAGCACAATGCCAAGCATAGGATGGAGCAGTGTAAAGATGCCACCACTGGACTCTTGAACAGTAGAAACCTGTTCTGAGCAGTGAGAAATCACACTTCTCTATCTGTAAGTATGATAGTGATGTCTGCGTTTGACAAATACCAGGAGAATCTTACCTGCCTGACTACATTGTGCCAACTGTAAAGTTTGGTGGAGGAGGGATATAACTATGGAGCTGTTTTTCAGGATTGGCTTTGGCTGCTTACTTAAAATGAATAACACAAAAAGAGAAAGAGGGAGTTTTTTTATGAAGATAAAAAATTGTATAAATTTTATTAGCAAGAAGTATAAGACAAGACAAAATACTTAAAATGAAGTGAGATCTTAATCCTTCAGCATAACAAGATATTTTGAAAAAATGTACCTTCCAACTTTGTTGGACACAGCTTGGTGAATGCCCTTTTCTGTTCCCCAAGACTGTGACCCAGTGCATGAAGCAAGTTCTATACATGGTTGGGTGAGTTTGGTGTGGAAGAACATGACTGGCCACACAGGGCCCTGACCTTAATGGTATCAAACCTTTGGGATAAATTAGAATGAAAATTGCGAACCAGACCCTCTTGTCTAACATCAAGGGTCTGACCTCTCAAATGTACTTCTGGATGAATAGGCAAAAATGTCTCCAAAATCTTGTAGAAAGCCTTCCCATGGAAGCTATAAAAGGAGGACCAACTCCATATTAATGCCTATGGATTTAGAATGGGATGTCATAAAAGTGTAACGTTACTTGTATGTGTAGTGTGTAGGTATCCCAGTACTTTTGTTTTTATGGTATATCTCTAATGAGGTGTATAGAGTCTTATAAGTCATACAATGCTCTCTGGGGAAAAGGTATGCAAATTATTTCTCCTCTGGAAGAAAGTGCTATCTATCTAGTGTCATATAATGGAGGAAGTCAAGATCGGAGTATTTAACAGGCCTTGCAACATAACTAAAGAGATGAGCCAAATCAGAGTCTACAAGTATTATTATCCAACACAGTAAAATGGATCCATGCTTCCTTGCACTATTCATGGATCCATCCTACTGATCATCAGAAGACCGGTTACCTATTTAATTTGACCCCATAAATTACTTTACAATTTTATTGTTCGGTCCTGGTAAACTTAATGACCTACACATACTGACAGTTTTTTAATGTCTCTCGAAATAAAAGATGGTTGGAGCAATTTGCGTAAAATGTAATAAAAGGAATTCAACTTTTTTTACTCAGGAACAAGAACAAGTCCATGCATGCTATTAGCAGGTATAATTATGTGCTAGAAATTTGTGTAATCTCCATTGAATCTACTTATAAAAATTGACTAAAATTACTTTTCCTTGGGGACTATCCCAACTTTTCTTGCCACTTTTTAGATTTTGCACGTTTGCTTTTTTTTCCGATGCAATTATGTCTCAAAAAGTGGCATAATGTCAGGTAAAAGATCAACTCAAAAATCTCACTAGAGGTGGCTTTGGTACTTTTTTTGTACCTCCAAAATTGTAGATATTATTCTTCATTTGTTTCCACAATTGAGAGAATTAGAGATGAAACAAGATGGCAAGTGACTAAAATATATCAGAAGCCCAGAAACACTGATATAATGGGTCAGCTGCAAATATCTGTCTATGACTGGATGACATATGAAGTTATTACTGATAGTAAAGTGAATCTTACATCATCCACCTGCCTGACGTCTTGCTTGTCTTTACTTTACATTCTTATATCTTAGATATAAACAAGAGTGGAGCCGCATAATCATCATCATCAATGAAGATAGATATCAAACTGGGAGTTGAAGATTTCTCACTGTGTAATCAGGCTCTCGCAGAGAATGGACAGACTCTCATTCAGAGATATTGACCTATCATTGACAAGTATTTCAGAAACCAGCTTTACTGCACAAGAGGGACAACGCTATTGACCTTTAAAGGTCAATGTGACAGAGGAATTAATTAACATTTTCCAAAACATTCCACCATCTCCAGTCTCATTAACATTAAAGTAACAGCCGTAAATTAAATTGTACAATATCACTGGTAAAAAAAAATAAAGAAAATACAGATAAATCTCTAGTTTATGAAAAAAAAAAATGACTTAAGAGTTTGGTTGTTTACAGTCATGGAGAATATACTCAGTGGATGCATCACTTCCCTGTATAAATGGGTCTTTCCACTGAATAAATAGATTACATCTTTCACAGAATAGGGTATAAATGTTAAAGTCCCAATTCCCAAAAAGTTGGGCAGTTGTGTAAAATGTGTGACGCTAAGCCAGACAATCCGTGAGTCGGGAAAGTCAAGGAGTCAGAGGTCAAAAGCCAGGACGGTACATAATAAACAGAGGGACGAGACAAAGGCGTAGTCAGGTAACAATCCGAGGTCAAAATACCAGGAGGATAGTGGAGTAGAACCGTTAAACAGATGGATGGTCAGAATGAGGTCCAAGGTTAGGCAACAAAAGATCATCAAGCAAAACACTAGGCACAGAGAAAACCAACTGCACTTAACTAAAGTTATATCTGGCAGAGGTCTGGGACTAACAGCCCAGCTAAGTAGCCAGGCAATCAGCTGGGACAATGAACACCTGGAGACAGCCCAGCACCTCCCAGTCTCAGCATGAACGACCGAGCAGTATAACAAAACACTGACAGCTCAGCACGCCCCTGCATCAGACTGGACACAGAGCTGTCAAAGTACTGACAGCTTCAGCACTCCTTTGTACCAGATTGGACAGCTGAGTCATCAGTAACTGCATCCCAGACACACTGAGGGATGGAATCGTTACAAAATGTAAAGAAAACAAGAATGCAATTATGTGGAAATATCTTGTAACCACATTTTCTTCACAACAGAATATAGAACACAGCTCAGGAGTAGTGTTGAGCATTCCGATACTGAAATATCGGGTATCGGCCGATATTCGCGGTATCGGAATTCCGATATTTAATTCCGATACTTTTACAATATCGAATACCGGAATCGGAAGTTCCCATAATGCCTGCGCTCTGCAGTGTCTCTGAAGGATGACAAGCTGGATGGCAGCGCTCAGCTGCGATCCTGCCTGTCATCAGAATGCCATCCCAGCGTGAGAGAATTCTCCTGATTGTTTAAAAGCCGGCGGGCGGTAAAAAGCCGGCGGCTTTTAAACAATCACACAGCCCCATACTGCTTCCCCGCAGCCTCCCACCCCGATCCTCCGCTCCCCTCGCCACCTCCCATCCCGATCGTAAGTTAGGACCGGGCGGGGAGCACAGCACCAAGGAGCGGGGAGCGAAAGACCCGGGCGGGGAAGCCGGCAGTGAAAAGACTTCACCGCCGGCTTTCCCGTTCTGTGCTGCGCTTTCCCGCCGGCTATTTCAAATGAACAGCTGAGGTATCAGGTGATGCCGATCAGCTGTTCATTTGAAGTAGCCGCGGTGCCCTCAGAGGGTTCATGTGAGTTCATGCTTGACTGCACTGCATGAACTCACATGAACTTTCCCACGGCCTCACAGGTCAGCCTCACCTCCCAGACCATCAGACCCGTCATGATTGGTGTGTGTGGGTGTCTGTGCGATGTCTGCGGGTGTGTGCGCGGTGTCTGTGCGGTGTCTGTGCGATGTCTGCGGGTGTGTGCGGTGTCTGTGCGATGTCTGCGAGTGTGTGCGGGTGTGCGCGGTGTCTGTGCGATGTCTGCGAGTGTGTGCGGGTGTGCGCGGTGTCTGTGCGATGTCTGTGGGGTGTGTGCGTGCAGGCAGACATAGGCCGATGTGACACTACTACTCCCATCGGCCTATGTCTGTCCCCCGTCCACTCGTGCCAGCAGGATCAGCTCGATGGGAGCAGTAGTTCCCATCAGCCTGATCCTGCTATTTAAATTGCTCTACTGTGTCCCCAATAAATTTTAAATACATGTCATTGGTGGCCAGTGGTTACATACAATAAATTAGTTCATACATTACCTGTCCTCGCCGATTGCCACCTAAAATAAAGTAAAAAATAAAAAAAATACACCTATACTCAACTAGACACCTAATTCCCCGAAGCCATCGATCTCCTGTAATAAAATCTAAAATAATAAACCACAACCTTATCCTTACCCCTCCGTAGTAGTCCACGAGTGTCCCACGATGATCTCCAGTTTAGAGCAGCCACATAGAATGTGACCGCTCTGAACCGCTGCCGCCGCTAGAATGACGGGGCCGTAAAGCAGCCCCGTCATTGCATAAGCGGGTTCGCCGGAGTTCAGGCAGCGCTGCTCCCGTTAGCTCCTTTACGGCCCTGCTGTATCGTGAGAAATTCCCACGGTACAGCAGTGCCGTAAAGGAGGTCTCCGGAGCTGCGCTGCCTGAATGCACTCCGGTGACCTCAGTCAGTGGCTCCCGCTGCCGGGAGCGAACGTGTTCCCGGCAGCGTGAGCTTACAGCAGCCATGCACAGCTGTCACCATCTCCAGATGTGACAGCTGTGCATGGGAGATCAGCGCAGGAACGTGGACAGGTAACTATTTTTTTTTAGTAAACTAAGAATTAAATAAAATGGTGTGTTTTATTTCAAATAAATTATTTTTTTCTGGGTGTAGTGTGTTTTTTTCTTTTTAACACTTTGTAGATTAGTAATGGGGGTGTCTTATAGACGCCCATCATTACTAACCTGTGCTTCATGGCAGCTGGCGCTGACATGAACCCCAACCCTATTACCCCCTGCCACCGCACCAGGGCAGCGTGGAAGAGCGAGGCTAAGTGCCAGAATTGGCGCATCCTATGGAGGCGCCATTTCTGGGGTGGCTGACGGCTGGTGTTTCTAGCCTGGGAGGGGGCCAATATTCATGGCACCTTTCCTGGGCTATTCATATCAGCCCCCAGCTGTCTGCCTAGCCTTTGCTAGCTATTAAAATAGGGGGGACCCCAAGTCATTTTTTTAATAGCTAGTAAAGGCTAGGTATTCTGCTGGGGGCTGATATTAGTAGCCTGGGAAGCTCCGTGGGTATTACCCCCTTCCCAGGCTTCAAACATCTGCCCCAGCCGTCTGCTTAACCTTCGCTAGAGACTAAAATTAAGGGGAACCCCACGCCAATTTTTTTTTTAATAAATCCTTTATTTTAACACTAAATGACAAGTACAGTAATCAACACTATCACTGTACTTCTTATATATGTGACTGACATGTTTCTATCTATCTAATCTATGTGTGATGCTCTATTCTTTCTGTTATAAATTGTCGGGTACCGCTGCTGAATTGCCGGCCGGCTTTTTTAAAGAGACGGTGCATGATAACACTATTATTTTTTTAAATAAATCCTTTACACTAAATGACAAGTACAGTAAGCAACACTGTCACTGTACTTCAAATATATGTAGCTGACATGTTTCTATCTATCTAATCTATGTGTGATGCTCTATTCTTTCTGTTATAAATTGTCGGGTACCGGTGTATGCCGCTGCTGAATTGCCGGCTTTTCATGTTTCACTGTGAGCACTGTTCCTATCGATTTGGGCAACCACCTCCCCCAATACATTCTACATTATTATTAGTTGTTTTCCTTCATGTATAATTAACCTACAAGGAAAGAAAGGGTTTATTTTCATTCCGATATTTGTGTCCCATTGACTTGCATTGGTTTCCGGTATCGGAATCGGCGATATCCGATACTTTTTGGGTATCGGCCCGATCCAATCCGATCCGATATTTCCTGATATCGGAAGGTATCGCTCAACACTACTCAGGAGGTGAAAATTAGACATTTTTCCTTTTCATTTGAAAAAAATTAACTCATTTAAAAATTGATGGTAGTAACACCACAAAAAGTTGGGCTCAGGCCATATCTACCATTGTGTAGCAGTCTGTAAATGTCTTGGAAGTGAAAAGAGCAATTGCTGGAGTTTTGGAAGAGGAATATTGTCCCATTCTTGTTTGATGGAGGATTCTCATTGCTCAACAGTCTGAGGCCTTCTTTGCCAGATTTTTAATTTCATAATTCGCTAAATGTTTTCTAATTATGAAAGGTCTGGACTGCAGGCGGCAAACCTCTATATAATGCTCAGCATTGATAGTGTCTATCAGGATGTTTAATCTTTCCATGTCATAAGCACTAATGCAGCTCCACACCATCAGAAATGCAGGAACGGTGCACTGATAAAAACCTGTATGGTCCTGCCTCCCTGGACTCCACAAGATGCGGTGTCTGTGGTTTCCATAAAGAATTTCACATTTTGATTCATCTCACTGTAACACGGGTACTTTAGATGCAGTGACACAGAAACACAGAGCAGCCAATACGGGGTTAAAAAACAGAGGAGGTTTATGATAACAGGGTCAACCTCCATGCAGGGAGTAACAGGGGAAAATATGGGGGAAAAATAAGGGAAGTAGCAGGTAAAAGTCTATTATAATTATAATCGACAGTTTTTTCACTTAGCTGACTCTTGCTCCTCACAAGGCAGTTGCCAGCTGATGCCGGTGTTGATATTTTCAGGCGTCACCGCCCAAACAATGCTCCGTCTTCTGGCACCAAACAATGCTCCGTCTTCTGGCAGCAGCGGGCGGTCTCCGGTTTTACCCGCTGAGCCCCTAGTCCATAACACGGCACCTCACGTGCTCGGCTCCACAGACCTTGCATCTCTTCTCCCTCTAGTCAGCTTAACTCCTCCGGTCCACTGCACTCGGATCTTGCTCCAAGTACTGTAGCCTGGACCCTCTCACACTGCTCTGCTGAGCAGGACCCAGCTCCGCTTTTCCACACAAACGTCCTTGTCTCTTCCTCTGTCTAGCCACGCCACCAGTTCCCCGGTCACCTGACCTCCCAACTCTCACTCTGGACACGCCCCCAGCTTCCCAGTCACCTGACTCTTGTGCTCGCAGTCTGTCTTCCCCTTGCAACCAGAGGCACCACGGCCCCGGCAGTTCCGGATCCCTTGCTCTGAAAGTACTTACACCCCGGTCTCCCCCCTTACATGACCACACAACATTTTTCTATTTTGCCTCTGTCCATTTGCCTATTTTGCCTCTGTCCATTGCAAATTAGCTCTGGCCCAGAGAAAACAGCAGCATTTATGGATTGTGCTGATATATAGTTTTTTTGCATGATAGAGCTTTCACTTGCATTTGTGGATTGCTCGGCAAACTGTGTCTACAGTTAATGATTCCCGGACGTATTCCTGAGCCCATGCAGTGATTTGCATGGCCGAGTCATGCTTGATTTTAATGCAGTGCAGATGTGGTACCCCAGGGTCCGGTTGCCACAGTAGCATTGCCTCCCTCACAGGGGGTGATGCCATGCCTGGAAGCAAGGAGGGGTCCCCTAATCAGGTATACCAGCATACAACACTTTCCTGGCTCCAGACCAGAAAGGGGAGCCCCTCCCCTTGACACTGGAATCTGGAGGTGAGGTTAGTAAGAGTGAGTTGAGAGAGTTGGAGACAGGAGAGCGATGAGGAAGGACCTTGGGAAGGGAGCTGTGGATAAGCTCACCCCAGAGAGAAGCGCAAAGGAACCGCACACAGGAGTCCGTGGGTGTGGGGCACTGAAGGCCCAGCAGCTGAATCCGGAGGGCAGGAGACTGCAGGTCTCCTGGCCGCACCAGACGCCCGGCGGCACAGCAGCACCATAGGGCCCAGCACCGCCACGTGGGAGCGACACTTAAGGAAGGCCCGAGCTACCTGCCATATGGGTGAGGAAAAAGACGTTTTACTCAGGGACGAGGGCCGCAGCATAGCTTCAAGCAGCAGGGCCAAAGAGATTAGCGCAGAGAGAAGGCCTACAACTTCACCTGGCGAAGTGGATCCCCAACTTGCTTCCAGGCCACCCGGACCTCTACTACCAGCTTGTACCCATGCCCCGGTCTGCTTAACAAACCGCAAGTAAAGATAAGAGGAAACCGCCATTAAGCTGTGGACTGATCATTACCTGCGCCATCACCTGCATTACACCGCACCAACAACATCTACCTCCACAATTCTACATATACTGCCTTGGAGCTTAGCTCGGCCTGTGGAGAGCTGAGCAAACTCTGCTGGGTCACCATCAGCTCCAGAGGAACACCACCGCAGCAGCGGCCCCATATAGCCGCATACCACATGTGGCGTCACAAACATATTCTCTAAAAACTTTATTCCCCTTTTACTTTCCCTTTAATTGACTGCCCTGGGTCACGGACCGGGTCACTGCCACCGTGACATCCCCCCAGCATCGACCGGCCCAGCTACCGAGTACCCCACGGCCCAGGGGGCGCGTCACTGAGGTCCCATAGATCAAAAGCAGCCATTATTGGTCTTGTACCTTGTACACATGCTGATGTCATCAATTTCTACAGGAGTTAATTTTTTTCAACAGAAAAATGTCCAACTTTCATAGAATCCTAGAATGTTAGAGTTGGAGGGGACCTTCTGGGTCATCTGGACCTACCCCCTGCTCAATACAGGATTCACTAAACCATCTCAGATAGATGTCTGTCCAGCCTCTGAAGACCTCCATTGAAGGAGAACTCACCACCTCTTGTGGTAGCCTGTGCCACTCATTGATCACACTCACTGTCAAAATGTTTTTTCTAATATCTAATCTGTATCTTCTCCCATTATATTTCATCCCATTGCTTCTAGTCTTTCTCTGTGCAAATGAGAATAAGGATGATCCCTCTACAGTGTGACAGCCCTTGAGGTATTTGTAGACAGCTATTACGTCTCCTCTCAGTCTTCTCTTTTGCAAGCTAAACCTTCTCAAATCCTCTAACCGTTCCCCATAGGACATTGTTTGCAGACCATTAACTATTTTGGTTGCTCTTCTCTGAACTTCACTTTCTAATTTGTGCTCTATGACCTGTTTTGAACAAAATATAGCTCAAAAGAGATTTTCAAATAATTGCATTCTTGTTTACTTTATATTTGACACAAAGTACCAAGTTTGGAATTGGGTTTGTATGATATTTGGAGTTTGACCAGCTTTGAAAAAGTTCGCCTCTGAGCGATCGAAACGCGTTGCTGAAAATGTCCTAGTAACAGCTATTCAATTGCACCTGTATCTCAGTTTTATTTATTCATTCCTTCATTTTTGGATGAAGTAATTTTTATGAATTTTTTCTAATAAAGTTGCTATTTTAAAATTTTCCTGTTTCCTCGGATCCTGGAGCTGGATACCTTTTGAGTTTCTTCAGAATATCCACTAATTATGAGATTGGGAGCCCAGAGTCTTCCTTAGGCCTTAGAGTGTTATTGGTTTGTTATTTTATATACAACATTTTTTATGTTTTTATATAGAAAACAGAAAACAATGTATGATGAATCACTCCTCCTTTCCTCTTTTGTATCCTCTCCCTCTCTCACTCTTAAGAAGGGTCAAATTCATTTTCTCTATAAACCTGATGAAGGCTGCAAACAGCCGCAATGTGTTGTGTATAAAGTTTTTATATTTTTATATTAGTGTGAATAAAATTTTTTACTAACAAGCATCATGAAGTTCTTGCACCTTGATCTCACTTGGTGGTAAAGACAACACCATTCCCTGGTTCTCTATTCTGACACACACAACAATACTTTATTTAAAAAAAACACTCCTCGACTCTTTCCCTGGTTCACCAATTTATTAAAAAAAAAGCATCCCACTCAGGTCCGACGTAGTCCAGCGAGTCCAACATAGTCCACAAATGGACACCTGAAAAGCATAAAAAGAGAGAAGCAAAAACAAGACACTGTTGCTCATTCACCAATTTATTATAAAAAAAGTTCCCACACAGGTCCAACGTAATCCAGTGCTCCCCACAACGTTCCCCAAATCCATCTTCCAAAACCAATAGAACCTTGTTCTGAGGCTCCATAGGCTTTAGCAACAGCTACTCCTGGCTCATGCTGTGCTCCGCAAGACCCGGCGACTGTGAAGAGCAATAATGTTACTGACTTCACCGCTTATCAGAGTCACCGGGTCATGCTGCTCTCCGTGAGACACAGGACTGTGAAGAGCAGTAATGTTGCTGACTTCACCTGTTATCAGAGTCCCCGGGTCATGCTGCTCTCCGTGAGACTCGACGACTGTGAGGAGCAGTAATATTACTGACTTCACCGCTTATCAGAGTCACCAGGTTATGCTGCTCTTCGCGAGACCCGGCGACTGTGAGGAGCAGTAATATTACTGACTTCACCGCTTATCAGAGTCACCAGGTTATGCTGCTCTTCGCGAGACCCGGCGACTGTGAGGAGCAGTAATATTACTGACTTCACCGCTTATCAGAGTCACCAGGTTATGCTGCTTTTCGCGAAACCCGGCGACTGTGAGAAGCAGTAATATTACTGACTTCACCGCTTATCAGAGTTACCAGGTTATGCTGCTCTTAGCGAGACACAGCGACTGTGAGGAGCAGTAATATTACTGACTTCACCGCTTATCAGAGTCACCAGGTTATGCTGCTCTTCGCGAGACCCGGCGACTGTGAGGAGCAGTAATATTACTGACTTCACCGCTTATCAGAGTCACCAGGTTATGCTGCTCTCCGCGAGACCCGGCGACTGTGAGGAGCAGTAATATTACTGACTTCACCGCTTATCAGAGTCACCAGGTTATGCTGCTCTCTGTGAGATCCGGGACTCTGAAAAGCAGTAATGTTACTGACTTCACCTCTTATCAGAGTCACTGGGTCATGCTGCTCTCCGCGAGACTCGACGACTGTGAAGAGCAGTAATATTACTGACTTCACCGCTTATCAGAGTCATCAGGTTATGCTGCTCTTCGCGAGACCCGGCGACTGTGAGGAGCAGTAACGTTACTGATGTGTCACCCAGGGGGAATATAGGGGACTCAGTACCCGGGCCTTTTACCTTGTTTAGGAGGTCACGGCAGTTGGCTCCCGGGCCCGTACGCTGGGTCTCTCTTTTAAAAGGGCTTTTAGTGTACAGTTTGTCTCGTGACGCCACCTGTGGTTTCCGGTAACAGTTACCGGCATTGCTGCAGACCTCCGAGGGTGATGGGGTGGTAGCTGGGATGTTTCTGCTCCTCACAGGTGGAGCGAGCCCCCGGGGCAGTGTAGGTGCAGATGGTGGTGATGCTGGGGCTTGTAGTGCAGGAGAGATGGCGCAGCAGGAGTAACTGACAGAGACAGGGGATTCACTTCAGTACCTTTACTGGTGCTGATGTCAGGTACAGTCCAGGGTACTCGGTGGGAAGGGTGCACTTCAGGACTTCTCCCCAGTGAGCGGGTATAAGGCCTCCTGGTCTGTGTCTCCCTTTCTATAAGCTACTGGCCAGCCTGCAACTGGGCCAAGCTTCTGTGTCGTGCTGTTTTTTCACCTGTCGCTTGGTAGTAGGACCTTTCTCTGGCAACCACTATCCCTGGACGCCGGGGCTTTCGTGGTTCCTAGTCCTGTCAAGGGTTTAGCTTCAGGTCGACCAGGGACTTGTAGTCCTCCTGGTATGCCGGTGATCCTTACTGGGTATAAAGGACCCTGTAGTCGCGGACCCGGTGTCCGGTTTGTGTCTTGGGGTGAGCCTATGATGCTCTTCTGCCCCCTCAACTCCTCTCTCCTCTCTCCTCTCCTCTTTGCCTCCAGCCACACTCGGGGCCCTCAATACAGCAGCAGACATGCTGCGTCTTCGCTGCTCTCAGCGTGAGCTTGCTCTCTCTCAGACTGAGAGACTGACTCACTGCCTGGCTCCACCCTCCATATATATATATATATATATATATATATCCCTAACAGTGTTCCCTCTGGTGGTATGAGGTGGAAGGGTGGAAGTGTTTGTTTGTAACGAGGGCCTCTTGTGGAGAAGTCCATCCATGCACCCTTTTGGGTCCTGTGGTACCTGTAGTAGCAGGGTGCCACACTGACATCTCCACTGTCAAACAAAACATGGACATGTGCACAGTAGCATAGGTTATAATGGGTACGTGTGGCATTCGTGAAAATACCACACGTTCTGCAAAGACAGACATGTGAAGGAGGCCTTAGACATTAGGGAAATATAACATGGTGGACATTGAAATAAATGGCTATCCAATACTGAATACTGGAAAACTTGGCAAGTTACCTTCATGCCTTTGATAAGAAGAAGCCTGATTAACCAGAAAAAAGCCCAGACTAAGAAATGTAAGCATCCATTATATGCCATGTATATGTTGCAGCAATTAAAGTGCTGTTATATGTATACATGTACTGTTCTATGGGTGTATTTCCGAACCGTATACTGGAAGTTGCAATATCAGTAATAGTACCCGCAGCTGAATGTCTAATGTCTACTCTACTATTCTGTATACTGGGAGCTGAGATTTAAAGGGAGTTGAAAATAAGTGAGCCAGCCTAATGAATGGTGCTGAATCTACAATACAGTACCTAAATCTAATTAAAAAGGTAGCACTTTGTCAAAGAGTAATTAGTCATTTACACCTCGGAGGAAGGTGTAAGGGAATGGCATAATGTTCATATAAACTCATCTCATTTACATTCCAAACGAGCTCTGATCTCATCCACGTTTCCATCATGTTTACCCTGCCAGGACTTCTAGCCATAACTTCTCTCATGCCCTAACCTGCCCCGGATTGACTGGGAATAAATCTTTCTGCTCATGAAATGTTAATTGGAAATGTAGCTCCTGGTCTCGCAGGTGCACGCGGATGAGACTTGTTTATGTAGGATGAGGAATATGACGAGCGGCACAACAAAGGAAGAAGATGCAAAGGATTATGTAAATAGAAAGAGAGAAGGGGTTAATGATAGAGCTAAATTATTTGGGGGGCTTTTGTTTAACAACCAATATACGTGCTATCGGCATTACACCCGGGGATGGGATTAATCATGGCAATGGCTTTTATTCTGCAGTAGAATAAACTCCATTAACATGAAGCGATGTGGAATCATAAATGGGGAGCATTATATTATACTATCAATAAGCCAAGTAGTAAAAATCACTGAGATTTTATTTTTCTTACATGAAAGATGCTCCAACCATTATACGCTCGGCATGAAGAAAATTGTTGCAACAGTCTATTCCCTGCATGGGATTGTTAGGTTGATATCATGTTACAGCATTTACACTTGTTTTATGAGTTAGGGCAAATTCAGATGTCTGATTTTTCCACGTACGAGAAAAACTGACCAATTTTTGAATCACACTGTAACGGGTCTGGGAGGCGGAACCTCTGAGCTACTATACAAGGGGGCGGTCCTTGTAAGGGAGCGGGTGGCGACCAGGCAGGTAGTCACAGCAGGTGACCGGGACAGTCTCTAGAAGAACGGGCAGGAGGTCACGGCAAGTGACCGGGGCAGTCTCTGGATGAACGGGCAGATGGTCACGGCAAGTGACCGGGGCAGTCTCTGGGTGAACGGGCAGATGGTCACGGCAAGTGACCGGGGCAGTCTCTGGGTGAACGGGCAGATGGTCACGGCAAGTGACCGGGGCAGTCTCTGGGTGAACGGGCAGATGGTCACGGCAAGTGACCGGGGCAGTCTCTGGGTGAACGGGCAGATGGTCACGGCAAGTGACCGGGGCAGTCTCTGGGTAAAGGGTTGGTATGACCTGTGGCGGCTGATGGTAGACGTGAGCTCCCAGGTGAGCAGGCGAGAGTCTCTGGATAAACGGGTGGTCACAGCATGTGACGGCGGAGCCTCCAGGAAGACCAACAGACAGGCGGCAGATGAGCGCTCCCAGGTGAGCGGGCAGAAGTCTCTGGACAGGCGG
This sequence comes from Phyllobates terribilis, assembly GCF_046119375.1. NCBI lineage: Eukaryota > Metazoa > Chordata > Amphibia > Anura > Dendrobatidae > Phyllobates > Phyllobates terribilis. The sequence continues at coordinate 168,929,956 of NW_027362763.1, forward strand.
GTGGTCACAGCACGTGACGGCAGAACCTCCAGGTAGGCTAGCAGACAGGCAGCAGATGAGCGCTCCCAGGTGAGCGGGCAGGAGTCACTGGACAGGCAGGTGGTCACAGCACGTGACGGCAGAGCCTCCAGGTAGGCTAGCAGGCAGGTAGCAGAAGTGCACTCCCAGGTGAGCGGGCAAGCTGGTCCATAGACAGACTGACAAGAGTTGGAAGGCAGACCGTCGGACCTCAGGCAAGCAGGCAGGTAGTTGATGTGCGCTCCCAGGTGAGCGGGCAAGCTGGTCCTTAGACAGACTGACAGGAGTAGTAAGGCAGACCGTCGGACCTCAGGCTAGCAGGCAGGTAGTTGAATATCAGGCTGGAATAGGACAGCAGGCTGGCAGGAATCTGGCAGGAATCTGGCAGGTATCTGGCAGGTAACTGGCAACGGGACCTGAGGGCTGAAGCAGAGTAGTGAACAGTGCAACAACATTGCTCGGGCACCTCCATTTTGGAGGAGGTGCCTTATATATGGTGAAGTCCTCCGGCCATTGGCCGGGGACTCCATAGGACGGCACGCGCGGCCCCTTTAAGAGGGAGGAAGCGCGCGCGCGCCCTAAGCACAGTGGCCGGGAAGGAGCGCGCGCTGCCAGCAGTGCGGGAGGAGGACACCGGGCTCGGAGCAGAGAGGTGAGGGGAACAGCGTCCCTGCCTAGCAGAGGGCAGGGACGCCGACGCTACACACACTTTGAACAGAGCGGTCCGAGTGTCATCAATTTTTCTCTTATGTGGAGGAAAAAGAAAAAGGTTTCTCCATCTTCTCCATTCTTCAGTGAAAATTAGACCAAATTTGGTTGTCATCTGAGTGGGGTTTAATTTTTTCACAGACCCATAGACTTGCATTGACGAAAACCCACCATACTGTTCCAGAGATATGGACCTTTTTATTTAGTGCTAATTTTTATGATCTTTACCAAAGGGGCGTGGCTCACAGAATTCTCTGGGGCATTTCTTTAGTCTACTCTGCATTATTAGCAATGCCCCCTTGGTAAAGACCATAAAAATTAGGACCAAATTCAAAGGCTGGAACAGTATGGAGGAAAACATCCAAATACTCTGGGGAACATCAGGAATAAAATAAAAGTTGAAACTGGTTATTTTTCACATGGTGACAAGTCCTCTTTAAATCAGCTACTTCTGTTTTCCATATCTTATCACATACAAAACGTTTGTGAGGTGACATCAGAGAAAATGTAAGAACTGATGTATTCATTTTGGAATCAAACATCTGTGAAACACAAACTGTACTAGGATCGGAAGACTTAGTCCGACCACTAGAACTCCTGATCTGAGAAAAATGATTCATAATTACCCATAAAACAGTTTGCTCAGGTAAGGCTATTCAGCGGTCAGGCCTGGTGGCCCATTGCGAGCCCGTGTTTCTTGGATGTGTGAAAGCGACCTAACAGGTAACATACAGTACTGTGGGAAAGCTTTAGACAGGTGTGGAAAAAATTGTTGCAAGGTAAGAATGCTTTAACAAATAGGAGAGTTAATAGTTTATTTTATTCAATTAACAAAATGCAATGTGAATCAATAAAGGAGAAATCTAAATCACATCAATATTTGGTGTACCGACGCTTTGCCTTTAAAGTAGCATCAATTCCTCAAAGCAACTTGCTCAGTTTTTGATGGAACTCTGCAGGGAGGTTGTTCCAAACATCTTGGAGAACTAACCCCAGATCTTCTGTGGATATTACTTGCGCAAATCCTTCTGTCTCTACATGTAAACCCAGACAGAAATGCAAATCCCATTGGCGTAATGACATACAAAGAATTAGATCATCATAGATCATTCATGCGTGTAAAGAAATCTAGAACACTCCTAAATGAATACTTGAAAAGAGGAGGAGCAAAGGGAGTGTGTATAAAATATAATTTTTTATTAAATACTGGTTAAAAACATTCTTACAAATAACCAGGATAGGCAAAATAGCAACAAGAAAAAACCCTGGGGTAGGGAAAAGACATGCAACATGCAAGTATAGGAGGTATTATATTATGACTGATAAGTGGAATCTTGGATCTTGGCACAAATCGCATGGTATAAAGGTCCTACAGATGGGATTCCTCTACTTACACTTGAGAAAGCGTGTGCTTAACATGCAAAATGTGCGTAATAATGGCTCAACAATTTCTGCTTGCGCATTCCCTGGGGGGGCTTCACCTGCCACATGGGAAAGGTTTCTTTTTATTGAACTATTCGATGGTGTTTTTTCTGACATACTTTCATTTACACATGTGTGACTTAGGACAGATTGTATACATGTCAAGATTCCACCTATCAGTCGTAATATAATACCTTTCATACTTGCATGTTGCAAGTGTTTTCCCTACCCCAGGGTTTTTGCTTGTCGCTATTTTGCCTGTCCTGGTTATTCGTAGGAATGTTTTACACCAGTATTTAATAAAAATGTATATTTTATACACACTCCCTTTGCTCCTCCTCTTTTCATGTAAATCCAGACAGACTCAATAATGTTGAGATCAAGGCTCTGTGGGGGGGACGTATCACCACTTCAGGAGCTCCAGATTCTTCTTTAAGCTGAAGATAGTTTATAATGATATTGGCTGTATGCTTGGGGTCGTTGTTTTGCTGGAGAATAAATTTATAGTCAATTAGATGCCCTCTGATTTAATATAGGACACACCCATAACACAAGGCATTTGAAGTAAAGTAGTAAATGTGACCTACTTGATCACACACCAAATGCATAAAGACTAGTGTTGAGTGAGTATGTTCTGTCCGAGTATGCTCGGGCCGAGCTCCGAGTATTTATAGCTGCTCGGTGATATGGTTGAATCCCTCCCGTGTGCATGATTTGCGACTGTTTGACAGCTTTATTACATGTGAGGAATGTGTGAAATAGACATTCCTCCCATGTAATAAAGCTGTCAAACAGTTGCAAATCATGCACACGGGAGCGATTCAACCATATCACCGAGCAGCTGTAAATACTCGGAGCTCAGCCCGAGCATACTCGGCGAAAGGGTTAATAGAACATACTCGCTCAACACTAATAAAGACCTCAAACCACCATAGCAAATAAAAGAGAAATTCTAAATAGTAACAAGTATAAACAGACCCAAGACGAATTCCCTAAACAGACACAGACCCTTGACCAAACCATTAAACTATTCAACACTTCAGACAAACCCTCCTACAAAATGCAGACCATAGACCTCCCCCTTAAATAAGTACAGATATCGAACGTAACACCTTAATGATATACCTCCTGAAAAATATATACCCCACACCAGCCACCCCAATAATTACAGACCCAATGCAGAACTGAACAAATATACAAAGACCCCAGTTCAGACCCCTAACCCAGATCCTTTAGATTAATAGAGATCCAAGATGAGACTGCAGCTTGCAGTTTTCTTCACTCCTGGGCATTGCCACAGACAATGTCCTGATGCTGTCCTCTGCACCAAGAAGTCATTTCTGGAGGCACATGGGAATGATGGGAACTGCAAGAAGGAGGAGAAGTGAATAGTTTTAGAAGATTCAATGCCTGAGAGGTTCGACAGCTCTTCCAGTTTTCTGGGAGTCCTTTTTATGGTTTGACGTAAGGACAACGCTGGATCTCTGACTAGCCCAGGGGGATGGGGATAACTCGGTACCTGGGCCTTTAGCCTGACCTTTAGGGATGTCGCGGTGGTCGGCTCCCGGGCCCGTACCCTGGGCCTCTCTTTAAAAAGGGGTTGATATTTGTAAAGTTTATAAAAGAAAGAGTTCGTGACGCCACCTGTGGCTTCTGGTGATAATCACCAGCGCTGCGCAGTCCACTGAGGCTGATGATAGGGCAGCTTGATGGTATTGCTCTCCACAGGTAGAGCTGGGCCTCAGGGCAGTATAGGAACGGGGATGCAGGACAAAGAAACTACGCCGGGCCAGAGCAAGAACAGGGACGGACACGATAGTCACTACAGTACCTTTTACTGGTGGAATTTCAGGCACTCCTCGGAGCACTGTAGGGTGAAGGGTGTATGTCCGGATCCTCCCCAATGAGCAAGTTTTGTGCCTCCTGGTTCTGGCTGCTGCGTAATAAGTTTCTGACCTGCCTGGAGCTAGGCCTAACTTTGTCTCTGTCCTGTTCTGGCTGACCTTGTGGTAGGGCCTTCTCTTGGAGTGCACGCTCCCGACTTACGGGGCCTATGTGTCTCCTGGCTCTGGTACGTATCAGCACTTTAGCGATCCTGGGACCTGTAGTTCTCCAGGGATTCCGGTTTATCTTACTGGGTCGTGGAGATCCCGGCAAGCTTCGGACCCGGTGTCCGGTAACTGATTCTCCTTCGGGGTGAGCCAGTTAAGCTCCTCTGCCCCCTATGTACTAACTCTCTACTCGAGAGAGTTAGTACATTCGGCCTACTCGAGCCCTCAATAGGCCACTCACACAAACGGCAGCGTGCCGCGGTTCACTGAACTTATGGCGCCGGCACACCTACAGCTCACCTCACTGAGCTGCAACTGAGTCTAGAACTGGATAAGCTCCACTGGAGGATAGCAATTGCAGGAGCTGGCACAGGCTTTTGTCCTCTGAGGTAACACGTCTCAGACTGCACTGGACTCACTGCTAATCCAGCCTCACACAGACTTAGACTCTGACAGACTAACGGCTGCCTGGCTCCACCTTCCCTTATATACCTCCCTAAGGAGCTCCCTCTGGTGGTCTGAGGTGGAAGGTGGAGATGTGTGAATGATTATGGGGGCCTCTTGTGGAGGAATCCTTCAATACACCCTTCTGGGTCTGTGATGCCAAGCACAGCTGGGCTTCACATTGCCCCCTAGTTAAACTCAGCACTCCCGGGCTGAAGTACATTTTATAAAGAACAGTAATATGAACATAAGCAATACTTGAACATTCTTCCCTTTATGGGAGGCATGAATCTTGAACGTTGCATAACAAAACAATTACAGAGTGTCCTCAGAACCCAAGTCTCCTGTGGTGAGGTTCCCATACAGGATGTCCATCTCACAAGGCAGAGTACTTTGGTAGTTTTGAGGGACCTGTCCTAAACCCTCTACGTAGGCCCTGGGGTGGCTGCAGGGCATGAAGATCCCGTGTTGGACCTCCACATGTGCCACTCCAGACAGGTTTTCCTTCTGAGGTCACCTAAAGGGCACTCCAGGGAGCGCAATTATATACAAAAGCAGTTTTTTTGGGCTGCACACAGTCCTCAGCCACGCAGTTCATTATGTAAATAAAGAATTAATAGGAAAAAGCACAAATGGATAAGCAAGCATGACAATAAACAGTTATGCAGTACATTACAACTTAATACACAATACCCCAGGGGTAACTATCTACACTCCCAGAAATTGTACTATTTTAGTCAGTGTACCTAGCAGGAGGTTTACCTCTTGTGCTGCGTACTGATCTGCGTAGTGCTGTGATTGGTGGAGTGTCAGTATCTGTATCCTCAGTTACTCTACCAGTTCTACGTGTAACCATGTTGTAAAACTGCCTTAACCTCTCTCTTGGACTGGCAAGTCTACCATTGGCTGGGCCCTCCTGCTTCGCTCCTGCCGGGGATCCTTCATCCGGGGATACTTCTTGAGCTGGGTCTTCTACAGCACTTACAGGTACAACTTGCTGTTGAGGGTTCTCTGGCTGTTCATAGAATTGGAGTACTGGAATAATTACTGCACCTCCGATCTGAGGCCAATCCGCTGGGAAGTCTCCTAGGTCAGTGTGGATCACTGTTTCTTTAGGTTTTTCCTGGGTTGTGAAAGACACTTCATCTTGGGGTTTCAGTACATCTGAACACAACTTTAAGTGGTCCCTAGACACTGTAGCAGATGTTTTTCCTCCATCGCGACTAATTATGCATGTCTTTTTGTTGTCAAATCTTGACGGTAACACAGTGTAGGGTCTTTTTCCCACTGGTCGTCGAGTTTGTGGTTACGTCTTTTCCTTTTAAGTACTGTTTCACCAGGTGTGGAAGGTTCTGCGGGTGCGTTCTTGTTGTATTGAATTTCCTGTTTTTCTCTCACCCGAGTAAGACTGTCCTTGACACAAGCTTGTACCCTTCTGTACTGCTCTTGTCTGGTGGTGTCCCAGTCCTCAGTGGTCATATCAGCTTCAGGCTCCACAACACCAAGCTCCAAGTCCATGGGCAGCTTTCCTGGCCTTGCCCGCATGAGATATGCCGGAGTGCAATTGGTGGAACTGACTGGTATATGATTATACAGATCCACTAAGTCAGGTAGTAGGTCTGGCCACTGGTTTCTCTCTTCAAGTGGTATGGTCTTCAGTAGGTCGATGATGATGTTGTTCATCTTTTCACTGAGACCGTTTGCTTGTGGGTGATATGGTGTAGTTCTGATCTTTTTACACCTGTAGAGATGGCAGAACTCTTTTAACAATTCAGCCTCAAAGGCCGGGCCTTGGTCAGGCAGTACTTGCTCAGGGTATCCATGGGGTCTGCAGAAGTACGCTTGGAACGTCTTCGCTGCTGTCTCTGCTGTCAGGTCTTTGACAGGGGCGACCACCAGGAAACGTCAGTAATGATCCACCATAGTCAGAGCATAGGAGTACCCTGACCTGCTGGGGGACAGCTTGACATTGTCCAGGGCCACGATCTCCAGGGGTCGAGTCGTCTTGATAGGCTGCAGGGGCGCCTTCTGGCTGCTGAAGTCTTTCCTTCTTAGGCCGCAGGGTCCACAGTTCCGGCACCACCTCTCAATGGAGCTGCGCATTCCTACCCAGTAGAATCGACACTTCAGCAGGGTCTCTAGCTTTTTCCAGCCAAAGTGCCCCGCCTGATCATGGTAAGCCTCTAATACTATCTGGATGTCTGTCTTCGGGACCACTATCTGCCATACCATCTCATGAGTTTTTGGATTGACGTACCTCCGGCACAGCTTCTCACGGTAGATAAACAGCCGACTTCTCTCATTCCACAGCTGCTTTGCTTGGAGAGACGCGTCCTTCTCCAGGGAGGCACCTTCTTGGGTTATCAGCTGTTTAATGCGGCTGACAACTGGGTCGCTGTCCTGGGTCTCTTTCCAGCTGTGGTGAGGCAGGGGGTTTAACGTCTTTCCACGCTGCTTGTTGGAGACTCTCTGCTCATGGATCATCCCATTCCGGTGAAAGGCAGGTAGCTCAATCTCTTCCAAGTCATCCACTTCTTCCTCCGTGTCTGACTGGTGAGGCATCCTAGACAGGGCATTGGCGTTGGTGTTCTTGCGGCCCGCCCGGTATTTGATTGTAAATTGGTAGTTTGACAGCCGAGCTATCCATCGCTGTTCCAGAGCCCCCAAATTTGCTGTTTCAGGATGGGTCAAGGGGTTGTTATCAGTAAAGGCAGTGAACTTGCTGGAAGCCAGATAGTGCTTGAACCTTTCTGTGATGGCCCAGACCAAGGCCAGGAACTCCAACTTGAAGCTGCTATAGTTCTCTGGGTTCCTCTCAGTGGGGCGGAGCTTCCTGCTGGCGTACGCGATGACTTTCTCTTGCCCATTCTGCTTCTGACTCAAGACAGCTCCCAGACCTTCGTTGCTGGCATCTGTATACAGCAGGAACGGTTGGCTGTAGTCAGGATAGGCTAGGATCTCATCACCTGTCAGGATCTCCTTCATCTCTTGAAATGATTCAGCCTGTTCTTTACCCCAATGAAATGGAGGGTTTTTGCCTTTGGGGGACTGCCCTACCAGGAGGTCTTGCAGAGGAGCTGCTTTCTTAGTATAGTCCTTTACGAACCTCCGGTAGTATCCTACTAGTCCCAAGAACTGACGCACCTCCTTGAGGTTCTTTGGCTCCGGCCACTTCTGGATGGCTGTGACCTTCTCCGGGTCTGGTGCTACCCCCTCCGGACTGACAATGTGCCCCAGGTACTGTACCTTTTTCTTGAGCAGGTGGCACTTTGAGGGTTTTAACTTCATCCCGTACCGGGACAGTGACTCAAATACCTCTGCCAGGTGTTTCAAGTGGTCCTCGTACGTTCTGGAGTACACAATTACGTCATCCAGGTAAAGTAACACAGTCTCAAAATTGTGGTGTCCCAGGAAGCTCTCTTTCAATCTCTGGAACATTCCGGGGGCATTGCAGAGTCCAAACGGCATGCTATTGAACTCGCAGAGTCCCATCGGGGTGGTGAAGGCCGTCTTCTCCCGATCCTCCTCAGCCACAGCGACCTGCCATTAACCACTAGTGAGGTCAAGGGTAGAAAAGTAATTTGCAGACTTCAAGGCAGCTAGGGACTCCTCTATGCGTGGAAAAGGGTATGCATCTTTATGTGTAATGCGATTTACTTGACATAATCTACACACATTCTCATGCTCCCATCCTTTTTCCTAACCAGCACTAGGGGAGCCGCCCAGGGACTACAACTATCCCTTATCACTCCCACCTTCCTCATGTCATGCAGCATTTCTTTTGCCTTCTGGTAGTGAGCTGGGGGTATAGGCCTATAACATTCTTTGATTGGGGAATGGTTGCCTGTGGGGATATGATGTTGAACCCCCTTAATCCTCCCAAAGTCTAGTGGATGTTTACTGAACACCTGCGAGTATTCTTGTACCACCCGGTGTACACCCTGTTTTTGATGGGCAGGAGTGGTGTCTGTCCCAACATGGAGCTGTTGACACTAGTGTTGAGCGATACCTTCCGATATCAGGAAATATCGTATCGGATTGGATCGGGCCGATACCCAAAAAGTATCGGATATCGCCGATTCCGATACCGGAAACCAATGCAAGTCAATGGGACACAAATATCGGAATGAAAATAAACCCTTTCTTTCCTTGTAGGTTAATTCTACATGAAGTAAAACAACTAAGAATAATGTAGAATGACATGAAAAGCCGGCAATTCATCAGCGGCATACACCGGTACCCGACAATTTACAACAGAAAGAATAGAGCTTCACACATAGATTAGATAGATAGAAACATGTCAGTCACATATATATGAAGTACAGTGACTGTGTTGCTTACTGTACTTGTCATTTAGTGTAAAGGATTTATTAAAAAAAATATTAGTGTTTTCGTGCACCGTCTCTTTAAAAAAGCCGGCCGGCAATTCAGCATCTGTACCCGACAATTTATAACAGACAGAATAGAGAATCACACATAGATTAGATAGATAGAAACATGTCAGTCACATATATATGAAGTACAGTGACAGTGTTGCTTACTGTACTTGTCATTTAGTGTAAAGGATTTATTAAAAAAAAATATTAGTGTTTTCGTGCACCGTCTCTTTAAAAAAGCCGGCCGGCAATTCAGCAGCGGTACCCGACAATTTATAACAGAAAGAATAGAGCTTCACACATAGATTAGATAGATAGAAACATGTCAGTCACATATATATGAAGTACAGTGACAGTGTTGCTTACTGTACTTGTCATTTAGTGTAAAGGATTTATTTAAAAAAATAATAGTGTTTTCATGCACCGTCTCTTTAAGAAAGCCGGCCGGCAATTCAGCATCTGTACCCGACAATTTAGAATAGAAGGAATAGAGAATCACACATAGATTAGATAGATCGAAACATGTCAGTCACATATATATGAAGTACAGTGACAGTGTTGATTACTGTACTTGTCATGTAGTGTTAAAATAAAGGATTTATTTAAAAGAAAATTGGCGTGGGGTTCCCCTTAATTTTAGGCTCTAGCGGAGGTTAAGCAGACAGCTGGGGCAAATGTTTGAAGCCTGGGAAGGGGGTAATACCCACGGAGCTTCCCAGGCTACTAATATCAGCCCCCAGCTGAATACCTAGCCTTTACTAGCTATTAAAATGGGGGAACCCCCCCAAAAAAATAACGTGGGGTCCCCCCTAATTTAATAGCTAGCACAGGCTAGGCAGACAGCTGGGGGCTGATATTAATAGCCCAGGAAGGGTGCCATGAATATTGGCCCCCTCCCAGGCTAGAAACACCAGCCGTCAGCCGCCCCAGAAATGGCGCATCCATAGGATGCGCCAATTCTGGCACTTAGCCTCGCTCTTCCACGCTGCCCTGGTGCGGTGGCAGGGGGTAATAGGGTTGGGGTTGATGTCAGCTTATAATGCCAGCTGACATCAAGCCCAGGTTAGTAATGGAGAGGCGTCTATAAGACACCCCCATTACTAACCCCATAGTCAAAGTTAAAAGAAAACACAAACACCCAGAGTAAAGTCCTTTAATTGAAATAAAGACACAATTCTTTATTGTTCTAAATTAAACCATACTTACCATCACGCCCATTCCAGCTGAAGCCAACGATCTCCTGCAATAAAAGAAAAATAATAAAGCAACCTCATCCTTACCTTTCGATGGTTCCCAGGACAGCTCCAGCTCTGCTACATCGAGATGACAGGCTGGACCGCAGCAGAAAGCTGCCATCCAGCCTGTCATCCCGCAGACACTGAGAAGCGCAGGCATGCTTGCGCTCCTCAGTGTCTCTCTGTGACGTCATCCAGATGAGCCGAGATCATGTCCAATGAACTCAGCTCACCTCATGCACGTCACTGACAGCGTGGGAAAATTCTCCTGCACTCAGCGCTTCAGCGTGAGAATTCTCCCACGCTGTCAGTGACATACATGAGGTGAGGTCATGTCCAATGAACTCAGCTCACCTCATGCACGTCACTGACAGCGTGGGAAAATTCTCACGCTGAAGCGCTGAGTGCAGGAGAATTTTCCCACGCTGTCAGTGACGTACATGAGGTGAGCTGAGTTCATTGGACATGACCTCGGCTCATCTGGATGCCGTCACAGCCAGACACTGAGGAGTGGAAGTATGCCTGCGCTTCTCAGTGTCTGCGGGATGACAGGATGGATGGCAGCGTTCTGCTGCGGTCCAGCCTGTCATCTCGATGTAGCAGAGCTGAAGCTGTCGTGGGAGCCATGGAAAGGTAAGGATGATGTTGCTTTATTATTTTACTTTTATTGCAGGAGATCGTTGGCTTCAGCTGGAATGGGCGTGGTGGTAAGTATGGTTTAATTTAGAACAATAAAGAATTGTGTGTTTATTTCAATTAAAGGACTTTTTTCTGGGTGTTGTGTTTTTTTAAATACTTTACTAGAAATTCATGGTGGTCATGTCTAATATTGGCGTGACCCCATGAATTTTGGGCTTAGGGCCAGCTGATAATGCCAAGCTGGCCTTAACCCCTTTATTACCCAGTGAGCCACCGCACCAGGGCCCTGGATGAGTTGGGTACAGCGCCAGAAGATGGCGCTTCTATGAACGCGCCATTTTCTGGGGCGGCTGCGGACTGCAATTTGCAGCGGGGGTGGCCCAGAAAGCTTGGGTCTCCCTGCGCTGCGGATTCCAGCTCCCAGCTGCCTAGTTGTACCTGGCTGGGCACAAAAATAGGGCGAAGCCCCACGCATTTTTTTTTTTTAATTATTTCATGCAATTCATGGAATAATTAAGAAAAAAAGGGCTTCCCTATATTGTTGTGTCCAACCAGGTACAAATAGGCAGCTGGTGGTTGGGGGCAGCCCATTCCTGCCTGCTGTACCTGGCTGGACACAAATATAGGGCGAAGCCCCACGTCAATTTTTTTTAAAATAAATCCTTTATTTTAACACTAAATGACATTTGAGGAGTTAATAAAGATGCAGTCCCTAAATTATTATTTATTTTTTAATTAATTTTTCCCAAAACTTTTGACGTGGGCTTCGCCATATTTTTGTATGCCAGCCAGGTACAGCATCCAGCCATTTTCCGGGGTGGCTGCGGACTGCAATTTTCAGCGGGGGGCAGAAAGCTTGGGCCTCCCTGCGCTGCAGATTCCATCCCCCAGCTGCCTAGTTGTACCTGGATGGACACAAAAATAGGGAGAAGCTTCACGTATTTTTTTTTTTTTTAATTATTTCATGAAATTCATGAAATAATTAAGAAAAAAAGGGCTTCACTATATTGTTGTGTCCAACCAGGTACAAATAGGCAGCTGGTGGTTGGGGGCAGCCCGTTCCTGCCTGCTGTACCTGGCTGGACACAAATATAGTGCGAAGCCCCACGTCAATTTTTTTTAAATCATTTCAGGAAATTCATGAAATAATTTAAAAAAATTGATGTGGGGCTTCGCCCTATATTTGTGTCCAGTCAGGTACAGCAGGCAGGAACGGGCTGCCCCCAACCACCAGCTGCCTATTTGTACCTGGCCGGACACAACAATATAGGGAAGCCCTTTTTTTCTTAATTATTCCATGAATTTCATGAATTAAAAAAAAAAAAACGTGGAGCTTCGCCCTATTTTTGTGTCCAGCCAGGTACAACTAGGCAGCTGGGGGCTGGAATCTGCAGCGCAGGGAGGCCCAAGCTTTCTGGACCCCACCCGCTGCAAATTGCAGTCCGCAGCCGCCCCGGAAAATGGCGCATTCATAGAAGCGCCATCTTCTGGCGCTGTACCCAACTCATCCAGGGCCCTGGTGCGGTGGCTCACTGGGTAATAAAGGGGTTAAGGCCAGCTTGGCATTATCAGCTGGCCCTAAGCCCGAAATTCATGGGGTCACGCCAATATTAGACATGACCACCATGAATTTCTAGTAAAGTATTTAAAAAAAACACAAACACCCAGAAAAAAGTCCTTTAATTGAAATAAACACACAATTCTTTATTGTTCTAAATTAAACCATACTTACAGTCACGCCCATTCCAGCTGAAGCCAACGATCTCCTGCAATAAAAGAAAAATAATAAAGCAACCTCATCCTTACCTTTCCATGGCTCCCACGACGGCTCCAGCTCTGCTACATCGAGATGACAGGCTGGACCGCAGCAGAACGCTGCCATCCAGCCTGTCATCCCGCAGACACTGAGAAGCGCAGGCATACTTCCACTCCTCAGTGTCTGGCTGTGACGGCATCCAGATGAGCCGACAATGAACTCGGCTCACCTCATGTACGTCACTGACAGCGTGGGAGAATTCTCCTGCACTCAGCGCTTCAGCGTGAGAATTTTCCCACGCTGTCAGTGACGTGCATGAGGTGAGGTCATGTCCAATGAACTCGGCGCACCTCATGCACGTCACTGACAGCGTGGGAGAATTCTCACGCTGAAGCGCTGAGTGCAGGAGAATTTTCCCACGCTGTCAGTGACGTGCATGAGGTGAGCTGAGTTCATTGGACATGACCTCGGCTCATCTGGATGACGTCACAGAGAGACACTGAGGAGCGCAAGCATGCCTGCGCTTCTCAGTGTCCGCGGGATGACAGGCTGGATGGCAGCGTTCTGCTGCGGTCCAGCCTGTCATCTCGATGTAGCAGAGCTGAAGCTGTCCTGGGAACCATGGAAAGGTAAGGATGAGGTTGCTTTATTATTTTACTTTTATTGCAGGAGATCGTTTGCTTCAGCTGGAATGGGCGTGGCGGTAAGTATGGTTTAATTTAGAACAATAAAGAATTGTGTCTTTATTTCAATTAAAGGACTTTTTTCTGGGTGTTTGTGTTTTTTTTAAATACTTTACTAGAAATTCATGGCGGTCATGTCTAATATTGGCGTGACCCCATGAATTTCGGGCTTAGGGCCAGCTGATAATGCCAAGCTGGCCTTAACCCCTTTATTACCCAGTGAGCCACCGCACCAGGGCCCTGGATGAGTTGGGTACAGCGCCAGAAGATGGCGCTTCTATGAACGCGCCATTTTCCGGGGCGGCTGCGGACTGCAATTTGCAGCGGGTGGGGCCCAGAAAGCTTGGGTCTCCCTGCGCTGCAGATTCCAGCCCCCAGCTGCCTAGTTGTACCTGGCTGGACACAAAAATAGGGCGAAGCGCCACACATTTTTTTTTTTAATTATTTCATGAATTTCCTGAAATAATTAAAAAAAAATTGACGTGGGGCTTCACACTATATTTGTGTCCAGCCAGGTACAGCAGGCAGGAACGGGCTGCCCCCAACCACCAGCTGCCTATTTGTACCTAGCCGGACACAACAATATAGGGAAGCCCTTTTTTTCTTAATTATTCCATGAATTTCATGAAATAATTAAAAAAAAAAAAAACGTGGAGCTTCTCCCTATTTTTGTGTCCAGCCAGGTATAACTAGGCAGCTGGGGGATGGAATCTGCAGCGCAGGGAGGCCCAAGCTTTCTGCCCCCCCCCCCGCTGAAAATTGCAGTCCGCGGCCGCCCCGGAAAATGGCGTGTTCATAGAAGCTGGATGCTGTACCTGGCTGGCATACAAAAATATGGCGAAGCCCACGTCAAAAGTTTTGGGAAAAATTTATTAAAAAATAAATAATAATTTAGGGACTGCATCTTTATTAAGTCCTCAAATGTCATTTAGTGTTAAAATAAAGGATTTATTTTAAAAAAAAATGGCGTGGGATCCCCCATAATTTTAGTCTCTAGCGGAGGTTAAGCAGACAGCTGGGGCAGATGTTTGAAGCCTGGGAAGGGGGTAATACCCACGGAGCTTCCCAGGCTACTAATATCAGCCCCCAGCTGAATACCTAGCCTTTACTAGCTATTAAAATGGAGGACCCCCCCCAAAAAAATGACGTGGGGGCCCCCCTAATTTTAGTCTCTAGCGGAGGTTAAGCAGACGGCTGGGGCAGATGTTTGAAGCCTGGGAAGGGGGTAAAACCCACGGAGCTTCCCAGGCTACTAATATCAGCCCCCAGCTGAATACCTAGCCTTTACTAGCTATTAAAATGGGGGACCCCCCCAAAAAAAATGACATGGGGTCCCCCCTATTTTAATAGCTAGCAAAGGCTAGGCAGACAGCTGGGGGCTGATATTAATAGCTCAGGAAGGGTGCCATGAATATTGGCCCCCTCCCAGGCTAGAAACACCAGCCGTCAGCCGCCCCAGAAATGGCGCATCCATAGGATGCGCCAATTCTGGCACTTAGCCTCGCTCTTCCACGCTGCCCTGGTGCGGTGGCAGGGGGTAATAGTGGTGGGGTTCATGTCAGCGCCAGCTGCCATGAAGCCCAGGTTAGTAATGATGGCCGTCTATATGACACCCCCATTACTAACCTACAAAGTGTTAAAAAGAAAAAACACACTACACCCAGAAAAAAAAAATTTATTTGAAATAAAACATTTTATTTAATTCTTAGTTTACTAAAAAAAAAATAGTTACCTGTCCACGTTCCTGCGCTCATCTCCCATGCACAGCTGTCACATCTGGAGATGGTGACAGCTGTGCATGGCTGCTGTAAGCTCACGCTGCCGGGAACACGTCCGCTCCCGGCAGCGGGAGCCACTGACTGAGGTCACCGGAGTGCATTCAGGCAGCGCAGCTCCGGAGACCTCCTTTACGGCAGTGCTGTACCGTGGGAATTTCTCACGATACAGCAGTGCCGTAAAGGAGCTAACCGGAGCAGCGCTGCCTGAACTCCGGTGAACCCTTACGGCCCCGTCATTCTAGCGGCGGCAGCGGTTCAGAGTGGTCACATTCTATGTGGCTGCTCTGAACTGGAGATCTTCGTGGGACACTCGTGGACTGCTACGGAGGGGTAAGGATAAGGTTGTGGTTTATTATTTTATATTTTATTACAGGAGATCGATGGCTTCGGGGAATTAGGTGTCTAGGTGAGTATAGGTGTAGTTTTTTATTTTTTACTTTATTTTAGGTGGCGATCGGCGGGGACAGGTAATGTATGAACTAATTTCTTTTAGGTAACCACTGGCCACCAATGACATGTATTTAAAATTTATTGGGGACACAGTAGGGCAATTTAAATAGCAGGATCAGGCTGATGGGAACTACTGCTCCCATCGAGCTGATCCTGCTGGCAGGAGTGGACGGGGGACAGACATAGGCCGATGGGAGTAGTAGTGTCACATCGGCCTATGTCTGCCTGCACGCACAGACACCCCGCACACACACCCGCACACACACACCCCGCACACACACACACCCCGCACACACACACACACCCCGCACACACACACACACCCCGCACACACACACACACCCCGCACACACACCCCGCACACACTAATCATGACGGGTTTGGGAGGAGTGGCTGACCTGTGCGGCCGTGGGAAAGTTGATGTGAGTTCATGCAGTCAAGCATGAACTCACATGAACCCTCTGAGGGCACCGCGGCTACTTCAAATTAACAGCTGATCGGCATCACCTGATACCTCAGCTGTTCATTTGAAATAACCAGCGGGAAAGCGCAGCACAGAACGGGAAAGCCGGCGGTGAAGTCTTTTCACTGCCGGCTTCCCCGCCCGGGTCCTTCGCTCCTTGGTGCTGCACTCCCCGCCCGGTCCTAATTTACGATTGGGATTGGAGGTGGCGAGGGGAGCGGAGGATCGGGGTGGGAGGCTGCGGGGAAGCAGTATGGGGCTGCGTGATTGTTTAAAAGCCGGCGGCTTTTTACCGCGCGCCGGCTTTTAAACAGTCAGGAGAATTCTCCCACGCTGGGATGGCATTCTGATGACAAGCTGGATCGCAGCTGAGCGCTGCCATCCAGCTTGTCATCCTTCACAGACACTGCAGAGCGCAGGCATTATGGGAACTTCCGATTCCGGTATTCGATATTATAAAAGTATCGGAATTAAGTATCGGAATTCCGATACAGTGAATATCGGCCGATACCCGATATTTCAGTATCGGAATGCTCAACACTAGTTGACACCAATCCTCCACCTGGGTTGCAGGGTCATTATCCTCTACTTCATCTGGTGAGGTTAAGGACTCCGCCTCATGGATGCAGTTGTTATTGACAGCATGCAATTTGGCAACAGTGGCATAACGTGGCAGTTTGACCTCATCTTCCCCTAAATTGAATAGACGGACAGGCACCCTCCCATTACGTACATCTACCACTCCCCTGGCGGTTAAGAGCGTGGGTCTATGCTCGGAGCAAAGGGGTTATACTACCGCCTGGTAGCTCTGTCCTCTAAGACCTATGGCAGCTCTACACCAGATGAGCATTTCACTCATTGGGGGGACGACAATGGGGATAGGGTCTGTTACCCTCACGTTACCGATTTCACCATCTGTTAACTGTACTTGCTGTTGATACATCAGGACACGGATCTCTTTCTGCAGCGCCCTCCTCTGTCTCGGTCTGGCAGTGTCGGCGATCTGTTGGAGCAAGAACACAACTTCTCCCAAACAGTTACCAACAACATTAGTGCCTAGTACCATATATGGGTTGCTGTCATCAGGGTTAGTCTCCACTACAATTAGTCCCTGGTCCTTCAGCTCCACTCTCCCCACCTTTACAGTCACATTCTTAACCCCGAGTAGGTTAAGGGGGAGTCCATTTGAAGCATATACAGACAAATTTGGAGCGCGCGGACGTAGATCGTCCATGGACCAGAACCTCTTATAGAGGACTTCAGGCATGATGGTTACCTGAAATCCTGTGTCCAGCAGGCCATGCGTCGGGATCCCATCCAACACAATGGACAGGAAAAGTCTTCCTCCGACGAACCTGTTGTACCAGTCTGATGGGCCTGGTGAGTCTACTCCTGGGTGGCGGCCCTCGGACCCAGGGTTTTCCCGTTTAAAGGACAATTCTGAGCGATGTGTCCTGTCTTATGGCATCGGTAGCAGATTGGTTCCCTCGGTGGACGGCGTTGGTCACTGGTCCTCGGCGAGGGTGGTGTTGGCCTCCTCCTCCTCCGCATCCAGGGGACATCCTCAGGGCTGTCGGCTAGCAGGATCTTCCCTCCTTCCTCAGGCTCCGTCCGCAGCTGCAGAGCACTCAGCACAGTGGTCAGAGTTTTGCTCAACTGACGCACCTCAGAGCGCAGACTGTCCACTTCTTTAGGGGACGTTGCTGGACCCTTAGCTTCAGCAGTCACTGGAGAAAAGGTGGGTGTTGCAGGCTCTGGGGTAGTCCCACCCTGGTAACCTTGGATGGCATTTGCTTCCAGGGGCTGCAGTCCTTTTATAGCCATGTCCTTGAGATTGTCAAAGGTGGCATCTGGATGATCCAGGGACCACCAACGCACGGTCCTGCTCTCCTCTGGAGACCACAGTCCCCGGAAAAACTGTTCCTTCAGCATTCTGTTCTCATTCTCAAAGCTGGTTGGGCTAACCTGGTTCAGAGCCCGCAGGGCCCCTTGGAGACGCCAGGCGTAGTCCCGAACATTGTCCTCTGGTTGTTTGGAGCAGCTGTACAACCTAATCCGGAGGTCAGCCTCAGTATGGTCCTCAAAGACAGTCTGTAATTTTTGGAATATTGCGGACACTGTCTCCCGGTCTGCGGCCGACCATGTTTCCACTTCCCGCTCTGCAACACCGGTCAGTTGTCCTAATACAACGGCAGCTCTTTGTTTGCCGGTCATAGAGTACATGTCTAAGATACCACATATCTTCCGCTTAAATCCAGACAGGGTATCTGGTTTGCCATTGTACTGGGGGAGCCACTTTGCTCCAGGGATGCACGGTAAAGTCATAGGAATAACAGGTGTTACAGGCGCTGCTGGTGGAGCGGCGGCTTCGGCCTGCCCATTATCGGGCGCGGGCTGAACTTCAGGGACGTTGACCGGTAGGCCGGCGTTCTGCTGCTCGACGGACATCTTAGCGCCCCCCTAGTTAACCGTGGCCTACCTTCTGGTTTTTCTTCCGGTAGGCTGCAGCTCCGCAGGTGACGATTGCCTTCAGGACCTTGCGTCGCTTGCGTCCTACGTCAGAGCGTTCAGCGACGCTGCGTACAGGACCTGGCGCTTCCTGATTTGACGTCAAGGCGTGGGGCGTGTCCGGGACTTCGCACTCTTTTGCAGGTACGCCCCTTATTTTCCCGCGGTTACGCCCTTCTTCTCGCTCAACGGGCGGCTATCTTCACCATAACTTTACGTACACAGTTCAAAATAAAGGCGCACAGTACCCGGTGGCAACGGGCAAAACACGGCGTCGTTGCAGCGGGCACGTGATCCTGTTCCTGCTCGTGACGCCAGGAAAGAGATGACTAGCCCAGGGGGATGGGGATAACTCGGTACCCGGGCCTTTAGCCTGACCTTTAGGGATGTCGCGGTGGTCGGCTCCCGGGCCCATACCCTGGGCCTCTCTTTAAAAAGGGGTTGATATTTGTAAAGTTTATAAAAGAAAGAGTTCGTGACGCCACCTGTGGCTTCTGGTGATAATCACCAGCGCTGCGCAGTCCACTGAGGCTGATGATAGGGCAGCTTGATGGTATTGCTCTCCACAGGTAGAGCTGGGCCTCAGGGCAGTATAGGAACGGGGATGCAGGACAAAGAGACTACGCCGGGCCAGAGCAAGAACAGGGACGGACACGATAGTCACTTCAGTACCTTTTACTGGTGGAATTTCAGGCACTCCTCGGAGCACTGTAGGGTGAAGGGTGTATGTCCGGATTCTCCCCAATGAGCAGGTTTTGGGCCTCCTGGTTCTGGCTGCTGCGTAATAAGTTTCTGACCTGCCTGGAGCTAGGCCTAACTTTGTCTCTGTCCTGCGCTGGCTGACCTTGTGGTAGGGCCTTCTCTTGGAGTGCACGCTCCCGACTTACGGGGCCTATGTGTCTCCTGGCTCTGGTACGTATCAACACTTTAGCGATCCTGGGACCTGTAGTTCTCCAGGGATTCTGGTTTATCTTACTGGGTCGTGGAGATCCCGGCAAGCTTCGGACCCGGTGTCCGGTAACTGATTCTCCTTCGGGGTGAGCCAGTTAAGCTCCTCTGCCCCCTATGTACTAACTCTCTACTCGAGAGAGTTAGTACATTCGGCCTACTCTAGCCCTCAATAGGCCACTCACACAAACGGCAGCGTGCCGCGGTTCACCGGTCTTATGGCGCCGGCACACCTACAGCTCACCTCACTGAGCTGCAACTGAGTCTAGAACTGGATAAGCTCCACTGCAGGATAGCAATTGCAGGAGCTGGCACAGGCTTTTGTCCTCTGAGGTAACACGTCTCAGACTGCACTGGACTCACTGCTAATCCAGCCTCACACAGACTTAGACTCTGACAGACTAACGGCTGCCTGGCTCCACCTTCCCTTATATACCTCCCTAAGGAGCTCCCTCTGGTGGTCTGAGGTGGAAGGTGGAGATGTGTGAATGATTATGGGGGCCTCTTGTGGAGGAATCCTTCAATACACCCTTCTGGGTCTGTGATGCCAAGCACAGCTGGGCTTCACATCTCCATTTCTAAGATTATTGTAATATGTCCATAGCACTGTAGACGTCATCATGTTGACAACTCATTTTCTGAAGGGATAAAGAACAACATGTTATTTATGCAGTAGATTGTATGCAGATGACGATCACTGACACCAGCACATACCATGCAAATCTTTAGACGTGTATGCTCATTCCATCCATTATTATACACCAGTATGTCCCAAACTCCAGTCCTCACAGCTCCCAATATATTATGTCTCCAGGATTTCTCTAGTATTGCACAAGTGATAGAATTATTATTAAGACTTCAGAAACTGCCACAGGTTCTCTCACCTGTGCGATACTAAGGAGATCCTGAAAATATGATGTGTTGGGGCTGTGAAAACTGGAGATTGGGACAGTGCAAGCAATGCGAATTCTAGTAGGCTTTATAAGAGAGTTTTCACTTGGGGCGTGTATTTTTCCCTCTGTATAACATTGACCAATCATATGAATGCAGCAACACTCAGAGGAAAGAAGAACACTAAAGGTTAAAATAGACTTTCTTCTGTGTGAGGCATATAGTGACAGTCAGCCTAATCTGACTGCAGAGTAATTACAAGTTGCTGTGCCCACAGCAGACCTCAGTGTCATCACTGACACCTTTGAGCTTTCATCTCCTGGGGGTCCATGTTGGAGGAGGGACAGTACCATTAAGAAATGCAGAAGGTGAAAGTGAATGAGGCAGGCTCAGGAGCTGAACCTGCACCATAGCCTGTAGATTCCTGCTGTGTTATACAGCTGGTATCAGCATGTAACAGCTGTGATCAGAGTTAGGTACTGATCATTCTTTTTGACTTATTAAGTACTGCTGGCAGTTTCTGAAAGTGGCATTTAAGGTACAACAGAATGGATTGCTAAGGCAGCCAGGGGCCTGGTAAAGGACCCCACGGCTGCCATGATGGCCCTACTGTGAATAGGAGACCATGATTTTACATATATACTGCAATACGGTTGTATTGGGACATTTAGAATAATCAGTAAGATGATCAGAGGATCAAGTCCTCTAAAAGGACTACAAAAAAGTAAAGTGAAAGTTTTTTAAAAATTAAAAAAAAAAAAATTGAATCAACTCCCTTATCCTCCTTCAAAAATACTGTAAAACACAATAAAAGAAGAAACAACAGAATTGCCATTTTTGTCTCCAGCACTTGACACAAAAAGCGCAATAAAAAGCAATCAAAACATCATATTTACCCAAAAAATGAATTAGTAAAAGTATCAGCTCCCCAAGCAAAAAAACTAATTCTTAAGTAGCTCCATCAACAATTTTTTTTTTTTTTTACAAACTGCTGATTTATTTTTCACCACTATAATAAAAAAAAACTATACATAGTTTTATATCTCCCTAATCGGTAGCCGCACTTAGCTGAATAGTCATGTTACCAGGTCCTTTTTACCGCACAATGATCACTGTAAAAACAAAACCCAAAATATAATGCCAGAATTGCCTTATTTACACTGTTTCATTGCACTTTTTTTCTGTTTTCCAGTATATTATATAAGAAAGTGAATAACATTATTCAAAACTACAAATCAACTCTCAAATAAACAGCCCTCATATGTTTATGTAGAAAAATAAAAAAGATTATTTAACTCTTGTAAGTAGGGGGGAAAAACAAAAGCACAAAAAAATTAAAATTTCCCGTAGCATGGAGCAAATATTTATTTATTTTACTCACTTATATAATTCCACAGCGCTTTACAGACATTATTGGCACTGTCCCTATTGGGGCTCACAGTCTACACTGTGTTCCAAATTATTAAGCAAATAATATTTTCTCAGATTTTCCCAAATTACCCATTTGCCCCGTCTCATGCTGCACATAACACATCTGCATCTCTGGCTGCTATGGGCATAAAAGGGGACAAACTTATGGTGTGGCCCCCATGCTCCCCTGACCTCAACCCCATTGAGAACCTCTGGAGCATCATCAAAAGGAGTGTCTATGATGGCGGGAGGCAGTTCACATCTAAGCAACAGCTCTGGGAGGGTATTCTGTCCTCATGCAAAACAATTAAAGCAGAAACCATCCAAAACCTGACAAATTCAATGGACGAGAGAGTTCAGAAGCTCCTTTCGAACAAGGGGTCCTATGTGCAAATGTAACATCACCTAGAATAAAGTTTTGAGTTGAAAACTGTTTGATTTCAGTTTGTAATAACCTGCTAATGCTTATAATTTCAAAAATGACCATTTTTTTATTCTTTATTAAAATGAAAAGGTTGAAAACTCTGCTGTGCATAATAATTTGGAACATGCATTTTGAGTGCAGTTTGAGTTTTTTATTTTTTTAAAAATATACTGTTATCATAGGCAGTTTGTACAAAAACCTTTCAATTGTACTCCAATAGTTATTTGACTGGAAAATTACAATGACTGCAATTCATATAGGTAATTTGGGAAAATCTGAGAAAATATTATTTGCATAATAATTTGGAACACAGTGTAAATTCCCTTCTCAATATGTCTTTGGTGTGCGGGAGGAAAACGGAGAACCATTACCATGATTAATTGGTAGGTATGTAAACATATTAGTAAAAACTGTATTTTTAAGTATTGATATACAATGAAAAAGATGTCTGAATTTTCAAAAAAAAGTTTGGGCAGTAGTTAATTCTCGCTGTTTACTCTTCATTTGGGTATTATATTTTTCCTTCCAATACCCGTTGAAGCTAGGACTCATCTTAAGCTGGCAGCGCTTTCTTGTGAATTATGTAAGCACAGCTGTAATATATGGATGTTTTTCAGCAGGCAAGATTTCTCAGCATTAATACTTGTTTATGTAGAGCCAGGTGTCAGCTCTTGAAATAATGTCCGGCTAATAGACTGTGTAAAAGCTCAGCGTAAACACAAAACGTATCAGTAAAGCCATTTAAATTCTATGCTACGAAACCCATGAAACTGCGGAAAATCAATGAATTAGCCACAAATTATCACACAAGTGCTCAATCATTTCAGGACAGGCGCAGGGTGGAAAACTTGAATGTAGCCTCCAATATTTCAGGCCTTGCTGCCATTACTTTTGCTTTCCACTTTGGTTTGAATATTTGCTCATTCTAGAACCACATTGGAAATATCAGGTTTCATTCCACTTTAATATGGTAAAAGGTATTGATCGTTTGGTGCCTTTTTTCATATCATGATTTGTTATATAGTTTATCTGTTGTTTTTTTTTTAAACCATCAGAATATATTTACTATTGTTAGCCTAAGTTAAAGAGGTTTTCCACTACTTTTTACTTTTAGGATAGGTCACCAATGTCTGAACGGCCAGGGTCCGACACCCATCACTCCCACCAATCAGCTTTTATTGGTGTCGGCGGCTTCTGGTAGTGGCTGAGGATTGGTACTACACATCTGCCTCCTATTCAAATAAATAGGAGGTGGATGCGTAGTACCCTGCAGTGGCCACTATCAGAAGACGGTCAGCTCCACAATGAGGACTTCCGGCAGGCAGCCACCGCCGATACCGATAACAGCTGATCGGCAGGGGTGCTGGGTGTCGGACCCCGGCCGATCAGACATTGATGACCTATCCTAGGGATAGGTCATCAATGAAAAAGTAGTGGACAACCTCTTTAATACAGAGGATCCAATGTTTTGGACCCACACATTTTGACGACAGTTTAAAGTACAAAACGTCAGATAAAAACAAAATGAGCAAATACAAAGCAGTAGCAGTAAGTAAATAGCAGTAGTACATGTAAATAACATAGAGTACTTAGCTGACACTGTTTCGATCAAAAAAGCATACAATCCATCCTACCGTGACAAGGTGACCCTAATAGGGACGGTCCTATCTCATGTAGTTCATCTAAATATGCATCATCAGACCTCAATATACCACTTACATTGCACTTATATATG
Organism: Phyllobates terribilis; assembly: GCF_046119375.1. Lineage (NCBI taxonomy): Eukaryota > Metazoa > Chordata > Amphibia > Anura > Dendrobatidae > Phyllobates > Phyllobates terribilis. Next base: position 168,953,895 of record NW_027362763.1, read on the forward strand.
TTCCTGCTCATTTCTTTGATTTTCACAATTTAAAGTAGTTACAAAGAGTGTCTCTCACTCTGGAGGACCTGACCTCTACTAAAATACACAGACAACTTTATTTCCTCAGTGGTGGCGCTGCAGAGAAAGTGAAAATTTACTGCCAGGATTCCTAACAGACTACAGCTGATTTGCTGGGAAGCTATGAAAAGTTTAATGTGAAGGGAAATTTCCATCAAGTAGGAATTATCCAGAGTGGGGGACTTGTTTAATAACAAAAACATAATGCAAGTGCAATAGAGAAGCTAAAGGAATTTCAAACCAAGATCATGGTAAGTTTTAAAGGGGTTGTAGAAAATAAATAAAAGTAATTCTGCTTTTTTTGATTGCAGGAATAGTGCTACCACTGTTCATAGATTGTCTCTGGTATTGTAAAAATGAGCAAATTTGTAACTAATCAAATTCATTACAAATTTTCATCAAATTTTGAATACTAATAAATCGAAAATTTTCGGAATTTGATTCACTATCATCCAGCAAAATGGTCTTATCTGATGTTAATGACAGTTGTCGTGCGCCACCTGTGGCCAATCATAGGTGGGACCGTGCTGAAAGATTTGAAGAGTGGCAAAGGAAGCTCGGAAGCTGCTGCATCATAACATAACGACAAATGAGAACCAGGACAAATGAGAGCTGTCCTAGGAAAAGTGGGTAAAATCTTTTATTATTTTATAAATCATTCCCTCATCTTTAATTATTCTCCGGGGTGTAAAGAGAGTTCAGAGCATAATAAAAGTCTCTTTGGGGCATGTCAAAGATCACAGCCTGGGGGGTCACGCTGAACCCACCATGCTGTTACCTTTTTGTCATGAACAGTCCTTTGCTCCCTCCTATCCTCCAGACAATTACACAATTGACCGAGGTTTAACGGAGGAAGCTACGGCTGTTACCACTACTAGGCCAGTTATTGGAGAACTAATAGTGAGGGTATGATATATACACCTCCGACTCCAACATATGGAATATATGTACTTTTCATACCCCCTGTACGGTCACAGCCAGCTCCGCAACAAAAAATTACCTACTCGCTGCCACCGCCAATAGTTTATACAGGCCAATTGGACACCCGACAGGTAGCGTATGCTTTTCAGGTGTGCGGTTTACAGAACAAGAGGAACAGAACTATTACATTTTATATTTAATCTTGAAAGATAGACAGTGTTTATAAAAAAAATACAAAAGATTTTACAAATGGGAGAAAACAATACAGCATATGCAATTACATAAAATAAAAGTATAAACAAAAGAAATAACTATACCTAACGACACTGCAGAAAGGTCAATGGATTCAGAGCTGAGCAGATGGAAGTAATCCAATTGAAAAATGTCTGGTTAATGTGGATCAAGCCTGCATGGCCATGTACCTTCCAACATTGAACACAGATTATAATTTGCCTTGTCTTTTTATCAGCACCTATGTTACATCCACACACCTCCCCTTTATGACTCATAAGGCTGATCATGGGATGTGGCTTCAGTTTCAGAAAATTCTGAGATTCCCAACATTCACAGTATCTTCACTCCTGATGATCACAGGCATTCAATATCAACATCATATATTTTTATCGGGATTTTACCTTTCCATATATAGGAAACATGGCATTCCTGCTGTCAACTACCCGGTTACTATTGATTTGCGTCTGATTGGCATGTCTCACAGTTATGAAAAAGTATGCATATTCTTTTCCTATTAATCCTAAAGTAGAAAATGTATGTCCCGTCAATATCAGATTTATACAAGCCCCAATAATCATAACTTCCCATCGGAGACACCAAGTCGAAGAGATTCTTTCATCATAGCAGCTTCTGTCCCATCAATCTACAAACCTCAGACTTTATGTCTGTTTCCCACAATAAATATCCTGTTTTAATTATTTGGTCACCACAGGCAGTCCTAGCCTCAGAGGGAGTTTTAATTAGTTTTGTCACTTCTTAGCTATATGTAATTTCCTCTATTTTGCTAAGTTAAACATGTGGTCCTATTACCAAAAGGGTTTTAGATTATAAGCTCATTCTCCTTCTGGAGATTTTATGAATTTTAATTATTTCTATGACAGGGCACTTTTGATTAAGGGCTCAGTCACATGTCAGTTTTTCACATACAAGTGCTATCTCTGTTTATCATGGATATCACTCGTACTTGTGATAGTCTATGGGGCTGTTCACATGTGTGTGATTTTTTGTGGACTGAGTGGTCTATACAAAATTGCAGAGACATGTATGATGTCGAGAGTCAGATCAAACTCAGCAATGAAAGTTTATCGGTCTGTGTAAAAAAATTGGACCGCGCTTGGATTCCAGCAATCGAGTTGATAGATAGGAAAAAGTGAAGAAACATTTTTTTCCCATTAGTGAAAAACTGATGAAACTCTGATCAAAAGCACTAATGAAACTCAGACCGATTTTCTCATACAAGAAAATCACTGACGTGTGCATGAGCCCTAGGGCTGAATTTCTTCAGACCAAATCAAATCAGCCAGCTAAATTGAGAAAATCTGCCAAAAACTAATTCAGGAAGATAAGCACAACCCTAATTGTAACTGAGCATGTGAATGAAAACAAGAGTGGCGCTGTTTCTAAAAATTAAAGCAAACCTAATTTTCTAATCCCATACAGCACTGAACCTATAGATGGGAGCCCCTATCAAATTGTTTGCCCAGGACCCTCAACCTGCATCTGTCCCTGTGCAGGAACCAAGGTGCATGTAGGTATTGGCATCAATCTCTGTATAGCTGTGAGGCTAGTAAAAGAGAAGGTTGTCTGATACCTTGTAGTATGGTAAAACATACCATTTTTTACTATTATTCTTCTAGTTTTCTTTACAGCACTTTGCAGACTTGTGGATTTCTGAAACAGATTTACCTCTATTTACAATACAAGTGAATAAGAAAAAGAATGACTTGAGAATCCCTGGTGGGCTACGGATATGTCTATACTTTAAATACAGGATAAATTAGAAATCTTTAGCAGAGGATGCAATGTGATAATTATTTAAAGCATAACATTCACATTAAAGCGTCCTCAGAGCAAAGTCTTGAATTATGTATTGCCGGAAGAGTTTGGTATAAAGTGTAAATGAGCTGCTCCTCTGTCCGATACGTTACAGCCATCTAATGAAGAATGGAAGGATCATGGTCACTGGTTTTGCTAATAACCAGATTAATTAAAAAAGAACAAATTATCATCTGCTTTTCATTACTTTCTGCCATGTGGAGCAGAACTAATCTTACCACTATTTAAAAGTGCATGTATAAGTTATTATTTGGTTTTTCAAGCTGTTATTTCATTTTAAAATGTCAGGTACTGACAATCCCAGATCATGCCTCAAAGAAGTTGTCCGACCCCGAAAACCAAATTTGTTTTTAAGCTAATCTGTGCTGTATTGTAATATACAACACCACAATAAATTTTGGTTTTTGCTTTTGCCTTTCATTCCTCCTGAATTTCACTTAATTCCCCCCACCCACCTTGTTTACCTGTGGCTGTATCAAATTTGACAGTTCTCTGTGCTTTATTATCTAACCTCTCAGCTAGAGCTGGCACTGCCTGGCCTCAGTGTCCAGCACCGCCCTCTGCCTGCCCACTGCACACCCATTGGCTGTCAGTAATCTGCTCCAGCACTGACCTCTGTCATCACTCCAGTATTGGAAATAACAGAGCAGTGTCCTGTGTCCTCATCTGTGGAAAGCAGTACAATCACTGCACTCCACACCACATCCACTGTAGTGATAGAGTGTCACATGTCTCCACATCACCACTGACATATGAGTACTGTGAGGTGAAAAGTCTATAGTGATGTGTGTGTGCGTGTGCAAGAGTGTAAATATGTGTGTATGTGTGTATGTGGCGCCGGTGCGGGTCCAGTTGCCAAAGAGGTGCTACATCTCAGCCAAAGGTGTTGTACCCCGCTCTCATGTAAGGAGGGAGCACTACTCTGGACCCAACCACTCACATCCAACACTACACCACTCCATTAGGAAAGGTCCAGATAGCTCCTGAGGGAGAGCACAGACCCGGTCCCTGTTTGGAAGGTGGAACTAAGTAGAGGAGATGGGTGGAGGAAGTAGTTTAGGGGAGCACTGAAGGAAGAGTATAAAAAGAAAGGTAAAAACATCTAGAAGGGTTCTGGTCCTAGGGTTCAGTTCAGTAAGTGAGGACCGTGGAGGAGTAGGGTCCAGACAAAGTGGGGGCCCAGTCAAAGGGGCAAAGTAGGAGCGAGGGAGCAGTGAGAAGGGCTGCAGTGAGAGAAAGGATCCTAGGGGCAAGGGAAGTGTGGAGTCCACCCGTGCGCCTGAGTTCATGCTGACTGTGAAGGGATCAGGCCACAGTAGGGGACCGGCCCCAGACTAGTGGAGGACTGCAAGACTCAGCTAGCAAACCGGAGGTTGCGGTATCTTCAAGTGCCGCAGCCAAAAACCACACACATTCGCTGAAAAGGTGGCCATATAGGACAAAGGGGACAGAAAGGACTTCACCCAACAAGGCCCGCGGCCAGTGGCTCGGGACACTGTGTGTGAGGTGTAGGGCAGGAGGGCGAGAGCCAGCACAGAGAGACGACCAGGGAAGATACACAAAAAGGGGGTCCCGTTCAAGTGCACCCAAGTTATCTGAGAGTTGGCAGGATCACTTCCCCGGAGGATACAGGACTCGGTGGGCTGTTATAATCTGGCAGTTGTAACCTGGAGCACCATAAGAACTGTGAGTAAAAACTTGAAGACTGCACCCCACTGTGTCCTTTACTTAATTGCTGCGTCACCTGCCTTGCACCACAACATCAAGATCATAAATCTCTTATTTAACTACCCTGAGGCCTAGCTCTACCCGTGGAGAGTTGAACCATCTTTGCTGTGTCACCAACAGCCCCAGTGGATCTGAACAGCAGCGGCGGCCATCTATAGCCGCATACCACGGGTGGCGTCACAAAACATTGTCCCTAAAACATTATCCCCCAATTGACTTTTCCTTATTGACCGCCCTGGGCCACGGACCAGGCCACGGACCGGGTCACTGTCACCGTGACTACCCCAAAAAGCACCGGCCTGGCTACCAAGTATCCCTCTGCCCCAAGGGGCGCGTCATGTATATCTACATATATACCTCATAATAACCTCATAATACATTTCAGCTGCTGCAGAACATCGTAATACACACCTAAGCTGCTGCAGAACCTCATAATTCACACTTCAGCTGCTATAGAACCTCACAATACCTTAGGCCTCCTTCACATGTATGCGTGAAAGTGTGGCACTGTCAATTTTTACCATTTGTGTGTATGTGTGTGCCGTCCGTGTGACATGTACAGGAATAAGATGCATTCAAGAAATTACTATTAACCTGCAGATATGGGATTAATCTGCAGGTTAATAGCATTATTAACCTGTCCAGCGCCCGCACTAAGCCGAAAGCTGTGGGGAGAAAATTAACTTTATTTCCCCCCAGCAGCATTCCGGTCTCAGTGATGGGGCGGCTCCGGCACTGGTTCAGTCACTACTCTGAGTATACAGAACAGCGGCTGTAACCGCACCCACACCTTGACTGACAGCCGGCTGCAATGCAGAGCCAGTGTCAGTCAGGGCAGGGTGTGCAGTTACAGACAGAGCTCTGTATTCTCAGAACAGTGACTGAACCTGCACCATCCCTGTGACTGAAACCGGAATGTTGCTGAGGTGAATAGAGTTAATTTTCTCCCCGCAACGTTCGGCTAAGTGTGTGCGCCGGACAGGTTAGTAACACTATCAACCTGTAGATTAATCACATATCTGCAGGTTAATAGTGTTTTTTTCTGGTAACAGATGTCCTGTAAAGATGTGCAAAGATAATGATGCATAGAGAGATAAATATCTGGCAGCTATATATCTTCACAACCACCCAAGACATTATAACATTGCATCCTTTAGTGCCTCGCATGTGGAGCTTATTGTCCAGCTTTGTATTAACCAAATAAATAAATAGAAAAAATGGCGTGGGGTCCCCTATTTTTAATAACCAGCCAAGGTAAAGCAGATAGCTGCGAGCTGATATTATCAGGTTGGGAAGGTCCATGGTTATTGGACCATACCCAGCCTAAAAATACAAGCCTGCAGCCGCCTCAGAAGTGGCACATCACATTAGATGCGCCAATTCTGGCGCTTAGTCTGGGCTCTTCCCGATTTCTCTGGTGCAGTGGCAATCGGGGCAATGGTTTTTGAGGTTGATGTCAGCTGTGCAGTGTCCACTGGCATAAATCCCTGGTGTTAGTAATGGAGAGGCGTCTATCAGACACACCCATTACTAACCCGGTAATACAAAGCAAAAACGCACGCAAAAATACTTTACTTTAAACACTCCCCGACATTCCCTCATTCATTGATTTATTTAAAAAAAAAAAGAAAAAATCCCACTAATGTCCAACATAGTCCACTTAATCTGAAATAGTCCAGAGAATCCAACAAACAACATCTATGGAGCCTCGTTCTGACACTCCATAGATTTTGCCAAAAGCCACTTCTGGATCATGCTGTGCTGTACATGACTCAGCGACTCTAGACTAGAGAGATGGATGAGGGAGGGAGGGATGAAAAATTAATGGATGGATGAGGGAGGGATAGCTGGATGAGGGTTGAATGGATGAGGGAGGGATGGTTGGATGAGGGATGGATGGATGAGGGATGTATGGATGAGGGATGGATGAGGGAGGGAAGGATGGATGGAAGGATGGATGAGGGATGGATGGATGAGGGAGGGACGGATGAGGTAGGGATGGATGAGGGATGAATGAGGGAGGGATGGATGAGGGAGGGATGGATGAGGTAGGGATGAGGGATGAATGAGGTAGGGATGGATGAGGGATGGATGGATGAGGGATGGATGGATGAGGGATGGATGAGGGAGGGAAGGATGGATGGAAGGATGGATGAGGGATGGATGGATGAGGGAGGGATGGATGAGGTAGGGATGGATGAGGGATGAATGAGGGAGGGATGGATGAGGGAGGGATGGATGGATGAGGAGGGGAGGGATGGATGAGGGAGAGATACACGGATGGATGGATGGATGGATGAGGGAGGGAGGAATTGATGCACGCAGCACATTATACTCACCTATATAGAAGCCTTTTCCTTCCTGGTTAGTCCAATCAGCTGAGTCATTCCCCTGCTGCCTGGCACTGTGTGCTGCACAGGGAGGCTGGAGCAGGAGGCAGAGGGAAGGTCTGGCAGAGCCTGGGGGTGTGGTATCTATTGTGACCTTACCACCAGTCTCTGCTAGACAGGAAAACTGTAGCCAAGAAGTGAGCATGGATGGATGAGGGATGGATAGATGAGAGATGGATGAATGGATGAGGGAGGGATGGATGGATTATGAGTGATGGATGGATGCATGAGGGATGGATGTATGAAGTAAGGATGGATGGATGAAGGAGGGATGGATGGTTGGATGAGGGATGGATGAGGGAGGGATGGATGTAAGTATGGACAAGGGATAGATGAGGTATGGATGGATGACAGGGGGATGGATGGATGAGGGATGGATGGATTATGAGTGATGGATGGATGCATGAGGGAGGGATGAATGGATGAGTGAAGGAAGAATGGATTGATGAGGGAAGGATGGATGGATGAGGGAGGGATGGTTGGATGAGGGATGGATGAGGGAGGGACAGATATAAGGATGGATAATGGATAGATGAGGGATGGATGGATGAAGGAGGGATGGATGAGGTATGGATAGATGACAGAGGGATGGATGGATGAGGGATGGATGAGGGAGGGATGGATGGATGAGGGAGGGATGGTTGGATGAGGGATGGATGAGGGAGGGACAGATATAAGGATGGATAATGGATAGATGAGGGATGGATGGATGAAGGAGGGATGGATGAGGTATGGATAGATGACAGAGGGATGGATGGATGAGGGATGGATGAGGGAGGGATGGATGGATGAGAGAGGGATGGATCAATGAGAGAGGGATGGATGGATGAAGGAGAGATGGATGAGGGAGAAATGGAGGAGGGATGGATAGATGAGGAAGGGAGGGATGGGTGAGGGAGGGATGCATGGATGGATGGATGAATGGATCAGGGAGGAATTGATGCACAGAGCACATTATACTCACCTATATAGAAGCCTTATCCTTCTTGGTTAGTCAAATCAACTGGATCATTCCCCTGCTGGCTGATACTGTGTACTGTACGGGGAGGCTGGATCAGGAGGCAGTGGGAGGGTCTGGCAGAGACTGTGGGGGTATGGTGTCTAGTGTGACCTTATGACTAGTGTTGAGCCACCCCCGTAGTGTTCGAGTTCGGTTCGGTTCGTCGAACACCCGTGTGTTCGCCGAACTGTTCGTCGAACTGATCGTCGAACACCTTCGAACACCGTTAAAACCAATGGCAGGCAAACAAAAACACATAGAAACACATAGAAAACACCTTCAAAGGTGTCCAAAAGCTGACAAACTGCTCAGAAGACATAACTAACACATGGAAAAGTGACAAGTACATATAGTCATGCGAAAATAAAAGAGGTGGAGGAGTAAAAGGAGGGGGAGACACAGATATAGGCATGTCATGCCCTTCTAAAATCCAAAAAGTGAGAAGCCGACACGGCCAGTCCGCTCCTGCCCGTGCCACCTCCGTGTCGCCGGGTTTGTGCCAGAGCCGCGGTGAACCCTGATGGCCAGCCCCCCTCTCCCAATACTGGTGCCTGTCCGCTGGTGGGTCGAGCGAGCCCCCCTGTGGTGGAGGCAGCTCTAAGCTTTTTAATTTAAATTGTCTCTCTAATTTGAATAAATACACTTTAAATCCATTTACAAGGATCTATTGGAGGGCAAGTCTCATGCCAGCAGCCGCGTAATTCCAGCTCCAGTAGCGTCCACTAAAGCTGCTGCAGTAAAAAAGCTTTTATAAGGATCGAGCTCGGCTGTCCACCGCAAGGCATCCTACTGCCAGTCCCAGCCCCTATGCCTTGGGGTGCCTCCTGATGCTCTTCACTGAGTATCCCGTGGTCCCGAAGCATTTCCTTTGAAAAAATTAAGTGTCCAAACTACAGGTGGTGTAGCTTGCTTAACAGCCGGGATAATCCGCTGACTAGCAGACACTGCTACTAGGCACAAAGTATTTCCTGGGCTAGATGCAGTTAAAAATTTGTAATTACATACTCTCGTTAGATGCTGAGAAAGCATTCCATAGAGTCTCCTGGCACGCCATATATGATTCTCTTAAAAAGCTTGGGGTAGGGGTCTAGGGGACCCTTTTATAGCCAAAATCACGGCCCTGTATCGCAATACGTCACCTAGGCTGAAGATAAATGGAACTGTAGCACCCTAAGGGCTCGGTTGCTACAGAGGTATTGCACCTCACCCAGAGGTGTGATATCTCACTCTCAGGATGTAGTGTGGATCAAGACCCGACACCTGCATGCATTACACCACATTGCCGTGGGGCAGGGCGACCAATATGCCCCTGAGATGGGCACGACAGTCCCTGTCCCTGGCTGGAGTGGGGGGAGGGAACACTGAGGAAGGGGAACCCTGTAGTGCAGGAGCAGGGAGGAAGCAGTTCCTGGGTGCATTGAGAAGGGAGTATAAAAGGTGGGCACCATCTTAGTTCAGTGCAGAGAAGTCTGAGCAGAAGTGGCAGGGAGCAGGGGCTCTGCATGAGCTCTGCTCTGGAGGCGGGCCTAGTAACAGAGGCCCAGGCCTGGAAGAGGGAGAAGGAAGGAAGAGGAGCGGAGAAGGCTCCAGGAACGAGGAATGAAGGGATCCCAGGGGTGCGGACGGGCGAGTCGCCACCGCACGCCCGAATCCACCTGCGTGGAGGGGTCAGGCCAAAGGGGGAGACCGGTCCCCGAACTAGTGGAGGCAGGAAACGACCCTCAGCTAGAAACCGGAGGCTCTGACATTTTATGTGGCGCAGCCCCTCGCTACACCCGCTAGGAAGGCACCACATAGGGTCAGGGAAACTGGCGCCAAGTTTACCAAGAGGAGGCCCGAGGCAGCCGGACAGAAGTGTTGGTAAGAAAGGCCATACAAAGGACACACAATGGGGGTCCTGTGAAGTGCTCCAAAGTTATCTGGGAGTTGTCTGAGCCCCTCACCTGGTGAGCACAGTACGACGTGGGCAGCCGTTACCTGCAGACGTGGTCTGGATAATAAGAACTGTGAGTAAAGGCCCTGAACTGCATCACTGACTCCGTGTCGTTACTGCTGCTGCCCTGCACCATCACCCCCATCCTCCGCATACACTGCCCTGAGGCTATACTCCTCCCGTGGGGAGTTATGCTACGCTCTGCTGCACCCACAACACCAGCCTCAGCGGTCTGCCCTGTAGCGGCGGTTCACTCTGACCGCAATCCACGGGTGGCGTAGTCGTACATTTAAACATCAAAACCACATAAATAGTTCCGCCACTGGTTTGACCGCCCTGAGCCACGGAACCGGGTCGCCGCCACGAAGACTACAACCACCAGCATCCACCAAAAAGGGTCCGGCTCCGGGTGTCCCAAGGCCCAGGGGGTGCGTCAGAACATTTTCATCACCTTTCACAATCACCAATGGGACAAGGCAGGGATGTCCTCTGTCCCCTCTCTTATACATCCTAGTGACGGAGCACCTGCTCTCATCAATTCGCCATAACCCCAATATTAGGTGGATTGAGGTGGGAGGCACCGAGTACAAGTGCTCTCTATTTGCTGATGATGTCCTAGTATATATCACTCAATCACATATATCCATCCATGCTGTTATGGCTGAAATAGATCACTTTGTTACATGGTCAAATTTTAAAATCAATGCAGCGAAGTCTGAGGCCCTCGATGTCTCCCTCCCCAAATCCATATAGGATTCCATCCAGTCCAACTTTCCCTTTGCCTGGCCCTCACAGGGTATCAAATACTTAGGAATTCCTATTCATAGAGACCTCTCCCATCTATGTTATCTTAATTTTGGGCCCTTTATTGAACAACTCCATACAGACCACGGTTGGCAAGTTAGAACTGTAAGATTCACTACGTGAACCGCTGGTGTTTTGTGGAAAAGCACATGTACACTGCGTTCCAAATTATTATGCAAAAAGTGTTTAGGAGTGATAAGGGAAGAATTTGTTTGTTTGTCAGTTAAACTCATTGATGGTGATGTGTGTCAGGGCTCTTTATATCACTGTAAGCAATTGCAGACACCTGTGCTAATTAGTTTGGCAGGTGTGTCCAATGAAAGGCAAGACTACTTAAGAAGGCTCTCTCACATTATTAAGCAGCCTACATTTTCTGCCAAAATGGGAAAGAAAAAGGATGTGTCGGCTGCTGAGAAGCAACAAATTGTGGAGTGTTTAGGTCAAGGCATGACTACAATCAACATTGTGCGATGATCAGGATGAAGTGTCTTGGCAATCAAGAAGTATGTAGCTGATTCACAGTACACACGTGTGCGTGCTGATAAGGGCAAATTGAGGACTCTTTCCTACAGGCAATTACGTCAGGTTGAAAGAGCAGCGGCAAAAAAGCCTTGTCATAGCAGCAGACAAGTTTTTGAAGCTGCTTGTGCCTCCAACGTCCCCCGAACAACAAGATGCAGGGTCCTTCAGAGGTTTGCAGCTGTGCATACGCCATCCTGTCGACCTCCGCTATCCACTTCACACAAGCAGAAACGGCTCCAGTGGGCCAAACATTACATGAAGACTGATTTCAAAACAGTTTTGTTCACGGATGAGTGCCATGCAGCGCTCGATGGTCCAGATGGATGGAGTGGAGGATGGCTGGTTGATGGACACCCCACGCAAACACGGCTACAGCGCCAACAAGGAGGAGGTGGAGTAATGTTTTGGGCTGGAATCATGGGGAGAGAGATTGTCGGCCCCTTTAGGATCCCTGAAGGCGCTAAAGATGAACTCCATAATGTATGTGGATTTTCTCAAACAGCACTTCCTGCTATGGTTCAAGAAGAAGAACCGTGTATTTCACAGCAAGATCATTTTTCTGCATGATAATGCACCATCTCATGCTGCACATAAAACATCTGCATCTCTGGCTGATATGGGCATAAAAGGGGACAAACTTATGGTGTGACCCCCATGCTCCTCTGACCTCTACCCCATTCAGAACCTTTGGAGCATCATTAAAAGGAGTGTCTATGATGGCGGGAGGCAGTTCACATCTAAGCAACAGCTCTGGGAGGGTATTCTGTCCTCATGCAAAACAATTGAAGCAGAAACCATCCAAAACCTGACAAATTCAATGGACGAGAGAGTTCAGAAGCTCCTTTCGAACAAGGGGTCCTATGTGAAAATGTAACATCACCTAGAATAAAGTTTTGAGTTGAAAACTGTTTGATTTCAGTTTCTAACAACCTGCTAATGCTTATAATTTCAAAAATGACCATTTTTTTGGTCTTTATTAAAATGAAAAGGTTGATCGAAAAGTTTGGGGGATCTAAGAGTGTGGCAACCCAGTAATCATGATTACTTCGAATTCTGACAATATGAGGGTCATGCTGCATGTAGTGCAGCAAGAAGGCACTTATGTGTCTTGCGCATCTCGGAGCCCCAAAATTATTTTCCGGGCTAGATGCAGCTAAAAATTATTTTTAACTTTAAATCTGGTGAAGCTTTAGTATAGATGGCCTAATAGGATCAGTGCTGCACACTGCTACAAAGCCCAAATTATTTTCCAGCCAAGATACAGATAAACATGATTAGTAATTTGAAAGCTTAAAACGGTTGGTAGGGTGATTTTAACCAATCATCAAGCTTTTACTCTCCCCAGGATGACACAGGGGTAGAAAAGTCGTTTCGGATCCATGATTTGTTCATCTTTATGAACGTGAGTCTGTCTACATTATCAGTGGAGAGCCGCGTGCGCTTATCTGTCAGCACACCACCAGCAGCGCTGAACACACGTTCAGACAGAACGCTGGCTGCGGGGCATGACAAGATCTCCAAGGCGTAAGTGGCTAGCTCCGGCCATTTATCCAGATTGGAAGCCCAAAAAGAGCAAGGGTCCAGTGACACAGTCGTGGCTTCAATGTTTACTTGGAGATACTCCTGTACCATCGTCTCTAGGCGTTGACTATGTGTCAGACTTCTTGTCTCCTGTGGCCTTGCAAAGGATGGGCTAAAAAAGTGGTGAAATGATTCCGCAAAATTGATGTTACCAGCAGATACTGTGGTTCTGTTACGGTTTGAGTGCTGAACACTTGACGGTCCCACGGTTGGCAAGTTGGAACTGTGAGATTCACTACGTGCACCACTGGTATTTTGTGGAAAAGCACATGTAAGATTCTGCAACAGTCTCTGCTGATACTCCTGCATGCGTGCATCCCTTTCTATGGCAGGAATAATTTCTGCAAATTTACTTTTGTACCGGGGATCTAACAGTGTGGCAACCCAGTAGTCAGGATTATTTCTAATTCTCACAATTCGAGGGTCATGTTGCAGGTAGTGCAGCAAGAAGGCACTCATGTGTGTTGCGCATCCAGGAGCACCAAGTCCCTGTTGTGTTGGTGGCGAGGTAACAATCATGCTTCCTTCCTCTGTCCTCTCCCCCCAACCTCGCACAACAGAAATGTGATCAAGGTCTCCCTCATCTGATGAGTCTTCCATCAGTTCGTCCTCCACTTCTTCCTGGGCTCCTGCACCTTCCTCACTAGTTTGGCTGCTACCATGCGCCCTGGTAAAACCATCTCCCCCACCCTCACATGCCTGCCGCCTTGGTGCTGCCGACCGTCTGGACCTTGCAGATGTTAGCCCTTCCGCATACAACTCCTCCTCCTCTACTTCCTCCACCTCCTCTTGTGCCACCACCTGACTCCGAATTCTGTTTAACATGTCCTCCAGCATGTAAATCACCAGAATAGTCATGCTGATAATGGCATCGTCAGCACTAAACATCTTCGTCGCCATTTCAAAACTGTGCAGAAGGGTGCATAGGTCCCTGATCTGAGACCACTCCTCCAGCGTGATTTGCCCCACCTCTGAATCTCGTTGGCCCAGGCTATACGTCAGAACGTATTGCACCAGGGCTTGTCGGTGCTGCCACAGTCGCTGCAACATGTGCAGAGTTGAATTCCACCGGGTAGGCACATCGCATTTTAGCCGGTGAAGTGGCAGGCCCAACGACTTCTGTAGAGATGTAAGTCGCTGAGCTGCGGGATGCGAACGGCGGAAGTGAGCACACAGCGACCGTGCCCTCTGCAGAAGGCCATCTAGTCTGGGATAGTGGGCTAAAAATTGCTGGACAACCAGGTTCAACACGTGAGCCATACAAGGCACGTGTGTGACATTGCCCCGGCGAAGGGCCGCACCCAGGTTTGCAGCATTGTCGCACACGGCCTTCCCTGGTTTCAGGTCCAGTGGAGACAACCATTCATGAAATTGGTTCTCCAGAGCTGACCACAACTCCTCAGCTGTGTGACTCACATTTCCCAGACATTTCAATGTAAAAACTGCCTGATGACGTTGAGCCCTACTGCCAGCATAGTAAGGAGGTGTGCAGGATCCCTTCTGCGCAGTTAGAAAGCTTGTGGCATGACCAGACAGGCTTTGGGTGCAGGTGGAAGACCGAGAGGAGGTTGAGGAGGCAGAAGCAGTGGAGGAACTTTGACATAAAGAGGATTGACGCACAACTCGTGGGGACGGCAAGACTTGGACAGCAGCCCCTTGTCCTGCTGTCACCATAGTTACCCAGTGCCCAGTCAGCGACATGTAACGCCCCTGTCCATGCCTACTCGTCCAAGTGTCTGTGGTGAAATGCACGCTGTCACACACAGAGTTTCTCAAAGAAGCGGTGATGTTGTGTGCGACATGCTGGTGGAGCGCAGGCACACCTTTCTTTGAGAAGTAGTGCCGACTGGGCATCTGGTACTGGGGCACTGCGACGGACATAAGGTCTCGAAAATCCTCTGTGTCCACCAGGCGGAAAGGCAGCATTTCTGTAGCCAAGAGCTTGCAGATGGTGAAATTCAACCTCTTAGCTTTCTCATGGCTAGGAGGAAATGGTCTTTTACTTGTCCACATCTGAGGGACCGAGGGCTGGCTATTGTGCTTAGACGGGGTTGATAAGGGTGTCCCCGGCAAATTGCCGGTCTGTGAGGAAGATGCAGGCGGACATGTTAGGTTGCCTTGATCCAAAGGTGGTGCTATCGATGTCGGACAGCGCTCAACACCAGCTGGTGTTCCCACCTCCAAAGAAAATGATGACCTGCCAATCACGCTGGCTGTTGCGGGTAAAGAGGTGGCAGGTCTGCGCCCCAAAACAGGTGTGACTGCTGTCCCCCCAGTCACAGAGGATGAAGAGGCCGCGGATGCACAAGATATGGCAGACGGTGGTTGGCCCGGCCGGCTAGGCCGCATTGTAGCACACTGAGCTTCCCACTGCAACTTATGCTTCATGTCCATGTGCCGGTTCATGCATGAAGTACTCAAACTATGTATTTTTTGGCCTCTACTTAGCTTTTGCTGACAAATGTTACAGATAACACGAGTTGGGTCATCTTTATCGATCTGAAAAAATGCCCAGGCTATGCAAGGCTTAGCACCCATGCGACCTGAAGAGCCACCACGACTTGTGGTGAGAGGCAGAGTTGTGTTTGAGGATGCAGTTGTTGACGTGCTTCCAGTACTACGTCTCTGTCCAGGAAGGCGCAACCTGACCTCGTCGTCACTAGCATCTTCCTCCACCTCCTCTGCTGACCTCATCTCTTGGCTGACTGTGGGTTGACAGTAAGTGGGATCTCCAACCTCATCATCATCACCCTGTGCGTTATCACACCCGTCGTCCTCAGAGCCAACCTGTTCCTGCCCTGACAAAAAACTAAAGTTGTCGCTCCAATCAGGTATTTGAGTCTTATCATCGTCTTCCTCATTGTCTCCACCAACAGGAGTTACAGTTTGGGAATGAGGGTCTACATTATGGTCAGAACCATCTGCGTCTGGTCCTGGATCCGACTCATAAAGATTCTGGGCATCAGTGCAGATCATTTCCTCGTCTGGATTCACAGAAGCGCTGGAGTCGACCTCTGATTCCCAGGCTATAGTATGAGTAAACAGCTCTGCAGACTCAACCATCTGTTCTACCTCATTCTCAGACGGGCAGCTGGAGATTTGGGAGCTGTGAGGAAGCAAGTGCGATTGGGGTGACACCTTTGAGGACTGGAGTATTTGTGATGTTGAAGTTGATGTGGAGGAGAGCCCACTTAAAGGAGCACTTGATATCCGTTGAAGCACCTGCTGTTTTTGTGCCTCATCTGGAATTTGTAGTGATTGGCGTGGCCGTAAGAAAGGGATCTTATCACATTGTCCGCTAAAAGAAGTAGACATTTTAGTTTGGCTGGAAGATGGTCTTTCTTCTGCAGATGTTACTGTTGCTTTAACACCTACCCCACGGACACAACCTTTTTTCCCCTTCCCAACACGCCTATTCCCCTTTCCACCAGCAGCAGGCCTTTTTCCACTCATTTTGGTGGTTAACTAATTCACAACTCTGGAGTTGTTTGCACAAAAAAACAATGGATGGTAACCGAGCAGAGCTGAGTGGCCAAACTGTGGTATTAGACCAAAACTATTGGCTGGGTTAGATGCAGAAAAAAATTATATTCAATTTGCAACCTGATGGAGGTCAGTATAGATGGACTAATACAACAAGTCCCACACACAGCTAGAAGCCCAATATTTTTTCAGAGGTAGATGCAGAAAAAAATATATTCAGTTTGCAACCTGATGGAGGTCAGTATAGATGGACTAATACAACAAGTCCCACACACAGCTAGAAGCCCAATATTTTTTTAGAGGTAGATGCAGAAAAAAATATATTCAGTTTGCAACCTGATGGAGGTCAGTATAGATGGACTAATACAACAAGTCCCACACACAGCTAGAAGCCCAAATATTTTTTCAGAGGTACTGTAGATGCAGATAAAAATTATTTTTAATTTGCAACCTGATGGAGGTCAGTATAGATGGACTAATAGAGAAAGTCTGACACACTGCTAGAAGGCCAAATATTTTTTCAGAGCTAGATGCAGAAAAAAATTATATTCAGTTTGCAACCTGATGGAGGTCAGTATAGATGGACTAACAGAGAAAGTCCCACACACTGCTAGAAGGCCAAATATTTTTCAGAGCTAGATGCAGAAAAAAATTATATTCAGTTTGCAACCTGATGGAGGTCAGTATAGATGGACTAACACAGAAAGTCCCACACACAGCTAGAAGCCCAATATTTTTTCAGAGGTAGATGCAGAAAAAAATATATTCAGTTTGCAACCTGATGGAGGTCAGTATAGATGGACTAATACAACAAGTCCCACACACAGCTAGAAGCCCAATATTTTTTCAGAGGTAGATGCAGAAAAAAATATATTCAGTTTGCAACCTGATGGAGGTCAGTATAGATGGACTAATACAACAAGTCCCACACAGAGCTAGAAGCCCAATATTTTTTCAGAGGTAGATGCAGAAAAAAATATATTCAGTTTGCAACCTGATGGAGGTCAGTATAGATGGACTAATACAACAAGTCCCACACAAAGCTAGAAGCCCAATATTTTTTCAGAGGTACTGTAGATGCAGATAAAAATTATTTTTAATTTGCAACCTGATGGAGGTCAGTATAGATGGACTAATAGAGAAAGTCCGACACACTGCTAGAAGGCCAAATATTTTTTCAGAGCTAGATGCAGAAAAAAATTATATTCAGTTTGCAACCTGATGGAGGTCTGTATAGATTGATTAATAGAGCAAGACCCACACACAGCTAGAAGCCCAATATTTTTTCAGAGGTATATGCAGAAAAAAATATATTCAGTTTGCAACCTGATGGAGGTCAGTATAGATGGACTAATACAACAAGTCCCACACACAGCTAGAAGCCCAATATTTTTTCAGAGGTAGATGCAGAAAAAAATATATTCAGTTTGCAACCTGATGGAGGTCAGTATAGATGGACTAATACAACAAGTCCCACACACAGCTAGAAGCCCAAATATTTTTTCAGAGGTACTGTAGATGCAGATAAAAATTATTTTTAATTTGCAACCTGATGGAGGTCAGTATAGATGGACTAATAGAGAAAGTCCGACACACTGCTAGAAGGCCAAATATTTTTTCAGAGCTAGATGCAGAAAAAAATTATATTCAGTTTGCAACCTGATGGAGGTCAGTATAGATGGACTAACAGAGAAAGTCCCACACACTGCTAGAAGGCCAAATATTTTTTCAGAGCTAGATGCAGAAAAAAATTATATTCAGTTTGCAACCTGATGGAGGTCAGTATAAATGGACTAACAGAGAAAGTCCCACACACTGCTAGAAGGCCAAATATTTTTTCAGAGCTAGATGCAGAAAAAAATTATATTCAGTTTGCAACCTGATGGAGGTCTGTATAGATGGATTAATAGAACAAGACCCACACACAGCTAGAAGCCCAATATTTTTTCAGAGGTAGATGCAGAAAAAAATATATTCAGTTTGCAACCTGATGGAGGTCAGTATAGATGGACTAATACAAGTCCCACACACAGCTAGAAGCCCAAATATTTTTTCAGAGGTACTGTAGATGCAGATAAAAATTATTTTTAATTTGCAACCTGATGGAGGTCAGTATAGATGGACTAATAGAGAAAGTCCGACACACTGCTAGAAGGCCAAATATTTTTTCAGAGCTAGATGCAGAAAAAAATTATATTCAGTTTGCAACCTGATGGAGGTCAGTATAGATGGACTAATAGAATGATGCTATGCCCAAAAGATTTTACTTCACTAGGTGCAGTAAAAAAATTGGTATTCTATACACAGGTGGTATATCTTGCAACACAGATAGGCTACTCCACTGACTAACACACTCTGCAATAGGCCAAAAAGGATTAGCTTTGCTAGATTCAGCCAAATGCTGTGAAAAAAACTTGCACAGCACTGGCACAGACCTGCCTGGCAAAAACTGATAGGAACTGATGTAACCTAGTCCTGAAAAGGACTCCAATTACAATTAGTCTTTACTCCCACAATCTATCTATTTAAGAGCACAGACCTCCCTGATAAAAGTCGTAGGAAATGCTGTAACCTAGTCCTTAAAAGGACTGCAATCACAACTATTCCCTACTCCCAAGCTATCTGTATATTTGTGCGAAAATTGGCTTGAAATTAACAAGGTATAGCGCACACAGCAACAGCGGTGCCGTCTAACACGCAGCTGCAGCAGTGAGAAAATGGTGGCGACGGGGAAAATGGCTTGGTCTTATAGGGCAAGGACATGTGACATACACTGCCAATGACACATGCCCTTGCTTGTGTGAAAAAAAGCACTTCGCTCCGTGTGTGCGCTGCTGATAGGCTGACAGATTGCACCTCCCCACTGAAAATGCGGGAAAGAGAAAAAAAAATGGAGATCTTCATTGTTCCTGCAGAGATCCATCCCCTGCCCCTCCCCCCACCCCGCTGTACACTCAAACTGCGTATTAACATTAATTTTCATCATTACTGAGAAAAAATCCAGTTATGATTTTGGTGCACGAACAGTTATCGAACATAACCTCGAACAGCCGAATTTTTCTCAAATTGTTCGTGTTCGCCGAACGGCTCGAACACCGCCCAAAACAGCTCGAATTTGAGATTGGCGAACAGTTCGAGTAGAACAACGCTCATCTCTACTTATGACCAGTCTCTGCTAGACAGGAAAACTCTAGCTGGGGAGTGAGCAGCTCCTCGAGAATCAAGAGAGATCTTCTCTCTTGAATAGGTGTGATATCTAGGACAGCATATAGAATGCTAACAGGTAGTATATTACAAACTGTCAGCATTCTGCAGCCTAGGTGTGACTCGCCCAGGGGGATATGGGGGAAACTCGGTACCCGGGCCTTCATCTTCTTGGGATGTCACGGCAGTTGGCTCCCGGGCCCGTACTCTGGGGTCACTCTTTAAAAGGGGGGTTTTGTTAACAGTTTGTCTCGTGACGCCACCTGTGGTTCCCGGTAATGAGTACCGGCGCTTCTTCAGACCTCCGGGGGTGATGGGATGGCAGCTGGGATGTTTCTGCTCCCCACAGGCGGAGCGGGCCCCTGGGGCAGAGTTGATGGAATTGTTGCAGGTGAGAGGTGGCCCAGCCGGTCCAGGGGAGAATAACAGACACGCACACGGGGGGTTAGCTTCAGTACCTTTACTGGTGTAGACGGCAGGTACGGTCCAGGGTACTTGATAGGAAGGGTGCACTTCTGGACTCTCCCCAGTGAGCGGGTATAAGGCCTCCTGATCTGTTTCTTCCTTTCTCTAAAGCTTCTGACCAGCCTGAAACTAGGCCTAGCTTCTGTACTCTTTCCCTCTCCTCTCCTCACCTGTCTGCTTGGTGGTAAGAACTTTCTTCTGGCTACCACTATCCCTGGATGCTGGGGCCTTTGTGCTTCCTAGTTCTTTAAATGATTGTAGCTTCAGGTTGACCAGGGGTTTAGAATCCTCCAGGTATACCGGTTATTCCTACTGGGCGTAGAGGACCCTGTAGGCGCGGACCCAGTGTCCGGCTTGTGTTCTGGGGTGAGCCTAAGATGCTCCTCTGCCCCCATAATGCCTCTCACTCTTCTCTTTGCCTCCGGCCACGCTCTAGGCCCTGAGGCTTCAGCACGTGCTTTAGGCCCTGGCTGGTCCTCAGCACAGCAGCTCACATGCTGCTTCTTCACTGATCTCTGTGCCAGCACACACTGACTGCCTAACTCCACCCTCCAGTATATATATCCCTTAAAGGCTCCCTCTGGTGGTATGAGGTGGAAGGGTGGAGGTGTCTATTATGTAATGAGGGCCTCTTGTGGAGAAGTCCATCCATGCACCCTTTTGGGTCCTGTGGTACCTGTAATAGCAGAGTGCCACAGGTGCACACACGAATTAGCCTGGACAACCCCTTTAAGGGTAAGGCCAGGCAGGACACAGAGAAAGCTGGCTGTAGCATCTGGTAATTGATGCGGTTGTAAAATTTCTCAATACACAATGTCTTGATTTTAGGGTGCAGTCAGACGTCCATATAAATTAAAGCAACTGCATGAACTGGCCAGTGGGTCCCCTGACCCGAGCATCACAGCTGCATATATTTCTATGCAGCTGTCACGCACGGATCAGGAGAGCCGCCGGCCAGTCCGTGCATTGCTGACTGATTTATATGGCAGTCTGACTGCGCCTTTACAAGGAAATATCTTTTCCACCCACAAAAATGTCAGCTGATTGTTATAATTGGGTTGTTTTGCAGTGAAACAGCTGGTGCCCAACAAAATCAAGTAATCGTTTAATGAGTAATTGAAAAATGACAGATGTCTGCCCTATCCGCCGATACCCTAATATGTCAATTGAAAAGTCAATCAGTTATAGAAATAAAGGCGTTACTGTAGTGGATATAAGGCTGTGTGCCCATGATGTGTTTTCCAAGCGTTTATGCTGCGGAAACGCTTGGTAAACTTTCCCCATGGTCTCCAATGCAATTCCGCACTTTCAATGCCCAAGCTGCGTATTTTTCCGCAGCGTTTATGCTGCGCTCAAAAATCCGCAGCATGTCCATTAATTTTGCGGAAGCGCTGCGTTTTCGCCGCCATTGACTTGCATTAGAACGCGCCAATTCCGCAAGACTGCATCTGTGCTTGCATAATTGGCGCGTTCTAATGTGCGGATGGTACCCGGGTGTGGAGGACAGGAGACTCTCCTCCACACCCAGGTACCATTAAAAGCTGTAAAAAAAAGAATAAAATAAAAAATAAAGATTATATTCACCTTCCGACGGCCCCCGGACTCCTTCTCTTCGCTTGCCGACAGATCGCGCAGGACTGAAGGACCTGCACTGTCGTCACAGTCATGTGACGGCAGGTCTTTCAGTACAGCGTACCGCGATCTGCCGGCAGCCAGCACAGGAGTGCAGCAAGACAGCGCGGGTCATTGGAGGGTAAATATAGGTTTATTTTTTATTTTTTGACATTCTCTCGGGTCACATTATATAAATCCATGCTGTTTGCATGGATTTATATAGTGTGACCTAGTTGTCAAGCACTTTCCAAGTGATGCTAAAATCGCTTGGAAAGCGCTTGACAAACCGCATGCGGAAATGCAAGTGAAGAACGCTTCACATCTGCATGTCCCTGGCAGGAAAAACGCATGTACAATCAGCATGTACAATCCGCATGTACAATCCGCATGTACAATCTGCATGTACAATCCGCATGTACAATCTGCATGTACAATCCGCATGTACAATCCGCATGTACAATCCGCATGCGTTTTTTCTGCCAGGGACATGCAGAAACGCTCAAGAAAAAATCCTGAGCATTTCGGCATCGTGGGCACATAGCCTAAAAGTGGTGCTGGAACCTGATCCTTGGAGGCTGAGGGGGCACAAAAGGTTTCTATGCACCATATGGGTAGACTGGTGATATAAATAATGCCTCATAGTTTGGGGGGCCCTGTTACAGATTTTGCACAGGACATAGTAGTGTAAATTTATACCAACAGCCAGAAGCATGTCTTTAGTGGGTGCAGGGAATCCAATCACACCTGGGCTCTGGGGTATAGTCGGGCCCAAAAGGTCCCTTTGGCAGTTATGAAAATACAAATACAATTAATGACTTGTGATATTTGGGAGCCCTTTTAGATATTTTGCATTGGGACCCATGAACTTCAAGAATCACCACTGCCAGCAGCCATTTTTGTGCTGAGGCAACAGGGTTTAAAGGGAATGTCCAACTTTTTATTTCTGTAGGTCCATAAATTCAGTGCTGATTAATTCCACCATTTACCTTTGCAGTAGTGTGAGGTGTTTTTCTGATACAAAGCTACTCACTTGGAGGGCTACATGAATAAGCATAGAGCAAAATTCTCCTGCATGATTGCTTTCGCCTGGGACCCACAAAAAAGGGGCGAATCGTCTTGTGGGAACCACAGATAAGTTGTGGCAAATGAGAGACCCTGATTTATGGAGCTGTCATCAGCGTTGTAGCAGTGAATAAAAGGTTCTTCCAAGGCCATTGTGGATATAGTCTATTTCTTCTTTATAAGAAAATACCCTAAAACAAATGTTTAGAAACGAACCTGTTTTCAGCCCTGAACTAGAACGTCTATTGGGTACAAAACATGATGGTGGTGATAGTACAAGCAACAGATTTAAAGTGGGAATGGCAGTAAGAGCAGGGTGAGGGGTCACATAGCTCATCTTCAGTAAAAAAAATATGATAATTAAAATTTGATTAGATTAAATCCATACATTTAGGTGGGTAAAAAGAAAACCTGGGATATGATTAAGATGCGAAAATTAAATCAGATACAGTTCATGTTTAGTAATGGAAAAAATTGTAAGGAGAAGTAACTCAGTCTGAACACCCAATAAAGAAAATGTGTCAGCAGGTTTTGCTATTTAATCAGAAAACATCATAATGTAGAGGCAGAGACCATTATTCCAGGGATGTATCACTTATTAGGCTTTTGTGCTGATGTTTCAATACAATCAGTGTTTTATCAGCAGGTGATTATCACTGCAAGACTATGTGTTGTGTGCCAGGCAGTCAGGCTAATCTGTAACCCCGCCCCCACCACTGATTGGCATCTTGCCAATAATGTACAAAGGAAGCTGCCAATCAGTGGTGTGGGTGGGGTTATACACAGCTCAGCATACATAACACTGCTACATCTACAGCAGAGAAAACATAGATTTTATTAAAACTGCACCAACGATTCAAGTAAGTGACACATCGCTGGAGTCAGGGTCTCTGCCCCTACTGATGTTGATTGCTGCTCTCAGATTACAGAGCAAAAACCTGCTGACATATTTTATTTAACTTTGAAAGAAACAAGGGTAAAAAGATAATGATATCCAGTGCGATCTCTTTTTTTCTGTTATCTTAGTGTCCAGTGTGATCTCTTATTTCTCTTACACTTATATCACTGTTCAATATGCTGATTGTAACTGTAAGGGACAGACTATGAATGAAGAAGCTCATGTGCACAACAGTTCAGCATTACTGTGGTATTGATGATGCTACAAATGGAGTGCATTTTCTTACATTGTGTACACATTATGCAGGTTATTTTTACTATGTTGTTGTATAAATCCAAAAGGTTAATAAACCTGAAATCTGAATATTTTAGAACATAAAAGTGAGTTTTTTTCATTCTTAGGGCAGAGACATACTGCCGTATAACTCGTGCGATGATCGCATTGCACTGCATGGACTGGCCGGCACCTCTCCTGACCTGAGCGTGACAGCGTGATGGATTTCTATGCAGCTGTCAAGGTCAGGTCAGGAGAGGTGTCGGCCATTACGAAGTTTATGATGTGATCCTAGCACGAGAAATACGGCAGTCTGTCTCTGCTCTTAGGAGAATATCTATGTGTGAAGAATTATTGGGCAACCAAATGAAACACATAAATTTCCCATCTCAATTACTTATTTTCATCTGTCAAAGTGAGAATAATAATCAAACAATTCAAAATGTACAAAATACATTTCAGATAAAAAAAAAATCGTTGACCATTATAGCCACCCTTCTTTTCAATAACAGTCATAAGCTCGATCCATGGAGTCTGTTAGCTTCTTAATTTGATTATGATTAACTATTTGGGCAGCACCAACCACAGCCTCCCAGACACTGATGAGAGAGTTGACTGTTGTCCTTCACCGCTAATTTCCTGTTTAAGAAGAACCCATAAGTTTTCAATAGGGTTTAGGTCAGAAGAGGAAGGGGCCCTGTCATTATTTTTGTCCCAGTGATTCTGGAAATGTCTTTTGTGACATATTGTACTTGATGGTAGTGGTAAATTTAGTTAGATATTTTTTGCGTTTATTGGTGAAATTGGAAATTTGGTGAAAATGTAGAAAATTTCACAATTTTCAAAGTTTTAATTTTTACGCCCCTAAACTAGATAGACAATGTAGTTAAGAAATAACATTTACCACATTTCTGCTTTACATCATCATCTTTTTTTTTTAAACATCATTTTTTTTTGTTAGGAAGTTAGAAGGGTTAAAAGTTAATCAGCAATTTCTCATTTTTCCAACAACATTTACAAACCCAATTTTTTTAGGGACCATTTCACATTTAAAGTGACTTTGAGGGGTCTATACGACAGAAAATACCCAAAACTGTTAATTTTCACAAGGGTGAGAGGAGAAAACAGACCACACAATTTGTTGTGCAATTTCTCATGAGTACACTGATACCCCATATGTGGTGGAAAATTACTATTTGGGCACACGGCAGGGCTCAGAAGGGAAGCATGACCCTTTGACTTTTTGAACGCAAAAATAGCGGGAATCGAGAGCGGATGCCATGTCATGTTTGCAGAGCCCCTGATGTGCCTAAACAGTGGAAACGGGCCATAAGTCACCCCATTTTGGAAACTACACAATTACACAACTACACTACAATTTATCTAGATGTGTGGTGAGCACCTTGTATCCGTAGGTGCTTCCCAGAATTTTATAACTTTTAGCCGTGAAAATAAAAAAATCTAATTTTTCCTACAAAAATGTTGCTTTAGACCTATATTTTTTATTTTCACAAGGCTAACAGGAGAAAATGGATCATACAATTTGTTGAGCAATTTCAACTGAGTATGTCGATACACCATATGTGGAAGAAAACTATTGTTTGGGCGCACCGCATGGCTCGGCCGGGACACCAATTTGGCTGGAATATTTTGCGGACGCCATGTCACATTTGAAGAGCACTTGACTTGCCAAAACAGTAGAAACTCCAACAAGTTATCCCATTTTGGAAACGACACCTCTCGAGGAATTCATTCAGGGTAGTAGTGAGCATTTTTAACCCTCAGGCAATTCACAGAATTGTATAACATTGGGCTGAGTAAATGAAATATTACTATATATATTGCAATGCATGAGAACTGTCAGCTTTACACTGACAGAACACCTGTTTGACCCTGCTGCTAGCTGAGACTAATAGGCCACCTTAGCTGGCAGACCTGGAGGTCATCATTTGTCCACCAGCTGTCATGACAACCCTCTGCTCCCCCCTTAGGGGTGAGAGATGGAGTCTTCGTTATTGATCACGGCATTTAGAAGATAACAGAGAGTTAACATCATTGAAACCTGAGCCAATCAGGTCCCGATGATGTTGCCGGTTAGAGCTATCGCTCTGCACCGGAATGCCAGAGCTTGCCGGACTCTGGCAATCCCGAGTGCTGCAAGGCCGCCATCTGTAGAGAAATGTCAGGACAAAGCTCAGCAAGCGCCGGCAGTCGTGAAGGGGTTAAACAGGATCTTTCATCAAGTTTTTCTTGTTGAACTGGACACACAATGTAGTAGTGGTTGCAGAGTGAAATAAACATTTTTGCTTGTTTGGAATTTTGCCTCTCCTTTGCGGAAATATTAGAAATCTAATTATTTTGCACCTAATGAGTTAACTTTAGTTAAGTCCACTGGGTGTTTTCACTTGGGGCGTGTACTTCTTCTCCCAGTAAGAGTTATATCTCCCTGATAACACCCACTTCGACTTAACAAAAGCTAACTCATTGGGTGCCAAATACTTTGCTAACATCTCCGCAACGAAAAGGTGAAATAAAAAAAATAAAAAAACGTGTTATTCTGCTCTGAGGCAATTATTATGACTCGCCCCCTGGGACGTGGGGCACTCGGATCCGGGCAATAGGGAAACGGTGGGAGTAGTAGTGGCAACCCGGTTCCGTGGCTCAGGGTGGTCAGGCCAGTGGTAGTCCGTTATGTGCTGATGTTTATGTCCGACTACGCCACCCGTGGATTGCGGCTATTAGGAACCGCCGCCGCATGCAGACCGCTGGGGCTGATGAGGTGTGCAGCTAGGGTAGTGTGACTCCCCACGGGAAGAGTGCGGCCCCAGGGCAGTATAATGGATGGTGGGAGTGATGGTGGTGAGAGTCCCAGTGCTGATAGTGCTGGAGGAGCAAGGAGCACGCAGACAACAGGTTGCAGTCCAGGGTCTTTACTAGAACAGGTAAATTGACCCACAAACAGTCCCGGCTAGGAGGGGACCTGGATGTCTGAGAGCAACGGGGAAATTGGCCCTGGTCAGGGTGAGGGTGTAGGCCTACCGTGCTTTCTGTGCTCCTTCTGGCTATCTCCTCCTTATAGGGTAACAGCCCACGTTTCCGAGCTCTCCGTGTACTCTCGCCTGTATGGCCTGCGACGTGGGTTCCTTTCTGCTCCCAGCCTTGTACGGCTTTGCTGGTCCCTTCTGTTGTGGCAGGGCCTCCAGGCTTCTTAGGCCAAGGAATATACAGTCCCCTGCGGACTGGTTATCTGCTGGGGGATGTGGAATCCTCCCAGCCTCAGACACCAAAGTCTGGTAGATTAAGTCCTCTATCTGCCAAGACAGGCTCACTTCGCCTCTTGTCTCTGGCTTGTGGCTCTCCTCCTGCCACACTTCCTCTTAGGTGCAATACAACTTTCTGTCCCTGCTCTGCTCCGGGACACGACTCAGTGCTGAGACAGGCCATCCAGTTCTCCCTAACCCTGCCCCCAGCACCAGCTTTTATAGGGGCAGCCTGCTCCCCCTACTGGCCTGAGACAGGAGGTACTGCATGCTAATGTTCTCCTGACTAGAGAACCTCCCCCTTGCTCTCAGACACAGCTTTATTACATTTTGTGGCATCCAGGCCAGGGTGACACATTCCCCCCTAGTAAAATTTAGTACTCCGGGACTAAACAATAAACAAAGACAATATGCATGACCATAAAACATTATCAGGAAAGTGACGCACAGATTGCGTTCTTAAGGTCACAGTGTGGTCTGTGACCGGGTGTCCATATCACCAATACAACGGGGAGCCTTAACCAGGTGGGGGTCTGTCCTACCCCAAGTCCTTTACAGTCTTAGTTCATTCCTTGGTTAGGCTCCGAACGCAGTCCATACAAGGTCCCGGTTATAAAAAGTCCATAACCTGTGAGTCCTTACGGTAGCTGCAAGAAACTGAAACACAGAATTACCAAACATGCATGTAACTTGGCAAACATTACAACATTTGGCAACAGGATTATTTACAATTTTAGCGCGCTCTATATTTTCCAGCGAGCGGGTATCTGCCCCTTTGTGCTACTGGTTGACCTCTTTAACCCACTGTCTGGTGGTGGACCGACCTGGCTTTCCCCACTAGCGTTAGGGGTACAGCTACCAGCTGGGTGTACAGGTAGGGCAGGCAGCTGTCTGCGGGTCCTTTGGCTTACCGAAGCCATGGCAGGCTCACTGTCAGCAGAGGGTTGACTCTCCTGGGCTGCTGGTACAGGCTCTTCTGCCTCTGGAACTGCTGGCTCCTCTTCACCTTCCGGCTCTGATGTTGGTTGTTGCTGTGCCGGTTGCAGGAAATGCAGGATGGGTACCACTATGGCATCATTTATGCGAGTCCAGGACTGAGGGAACTCTCCGAGAACGGTGCTGATCATTTCTTCCTTGTCCTCTGCGGGTTCAAGGTCACTCTGATCCTCTTCTGCACTACGGAGTTGCTCGGGGCACCTTTTGAGGTGGTCTCTGGAGACGGTACTAGTGGTTTCCCCTCCGTCCTTGGTGATCACGCACACCTTCGGGTTGTCGTGATCAGACTGCAGTATGGTGTAGGGTTCCCTTTCCCACTGGTCGTCCAACTTATGTAGCCTTCTTTTTCGCTTTAGGACTTGCTCACCAGGTTCTAGGGGACCAGCAGGGGCGTGTTGGTTGAAGAGTCTTTCTTGCCTTTCTCTCACCTGGGCCAGGCTCCTCTCCACACTCTCCTGTACCTTCTTGTACTGCAGTTGCCTTTCCGTATCCCAGTCTGCATCCGGGGAGGTGTCCTCAGGTGTTAGGACTCCCATCTCCAGGTCTACGGGCAGCTTACCTGGTCTGGCTCGCATCAGGTAAGTCGGGGTACAGTTGGTAGCATTCACCGGGATATGATTGTATAAGTCTATCAGGTCCGGCAGATTTTCTGGCCACAGGCTGCTTTCCTCCAGGGGCAACGTCTTCAGGAGATTGATAACTATATTGTTCATCTTCTCACATATCCCGTTGGTTTGTGGATGGTAAGGCGTTGTCCGAATCTTCTTACAGCCATAGAGGTTGCAGAACTCCTGGAAGATTTCAGCCTCCAACGCTGGACCCTGGTCTGTCAGGACCTGTTCCGAATACCCGTGTGGACGGCAGAAGTATTGCTGGAAGGCTCTGGCCGCTGTTTGGGCTGTCAAGTCCTTTACCGGGACCACCACTAGAAAACGGGAATAGTGGTCCACGATTGTCAGGGCATAGATGTATCCTGACCGGCTGGGAGCCAATTTGACATGCTCCAGAGCTACCAGCTCAAGAGGCTGCGTGGTGACGATGGGCCTCAAGGGTGTCTTCTGGCTGGCACGTTCCTTCCTCCTTAGGTGACAAGGGCCACAGTCTCTGCACCATTTTTCTACAGCTCGTCTCATGCCAACCCAAAAGAACCTTCCTATTAGTAGGAACTCCAGTATCTTCCAACCGAAGTGTCCCGCTCTGTCATGGTAAGCCCCCAGGACCATAGCTGCATCTCGCCTTGGGACCACGACTTGCCAGGTCAGCTCGTGCGTCCGATGGTTGACAATCCTTCTGCACAACTTGCCTTCGTAGAGGAACAGCTTGCTCTTTTCTTTCCATAGCTGCTTGGCTTCCTCTGGGGCATCCGGATCCATGCGGGCGTCTTCCTGGGTCAGCAGATCTTTCACCAGGCGGATGGCAGGGTCACTATCTTGGGTCTCGGCCCAGCTGTGGTGAGGTAGGGGATTGATCATCACGGTTGTTAGATCCTCCTCCTTCACACGGTGGGAGTATTGAGCGGATCCATACCGGTGAAACGCGGGGAGTTCTACCTCCTCCAGCTCTTCTGGGTCTTCGTCACCTACAGGTAAGTGAGGCATCCTCGATAGGGCGTCAGCGTTGGCATTGGTTTTGCCTGCCCGGTACTTGATCACGAAGTCATAGTTGGAGAGACTGGCCATCCACCTCTGTTCCAGGGCACCCAGTCTCGCATTGTCCAGGTGTGTCAACGGGTTGTTTTCCGTGTACACTGCGAACTTTGCGGAGGCCAGGTAATGCTTGAAGCGTTCCGTTATGGCCCACACCACTGCCAAGAATTCTAGCTTGAATGAGCTGTAATTCTCCGGGTTCTTCTCGGTGGGCCTCAGCTTCCGGCTGGCGTACGCGATCACCCTTTCTCTGCCCTGTTGGTTTTGGGACAGTACGGCTCCCAGTCCCACATTACTGGCGTCCGTGTGGAGAATAAAAGGCTGACCATAATCAGGGTAGGCCAGGATCTCATCCCCCGTGAGGGCCATCTTCAACTGGCGGAAGGACTCCTCTTCCGGTTTATCCCACTTGGAGGGCGGCTTTTGGCTCCTGGACTTAGACTGTCCGATAAGTAGGTCCTGCATAGGAGCTGTCATCTTAGTGAACCCGGGGATGAACCTTCGGTAGTAGCCTACCAACCCGAGAAACTGTCTCACCTCCTTGATGTTCGAGGGGCTTGGCCAGCTCTTGATTGCCGTGACCTTGTCAGGGTCAGGGGCTACTCCTTCCGCACTTACCACGTGCCCTTGGTACTCGACCTTTGGTTTCAGCAGGTGACACTTCGATGGTTTCACCTTCAGGCCATAGCCTGCCAGGGCTTCGAACACCTCAGCCAGGTGTTTGAGATGGTCCTCGTAGGTCTTCGAATAGACGATCATGTCGTCCAGGTAAAGGAGGACCGTCTCGAAGTTTCGGTGCCCTAGACAGCATTCCATCAGCCGCTGGAAGGTCCCTGGTGCGTTGCAGAGCCCGAAAGGCATACAGTTGAACTCGCTCAGTCCCATCGGGGTGGTGAAGGCGGTCTTCTCCTTGTCAGCCTCTGCCACAGGAACCTGCCAGTACCCGCTAGTAAGGTCCAAAGTAGAAAAGAAGTTAGCTGATTTTAGTGCAGCTAAAGACTCCTCTATTCTAGGCAGCGGATATGCGTCTTTGTGGGTGATACGGTTGATTTGTCTATAGTCCACGCACATTCTCATATTGCCGTCTTTCTTTTTCACCAGAACCAAGGGGGCTGCCCAGGGGCTACAGCTATCTCTAATGACCCCAGCTTCTTTCATTTCTTTTAGCATGCCCTTTGCGTTCTGATAATGTGCAGGGGGTACAGGTCTGTGTCTTTCTTTTATCGGTGGGTGGCTCCCTGTGGGGATGTGGTGTTCTATCCCCTTTACTCTGATGAAGTCTAGCGGGTGCTTACTAAAGACTCTCTCGTACTCCTGTACCACCCGGTAGACTCCTTGTTTTTGGTGCAGGGGAGTGGAGTCAGCACCCACATGGAGTTTCTGGCACCAGTCCTCCTTTTGTTTCTGGGAGCCATTACCCTCCGCCTGTGGAGATGGAGGCAAGGGTTCCACGGCCCTGATAGCTTTGTGTTCGACAACAAACAGTTTGGTGAGTGTAGCGTACCTGGGTAAGTGTACTTCCCTCTCCCCAATGTTGAGGATGCGGACGGGCACCCTCCCATGATGGACATCAACCACCCCCCGGGCTGGCAAAATGGTGGGCCTGCTGTCTGAGTACACGGGTTCTACCATGGCTTGGTAGTCTCTACCTCTCAACCCGATTGCAGTCCGACACCAGATCATCATTTCACTTTTGGGAGGCATGGAAATGGGGAATGGGTCACTCAGTCTTACGCTACCGATCTCACCACCAGACAGTTCTACCTGCTGCCGTCTCATCAGGGCTTTTATCTCCTTGTTGAGGACTCTCTGTTGGCTGGAACTAGCATTCACCGCCACCTGTTGTAGAATTACAATTACCTCTGAAAGACAATTTTCAATCACGTTAGTACCCACAGTTATTTTAGGGTGACTTTCACGACGGTCAATGTCCACAATAATTACTCCCTGTGCCGGTAGTTCAACTTTACCAATTTTTATGGTCATCTCCTTGAACCCCATCTGCGGCACGGGTAAGCCATTACTGGCGATGATGCTCAAGTTGCTGTCTGGATACCGCGTTATATCAGCATCAGTCCTATACTGCTTAAAAAGTACATAAGGGATAGTGGTTACTTGCGACCCGGTATCCAGCAAGGCGCTCATGGGGATACCGTCCAGCATCACGGGTAAAACCGGGAGCCCCCCAACGTACTTATTACGCCAATTATAAGGGCCTGGTGATCTTATGCCTGGGGGTTGGCCCTCTGCCCCTGGTTGGACCCGTTTAAATTACAGTACCTGGAAATGTGTCCGGGCTGGTTGCATCGGCGGCAAATGGGCTGTCCATCCTCTGCGTAGCGGTCTGTGGGCCTCCCTCGGAATGACGGGATCCTCCTCTGTCGACGCCAAGGGACATCCTCCGGACTTGAAGCCAGCTCGATGGGTTTTAACGGGTCCACTTGCAACGCCTGGACGGTCCTGGTCAACGCCGCGACGCTCCTGGTCAGCTCCTGGACTTGGTGGTTCAGGTCTTTCGACGGGGCTTGGTTCAGGGCCTGTGCATCAGCCCCCACAGGGTCCATAGAGGAGGGCGCCGCCTCCTGGTGGTAGGTGAGAGCAGGGCGCCGGGGGTTTATAGCGCCACTGGTTGCAGATTCACGGAGCACCTTTATGGCCCTGTCCTTAAATTGGGCAAAGGTCAGGTCGGGGTTCTGAAAGAACATGAGGCGCTGTTGGGCCCTGTGGGCGCTAGACAGCAGACCTTCTATGAATTGTTCTGTTAGCAGCTTATCCGTTTCCTGCACACTGCCAGGGTCAGTTTGTTGAATAGCCCTCAAGGCTTCCTGCAGATTTAGGGCATAGTCTCTGATGCTGTCCTGTGCCCACTGCTTACATCCATAGAACCTCATTTTAATCTCAGCGGAGGTACGTGTGTCAAAGGTACACCGCAGCCGGGCCAGAATACCCTTCACAGTCCTTTTCTCCTCAGTGGGCCATGATTTTACCTCCCTTTGGGCTGCGCCAGTTAACTGCCCTGTTAGTATGCTGACCTTCTGTTCCTCTGTCAGGGGGTAGACTTAGAACAAACTGTGCAGCCTTTCCTTAAAGTCAGTTAGGGCATGGGGCTCCCCTGAGTACTTGGGCAGCCAGGCCGCTCCAGGGATGTAGGGCAGGGAAAAGGGCATCACCGCTGCTGCAGCTGCGTTGGTGGTAGTGGGCGCCTCTGTGTCCGACATCTTCCTCCCCCATAGTTAAGTGTGGCCTACCTTCCGACGATCCTCTTCTGCTGCTGCTCTGGACGAGCACCTTGCGTTGCGTCCTGATGACGTCAGCGTCGCTCTCTCTCCCTTCCAGGACCTTGCGCAGCGTAGGTGCGTGGGGCGGAGCTTCGGATATCGCGCGGTTTGGACGTCTACGCTCCTCTCCTTCCCGCGCGGCGTCCTGAAGATGGCGTCCGATGGCGGGAAAGCGGCTGAAGATGGCTGGAACCGATGGAAGATGGCGGGAGACGGCTGGAAATGGCGGGAAACGGCTCCGGATGGCGGGAAACCTCTTTTCAGGTAAGTGCAAAGTCTTTTCTAGGCACGCAATACCCGTTTGTGGCGGGTTGGTTGCAATCCTGCTGACTACGCCAAAGCTGACTCGCCCCCTGGGCCGTGGGGCACTCGGATCCGGGCAATAGGGAAATGGTGGGAGTAGTAGTGGCAACCCGGTTCCGTGGCTCAGGGTGGTCAGGCCAGTGGTAGTCCGTTATGTGCTGATGTTTATGTCCGACTACGCCACCCGTGGATTGCGGCTATTAGGAACCGCCGCTGCATGCAGATCGCTGGGGCTGATGAGGTGTGCAGCTAGGGTAGTGTGACTCCCCACGGGAAGAGTGCGGCCCCAGGGCAGTATAATGGATGGTGGGAGTGATGGTGGTGAGAGTCCCAGTGCTGATAGTGCTGGAGGAGCAAGGAGCACGCAGACAACAGGTTGCAGTCCAGGGTCTTTACTAGAACAGGTAAATTGACCCACAAACAGTCCCGGCTAGGAGGGGACCTGGATGTCTGAGAGCAACGGGGAAATTGGCCCTGGTCAGGGTGAGGGTGTAGACCTACCGTGCTTTCTGTGCTCCTTCTGGCTATCTCCTCCTTATAGGGTAACAGCCCACGTTTCCGAGCTCTTCGTGTATTCTCGCCTGTATGGCCTGCGACGTGGGTTCCTTTCTGCTCCCAGCCTTGTACGGCTTTGCTGGTCCCTTCTGTTGTGGCAGGGCCTCCAGGCTTCTTAGGCCAAGGAATATACAGTCCCCTGTGGACTGGTTATCTGCTGGGGGATGTGGAATCCTCCCAGCCTCAGACACCAAAGTCTGGTAGATTAAGTCCTCTATCTGCCAAGACAGGCTCACTTCGCCTCTTGTCTCTGGCTTGTGGCTCTCCTCCTGCCACACTTCCTCTTAGGTACAATACAACTTTCTGTCCCTGCTCTGCTCCGGGACACGTCTCAGTGCTGAGACAGGCCATCCAGTTCCCCCTAACCCTGCCCCCAGCACCAGCTTTTATAGGGGCAGCCCGCTCCTACCTCCTTCTGGCCTGAGACAGGAGGTACTGCATGCAAATGTTCCCCTGACTAGAGAACCTCCCCCTTGCTCTCAGACACAGCTTTATTACATTTTGTGGCATCCAGGCCAGGGTGACACAATTACATCATGTGTTAAGTTCAACATTAAAAACTTGAGCACTCTTCTATAGTATGTTGCTCCTTTCACCCCTTCTCCTGCAGTATATCTCTTTTCTCAGTCCCTCTAATAAACAACCCCCCCCCCTGCAATATATCTCTCCTCTCGGTTCCATGTAAACAACCCAATCCTGTAGTATATCTATTCTCTCAGTCCCTATATATACAGTCCCCTTCTGCAATATATCACCCATCTCAGTCCCATGTATACAAGTCCATCCTGCTGTATATCTCTCCTCTCAGTCCCTCCATATACAACCCCATCCTGCAGTATATCCCTACTCTCAGCCCCTTTATATACAGCCCCATCCTGCAGCATGTGTCTCCTCTTAGCCACTCTATATAGAGCCTCATCCTGAAGTACATTCCTACATTGCTGTTCTTAGCTACCAGCACACAAGCACGCTGCTGCTTCCTGGTATGAGCTCAGCATTGTAATGAAGGAAGCTCCACCCCTTTCTGTGACATCATCGCTCACAGTCTAAGCTTTGTTCTAGATGCAACCCAACAGAGAGCTATACTGGCCGAATGCCAGCTGAGAGAGACTGCACTACGAATGATTGACCATGAGCTGGAACTACTAAAAGACAGTTCCAATGGCAACTGAAGGATAAATAGAGCTTGAAGGGACATCCATAGGGGGGTGATGTTTGTAAAACAGGGCAGATTTAAAATTGAGTTACATGAAGAAATATATGAATTAAATACCACATTGTGATTTTGACAACTGGCCTGGTGCTTCCTAGTCCAACCATGCCCACGACACTGATTAGCAGCTCTCTGTCATTATACAATGTACACAGAAAGCTGTGGTGTGGACGGGGATATACACAACTCACAACTGAGCTCTGCTCAATCTGCAGCAGAAAAAACTGAGTCTATCATAACTACTGCACCCAGTAAACTAATTTATACATCACTGGAATCAGAGTCTCTGTCCTTACATCAGGCTGCTCTCAGATTACATAGCATAAACCTGCTGACAGAGTCCCTTTAATATCCCAACATAAACTTACAGAAAAGTGAATTCCCATCACATGGAAGGTACATATTTTCTGAACTCTTGGTTACTGTCATGTGGGTTAAATAGGGAACTGTTGGGGTGTTTAGTGATTTTGTGTATTACATATAAAATGAATTTATATTGCTAAAGAATTAGTTATTGGCTGGAGAGGTGGGCGGTGGAGGACTGACCGTGGGACCACTTCCAAACGAGATGCTGAGATGACAGATCACATATTAGCCCTCTTGATAAAAGCTAATTATAAATTCAGCAATAAGTTTAATTAATAAACACTGCTTTTCCTGAGGGTTTCAAGTACATAAACAGCAATCTGTCTCGTTTTCTGCATTCACCACATCCATTACACTGCATCTCATTATAGGATTCTCAAATCTATCATATTGTTTGCATATCAATTCCGGCAAAGTGATGCCATTTCTAGTGGGCAATTATTCAGCCGTTTCTATATTAGAAATAAGCTATTTATTTCAGAAGTGGTAGATTGTGACAGTGTTAATATCAGACCTATCTACGGATAGTGGGGCTTAGGAAATATTTATGATTGTTTAGATGGAATAACAAACTAAAGCCCCCTACACATTAGAGAAGAGTTAGTAAAGACCATCAATGTCTGCTGCACTGGGCAATCATCTATAGTGTATGGGGCTCTCCAGATTGTCCCCTTACAGATAATATTGAGGTGTGGAGGAATGGTCATGTTGAATTTTAACTCTCGATCCTTTTGTTCTCCAGTAGATTATCGTAGCAATGTCTGGCAGCAGGTTACACCCCTGTATACACTGAGAGCACTGCACAATCAGACGAAGGGAGAACACATGGAGGTGCGGGAAACATAAGTGATGAGAATCAATTCGCAGTTCCATTCATCAACCAGGTCAGTAATCTGTGACCGCTAAACAGTAGGCCTGAGATGCTTCTTACCCCCTGCCATTCTCGACTCCTCTTTTGATAAACCAGGCTGACGCAATGTCATCGTTGAGGCATGATGCACACATAACAAGTCCTAACATGCCTAGTCAAAAAAGGAGGTGGGGATGTCGGGATGTAAGGACGGAGAATTGCAGGCTTCCCGTCCCGTGATCACAGATTACTGACCAGGCTGATGGAGTCCTACAAATACTCTGCGCTATTCTCTTTGGCCCTGCTGCTTGAAGCTATGCTGCGGCCCTCGCCCCTGAGTAAAACGTCTTTTTCCTCACCCGTATGGCAGGCAGCTCGGGCCTTCCTCAAGTGTCGCTCCCACGTGGCGGTGCTGGTGCTGCTGTGCCGCCGAGCGTCTGGTGGGGCCAAGAGACCTGCAGTCTCCTGCCCTCCGGATTCTGCTGCTGGGCCTTCAGTGCCCCACAACCACAGACTCCGGTGTCCAGTTCCTTTGCGCTGCTCTCTGGGGTGAGCTTGTCTACAGCTCCCTTCCCCAGGTCCTTCCTCGTTGCTGTCCTGTCTTCAACTCCTCGCAACTCACTCTTACTAACCACGCCTCCAGATTTCAGTTGCCAAGGGGAAGAGCTCCCCTTTCTGGTCTGGGGCCAGGAAAGTATTGTATGCTGGTATACCTGATTAGGGGACCCCTTCTTGCTTCCAGGCATGGCAGCACCCCTTGTGAGGGAGGCAATGCCACTGTGGCAACTGGACCCCTGGGGTGCCACATTTCCCCCTAGTTAAATTCAGTACTCCTGGACTGAGGATACCTTTTTGAATTAACAATTAAGAACCATAACAAGTTACATTACCAACAATTTACAAAGTCTCAAAAAGCAAAAATCACAAAAAGCCAACAAAAATTGGTAGCAGTCATTGCGGCGCTTAGTCTTTACGCCGCTATCCGGGCATTGTCTTTTTCCGGATAGCTGAAGTTTGGTTGGTGGGAAGCACCTCAACCCACTTCGTTTATCGTCCCTGGGCGTGGCTTCAGGGCACTCTGTCGGTAGGCCTGGTTTTCGGCCACGCCTGCGGTTTATTTTCAAGGCTAATACTTAACTTTATTCAACATTGTCCTGACCACACCTAGTCCTGTAGTCCATATGTCATTAAATTTAATAACTATATACATCCAGGATTACTTAATGGTTGCAACTATATAACATATACTATTATTTTACTACACTTCAGTCCCTATAACAAGCAGGGAGCTGACCTATGGTACTACGGGTTGATCTGCGCAGTACATTTGTTACCAATGACCTACCCGGGTCTCTAGTTTCTACCGCTGGTGTGGTGGGTTCAGTGTAGACTACACTACGGTTAATCTGAGGTAACACCGGTAGGCTTGGTAGTCTTCTACAAACTCTTTGACTCACCATGGGTATGACAGATTTGCCGCTAGCAGGGGGTAGATTCACTTGTTCCACTGCTGATGAAGCATCTGTTTCTGGGGATGACTGGTCTCTCTCCTGTTCTAGAGTCTCTGTGGCTTCTGGTGAGGCTACTTGGGGAAAGTTCAGGACAGGTACCATGATTGCTTGGTTCACCTGCGTCCAAGACTGGGGAAATTCTCCAAGGATGGTTTGAACCGTTTCTTCCACCTTTTCTGTGTGCTGGGGGCTGTTTTGATCTTCCCCTTGGTGTTTCAATTGATCAGGGCATATCTTCAGGTGGTCTCTTGAGACTGCCGCCAAAGTCTCTCCTCCATCTTTACTGATGAGGCACACCTTGGTGTTGTCGAAATTTGAAGGTAAGACAGTGTATGGCTCAACCTCCCACTGATCATCTAATTTGTGGACTCGTCTTTTCCTTTTGAGTACCTGTTCTCCAGGTGACAAGGTAACTGCAGGTGCATGCTGATTATAAGTTTTTTCCTGCCTCTGTCTCGCCTGGGACAAACTTCTCTCCACACATTCTTGCACCTTGTGGTATTGTTGCTGCCGCTCCATATCCAAATCTGCATCTGGTGATGTCGTCTCAGGTGTTAAAACTCCCATGTCTAAGTCAATTGGTAACTTGCCAGGTCTTGCTCTCATCAGGTAAGCGGTGTACAGTTGGTGAAGTTCAGCCGGATATGGTTATATAGGTCCACCAAATCTGGTAAAGTCTCTGGCCACAGGCTACGTTCTTCAAGGGGCAACGTCTTCAATAGGTCTATTACCACCTGGTACATCTTCTCGCACAACCCGTTGGTCTGGGGATGATACGGTGTCCTCTTTATTTTCTTACAGCCGTACAAGTTGCGGAATTCTTGAAACACTTCCACTTCAAAGGCTGGGCCTTGGTTGGTAAGCACTCATTCAGGGTAACCGTGCAGGCGACAAAAGTGATGTTGAAACGCTTTGGCTGCCGTCTTAGCCGTCTGATCCTTCACTGGCACTACTACCAGGAACCGGGAGTAGTGGTCTACTATGGTGAGAGTGTAAACATAGCCTGACCGACTTGGGGCTAGCTTCACGTGGTCCAAGGCTACCAACTTAAGTGGTTGTTTGATGCTTATGGGCTGCAGTGGAGCCCTCTGGCTATCACGGTCTTTCCTTCTCAGATTGCATGGAACACATTCTCGACACCATCTCTCGATTGCTTTCCTCATGCCAACCCAGTAGAATCGTTCACGTAGCAGGACTTCCAACTTCTTCCACCCAAAGTGTCCTGCTCCATCGTGGTATGCCTCTAAGACCATTGGCGCATTCTGCCTCGGGACTACCATCTGCCAGACCAGTTCGTGTGTCCGGGAGTTAATGCTTCTCTGACACAGCTTCCCCTCGTAGATGAACAGCTTGCCCTTCTCCTTCCACAACTGTTGGGTTTCCTGTGGAGCATCGGGACCAGGGTGCAAGTCAGCTTGTGTCAGCAACCTCTTTACTAGGTGGACAGCCGTGTCGCTATCCTGCTTCTCTGCCCATCCATGGTGGGGCAATGGGTTAAACGTGGCCTCTCACACAGTGGGAGCACTGGGTCACCCCGTGATGATGGAAAGCCGGCAGCTCTATCTCCTCCAGCTCTTCCGGGTCTTCTCCCCCATCTGGAAAGTTGGGCATCCTGGACAGCACATCAGCATTAGCATTTTTATGCCCCGCCCGATACTTGATGGTAAAGTCGTAGTTGGACAGTCGGGCCATCCATTGCTGCTCCAGCGCACCTAGCTTTGCCGTTTCAAGGTGGGTCAGCGGATTATTGTCCGTGAAAATTGTAAACTTCACTGAAGCCAGGTAGTGTTTGAAGCTTTCTGTTACAGCCCAGACTATGGCTAAAAACTCCAACTTGAAGGAACTATAGTTGTCAGGGTTCCTTTCCGTGGGACGTAGCTTCCTGCTGGCTTAGGCTATCACGCTCTCTCTGCCCTGCTATACCTGGGACAGCACCGCTACCAATCCCATGTTGCTGGCATCCATATACAGTACAAAGGGTTGGCCATAGTTGGGGTAGGCCAGGACTTTGTCTCCCGTAAGAGCCACTTTCAGTCGAGTGAAGGATTCTTCTTCTGTTTTACTCCACTTGAACGGACGATTCGGGTTCTTGGCCTTCTTAGACTGGCGCACTAGGAGGTCTTGCATGGGTGCCACTATCTTGGTGAAACCTTTCATGAATCTCCTGTAGTAATCTACCAGCCCGAGGAACTGCTGCATTTCCATGATAGTGGAGGGTCTTGGCCAGTCCTTGATCACGGTGACTTTTTCAGGGACTGGGACTACACACCTTCGGCGCTTACCACATGACCTAGGTACTGCACCTTGGGCTTCAACAGGTGGCACTTGGACGGTTTGACTTTCAGGCCAAAACCAGATAGGGCTTTGAACACCTCGGCCAGGTGCTCCAGGTGGTCTTCATATGTCTTTGAGTAGACAATTACGTCGTCTAGGTACAGCAGGATGGTTTCGAAGTTTTTGTGTCCCAGGCAACACTCAGTTAACCGCTGGAAGGTTCCTGGAGTGTTTCAGAGCCCGAATGGCATGCAATTGAACTCGCAGAGGCCCATTGGTGTTGTAAACACAGTCTTTTCTCTGTCCGCCTCTGCCACGGGAACCTTCCAATACCCACTGGTGAGATCCAAAGTGAAGAAATAATTAGGGGATCTTAGTGCAGCTAATGATTCCTCAATTCTGGGTAATGGGTAAGAGTCCTTATGTGTAATGCGGTTAATCTGCCTGTAATCAACACACATCCTCATTGTACCATCTTTCTTTCTAATGAGGACTAATGGAG
The DNA here is from genome assembly GCF_046119375.1 of Phyllobates terribilis. Classification (NCBI taxonomy): domain Eukaryota; kingdom Metazoa; phylum Chordata; class Amphibia; order Anura; family Dendrobatidae; genus Phyllobates; species Phyllobates terribilis. The sequence goes on from NW_027362763.1 coordinate 168,994,657, forward strand.
CTGCCAAGGGGCTACAACTATCTCTGATCACCCCAGCCTCCTTCATCTCCCGTAACATTCCTTTGGCACATTGATAGTGAGCTGGGGGTACAGGCCGGAACCTCTCTTTAATGGGCGGATGACCTCCTGTGGGGATATGATGTTAGACCCCTTTTACCTGCCCAAAGTCTAGTGCGTGTTTGCTAAAGACCCTCTCATATTCTTGGACCACTCGGTACACCCTATGCTTTTGGTGCAAAGGGGTGGAGTCAGTGCCCACTTGTAGCTTCTGACACCAATCCTCCATCTGCCCCTTGGAGCCATTATCCTCTGCCGGTTCGGATGGAGGCAAGGGTTCCACTGTCTTTATTGCATTGTTACTGACAGTGAACATCTTAGCAAGGGTGGCATACCGGGGTAAATGGACCTCTTTCTCTCCACAATTCAGGATGCGTATCGGTACTCTCCTCTTGCGGACATCGACTACACCCCTGGCTGTCAAGATGGTGGGCCTACTATCAGAGTACATGGGTTCTACCAGGGCCTGATAATCTTGTCCCCTGAGACCTATTGCTGCCCGGCACCATATTAACATTTCACTCCTAGGAGGCATTGCAATGGGGAATGGATCACTCATTCTGACACTGCCAATTTCTCCAGACAGCTCTACCTGTTGTCTTTGCATCAGGGCTCTGATCTCCTTCTGCAGAACCCCCTGCTGACTGGAACTGGCAGTCTCTGCGACCTGTTGCAACAAAACAATAATTTCCACAAGACAATTCTCTATCACATTGGTGCCTATAGTTATCATAGGATGACTTTCTCGGCGATCAATATCAACAATAATCATTCCTTGTGATGGCAATTCTACTCGGCCAACTTTTATGGTCACCTCTTTATACCCCACCTGAGGCAAAGGCTGACCATTGCTGGCATAGATGTTAAGATGTTCATCTGGACTGCGGGTAATGTCTGAATCAGTCCAGTATCGTTTGAAAAGGATATATGGCATTGTTGTCACCTGGGAACCAGTGTCCAGCAATGCGTTCATCGGGATGCCATCAAGCACAACAGGTAGAACTGGTCGTCCTCCCACGTACTTGTCTCGCCAGCTTTGTGGGCCTGGTCGTCTTACTCCTGGGGGATGGCCCTCTGCCCCAGGGGTTGTTCGTTTAAATTACAGAATCTTGCGAAGTGCCCCGCCTTTTGACAGCGACGGCAGATGGGTTGTCCGTCCTAGTCTTAGCGATCGCTGTTCCTCCCTCTGGTTGGTGGACTTCTTCTCTGCTGTCGCCACGGGACATCATCTGGACTGGAAGCCAGCTGGATTCTTTTTGTTTGGAGACACTTGCATGGCCTGCATGGTTTTGGTTAGCATAGCCACACTTTTGGTCAGCTCCTAGACCTGAAGGCTTAGGTCTGCAGAGGGGTCATTATCTAGGGCCTGCGCGTCAGCCTCCACAAGTGCCGGGGAAAAGGACACCACTTCCTGGTGGTATGTGATAGCTGGGCGCCGAAGGTGTGCAGTGCCACTTGGGGTTGATTCTCGCAGCACCCAGATGGCCCGGTCTTTAAATTGCGCAATGTCCAAATCAGGGTTTTGCAGAGCCATTATGCGCAGCTGTGTCCGGTGAGTCCCTTAATAAACTGTTCGGTTAGCAATCTGTCCTCGTCTTGCACACTGTCGGGGTCTACCTGTTTAATGGCCCGCAGCGCCTCCTGCAGGTTTAGAGCATAGTCCCGTACACTGTCCTGCACAATTTGTTTGCACCCGTAGAACTTCATTTTAATCTCTGCTGCTGTGCGGGTGTCAAAGGTATCTTTCAACTGGGCCAGTATTTTCTTAACAGTGTTTTTGTCCCAGCCCAGCCAGGACTTCTCCTCCCTCTGGGCTGCACCTATTAGCTGGCCTATAAGGATGCTGACTTTCTGCTTCTCAGACAGGGGGTACACTTGGAACAAGCTGCGCAGTCTCTCCTCAAAGTCGCTCAGGGTGTGCGACTCCCCTGAGTACTGGGGCAACCACGCCGCTGCTGCTATATATGACATTACAGTGGCGGCGGCCGCTGCTGAATCCTCTCCCATGTTGGGCATCTTCCTCCCCGCCTAATGAACCTCAGCCAGGTCCTGGGTTTCTGCTGACGTACCAGTATGCTGCACTGCAGGTGAGAGGGACTGCTTACCCGGCGGTTCCGGATCGGGGCCTCCTGCTTCCCCTCGGCTGACGGCAAATGACGTGATGATATAGTTCAGCAAATTCTATGGCACACAGTTCCCGGTTATACCAGGGTTCAGATTCTGCTTGTGACGCCAAATATGACGCGCCCGCTGGGCCGTGGGGTACTCGGTAGCCAGGCCGGTCAGTGCTGGGGGTGTCACGGTGGCAGTGACCCGGTCCATGACCCAGGCCGGTCAATTAAAGGAAAAGTAAAAGGGGAATAAAGTTTTTAGAGATAATGTTCGTGACCCCACCTGTGGTATGTGGCTATATGGGGCCGCCGCTGCGGTGCAGATCCACTGGAGCTGATGGTGACGCAGCAGAGTTGGTTCAGCTCTCCACAGGCAGAGCTAAGCTCCAGGGCAGTGTAGATGATTTGAAGAGTAGATGCTGTCGGCAGGGACAGTGTCATGCAGGAATGAGGGCGCAGGTAATGAACAGACAACACATTAATGGCGGTTTCCTCTTAGCTTTACTTGTGGTGGTTAGGCAGACCGGGGCACAGGTACTAGCTGGTAGTGGAGGTCCGGGCAGCCTGGAAGCAAGTTGGGAATCCACCTTGCCAGGTGGAGTTGTAGGCCTTCCCTCTGCGCTATTCTCTTTGGTCCTGCTGCTTGAAGCTATGCTGCGGCCCTCGCCCCTGAGTAAAACGTCTTTTTCCTCACTGGTATGGCAGGCAGCTCGGGCCTTCCTTAAGTGTCGCTCCCACATGGCGGTGCTGGGCCCTATGGTGCTGCTTTGTCGCCGGACGTCTGGTGGGGCCAGGAAACCTGCAGTCTCCTGCCCTCCGGATTCTGCTGCTGGGCCTTCAGTGCCCCACAACCACGGACTCCGGTGTCTGGTTCCTTTGCGCTTCTCTCTGGGGTGAGCTTGTCTACAGCTCCCTTCTCCAGGTCGTTCCTTGTCGCTGTCCTGTCTTCAACTCCTCTCAAGTCACTTACTAACCATGCCTCCAGATTTCAGTTGTCAAGGGAAGGAGCTCTCCTTTCTGGTCTCGAGCCAGGAAAGTGTTGTATGCTGGTATACCTGATTAGGGGACCCCTTCTTGCTTCCAGGCATGGCATTTCCCCTTGTGAGGGAGGCAATGCCACTTTGGCAACCGGACCCCTGGGGTGCCACAAGAGCACAGGGACATAGGGGGCAATTCATTAAGGTATTTCAAGCAAGAAATCTGGTGTAGATCACCTAAGTAAGTGGCAATGATTTTGTGCAACTCAGAAGTTGTGCAAAAATATTGCGCTTACAGTATTTTCATACCAGTCCTGGTCAGCTGAGCCAATATGGGCGAAACATGGGCAGGGCAGGGCTGGGCTATTCCATCTCATCAAATTCATGAAAAGTTTTACCATGAGGTAGCTTACTCCAGTACTGTACTCCACTCCCTAACTGGAGTAGAGTTCTGATAGAAGTGAACGCCAGTTAAGGGATGTGCTTAATCCATAAAGTATGGTGTGCCTCTTAATCAATTAGGTGCATCGTACTCCAGTGATTCCTTTCATTAAGATCGGTGTGCGAAACGCCATTCTTAATGAATCGGTTCCTAAGTGTTGTCTTGTGACCTCAGATTAATAAATCTGCACAGATATGATTATTTATGTTACACTTTTAAATGGTAGTTTCCACATCAGTCAGGTCTAAGATTTAAAGGGGTTGTCTGATGAGAGTCATTTATGGCTTCTCCATAGGATGTGCAATAAATGTCTGATAGATGTGAATACCACTTCATTGCTATGGGAAATACTTACATTTAAAAAGGTATACCCCGGGCACCAGTAGTGTCCCATGCAGACTTGGTACAACTCTCCACTCGGTTGTAAAAACTGTGAATAATCCAAGGCACCGGGTAGTATCCTTCAAAAAAGTTTTATTGGCACCAGCGTACACATAAAAAAATGGACATGCAACGTTTCAGCCACACGGGGCCTTTTTCAAGCCAAAAACAAGGTGCCAATAAAACCTTTTTGAAGGATACTACCCGGTGCCTTGGATTCTTGGCTTATTCATTTCTATGGGAGTTCTGAATAAAGTCGAGAGTATTTGCTTGGCTGTCTAATGTGCATGCGCAACCACCTCTGCACTTACTGGTGGTCGGAAGCTGGCCAGAATATGGAATTGGGGCACCCTGTTCTAGAGATAGGTGTAAACCCCAGAGGTGAGACTCGAAAGCTATCAGACATATATGGCTTATCATAGAGACATGACCTAAATGTTTCTCTTGAGATAGCCCCTTTAATGTTATACATTTATTATTTTCAGAAAAAAACATTCTGACTAATGACAAGTTTGTGAATTTAGATTTATACTTGTGGTTCAGAGATTGAATAAATCGATCCATCAGTAATTTCTACTTGCATTCAAGTAATAGAAACAGCGATGACCCAGCTGCCCAATTACAGCTGTATATTGATTGCTGTTACCTATAGTGAGAAGATGATATCTATATATTGGAATTTATGTCTCATTATATATAGCATCAATGATGGCAACGTGAGATGTATTCTGGGTACTTGAGCTTTTATTCCTATAAATACTTTATTATATGGCAAGTACAGGTGGACACATACAGGTACAGCCTCTCATTATAGGAAGCTCCACATTTTCTTGTCAGTAATCTATGTGAATGGCCGACACAAGATAAAATAATGATGTGCGCTGAATAAAAGTAATACGACGGTGCAGCGAGCCCAACACAAGAAAGGAGACACGAGGCTTATGTGATGTGTAAAAGTGACTTTATCGTTTGTTTCTACTCTTCAGCAACAAAAGACTCTGTCTTCAAAGGCGAAGGAAGGCAAGAAATCTCTCTGACAACCATTTCACTGACATCCTAATAACAGGTTCCTTACAGAGCTTTGGAAGCCATTTTCATCCCTATTTCGGCTTGTTAAATTTAAGGGCTAACCTTCTCCGAGAGGTCTCTGATGTTTCCTTCCCGTGAGAACTGTCAGCTCTTGAATATTCCTCGTCCTTTGTCTGCCTTTCTTGTACAGAAGACACATGTTGAAAGAAGCGTGCTTATTACATCCTGTAACCAACTAATTGGATTACCTAATGAAAGTGAGAAGTGAAATATTTAGCATCCAGATCATCCAGAAAAGGGAGAATATGGAGGTAACGTAAAAGGGACATTCATTTTTGAGAGGTCTTACGGTATTTGTTAGTGATGAGTGAACCTCCCGAAATTCAGATTCATCAGTATGCTTGAATTTGTCCAGGAAATTTGATTAAAATTTCTCGAGCTCCTGGAAATAATAAATGAAGGGTGAACAAAAAAAAATTATAATTCCTCACTATTCATCTGTCCTGCCAGGCAGTCTCCTATCCAAATATTCGCTAAGTTGTGTGTGCCACCTTTTTTTTTTTTTCAAATACAACTCGGAGGAAAAAAGGGGGAATAGAAAGGTCATCTCTCTCTACCTTGTAGCTTGACGACTTGAGATCCTCAGTAATATTCGCCCGGAGACGTCCTAGTCTGGGACATAGGCAATACTAACAAGAAAAGGGAAAAATCCTCAAGAGAAAAAAAATATCAGAAAAAGCTCAATATTTATTATTCCATCAAGGGACAATAAAAAACTTGCAGACAGCACTAGAAATTTATGAAACACCGACTGACGCGTTTCAGCAGAATGCCTTAATCATGGTCACTCTTCCGGGGTCCGATGCCTAGACAGCACTTTGAGCGACACACATTGAGAGGTCAGACGACTACTTGCTGCTATAAGTTACAGTACAGAGTTATTATGCCAGACATAACGTTCCAAAGGAAAGAAAAGACCAGACGGAGCTTCGTGGAGCACCAAAACAAAGGGATAGGGTTGTGTCAGCAGGGCAGGAAAGCTATTATTTTTTCAACGTCCTCCTTGGCCTTTTGTAAAAATAAGCAAAATGTTCATGTGCCATTTTGCTTGAATTTGCACAAAGCAATTCTGGAGAATAATATTTATTTTTAAACTCGAGATAAATTAAATTCACCTTGAACCTATTTGCTTATCTCTACAACTTTTTTCTTACAGTAAGTGTGTGTATGTGCTTGTGTAAATGTGACTGTGTGCGTAGAATTGTCATTTGGCACCTCTGGGGTCCTGGGTTCGAATCAAACTGAAATGAATCTCTACATGGAGCCAGTAAATGCTGCCCTAGTTTATCTGGATTTTATACAGGTTCCTTCAAAAATACTGATGTGAATGGTTTCAGTACACATACATCCCTACAGCATATGTTTGTCAGGGATGGCATTAGGGACCAATTGCCCAGGGCCACTATTCCAAAATGGGACCCAAGTCTCTACAAGCCAGAAACTGCTTTGGTAATGACTAGTGTTGAGCGAGCACTAAAATGCTCGGGTGCTCGAAGCTCTGGCTGAGCTCACCGTGATACTCGGGTGCTCAACCCGAGCAACGAGCCCAATGTTAGTCTATGGGAGACCTGAGCATTTTTGCAGCGGCACCCCCGGCAGTCTGTAGAAAGCCAAAAAAGTGCCCAAAACGATAGTGACAGTGCTCAAATGACATTGGGACACCATGGGGATCACCCCAGGAAGCATTTCTGACCCCCAGGTCACTGCTGTCAACAACGTGGTCAGAGGTATTAAGCCACTTTTACGGGCTCACAATAAAACGTTCAAAAACAAAACTGAAACGGCTTACCTGTGAAATATGTTAAGGAACATCCTTTCCAGGGTAAAGACTTGTGTATAAGGTAAAATAAATAACCAAAAAGAAAAATACTCCTCCACACCTTGGGCTATGTTCACAAGTAGCATTTTTTATGCGTTTTTGCACTTTTGTATTGCTTTCAACCGTGACAAATGCATTCACCGGGAAATGTCATTTTAACATTTTACAAAGTTATCTGGCCATGTGCTGTGTGACACATGCATACAGTGCTGAAAAGACATGGGAACAGCATGGGGAAGACCCTGGGAAGCATCTCTGACACCCAGGTCACTGCCTAAAAGTGTGCCCATCAGAAGTGATCCTTGCAGCATCAGAAGATGCAGATTTGCAACTATCCCCTTGCAAGTCCTTGTCCCAGGGCAGTGTTCAATTGTACCTCCCCATTCCTTGCAATGCAAGCGCAAGTATGCAGCCTGCCACCCACCCACCCCCAGGCTGCAATACCATACTGCTTGCTTGCTTGCACTTGAAATTGGGCCTTTTAGGCATGTGGAGGCGTAATCTGGCCATCACGTCATGGCTGCATCGACGGCCTGGTATCCATACTCAGTCCCCAGCCGCCCGGCGGCCGGGTGTCCACGCTTGGTCCCCAGCCGCCAGGGGGCGACCAGGTGTCCATACTCAGTCCCAAGCCACCCCTATTTGTCCCGGTAACCTTCCCCACACTTTTCTTAGCCTGGCCTGCTTTAGGGCAGCATTGGCCGAGCCCACAAGACAACCAGACTCCTCCGGTGGGCCCTGGCTTCTCCATCAGGGGATTTGAGAGTGCCAAGGTGAGGAGCATGATGATGATGATAGAAGTTAGCATCTGCTTTGTTTTCTTGGAATGCAAGCATAAGTGTGCAGCCTGCCCCCACCCACTCCCTGGCTGCAATACTGACTCACCCCCTGGGCCAGTGCTGTAGTGCGGCGCGCGTGTGCGCGGGGGATACCCGGAGCCGGATCCGATGGGGGTAGTAGTCTTCGTGTGGCGGTGACCCGGTCCGCGCCCAGGGTGGTCAAACTAAGTGGCAGTTATTGGTATGATGGTATTAGTGTCCGACTACGCCACCTGTTGAATGCGGTTATGAAACCGCCGCTGCAGGGCAGACCGCTGAGGCCGGTGGTATAGGTGTGCAGCAATGTTGATATAACCCCCAACGGGAGAGGTATGGCCTCAGGGCAGCGGATGTGGGTGATGTTGGGAGTGATGGTGTGGATGTCCCAGCACTAACGGTGCGACAAGGAAGCACGGAGACGCGAGGGTACAGTTCAGGGCCTTTACTGATGGTACAAGGCAAATTCCCCCGGGAGTACTGGCTAGTAGTTGGGGCCTGGTTAGTCTGCGAGCAAGCCGGAGTTCCCCTGGCCAGGTGGAGCTGTAGGCCTTCCCGTTAGTCTGTACCCTTCCTGGCTACCCTGCTTTCAGCGGTTACAAGTAGCCCACGTCCCTGGGTATACCGTGCGGTGCTCACCCGTATGGCTGGTGACCTGGGGCCTCCTGTTAGCCTCCGCTCCGGGATGGCGGTGCTGGTCCCTTCGTTGTGACTGAGCCTCCGGGCTTTTATGGCCAGAGGACCTGGAATCCCCTGCCGGATGGATTCTGCTGCTGGGTATATCTTAGTCCCCACAGCCTCGGACTCCTGTGTCCGGTTTTAGTACCTTCTCCCAGGGCGAGCTCTGCACAGCTCCAGCCCCTGGCGCTTCTCCTTGGCTCCTACAGAGCTCCTGATCTCTATCTGTCCCTGTTTCTGCGTGTCTAGACCAGACTCCGTCTCTGTCTGGAACTCCTCTCTCTAACCCTGCCTCAGCCCCAGTTTATGTAGGGGAAGTTCTTCCCCTCCCAGGACTGGGCAGGAGGTGTGGCATGCTTAGGATTCCTGCCCAGGAGACCTCCCACCTGCTCACAGACGTAATACTGCTATTACTGTGGAAACCAGACCCCTGGGGTGCCACATTCCCCCCTAGTGAAATTTAGTACTCCCGGACTAAACATAACAGGGTATAAACAATAACAATTAAATACATGAGATGGTCACGGCGTGTCCGTAACCGGGAAGCAATAAGGGTGTCCATTTCACCAAAGAACAGGGAGCCGTAACCAGGTAGGGGTCTGTCCTGCCCCGAGTCTTCAACAGTCTTTAGTCCATTCCTGGGTTACGCTCCAAACATATTTACAACAGAGTTCCGGTTACTCACTGTCCATAACCTGTCAGTCCATATAAAGAAATCTGTAACTGAAAAACATAATTAGCAACGGCTACAACAAAACAGGTAAACATAAAATAGTTAAAGCAACTAGCCAACTTAGATTCTCCAACGTACGGGCATCTGGCCTCTGGTAACCCTAGTGGACCTACGGAGCTCACTAACTGGTCCTGCACTACAGGGTGTAGGAGGTGTTATGGGCAGGCTGGGCAGCTTTCTGCGCACTCTTTGGCTCACTAGGGGCACGGCAGGCTCACTACTAGCAGAGGGTTGATCCTCCTGTACTGCTGGTGTGGACTCTTCTGCCTCTTGGGCCAGCTGCTCTTCCAGCTCTACTGGTTCCTCTGTAGGCACTTGCGGGGCTGGCTGGAGAAAGGTGAGGACGGGTACCACGACAGCACCGTTTACTTGTGTCCAAGACCGGGGGAAGTCTCCGAGTACAGTCCTGATCATTTCTTCCCTTTCCTCTGCGGGTCGAGGGTTTTCTTGATCTTCTTCGGGGCTTTGCAACTGCTCGGGACACTTCTTCAGGTGGTCTCTGGAGACAACGGCTGTGGTTTCTCCTCCATCCTTACTGATCACGCAAATCTTTGGGCTCTCATGGCTTGATGGCAGTACGGTGTACGGGTCCTTCTCCCACTGGTCGTCCAACTTGTGGAGCCGTCTTTTCCTCTTCAAGACCTGCTCTCCAGGTACCAGGGGAACAGCGGGAGCATACTGATTATAAGCCCTCTCTTGCCTTTCTCTAGCTTGAGACAGACTTCGCTCCACGCTCTCCTGCACTTTCCGATACTGCTGCTGCCGTTCTGTATCCCAGTCTGCCTCTGGCGAGGTGTTCTCGGGCGTCAGGACTCCCATATCCAGGTCGATAGGCAGCTTACCAGGTCTCGCTCTCATTAGGTAAGCCGGGGTACAGTTGGTAGAACCTACAGGGATGTGGTTGTATAGGTCCACCAGATCAGGCAGCTTCTCAGGCCACATACTGCGTTCTTCCAGGGGCAATGTTTTCAGGAGGTCTATCACCACCTGGTTCATCTTCTCGCAGAGTCCATTAGTTTGTGGGTGATAGGGCGTTGTTCTTATCTTCGTGCAGCCATACAGGTTGCAGAACTCCTGGAAGACTTCCGCTTCGAAGGCTGGCCCTTGGTCTGTCAGCACTTGGTCCGGGTACCCGTGTGGACGGCAGAAGTGCAGCTGGAAGGCTCTAGCTGCTGTTTGAGCCGTTAAGTCCTTGACCGGGACCACCACCAGGAACCGGGAGTAATGATCTACGATTGTGAGGGCGTAGACATACCCAGATCTGCTTGGAGCCAGTTTCACATGGTCCAGGGCTACCAGTTCCAGTGGCTGTCGGGTGATGATGGGCTGCAAGGGAGTCTTCTGGCTGGCACGGTCCTTCCTTCTTAGGTGGCACGGTCCACAGTCTCTGCACCACCTCTCGATGGCTCCTCTCATGCCTACCCAGTAGAACCGCTCACGCAATAAGAACTCCAGCTTCTTCCACCCGAAATGTCCTGCTCCGTTGTGGTACGCCTCCAGAATCATAGCCGCGTCTCGTCTGGGGACCACTACCTGCCAGGTCAACTCATGTGTTCGAGAGTTAACCATTCTCCGGCACAACTTCTCCCTGTAGAGGAACAGCCTACTTTTCTCCTTCCACAGTTGCTTAGTCTCCTCTGGGGCGTCTGGGTCCAGACTGGCATCGGCTTGGGTCAGCATTTCCTTCACCAGACGGACTGCAGGATCACTGTCTTGCGTCTCTGCCCAGTTGTAGTGGGGCAAGGGATTGAACGTCGCGGAGCGCCTGTCCTTCACACGGTGGGAATACAGGGTAATCCCATGACGGTGGAACGCAGGGAGCTCAACTTCTTCCAGATCTTCTGGATCTTCCCCTACGTCCGGTAAGTTCGGCATTCTAGACAGGGCATCCGCGTTGGCATTTGAGCGTCCTGCCCGGTATTTGATGGTGAATTCAAAGTTGGACAGGCGAGCCATCCATCTCTGTTCCAGAGCACCGAGCCTTGCAGTGTCCAGGTGTGTCAACGGGTTGTTATCCGTGTACACGATGAATTTGGAGGAGGCAAGGTAATGCTTGAAACGTTCGGTCACTGCCCACACTACTGCCAGGAACTCCAGCTTGAATGAGCTATAATTCTCAGGGTTCCTCTCGGTGGGTCGTAGCTTTCGGCTAGCGTAAGCGATTACCCGTTCTTTTCCTTGCTGGATCTGGGACAGCACGGCTCCTAGCCCGATGTTACTTGCGTCCGTGTGGAGGATAAAGGGCTGGCTGTAGTCTGGATATGCCAGGATTTCTTCCCCCGTGAGGGCCATCTTCAGCTGGCTAAAGGACTCCTCTTCCAGCTTTTCCCACCTGAAGGGCGGCTTCTGGTTTTTGGCTTTTCGAGATTGACCTATCAGGAGGTCCTGCATAGGGGCTGCCATTTTGGTGAAACCGGGAATGAATCTTCGGTAGTAGCCTACCAACCCGAGGAACTGCCGCACTTCTTTTATGCTGGAGGGTCTTGGCCAGTCCTTAATCACGGTGATCTTATCAGGGTCAGGAGCCACTCCGTCAGCACTCACCACGTGTCCCAGGTATTGCACCTTTGGTTTCAGGAGGTGACACTTGGAGGGTTTCACCTTTAGGCCGTAGTTTGCCAGAGCTTCGAACACTTCTGCCAGGTGTTTCAGGTGGTCCTCGTAGGTCTTGGAATAGACGATGGCATCGTCCAGGTATAACAGGACCGTCTCGAAGTTCCGGTGTCCCAGACAGCATTCCATCAACCGTTGGAAGGTTCCTGGTGCGTTGCAGAGCCCGAACGGCATGCAGTTAAATTCGCTGAGACCCATCGGGGTGGTGAATGCGGTCTTCTCCCGGTCTGCCTCTGCTACAGGAACCTGCCAGTACCCGCTAGTGAGATCCAAAGTAGAGAAGAAGTTAGCAGATTTTAATGCAGCTAAGGACTCTTCTATCCTTGGTAACGGGTACGCATCTTTGTGTGTGATACGGTTGACCTTCCTGTAGTCTACACACATTCTCATAGTGTTGTCCTTCTTTTTCACTAAGACTAGTGGAGCTGCCCAGGGGCTACACCTGTCCCTGATTACCCCAGCCTCCTTCATGTCTCTAAGCATCCCCTTGGCGTGTTGGTAGTGTGCAGGGGGTACGGGTCGGTATCTCTCCTTTATGGGAGGATGGTCTCCCGTGGGGATGTGGTGTTCTACCCCCTTTACTCGCCCGAAGTCTAACGGGTGTTTACTAAACACTCTCTCGTACTCTTGAACCACCCGATAGACTCCTTGTTTCTGGTGTGAGGGAGTGGATTCGGTACCCAGATGTAGTTGCTGACACCAGTCCCCCACTGGTTTCTTAGAGCCGTTACCTTCCTCTGGTTGAGATGGAGGCAAGGGTTCCACGGTCTGTACAGAATTCTGGTTTATGGTGAACAATTTAGCTAGCGTGGCATACCGGGGCAGGTGTACTTCTCTCTCACCGATATTTATGATGCGAACGGGCACCCTCCCATGGCGTACATCGACCACCCCCCGTGCTGTCAAAATGGTGGGCCTACTGTCTGAGTAGACGGGTTCTACCATTGCTTGGTAGTCTCTACCTCTTAGACCAATAGCTGCCCGGCACCAAATCATCATCTCACTTTTTGGGGGCATGGCAATAGGGAACGGGTCACACATTCTCACGCTACCTATCTCACCACCAGATAGTTCCACCTGTTGCCGCTTCATCAGTGCCCGGATCTCTTTTTGGAGCACACGCTGCTGGCCGGAACTGGCGTTCTTGGCAACCTGCTGTAAAATGAGAATCACCTCTGCAAGACAATTTTCAATTACATTGGTTCCCAGGGTGATTCTAGGGTGACTCTCATGACGGTCTATGTCCACTATAATCAGTCCTTGTGCCGCCAGTTCGACTTTACCGATTTTAATGGTCACCTCCTTGAATCCCACCTGCGGCACGGGCTGACCATTGCTGGCGATGATACTCAGGTCGTCGTCTGGGTAGCGGGTTATGTCCGAATCATTCCAGTACTGCTTGAAGAGCACGTACGGGATGGTGGTGACCTGTGACCCAGTGTCTAGTAGGGCACTCATAGGAATGCCATCCAGTACCACAGGCAAGATTGGACGTCCCCCTACGTATTTATCACGCCAGTTTGATGGGCCTGATGGTCTTATGCCTGGGGGTTGGCCCTCTACCCCAGGTTGTGCCCGTTTAAATGACAGTACCTTGCCACATGTCCGGGTTGATTGCAGCGGCGGCAAATAGGTCGTCCGTCCTCGTTGTATCGATCGCTGGGTCTTCCTCTGGCCGGTGGGGTCCTCCTTGGTCGGCGCCACGGGATGTCCTCCGGTCCGGATGCCAGCTCGATCTTCCCTGCAGTAGAAACCTGTAAAGACTGCACAGTTCGGGTTAGCGCGGCAACGCTTTTAGTTAGCTCTTGGACCTGATGGTGCAGGTCTGTAGCCGGGTCACTGTTTAAAGCCTGCGCATCAGCTCCCACAGACCCTGCAGACAAGGGCGCCGTCTCCTGGTGATAAGTGATAGCAGGGCGCCTGTGGGTCACAGCGCCACCTGGTGCCGGTTCTCGGAGCACCCGGATGGCTCTGTCCTTGAACTGTGCAAAGTCCAGGTCAGGGTCCTGTAAGGCCATTGCCCGCAACTGGGTTCGGTGGGCATTGCACAGTAGACCCTCAATGAATTGTTCAGTCAACAGCTTATCTTCATTTCCCACGCTGTCAGGGTCTGCCTGCTTAATGGCTCTCAGGGCCTCTTGTAGGTTTAGAGCATAGTCTCTTATACTCTCATGTGCCCGTTGTTTGCACCCATAAAATCTTAGTTTTATTTCGGCTGAGGTGCGGGTGTCAAATGTGTCTTTCAGCCGGGTTAGTATGTCTCTGACAGTCCTCTTCCTCCCAGGTGGCCAGGACTTTACCTCCCTTTGGGCTGCCCCGATTAATTGGGCCACCAGGATGCTCACTTTTTGCGCCTCCGTGAGGGGATACACCTGGAAGAGGCTATCCAGCCTTTCTCTGAAGTCATTTAGGGTATGTGACTCCCCTGAGTACTGGGGTAGCCAGGCTGCCCCCGGGATATAGGGCATGGTGAAAGGCATGACCGCAGCAGCGGTGGCGCTGGCGGCGGCTGTGGCGGTGAAGCTCTCCTCCGTATCCGACATCCTCCTCCCCCCTAGTGGACCGTGGCCTACCTTGCGATGATCCTCTTCCGTAGGCCGCGGCTCCGCAGTCGATCGTCAGGGTTGAGGACCTTCCGTCGCGCTCCTGTGACGTCGGCGTCCGCTGGGCTCCTTCCAGGACCTTACGCAACGTCCGGACGTGAGGCGGGGCTTCAGTTCTCGCCGGCTTTCGGAGTCCACGCCCCTCTTCTTCCCGCGCGGCGCCCTCAAGATGGCGTCCAATGGCGGGAAAACTCCACGGATGGCGGGAAGAAGGCAGAAGATGGCGTCGGATGGCGGGAATCGGCTCCAGATGGCGGGAAACGACTCCGGACGGCGGGAAACTTCACCACAGGTAAGTATAAAAGTCTCTTTTTTTTTAGGCACGCAGTACCCGGTGGTTACGGGCACGTAATCCTGCCGACTACGCCAAAGTTGACTCACCCCCTGGGCCAGTGCTGTAGTGCGGCGCGCGTGTGCGCGGGGGATACCCGGAGCCGGATCCGATGGGGGTAGTAGTCTTCGTGTGGCGGTGACCCGGTCCGCGCCCAGGGTGGTCAAACTAAGTGGCAGTTATTGGTATGATGGTATTAGTGTCCGACTACGCCACCTGTTGAATGCGGTTATGAAACCGCCGCTGCAGGGCAGACCGCTGAGGCCGGTGGTATAGGTGTGCAGCAATGTTGATATAACCCCCAACGGGAGAGGTATGGCCTCAGGGCAGCGGATGTGGGTGATGTTGGGAGTGATGGTGTGGATGTCCCAGCACTAACGGTGCGACAAGGAAGCACGGAGACGCGAGGGTACAGTTCAGGGCCTTTACTGATGGTACAAGGCAAATTCCCCCGGGAGTACTGGCTAGTAGTTGGGGCCTGGTTAGTCTGCGAGCAAGCCGGAGTTCCCCTGGCCAGGTGGAGCTGTAGGCCTTCCCGTTAGTCTGTACCCTTCCTGGCTACCCTGCTTTCAGCGGTTACAAGTAGCCCACGTCCCTGGGTATACCGTGCGGTGCTCACCCGTATGGCTGGTGACCTGGGGCCTCCTGTTAGCCTCCGCTCCGGGATGGCGGTGCTGGTCCCTTCGTTGTGACTGAGCCTCCGGGCTTTTATGGCCAGAGGACCTGGAATCCCCTGCCGGATGGATTCTGCTGCTGGGTATATCTTAGTCCCCACAGCCTCGGACTCCTGTGTCCGGTTTTAGTACCTTCTCCCAGGGCGAGCTCTGCACAGCTCCAGCCCCTGGCGCTTCTCCTTGGCTCCTACAGAGCTCCTGATCTCTATCTGTCCCTGTTTCTGCGTGTCTAGACCAGACTCCGTCTCTGTCTGGAACTCCTCTCTCTAACCCTGCCTCAGCCCCAGTTTATGTAGGGGAAGTTCTTCCCCTCCCAGGACTGGGCAGGAGGTGTGGCATGCTTAGGATTCCTGCCCAGGAGACCTCCCACCTGCTCACAGACGTAATACTGCTATTACTGTGGAAACCAGACCCCTGGGGTGCCACAATACCATACTGCTAGCTTGCTTGCACTTGAAATGAGGCCTTTTAGGCATGTGGAGGCAGACGCCGGCCACCACGTCATGGCTGCATCGGCGGCCTGGTTTCCATACTCAGTCCCCAGCCGCCCGGTGGCTGGGTGTCCATACTTGGTCCCCAGCTGCCCCGCGGCTGGGTGTCCACACTCGGTCCCCAGCCGCCAGGGGGTGACCGGGAGTCCTTACTCGGTCCCCAGCCGCCCCTGTTTGTCCCGGTAACCTTCCCCACACTTTTCTTAGCTTGGCCTGCTTTAGGTCAGCATTGGCCAAGCCCACCAGACAACCAGACTCCTCCGGTGGGCCCTGGCTTCTCCATCAGGGGAGTTGAGAGTGCCAAGGTGAGGAGCATGATGATGATGATAGAAATTAGCATCTGCTTTGTTTTCTTGTAATGCAAGCGTAAGTGTGCAGCCTGCCACCCACCCACCCCAGGCTGCAATACCATACTGCTTGCTTACTTGCACTTGAAATGAGGCCTTTTAGGCTTGTGGAGACAGACGCTGGCCACCATGTCATGGCTGCGTTGACGGCCTGGTATCCATACTCAGTCCCCAGCCACCCGGCGGCCGGGTGTCCACACTCAGTCGCCAGCCAAAACGGGGCGGCTGGGTGTCCATACTCGGTCCCCAGCCGTCCCACGGCCGGGTGTCCACACTCGGTCCCCAGCCGCCCCGCGGCCGGGTGTCCATACTCGGTCCCCAGCCGCCCCTATGTGTCCCGGTAACCTTCCCCACACTTTTCTTAGCCTGGCCTGTTTTAGGGCAGCATTGGCCGAGCCCACCAGACAACCAGACTCCTCTGGTGGGCCCTGGCTTCTCCATCAGGGGAGTTGAGAGTGCCAAGGTGAGGAGCATGATGATGATAGAAGTTAACATTTGCTTTGTTTTCTTGTAATGCAAGCGTAAGTGTGCAACCTGTCACCCACCCACCCCCAGGCTGCAATACCATACTGCTAGCTTGCTTGCACTTGAAATTGGACCTTTTAGGCTTGTGGAGGCAGACGCCGGCCACCATGTCATGACTGCATTGGCGGCCTGGTATGCATACTCGGTTCCCAGCTGCCCCGCGGCCGGGTGTCCACACATGGTCCCCAGCCGTCTGGGGGCGGCTGGGTGTCCATAAACGGTCCCCTGCTGCCCCTATTTGAAGGACAGCCTAACCACAAACACGTGGACAAGTGAATGTGGCCAGGGATGGTCCATCTCACTGATGCCTTCACACTGGGTTAATATTGTGGAAGCCGGGACACAGTTGGACACTGGGATGCAACACGTCCTCCAGACATAGAGGATTGCGGGTCCTGGGTCAATCAGGCTTCAACACAAAGTTCAGAAGGTAGACAGCAGCAGTGGTCGGCCTCCTACACAACGAGTAAATTATTCATGATCATGAGACCATTCATCTCCTTAGCTTTCTGTTCCTTGGAATGCAAGCGCATGTATGTAGTAGCCGTTAGGCCTGAGGTGGTCAGCGTTTTGGCGCATATCCTACCTCCTCCGAGGATTGCTGGATGTTTTCCTGCTACTATCCCAGTTGTATGACTCCCATTAAAACAAAGTTTTAGGTGATGAATGATGGATGAGGTGGTGGCAAAGGAGAAAGAGCAGGAGGAACAGGGACCATTCACATCAATATCAGGCCAGTCAACCACACATGCCTTGTAGGATATGTTTCTGTTCCAAAAGGAGCGGTTCGGCTACACAGTTATAGGGCATACAGTGAGTGCAATGCCTACCAAAAATTTCGAGGCACTCCAATGCCCCTTGGAAGTGATATGGAGGTCAGAGGGCCTTAACTAAACCGTTTTTTTTCATTTATAGCAACTGGGTCTCCTGTATACTGTTGGCCTAAGCAGTGAATGGAAGGCTTTCCAAAAATTATGAGGAACTGCAATGCCCCTTGAAACAGACATGGATTACAGCGTACTAAAAACCTTCTACCCATTATTGGGGAGTGGGTCTCCCTTAGTGTTCGCCTATGCATTGAAAAGCAAAAGCTGACTATAATTAGAAGGAAATGCAATGCCCGTTGGAAGAGTCGTGGCGGTTAGAGTTAAATAAAAACAACATTTCAATGCCCGTTGGAAGAGCTGTGGAGTTCAGAGTGGTTTAACAAGACAGTTTTAATGCCCCTTGGAAGAGACATGGAGGTCACAGTAGCTTAACAAGATGGTTTTAATGCCCCTTGGAAGAGTGGTGGAGGTCGCAGAGGAATTAAAAGACAATATCAATGCGCCGTGGAAGAGACGTGGAAGTCACAGTAGCTTAACAAGACGGTTTAAATGCCCCTTGGAAGAGTGATGGAGGTCGCAGTAGCTTAACAAGATGGTTTTAATGCCCCTTGGAAGAGTGGTGGAGGTCGCAGTAGCTTAACAAGACGGTTTTAATGCCCCTTGGAAGAGACGTGGAGGTCACAGTAGCGTAACAAGACGGTTTTAATGCCCTTTGGAAGAGACGTGGAGGTCACAGTAGCGTAACAAGACGGTTTTAATGCCCCTTGGAAGAGAAGTGGAGATTAGAGATGAGCGGTGTTCGACTCGAACTGTTCGCCAATCTCAAATTCGAGCTGCGCCAATCTCAAATTCGAGCTGTTTTGGGCGGTGTTCAGCGAACACGAACAATTTGAAAAAAATTTGGTTGTTCAAGGTTATGTTCGATAACTGTTCGTGCACCAAAATCATAACTGGATTCTTTCTCAGTATTGCTGAAAATTAATGTTAATACGGAGTTTGAGTGTAAAGCGGGGCGGGGGGAGGGGCAGGGGATGGATCTCTGCAGGAATAATGAAGATCTCCATTTTTTTTTCTCTTTCCCGCATTTACTGTGGGGAGGTGCAGTCTGTCAGCCTATCAGCAGCAAACACACGGAGCGAACTGCTTTTTTTCACACAAGCAAGGGCATGTGTCATTGGCAGTGTATGTCACATGTCCTTGCCCTGTAAGACCCAGCCATTTTCCCTGTCGCCACCATTTTCTCACTGCTGCAGCTGCGTGCTAGACGGCACCGTTGTTGCTGTGTGCGCTATACTTTGTTAATTTCAAGCCAATTTTTGCACAAATCTACAGATAGCTTGGGAGTAGGGAACAGTTGTGATTGCAGTCCTTTTAAGGACTAGGTTACATCATTTCCTACGACTTTTATCAGGCAGGTCTGTGCTCTTAAATAGATAGGTTGTGGGAGTACAGACTAATTGTAATTGCAGTCCTTTTCAGGGCTAGGTTACATCAGTTCCTATCACTTTTTGCCAGGCAGATCTGTACCAGTGCTGTGCAAGTTTTTTTCACAGCATTTGGCTAAATCTAGCAAAGCAAATTCTTTTTGGCCTATTGCAGAGTGTGTTAGTCAGTGGAGTAGCCTATCTGTGTTGCAAGCTACACCACGTGTGTATAGAATACCAATTTTTTTACTGCACCTAGTGAAGTAAAACGTTTTGGGCATAGCATCATTCTATTAGTCCATCTACACTAACCTCCACCAGGTTGCAAATTCAATATAATATTTTTCTGCATCGAGCTCTGAAAAAATATTTAGGCTTCTAGCAGTGTGTGGGACTTGTTCTATTAGTCCATCTATACTAACCTCCATCAGGTTGCAAATTCAATATAATATTTTTCTGCATCTAGCTCTGAAAAAATATTTCAGCTTCTAGCAGTGTGTGGGACTTGTTCTATTAGTCCATCTATACTGACCTTCATCAGGTTCAAATTCAATCTAATTTCTTTCTGCATCTAGCTCTGAAAAAATATTTAGGCTTCTAGCAGTGTGTGGGACTTGTTCTATTAGTCCATCTATACTAACCTCCACCAGGTTACAAATTAAAAATAATTTTTATCTGCATCTAGCTCTGAAAAAATGTTTAGGCTTCTAGCAGTGTGTGGGACTTTGTCTATTAGTCCATCTATACTGACCTTCATCCGGTTGCAAATTCAATCTAATTTTTTCCTGCATCTAGCTCTGAAAAAATATTTCAGCTTGTAGCAGTGTGTGGGACTTGTTCTATTAGTCCATCTATACTGGCCTCCATCAGGTGGCAAATTCAATATAATTTTTTTCTGCATCTAGCTCTGAAAAAATATTTCAGCTTGTAGCAGTGTGTGGGACTTGTTCTATCAGTCCATCTATACTGACCTCTAACAGGTTGCAAATTCAATCTAATTTTTTTCTGCATCTAGCTCTGAAAAAATATTTCAGCTTGTAGCAGTGTGTGGGACTTGTTCTATTAGTCCATCTATACTGACCTCCATCAGGTTGCAAATTCAATCTAATTTTTTTCTGCATCTAGCGCTGAAAAAATATTTAGGCTTCTAGCAGTGTGTGGGACTTGGTCTATTAGTCCATCTATACTAACCTTCACCAGGTTGCAAATTAAAAATAATTTTTATCTGCATCTAGCTCTGAAAAAATATTTAGGCTTCTAGCAGTGTGTGGGACTTGGTCTATTAGTCCATCTATACTGACCTCCATCAGGTTGCAAATTCAATCTAATTTTTTTCTGCATCTAGCTCTGAAAAAATATTTCAGCTTGTAGCAGTGTGTGGGACTTGTTCTATTAGTCCATCTATACTGACCTCCATCAGGCTGCCAATTCAATCTAATTTTTTTCTGCATCTAGCTCTGAAAAAATATTTCAGCATGTTGCAGTGTGTGGGACTTGTTCTATTAGTCCATCTATACTGACCTTCATCAGGTTGCAAATAGTGTTGAGCCACCCCCGTAGTGTTCGGGTTCGGTTCGGTTCGTCGAACACCGGGATGTTCGAGGAACTGTTCGTCGAACTGTTCGTCGAACACCTTAGAACACCATCGAACACCGTTAAAACCAATGGCAGGCAAACAAAAACACATAGAAACACATAGAAAACACCTTCAAAGGTGTCCAAAAGCTGACAAACTGCTCAGAAGACGCTTTCTTTAAAAAAGCCGGCCGGCAATTCAGCAGCGGCATACACCGGTACCCGACAATTTAGACAAGAAGGAATAGAGCATCACACATAGATTAGATAGATAGAAACATGTCAGTCACACATATAAGAAGCACAGTGACAGTGTTGCTTACTGTACTTGTCATTTAGTGTAAAGGATTTATTAAAAAATATAATAGTGTTTTCATGCACTGTCTCTTTAAAAAAGCCGGCCGGCAATTCAGCATCTGTACCCGACAATTTATAACAGACAGAATAGAGCTTCACACATAGATTAGATAGATAGAAACATGTCAGTCACATATATATGAAGTACAGTGACAATGTTGCTTACTGTACTTGTCATTTAGTGTAAAGGATTTATTAAAAATAATAATAGTGTTTTCATGCACCGTCTCTTTAAAAAAGCCGGCCGGCAATTCAGCATCTGTACCCGACAATTTATTCATGTCCAATGAACTCAGCTCACCTCATGCACCTCACTGACAGCGTGGGAAAATTCTCCTGCACTCAGCGCTTCAGCGTGAGAATTCTCCCACGCTGTAAGTGACGTGCATGAGGTGAGCTGAGTTCATTGGACATGACATCGGCTCATCTTTATGCCGTCACAGAGAGACAATGTGGAGCGCAAGCAAGCCTGCTCTTCTCAGTGTCTGCGGGATGACAGGCTGGATGGCGGCGTTCTGCTGCGGTCCAGCCTGTCATCTCGATGTAGCAGAGCTGAAGCTGTCGTGGGAACCATGGGAAGGTAAGGATGAGGTTGCTTTATTATTTTATTTTTATTACAGGAGATCGTTGGCTTCAGCTGGAATGGGCGTGACGGTAAGTATGGTTTAATTTAGAACAATAAAGAATTGTGTCTTTATTTCAGTTAAAGGACTTTATTCTGGGTGTTTGTGTTTTTTTTAACTTTGACTATGGGGTTAGTAATGGGGGTGTCTTATAGACGCCTCTCCATTACTAACCTGGGCTTGATGTCAGCTGGCATTATAAGCTGACATCAACCCCAGCCCTATTACCCCCTGCCACCGCACCAGGGCAGCGTGGAAGAGCGAGGCTAAGTGCCAGAATTGGCGCATCCTATGAATGCGCCATTTCTGGGGCGGCTGACGGCTGGTGTTTCTAGCCTGGGAGGGGGCCAATATTCATGGCTCCCTTCCTGGGCTATTAATATCAGCCCCCAGCTGTCTGCCTAGCCTTTGCTAGCTATTAAATTAGGGGGGACCCCACGTCATTTTTTTGGGGGGGTCCCCCATTTTAATAGCTAGTAAAGGCTATGTATTCAGCTGGGGGCTGATATTAGTAGCCTGGGAAGCTCCGTGGGTATTACCCCCTTCCCAGGCTTCAAACATCTGCCCCAGCTGTCTGCTTAACCTCCGCTAGAGCCTAAAATTAAGGGGAACCCCACGCCAATTTTTTTAATAATAAATCCTTTATTTTAATACTAAATGACAAGTACAGTAACCAACACTATCACTGTACTTCATATATATGTGACTGACATGTTTCTATCTATCTAATCTCTGTGTGTGAAGCTCTATTCTGTCTGTTATAAATTGTCGGGTACAGATGCTGAATTGCCGGCCGGCTTTCTTAAAGAGACGGTGCATGAAAACACTATTATTTTTTTTAATAAATCCTTTACACTAAATGACAAGTACAGTAAGCAACACTGTCACTGTACTTCATATATATGTGACTGACATGTTTCTATCTATCTAATCTATGTATGATTCTCTATTCCTTCTATTCTAAATTGTTGGGTACAGATGCTGAATTGCCGGCTGGCTTTTTTAAAGAGACGGTGCATGAAAACACTATTATTTTTTTTAATAAATCCTTTACACTAAATGACAAGTACAGTAATCAACACTGTCACTGTACTTCATATATATGTGACTGACATGTTTCTATCTATCTAATCTATGTGTGATTCTCTATTCCTTCTATTCTAAATTGTCAGGTACCGCTGCTGAATTGCCGGCCGGCTTTTTTAAAGAGACGGTGCATGAAAACACTATTATTTTTTTTGATAAATCCTTTACGCTAAATGACAAGTACAGTAAGCAGCACTTTCACTGTACTTCGTATATATGTGGCTGACATGTTTATATCTATCTAATCTATGTGTGAAGCTCTATTCTTTCGGTTCTAAATTGTCGGGTACCGGTGTACGCCGTTGATGAATTGCCGGCTTTTCATGTTTCACTGTGAGCACTGTTCCCATCGATTTGGGCAATCACTGTAATGCCACAACCACCATGGCTGTGGCATTACAGTGAGTGGCAGACAATCCCTGCATGATTGGTGCTCTAAATAGCACCAGACATGCAGGACACGCTTTTGGTGCACGACAGTTATCGAACATAACCTCGAACAGCCGAATTTTTTGCAAATCGTTCGGGTTCGTCGAACAACTCGAACACCGCCCAAAACAGCTCGAATTTGAGATTGGCGAACAGTTCTAGTCGAACACCGCTCATCTCTAGTTGCAAATTCAATCTAATTTTTTTCTGCATCTAGCTCTGAAAAAATATTTCAGCTTGTAGCAGTGTGTGGGACTTGTTCTATTAGTCCATCTATACTGACCTCCATCAGGTTGCAAATTCAATCTAATTTTTTTCTGCATCTAGCTCTGAAAAAATATTTCAGCTTGTAGCAGTGTGTGGGACTTGTTCTATTAGTCAATCTATACTGACCTCCATCAGGTTGCAAATTCAATCTAACTTTTTTCTGCATCTAGCTCTGAAAAAATATTTCAGCTTGTAGCAGTGTGTGGGACTTGTTCTATTAGTCCATCTATACTGACATCCATCAGGTTGCAAATTCAACCTAATTTTTTTCTGCATCTAGCTCTGAAAAAATATTTCAGCTTGTAGCAGTGTGTGGGACTTGTTCTATTAGTCCATCTATACTGACCTCCATCAGGTTGCAAATTCAATATAATTTTTATCTGCAACTAACCCAGCCAATACTTTTGGCCTAATACCACAGTTTGGTCACTCAGCTCTGCTCGGTTCTCATCCATTGTTTTTTTGTGCAAACAACTCCAGAGTTGTGAATTAGTTAACCACCAAAATGAGTGGAAAAAGGCCTGCTGCTGGTGGAAAGGGGAATAGACGTGTTGGGAAGGGGAAAAATGGTTGTGTCCGTGGGGTAGGTGTTAAAGCAACAGTAACATCTGCAGAAGAAAGACCATCTTCCAGGCAAACTAAAATGTCTACTTCTTTTAGCGTACAATGTGATAAGATCCCTTTCTTACGGCCATGCCAATTGCTACAAATTCCAGATGAGGCACAAAAACAGCAGGTGCTTCAATGGATATCAAGTGCTTCGTTAAGTGGGCTCTCCTCCACCTCAACTTCAACATCACAAATACTCCAGTCCTCAGAGGTGTCACCCCAATCGCACTTGCTTCCTCACAACTCCCAAGTCTCCAGCTGCCCGTCTGAGTATGGGGTAGAACAGATGGTTGAGTCTGCAGAGTTGTTTACTCATACTATAGCCTGGGAATCAGAGGTCGGCTCCAGAGCTTCTGTGAATCCAGACGAGGAAATGATCTGCACTGATGCCCAGAATCTTTATGAGTCAGATCCAGGACCAGACGCAGAAGGTTCTGACCATAATGTAGACCCTCGTTCCCAAACTGTAACTCCTGTTGGTGGAGACAATGAGGAAGATGATGATGAGACTCAAATACCTGATTGGAGCGACAACTTTAGTTTTTTGTCAGGGCAGGAACAGGTTGGCTCTGAGAATGACGGGTGTGATAACACACAGGGTGATGATGATGAGTTTGGAGATCCCACTTACTGTCAATCCACAGTCAGCCAAGAGATGAGGTCAGCAGAGGAGGTGGAGGAGGATGCTAGTGATGACGAGGTCAGGTTACGCCTTCCTGGACAGAGACGTAGTACTGGAAGCACGTCAACAACTGCATCCTCAAACACAACTCTGCCTCTGACCAGAAGTCGTGGTGGCTCTTCAGGTCGCATGGGTGCTAAGCCTTGCATAGCCTGGGCATTTTTTCATATCGATAAAGATGACCCATCTCGTGTTATCTGTAACATTTGTCAGCAAAAGCTAAGTAGAGGCCAAAAAATACATAGTTTGAGTACTTCATGCATGAACCGGCACATGGACATGAAGCATAAGTTGCAGTGGGAAGCTGACTGTGCTACAATGCGGCCTAGCCGGCCGGGCCAATCACCGTCTGCCACATCTTGTGCATCTGCGGCCTCTTCATCCTCTGTGACTGGGGGGACAGCAGACACACCTGTTTTGGGACGCAGACCTGCCACCTCTTTACCCGCAACAGCCAGCGTGATTGGCAGGTCATCATTTTCTTTGGAGGTGTTAACACCAGCTGGTGTTGAGCGCTGTCCGACATCGATAGCACCACCTTTGGATCAAGGCAACCTAACATGTCCGCCTGCATCTTCCTCACAGACCGGCAGTTTGCCTGGGACACCCTTCTCAACCCCGTCTAAGCACATCAGCCAGCCCTCGGTCCCTCAGATGTGGACAAGTAAAAGACCATTTCCATCTAGCCATGAGAAAGCTAAGAGGTTGAATTTCACCATCTGCAAGCACTTGGCTACAGAAATGCTTCCTTTCCGCCTGGTGGACACAGAGGATTTTCAAGACCTTATGTCCGTCGCAGTGCCCCAGTACCAGATGCCCAGTCGGCACTACTTCTCAAAGAAAGGTGTGCCTGCGCTCCACCAGCATGTCGCACACAACATCACCGCTTCTTTGAGAAACTCTGTGTGTGACAGGGTTAGTGTTGAGCATTCCGATACTGAAATATCGGGTATCGGCCGATATTCGCGGTATCGGAATTCCGATACTTAATTCCGATACTTTTACAATATCGAATACCGGAATCGGAAGTTCCCATAATGCCTGCGCTCTGCAGTGTCTCTGAAGGATGACAAGCTGGATGGCAGCGCTCAGCTGAGATCCAGCCTGTCATCAGAATGCCATCCCAGCGTGGGAGAATTCTCCTGATCGTTTAAAAGCCGGCGGGCGGTAAAAAGCCGCCGGCTTTTAAACAATCACACAGCCCCATACTGCTTCCCCGCAGCCTACCACCCCGATCCTCCGCTCCCCTCGCCACCTCCCATCCCGATCGTAAGTTAGGACCGGGTGGGGAGCGCAGCACCAAGGAGCGGGGAGCGAAGGACCCGGGCGGGGAAGCCGGCAGTGAAAAGACTTCACCGCCGGCTTTCCCTTTCTGTGCTGCGCTTTCCCGCCGGTTATTTCAAATGAACAACTGAGGTATCAGGTGATGCTGATCAGCTGTTCATTTGAAGTCGCCGCGGTGCCCTCAGAGGATTCACGTGAGTTCATGCTTGACTGCATTGCATGAACTCACATGAACTTTCCCACGGCCGCACAGGTCAGCCTCACCTCCCAGACGATCAGCCCGTCATGATTGGTGTGTGTGGGTGTCTGTGCGCGGTGTCTGCGAGTGTGTGCGGGGTGTCTGTGCGTGTGTCTGCGAGTGTGTGCGGTGTCTGTGCGATGTCTGCGGGTGTGTGCGTGCAGGCAGACATAGGCCGATGTGACACTACTACTCCCATCGGCCTATGTCTGTCCCCCGTCCACTCGTGCCAGCAGGATCAGCTCGATGGGAGCAGTAGTTCCCATCAGACTGATCCTGCTATTTAAATTGCCCTACTGTGTCCCCAATAAATTTTAAATACATGTCATTGGTGGCCAGTGGTTACCTAAAATAAATTAGTTTATACATTACCTGTCCCCGCCGATCGCCACCTAAAATAAAGTAAAAAATAAAAAACTACACCTATACTCACCTAGACACCTAATTCCCCGAAGCCATCGATCTCCTGTAATAAAATATAAACTAATAAACCACAACCTTATCCTTACCCCTCCGTAGTAGTCCACGAGTGTCCCACGATGATCTCCAGTTTAGAGCAGCCACATAGAATGTGACCGCTCTGAACCACTGCCGCCGCTAGAATGACGGGGCCGTAAAGCAGCCCCGTCATTGCATAAGCGGGTTCGCCGGAGTTCAGGCAGCGCTGCTCCGGTTAGCTCCTTTACGGCCTTGCTGTATCGTGAGAAATTCCCACGGTACAGCAGTGCCGTAAAGGAGGTCTCCGGAGCTGCGCTGCCTGAATGCACTCCGGTGACCTCAGTCAGTGGCTCCTGCTGCCGGGAGCGGACGTGTTCCCGGCAGTGTGAGCTTACAGCAGCCATGCACAGCTGTCACCATCTCCAGATGTGACAGCTGTGCATGGGAGATCAGCGCAGGAACGTGGACAGGTAACTATTTTTTTTTAGTAAACTAAGAATTAAATAAAATTGTGTGTTTTATTTCAAATAAATTATTTTTTTCTGGGTGTAGTGTGTTTTTTCTTTTTAACACTTTGTAGGTTAGCAATGGGGGTGTCTTATAGACGCCCATTATTACTAACCAGGGCTTCATGGCAGCTGGCGCTGACATGAACCCCACCACTATTACCCCCTGCCACCGCACCAGGGCAGCGTGGAAGAGCGAGGCTAAGTGCCAGAGTTGGCGCATCCTATGGATGCGCCATTTCTGGGGCGGCTGACGGCTGGTGTTTCTAGCCTGGGAGGGGGCCAATATTCATGGCACCCTTCTTGGGCTATTAATATCAGCCCCCAGCTGTCCGCCTAGCCTTTGCTAGCTATTAAATAGGGGGTACCCCACGTAATTTTTTTGGGGGGGTCCCCATTTTAATAGCTATTAAAGGCTAGGTATTCAGCTGGGGGCTGATATTAGTAGCCTGGGAAGCTCCGTGGGTATTACCCACTTCCCAGGCTTCAAACATCTGCCCCAGCCATCTGCTTAACCTCCGCTAGAGCCTAAAATTATGGGGGATCCCACGCCAATTTTTTTTTAAATAAATCCTTTATTTTAACACTAAATGACATTTGAGGAGTTAATAAAGATGCAGTCCCTAAATTATTATTTATTTTTTAATTAATTTTTCCCAAAAATTTTGACGTTGGCTTCACCATATTTTTGTATGCCAGCCAGGTACAGCATCCAGCTTTTATGAACGCGCCATTTTCCGGGGTGGCTGCGGACTGCAATTTGCACCGGGGGGGGGGGCAGAAAGCTTGGGCCTCCCTGAGCTGCAGATTCCAGCCCCCAGCTGCCTAGTTGTACCTGGCTGGACACACAAATAGGGAGAAGCCCCACGTATTTTTTTTTTAAATTATTTCATGAAATTCATGAAATAATAAAGAAAAAAACGGCTTCCCTATATTGTTGTGTCCGGCCAGGTACAAATAGGCAGCTGGTCGTTGGGCGCAGCCCGTTCCTGCCTGCTGCACCTGGCTGGACACAAATATAGTGCGAAGCCCCACGTCAATTTTTTTTTAATTATTTCAGGAAATTCATGAAATAATTTAAAAAAAATTGATGTGGGGCTTCGCCCTATATTTGTGTCCAGCCAGGTACAGCAGGCAGGAACGGGCTGCGCCCAACCACCAGCTGCCTATTTGTACCTGGCCGGACACAACAATATAGGGAAGCCCTTTTTTAAAAAATTATTTCATGAAATAATTTTAAAAAAATTGACGTGGGGCTTCGCACTATATTTGTGTCCAGCCAGGTACAGCAGGCAGGAACGGGCTGCCCCCAACCACCAGCTGCCTATTTGTACCTGGTTGGACACAACAATATAGGGAAGCCCTTTTTTTCTTAATTATTTCATGAATTTCATGAAATAATTTAAAAAAAAATACGTGGGGCTTCGCCCTATTTTTGTGTCCAGCCAGGTACAACTAGGCAGATGGGGGCTGGAATCCGCAGCGCAGGGAGGCCCAAGCTTTCTGGGCCTCACCCGCTGCAAATTGCACTCTGCAGCCACCCCGGAAAATGGCGCGTTCATAGAAGCGCCATCTTCTGGCGCTGTACCCAACTCATCCAGGGCCCTGGTGCGGTGGCTCACTGGGTAATAAAGGGGTTAAGGCCAGCTTGGCATTATCAGCTGGCCCTAAGCCCGAAATTCATGGGGTCACGCCAATATTAGACATGACCACCATGAATTTCTAGTAAAGTATTTAAAAAAAACACAACACCCAGAAAAAAGTCCTTTAATTGAAATAAACACACAATTCTTTATTGTTCTAAATTAAACTCTACTTACCATCACGCCCATTCCAGCTGAAGCCAACGATATCCTGCAATAAAAGTAAAATAATAATCCAACCTCATCCTTACCTTTCCATGGTTTCCACGACAGCTTCAGCTCTGCTACATCGAGATGACAGGCTGGACCGCAGCAGAACGCTGCCATCCAGCCTGTCATCCCGCAGACACTGAGAAGCGCAGGCATGCTTGCGCTCCTCAGTGTCTCTCTGTGACCAATGTCCAATGAACTCGGCTCACCTCATGCACGTCACTGACAGCGTGGGAAAATTCTCCTGCACTCAGCGCTTCAGCGTGAGAATTTTCCCACGCTGTCAGTGACGTGAATGAGGTGAGGTCATGTCCAATGAACTCAGCTCACCTCATGCACGTCACTGACAGCGTGGGAAAATTCTCACGCTGAAGCGCTGAGTGCAGGAGTATAGCCTGGGCCAACGAGATCCAGAGGTGGGGCAAATCACGCTGGAGTAGTGGTCTCAGATCAGGGACCTATGCATCCTTCTGCAGAATTTTGAAATGGCGACGAAGATGTTTAGTGCTGACGATGGCATTATCAGCATGACTATGGCGGTGATTTACATGCTGGAGCACATGTTAAACAGAATTCGGAGTCTGTTGGTGGCACAAGAGGAGACCTTGATCACATTTCTGTTGTGCGAGGTTGGGGGGAGAGGACAGAGGAAGGAAGCATGATTGTTACCTCGCCACCAACACAACAGGGACTTCGTGCTCTGCCATAGAAAGGGATGCACGCATGCAGGAGTATCAGCAGAGACTGTTGCAGAATCTTACATGTGCTTTTCCACAAAACACCAGTGGTGCACGTAGTGAATCTCACAGTTCCAACTTGCCAACCGTGGGACCGTCGAGTGTTCAGCACTCAAACCGTAACAGAAACACAGTATCTGCTGGTAACATCAATTTTGCGGAATCATTTCACCACTTTTTTAGCCCATCCTTTTTAAGTCCACAGGAGACAAGAAGTCTGACACATAGTCAACGCCTAAAGACGAGACTATCTCCAAGTAAACATTGAAGCCATGACTGTGTCACTAGACCCTTGCTCTTTTTGGGCTTCCAATCTGGATAAATGGCCGGAGCACGCTACTTACGCCTTGGAGATCTTGTCATGCCCCGCAGCCAGCGTTCGGTCTGAATGTGTGTTCAGCGCTGCTGGTGGTGTGCTGACAGATAAGCGCACGCGGCTCTCCACTGATAATGTAGACAGACTCACGTTCATAAAGATGAACAAATCATGGATCCGAAACGACTTTTCTACCCCTGTGTCATCCTGGGGAGAGTAAAAGCTTGATGATTTGTTAAAATCACCTCACCAACTGTTTTAAGCTTTAAAATTACTAATCATGTTTATTTGTATCTTGGTTGGAAAATAATTTGGGCTTTGTAGCAGTGTGCAGTACTGATTTTATTAGGCCATCTATACTAAGCTCCACCAGATTTAAAATTACTAATCATGTTTATCTGTATCTTGGCTGGAAAATAATTTGGGCTTTGTGGCAGTGTGCAGTACTGATTCTATTTGGCCATCTATACTAAGCTCCACCAGATTTAAAATTACTAATCATGTTTATCTATATCTTGGCTGGAAAATAATTTGGGCTTTGTAGCAGTGTGCAGTACTGATTCTAGTAGGCCATCTATACTAAGCTCCACCAGATTTAAAATTACTAATCATGTTTATCTGTATCTTGGCAGGAAAAAAATTTGGGCTTTGTAACAGTGTGCAGTACTGATTCTATTAGGCCATCTATACTAAGCTCCACCAGATTTAAAATTACTAATCATGTTTATCTGTATTTTGGCTGGAAAATAATTTGGGCTTTGTAGCAGTGTGCAATACTGATTCTATTAGGCCATCTATACTAAGCTCAACCAGATTTAAAATTACTAATCATGTTTATCTGTATCTTGGCTGGAAATAATTTGGGCTTTGTAGCAGTGTGCAGTACTGATTCTATTAGGCCATCTATACTAAGCTCCACCAGATTTAAAATTAGTAATCATGTTTAACTGTATCTTGGCTGGAAAATAATTTGGGCTTTGTAGCAGTGTGCAGTATTGATTCTATTAGGCCATCTATACTAAGCTCCACCAGCTTTCAAATTAATAATAATTTTTAGCTGCATCTAGCCCGGAAAATAATTTTGGGTCTCCTAGATGCGCAAGACACATGAGTGCCTTCTTGCTGCACTACCTGCAACATGACCCTCAGATTGTCAGAATTCGAAGTAATCCTGACTACTGGGTTGCCACACTCTTAGATCCCCCACACTCTTCGATCAGCCTTTTCATTTTAATAAAGAACAAAAAAATGGTCATTTTTGAAATTATAAGCATTAGTAGGTTATTAGAAACTGAAATCAAACAGTTTTCAACTCAAAACTTTATTCTAGGTGATGTTACAATTGCACATAGGACCCCTTATTCGAAAGGAGCTTCTGAACTGTCTCGTCCATTGAATTTGCCAGGTTTTGGATGGTTTCTGCTTCAATTGTTTTGCATGAGGACAGAATACCCTCCCAGAGCTGTTGCTTAGATGTGAACTGCCTCCCGCCTTCATAGACACTCCTTTTGATGATGCTCCAGAGGTTCTCAATGGGGTTGAGGTCAGGGGAGCATGGGGGTCACACCATAAGTTTGTCCCCTTTTATGCCCATATCAGCCAGAGATGCAGATTTGTTATGTGCAGCATGAGACAGTGCATTATTATGCATGAAAATGATCTTGCTGTGGAATACACGGTTCTTCTTCTTGAACCATGGCAGGAAGTGCTGTTTGAGAAAATCCACATACATTATGGAGTTCATCTTTACCCCTTCAGGGATCCTAAAGGGGCCGAGAATCTCTCTCCCCATGATTCCAGCCCAAAACATTACTCCACCTCCTCCTTGTTGGCGCTGTAGCCGTGTTTGCGTGGGGTGTCCATCAACCAGCCATCCTCCACTCCATCCATCTGGACCATCGAGCGTTGCACGGCATTCATCCGTGAACAAAACAGTTTTGAAGACAGTCTTCATGTATTGTTTGGCCCACTGGAGCCGTTTCTGCTTGTGTGCAGTTGATAGAGGAGGTCGACAGGATGGCTTATGCACAGCTGTAAACCTCTGAAGGACTCTGCATCTTGTTGTTCGGGGGACGTTGGAGGCACCAGCAGCTTCAAAAACTTGTCTGCTGCTATGACAAGGCTTTTTTGCTGCTGCTCATTTAACCTGACGTAATTGCCTGTAGGAAAGAGTCCTCAATTTTCCCTTATGAGCACGCACACGTGTGTACTGTGAATCAGCTACATACTTCTTGATTGTGCGATGATCAGGATGAAGTGTCTTGGCAATGTTGATTGTAGTCATGCCTTGACCTAAACACTCCACAATTTGTTGCTTCTCAGCAGCCGACACATCCTTTTTCTTTCCCATTTTGGCAGAAAATGTAGGCTGCTTAATAATGTGGGAAAGCCTTCTTAAGTAGTCTTGCCTTTCATTGGACACACCTGCCAAACTAATTAACACAGGTGTCTGCAATTGCTTACAGTGATATAAAGAGCCCTAACACACATCACCATCAATGAGTTTAACTGACAAACAAACAAATTCTTCCTTTATCACTCCTAAACACTTTTTGCATAATAATTTGGAACACAGTGTACATGTGCTTTTCCACAAAACACCAGTGGTTCACAGAGTGAATCTTACAGTTCTAACTTGCCAACCGTGGTCTGTATGGAGTTGTTCAATAAAGGGCCCAAAATTAAGATAACATAGACGGGCGAGGTCTCTATGAATAGGAATTCCTAACTATTTGATACCCTGTGAGGGCCAGGCAAAGGGAAAGTTGGACTGGATGGAATCCTGTATGGATTTGGGGAGGGAGACATTGAGGGCCTCAGACTTCGCTGCATTGATTTTAAAATTTGACCATGTAACAAAGTGATCTATTTCAGCCATAACAGCAGGGATGGATATATGTGATTGAGTGATATATACAGTTATATGAAAAAGTTTGGGCACCCCTTTTAATCTTAAGCTTAATGTTTTATAAAAATTGGTGTTTTTGCAACAGCTATTTCAGTTTGATATATGTAATAACTGTTGGACACAGTAATGTTTCTGCCTTGAAATAAGGTTTATTGTACTAACAGAAAATGTGCAATCTGCATTCAAACAAAATTTGACAGGTGCATAAGTATGGGCACCTCACCAGAAAAGTGACATTAATATTTAGTAGATCCTCCTTTTGCAAACATAACAGCCTCTAGTCGCTTCCTGTAGCTTTTAATGAGTTCCTGGATCCTGGATGAAGGTATTTTTGACCATTCCTCTTTACAAAACAATTCCAGTTCAGTTAAGTTTGATGGTCGCCGAGCATGGACAGCCCTCTTCAAATGATCCCACAGATGTTCAATGATATTCAGGTCTGGGGACTGGGATGGCCATTCCAGAACATTGTAATTGTTCCTCTGCATGAATGCCTGAGTAGATTTGGAGCGGTGTTTTGGATCATTGTCTTGCTGAAAGATCCATCCCCTGCGTAACTTCAACTTTATCACTGATTCTTGAATATTATTGTCAAGAATCTGCTGATACTGATTGGAATCCATGCGTCCCTCAACTTTAACAAGATTCCCGGTGCCGGCATTGGCCACACAGCCCCAAAGCATGATGGAACCTCCACTAAATTTTACTGTGGGTAGCAAGTGTTTTTCTTGGAATGCTGTGTTTTTGTGCCGCCATGCATAACGCCTTTTTGTATGACCAAACAACTCAATCTTGGTTTCATCAGTCCACATGACCTTCTTCCAAAAAGAAATTGGCTTCTCCAAATGTGCTTTTGCATACCTCAGCCGACTCTGTTTGTGGCGTGCTTGCAGAAACGGCTTCTTTCGCATCACTCTCCCATACAGCTTCTCCTTGTGCAAAGTGCGTTGTATAGTTGACCGATGCACAGTGACACCATCTGCAGCAAGTTGATGCTGCAGCTCTCTGGAGGTGGTCTGAGGATTGTCCTTGACTGATCTCACCATTCTTCTTCTCTGCCTTTCTGATGTTTTTCTTGGCCTGCCACTTCTGGCCTTAACAAGAACTGTCCCTGTGTTCTTCCATTTCCTTACTATGTTCCTCACAGTGGAAACTGACAAGTTAAATCTCTGAGACAGCTTTTTGTATCCTTCCCCTGAACAACTATGCTGAATAATCTTTGTTTTCAGATCATTTGACAGTTGTTTTGAGGAGCCCATGATGCCACTCTTCAGAGGAGATTCAAACAGGAGAACAACTTGCAAGTGGCCACTTTAAGTAGCTTTTCTCATGATTGCATACACCTGGCTATGAAGTTCAAAGCTCAATGAGGTTACAAAACCAAAAAAAGTGCTTTAGTAAGTCAGTAAAAAGTAGGTAGGAGTATTTAAAACAAGAAAATGATAAGGGTGCCCATACTTATGCACCTGTCAAATTTTGTTTGAATGCAGATTGCACATTTTCTGTTAGTACAATAAACCTCATTTCAAGGCAGAAACATTACTGTGTCCAACAGTTATTACATATATCAAACTGAAACAGCTGTTGCAAAAACACCAATTTTTATAAAATATTAAGCTTAAGATCAATAGGGGTGCCCAAACTTTTTCATATAACTGTACTAGGACATCATCAGCAAATGCAGAACACTTGTACTTGGTGCCTCCCACCTCAATCCACCTAATATTGGGGTTATGGCGAATTGATGAGAGCAGGTGCTCCGTCACTAGGATGTATAAGAGAGGGACAGAGGACATCCCTGCCTTGTCCCATTGGTGATTATGAAAGGTGATGAAAATGTTCTGACGCGCCCCCTGGGCCTTGGGACACCCGGGGCCGGACCCTTATTGGTGGATGCTGGTGGTTGTAGTCTCCGTGGCGGCGACCCGGTTCCGTGGCTCAGGGCGGTCAAACCAGTGGCGGAACTATTTATGTGGTTTTGATGTTTAAATGTCCGACTACGCCACCCGTGGATTGCGGTCAGAATGAACCGCCGCTGCAGGGCAGACCGCTGAGGCTCAATATGCAGCAACGGGGATTGCAGAAATAACTACACAAAAGTAAATATAAATACAAGCAGGTGTAGTACTATAGGAACTTAAAACTTAACGTTTATTACCATTAGATAAAATATGTGCAAAATGCAAGGACCTAAAAACACACAGTTTGACTGTCTGTGATATAGAATAGCCAAAAGAACTTCCATATATTGTTGCTTCCAGAGATCTACGTATATGTCATATAAGCATATTGTATCTCTAACACAAACCAAGGAAAAAATGGCAATAAGAAATAGTGGAGCCCACGGTACACTATATCAACTTATTGTACCCCAAAATGTGAGAACATGAAAACACTCGCCCTGAGATATGGGAACATGAAAACACTCGCCCTACCAGTGGTGACCATTTAACTTTGTTAAGTATAGAAATGGAACATCCTCACCAATTTTGATGTCTGTTCCTGCTCTCAGACTTCAGAGGGGGCTCCATATGATGGAGGTGAACCGAAACTCATGAGGTCACCAGCCAACTACCGCTCCCTAGATGCCGCTCCCGACGCGTTTCTTAGCCTTAGCTATTCATCAGGGGAAAAGGGAAGAGGACATGCGGTATGCACGCTGCCCAAAATCGCGCAGCTCATTCAACAGACAGCGCTACTTAACGTTCTAATAGATCCTCTTTTAAATCCTGGTCGCGCTCTGTTCATAGTCGTGTCACTTCCGGTTCCGGTCACCTGACATCCGGTATGTGGAACGCAGAGGCCGGCCGTGACACGCAAGCGTCACTTCCGGTGTGCGCGTCATAGACATGATGAAATCGCACACAACGGAGCGACGGCCAGGGGGGACGCAGGATCGCCAATTGACATCCCACGTTGGATGGCACCATGGAAACCTCCCATCCATAAATACCCCAAGCCGGGGCAGGTGTCCAGAGCATATAATAGCTGACACTCATCCAGGCACATACCATATGTACCGCGGTATATATAGCCACGTCCATTCTGCCCCAGTGGTAAAAAAGCTGAAAATACTTCATAGGTCCAGAACCGCACAGTGAAGCTATGGCCCAGCCCCTAGAGCGCACTTGAAACCCAAATAAAAAATTATGATGATAAAAATGTAAAGGTGAAAATGAAAATATGGATATGTGACAAAAACAAAAACAAAAATATGAAAGGAAGGGGGGTATGAAGAAATGCGAGGGAGCATGAAGGGAAAAAGGGCAGGGACCGCGCCTCACAGAAATGGAAAGCTAGAGAGATGTGGGGGGCAAAGGGACCTATAAAAGCCCTATTAAGCAGCTAGAGTAATATCCCTACCTGACAGTGGAGGTTGGCACCCTATGAACCTGCGCAAGTGGCGCCCCCACTCCTCGACGGCTGTCCCTATACTCCTCTCCCTAATTCACCCTACATTATAGGAATGGCCTGTAGGACAGCTGCTCATTAAGGCCGTAGGGAGCCATTGTCCGCAGTCTAAAGATCCACTTCGTCTCTCTTTGCAGGATCAGTTTGTCCCAGTCGCCCCCTCTTGGTGGGGCCGTAACTTTGTCAATTCCCATGAAACTTATTATATCCCTACTGTTCGGGTGTACGTTGTTCACATGTTTCGCCAGGGGGGTATCTCTTTTCAGGACAATATCCCTTTGGTGCTCCCCTACTCTTCTTCTCAATTCCGCAGACACATTTAGCCATGTAGATAATTCACTTGGATCTACAGTTAATGAAATGTTTGACAACAAATGTTTTTCCAGTGACATTACTTATGAAGTCTTTCCCTTGCGTGATAACTTTACATGATACGCATCCACTGCATCTAAAACAGCCGATTATGGAACTTTTCAACCTTTTGTTCCCCATATGGCCCATATAGTGACTGTGGACCAATCTGTCCCTAAGGGATCTACCCTTTTTATAGGTAATCATAGGTTTTGAATCAACCACGTCACCAATATCCTCGTCCATTAGTAAAATCGGCCAGTGTTTTTGTAGTATCCTACGGACTGTATATGACTGATTGGTAAAGGTAGTGATGAGTCTGCAGAAAGTGTTGTCCTTATCCAAATTTGGGGATGGGTGTAACAAGGAGGAGCGGTCCCTGGCCAGAGTCCCCCCATAGGCCTCGGCTATCACCTTCTTTGGATAACCCCTCTCATAGAATATTTGACAAAGATCGATGGCCTGGGCTCTAAAAATGGCATCGTCCGAACAGTTCCTCCATACCCTCATGAATTGCCCCTTCGGTATGCCCCTCTTAAGCGGGACTGGATGGTTGCTTTCCCACCTGAGGAGAGAATTCGAGGCGGTTGTTTTCCTATATGTACTGGTCTCTATCTCTCCATCCTTCCCTATCCGTATCAAAATGTCCAGGAAGGGCAACTCATGGGGGTCAAACTCAAAAGTGAAATGCAGGTTAAGGTCATTGTGATTAAGCCTTTCCACGAGGTTACCAAAGGATGTTTTATCCCCTTTCCACAGAACTAGGACGTCATCAATATATCGAACCCATAGCAAAATATTTTCACCACCTACAATGGGGATGTCTCCAAACACCACGGTTTCCTCCCACCAACCCAGGTACAAGTTGGCATACGATGGGGCACAAGGGCTCCCCATCGCAGTACCCCTGAGTTGGTGGAAGTACTTCCCACCGAAGAGGAACACATTTTTTGTCAAGCAGAACTGAAGGGCCTTCATCACGAAGTGATTGTGTCGCTCAAATTGTTTGCCTCTCCCCATAAGGAAAAAGCGTATCGCCTCCAGACCCCTATCATGGGGTATTGAGGAGTATAGTGACTCGACATCGATGCTGGCTAGAGTCACGTCTTTATCAACTGTCATACCTTCTAGTTTGCGAAGCAGGTCATTGGTGTCACCGATAAATGAGTTCAAGCTTAAGACAAAGGGTTTGAGTACCTTCTCCAAATATATTCCCAGATTTTGGGTTAGATTGTTTATTCCCGATATTATGGATCGTCCCTTCAGTGGGTTCAGGCCCTTATGTACCTTTGGAAGACTATAGAAGGTGGACATAACTGGATGGATTGGACAGATGAAATCTCTCTCCTGTTTATTTAGAGTCCCATCCCTCATAGCCTCATTTGCCAATTCCTCTAATTCTTGAGAGAATCTCCTCGTGGGGTCCGCCTTTAATGTGCTATAACACTCCTTAACATTTAGTATTACACAGCACATCAAATAGTACTCACTGGTATCCATGATCACCACGTTACCCCCTTTATCTGAAGGTTTTATGGTGATCTGTTCATCATTTTCTAGTGACCTCAATGCCTGCATCTCACAACGAGTGAAATTGTGTCTAAAACGTCTGGGATCATTTTCCAGGTCCCTCAAATCTTTAGTCACCATGTTCAAGAATACATCAATGGGACTCAAATCACTCTGTGGAGGTGGCATTTTGGTACTCTTCAGTTTCAGATTGGTGAGGCTGGTGTGCGTACAGCAGAGCGTAGTATAACTCCCCACGGGAGGAGTATAGCCTCAGGGCAGTGTATGCGGAGGATGGGGGTGATGGTGCAGGGCAGCAGCAGTAACGACACGGAGTCAGTGATGCAGTCCAGGGCCTTTACTCACAGTTCTTATTATCCAGACCACTTCCGCAGGTAACGGCTGCCCACGTCGTACTGTGCTCACCAGGTGAGGGGCTCAGACAACTCCCAGATAACTTTGGAGCGCTTCACAGGACCCCTTTTGTGTGTCCTTTGTCTGGCCTTTCTTACCAACGCTTCTGTCCGGCTGCCTCAGGCCTTCTCTTGGTAAACTTGGCGCCAGTTTCCCTGACCCTATGTGGTGCCTTCCTAGCGGGTGTAGCGAGGGGCTGCGCCACATAAAATGTCACAGCCTCCGGTTTCTAGCTGAGGGTCGTTTCCCGCCTCCACTAGTTTCGGGGACCTGTCTCCCCCTTTGGCCTGACCCCTCCATGCAGGTGGATTCGGGCGTGCGGTGGCGACTCGTCCGTCCGCACCCCTGGGATCCCTTCGGTCCTCGTTCCTGGAGCCTTCTCCGCTCCTCTTCCTTCCTTCTCCCTCTTCCAGGCCTGCGCCTCTTTTACTAGGCCCGCCTCCAGAGCAGAGCTCATGCAGAGCCCCTGCTCCCTGTCACTTCTGCTCAGACTTCTCTGCACTGAACTAAGATGGTGCCCACATTTTATACTCCCTTCTCAATGCACCCAGGAACTGCTTCCTCCCTGCTCCTGCACTACAGGGTTCCCCTTCCTCGGTGTTCCCTCCCCCCCACTCCAGCCAGGGACAGGGACTGTCGTGCCCATCTCAGGGGCATATTGGTCGCCCTGACCCACGGCAATGTGGTGTAATGCATGCAGGTTTCGGGGTCCTGATCCACACTCCATCCTTACCTGAGAGTGAGATATCACACCTCTGGGTGAGGTGCAATACCTCTGTAGTAACCGAGCCCTCGAGGTGCTACAGTTCCATTTATCTTCAGCCTAGGTGATGTATTGCGATACAGGGCCGTGATTTTGGCTATAAAAGGGTCCCCTAGACCCCTACCCCAAGCTTTTTTAGAGAATAATATATGGCGTGCCAGGAGACTCTATGGAATGCTTTCTCAGCATCCAACGAGAGTATCTAATTACAAATTTTTAACGGCATCTAGCCCAGGAAATACTTTGTGCCTAGTAGCAGTGTCTGCTAGTCAGCGGATTATCCCAGCTGTTAAGAAAGCTACACCACCTGTAGTTTGGACACTTAATTTTTTCAAAGGAAATGCTTCGGGACCCCGGGATACTCAGTGAAGAGCATCAGGAGGCACCCCAAGGCATAGGGGCTGGGACTGGCGGTAGGACGCCTTGCGGTGGACCGCCGAGCTCGATCCTTATAAAAGTTTTTTAACTGCAGCAGCTTTAGTGGACGCTACTGGAGCTGGAATTACGCGGCTGCTGGCATGACACTTGCCCTCCAATAGATCCTTGTAAAAAGATTTAAAGTGTATTCATTCAAATTAGAGAGACAATTTAAATTAAAAAGCTTAGACCTGCCTCCACCACAGGGGGGCTCGCTCGACCCACCAGCGGACAGGCACTAGTACTGGGAGAGGGGGGCTGGCCATCAGGGTCCACCGCAGCTCTGGCACAAAGCCGGCGACACTGAGGTCGCACGGGCAGGAACGGACTGGCCGTGTCGGCTTCGCACTTTTTTGGTTTTAGAAGGGCATGACATGCCTATATCTGTGTCTCCCCCTCCTTTTACTCCTCCACCTCTTTTCTTTTCGCTTGACTATATGTACTTGTCACTTTTCCATGTGTTAGTT
Organism: Phyllobates terribilis; assembly: GCF_046119375.1. Taxonomy (NCBI): domain Eukaryota; kingdom Metazoa; phylum Chordata; class Amphibia; order Anura; family Dendrobatidae; genus Phyllobates; species Phyllobates terribilis. Next base: position 169,034,834 of record NW_027362763.1, read on the forward strand.
GTGTCTTCTAAGTTTGTCAGCTTTTGGACACCTTTGAAGGTGTTTTCTATGTGTTTCTATGTGTTTTTGTTTGCCTGCCATTGGTTTTAACGGTGTTCGAAGGTGTTCGACGAACAGTTCGACGAACAGTTCGGCGAACATACGGGTGTTCGACGAACCGAACCGAATTCGAACACTACGGGGGTGGCTCAACACTAGTGGAGGTCACAGTAACTTAGCAAAACAGTTTTAATGCCCCTTAGAAGAGACGTGGAGGTCACAGTAGCGTAACAAGATGGTTTTAATGCCCCTTGGAAGAGACGTGGAGGTCACAGTAACTTAACAAGATGGTTATCAATGGTGTAAGCTCAGGGTGTGTCAGGGTTACTAGCGGGGTGCCTCAAGGGTCTGTCTTGGGCCCTATATTATTTAATATATTTATTAATGATCTAGTGGAAGGGTTGCATAGTAAAATAGCAATATTTGCAGATGATACTAAACTTTGTAAAGTAGTTAATACAGATGAGGATATGGCACAGCTACAGGAGGATTTAGATAAATTGGGGAGTTGGGCCAAAATATGGCAAATGGGGTTTAATGCCGATAAATGTAAGGTCATGCACATGGGAAAGAAAAACAGCAGTCACCCATACATATTAAATGGGAAACCGTTGGGGAAATCTGACATGGAGAAGGACCTGGGCGTCTTGGTTAATAGCAAATTAAATTGGAGTGCCCAGTGTCAGGCAGCAGCTGCGAAGGCAAATAGAGTCATGGCATGCATCAGAAGAGGAATAGGGGCATATGATGAGAACATTGTTCTTCCTCTGTATAAAGCGCTGGTAAGGCCGCACTTAGAATATTGTGCACAGTTCTGGGCTCCGGAGCTCAGGAAAGACATATTGGAGCTAGAGAGGGTACAAAGGAGGGCGACTAAGGTAATAAAGGGAATGGAGGGACTAGAATACCCAGAGAGGTTGTCAAAATTAGGCCTATTTACGTTGGAAAAGAGAAGGCTTAGGGGAGACCTCATAAACATGTATAAATACATCAGGGGGCAGTACAGAGATCTCTCCCATGAACTGTTTATACCAAGGATGGTGACAAAGACGAGGGGGCACACTATGCGTCTGGAGGAAAGGAGGTTCCTGCACCAGCATAGAAGGGGATTCTTTACGGTCAGAGCTGTGAGACTCTGGAACTCTCTGGGAGAGGAAGTGGTGATGTCCAACTCACTTAATGAGTTCAAGAGAGGCCTGGACGCCTTTCTTGAGAACAATAAAATTACATCTTATGCTTAGCGATAGTTAATTAATCCATGGATTTAATCTGACTGCCAGATTGGAGTCGGGAAGTGAATTTTTCCTCAATGATGTAAATTGGCCTATACTGCATGGGTTTTTTTTGCCTTCCCCTGGATCAACGCTGCGGAATAGCTGCAGTGCACAATAAATAGGCTGAACTCGATGGACGCTTGTCTTTTTTCGGTCTTATAAACTATGCAACCATGTAACTATGTTTTAAGGCCCCTTGGAAGAGACGTGGAGGTCAGAGTGGTTTAACAAGATGGTTTTAATACCCCTTGGAAGAGACATGGAGTTCAGAGTAGCTTAACAAGACGGTTTTCATGCCCCTTACATGAGCCATGCAGTACAGCATATTAAAAACATTTTTCACATTATTGGGGAGTGGGTCACCCATAGTCTTTGCCTATGCCTTCCAATCAAAAGCTGCCAAAAATTAGGACGGAGGAACTTGCAATGCTGGCAAACAAGAGCCATGCATTACAGCATATTCAAAACATTATTCCCATTATTGGGGAGTGGGTCTCCCATAGTCTTTGCCTATGCCTTCCAAGCAAAAGCTGCCAAAAATTAGGACGAAGGAACTTGCAATGCTGGCAACATGGACCACGGTCACCCTGGTGGTATAGTGGTGGTGGAGGCTGAGGATAAGGAGAAGAGCAAAATACAGCCGAAATGAGGAAGCGTATATCCATGTGTGGGTGTGAAGCGGTGCATGGGAATACTCTTCCCGAAATAACACAGTGGGTTTGACTTTGCTGTGATTTGGTGGTGTAAAGAAGTCTGGCCCAATCCAGCCCTTGTTCATTTTGATAAGGGTCAGCTTGTCAGCATTGTCAGTTGACAGGCGAGTGCGCTTATCAGTTATAATTCCCCCAGCGGCACTAAAACCACGCTCCGATAACACGCTAACGGCAGGGCAGGCAAGGACCTCCAATGCATACAGAGCACGTTCATTCCAAGTGTCCAGCTTGGATACCCAATATTTAAAAGGCACAGAGGAATCACGGATGACGCTGGTACGGTCGGCAAGGTACTCCCTCACCATCTTTTGAAACTTTCCACTCCTTGTGAGAGTACCCCACGCCGCAGGGCCTGTAAGCTGGGTGGGTCTCAGAAAACTGTCCCAAAACGATGACAGTGTTCCCCTGCCTCTGCTGGATTGGAGTTGCGTCTCTCTCGCCTGTACGCCTTGGTTGGGCAACGAACTGTGACCTCTGCCGCTAGAGTGTTCAGATGGGAATTTTTTTAACAGTTCTGCAGCAAGGGCCTTCTGGTACTGCCCCATTTTTGTAGACCTCTCCATCTCAGGAATAAGAGAGCGAAAGTTCTCCTTGAAGCGGGGGTCTAAAAGTGTCACCAACCAGTAATGACTGTCACCCAACATTTTGACAACGCAAGGGTCATGGTTAAGGCAGCGTAACATAAAGTCAGCCATGCGTGCCAGACTGGTAACGGGCAAGACTTCCGTCTCACCAAGATGACGTCTGACCATACTCTCCTCCTCCTCCTCCTCCCCCCCCCCCTGTCCTCAGGTCACCCACGCTGAACCGACGGTATGACAGTTGTACAGATACTACCGTCTACAGCGCATGATAACAGCTCCTGTTCTTCCTCATCCTCCTCCTCCTCCTCTCCCTCATTGTCCCCCAATGCACGTTGGGATGAGATGAGGCTGGGCTGTGTGTAATCGCCCGTTATGGCTTCTTGATCCATCTCATCATACTCTGGCTGCAATGCCTCCTCTTTAATGCTCTGCAGAGAGCGTTGCAAAAGACAGACAAGTAGAATGCTGACGCTAATGATGGCGTCATCGCCACTCACCATCTTGGTGGACTCCTCAAAGTTTGTCAGGATGGTACATATGTCAGACATCCAGGTCCACTCCTGAGATCTTATGTGTGGAGTCTGACCTGAATATCGACGGCCTTGTTGCAGCTGGTACTCCACAACTGCTCTCTTCTGCTCACAAATCCTTTGCAACATGTGGAGGGTAGAGCTCCAATGTGTGGGAACATCACACACCAGTCGGTGTGCCGGAAGCTGCAAACGCTGCTGCAAAACAGCAAGGGTAGCGGAAGCTGTAGCCGACTTGCGAAATCTAGCTGACAGGCGGCGTACTTTGACGAGCAGATCTGGCAACTCGGGGTACGATTTAAGAAACCGCTGAACCACGAGGTTAAGCACATGAGCCAGGCATGGTACGTGTGTGATCTCACCTCGCCTCAGAGCCTGGATGTAGGTTCAGTGGTCTCAGCCACAGATCTGCCTGCTCTTTCACAGCTGTCCACAACTCACAAGCTGTGTGAGGTTTATCACCTAAGCTTATGAGTTTCAGCACAGCCTGTTGCCCCTTGGCTGAGGCAGTACTGCAGTGCTTCCAGCTTGTAACTGATGTGGTGATATCTGAGATGGAGGCTGAACATGAGGAGGAGGAGGAGGATGATGCGCAGGAGCTGTACACTGTGGGGGCAACTCTGACAGACATAGGGCCCGCAATCCTCGGTGTGGGGAGGATGTGTTCCGTCCCAAGGTCCGACTGGGTCCCGGCTTCCACTATGTTTATCCAGTGTGCCGTCAGGGAGATGTACCGTCCCTGGTCACAAGCACTTGTCCACGTGTCCTTTGTCAGGTGGACTCTCCCAGTAACTGTGTTGTTGAGGGCACGGCAGATGTTTTGGGACACGTGCTGGTGTAGTGCGGGGATGGCACACCGGGCAAAATAGTGTCGGCTGGGGACCGAGTACCGAGGGACGGCCACCGCCATAAGGTTGCGGAAGGATTCCGTCTCCACCAGCCTAAAAGGCAGCATTTCCAACGCCAGCAGTCGTGAAATGTGCTTATTTAGGACTGTGGCCTGTGGGGCGTTGGCTGTGAATTTGCGCTTTTGTTCAAAGCTCTGGGATATGGACAATTGAACACTGCGGTGGGACGTGGACGTGGATGTTGATGCTGTTTCTTGAGAAACTGCCATAACAAGTGAAGACTGAGAGGAGGGGGCATCTTTGCATGCAGTATGGACAGGGGATTGCCTTGCACGCACAATAGGCGGTTCTCTTACACGCACAACAGCGGAAGAAGCAGTGGTGACACCCGCTGACACTGGTCATGGACTATGGGGTTCGCCCCACAAAGTCGGGTGCTTTGTTGACCTGTGCCTGATCATGCTGGTGGTGGTCAGGCTGGTAGTTTTGTCACCACTGCTGATGCTGGCATGGCAGTTGGTACAAATGGCCTTTTTGGGGTTATCAGCAGAGTCTTAAAAAAAATTCCAGACTCTGTAAGACCTACCGGTTGTACTGGCAACGTCCCTCGTGTTGGTGTTACGGGGAACTGTTGCCCGCCTTCTGTGTGCTGCCACCACACTGCTTCTTCCTGCCTGTTGGGGAACTCAGCCTCCCTCCCCCTGTGTGCTGCTGGCCTCGCTCTGCGTGTCCTCCTGCCACGTTGGGTCAGTTACTATATCATCCACCACCTCCTCCTCTTCCACTTGCGCACCACGATCCTCTTCCTCACTTCGTGGCAATTGTGTCTCGTCATTGTCCACCTCTTGTGACAAATTGCCAGCGTCGACTTCCTGTGACTGTGGCTGTTTAAATATATGGGCATCGCTACATGGGATCTCCTCTTCCACCACTTCAAGCGGAGCAGGCGAGGGGCACAAATATGGAAATGGACCAGTGAACAGCTCTTCAGAGTGTCCAACTGTGGGGTCAGTTGCTCTCTGATGACACTCGGCATGGTGGGAGGAAGGAGCATTAGGGTGAGGAGGAGTATGCGGTCGAGCCTCACGGCTACTAAAACTTGACCGTGTGGAAAACAGACCGGAGGTGGTGGTGCCCAAGTAACTGGAAGTATTATCTGCTATCCAATTAATAACCTGTTCACACTGATCAGTTCGCAATACTGGTGTTGTAGTGTGCTTCCCTAGTAATTTGGTCAAGAAGTGGGAGCGAGAAGATGTGGCTGTTGGTTGTGGCACATTTTCACCTTGGTCACGGCCCCATCCTCTACACGCACCATCACCAGAACGTCCAGTTCCACATCCCTTTCCACGCCTGTTGCCCATTGTAAATGAAGTAAAATAGCTTACACTCGCACTATCAATGGAAAAAGAGTAATAAAAAGGAGATTAGATAACCACAGTTCTATTTATCTGGCCTGCACCAGAATCTTTTAAACAGATATATTTGTGTCTGAACAGTCAGGGAGACACTATTACTGTTTTTTTTATGTAAAAAAGGCCAAAAGCTGGATAATACTGAGATTTGAACCGTGAAACTGCAAAACCAAACTTCTATTTATCTGGCCTACACCAGAATATTTTAAGCAGATATATTTGTGTCTGAACAGTCAGGGAGACACTATTACTGTTTTTTTACAGAAAAAAGGCCAAAAGCTGGATAATACTGAGATTTGAACCGTGGAACTGCAAAATCAAACTTCTATTTATCTGGCCTTCACCAGAATATTTTAAAAAGATATATTTGTGTCTGAATAGTCAGGGAGACATTATTACTGTTTTTTTTTATGTAAAAAGGGCCAAAAGCTGGATAATACAGAGATTTGAACCGTGGAACTGCAAAACCAAACCTCTAGTTATCTGGCCTACACCAGAATATTTTAAACAGATATATTTGTGCCTGAACAGTCTGGGAGACACTATTACTGTTTTTTTTATGGAAAAAAGGCCAAAAGCTGGATAATACAGAGATTTGAACCGTGGAACTGCAAAACCAAACTTTTAGTTATCTGGCCTACACCAGAATATTTTAAACAGATATATTTGTGTCTGAACAGTCAGCGAGACACAATTACTGTTTTATTTATGTAAAAAAGGCCAAAAGCTGGATAATACAGAGATTTGAACTGTGGAACTGCAAAACCAAACTTCTAGTTATCTGGCCTACACCAGAATATTTTAAACAGATATATTTGTGTCTGAACAGTCAGGGAGACACTATTACTGTTTTTTTTTTACGGAAAAAAGGCCAAAAGCTGGATAATACAGAGATTTGAACCGTGGAACTGAAAAAGCAAACTTCTAGTTATCTGGCCTACACCAGAATATTTTAAACAGATATATTTGTGTCTGAACAGTCAGGGAGACACTATTACTGTTTTTTTTAAGGAAGAAAGGCCAAAAGCTGGATAATACAGAGATTTGAACCGTGGAACTGCAAAACCAAACTTCTAGTTATCTGGCATACACCAGAATATTTTAAACAGATATATTTGTGTCTGAACAGTCAGGGAGACACTATTACTGTTTTTTTCTACGGAAAAAAAGGACAAAAGCTGGATAATACAGAGATTTGAACCGTGGAACTGAAAAAGCAAACTTCTAGTTATCTGGCCTACACCAGAATATTTTAAACAGATATATTTGTGTCTGAACAGTCAGGGAGACACTATTACTGTTTTTTTTATGGAAAAAATGCCAAAAGCTGGATAATACAGAGATTTGAACCGTGGAACTGCAAAACCAAACTTCTAGTTATCTGGCCTACACCAGAATATTTTAAACAGATATATTTGTGTCTAAACAGTCAGGTAGACCCTATTACTGTTTTTTTTTACGGAAAAAAGGCCAAAAGCTGGATAATACAGAGATTTGAACCGTGGAGCTGCAAAACCAAACTTCTAGTTATCTAGCCTACACCAGAATATTTTAAACAGATATATTTGTGTCTGAACAGTCACAGACACACTCAAATTTTCTTTTTTTTTGGGGGGGGGGGGAGCACCAAAAGGTTAATAAGAAGTGTATTTGTACAGTCTGACTGAGGAAAAAAAAAATACAGGATTTAGATGAAAAAAAAGGATTTTTCCTGGCCCCTGAGACCGGGGGATGAGTCTAGCAATTTGACCAGCAGGAGCACACAGGACTGTAATGCAGTGTTTGTTGGTATAACCACTGAATCTCCTATACAGCCTGCCTGCCTGCCTGCCTGATATCTGGGATGGATATTAGTCCTGAGAAGGACTGTTTGTTTGATTTGGCAGGCTTTAGAGACCCTACACTAACTATTTTGCAGTATAAATCTCTCCCTAGCTCTGCCGTACTGACCCTACACTGTCTGATCTGGAGCGACTGTGTCCAAGATGGCGGCGCCCGGTTTTAAATACTCGAGGTGGCGCTGTGCGGCCAGCCAATCACTGTAATGTCCACAAACAACATGGCTGCGGCATTACAGTGACAGACTGGCAATCCCTGCATGTTCATTGGCTCTGTAAAGAGCGCCAAACGTGCAGGGCGGAGACCCGAGCTCCCGCCCGAGTAACCCGGAAATGCTCGGTGCTCGCCGAACATCCCGAGTAGCGAGATGCTCGGGCGAGTACCGAGCAGTGTCGAGCATGCTCGCTCAACACTAGTAATGACAGTCCTGCATTATCAGTGCAGTTTCTGAGGTTAGAAACATAGAAAAATCTTTGATGACTTTATGATCATGCGACCAAATGTCCCTCACCCTGGATGAGTATGGAAGAACCAAAGAGGAGGCATAAGTCTGGTATGTCAACTACAGTGTGTGTATGTGTGTGTGTAATATGCAGTTTGTGTAGCCTCTTCATGGATCAGGAGTGTCTGATTCCACCACTCACCCTCACCAAGACCAACGAGAAAATCGCCAGTCTTGATGAATTGGTGCTAAAATGTTTATGTGTAATCGTTTAATAGCCCAACTTTTAATCTTTGCCCAGGGCCACAATTTTTCTAAATCCGACAATGTTAGTCTAATTCATATATTGAAAGAAATGAGAAAGAATTGTTTTCTGTGTGCAGTATGTGAGTGTCTATATACAGTATTGTACACGTGTTTAGGTTCATATTTAACATACCCCTTAGAATGCAGTAACAAAACATATGTTGGGTGGTTCTGCGTAGCAGTCATATTCTATATGTACAGTACTATTAAATTCTTGATATGTTCTTCTTTTAAAGAAAAAAGTGGAGGGCTCTTTCTCTCTTTTTTTAAAGGGAATCTATCAGTAGGATCAGCCCTCCTAAGCAGAGATCTATGGGCTGGGGCTCAGATCTCCCGGAGATTTTGCCTCCAGAGCTTATTTTAAGATGAAAGGAGGCATTACCAGTGACAGGACTACAATATTTTTTTCTTCACTTGTAGGATGACCTACTATTTATTTTAAATATTTTTATTACAATTGTATGAATATTCAAATAAAGTGATTTTTTTTATCATATCTTTGCTATCCAGATTTTTTTTGTAGGTTATATATGTTATTATTTAGCTAGGACCACATCAAACAACAATTATACATTTATCCTTGGTACAAATCTGGGCTTTTGTCCCTACGCGTGTTCATATACAGTATAGTTGTATTTAAGTTTATATATATATTTGTATTTATGTGTATGTGTATTTATTGTGCATACAGTGAACCCTCATGTTATACAATTCTGAGTGGCCATTGTAAGTTTAAACTGCTGCACAGATATTTCATTCCTTGATATTATGGCCAATCATCTCTTTTGTACACCCTCACAGTTTCCCAAGGAATTAAGAGGGTAAGCAACAGTCAAGTTCTGCTAATCAAATGCCGTGGATTAATTGCTCATAAGCAAGTGTGACCACCTCTATAAAAGCAGAAGTTTTGGTAATTTGTTGCTCTGGAGCATTTAGTGTTCATTAACCCAATGCAATGATCTTTGAGAAGAAATTACCTTTGCCCATCAATCTGTCAAGGGTTATAAAGCAATTTCCAAATAATTTGAAGAGCACCATTCTACAGTGACATCCCAGGAAATTCACCCCAAGTTAAGAATGTGCAATGCTCAGAGAAGATGCAAAAAACAAGAGCTACAGCTCAGACTCTAAAGGCCTCAGTGTGTTAAATGTTCAAGTTCATGACAGTACAATGAGAGAAAAGTTGAACAAATACAACTTGTTTGGAAGGGTTGCCACTGCCAGGAGAAAGTTTCCTTTTTCTTAAGAGAACATGGCTAAAGTTTACAAAGTTTGATTGTTGGATTTGAACAACCACAAGACTTTTGGAACAATGAACTTTGGACAGATGAGAAGAAAGTAGAGATGCTTGGCCATAATGCCCTGCTCTGCATTTGGTGAAAACCATGCACATCCTATCATCAAAAACCTTATACAACTGTCTAGCACAGTGGTGGATGGGTAATGATTTGAGAGTTTTGTTTTACAGCCACAGGGCCTGAGCACATTGCAGTCATTGAATCGACTATGTGCTTTCCAATATAAAAAATAATATTCTAGAGTCAATTGTGAGGCCATCTATTCAAACGATAAACTTTGTCTGAAGCTGAGTCAAGCAAGAGGACTATGGACCCAAGAATACCTGTAAATGTAATCAGAATGGATGAAAAAGAAAACAAGATGTTACAATGGCCCAGTCACAGTCCAGACCTCAACCCAACTGACATACTGGCAGGACCATAACAGAGCTGTGCATAAACGAATGCCCACAACCTTCAAGGAACTTAAGCAATGTTGTAAAGGAGATGGGGCTTCTTTGGGTCTAGCATTGTGTCTTTGCTGCTGCTTACAGTGTTTGTTCTCATCTGCAGAACTGACTTCACGTGGATAGCGCTGCAGCCAACATAGCAGAGCCACTAAGGTCACTTATCGTCTGCAGTACCGCTGTACGAAGTGACGTTAGCATTGCAGACAACAATAGACACTGTTAGGTATTAAGGAGAGTCTGCGCTGGGCCCAGGGAGGGTAAGTAAGGCAATGTTTGTTTTTTTTGCAACATATTGCACCTGGGGACACAACTTTCCTCAGTATAAAGAAACACCTTTAAGATTTTCTAAGATTGCGAAGAGCAACATTTTAACCCTTATCAATGATGGATCTCCAACTGCCCTTGGTCAAAAATCACACAATTCCCATCATAATCTGTTTTGTTGGACGGAGTTGGCCACAGCTTTTATTTAAGATTCAAACATTAAACCAGTTAAGGTGTCAGATAAATTACCATCGAATATGAAGCAGCATGCTGACCATCGGGCTGGCAGTGAGCAAGTCTGCCTTCAACTCCACCACTTCATCTCCATCGTAACCATCAACCACCAATTGTGAGTTCTCATAAGGAGGTATCAAAACAGCACTAAAATCAGAAACAAATAATAATAAGTGCATATATGTTTAACAGTAAAAGGATGTATGACCAACAGTAAGAGCATATGGCCAAACATAAAAACACAAAACTTTTCATAAGGGCAGGAAAGAGGCAGCTCCAGAGAAGGCAGCTAGAAAGAGGTAGCTCAGGTGTGCATGAGGCTCAATTAATATGGGTGGTACCACCATATAAATGGGGGAGTTATGGGATGGGGGGCAAACATTCTGTACTATTAACAGCAGAAGAAAGGGGTGAAGGAAGTAGGAAGTGACACAATTCTGTTGCTTAGTCTTAAAGGAGAATAAAGCTTGTGCCAACAGAACAGTTCAGATCACGGGCAAAATTGGGCATTATTTATTATAGCTTAGACTTGGCTCCTGCAGTCAGTAATACCTTTCCTACATGGGAAAATAATGTTTTTGTTTCTTTTTGTTAGGTGCTGTTACAAAAAAAGTCATAGAATTGAAAAGAGGGTGTACTATTTTTTTCTTATGACTGTATTTGCACTTCACCCAATGCAGATATAGTCTATCCTTAGTATAAAAGTCAGAAAGAGCTGCTGGAAGCTATTAATCACTCTCTATGTAGTGGACAGGAGCTTCTTCGTGGTCCTGCACAGTACATATTGTGTACTAAAAGAATAAAGTAGAGCCGCCCTCATCTGGTGTCCAAAGGTGCTGCTCATCCTGGTGCAAGTAAAGAACAGTATAGTACATGACCTGGTACGGCCAATATGGTTTCTTACCTGATGGCTTACCTTCTTCCACCTTACCCAAGAATCCCGTGATCCCATCCCAAAATAAAAACACTACAACCTGTTATTCTTTTGGATAAATTTTGGCCACAGCGGCCATTTTATTAACAAACAACAATAACAATCAAATTAACAATGAAATAAATATAAATATAGAGGGAGGGTTCTTGGAGCTAATAGATCTGGCTTTAAAATAAACTATAAGAACTCAACCGCCATGTTACCCTCAGCTGTGCACCACCAGCTCAAGGGCACCAAACTTCCACAGTCCGTGAAAGACAAACCAACTAAAAGCTCTAAGGGTAAAAACCCCGTCCAGAGCCCAGAACCGACTGCCAGTCCACCCCCCACTTAATTTAAACGACCTGGAATTTTCCCAATTCCTTCCACCGGCAATTCGGTACCAACTCCAAGAACCCAACCCCCCGCCAACCACGAACAGCCCTGAAACCTTAGGCTCGTGAGTGCCCCCAAGCCACCAACACCCTCTCAATCCCTACCTGTATTGCCAGGGCCCAAAGATCAATACCGATTGCATTGAGATGAACATCGTCCTCTAACCAGAAATTACCAACCCCAGATTCCAACTCAAAGTGCCTGACACTGATCCCCCCATTCCTTGACACAAAGCTGGATACAGCTCTATTTAACTTTACTCTTGCCCTATTTATCCCTTTTACCGATTTGGCCATCCGCCATTTTTTCCTAGGTTCTATATCTGACCAAACCGTCAGCACCCCCGGAAACGAAGTCCACAACCTCAAAAAATCAAAATAGATATGCCGAATTAACTCTCTCACGGGCCTAGCCCCAAAATCGTTCCCTACCATATGTACAACCAAAATATCAGGTGTTCTGTCCAATCGAGCCGCCTTGTAAAACTCCGACATAACCCGGCTCCATACCATCCCCCTAAAACCTAGCCAACAGATAATCACCTGTTCCCTCGAAAAACCCAATTGCCTACCGTCACGCCTTACGTCAGCACGCAGCGCCCCCCCAATGCACATACGAATGTCCGAAAATCCAGGCTAACAAGGGAATGCCACCTAAAAGAATAATAACAAGCATATTCAACAACTCGCAAATAACAAAAACCTGCGGTATTTAACGCCGAACATACGTCAAATAATGATCTGAACTCCATCTGCCAATCCGCTTTATCACCTCTGCCCCCAAGCCGCGCCTATCAGCCTCCGATGCTGCGCCAATCCTAAAAGAATGTGAACCATACAGATCTGGGCTAAGGCCCAACTCCTGCACCCCCTTTTTAAGGACAGCTATAAACTGAAATCTGGACAGGAATGTCCCGTCACAGTGACATAAAAGTGGGCCGGCTCTCTCTGACCATACTTGCCAATATGCCTCCAAGCACCTCCTTGGACACATCAACGCCCCGTCCACTCTACCTAAAATAACGCGCTTACCTCTGCCCAACTGATCTGTCTTTGCACGTCTAATCCAAAAATCGATACCCCCGGCCCAGCAACTCATGTCTTCAGCTAATAAACCTCTTGCCCTATTCCTACTGGGGGCGACCAATTCACCTACTCTCATTGCCCCGAAAAATGCTAAGGAAAAAGCTAAGTTAAATAGCGCCGCCTCAAAAGTAGAACAACAAATCCTTTCCAAAACAACACCTAACCTTTCCAACATACTAAACGAGACTGGCCTACGCTTATCCAAGCTCCTGCTACCTTTTCGAAAACCTCTAAGTGCCTGCTTAACTAAAAAGGATTTTGTGACATCAAACAATCCCTGCAATTTGAAACCGAATGCAAGCCCGGGAATAAATTTACTGATTCTAGATGCTGACCACCCTAACTCAGCAGCCTTACCAACTAAAAACAAAACCGCCAGGGTTCTATCCTCATCACTCTCTACCGCCCCCCCAATGGGACACCCAGCTTTGCCATAGTCACCACGATGCCTCATATGAAGCCCAGGTTAAACTCGCAACTGACTCCTGGGTCAATCTTCCAGCTCGTCCGTAACCAGCTGCCACAGCTGCGAAGGACATTCCACTCCTGCGACTTCTGCCTCTGGTGCCAGAGCCCAAAAACGCTCCCACTGGAAACGAGACAAAGCATCCGCTATAGAATTTTGCACACCTGGCACATGCACCGCCAAAATCCACGCATTCAACTCAAAACACCGGAGTGCCAGTTCCCTGACCAGCTTAATAACCGGAGGAGACGAAGCCGACAAGCTGTTAATCACCGCCACCACACCCATATTATCACAGTGAAACCTGACTCTCCGATTCATGAAAAACTCACCCCAAATCGAAACCGCAAATACAATTGGGAATAATTCCAGGAGAGCAAGATTCTTTGCAAGACCCCTCTCCTTCCACGAATCAGGCCATTTACCAACGCTCCACTTTCCCTAAATAAAGCCCCATAGCCAACACTGCCAGCAGCATCCGTGTAAATCTCGCAATCAAAGCTGTTCAAAAACTCCTGCTGAATCAATGACTTGCCGTTGTAATTGACCAAAAAACGCTTCCATACCAACAAATCCTCTCTGTGCTCTCTATTCAAACGAATAAAATGATGCGATGCCCGTGCACCTGCTGTTGCCCTTGACAACCTGCAACAAAATATTCTGCCCATAGGCATCCTACACACAAAATTTAATCTCCCTAACAGCGACTGCAGCTCCTTCAATATCACCTTGCGCAATTTACCGATTCGCTCGACCTCCTGCCTGAGCAATGACAATTTATCCTCGGGCAATCGACACTCGATTCTGTCCGCATCAATCAGTATTCCCAAAAACTCAATACAGTACAAGGACCTTCAGTTTTTTCTTTTGCCAAAGGAACACCAAAACGTTCTGCCACCCACACCATGGCTGCTAACAAATTACCACAAACCAACGAATCTGGAGGACCTATGAACAAAAAATCATTCAGGTAATGAATAACGGACTGCACACCTGCAACCTCCCTGACCACCCATTCCGGAAAAGTGCTAAAAGTTTAAATGAACATAAAATCGCGCAACTCATAAGCAAACACCTATCCAGATAATAACCTTTGCTCCAAAAACAACCCAATAACGGAATGCTAGCCGGGTGAACCGGGAGTAACCTAAAAGCTGATTCAATGTCGGTTTTAGCTAACAATGACCCAGGCCCATACCGGCGCACCCATGACACCGCTGTATCAAATGAGGTATATTCTACCGAACATAATTCTGGCGCGATCCCGTCATTGACCGAAAAACCTTTCTGATACGACAATGCTGAATCAAGCAAAATTTATTCGGCTCCTTCTTAGGCACTATCCCTAAAGGAGAAATGATCACCCCTTCAACCGGCAGATTCTCAAACGGCCCAGCCATACGACCTAACTCAACTTCCTTTGACAACTTAGCACTGACCACCTCCGGATGCAACAAAGCAGACCTCAAATTCTTAACAGAGAAAGGAACTTTATGATCAGGTGGCGGGATCCTGAAACCTTCCAAAAAACCATTACCAATAACCGTAGCCTTCAATTGATCAGGATATCTACTTAGAAAGGGTGCCATCCCTAGCAGATTCACTGGAGTCACCCCCTTGACCGGTACCCACGGACAGCTTTCCTTTTCCTTTCCTGAAGCATCTTGAGGCCCCGTGGGAGCTCCCATAGCAATGGGAACACACATGTTTAAACTTCCCGTATTTGCACTGGCCATCATTAAATTGCCAGCACGTTCCCGACTTCTCTTTTCCTCCCTGTGTTCCCTGACTACCGCCCCCTTGTCCTGCCAGTTGACTCCCGCTCCCTCCGCTCCCATGAAAGGACTGCCCGTACCTAGCCAGGGCCATCACTTTCAACCAGAGACCAATATCCTTCTGATCCCACTTAATCTCCGGCAGCACCGCCTTCCTCTGCCTGAATTGCTCGTCATACCTCAGCCATGTCTGACCCCCGTAAGTACGATGCGCTTCCCCAATAGCATCTAAATAACAAAATAAACCCAAGCAATTCTCAGGAAACTTCTCCCCAATGACACTCGCTAATATAGCGAAAGCTTGAAGCCAATTTACAAATGTCTGAGGGATCAAGCGCCACCTGCGCTTCTCCTCCTCTTCCTTTTTGCTATCATCCTTCTTCCCTTTATCTAAATTAAACTTCTTCAAGGGAAGGAGGGAGAAAATTTTGACATATTCATCACACCAAATTTTCTCCTTCACCTCTTTTTTTAAATGCGCCCCCAGTGGCCCCTCAAAGCACACATACACCTCACCCTTTGCCCTGTCATCCAGCTTCACCGTATCCCCTTTGTCTTTTTCCGTCTGAACCGACACTGAAACACCCGTAGATGCTACCTTTGTGCCCTCCGCAGACCCAACTACACCGTAACTAGACTGTGGCAACA
This sequence comes from Phyllobates terribilis, assembly GCF_046119375.1. Classification (NCBI taxonomy): domain Eukaryota; kingdom Metazoa; phylum Chordata; class Amphibia; order Anura; family Dendrobatidae; genus Phyllobates; species Phyllobates terribilis. The sequence continues at coordinate 169,050,352 of NW_027362763.1, forward strand.
CATCCTGACCTGGTAACCAGGCTCCTACGGGGGATGCCCTTGACCCACCCGCTGTGACATACTGTGCAAGATATCCCCGCTACCTTGGTGCCCCTGGGACCACCTAAAGTCCTCCCAACTTGCCCTACAAACTGACCACTACCTTCCCCACACAATACGGCCCCTGCGGGCGACAAACCAGACATAGAGTCATACTCACGCAGCTGCGCAGGTGCTGTGTCCCCGCCAGCCGGAAATCCTGAATCCTGACGATCTCTTCCTCCATCACAGTCGCCGCTGGAATCCGATCCCTCTGAATCTGTTCGCTGCTCAAGGCCCGCGCCCCTGGCCTCCACGTCACCAGGGGGGACCTGAACAGTCACGGATGAGGCAGCCGGGCTTCTCACCGAGGATCGCCTCCCGCCGGACCTCCTTGCGCTCCTGGACGCAGCTCTGGGCCTCCTCCGGCTATCAGACCCAGACACATGGGCCTGGTCCGCACTGACGGGACAAACGCAGCTGGGCAACGCGGTGTCGCTGCCCGCCTCTACCTCTGCTCCTTGTCCTCCAAATGAGCCAGGCAGCAAGGATTCCCTGGACTGCTGCCTGCTCGCAGATGCCTGCCGTCCTGATCTCCTGGTGCTCCTCCCAGCAGGCACCCCGACAGGAGCATCGCCAGTGGTGCCTGCCGCATGGTGTGAGCTTCCTCCGTTCCTCCTGGTCCCTCTCCTGCAGTATTGGCCCCCACCGCGCTTTACATCAGGCCTGCTCGGCCCGGCTGCAGCGCGCATACGCCGGTCTGCAGGGGCACAGACCTCCGGCAGCGCTGCTCCCGCAGGCCGCACATCCGGTGCGGCCCTCACTTTCGGCTCGGCCCCAACTTCCGACGCGGGCCGCGATCCCCACTGTGATGCGCCAACAGGCCGTCTGGATAGATTCCTGCCGGGGCGAGCACGACGGGAAGGGACCGCGACATCGCTCTCGCCTCCTGCAGGGTCCCCGGAGGGGCTCCGGAGCCTGCGCCTGTTGCGCGTGGTTACCTCCGGTGACAGTCTCTCCGGGGGCCGGGTCCTCCTGCTCCTACTCCCCGCTCCTGATGGCGGCTCCGGGTTCCCAGCTGCTCCAAGCAGAGCAGACAGCTGGGCCTGAAACCATCCATCGCTGCATGACCGGGCGACGTCTCTCAGTCGGACCACCAGGGATTCCACAGACTCCATTGTTAGGTAAATCCTCTTCTGCTGCTCTTCATGGAATGGCGGTTTTCCCACACTTTTTCCTTTATAACTGCCTCTCCCACTGCCCGCCCCCCAAACTTCCTACTATCCAATCCACATAACCACCACTTTTAAAAGGGGAAACCTCCAGGCCAATCCTGGTTATCGGGGGCTTCCCACTAGCTGTGCCTGTCTCCAGCCCCCTCCTTGTACTGTAGCACCGCTCTGTACTGCTGCACTTACTGCTACACTTGTATGGTGAATATAGCTGATGTCATTGTATTGAGCGACCACTGTGCAGGATTATTTTAATGTATATCTGTAAATATCCGTGTATGTGTATAAGTCTGTGCATGGCACAGTGTTTGCAGCAATGCACACATTACACATGGACATATAGCATCTGTATGTTATCAGTGCTTCTATAATTGAAGCCTCTGATCATTGCACTGACAGTACTTACAGAAGTAGGCTCTACGTTGTCCAAATTAGGGTCTGTTCATATTGGCTTATCTGCTGGGAGAGGTTCCGGAGCACTGCGTTGCATGTATCAACTAGTCTACGCTGAAAGATTGGCCTTTCCACATTTGAAGAGCACATAACCTTCTAAATTTTCTTATACAGTAGGACACAATAAAAAAATATGCTGCTACACAATATATATTTTTTTTTATAATAGCTGATGTGTGGATGCAAAAAGACTAGTTGTGAAAAGAGTCTTAAAGAAAGCAAAAAAAATACGGAAAATAGTAAAAAATGCATACTTGGTAAGTTACAATCTGTGTTACATAGATATAGGTAAGACATAGTAACCAAAAAATTGCATTATTGGCCTGATAATATTTATTATCTTGACATTTGACCCAATGTAATGCCTTTATATTGGAATCATGCTTCATGGCCTGAATTCGCTCTATATTACTGGTAAATATATTTTTTGTGCTGTTACTGGTATCTGTGATTACTTCGCCTTGTAAAATTACAAAGTCAGTGTTTACTGTGGAGAGGAAGGAGGTGAGTTCTGACAGCTTTATGTGGTCTGAAGTAATGTCTGTATCACTGATGTTATATTGTCTCAATAACTCTCCATCCACATACCCACAGCAGTTCAATATTCAGTGTGTGAATAGACATCTGGAATTCCAAAGCAAGACATAAGACAGAATGTTTCAGTACATCCAGTTTGTTACTAACTTTTCTCAGAGTAAAGCATACGAAATATGTGCTGCTAAAATATACAGAAACATATAATCAAAAGAGGAAAATTACAAGATAATCACAAAATATGTAAGAATATAGTCAGTCATCTGTTCCTAAGATGGACCCTTGATGAAGCCAGAATAATGAAACGCCTTGGGCGATACCATCTAGACAACTTATTTGAGGTAATTAGATGTATTTTTGCTTTTACTTGGTAGGCTCAATTGTATGTTGTTTTGAAGGGCTGTCCAAGATTAGAAAACATACAGTACAGACCAAAAGTTTGGACACACCTTCTCATTTAAAGATTTTTCTGTATTTTCATGACTATGAAAATTGTACATTCACACTGAAAGCATCAAAACTATGAATTAACACATGTGGAATTATATACTTAACAAAAAAGTGTGAAAAAACTGAAAATATGTCTTATATTCTAGGTTCTTCAAAGTAGCCACCTTTTGCTTTGATGACTGCTTTGCACACTTTTGGCATTCTCTTGATGAGCTTCAAGAGGTGGTCACCGGAAATGGTCTTCCAACAAGCTTGAAGGAGTTCCCAGAGATGCTTAGCACTAGTTGGCCCTTTTGCCTTCACTCTGCGGTCCAGCTCACCCCAAACCATCTCGATTGGGTTCAGGTCTGGTGACTGTGGGGGCCAGGTCATCTGGTGTAGCACCCCATCACTCTCTTTCTTGGTCAAATAGCCCTTACACAGCCTGGAGGTGTGTTTGGCGTCATTGTCCTGTTGAAGAATGAATGATGGTCCAACTAAACGCAAACCAGATGGAATAGCATGCCGCTGCAAGATGCTGTGGTAGTATGCCTTCAATTTTTAATAAATCCCCAACAGTGTCACTAGCAAAGCACCCCCACACCATCACACCTCCTCCTCCATGCTTCACGGTGGGAACCAGGCATGTAGAGTCCATCCGTTCACCTTTTCTGTGTCGCACAAAGACACGGTGGTTGGAACCAAAGATCTCAAATTTGGACTCATCAGACCAAAGCACAGATTTCCACTGGTCTAATGTCCATTCCTTGTGTTCTTTAGCCCAAATAAGTCTCTTCTGCTTGTTACCTGTCCTTAGCAGTGGTTTCCTAGCAGCTATTTTACCATGAAGGCCTGCTGCACAAAGTCTCCTCTTAACAGTTGTTGAAGAGATGTGTCTGCTGCTAGAACTCTGTGTGGCATTGACCAGGTCTCTAATCTGAGCTGCTGTTTAACCTGCGATTTCTGAGGCTGGTGACTTGGATAAACTTATCCTCAGAAGCAGAGGTGACTCTTGGTCTTCCTTTCCTGGGGTGGTCCTCATGTGAGCCAGTTTCTTTGTAGCGCTTGATGGCTTTTGCAACTGCACTTGGGGACACTTTCAAAGTTTTCCCAATTTTTCGCACTGACTGACCTTCATTTCTTAAAGTAATGATGGCCACTAGTTTTTATTTACTTAGCTGCTTTTTTCTTGCCATAATACAAATTCTAACAGTCTACTCAGTAGGACTATCAGCTGTGTATCCACCAGACTTCTGCACAACATAACTGATGGTCCCAACCCCATTTATAAGGCAAGAAATACCACTTATTAAACCTGACAGGGCCCACCTGTGAAGTGAAAACCATTTCCGGTGACTACCTCTTGAAGCTCATCAAGAGAATGCCAAGAGTGTGCAAAGCAGTCATCAAAGCAAAAGGTGGCTACTTTGAAGAACCTAGAATATAAGACATATTTTCAGTTGTTTCACCCTTTTTTGTTAAGTATATAATTCCACATGTGTTAATTCATAGTTTTGATGCCTTCATTGTGAATGTACAATTTTCATAGTCATGAAAATACAGAAAAATCTTTAAATGAGAAGTTGTGTCCAAACTTTTGGTCTGTACTGTAGTTTTCTTCTAAAGACAGCACCCCTCTTATCCACAGGTGTTTACCAACTTGACATATTATTATCTAGGTAATATCTTGCTGATTGCTGAAGGTTTTACCTGTTGGATCCCTGTCAATCTCCAGAACAATCGATTCTCAAAGGGCAATTTTGAACCCTGTTCTCAGGATTGACTGGGGTCCAGTAATCAGACTCTCAGAGTTTAGCAAGTTATCCCCTGTCTTGTGGATAGATGATAATAACTTATTAGGTTGGGAACATCTACGCTTGGGAGGAAGGAATAAGCTGCCTTAAGACCCTATTGGCCTTTACTTACGTCCCGGAGCTGAATATGCCCCACACTCCTTTCCACTGACAGCACCAACAATTAACATACTGTGAGGACACCTTATACATTTCATTGTTATCCAAACCCAAACAAAAGGGCATGTTTGGCTGACTTACATCTAATGTGCATGTCCAGCTTAAAGAGGTTGTCCACTACTAGGACAACCCTTTTTCAATTGCTATATTTCCCCTTTGTGAAATATTAAGACTTATACTCACCTCTGGTGCAGGCACCGTTGCACCGGTGTCGACACCAGCTCTCCCAAGGATCATGTGACATTGTTATGTCACGCAATCCCTGTGGCCAATCAGCTCTGGCTTCACTCAGTTCATAAAATCTGTGAGCAAAAGCCGACACCGCTGGAATGTCCCTGGCACCAGAGGTGAAAATAAGTGTTTTGCTTTATAATTTTACAATGGGGAAATATAGGGAATGAAAAGGGGTTGTCTGAGTAGAGGACAACCCATTTAAAGTCCCCCATATACAATAGATATCTATCGGTTAAACAATAGTCTGTCAGAATTTATTTCCTCACACACAGAAGGGCTGGGCTCAGCTGAATTATCCTGTATTCTTTATGTGAAAGCCATTGGCAGTAACTAAACTGAGTGAGAACAAATAGATCGGCTTTACAAGGTTGAACAAACCGGATCCTTCTCTTCCCCAACAACATCTATTGGGAAGAGTTGGGAGGCCCCTACATACTTTAGACTGTTGGCCAATCCCGTTGATATTGGCGGGCTTGGCCAATGTTAGTCTAATGTTTATGGGAGCCTTAAGACTATCTGTTCATTTTACTAGCATTCATAAGGACCCAGTGTTCCCTCTTCCAGACTATCATATCAATATACAGTAGGAGACTGTGCATGTGAAATATGTACTATTAACATGGATTTCTACTATTGCATTATTTGTAACACTCTTTACCCTCTTTAATTAACATATTTTATAGATCTCCATAAACTGTCCTTTCCAAACTACTTTTATCTCTTAAACTGATTGTCTCCACTTGCTTATGGTTCGTCACAATGAAAGGTCACGTTACTCTTTAATTAAAACGGGCTGATCCTGCCCAGAAAGACAGTGGCTACTTTCAGTTAAGGAATACATTACATTGTAACCTTGCTGACTTGTTGAAGACATCCAGCTAGATCATGTACTACTTTCCAGGAATTGATGCCATTTCTAGCTCCAATTTAGTTAAAGTCTGAGTAGGGATATTGCATTGTTTCAGGTTTATTACTCTTATTCAGAATATCATAAAACCGTGCAACTACAGACAATGAGAAGCATTCAACTTTTTTCCCAAATTCTATGGGCAGTAATTGCATGCACAAGTCTTCTTGCATAAAAAAAGCTTTGATACATAGGCCCCTTTGCATATAGACTCCATATGCACTATGATTTTTGCACTGGATGTTATCTATTTATCTCTATCCATCTATCTGTCCATCTGTTTGCCTAGTATCTATCTATCTATCTATCTATCTATCTATCTATCCCATATCTATCTATCTATCTGTCTATCTATCTATCTAAAGACAATAAAACCATTTGATTTAAATTGTGTTATTACTGAATGAGCTTTACTTACAAAAAAAGGAGGTTCTTAGTGCATAAATTGGCCAATTCATGTGTGCACATCAACCGCTGCAAGGTGACCTCCCATCTGATGGATACTACTCTGCCTACATGCCTCTCTTGGTTTTATTGTCTTTATGTATCTTGGCCATAATGGCGTGCTGCTGCGCTTTGTTTTTATATATCTCATGCAGTTTCTGCAGCTTGCACCTGTTCACATTTAGGATGTGCTGGTCAGTTCTTTTTACATCTATCTATCTATCTATCTATCTATCTATCTATCTATCTATCTATCTATCTATCTATCGCATATCTATCCATATATCTATCTATCCCATATCTATCTATTTATCCCATATCTATCTATCTGTCCCATATCTATCTATCTATCTATCTATCCCATATCTATCCATATATCTATCTATCTATCTATCCCATATCTATCTATCTACAGTAACTATCTCTCAGTATCTATCTATCTAACTATCATCTATCTACAGTATCTATCTATCTATCCCATATCTATCTTTATATCTGTCTATCTATCTATACCATATCTATCTATCTATCTATCTATCTATCTATCCCATATCTATCTACCGTATTTTTCGGACTATAAGATGTACTTTTTTCCTCCAAAATTTTGGAGGAAAATGGGGGTGCGTCTTATAGTCCGAATGTTGCTGGGCGGGTATATATATATATACTGTCCTGGGGGGAGCGGTTGCGGTGGAGGAGCGGGGCACAGGAGGCAGCAGACGCCTACTGCAGCCTACACTGTCCCCGCTGCTAAAGAAAATGAATATTCATTGCTCCCCACGCCCATAGGTGTGGGGAGCACTGAATATTCATGCTCCTTAATAGCGGCACACAGTGTATCAGCAGCGCGGCTCCTGCTGCTGCCGGGCAATTGCATGTGCCCGCTGTTAAAGGGCATGAATATTCACCCCCTCTCCATGCCCACGGGCGTGGGGAGGGGGTGAATATTCATGCCCTTTAACAGCGGGAACATGCAATCACCCGGCAGCAGCAGGAGCCGTGCTGCGGCTACTCTGTGTGCCGGCTATTAAGGAGTATGAAGTCACTGCTCCCCGCGCACACAGTCCCGGCGTGGGGAGCAGTGACTTCCGGCAGCTGATCTATCCTTGTAAGCAGCACATGGCAGTGACATCATGCGCGGCTCACATGCAGAGATCAGTGCGGGCAGACAGGATGCAGCGCTGGAGGAGAGAGAAGAAAGGTGAGTAGGAGTGTTTATTTTTTTTTGTGCAGCCTGATGGGGATTAGGGGGACCATGCATACTAGGATAAGGATGAGGGGGCCATATATACCAGGATAAGGATGAGGGGGCCATACATACCAGGGTAAGGATGAGGGGTGCCATACATACCAGGATAAGGATGAGGGGTGCAATGCATACCAGGATAGGGATGAGGCGTGCTATTCATACCAGGATAGGGATGAGGGGTGCCATGCATACTAGGATAAGGATGATGAGTGCCATGTATACCAGGATAGGGGTGAGGGGTGCCATGCATACCAGGATAGGGATGAGGGGTGCCATGCATACCAGGATAATGATGAGGGGTGCCATGCATACCAGGATAGGGATGAGGGGTGCCATGCATACCAGGATAGGGATGAGGGGTGCCATGCATACTAGGATAAGGATGAGGGGTGCCATGCATATCAGGACGGAGGGGTGCCATGCATATCAGGATGGGGATGGGAGAGAAGGGGGGGGGCATATCTACCAGGATGGGGGATATTGTCAGAATTGGGGGATATTACCCCTATTCCAGTGTCAGCAGCAGACCCGCTCCCCCTTAACAGTGCATCGTGACCACATTTTTTGCTTACATTTTTTTTCTATTTTCCTCCTCTAAAACCTAGGTGCATCTTATAGTCCGGTGTGTCTTATAGTCCGAAAAATACGGTATATATCTATCTATCTATCTGTCTATCTATCTTTCCCATATCTATCTATATGTGTATCTATCTGTCTGTCTATCAATCTATCTATCCCATATCTATTTATCTATCTATCTATCTATCTATCTATCCCATATCTATCTATCTATCTATCCCATATCTATCTATCTATCTATCTATCTATCTATCTATCTCATATCTATCTATCTATTTTCTATATGTCAATCAATCAATAATCTATTTATCTATTATCCATCTATTCCATACGTATCATCTATCAATCTATCTATCCATATATCTATCTCTCATTTTCTGACCATCCTTCTATGAAACAAAGACTGTATTAGTATATTATGAAGTATAATTTTGCTTCATCTGGCCCAGAAGCTTTTAGTATATTAGTAGTAATTAGTAATAGTATATATTATATATAGATTCTATCTATTTATCTATCTATCTATCCCATATCTATCTATCTATCTATCTATCCCATATCTATCTATCTATATATCTGTCTATCTATCCCATATCTATCTATCTCATATCTATCTATCTATCTATCTATCTATCTATCTATCTATCTATATCTGTCTATCTATCTATCTATCTATCCCATATCTATCTATCTATCTATCTATCCATATATCTATCTATCCCATATCTATCCATCTATCTATCTATCTATCCCATATCTATCTATCTATTATATATATGTCAATCAATCAATAATCTATTTATCTCTCATCCATCTATTCCATACCTATCATCTATCTATCTATCTATCTATCTATCTATCTATCTATCTATCTATCTATCTATCTATCTATCCATATATCTATCTCTCATTTTCTGACCATCCTTCTATGAAACAAAGACTGTATTTAAGTATAATTTTGCTTCATCTGGCCCAGAAGCGTTTAGTATATTAGTAGTAATTAGTAATAGTGTATATTATATATAGATTCTATCTATCTATCTATCTATCTATCTATCTATCCCATATCTATCTATATATCTATCTATCTATCTATCTATGTCTCTATCTATATATCTCATATCTATCTATCTATCTATCTATCTATCTATCTATCTATCTATCTATCCCATATCTAGCTATCTATATATCTGTCTATATTTCCCATATCTATCTATCTATCTATCTATCCCATATATATCTATCGTTCTATATTTATTTGTATATATATTTATCTATCTCTCATATCTATCTATCTATCCATTTATCTATCTATGTATCCCATATCTATCTATCTATCTATCTATCTATCTATCTATCTATCTATCTATCTATCTATGTCAATCAATCAATAATCTATTTATCTATCATCCATCTATTCCATACCTATCATCTATCAATCTATCTATCTACCCATATATCTATCTCTCATTTTCTGACCATCCTTCTAAGAAACAAAGACTGTATTTAAATATAATTTTGCTTCATCTGGCCCAGAAGCTTTTAGTATATTACACCCTGTATGACAAATGGCCTTTCTAACAGATTTATGTCTCCACTGATTCTCCCGGGTACTTAAATGTAAGTTAAAACTATTTCCCAATGTACTAAGTATTGATTTAACTGTTGCAGCAATGTGAGATACACTTACTGTGGGATCAGAATGATTCTGCCTTCTCTAGCTGTCAAGCAACTGGATTTATTCGCTTATCAATTTAATAAGCGCACTTGTAAAAATTAAAGTTTTATGTCATAAAAGATTAGCTTCAGTTTGCTAACCGTACAGATCAATGTCTGTGAACGTTTTATATGGAGACGATGAAACATTACAGGAGGACTCCAAGCCGCTGACTGCATCAATTGCTTCAAATACACAATAAAAATCCAATGGAGAAAAGAAATCTCATGAAACAAACTATCACAGAACAATAGTTACTGTATTTCATTTGAGACAGGCAATCAGTTGTGTAGAACCGGGTGTCTTCGTAAAATTGAAGAGATTGTCTACTAAATGCATTTATCACCTGTGCTGCTATCTATCTATCTATCTATCTATCTATCTATCTATCTATCTATCTATCTATCTATCTATCTATCTTCTATCTATCTATCTATCAGTCTACCTATCTATATACTATCTAGTTATCTATCTATCTATCTATCTATTTATCTGTCTGTCTGTCTGTCTATATCTAGATAAGTCATAAATTATTTGGTCTGTGCACTGGGACCCCCATAAATCAGGGTTCCAAAATTCCCTTTAAAAGGGTATGCGTCTGCAGGTTTTTGCTAGGTAATTTGACGACAACATGAAGTTAGGGCTGAGACACAGATTTCAGGAATGTGTCACTTATTAGGCTATGGGCTCTGATTTCAATACAATGAATTTTTAACACCAGGAGATTATCACTTCCAGGACTACAGCTCATGTGAACAGTGGTCCGACTTCGCCCCTCCTGTGATTAGCAGCTTATTCTCAATATACAATGTAATTAAAGCATATAGTCATCTCTCCTAGGCTCACTCTTCACTTGTCTTGCTTCCGCAAACCCACCTGGTCTTCCGCTTAGTCCCTCCATTCTTCAGATCTTCTGGAGATGACTAGGCTTCATGTTGTCTCATGGGGCTGAAGTTACTTACGTTAATGGTATGCATAGTACCTTACCTTACATGTGACTCGCCCCCTGGGCCGTGGGGCACTCGGATCCGGGCCATAGGGGGAACGATGGGGGTAGTAGTGGCGACCCGGTTCCGTGGCTCAGGGTGGTCAGGCCAATGGTAGTCTGCTATGTTCTGCTGATAATGTCCGACTACGCCACCCGTGGATTTGCGGTTATTAGGAACCGCCGCTGCATGCAGACCGCTGGGGCTGATGAGGTGTGCAGCTAGGGTAATGTGACTCCCCACGGGAAGAGTGCGGCCCCAGGGCAGTATAGTGGATGGTGGGAGTGATGATAGTGAGAGTCCCAGTGATGATAGTGCTGGAGGAGCAAGGAGCACACAGACAATAGGTTGTAGTCCAGGGTCTTTACTGAAACAGGTAAACTGACCCATAAACAGTCCCGGCTAGGAGGGGACCTGGATGTCTGAGAGCAACGGGGAAATTGGCCCTGGTCAGGGTGAGGGTGTAGGCCTACCGTGCTTTCTGCGCTCCTTCTGACTATCTCCTCCTGATAGGATAACAGCCCACGTTTCCGAGCTTTCCGTGCTTTCTCGCCTGTATGGCCTGCGACGTGGGTTCCTTTCTGCTCCCAGCCTTGTACGGCTTTTCTGGTCCCTTCGGTTGTGGCAGGGCCTCCAGGCTTCTTAGGCCAAGGAATGTACAGTCCCTTGCGGGCTGGTTTTCTGCTGGGGGATGTGGAATCCTTCCAGCCTCAGACACCAAAGTCTGGTTAAGTAAGTCTTTTCTCTGCCAAGACAGGCTCACTGCGCCTCTTGTCTCTGGTTTGTGGCTCTTCTCCTGCCACACTTCCTCTTAGGTTACAATGCAACTTTCTGTCCCTGCTCCACTCTGGGACACGTCTCAAAGCTGAGACAGGCTTTCCAGTTCTCCTAACCCTGTCCCCAGTACCAGCTTTTATAGGGGCAGCCTGCTCCCCCTACTGGCCTGAGACAGGAGGCATTGCATGCTAATGTTCCCCTAACCAGAGAACCTCCCCCTTGCTCTCAGACACAGCTTTAATTACACTTGTGGCATCCAGGTAGGGTGACACATTCCCCCCTAGTGAAATTTAGTACTCCGGGACTAAACAATAAACAAAGACAATATGCATAACAATAAAACATTAATAGACAGACGACGCACAAATTGAGTTCTTTAGGTCACAGTGTGGCCTGTGACCGGGTGTCCATATCACCAAAACAACGGGGAGCCTTAACCAGGTGGGGGTCTGTCCTACCCCAAGTCCTTCACAGTCTTAGTTCATTCCTGGGTTAAGCTCCGAACGCAGTCCATACAAGGTCCCGGTTATAAAAAGTCCATAACCTGTGAGTCCTTACGGTAGCTGCAAGAAACTGAAACACACTATTAATAAACATGCAGGTAACTTTGGCAAACATTTTAACATTTGGCAACAAGGTTATTTACAATTTAGTACACTCTATATTCTCCAGCGAGCGGGTATCTGTCCCTTTGTGCTCCTGGTTGACCTCCTTAACCCACTGTCTGGTGGCGGACCAACCTGGCTTTCCCCACTAGCGTTAGGGGTACAGCTACCAGCTGGGTGTACAGGTAGGGCAGGCAGCTGTCTGCGGGTTCTTTGGCTTACCGCAGGCATGGCAGGCTCACTGTCAGCAGAGGGTTGACTCTCCTGGGCTGCTGGTACAGGCTCTTCTGCCTCTGGAACCGCTTGCTCCTCTTCACCTTCCGGCTCTGATGTTGGTTGTTGCTGTGCCGGTTGCAGGAAATGCAGGACAGGTACCACTATGGCATCATTTATGCGAGTCCAGGACTGAGGGAACTCTCCGAGAACGGTGCTGATCATTTCTTCCTTGTCCTCTGCGGGTTCAAGGTCACTCTGATCCTCTTCTGCACTACGGAGTTGCTCGGGGCACCTTTTGAGGTGGTCTCTGGAGACGACACTAGTGGTTTCTCCTCCATCCTTGGTGATTACGCACACCTTTGGGTTGTCATGGTCAGACTGCAGTACGGTGTAGGGTTCCCTTTCCCACTGGTCGTCCAACTTATGTAGCCTTCTCTTCCGCTTTAGGACTTGCTCACCAGGTTCTAGGGGACTAGCAGGGGTGTGTTGATTGAAGAGTCTTTCTTGCTTCTCTCTCACCTGGGCCAGGCTCTTCTCCACACTCTCCTGTACCTTCTTGTACTGCAGTTGCCTTTCCGTATCCCAGTCCGCATCCGGGGAGGTGTCCTCAGGTATTAGGACTCCCATCTCCAGGTCTACGGGCAGCTTACCCGGTCTAGCTCGCATCAGGTAAGCCGGGGTGCAGTTTGTAGCGTTCACCGGGATATTGTTGTACATGTCTACCAGGTCCGGCAGTTTTTCTGGCCACAGGCTGCGTTCCTCTAGGGGCAACGTCTTCCGGAGATCAATGACTATATTGTTCATCTTCTCACACATCCCGTTGGTTTGGGGGTGGTAAGGCGTTGTCCGAATCTTCTTACAGCCATAGAGTTTACAGAACTCTTGGAAGATTTCAGCCTCGAACACTGGACCCTGGTCTGTCAGGACCTGTTCCGGATACCCGTGTGGACGGCAGAAATATTGCTGGAAGGCTCTGGCCGCTGTTTGGGTTGTCAAGTCCTTTACCGGGACCACCACTAGAAAACGGGAATAGTGGTCCACGATTGTCAGGGCATAGATGTATCCTGACCGGCTGGGAGCCAATTTGACATGGTCCAAAGCTACCAGCTCAAGAGGCTGCGTGGTGACGATGGGCCTCAAGGGTGTCTTCTGGCTGGTACGGTCCTTCCTCCTTAGGTGACAAGGGCCACAGTCTCTGCACCATTTTTCCACAGCTCCTCTCATGCCGACCCAAAAGAACCTTCCTCTTAGTAGGAACTCCAGTTTCTTCCAACCGAAGTGTCCCGCTCTGTCATGGTAAGCTCCCAGGACCATAGCTGCATCTCGCCTTGGGACCACGACTTGCCAGGTCAGCTCGTGCGTCCGGTGGTTGACAATCCTTCTGCACAACTTGCCTTCGTAGAGGAACAGCTTACTCTTCTCCTTCCATAGCTGCTTGGCTTCCTCTGGGGCATCTGGATCTAGGCGGGTGTCTTCCCGGGTCAGCAGATCTTTCACCAGGCGGACAGCAGGGTCACTATCTTGGGTTTCGGCCCAGCTGTGGTGAGGTAGGGGATTCATCATCACAGTTGTTAGATCCTCCTCCTTCACGCGGTGAGAGTGTTGAGCAGCTCCATACCGGTGAAACGCGGGGAGTTCTACCTCTTCCAGCTCTTCTGGGTCTTCGTCACCTTCAGGTAAGTGAGGCATCCTTGATAGGGCGTCCGCGTTGGGGTTGGTTTTGCCTGCCCGGTACTTGATCACGAAGTCATAGTTGGAGAGACGGGCCATCCACCGCTGTTCCAGGGCACCCAGTCTTGCATTGTCCAGGTGTGTCAACGGGTTGAACTTTGCGGAGGCCAGGTAATGCTTGAAGCGTTCCGTCACGGCCCACACCACCGCCAAGAATTCTAGCTTGAAGGAGCTGTAATTCTCCGGGTTCCTCTCGGTGGGCCTCAGCTTCCGGCTGGCGTATGCGATCACCCGTTCTCTGCCCTGTTGGTTTTGGGACAGTACGGCTCCCAGTCCCACATTACTGGCATCTGTGTGGAGAATGAAAGGCTGGCCGTAATCAGGGTAGGCCAGGATCTCATCCCCAGTGAGGGCCAACTTTAGCTGGCGGAAGGACTCCTCTTCCGGTTTATCCCACTTGAAGGGTGGCTTTTGACTTCTGGACTTGGACTGTCCGATCAGGAGGTCCTGCATAGGAGCTGCCATCTTAGTGAACCCGGGGATGAACCTTCGGTAGTAGCCTACCAACCCGAGAAACTGTCTCACCTCTTTGATGTTCGAGGGGCTTGGCCAGCTCTTGATTGCCGTGACCTTGTCAGGGTCGGGGGCCACTCCTTCCGCGCTTACCACGTGCCCTAGGTACTGGACCTTTGGTTTCAGCAGGTGACACTTCGATGGTTTTACCTTCAGGCCATAGCCTGTCAGGGCTTCGAACACCTCGGCCAGGTGCTTTAGGTGGTCCTCGTAGGTTTTCGAATAGACGATCACGTCGTCCAGGTAAAGGAGGACCGTCTCGAAGTTTCGGTGCCCTAGACAGCATTCCATCAGCCGCTGGAAGGTCCCTGGTGCGTTGCAGAGCCAGAAAGGCATACAGTTGAACTCACTCAGTCCCATCGGGGTGGTGAACGCGGTCTTCTCCTTGTCAGCCTCTGCCACAGGAACCTGCCAGTACCCGCTAGTAAGGTCCAAAGTAGAAAAGAAGTTAGCAGATTTTAGTGCGGCTAAAGACTCCTCTATTCTAGGCAGCGGATATGCGTCTTTGTGGGTGATACGGTTGATTTGTCTATAGTCCACGCACATTCTCATGGTGCCGTCTTTCTTTTTGACCAGAACCAAAGGGGCTGCCCAGGGGCTACAGCTGTCTCTAATGACCCCAGCTTCTTTCATCTCCCTTAGCATACCCTTAGCTTTCTGATAATGTGCAGGGGGTACAGGTCTGTGCCTCTCTTTTATTGGTGGGTGGCTCCCGGTGGGGATGTGGTGTTCTATCCCCTTTACTCTGCCGAAGTCTAGCGGGTGCTTACTAAAGACTCTCTCGTACTCCTGTACCACCCGGTAGACTCCTTGTTTTTGGTGCAGGGGAGTGGAGTCAGCACCCACGTGGAGTTTCTGGCACCAGTCCTCCTTTTGTTTCTGGGAGCCATTACCCTCCGCCTGTGGAGATGGAGGCAAGGGTTCCACGGCCCTGATAGCTTGGTGTTCGACGACAAACAGTTTGGCGAGTGTAGCGTACCTGGGTAAGTGTACTTCCCTCTCCCCAATGTTGAGGATGCGGACGGGCACCCTCCCATGACGGACATCAACCACCCCCCGGGCTGTCAAAATGGTGGGCCTGCTGTCTGAGTACACGGGTTCTACCATGGCTTGGTAGTCTCTACCTCTCAACCCGATTGCAGTCCGACACCAGATCATCATTTCACTTTTGGGAGGCATGGAAATGGGGAATGGATCACTGAGTCTTACGCTACCGATCTCACCACCAGACAGTTCTACCTGCTGCCGTCTCATCAGGGCTTTTATCTCCTTGTTGAGGACTCTCTGTTGGCTGGAACTAGCATTCACCGCCACCTGTTGTAGAATTACAATTACTTCTGAAAGACAATTTTCAATTATGTTAGTACCCACAGTTATTTTGGGGTGACTTTCATGACGGTCAATGTCCACAATAATCACTCCCTGTGACGGCAGTTCAACTTTACCAATTTTAATGGTCATCTCCTTGAACCCCATCTGCGGCACGGGTAAGCCATTACTGGCGATGATGCTCAAGTTACTGTCTGGATACCGTGTGATATCAGCATCAGTCCAATACTGCTTAAAAAGTACATAAGGGATTGTGGTTACTTGTGACCCAGTATCCAGCAAGGCGCTCATGGGGATACCGTCCAGCACCACGGGTAAAACCGGGCGCCCCCCAACGTACTTATTACGCCAATTGTAAGGGCCTGGTGATCTTATGCCTGGGGGTTGGCCCGCTGCCCCAGGTTGCACCCGTTTAAATTACAGTACCTGGAAATGTGTCCGGACTGGTTGCATCGACGGCAAATGGGCTGTCCATCCTCTGCGTAGCGGTCTGTGGGCCTCCCTCGGAACGACGGGATCCTCCTCTGTCGACGCCACGGGACATCCTCCGGACTTGAAGCCAGCTTGATGGGTCTTGACGGGTCCACTTGCAACGCCTGGACGGTCCTGGTCAACGCCGCGACGCTCCTGGTCAGCTCCTGGACTTGGTGGTGCAGGCCTTTCGACGAGGCTTGGTTCAGGGCCTGTGCATCAGCCTCCACGGAGTCCATAGAGGAGGGCGCCGCCTCCTGGTGGTAGGTGATAGCAGGGCGCCGGGGGTTTATAGCGCCACTGGTTGCAGATTCACGGAGCACCCTTATGGCCCTGTCCTTAAATTGGGCGAAGGTCAGGTCGGGGTTCTGAAAGAACATGAGGCGCAGTTGGGCCCTGTGGGCACTAGACAGCAGACCTTCTATGAATTGTTCTGTTAGCAGCTTATCGGTTTCCTGCACACTGCCAGGGTCAGTTTGTTGAATAGCCCTGAAGGCTTCCTGCAGATTTAGGGCATAGTCTCTGATGCTGTCCTGTGCCCACTGCCTACATCCATAGAACCTCATTTTAATCTCGGAGGTACGTGTATCAAAGGTACCCCGCAGCCGGGCCAGAATACCCTTCACAGTCCTTTTCTCCTCAGTGGGCCATGACTTTACCTCCCTTTGGGCTGCGCCACTTAACTGCCCTGTCAATATGCTGACCTTCTGTTCCTCTGTCAGGGGGTAAACCTGGAACAAACTGTATAGCCTTTCCTTGAAGTCAGTTAGGGCATGGGGCTCCCCTGAGTATTTGGGCAGCCAGGCCGCTCCAGGGATGTAGGGCAGGGAAAATGGCATCACCGCTGCTGCAGCTGCGTTGGTGGTAGTGGGCGCCTCTGTGTCCGACATCTTTCTACCCCCCTAGTGGACCGTGGCCTACCTTCCGACGATCCTCTTCTGTAGGCCGCGGCTCCGCTGCTGCTGCTACGGACGAGGACCTGGCGTCGCGTCCTGATGACGTCAGCGTCGCTCTCTCTCCCTTCCAGGACCTTGCGCAGCGTCGGTGCGTGGGGCAGAGCTTCGGGTCTCGCGCGCTTTCGACGTCCACGCCCCTCTTCTTCCCGCGCGGCGTCCTGAAGATGGCGTCCGATGGCGGGAAACAGCTGCGGATGGCGGGAAACGACTTCGGACGGCGGGAAACTTCGCCACAGGTAAGTTTACAACAGTCTTTTTCAGGCACACAGTACCCGGTGGTTGCGGGCACGAAATCCTGCCAACTACGCCAAAGCTGACTCGCCCCCTGGGCCGTGGGGCACTCGGATCCGGGCCATAGGGGGAACGATGGGGGTAGTAGTGGCGACCCGGTTCCGTGGCTCAGGGTGGTCAGGCCAATGGTAGTCTGCTATGTTCTGCTGATAATGTCCGACTACGCCACCCGTGGATTTGCGGTTATTAGGAACCGCCGCTTCATGCAGACCGCTGGGGCTGATGAGGTGTGCAGCTAGGGTAATGTGACTCCCCACGGGAAGAGTGCGGCCCCAGGGCAGTATAGTGGATGTGGGAATGATGATAGTGAGAGTCCCAGTGATGATAGTGCTGGAGGAGCACACAGACAATAGGTTGTAGTCCAGGGTCTTTACTGAAACAGGTAAACTGACCCATAAACAGTCCCAGCTAGGAGGGGACCTGGATGTCTGAGAGCAACGGGGAAATTGGCCCTGGTCAGGGTGAGGGTGTAGGCCTACCGTGCTTTCTGCGCTCCTTCTGACTATCTCCTCCTGATAGGATAACAGCCCACGTTTCCGAGCTTTCCGTGCTTTCTCGCCTGTATGGCCTGCGACGTGGGTTCCTTTCTGCTCCCAGCCTTGTACGGCTTTACTGGTCCCTTCGGTTGTGGCAGGGCCTCCAGGCTTCTTAGGCCAAGGAATGTACAGTCCCTTGCGGGCTGGTTCTCTGCTGGGGGATGTGGAATCCTTCCAGCCTCAGACACCAAAGTCTGGTTAAGTAAGTCTTTTCTCTGCCAAGACAGGCTCTCTTCGCCTCTTGTCTCTGGCTTGTGGCTCTTCTCCTGCCACACTTCCTCTTAGGTTACAATGCAACTTTCTGTCCCTGCTCCACTCTGGGACACGTCTCAAAGCTGAGACAGGCTTTCCAGTTCTCCTAACCCTGTCCCCAGTACCAGCTTTTATAGGGGCAGCCTGCTCCCCCTACTGGCCTGAGACAGGAGGCATTGCATGCTAATGTTCCCCTAACCAGAGAACCTCCCCCTTGCTCTCAGACACAGCTTTAATTACACTTGTGGCATCCAGGTAGGGTGACACACATGACCACGTGAGGTCTGGATGGCACCCAAAGATTTGGAGACTGCAGGGAGCCATCAAAGGACTGGATGAAGAAATGCGGCCTAGGAAAGGTGAGTATAATCGCTAATTGTTTTTTAACTCCTTTTATCCCCTTCATTCATTATGCTCTGAGGTCTGGAGATGTAAGAGCACTTTTGATTCAGACTGAATTTTAAATGAACAGAATTTAATCTGACAGCCGATTCTAATGAATCTGCACATAACAAATTTTGTGAGATTCGCTCATCTCTATTCACTTCAATGGCACTAATAGAGATGGAGCTCAGTAAGTCTCATGGAAGTGAATGGAGCGGTGGTCACACATGTGCAAAGTCATATTCAGACAGGGAACTTTAGCACCATGGATTTCTTGGTGCACACACAAGGAGTTTTCAGGCTGTGTGCCCCCTATGCGTTTTTTAAGCGTTTCTGCAGCCGTAATTCCACAGCGGAAACACTTAAAAAACGCTTGGTAGAAGGTCTGCAATGGTCCCCAATGATAATCCGCATGTACTGTGCACATGCTGCAGAAATTTCCTCTGCGGATTATCATTGCGGAAAAATCCGCAGCGTGTCCATTAATTTTGCGGAAACAAGGAGTTATTGCCGCCATTGACTTGCATTGAATCGCATAATATTCGCATGACTACATGTACACATGCGGATATTAAGCTATTCAATTCACTGATTGTACCTGGGTCTGGAGAAGAGGAGACTCTCCTCCAGACCCGGGTACCATAGTACCTGTAGTTAAAAAAGAATTAAAATAAAAAAAAACATTATACTCACCTTCTGATGGCCCCTGGTCTACTGTCCGGTGTCTTCGGCGGCTCGCGGTGGTGTAAAAGGACCTTCCATGACGTCATTTAGTCATGTGACAGGTAACGCGACCGCTGACGTCGGTGGTCGCGTGATCCGTCACATGACTAAATGACGTCATGGAAGGTCCTTTTACACCACAGCGAGCCGCCGAAGACACAGGAGAAGGAGACCAGGGGCAATCGGAAGGTGAGTATAATGTTTTTTTTTATTTTTCACAATTTTATTCTTTTTTTTTACTATTGATGCTGCATTTGCAGCATTGTAACTTGGTCATGATGCGCCCCCAGGGCCGTGGGGTACTCGGCAGCCAGGCCTCTGGATGCCAGTGGGAGATATCACGGTGGCTGGCCCAGTCCGTGGCCCAGGGCGGTCACTCAAAAGGGGAATAATTTATTGGGGTTTTTGGAAAGTTTGCGACGCCATCTGTGGATTGCAGCTAAAGGGTGCCGCCGCTGCGGAGCAGTCCTCTGGAGCTGGTGTTACGGCAGCAGGGATGGTGTGGCTCTCCACAGGTAGAGCTAGCTCCAGGGCAGTGTAGGTGAACGGTGGTTGCGCTGGGCGTTGTAGTGCAGGGAGGGGATGATGGCGCAGACAAAATAATTGGACAGAAGCGATGCAGTGGAGTCATCCGTGTCTTTACTCACAATTCTTTAGTTCCACAGGGTGAACTGTCAGCTTACAGCCTCCCACGTCGCGCTGCGTTCATCAGGCAGGGGTACAGCTCTTCCTCAGGGAATTTAGGAATGCCTGGCAGAACCCCATTTTCTCGTGTTCCTCTCTAGACCGACTTCACACTGGGTCTTTTTCCCTCCTGCCCTGTGCTGCCCACTCTCAATCCTGCTCGGGTGCTCTGAAGTCCTTCCTGTACGTCGGATCCCGGACCTGCTTGACCCTCCTGGGGATTAGAATGCGGCTTACGATCCCTCTTTCTTCTGACAGATGCGGGGCATACGGGTGCCTTCCTGCACTCGCCGTACCCCCTAGGATCCCTTCTTAGAACGGAGCCTACTCCCTGCTCCCCTCCTGGGCCTCTGACACTGAGCCCTACTTGTGGAGCAGAGCTCCTACTGAGACTCTGCTCCCGGACTGCTCTTCTGAACTGTCCTCTCACTGATCTGCCACCCTAAGATGGCTTCCCTATTTATACTCCTACCAAAGTTCTCCCTCTAACTACTTCCTCCACCCACACCCACTACTGGTTCCCCCTACCTTTGGGTTCCCCCCCACACCAGCCAGGGTCAGGGCTCAGCAGCTGCGCTCTGCATGTTGCCCCTCCAGCCGGCCTGGAGTAGTGTAGTGTTGGATGCAGGTGTTTGGGGTTCCAGGCAGCACTCCCTCCTTACCTGAGAGAAGGAGACACCACACCTCAGGTTGAGGTGCAGTACCTCTGCGGTGACTGAATCCTCAGGGGCGCCACAGTCACACTATATAAATCCATGCCGGTTGCTTGGATTTATATAGTGTGACCAAGTTGTCAAGCACTTTTCAAGTGATGCTAATGTGACGCCCAGCTGCGCTTGGTATCACAGATCCTGGAAGAGTTCATTGATGGATTCCTCCACAAGAGGCCCCCATAACCATTCACACATCTTCACCTTCCACCTCAGACCAGCAGAGGGAGCCCGTTAGGGATAGATAAATAGGGAAGGTGGAGCCAGGCAGCAGTTGGTTGAGTTGTGAGTCTAGTTCAGTCTGGTTTAGCAGAGAGTCCAGTGCAATCTGAGAAGAGTTACCTCAGAGGACAAAAGCCTGTTCCAGCTCCTGCAATTGCTATCCTGCAGTGGAGCTTATCCAGATCAAGACTCCGTGTAGCTCAGAGAGGTGAGCTTTAGGTGTGCCGGAGCCATAAGATCGGTGAAGCGCGGCAAGCTGCCGTTAGTGTGAGTAGCCTAGTGAGGGCCCGAGTAGGCCGAAGGCAAGTGGAGAGTTAGTACATAGGGGGCAGAGGAGCTTAACTAGCTCACCCCGAAGAATTTACCGGACAACGGGTCCGAAGTTTACCGGGATCTCTATGACCCAGTAAGATATAACTGGAATCCCTGGAGAACTATAAGTCCCAGGATCGCTAATGTGCTGATACGTAACAGAGCCAGGAGACACACAGGCCCCGCAAGCCGAGGAGCGTGTACTCCAAGGAAAGGCCCTACCACAAGTTCAGCCAGAGCATGGCCAGAGACAAAGTTAGGCCTAGCTCCAGGCAGGTCAGAAACTTACTACACAGAGGCAAGTAACAGGAGGCCCTACACCCGCTCATTGGGGAGGATCCTGACATGCACCCTTCACCCTACAGTGCTCCGGGACGTGCCTGAATTTCCATCAGTAAAAGGTACTGAAGTGACTATCGTGTCTGTCCCTGTTCTTGCTCTGACCCGACTGGGTCTCGCCTGTCCTGCATTCCCCTTCATACACTGCCCTGAGGCCTAGCTCCACCTGTGGGGAGCTATACCATCGAGCTGCCTTATCATCGGCCTCAGCGGACTGCGCAGCGCTGGTGATTCTCACCAGAAGCCACAGGTGGCCTCACGACCTTTTATAAAAATTAATAAATATCCACCCCTTTTAAAGAGAGACCCCAGGGCACGGGCCCGGGAGCCGACCACCGCGACATCCCTAAGGCCAGGCTAAAGGCCCGGGTACCCGAGTCATCCCCATTCCCCTGGGCTAGTCACTAAAATCGCTTGGAAAAGCGCTTGATAACCCGCATGCGGAAATGCATGCAAAAACGCTTCACAAACGCTTCTATCTGGCAGGAAAAACTCATGTAAAATCCGCATGCGTTTTTCCTTTCAGGGAGATGCGGAAAAAATTCGGAGCATTTCTGCTTTGTGGGCACATAGCCTCACAGTGCATATTCTTGATGTAGGGTAAAAATGGTTTGTGAACACAGTCTAAGACCGTTAGGCTGCGTGCACACGATGCGTTTTTCATGCTTTTATGTTGCGGAATTTCCGCAGCGGAAACGCATCAAAAATGCATGGTAATCCGCACCCCCATGGTCCCCAATGGCATTCCGCAATGTCAATGCACATGCTGCGGATTTTTCCGCAGCGTTTCTGCAGCGCTCATAAATCCGCAGCATGTTCATTAATTTTGCGGAAGCGCAGCGAAAGCGCCGCCATTGACTTGCATTGAGACGCATAGAATGCGCGTCTGTACATTTGTACAAGCGGATTCTATGCGTCTCTATGTGCGGATGGTACCCAGTTCTGGAGGAGAGAAGACTCTCATCCAGACCTGGGTACCTGTAAAAAAAAGAATAAAATAAAAAATAAAGTTTATATTCACCTGTCCGGCGGCTTCTCTCTGCATGCCGGCAGCGCTGAAGGACCTTTGGTGACGTCACAGTCATGTGACCGCAGGCCCTTCACCGCTGTGTCTCGCGATATGCCGGCAGCCGGGAACCAGACAGGAACGAGCGCTGCAGCACACGCCGAGGCATCGGGGGTGAGGATATAGCTTTATTTTAAGCATTGTTTTACGGTCACACTATATAAATCCATAGTGGATTTATATAGTGTGACCTAGTTGTCAAGCACTTTCCAAGTGATGCTAATCGCCTGGAAAGCGCTTGTCAATCTGCATGCGGAAACGCATATGAATCCGCATGTGAATCCGCATGTATTCTGCAGGAAAAACGCATGCACAATTCTGCTTCATTTCTGCATCGTGGGTACATAGCCTTACCATTTATGAACTTAAACTGCAGATTTTCCTAAATAAAAGTATATAATGGACACATCATATTAATGCAAAGAAGTAAAATAGGTTGGAGATAATATGTTTATTTTTAGCAGAGAAGAAAACATTGAATTATTCCATGTTCTGCTATAATACTGATATCTACAGAGTACTATTTCAGTTTGAGCTGCAGTCGTCCTTATGATATATGAGACTCGTCACCCTTTCTGCCTTAATGTCCTGCATCCGGTGACCTTATTGCTCTGCTGTTACTTTTAATTAATTGCAGCTCTTTAAAAACCAAACAAAAGACATGACGATCAGGCAAAACCACAGGAGAGCCGGAAAGGGAGACTAATATCATCTCAATTAATAACTGGCAAATATGAGATATTACTCGTGTCAGGATGAAACGTGGAACAGACTTAGGCGAAACCTTGAATGTACATCACGTATGTGTCCATACACATCATCTGTACTGAGATGGCATATTTGCAGTAGAGTAGATCATGCCAAATCTTCAATGTGACGCATGAGCCAGGGGAGGATCAGTGCCAAAATTCCAAATCTGAATGAAGGCTATTTTTGTATGGTTATCCTGAGGAAGGAGTCAGTGGACTGTGAAACGCGTCAAACATAAACCTGCTATTTCCTCTACTATAACTTGTGTTGTAATTCCAGCTTAGAAATACTTTCTGTCCAGTTACCTTTGCAAATCTAAATGATTGTGTTCTTGCATCTCCAACACTGGTCTAAGATCCTTTTCCACTTCCAATAACAATAAACATAACCAGCCATATCTTGTGATTTGTCATGCTGGAATGGATTGATGAGCCCCTTTCTCTCACAGTGCATTGCTTCTGAATGGCCTATGTAAGTCCGAAGACATACTGATAGGGAATTTAGATTGGGAGCAGCAATGGGGAGAATAATGATGATGTCTGTAAAGCGCTGTGGTATGTGATGGCCCTATATATTGAAGCAAAATAAAAAAAATAAGCACTCTGTCAAGACACTGTGCTGAGGGTCAGTGGTCAACACAATATAACTCATAGTCATTTATTACGTTGTAGCACTAGCTTTTTTTAGGAGGGGGGACTTTTCTGTTCCTTTAGGCAAACAGAATAAGTGATCCGAGGCATCAGTTATGGAAATTGAAGAATAAGCGACCCTTGAATGCACTAACACAAAACATTAGGCTGCGTGCCCACTATGCGTTTTTCAAGCGTTTTTGCCACGGAATTTCCGCAGCGAAAACGCTTAAAAAACGCTTGGTAATACGTGCCCCATGGTCCCCAATGATAATCCGTATGTGCTGTGCACATGCTGTGGAAATTTCCGCTGCGGATTATCATTGTGGAAAAATCCGCAGCATGTCCATTAATTTTGCGGACACGCAGCGTAATTGCCGCCATTGACTTGCATTGAAATGCTTGATATCCGCATCACTACATGTGCACAAGTGGATATGAAGCGATTCAATATGTGGATGGTACCCAGGCCTGGAGAAGAGGAGACTCTCATCCAGACCCAGGTACCATAGAACCTGTAAAAAAAAGAATTTAAAATAAAAAATAAAGATTATACTTACCTTCCAATTTCCCCCGGTCTCCTCAGCAATGCGTTCGGTGTGTTGGGCGGCTCGCGGTGGTGTGAGGACCTGACATGACGTCATTGACAGGTCACGCGACCGATGACGTTGGCGGACGCGTGACCTGTCACATGACTCAATGACATCATCGCAGGTCCTTCACACCACCGCGAGACACCGGGGAGACCGGACGCATCGGAGAAGGAGACCGCGGGCCATCAGAAGGTGAGTATAAACTTTATTTTTTATTTTTCACCATTCTTATTCTTTTTTTTTAACTATTACTTGGTCACACTATATAAATCCATGCCGGTTGCATGGATTTATATTGTGTGACCAAGGTGTCAAGCACTTTTCCAAGTGATGCTAAAATCGCTTGGAAAGCACTTGATAACCCACATGCAGAAATGTATGCAAAAACGCTTGACGAACGCTTCTACCTGGCAGGAAAAACGCATGTAAAATCCGCATGCGTTTTTCCTGCTAGGGAGAAGCGGAAAAAATATGCAGCATTTCTGCATCGTGGGCACATAGCCTAACACATTAAAAATAACAAAAAACTCCATTAGGCTATGTGCCCATGATGCAGAAATGCTCCTGATTTTTCCTGAGTGTTTCTGTTTCTCCTTGGCAGAAAAAACGCATGCGGATTGTACATGCGGATTGTACATGCGGATTGTACATGCGTTTTTCCTGCCAGGTATAAGCGGATGTGAAGCGTTCTTCACTTGCATTTCCGCATGCGGGTTGTCAAGCGCTTTCCAAGCGATTTTAGCATCACTTGGAAAGTGCTTGACAACTTGGTCACACTATATAAATCCATGCAACCGGCATGGATTTATATAGTGTGTCCGAAGAATGGTAAAAAATAAAAAAATAAATCTATACTTACCTTCCAATGGCCCCCGGAGTCTTTGCCTCTGCTTGCCGGCAACTCGTGGTAGATTTAAGGACCTGCCGACGTCAGCAATCGCATGACCCGTTACATGACTAAATGACATCAGCGCAGGTTCTTTAGTTTACAGCGAGTTGCCGGCAAGCAGAGACAAGGAGACCGGGGGCAATCAGAAGGTAAGTATAATATTTATTTTTTGTTTTATTCTTTTTTTAACAGGTTCTATGGTACCCGGGTCCGGAGGAGAGTCTCCTTTTCTCCAGACCTGGGTACCATCCGCACATTGAAACGCTTGGATTCCGCATGTGCAGATCCAGTGATGCGGATTCCATGCGTTCCAATGCAAGTCAATGGCAGCGAAAACGCCGCGTTTACGCAAAATTAATGGTAGTGCTGCGGATTTTTCCGCAATGATAACCCGCAGCGGAAATTTCCGCAACAGCACAGCACATGCGGATTGTCATTGGGGAACATGGCAGACCTTCTACCAAGCATTTTTTAAGCGTTTCTGCAGCGGAATTGCTGCTGCGGAAAAGCTTAAAAAATGCATAGTGGGCACACAGCTTTAATAACATGCTAAAAGATGTATCTACTAGAAAGCAAAGATACAAAATATACACAGAGGTATCTTACTTTCTGTGGTGTATGGACCTACAGTACATCACATGACTTGTGGGGGTTAGGCTAATTAGATGTGCCAACTGACTGTGCATTGGGTCAGTTTGTATGTGAAGCAATATGAATGTTTTCTTTCCTATTCTAAAGAATAATTTATAGAGATTGCAAATCATCACACCTCTGTGTGTATTTTGTAACTTTGATTTTTAGTATATAATTTTTTTTATCATGTTATTAATGGAGTTTTTCATTATTTTTAGGTGTTTAGTTAAGGGCATGGGTTAGTGTGCGTGTGTCTAAATAGAAATTGTTCTATGCCCTTGAATTAGCCAAAAGGGTGAAACTCTGGGACACGGTAGGTAAATGAGTGTATGGTTTTATTTTTCCTAAAGTGGATAATATTCATGTGCTAGCTATCCTATGCTCTTTTGTGACTATGAAAACTGCGTTAAAATGAAAAGATAAATTAAATAAAAATAAAAATTTGCTATTGGTTTTACATGATGGTTTGGTTCGGTGTTTGATTTATAGAGATTTATGCTGTTTATTTGGAGAAGAACACCTTAGGCCATGAAAGCACCTGCCAAGTATAACGCTGTAATATACCATCTACAGTATTCTATTGGATGCTGCCTGAGTAGAATATCTGCCTATACAAAGCAATAAACAAAAGTTGGGGGTTTATGAGTTTTTTATGACACTATTTAGACTGTGATAGTGTTGATCATGTAATATAGTGTAATCTCATTATTGATCTCAAAGGGTTAATAACTAAAAAATTCTGAAAGAATTGAAATTCTGAATATTTGAAACAGCTTAAAATCTGCAATGAAAAAATAAGCAGCATGTGCATGAGAGTTCAAAAGTCTCACTCACTTTGCTGGTAATGCAAAATGTTGAATTTTTCACATCAAAAATGTGCATGAAAATGAGGCAAAAGCACAATATGTGATTGTGACGACACAGCTTCTAATTTTAATTAGCCAGACATCTAGATTTGTTAAGGCAAGAGAAATACACTGTTGTGTTCGTGTTGACTTTTGAATGTATGTGTTTCTTTGGCTGGTCAAGAATTACAGTGATTCAGGGTGGAGCAATGAATGTTTGCTAAATATGTTGATCAACTATTGTGTGGATCCTGTGGCTTGTTGACTCACAAAACAGGAGGACAACCTACACAAATTCATTAAATGCTCAAACAATTAGACCTGAGCGCTGCACCTTTCCCCTTGACCTGTGACTGATGATCTTAGCCACATATGTAAATATAAAAAAGGGTTTTTATATCCTGCTATAAAGAGAATCAAAGATCAGACAGACTCTTTAGGACATCAGCTTGGTAGCATGGCTCGATCCAGAGAGACACAGTTTTGAATTCTACATGATTCCAGCCTAAGGTTATATGTCCCTGACTGGAAACATACAGATCTGCTCCATTGACCATCAGAGAAAGCATGGATACATTTGGGAAAACTATGTTGGGACAATGAGGTCGTCTGGCCCCATGGATATGTTGTTTGGGGTTGCCAGGTGGAACCCTCCGGTCGCCTGGAACCCATGGAGATGTTCGGAGAAGCCAGATTGGGAGAAACCAGTCATCTGGCCCGATGGAAACTCTCAGAGAGGCCAGGGTGGGACTCTTGGGTCTCCTGGCCTTGTACTTTGATGGACTGTCAGCTTCCCAAGCTTGCCGGAACCTTCTCTCTGTGGGGGCCCTCCAAAAGTGGGGGGCCACAGGTTGAGGTAGTTGGGCCTGGAAGTCCCAAAGTCACAGCGACTCTATTCTCGACGGGCCAGTGGAAGACTGTGTAATGTCATACCATCTTGGGTATTAGCTGGGACTGTTCTATCTGTTTATTGTCTGTTTGGTGGTTCAATAAAATATTGTCACACTGTTTTACCATCACCCTGTGTTGTCTGAGTGGTATTATGCCCACTGAAGACCCCGGGTCTTCACAGTGATTATACCTTAAAGATATGTTCCCATGTTGAGCTTTTGGTGAGTTTTTGATGTTGCAGATTTTCTGCCCCATTTCCTCACATATTAAGTAAATTAGATTATTTGCATTTTTGAGTGTCTTCTTTTTAAACGCAATTTTATCGCATTTTTCATCTTTTGTTGATATGTCATGTTTTTAATAAAGCTTGGTAATTGGTCTGAATGATCACAAATAATAGTCAGCTCTGCCCCATCTGTAACCATAGTACAAGGCTACCAATAAATAAGCTCTGCTAAGATTTTATTTCAGTTTTCTTCAAAGACTGTTTACTTCACAATATGTTCAATTATAAATGACAAAGCCGGCACATGTCCGCTCGTACATTTTTTGGTCTCTGAAGCTGAGTAGTTTCACAGTGTGAATTCTTGGTGACGGGAGAAAAAAAACCTGCTGGCGGTCTGCATGTAATGAGGTCAGGTCCTTTCTGTCAGGGAGAAATTATCTGTAATCTCCAAAGCTGAGGCCGGAGGAATCCATCTTTAATAAGTAAAAGGATTCATTTACTGGCAGCATCCACCAGGAAGGGCTCAGCTGTAATATTCATACCAAATGCAAGTTATTGGGGTCAGAAGTCATCCAGGGATGGTCTTTTCTAGAAACGATTCTCCTAGGCATGAGATACACTTATAAAGATTTCTATGTGATGAGGGATTTTCACCCTTTATACAAATATGGATATTAAAAGAAAATATGTACAATGGCGCTCATTAATCAGAACTGCCTGAATGAAAAAGTGGCCTCGTTGCAAGCATTCTAGCCAATATCAAAAGTATGTATATTTACAGTGCGATCTAAGAGGATGATAATAGTTTTAAATTTACAAAGGTTCAGTTTTCAAAGGGAAAATCTGCTGTGTGATAGTACAAAAACACGTTTTTCTTTGTTTTGAAGGACTATAGGGCGTGGGTGGTATCGCTACGGGATGTTGCTGATTAGTATTAGTAGTAGTAAGTGCGCAGTCAGACAGCCATATAAATCAGACAGAGATCGGAACCCAGTGGATGGACTGGCCGGCGGCTCTACCTAACCAAGCGTGACAGCTACATAGAAATACAGGAAGCTGTCACGCTTGGGTCGGGAGAGCTACCGGCCAGTCCGTGCACTGCTTTGCGATCTCGGTCCAATTTATAAGGCTGTCTGACTGTTTCTATAGTATGAGCAATTGGGTCACTGTCAATGACATGAGGTTTATATTCCCCTAAATTGCCAATGTGAATGTAGAGCCTCATAAAAGGAAAAAGGGAATGCATCAATTTTTTTTTATTAAAACAATATAGTGAAATTATATTCTTTCTTTATAATCTGATTTATTTTCTGATTGTACATAGAAAATAGAATTAAAAAACTTACAGTTATGGGGGCATTTAGAGATAAGGAATATATCAGTACAATAAGCAAATCATAAGGTGTCGAGGCGTGGTCTGGCCCACAGAGCAGGAGAATCCTCCGTTGAGCCCTGTGCAATAATAGGCCACCACCCTCTGAGCACAATATACATGGATCACTATCTAAAGATAAAAACAGAATCTTATTCATTTAACAATCTACCCAGCTCATTGTTATATAAATTTGTTGCTGAGGATAATGTCAAATTTGCATGTAGCTGAAAAGTAGGGCCCTGGAATTGGTTACTGGGGGACCCTTAGCACCTCAGTCCAATATTGAATGTGTCCCACTGATGGGAAACTCAGCAATCCAATCAGCTGCAATCTTTGAAGAAATTTGACTATTCAATTTACCTTCATTGCCGCCAAAGGTCAAATTAGGCATTACACTAATCCAATTTCAGGCCTCTTTTACACGTCTTAATATTTATGGTACTAGAAAAACCAGTACCAGTGATATCTGTGACCGTGTGTCTGTGTGTGGCATATATGTGGCAACCGTGTGCCGCCTTTGTGCTGTATCACACGTATCGGCGCCTGGGAAACAGCGGTTCAGTTTGCGCTGTTCCCCTGTGCCTGGTGCTGGAGGCAAATCCCATCATTGTCCCCTGCTCGTGCTGAGATCAGCGCTAGCAGGGGACAATGTTAAGAGTTGTACTCAGCCCCCGCTGTCTACAACAAGTGTAAAATTAAGAATAAAATTAAAAAACAATATCCCACACCTGTCAAAAGTTGAAAGACTCCAAAGTGTTCCACGCTGTAATCCATCTGTGTGACATTTGCTCATCACCATGAGTGGTGTCTTGAGGCGACTGCTCACATTGAAGAGCAATAGAGAATGCGTTCACTGTGGTGTCTGCAGTGCAGAGATCCACTCTCGCTGCATCAAGTCATTCTCCTTTGCTCTTCAACATGAGTGGTCGCCTCAAGCCACCACTCATGGTGATGAGCAAATGTCACACAGATGAATTATAGCGTGGGAGACTATGGATTCTTTCAACTTCAGACAAGTGTGGGACATTGTTTTCTCTTTTTTTTATTCTTAATTTTACACAAATCTCAACAATGTCCCCTGTTGATGCTGATTGCAGCCCAAGCAGGGCACAACGATGACAGATGTCTCCGACACCCGGCATCGGAGAACAGTGCAAACTGTACCACTGTTTCGCAGGCGTCAGTATGTGTTACACTGATGACACACAGATGTTTTGCCCATGAACACATGGTCTGAAGAAACACATTGGCTTGTGCGCAGACCCATTCACTTAAATGGGTCTGCGTGTGTAAGTGTCTCCAGTATGTGTGAAAACTGTTACCACACGTACTGGTGACACTGACCTGTGAAAGAGGCCTAAGAGGTTGGTTTAAAGAAGGACAGAATAGCTCCTCCAGAGTGATAGATGCTCTGTATAACTGCTCAGCCCACTAATGAAAAAACTGGAGTTCTAAATGTGGCGCCCCTGAGGGTTCAGTCGCCACAAAGGTACTGCACCTCACCCAGAGGTGTGGTGTCTCCTTCTCTCAGGTAAGGAGGGAGTGCTGCCCGGAATCCCAACACCTGCATCCAACACTACACTGCTCCAGGTCGGCTGGAAGGGCAAGAATCAATGTATGTTCCTGCTGAGCCCAGATCCTGGCTGGAGTGGGGGGAACCCAAAGGTAGGGGGAATCAGTAGTGGGTGTGGGTGGAGGAAGTAGTTAGGGGGAGCACTTTGGTAGGAGAATAAAATAGGGAAGCCATCTTAGGGTGGCAGACTAGTAGTTGGTGAACAGTCCGGGAGCAGAGTCTCAGTAGGAGCTCTGCTCCACAAGTAGGGCCCAGTGTCAGAGGCCCAGGAGGGGAGCAGCGAGTAGGCTCCGTTCTAAGAAAGGATCCTAGAGGGTACGGCGAGTGCAGGAAGGCACCCGTACGCCCCGCATCTGTCAGAAGACAGAGGGATCGTAGGCCGCAAGAAGGGGACCGGCCCCTGGCCCAGTCGTGTACTTCAAGTCCCGGCTGGAAAAAACGGAGGCTCCTGGCTTATATAGTCAGTTGCCGAAGCCTCATTCTAATCCCCGTGAGGGTCAAGCAGGTCTGTGAACTCCGACGGACAGGAGGGACTTCAGAGTACCCGAGCAGGATTGAGAGTGGGAAGCGCAGGGCAGGAGGGAGAAAGACCCAGCGTGAAGACGGTCTAGATAGGAACACGTGAAAGTGGGGTTCTGCCAGGTACCCCTGATCTACCTGAGGAAGTGCTGAACCCCGGCCTGGTGAACGCAGCGCGACGTGGGAGTCTAGCACCCGTACAGTGCACCAGTGGAACTGTCATAAGAACTGTGAGTAAAAACTCAGATGACTGCACCGCACTGCCTCTGTCCATTCTTTAATCTGCGCCATCGTTCCCTCCCTGCACTACAACGCCCAGAGCACCTTACAAATTCTACACTGCCCTGGAGCTAGCTCTACCTGTAGAGAGCCACACCATCCCTGCTGCCGTAACACAAGCTCCAGAGGACTTCTCCGCAGCGGCGGCTCCTTTTGGCCGCAATCCACAGGTGGCGTCACGAACAATCCCAAAAAACCCCATATAAAACTATTCCCCCCTTTTTGCACTGACCGCCCTGGGTCACGGACCGGGCCAGCCACCTTGATATCCCCCAGCAACCAGAGGCCCGGCTGCCGAGTACTCCACGGCCCTTGGGGCGCGTCATAAACATACCTCTGTTAACTCAGAATTCCATAAAAGGTGGAAGAATATGGCTTTTCTAATATGAACAATCCCGTTAATCCTGTATTGACTCATTAAACAGTCAAATAAAAATGTCACCTTGAGATAAAATTAAGTTGTGTGTATTTGCACCCATCTAAATCTACGGTAACATACTAAATCTGTTATACCATTTGTCTTTCATATACAGTACAGACCAAAAGTTTGGACACACCTTCTCATTTAAAGATTTTTCTGTATTTTCATAACTATGAAAATTGTACATTCACACTGAAGGCATCAAAATATGAGTTAACACATGTGGAATTATATAGTTAACAAAAAAGTGTGAAACAACTGAAAATATGTCTTATATTCTAGATTCTTCAAAGTAGCCAACTTTTGCTTTGATGACTGCTTTGCACACTCTTGGCATTCTCTTGATGAGCTTCAAAAGGTAGTCACCGGAAATGGTCTTCCAACAATCTTGAAGGAGTTCCCAGAGACGCTTAGCACTTGTTGGCCCTTTTGCCTTCACTCTGCAGTCCAGCTCACCCCAAACCATCTCGATTGGGTTCAGATCTGGTGACTGTGGAGGTCAGGTCATCTGGCGTAGCACCCCATCACTCTCCTTCTTGGTCCAATAGCCCTTACACAGCCTGGAGGTGTGTTTGCGGTCTTTGTGCTGTTGAAAAATAAATGATGGTCCAACTAAACGCAAACCGGATGGAATAGCATGCCGCTGCAAGATGCTGTGGTAGCCATGCTGGATCAGTATGCCTTCAATTTTGACTAACTCCCCAACAGTGTCACCAGCAAATCACCCCCACACCATCACACCTCCTCCTCCATGCTTCACGGTGGGAACCAGGCATGTAGAGTCCATTCGTTCACCTTTTCTGCGTTGCACAAAGACACGGTGCTTGGAACCAAAGATCTAAAATTTGGACTCATCAGATCAAAGCACAGATTTCCACTGGTTTAATGTCCATTCCTTGTGTTCTTTAGCCTAAACAAGTCTCTTCTGCTTGTTGCCTGTCCTTAGCAGTGGTTTCCTAGCAGCTATTTTACCATGAAGGCCTGCTGCACAAAGTCTCCTCTTAAAAGTTGTTGAAGAAATGTGTCTGCTGCTAGATCTCTGTGTAGCATTGACCTGGTCTCTAATCTGAGCTGCTGTTAACCTGCGATTTCTGAGGCTGGTGACTCGGATAAACTTATCCTCAGAAGCAGAGGTGACTCTTGGTCTTCCTTTCCTGGGGCGGTCCTCATGTGAGCCAGTTTGTTTGTAGCGCGTGATGGTTTTTGCAACTGCACTTGGGGACACTTTCAAAGTTTGCCCAATTTTTCACACTGACTGACCTTCATTTCTTAAAGTAATGATGGCCACTCGATTTTCTTTACTTAGCTGCTTTTTTCTTGCCATAATACAATTTCTAACAGTCTATTCAGAAGGACTATCAGCTTTGTATCCACCAGACTTCTGCACAACACAACTGATGGTCCCAACCCCATTTATAAGGCAAGAAATCCCACTTATTAAACCTGACAGGGCACACCTGTGAAGTGAAAACCATTTCCGTGGACTACCTCTTGAAGTTCATCAAGAGAATGCCAAGAGTGTGCAAAACAGTCATCAAAGCAAAAAGGTGGCTACTTTGAAGAACCTAGAATATAAGACATATTTTCAGTTGTTTCACACGTTTTTGTTAACTATATAATTCCACATGTGTTATTTCATAGTTTTGATGCCTTCAGTGTGAATGTACAATTTTCACAGTCATGAAAATACAGAAACATCTTTAAATGAGAAAGTGTGTCCAAACTTTTGGTCTGTACTGTACATCACATCCTCACTAAATATTTAAGCTTTCTTATATCCCTCCCTCCTGCCTCTATAAGAATTTGCCCAGAATCCATACACATTCATCAATGTTATCCAAAAATTAATAAAAATAAGTTCATATTTTGTTATTAACATTATGTGGCACAGAAAAACTCAAGAGAATATGTGCATCAAATATCCAATATCTGGTTCATAACAATTTCAGGAAACAAGGTTTAATGATTTGGGGTTGGATAAGAATAGCAGTATACAAAGTACAAGAGATTAATGTACCTCTCAACCAGGATGAAGCAAAACATTACATTATGCAACAGCCAGGAATGGGTGTGAAGAGGAAAAATGAGAGTTTCGACATGGGAGTGGAGACGATGGCCCAATTTTTTTATTCTGGCAGAAGACCAGCTTTTGACCAGAGTCATCCACATAAAGACTTTTCCAATATACATGGTGTAAGGAAGATAGAGGTGAGGCTCTACTATGTTGGAAACACTTTAAATATTATACAGCTCTGGCAAAAATTAAGAGACCACTGCACAGTTTTCTACAAATCCCCATCTCTACATGTCTGACAGCCATTCCATTCCAGTGTCAGATGAATTCCAACCAAAGTCCACCTCATTCTACTTAATGTTCTTCTGATTAGGTGATCACCTGAACCAAATCTTATGTAACGAGGGAAAGGATAAAAAACACTGCTGTGGTCTTCACAATCCTCTTGCAATAGGACAAGCTGGAAGGCAAAACAAGTGCAAGGAATAGCCCAAAAGTAATTTGAATGAAAAAATAACTTTTAACCATGCCAAAGGAGTTGAAAAGGAAAGTATTGAGTGAGGAAAAGAAGGGCTCAATTCTGGCTTTACTAGCAGAGGGATACAGTGAGCGTCATGTTGCCTCCATCCTTAAAATTTCAAAGACGGCAGTCCATTACAACAAGGTCAAGCAGCAGACATTTGAGAAAACAAAGCTACAGACCGGCAGAGGGCGAAAGCGACTCTCCATTGACCGGGATGACCATCATCTTATTTGAATGTCACTCAGCAACCACAGGATGACATCAAGTGACCTACAAAAGGAATGGCAAATAGCGGCTGGGGTGAAGTGCATGGCAAAAACAGTTCGTAACAGGCTTCTAGAGGCAGGCCTCAAGTCATGTAAAGCTAGAAAAAAGCATCAATGAGAAGCGAATCCATCAACCAGCCCCAGATCACAAAAAATGGAGACGCTACGGGTCTTAGAAAATGGCGCTATTTTTTTATTTTTTTTTTACCAAATTTTGGAATTTTTTTTAATCTTAAAGTTATAATCTTTCTTTAGTAGCATCTGCAGAGAGGAAGAGGACAGAAACTCTAGTGCCTCCTATTGGGGTAAGCAATATTTAACCCCTTACTTACCGGGGACGTATTAGTACGCATATTTGCGTACTGCCCGTTCAGTGAGGGCTGCTGCGCTGAGCCCTCACTGAACGGAGCACATGTCAGCTGATTCTTACAGCTGACATGTGCCCGCAACAGCCGCGGGTGGAATCACGATCCACCCGCGGCTGTTAACATGTTAAATGCCGCTGTCAATATCCGACAGCAGCATTTAACGCGCGCTTCCGGGTAGAGCGTCATAAGCCCCGCCCACCGGCGACCCCGTCACGTGATCGCGGGTCGCCGATGGGTGGGCATGACAACCCAGGGTCTGCAGCAAACGCCTGTGGTTGTCATGATCTTGTCGCTATGAGCGCCACCTAGTGGTCGGCGCTCATAGCACAGGACCATTTCTGCTGCATGCAGTCTCCTATGGAGACTATAGAAGCATGCAAAAAGTAAAAAAAAATAAAAAAATATAAAAGTTTAAATCACTCCCCTTTCGCCCCATTCAAAATAAAATATAAAAAAAAAAAAACCACATACACATATTTGGTATCGCCGCGTTCAGAATCGCCCAATCTATCAATATAAAAAAAGAATTAATCCGATCGGTAAATGGCGTAACGAGAAAAAAATTCTAAACGCCAGAATTACGTTTTTTGGTCGCCGCAAAATTGCAATAAAATGCAATAACGGGCGATCAAAACATCGGATCTACCCCAAATGTTATCAATAAAAATGTCAGCCCGGTGCGCAAAAAATAAGCCATCAACCAGCCCCAGATCACAAAAAATGGAGACGCTACGGGTCTTAGAAAATGGCGCTATTTTTTTTTTTTTTTTTTACCAAATTTTGGAATTTTTTTTCACCACTTAAATATGAAAGAACCTATACATGTTTGGTGTCTATGAACTCGTAATGACCTGTAGAATGAGAAGGGCAGGTCAGTTTTAGCATTCAGTGAACGTGGTAAAAAAATAAATAAAAAACAACTGTGGTATTGCACTTTTTTTGCAATTTTACCGCACTTGGAATTTTTTTCCTGTTTTCCCGTACAGGATATGGTAAAACTAGTAATGGCGTTGAAAAGTACAACTCGTCCCGCAAAAAATAAGCCCTCACATGGCCATATTGACCAAAAAATAAAAACGCTATGGCTCTGGGAACAAGGGGAGCAAAAACGAAAATGCAAAAACGAAAAATGCTCCGGGGCTTTAGGGGTTAAAGTCAAATATGATCCTTTAATGAGCCTTACCATATGACATAGTGGGACATTTGACTGTACGTAATTTCCTTATGTCTACACTTTCTATAGTGTATCTAACACTCCCCACTTTCTCACCATGAGATTATCTTATGCACCACTGCTCTGTGTCTGTTCACTTAAATCTTGTGTCCTGCTACATATAAGGGCTTGCACTTATCTGCATAAATAAAATTAAACGCTCCAATGTTGTTCCTAAAAAGTAGGATGAGTGTCATGAAAGTGAAGTGACCGCGGGCAAGGCCGCGCATTGGTATCTATGATCTGGCCCAGCAAGATCCCCACACACAGACTCTATCTTGATAACCGTATCTTTACTCGTATACATTTTTAACACAGCAAAGAAAAACAATAAATGACAACCGTAAATATGCACAGCAATAACGTGTACTGATAAGCTGACCCTCACTGTCCCTACTCACACGTTACCAGTCCTTTACTCCAGAAGGATGTGTCCCCCGTCGCAGGCCTGTCTGTCTTTGCAGGAGGGCGTCCCAGACGGAAAAAAAAACAGAAACAGCAGAATTCGCGGAAAGAAAGGAAGGGATACTTCGGCCTCTCGCCAGAGGTCCCGCTTACAGTCTCTCTGATCCGGATAGAAGCTCTGGTGGGTCCCCTTATGTAGTCCACACTCCAGTAACAGTGAGTGTAATAGCTGTATCCTTCAGCAGTGCAGAAGCGGGGGAAGGCTCTGAGGATATGGTGTTAGATAGAAGAAATCACGTTGAGAGTCTCTCCTGCGCCACACACGAGGGCCTGCACACCGTCCTGGCTCTTTTCACAGACCACAGCAGACTCTTCGCGCGCTTTTTCCTGCTTCCCACTTTGGTCACGTGACTCTCTAGGGCGGGACACAGGAGGCTCAGTCTTTTTCTCTGTCATCACACCCTGCGCAGGTGCAACCTCTGGCCACAAGATGGCAACATCATCCTGTGTAATCACTTCTGTAACAGGCTCTATATCAATTATCACAGAACATATCAATTATATCAATTATCACAGAACAGTCAGAGCCGGCCAGCTCACTACACGCCCCCCCACTCAAAGGTTGGCAGTCCCTGCCAACGACCGGCTCCAGGGCGGCGATGGCTGTGGATGTGACAGGGGGCGGCTGGGAAGAGGGCCACACATATTGGTCTCTGTAGGACTGTCCTGGAGGTACCCCTGCAGTGGTCCTCGTTGTCCGCCTAACGGGTTGGATCCCCTCTCTCCTATCAGTCACCCCACTCTCTTTCCCAGTCGACATGTCAGTAGAGGAGGTAATCGGTTCAAGTGCGTCAGTCGGACGGACAGGGGTAGGCATGCATTCAGTCTCTACATCCCCGGGGTCAGTGTCTCCGACAGCATTAGTGATATCCATCTCTCTAGGTATCACAGTAGGGGAGTCAGGCTGGGAACAGCAGGAGCGCAACATATTACGGTGCAAAGTTCGGATGCTGCCGCTGCCTTCGCCCTGCACTCGATAGACGGGGCCACCGGGGTACGGCTGTCCAATTACTCGATAGACTTCGGTCTCCCACTTGGGCCGGAGTTTCCCTTGCGGCTTCTTTATTCGGACTAGGACCAGTTGACTTACATTCAGTGGGTCTTCTTGTACAGGAAGTGGGTCAGCGTGCACTTGATCCTGAATTTGTCGGCCTACTAGCCGGTAGACAGTCTCCATTCTCTGGCGGTGTGTTTGTAGCCAGGAAGGATAGGTACCACAGGTATCTTCTTCGGAGCTAGACAGTTGCAACTCATGGATGTCTTTGCCTGGACGGCCAAAGAGAAGGGTGTATGGGGTGTATCCGGTGATGGAATGGACCTGATTATTATAGGCCCACAGCAGTTCCGGGAGGAATCGAGGCCAGTCGGGCTTTTTGTCTTCAGCCAAAGTCCGGATCAGTTGTAAGAGGGTCCGGTTAAAGCGTTCACACGCGCCATTCCCTTGTGGATGGTAAGGGGTGGTCCTGGACTTCTTGATTCCATACATCCGTTGGAGTTCTTCAATGACTCGCCCTTCGAAACAAGCCCCCTGATCAGAGTGTAGCCGCTCCGGACACCCGTAGACCCGAACGAATTGCTGACAGATAGCCTGTGCAGCTGATTCAGCGGTCTGATCCTTGGTAGCAACAGCGACAGCGAATTTCGTGAAGTGGTCCACCATCACCAGACAGTACTGGTAGCCACTATTCGCCGTTCCGATCAACAGATAGTCCACCATCAACAGCTCGAGGGGCCTCGACGTCTTAATAGTCTGGACGGGGGCACGCTGCTCCGCGGACTTGTGGAATTCACAGGTACGGCATGCTTGACAGACGTTTTCAACCAACTTATGGAGCCCCGGACAAAAAATGAACTGCTGGGTCCACCGGAGGGTCTTGTCTATGCCGAAGTGGCCGTTCCTCCTGTGAGCTTCGCCCACCAACTCATTGGCCAACTGCACCGGGACGACAATCTGCAAACACTCCTCCAGCATATGGGATAAAAGGGCCCTGTGACACAGGACTCTATCTTTCACGATCAGCCAATCCCACTGGGCAATCAGAGCCAAGGCTCCGGTCGATAGTCGGGCTCTCACTTCGGAGGGCGGTTTCTCTTGTTTATTCACATACTGTTTCAGTAAGACGTGCTCGGGATCTCGATCTTGAAGCTTGGCCCATTCTTGCTGGGACAGGGGAGATCCCACTACAGCTTCAATCCCTCCTACCGCATACTGGTGGCTATCTTCTATTTGCTTTGCGAGCCGGGCAAAGTCAGGCATCTCATCTTCCTCCAACTCTTCATCCCGGTCCCCCACTGGCGGGGATGATGTCACTCTAGACAGGCTGTCAGCATTCTGATTCTCGTTCCCCGCTCTGTATTTAATTTTGTACTGGAATCTAGAGAGCCTGGCCATCCAGCGCTGTTCCATTGCCCCTAGTTTGGCATTCTCTAGGTGGGCAAGAGGATTGTTGTCCGTCATGACCAGCACCTCTGCTCCTGTCAGATAGCCGGCAAATTTCTCCGTCATAGCCCAAGTCAGAGCCAAGAGTTCCAAGCGGAAGGAGCTGTAGTTGACGGGATTCTTTTCGGTGTCGCGGAGAGACCTACTGGCATAGGCTATCACGCGTTCTTTATTATCTTGAACTTGAGAGAGGACCGCCCCTAGACCTTGAAGGCTGGCGTCGGTGTGCAACTGAAACGGTAATGTGTAGTCTGCATATGCCAGAACAGGGGGTGATGTTAGAGCAGCCTTAAGTGCCTGAAAGGATTTTTCTCGGTCAGGCCCCCAACTGATGCGTCGTCCTCTGGGGCTGTTCGCAGTCCCTCGGAGAACCTCATGCAGTGGATCAGCAAGCCGAGCAAAGTCCTTGACAAACCGACGGTAGTAGCCTGCTAGCCCCAGAAAGGCCCGGACTTCTTTGACGGTAGTTGGCTGCGGCCACTCTTTAACGGATGCTATCTTCTCCGGAGAGGGCTGGACGCCTTCGGCCGAGATCCGGTGACCCAAGTAGTCGATTTCCTGCTGGAACAGAAAGCACTTGCTGGGCTTCAACTTCAAGCCGTGTTGCCTCAAGCGCTGGAACACTTGGCCAAGCTTGTGAAGATGATCTTCAAAGGTGGCGGAGTATACCACGATGTCGTAAAGGTATATCAGCGTAAACTCAAAGTTGAATTCCCCCAGACAGCGTTCCATTAGTCTCTGAAAGGTCCCCGGTGCGTTATTCAAGCCGAACGGCATCCGGCCGAACTCATACAGGCCCATGGGAAGGATGAAGGCGGTCTTTTCCTTGTCCTTCTCACTCATTGGAACCTGCCAATATCCACTGGCCAGGTCTAGGGACGAAAAATATTTGGCCTTCTTCAGGGCGGTCAGTAACTCTTCGATCCAAGGAAGTGGATATGAGTCCCAGATAGTGCAAGCGTTCAGCCTATGGTAGTCCACGCAAAACCTTAGGGAACCATCTTTCTTTTTGACTATCACCACGGGTGCAGCCCATGGGCTCTGGCTTTCACGTACCACTCCGGCGTGTAGCATAGATTCTAACAGGCTTTTTACCTCCTGGTATTGCTGAGGTGGTATCTGCCGGTACCTCTCGCGGATAGGGGGGGTATCGCCCGTGGGTATCTCGTGCTGGATACTGGTGGTACACCCAAAGTCTGTGTCATGCTTTGCAAAGGAGTCTTGGTGTTCCCGCAGGAGTTCCTCCACTTGAGACACTTCTTGTTTGGTGTACTGAGACGTGTCTAGCTGCACTTTTTCCCGTAGTTTTCGCCCAATGTCTTCATCGTCTAGTTGAGCATTTATGGCTGAGACGGTTACCGTCCAGTCGCCTTCTGTAGACGGGGTGAATTCTAGGGGCCCAATGGGATTCACTTCCGTGGGTAGAGAATATACCCGGGCAAGTTGAGTGCTGGCTTCAAGGGCTAGGCCTACGTCTGCGGTGTTGTTTAGCCTGACAGGGACTCTCTCGTTCCTCACGACGGCTAGAGTGCGAGCAACTAGTGGGTTTAGCTTACCCCCACTTGGGGTCCTCGGCTCGATCAACACTTCAACCCCCTCAAGTTGTCGGTGGGTGTTAAGGGGTAAGGAAATGACTGTCTCTTTTTCAGCGGGCAAAGTAATCCGGGTACGGCGTGGCACCGTAATGGCGGCTAGGGGTAGTTGTTCCTCTGCCATCTGTTGAAGTCC
Organism: Phyllobates terribilis; assembly: GCF_046119375.1. Lineage (NCBI taxonomy): Eukaryota > Metazoa > Chordata > Amphibia > Anura > Dendrobatidae > Phyllobates > Phyllobates terribilis. The sequence continues at coordinate 169,091,864 of NW_027362763.1, forward strand.
AACGGTCCGGATTACGCGCTGGAACGCCAGACGAGTCGGCTTATGTTTGGTGACTTTCTGCCAGTATTTGGGTCCTTTTCTTGTCAACAGCATAAGATCTAGGTCTTTCAAGATGTTCATTCCAACTATCACTGGGGTTTCGGAGCCGAAACCTTCCTTGACGATGACGATCCCTCGTTTCCCTAAATCCTGTCCGCAGGCCTTTGTGTCCATCCAAGCAACTCCGGTCACTGGAATGGGTAGATTATTAGCCGCAATAATCTTAATGGCGGTGTCTGGGTCACGAGCAGTTCTTGGTTTGAGGTAATTTTCGTAAAACTGTTCAGAGATCGTGGTCACTTGTGACCCGGTGTCCATCAGTCCCTGTACGGCAATTCCTTCCAGGACAAATTCAAGTGTCGGGCTATTCGCGGCAAGAGCACTCCGCCATCGGCTCTGTTTTTCCACACCCCTCTCCTTGGCCTCCCCTGTTGCGCGAGCCTCAGCTGCAGGGGTGTCTAGTTTAACGGCGGCCATTGTGGTGAGGCCCGGCGTGGTAGCTCTGCTTGTGGATATGGCTGGGGTTCCATTCGCTGGTCTGATCGAAATTCCCTTCGCTGGGGTGACTGAGGGTTTGGTCGTTGGTGCGACGGAGGTTGTTGCGGAGGGAAGTGTTGAGGACAACGATTTGCCCTATGGCGAGGATCACCGCATGACCAACACTGTCCCACGGGACGACTAGGCTGTCTTCGCTGGTCTCCCTGTCGGTCTAATGTTAGCTGTAATATCTGTCTCTGTAAGTCTGCTACCATCTGTTTCAGGTCTTCCGTGTCACTGTTGGGATTTTTAATGTCAGATATGGATCTGCACGCAGCACCTTGAATCCCCACATCCATGACGGGTCCCCTTGAACGTTCTATGGCTTCCTGTTTGACTTCAGCAAAAGTAAGAGCCGGCATCATCCGGATCAAGTCCTGTAACGTGCGGTTAAGGTACTGGTCTCTCAGTCCTATTACAAATTGGTCTCTCAGTACCAGGTCACGAGAAGCCATACCAGCTAGTTGCTCCCCTTTTCCACAGGTTTGTTCAAGGAGTACCTGAAGGGCGTTCGCATATTGGGGAATATCCTCCCATTCAAGCTGCGTCCGTCTAAAGAACATGTGTCGCAGTGTTCCCTGGTATGTGGTCGGCCCATAGGTGTTCTCCAGCACCCGCACCAAATCATCTACTGTACGCTGGCCCCTGACCGTCTCCAGTCTGACTGTCGTCCATGCCTCCCCCTCTAGCATCAGTACCGCCATTTCTGCCAAGGTCTTAGGGTCAATATTATACATTTCCCCCAGTATCCGGACTTGTTCCGCCCACTCTGGTACAGGGTAGTTTCGTCTGCCAAATTTCCTGACCTGATTCACAATAGACACCAGCGGGGCTTTCTGACTGTACACATGGCCTGGGTGGGAATCCTGTTGGTCACAGATCCTGCCGACTACGCCAGATGAAGTGACCGCGGGCAAGGCCGCGCATTGGTATCTATGATCTGGCCCAGCAAGATCCCCACACACAGACTCTATCTTGATAACCGTATCTTTACTCGTATACATTTTTAACACAGCAAAGAAAAACAATAAATGATAACCGTAAATATGCACAGTAATAACGTGTACTGATAAGCTGACCCTCACTGTCCCTACTCACACGTTACCAGTCCTTTACTCCAGAAGGATGTGTCCCCCGTCGCAGGCCTGTCTGTCTTTGCAGGAGGGCGTCTCAGACGGAAAAAAAAACAGGAACAACAGAATTCGCGGAAAGAAAGGAAGGGATACTTCAGCCTCTCGCCAGAGGTCCCGCTTACAGTCTCTCTGATCCGGATAGAAGCTCTGGTGAGTCCCCTTATGTAGTCCACACTCCAGTAGCAGGGAGTGTAATAGCTGTATCCTTCAGCAGTGCAGAAGCTGGGGAAGGCTCAGAGGATATGGTGTTAGATAGAAGAAATCACGTTGAGAGTCTCTCCTGTGCCACACACGAGGGCCTGCACACTGTCCTTGCTCTTTTCACAGACCACAGCAGACTCCTCGCGCGCTTTTTCCTGCTTCCCACTTTGGTCACGTGACTCTCTAGGGCGGGACACAGGAGGCTCAGTCTTTTTCTCTGTCATCACACCCTGCGCAGGTGCAACCTCTGGCCACAAGGTGGCAACATCATCCTGTGTAATCACTTCTGTAACAGGCTCTATATCAATTATCACAGAACAGCCAGAGCCGGCCAGCTCACTACAAAAGTACAATGCAATTTTTCTCACGTACCATCTGTATGACATCCGTATGACTTGCGTAGGCAATGTGTTTTTAATATCAGCTTTTACATACTGTAATTCTCTGTGTCATTTCACAGAAGTTTTCTAACTAATAAAATAATGTTATATACAGATTAGATAGACAGAAATACGTCAGTGAGATATATAATCAATGCTTTGTGTGTGTAGTTTTCTGTACTTGTATTTAGCTAATAAATAGTGTTGAGCGAGCACTAAAATCATCGGGTGCTCCAAGCTCAGGCCGAGCTCACTGTGATACTCGGGTGCTCGACCCGAGCAACGAGCCCAATGTTAGTCTATGGGAGACCCGAACATTTTTGCGGCGGCTCCCCCGGCAGTCTGTAGAAAGCCTAAAAAGTGCCCAAAACGATAGTGACAGTGCTCAAATGACATGGGGACAGCATGGGGATCGCCCCTGGAAGCATTTCTGACCCCCAGGTCACTGCTGTCAACAACGTGGTCAGAGGTATTAAGCCACTTTTACAGGCTCACAATAAAACGTTCAAAAACGAAAGTGAAAGTGCTTTCCTGTGAAATATGTTAACCCCTAAACGACCATGGGTCTTTCTGTTTTTGTGTTTTCCTTTTTTGCTCCCCTTCTTCCCAGAGCCAGAACTTTTTTAATTTTCGTTCAATATGGCCATGTGAGGGCTTATTTTTTGCGGGACGAGTTGTACTTTTAAACACCATCACTGGTTTTACCATATCGTATGCTGGAAAATGGGAAAAAAATTCCAAGTGCAGTGAAACTGCAAAAAAAATGCAATTCCACAGTTGTTTTTTGGGTCCTTTTTTTACCACGTTTTTTACCACGTTCACAGATTGCTAAGACTGACCTGCCATCATTATTTTCCAGGTCGTTGCGAGTTCATAGACACCAAACATGTATAGGTTCTTTTTTATTTAAGTGGTGAAAAAAAAATCCAAAGCTTGCTAAAAAAAACAAAAAAAAATGACGCCATTTTCCGAGACCCTTAGCTTCTACATTTTTCAGGATCTGGGGCTGGGTGAAGGCTTATTTTTTGCGTGCCGGGCTGACGTTTTTATTGATACCATTTTGGGGTAGATCCGATGTTTTGATCGCCCGTTATTGCATTTTATTGCAAAGTTGTAGCGACCAAAAAATCTTAATTCTGGCGTTTAAAATTTTTTTCTCGTTACGCCGTTTACTGATTGTATTAATTCTTCTTTTATATTGATAGATCGGGCGATTCTGAACGCGGCGATACCAAATATGTGTATGTGGGTTTTTTTATATATATATATATATTTTATTTTGAATGGGGCGAAAGGGGGGTGACTTAAACTTTTATATATTTTTTATTTTTTTTATTTTTTTAAAAACTTTTTTTTTACACTTTCTGCATGCTTCTATAGTCTCCAGAGGAGACTAGAAGCAGCAGTTGTCTGATTGCTTCTACTGCATACAAGCGATGAGCAGATCGCTTGTATGCAGGAGAAATGCTCACTTGCTATGAGCGCTGACCACTAGGTGGCGCTCATAGCAATTGAGACATGACAACCACAGACGTCTGCTGCAGACCCTGAGTTGTCATGCCCACCCATTGGTGACCCGCGATCATGTGACGGGGTCACTGATGGGCGGGGCTTAGGACTCCTGGAAGCGCAAGTTAAATGCCACTGTCAGAGATTTAACATGTTAACAGCCGCGGGTGGATTGCGATTCCAATAATCAGCTGACATGTGCTCGCTTCAGTGTGGGCTCACCGCCGGAGCCCCCGCTGAACAGGCCTTCCCGACATGGTGCGTACTATTACTGACCAGGTCGGAAAGGGGTTAAGGAACATCCTTTCCAGGGTAAAGACTTGTGTATAAGGTAAAATAAATAACCAAAAACAAAAATACTCCTCCACACCTTGGGCTATGTTCACAAGTAGCATTTTTTATGCGTTTTTGCACGTTTGTATTGCTTTCAACCGTGACAAATGCATTCACCTGGAAATGTCATTTTAACATTTTACAACCTTATCTGGCCATGTGCTGTGTGACACATGCAAACAGTGCTAAAAAGACATGGGAACAGCATGGGGAAGACCCCTGGAAGCATCTCTGACACCCAGGTCACTGCCTAAAAGTGTGCCTATCAGAAGTGATCCTTGCCGCATCAGAAGATGCAGACTTGCAACTATCCCCGTGCAAGTCCTTGTCCTCCAGACATAGAGGATTGCGGGTCCTGGGTCAATCAGGCTTCAACACAAAGTTCAGAAGGTAGACAGCAGCAGTGGTCGGCCTCCTACACAACGAGTAAATTATTCATGATCATGAGGCCATCCCCTTAGCTTTCTGTTCCTTGGAATGCAAGCGCATGTATGTAGTAGCAGCTAGGCCTGAGGTGGTCAACGTTTTGGCGCATATTCTACCTCCTTCGAGGATTGCTGGATGTTTTCCTGCTACTATCGCAGTTCTATGACTCCCGTTAAAACAAAGCTTCAGGTGATAAATGATGGATGAGGTGGTGGCAAAGGAGAAAGAGCAGGAGGAACAGGGACCATTCACATCAATATCAGGCCAGTCAACCAGAAATGTCTTGTAGGATATGTTTCTGTAACAAAAGGAGCGGTTTGGCTACACAGTTATAGGGCATACAGTGAGTGCAATGCCTACCAAAAATTTTGAGCCACTCCAATGCCCCTTGGAAATGACATGGAGGTCAGAGTGCGTTACCTAAACCTTTTTTTCGATTTATAGCAACTGGGTCTCCCGTGCACTGTTGGCCTAAGCAGTGAATGGAAGGCTTTCCAAAAATTATGAGGAACTGCAATGCTCCTTACAAGAGCCATGTGTGGCACCCCAGGGGTCTGGTCACCAAAGTAATAGAGATATTACGTCGGAGAGCAAGTGGGAGGTTTCCTGGTCAGGATCCCTTAAACATGCAACATCCTCCTGCCCCAGTCCTGGGAGGGGAGAATTCTGCCCCTATAAACTGGATCTGGGGCGAGGTTGAGTGAGTCAGAGAACAGTCAGAGTCAGAGTGAGAGCAAGGGAAAGTAACAGCAAGGAGTGCTGTAGGAGCTAGGAGCTAAAGACCAGGGTCTGGAAGCTGAGCAGAGCTCGCCCTGGCAGAAGACAATAGGAACCGGACACAGGAGTCCGAAGCTGTGAGGACTTATATATCCAGCAGCAGAAACCAGCCGGCAGGGGATTTCAGGTCCTCTGGCCATAGAAGCCCGGAGGCTCAGTCACAAGCAAGGGACCAGCACCGCCATCGTGGAGCGGAGGCTAACAGAAGGGCCCAAGTCACCAGCCATACGGGTGAGCACTACACGGTACACTCAGGGACGTGGGCTACTTCTACCTGCTTACAGCAAGGTAGCCAGGAAGAGTGCAGACAGACGGGGAGGCCTACAACTCCACCTGGCCAGGGGAACTCCTGCTTGCTCACAGACTGACCAGGCCTCTTATGCTAGCCAGTACTCCTGGGAGGGTCTACCTTATAATCATCAGTAAAGACCCTGAACTGCACTGCAAAGACTCTGAGTCGTTCCTGCTGCGCTCTTGCACCATCACCCCCATCATCCACACTCACTGCCCTGAGGCTATACTCCTCCCGAGGGGAGTTATCCCATTATAAGCTGCGCACACAACACCAGCCTCAGCGGTCTGCCTTGCAGCGGTGGTACTCCCTGACAGCAATCCACGGGTGGCGCAGTCGGACAATTAACCTCAAAACCTAAGAAAGACTGCCACTGGTTTGACCAGCCTGAGCCACGGGACCGGGTCACCGCCACGGTGACTACAGACCCCAGAGACCCGGCACCGGGTATCCCACACACGTGTACACACGGCCCAGGGGGCGCGTCACATGCAGTACAGCATATTACAAACATAAGTCCCATTATTGGGGAGTGGGTGTCCCATAGTATTTGCTTATGCCTTGCAAGCAAAAGCTGCCAAAAATTAGGATGGAGCAACTTGCAATGCCCCTTACAAGAGCCATGCAGTACAGCATATTACAAACATAAGTCCCATTATTGGGGAGTGGGTGTCCCATAGTATTTGCTTATGCCTTGCAAGCAAAAGCTGCCAAAAATTAGGACGGAGCAACTTGCAATGCCCCTTACAAGAGCCATGCAGTACAGCATATTACAAACATAAGTCCCATTATTGGGGAGTGGGTGTCCCATGGTATTTGCTTATGCTTTCCCAGCAAAAGCTGCCAAAAATTAGGACGGAGCAATTTGCAATGCCCCTTACAAGAGCCATGCAGTACAGCATATTACAAACATAAGTCCCATTATTGGGGAGTGGGTGTCCCATAGTATTTGCTTATGCTTTCCCAGCAAAAGCTGCCAAAAATTAGGACGGAGCAACTTGCAATGCCCCTTACAAGAGCCATGCAGTACAGCATATTACAAACATAAGTCCCATTATTGGGGAGTGGGTCTCCCATAGTATTTGCTTATGCTTTCCCAGCAAAAGCTGCCAAAAATTAGGACGGAGCAACTTGCAATGCCCCTTACAAGAGCCATGCAGTACAGCATATTACAAACATAAGTCCCATTATTGGGGAGTGGGTCTCTCATAGTATTTGCTTATGCTTTCCCAGCAAAAGCTGCCAAAATTTAGGACGGAGCAACTTGCAATGCCCCTTACAAGAGCCATGCAGTACAGCATATTACAAACATAAGTCCCATTATTGGGGAGTGGGTCTCCCATAGTATTTGCTTATGCTTTCCCAGCAAAAGCTGCCAAAAATTAGGACGGAGCAACTTGCAATGCCCCTTACAAGAGCCATGCAGTACAGCATATTACAAACATAAGTCCCATTATTGGGGAGTGGGTCTCCCATAGTATTTGCTTATGCTTTCCCAGCAAAAGCTGCCAAAAATTAGGACGGAGCAACTTGCAATGCCCCTTACAAGAGCCATGCAGTACAGCATATTACAAACATAAGTCCCATTATTGGGGAGTGGGTCTCCCATAGTATTTGCTTATGCTTTCCCAGCAAAAGCTGCCAAAAATTAGGACGGAGCAACTTGCAATGCCCCTTATAAGAGTCATGCAGTACAGCATATTACAAACATAAGTCCCATTATTGGGGAATGGGTCTCCCATAGCGGAGGAACTTGCAATGCTGGCACCCTGGTGGTATAGTGGTGGTGGAGGCTGAGTATAAGGAGAAGAAGATTAAACAGCCGAAACGAGGAAGCATATACCCATGTGTGGGTGTGAAGCGGTGCATGTGAATACACCTCCCGAAATAACACAGTGGATTTGACTTTATGTTACTCTGCTGTCATTTGGTGGTGATGAGAAGTCTGGCCCAATCCAGCCCTTGTTCATTTTGATAAGGGTCAGCTTGTCAGCATTGTCAGTTGACAGGCGAGTGCGCTTATCAGTTATAATTCCCCCAGCGGCACTAAAAACACGCCCCGATAACACGCTAGCGGCAGGGCAAGCCAGGACCTCCAAGGCGTACAGAGCGAATTCATTCCAAGTGTCCAGCTTGGATACCCAATAATTAAAAGGCACAGAGGAATCACGGAGGACACTGGTACGATCGGCAAGGTACTCCCTCACCATCTTTTGAAACTTTCCACTCCTTGTGAGAGTACCCCGCGCCTCAGGGCCTGTAAGCTGGGCGGGTGTCAGAAAACTGTCCCAGAATGTTGACAGTGTTCCCCTGCCTCTGCTGGATTGGAGTTGCATCTCTCTCGCCTGGTTGGGCAACGAACTGTGACCTCTGCCGCTAGCGTGTTCAGATGGGAATTTTTTTAAGAGTTCTGCAGCAAGGGCCTTCTGGTATTGCCCCATTTTTGTAGACCTCTCCACCTCAGGAATAAGAGAGTGAAAGTTCTCCTTGTAGCGGGGGTCTACAAGTGTCACCAACCAGTAATGACTGTCACCCAACATTTTGACAACGCGAGGGTCGCGGTTAAGGCAGCGTAACATAAAGTCAGCCATGCGTGCCAGACTGGTAACGGGCAAGATTTCCGTGTCCTCACCAAGATGACGACTGACCATGCTCTCCTCCTCCTCTTCCTCCTCCCCCCTGTCCTCAGGCCACCCACGCTGAACCGACGGTATGACACTTGTACAGGTACTACCGTCTACAACGCATGATAGCAGCTCCTGTTCTTCCTCCTCCTCCTCCTCCCCCTCATTGTCCCCCAATGCACGTTGGGATGAGATGAGGCTGGGCTGTGTGTAATCGCCCGCTACGGCTTCTTGATCCATCTCATCATACTCTGGGCGCAATGCCTCCTCTTTAATTCTCTGCAGAGAGCGTTGCAAAAGACAGACAAGTGGGATGCTGACACTAATGATGGCGTCATCGTCACTCACCATCTTGGTGGCCTCCTCAAAGTTTGTCAGGATGGTACATATGTCAGACATCCAGGTCCACTCCTGAGGTCTTATGTGTGGAGTCTGACCTGAATATCGACGGCCTTGTTGCAGCTGGTACTCCACAACTGCTCTCTTCTGCTCACAAATCCTTTGCAACATGTGGAGGGTAGAGTTCCAACGTGTGGGGACATCACACACCAGTCGGTGTGCCGGAAGCTGCAAACGCTGCTGCAACACAGCAAGGGCGGCGGAAGCTGTAGCCGACTTGCGAAAATGAGCTGACAGGTGGCGTACTTTCACGAGCAGATCTAGCAACTCGGGGTACGATTTAAGAAACCGCTGAACCACGAGGTTAAGCACATGAGCCAGGCATGGTACGTGTGTGATCTCACCTCGCCTCAGAGCCGCCACCAGGTTACGGCCATTGTCACACACGACCATGCCTGGATGTAGGTTCAGCGGTCTCAGCTACAGATCTGCCTGCTCTTTCACAGCTGTCCACAACTCACAAGCAGTGTAAGGTTTATCACCTAAGCTTATGAGTTTCAGCACAGCCTGTTGCCGCTTGGCGGAGGCAGTACTGCAATGCTTCCAGCTTGTAACTGATGTGGTGATATCTGAGATGGAGGCTGAACATGAGGAGGAGGAGGAGGAGGAGGATGCGCAGGAGCTGTACACTGTGGGGTCAACTCTGACTGACATAGGGCCCGCAATCCTCGGTGTGGGGAGGATGTGTTCCGTCCCAAGGTCCGACTGGGTCCCGGCTTCCACTATGTTTACCCAGTGTGCCGTCAGAGAGATGTACCGTCCCTGGCCACAAGCACTTGTCCACGTGTCCGTTGTCAGGTGGACTCTCCCAGTAACTGCATTGTTGAGGGCACGGCAGATGCTTTGGTACACGTGCTTGTGTAGTGCGGGGATGGCACACCGGGCAAAATAGTGTCGGCTGGGGACCGAGTACCGAGGGACGGCCACCGCCATAAGATTGCGGAAGGATTCCGTCTCCACCAGCCTAAAAGGCAGCATTTCCAATGCAAGCAGTCGTGAAATGTGCGAATTTAGGACTGTGGCCTGTGGGGCGTTAGCTGCGAATTTCCGCTTTCGTTCAAAGATCTGGGATATGGACAATTGAACGCTGCGGTGGGACGTGGACGTGGACGTTGATGCTGTTTCTTGAGAAACTGCCATAACAAGTGAAGACTGAGAGGAGGGGGCATCTTTACATGCAGTATGGACAGGGGATTGCCTTGCACACACAACAGGGGGTTCTATTGCACGCACAGCAATGGAAGAAGCAGTGGTGACACCCGCTGACACTGGTCGTGGACCCTGGGTTTCGCCCCACAAAGTCGGGTGCTTTGCTGCCATGTGCCTGATCATGCTGGTGGTGGTCAGGCTGGTAGTTTTGTCACCCCTGCTGATGCTGGCATGGCAGGTGGAACATATGGCCTTTTTGGGGTTATCAGCAGAGTCTTTAAAAAAATTCCAGACTCTGAAAGACCTACCGCTTGTACTGGCAACGTCCCTCGTGTTGGTGTTACGGGGAACGGTTGCCTGCCTTCTGTCTGCGGCCACCACACTGCTTCTTCCTGCCTGTTGGGGTACTCTGCCTCCCTCCCCCTGTGTGCTGCTGGCCTCACTCTGCATGTCCTCCTTCCACGTTGGGTCAGTTACTAGATCATCCACCACCTCCTCCTCTTCCACTTGCGCACCACGATCCTCCTCCTCACTTCCTGGCAATTGTGTCTCGTCATCGTCCACCTCTTGTGACAGATTGCCAACGTCGACTTCCTGTGGCCGTGGCTGTTCAAATATTTGGGCATCGCAACATGGGATCTCCTCTTCCACCACTTCAAGCGTATCAGGCGAGGGGCCCAAATATGGAAATGGACCAGTGAACACCTCTTCAGAGTGTCCAAGTGTGGGATCACTTGCTGTCTGACGACACTCGGCATGGTGGGAGGAAGGAGCATCAGGGTGAGGAGGAGTATGCGGTCGAGACTCACGGCTACTAAGAGTTGACCGTGTGGAAGACAGACCGGAGGTGGTGGTGCCCAGGTAACTGGAAGTATTGTCTGCTATCCAATTAATAACCTGTTCACACTGATCAGTTCTCAATACTGGTGTTGTTCTGTGCTTCCCTAGTAATTCGGTCAAGAAGTGGGAGCGAGAAGATGTGGCTGTTGGTTGTGGCACATTTTCAACTTGGCCACGGCCCCGTCCTCTGCACGAACCATCACCAGAACGTCCACTTCCACGTCCCTTTCCACGCGCCTTGCCCATTGTAAATGAAGTAAAATAGCTTACACTTGCACTATCAATGGAAAAAGGGTAATAAAGAGTAGATTAGAACCGTGGAAGAGGAAAACCACAGTTATTGTTTACTGGGGTATACCACACTTTTTTAAATAGAGATATTTGCGGCTGAACAGTGAGCGACACACTCAAACTGCTTTTTTTTTAGATACCAAAGGCCCAAAACTGGATAGTACAGCGATTTGACCCGTGGAACTGCGAAACCACACTGGGATGTCGGGCCTACACAAGACTATTTTCAACAGATATATTTTTGTGTCACAACAGTCAGGAGACACTACTGTTTTTCTTTACGGAAAAAACTACCAAAACCTGAAAAATAGAGATTTTTTACCGTGGGATGGCAAAACCACAGTTATTGTTTACTGGGGTATACCACACTTTTTTAAATAGAGATATTTGCGGCTGAACAGTGAGCGACACACTCAAACTGCTTTTTTTTTAGATACCAAAGGCCCAAAACTGGATAGTACAGCGATTTGACCCGTGGAACTGCGAAACCACACTGGGATGTCGGGTCTACACAAGACTATTTTCAACAGATATATTTTTGTGTCACAACAGTCAGGAGACACTACTACTTTTCTTTACGGAAAAAACTACCAAAACCTGAATAATAGAGATTTTTTACCGTGGGATGGCAAAACCACAGTTATTGTTTACTGGGGTATACCACACTTTTTTAAATAGAGATTTTTGCGGCTGAACAGTGAGCGACACACTCAAACTGCTTTTTTTTTAGATACCAAAGGCCCAAAACTGGATAGTACAGCAATTTGACCCGTGGAACTGCGAAACCACACTGGGATGTCGGGCCTACACAAGACTATTTTCAACAGATATATTTTTGTGTCACAGTGAGCGACACACTCAAACTGTTTTTTTTTTTAGATACAAATGGCCCAAAATGGATAATACAGAGGTTTGAACCGTGGAAGTGCAAAACAACACTTCTGTTTCTCTAGCCTACACCAGACTATTTTCAACAGTTATATTTGTGTCTGAAAAATCAGAGACACGCTTTTTTTTTTGGGGGGGGGAGGGGGGACACACCAAAAGGTTAATAAGACGGGTATTTGTACAGTGTGAAGGAGGAAAAAAAAAGGAGGATTTAGATGGAAAAAAAAAGGATTTTTCCTGGCCCCCGACACCTGGTGCTAAGTCCAGCAATTTGAGCAACAGGAGCACACAGGACTGTAATGCAGCGTTTGCTGGTATAACCACTGTGTCTCCTATACAGCCTGCCTGCCTGGTATCTGGGATGGATATTAGTCCTGAAAAGGACTGTTTGTTTGTTCTGGCAGCCTTTACAGACCCTACACTAACTATTTCACAGTTTATATCTCTCCCTAAATCAGCAGCGCTGTCCCTACACTGTCTAATCCGGAGCGACTGTGTCCAAGATGGCGGGGTTAAATACTCGAGGTGACGCTGTGCGGCCAGCCAATCACTGTAATGCCCACAACCAACATGGCTGCAGCATTACAGTGACTGGCTGGCAATCCATGCATGTTCATTGGCTCTGTAAAGAGCGCCAAACATGCAGGGCGGAGACCCGAGCTCCCGCCCGAGTAACCCGGAAATGCTCGGTGCTTGCCGAACATCCCGAGTAGCGTGATGCTTGGGCGAGTACCGAGCAGTGTCGAGCATGTTCGCTCAACACTACTAATAAATCAATAAATAAAAGAAAAAAATTGCTGGAAGCCCCCCTTATTTTTATTAACCAGCTGAGGGAAAGCATACAGCTGAGAGATGGTCTTAATAGTCTGGGAAGGGGGCAATAAATGTGCAGCTTCCCAGGCTATTAGTATCATCTCACAGCTGTCTACTTAGCCTTCACTGGTTATTAAAAATAGAGGGGAACCCACAACATTTTTTGGGAAGGGGGCAATAAAAGTGGAGTTTCCCAGGCTATTAATATCATCTCACAGCTGTCTACTTAGCCTTCACTGGTTATTAAAAATAGGGGGGAACCCACAACATTTTTTGGGAAGGGGGCAATAAACATGGAGCTTCCCAGGCTATTAATATCATCTCACAGCTGTCTACTTAGCCTTCACTGGTTATTAAAAATAGGGGGGAACCCACATCATTTTTTGGGGAGTCCAACCTTTTAAATAACCTTTAAAGGCTACACAGATAGCTGTGAGCTGATATTAATAGCCTGGGAAGCTTCATGGATATTGGTCTCTTTCCAGAATAATAACACCAGCCCCCAGCTGTCTGCTTTCCCTCAGCTGAGTTTCAAAAATAGGCTACATGTTAAATGAAGGATCATAAATAACTATCTATGAAGTGTTGATAACAGTTACAATAATTATGGTCATTGTAGACTTAAAGGGAACCTGTCACCAGGTTTTCCCAATATAAATTAAAGCCATTACCATTAATGTCTCTTTTAGAGCAGTCTGGCAAGCTGTATATACAGTGGGTACGGAAAGTATTCAGATCCCTTTAAAAGTTTCACTCTTTGTTTCATTGCAGCCATTTGGTAAATTATAAAAAGTTCATTTTTTTCCTAATTAAAGTACACTCTGCACCCCATCTTGACTGAAAAAAAACAGAAATGTAGAAATTTTTGCAAATTTATTAAAAAAGAACCATCTCAAGGAGGATCACAAGGAAATGGACAGCATGTGACTTAAATATGAGTGTCTGGGCAAAGGGTCTGAATATTTATGACCATGTGATATTTCAGTTTTTCTTTTTTAATAAATTTATAAAAATTTCTACATTGCAGTTTTTTTCAGTCAAGATGGGGTGCAGAGTGTACTTTAGAGAGAAAAAAAAATAACTTTTTAGAATTTACCAAATGGCTGCAATGAAACAAAGAGTGAAAAATTTAAAGGGGTTTGAATACTTTCCATACCAACTGTATGTCCCCAATCTAATCTGCAGATCCTTGGGATGCGTCATTCACATGAGGCAAGCAGGAGGACGGCGATTGCGGGTATAGAGGAGGTGCCAAAGCAAGACCTGCTACGCCCATCGGATTGGATTGCGCCATATGTGATTATGAAAGGTATTTTTTGAGATTTGCAGAGAGGGTTGAGGACTTATTTACAGTTTGCTAGACTGTTTTAAAACACGAATAAAAGGTGGGGGCCTTAGTTTCTATTATGAAATCCTGGTGTCAGGTTCCATTTAAGCCTCAATCTATCAAGCAGTTTCTGCCATTGTTCTGATATAAAATTGCTTGAAATGTCACCCAGTTTTTGTGGGACTCATAGTTGCAAATGTGCAACTCTTGGCGTTGTTCCGGAAGTTCCAGCCAGCTACATCAACTGTTTGAAAAGTGCCGTCAGACAAAGTCATCGTAATGTATGGCATAAATTAAGATAGAAATATGTGCCATCCTCTGACCAGCGAACATGCCTATCTCTCGTGCATGGCAGCTGAATGATTAGCACACACCTCTTAATGAATTTGGCCTATCTTACTCCAGCGCACATGTCATCATGACTGGTGTACCAAACATGTCTTGATGAGTTTGTGTCATAATTTTTGTATTATGACCACTGTTATTAGTTACCGCTAGTCATGTCTGAAGCTCAAGTCTCAAAAACACCCTTAAGTATTTCAGCACCTTGGACAGCTCAACAGGATTGTGTGCCACTGTAATGGAGATACTAATATGAACACAAGTAAGACTAGATTCAATGTCAGAAGGATGTGGGGAATTTGCAGAATTTGCAACTTTTCTCCTGGAGCTTCTGTGGTTAATATGCTGAGTTAGTAGTGGGAATAAATTGGCCATGTAGCTGTAGGGAAGACTTGCAGTGGATTTTCTGAGCATATAAAGCACAGAGACAAACTACAATACAATGCAAACCAATGGGTTTTAAAACCCTATTCACATTTTATTGAAGAAAAAAAAATCAGACCAAGCTTTGGGCTTACTGAGGGCCTAAAGATTTTAGAACATGCTGAGAGTTATAGTTTTGCAACAGCTAGAGAGCCACAGGTAGGGCACCACTGCTTAAAATTCATTGCACGCTGCTGTTATCGGTTCACATTGCACTGAAACTTCATTTATTCTTTAGTTAAATTGTTTTCTTTCTCAAATATCCTTAGCTTTCTTATCTTCATTTAGAAAATGAGAAAACATGAGATAAAGGACCTTTCAGATAACATCCATTATAATCCTAATGTGAAATGTTGCTATCAAAAGACAGCATCTCAAATTCCAAGATTGTTCTAGTATTGGGTCATTAATAAAATAACCCCAAACCTGAACTACAAATGACTTTTACATCTATATCTAATTATGCAAGTATCCGTTTTAGTATATAGAAACAGAATGATCATTATATCATGTGCATTTAGATAGATAGATAGATTATTAGATAATAGATAGATAG
The DNA here is from genome assembly GCF_046119375.1 of Phyllobates terribilis. Taxonomy (NCBI): domain Eukaryota; kingdom Metazoa; phylum Chordata; class Amphibia; order Anura; family Dendrobatidae; genus Phyllobates; species Phyllobates terribilis. Next base: position 169,107,143 of record NW_027362763.1, read on the forward strand.
ATAGATATATGGATAGATAGATATATGGATATGTGGCACCCCAGGGGTCTGGTTTTCCACAGTAATGTAATGTTATGTCTGAGAGCAGGTGGGAGGTCCTTTGGTCAGGGATCCTGTGCATGCCACACCTCCTGCCCAGTCTTGGGAGGGGAAGAACTTCCCCTGTATAAACCCTGGGCTGAGGCAGGGTTAGTCAGTCAAGGAGAGTAGAGACAAGAAACAGTCACAGGAAGAAACAGCAGAAGCTCAGTGGGAGCAATACTACTACAAGTCAGGGGCTGGCAGCTGCAGAGCTCGCCCTGACTGAGAAGCTTTCTTACCGGACCCGGCGTCCGAGGCTGTGGGGACTAACTCTTACCCAGCAGCAGAAGCCGATCGGCAGGGGATTTCAGGTCCTCAGGCCCAGAAACCCGAAGGCACGGTCACACGCGTGGGACCAGCACCGCCATCGTGGAGCGGAAGCCATTAGAAGGCCCCGAGTCACCGGCCATACGGGTGAGCACCACACGGTACACTCAGGGACGTGGGCTACTTATATCCGCTTCTAGCAAGGTAGCCAGAAGAGTACAGTCAGTTTGGGAGGCCTACAACTCCGCCTGGCCAGGGGAGATCCCATCTGCTCAAGGACTGACCAGGCCCCGTTCACTAGCAAGTACTCCGGGAGGGTCTATCGTTGTTACCAGTAAAGACCCTGAATTACACCGCACCGTCTCTGAGTGGTTCCTGCTACCCCCATCATTCACATCTGCTGCCCTGAGGCCATACCCCTCCCGTTGGGGGTTATACCATCTACGCTGCACCATCCATCCACCGGCCTCAGCGGACTGTCCTGCAGCGGCAGCTCCATAGCTGCATTCAACGGGTGGCGTAGTCGTCCTACATCTACCGCTGTTACATCGCCGCTCAGTTTGACTCCCTGGGCACGGACCGGGTCACCGCCACGAGACTACAACCCTCAAGAGATCCGGCTCCGGGTAAGCTCCCGCGTGCGCAACGCAGCGCGACACAGGCCCAGGGGCGCGTCAACTTTGGCGTAGTCGGCAGGATTTCGTGCCCGCAACCACCGGGTACTGCGTGCCTGAAAAAGAGACTTTTCAAACTTACCTGTGGTGAAGATTCCCGCCATCCGGCGCCATCTTCTGCCTTCTTCCCGCCATCCGTGGAGTTTTCCCGCCATTGGACGCCATCTTGAGGACGCCACGCGGGAAGAAGAGGGGCGTGGACTCCGAAAGCGCGCGAGAACTGAAGCCCCGCCTCACGTCCGGACGTTGCGTAAGGTCCTGGAAGGAGTCCAGCAGACGCCGACGTCACAGGAGCGCGACGGAAGGTCCTCAACCCTGACGATCCACTGCGGAGCCGCGGCCTACGGAACAGGATCATCGCAAGGTAGGCCACGGTCCACTAGGGGGGAAGAAGATGTCGGATACGGAGGAGAGCTTCACTGCCTCAACCCCCGCCAGCGCTACCGCTGCTGCAGTTATGCCCTTCACCATGCCCTATATCCCGGGAGCAGCTTGGCTACCCCAGTACTCAGGGGAGTCACATACTCTGCATGACTTTAGAGAAAAGCTGGATAGCCTCTTCCAGGTGTACCCCCTCACAGAAGAGCAAAAAGTGAGCATCCTGGTGGCCCAACTAACCGGGGCAGCCAAAAGGGAAGTAAAATCCTGGCCACCTGGGAGGAAGACTGTCGCAGGGATACTAACCCGGCTGAAGGACACCTTTGATACCCGCACCTCAGCCGAGATTAAGCTTAGATTCTACGGGTGCAAGCAGCGAGCGCATGAGAGTATAAGGGACTATGCACTAAACCTACAAGAGGCCCTGAGGGCCATTAAGCAGACCGACCCTGATGGAGTGGGAAACGAGGACAGACTGTTGACCGAACAGTTTATAGAGGGACTGTATTGTAATACCCACCGAACCCAGTTGCGGGCAATGGCCTTACAGGATCCCCATCTGGGCTTTGCACAGTTCAAGGACAGAGCCATCCGGGTGCTCCGAGAACCGGCACCGGGTGGCGTTGTGACCCACAGGCGCCCAGCTAGCACTTACCACCAGGAGGCGGCGCCCTTGTCGGCAGGGCCTGTGGGAGCTAATGCGCAGGCTTTGGACAATGACCCGGCTCCAGACCTACACCATCAGGTCCAAGAGCTAGCTAAGAGCGTTGCTGCGCTAACCCGAACTGTGCAGTCTTTACAGGTTTCCACCCCAGGGAAGATCCAGCTGGCATCCGGACCGGAGGACATCCCGTGGCGTCGACCAAGGAGGACCCCACCGGCCAGAGGAAGACCCAGTGACCGATACAGCGAGGACGGACGACCCATCTGCCGCCGCTGCAATCAACCTGGACATATGGCAAGGTACTGTTCTTTAAACGGGCACAACCTGGGGTAGAGGGCCAACCCCCAGGAAAAAGATCACCAGGCCCATCGAACTGGCGCGACAGATATGTGGGAGGACGTCCAGTCTTGCCTGTGGTACTGGATGGCATTCCCATGAGTGCCCTACTGGACACCGGGTCACAGGTCACCACCATCCCGTACGTGCTCTTTAAGCAGTACTGGAATGACTCGGATATTACCCGCTACCCTGACGACGACTTGAGTATCATCGCCAGCAATGGCCAGCCCGTGCCACAGATCGGATTTAAAGAGGTGACCATCAAAATCGGTAGAGTCGAACTGGCAGCACAGGGACTGATCATTGTAGATATTGACAAGCATGAGAGTCACCCAAAAATAACTCTAGGAACTAATGTAATTGAAAATTGTCTTGCAGAGGTGATTTTCCTTTTACAGCAGGTTGCCAAGAACGCCAGCTCCGGCGAGCAGCGGGTGCTCCAGAAAGAGATCCGGGCACTGATGCGACGGCAACAGGTGGAACTCTCCGGCGGTGAGATTGGTAGCGTAAGAATGTGTGACCCTTTTCCTATTGCCATGCCCCCAAAAAGTGAAATGATGATTTGGTGCCGGGCAGCTATTGGTCTGAGAGGTAGAGATTACCAGGCAATGGTAGAACCAGTTTACTCGGACAGTAGGCCCACCATTTTGACAGCACGGGGGGTGTTTGATGTACGCCATGGGAGGGTGCCCGTTCGCATAATAAATATCGGGGAGAGGGAAGTGTACCTGCCCCGGTATGCCACGCTAGCCAAATTATATACCATTAACCAAAATTCTATACAATCTGTGGAACCCTTGCCTCCATCTCACCCAGAGGAAGGTAACGGCTCTAAGAAAAACATGGAGGACTGGTGTCAGCAACTACATCTGGGTACTGACTCCACTCCCGCACACCAGAAACAAGGAGTCTATCGGGTGGTTCAGGAGTACGAGAGAGTGTTCAGTAAACACCCGTTAGACTTCGGGCGAGTCAAGGGGGTAGAACACCACATCCCCACGGGAGACCATCCTCCTATAAAAGAGAGGTATCGACCCGTACCCCCTGCCCACTACCAACACGCCAAGGGGATGCTTAGAGACATGAAGGAGGCTGGGGTGATCAGGGATAGCTGTAGCCCCTGGGCAGCTCCACTAGTCTTAGTCCGAAAGAAAGACAACACCATGAGGATGTGTGTAGATTACCGGAAAATCAATCGTATCACACACAAGGATGCGTACCCCTTACCAAGGATAGAGGAGTCATTGGCTGCTTTAAGATCTGCTAACTTCTTCTCTACCTTGGATCTCACTAGCGGGTACTGGCAGGTTCCTGTAGCAGAGGCGGACCGGGAGAAGACCGCATTCACCACCCCGATGGGACTTAGCGAGTTCACCTGCATGCCGTTCGGACTCTGCAACGCACCGGGAACCTTCCAACGACTAATGGAGTGTTGTCTGGGCCACAGAAACTTCGAGACGGTCCTGTTGTACCTGGACGATGTCATCGTATATTCCAAGACGTATGAGGGCCACCTGAAACACCTGGCGGAAGTGTTCGAAGCTCTGGCAAGTTACGGCCTAAAGGTGAAACCCTCCAAGTGTCACCTCCTGAAACCAAAGGTGCAGTACCTGGGACACGTGGTGAGCGCTGACGGAGTGGCTCCCGACCCTGATAAGATCACCGCAATTAAGGAATGGCCAAGCCCCTCCAGCGTAAAAGAAGTGCGGCAGTTCCTCGGGTTGGTAGGCTACTACCGAAGGTTTATTCCCGGTTTCACCAAAAAGGCAGCACCTATGCAGGACCTCCTGATAGGCCAGTCCCGGAAGGCCAAGAACCAGAAGCCGCCCTTCAAATGGGAGGAGCTGGAAGAAGAGTCCTTCCGCCAGCTGAAGATGGCCCTCACGGGGGACGAAATCCTGGCGTACCCGAATTATAGCCAGCCCTTTATTCTCTACACCGACGCCAGTAACATCGGGCTAGGAGCCGTACTGTCCCAGATCCAGCAGGGGAAGGAATGAGTAATCGCCTACGCCAGCCGAAAACTGCGACCCACCGAAAGGAACCCCGAGAATTACAGCTCATTTAAGTTAGAGTTCCTGGCCGTAGTATGGGCAGTCACCGAGCGCTTTAAGCATTACCTCGCTTCTTCTCGGTTCACCGTGTACACGGATAACAACCCGTTGACACACCTGGACACGGCAAGACTCGGTGCCCTGGAGCAGAGGTGGATGGCCCGTCTGTCCAACTACGAGTTCACAATCAAATACCGGACAGGACGCTCCAATACCAACGCGGACGCCCTGTCCAGGATGCCCAACCTGCCGGACGGAGGAGAAGATCCGGAGGGACTGGAAGAAGTTGAACTCCCTGCGTTCCACCGTCATGGGACTATCCAGTATTCCCACCGGGTAAGGAGTAAGAAGGCTGCTACGTTGAACCCCTTACCCCACTACAACTGGGCGGAAACGCAAGACAGCGACCCTGCCGTCCGACTGGTGAAGGAGATGCTGACTCGGCCGGAGGCTCGCCTTGAACCAGACGCTCCGGAGGAAGCCAAACAACTATGGGCAGAGAAGAGTCGACTGTTCCTTTACAAAGGGAAGTTGTGCCGCAGAATGGTTAACTCCCGGACGCATGAATTACTCTGGCAAGTAGTGGTGCCACGAAGAGACGCAGCCATGGTGATGGAGGCATACCACGACGGAGCTGGACACTTCGGGTGGAAGAAGCTGGAGTTCCTGCTGCGCGAGCGGTTCCACTGGGTAGGCATGAGGGGAACCATCGAGAAGTGGTGCAGAGACTGTGGCCCTTGCAACCTGAGAAGGAAGGACCGTGCCAGCCAGAAGACTCCCCTGCAGTCCATCGTCACCCGGCAACCGTTGGAACTGGTAGCCTTGGATCATGTAAAACTGACCCCAAGCAGAAGTGGCTACGTCTACGCGTTAACCATCGTGGATCATTACTCCCGGTTTCTGGTTGTCGTCCCCGTCAAGGACTTAACGGCTCAAACAGCAGCTAGAGCCTTCCAGCAGCACTTTTGCCGTCCACACGGGTACCCGGACCAAGTGCTGACGGACCAGGGACCTGCCTTTGAAGCGGAGGTCTTCCAGGAATTCTGCAATCTGTATGGCTGCCGGAAGATAAGGACGACACCCTACCATCCGCAAACTAATGGACTTTGTGAGAAAATGAACCAGGTGGTAATGGATCTTCTAAAAACGTTGCCCCTGGAAGAACGCAGTCTGTGGCCTGAGAAGTTGCCCGATCTGGTGGACCTATACAACCACATCCCGGTAGGTTCCACCAACTGTACCCCGGCTTACCTAATGAGGGCAAGACCTGGTAAGTTACCTGTTGACCTGGAAATGGGAGTCCTGACACCCGAGGACACTTCACCAGAAACAGACTGGGACACAGAGAGGCAGCAGCAGTACCGGAGAGTACAGGAGAGCGTGGAGCGAAGTCTCTGTCAGGCTAGGGAAAGACAAGAGAAAACTTACAACCAGTATGCTCCCGCTGTTCCCCTGGTACCCGGAGAGCAGGTCTTGAAGAGGAAGAGACGGCTCCACAAGTTGGATGACCAGTGGGAGAAGGACCCGTACACCGTACTGCCCTCAAGCCACGAGAACCCGAAGGTTTGTACCATCAGTAAAGACGGAGGGGAAACCACAGCCATTGTATCCCGGGACCACCTGAAGAAGTGTCCCGAACAACTGAGGAACCCTGAAGAGGAACAAGAAGACCATCGACCCGTAGAGGAAAGGGAAGATATGGTTAGTACTGTGCTCGGGGACTTCCCTCGGTCTTGGACTCAAGTCAATGGTGCAGTTGTGGTACCCGTACTCACCTTCCTCCAACCAGCATCCCAAGCACCTACGGAGCAACAGGTAGAGCTGGAAGAACAGCCGGTCCAGGAGGCAGAAGACTCCACACAAGCAGAACAGGAGGATCAACCCTCTGCTTATAGTGAGCCTGCCGTACCCCTAGTGAGACAAAGAGCCGGTAGACAGCTGCCCAGTTTACCCTTGACAGCTCCTACACCCTGTAGTTCAGGGCCAGACAGTCAGCTCCGTAGGTCCACTAGGGCTACTAGAGGCCAGTTACCCGCACGCTGGAGGATTTGAAGTGTATAAATTGTTTTATTTATGTTTATCTGTGTATTGTTGCTTGTGTATAATTTTGTGTTTCCAGTTGTTTTTAGGAATCCTTGGTGGATTTACCGGGAATCCTTGTACATAGTTGGAGCGTAACCCAGGATGGACTAGAGACTGTTAAGGACTCGGGGTAGGACAGACCCCTACCTGGTTACGTCTCCCTGTTTTGGTGAAATGGACACCTTGCTTTCTTCAAAGACTACACCCGGTTACGGACATGCCGTGACCACCTTTATGTGTTTCTTCTTATTGTACTATTATTGTTGTTATATCTTGTTATGTTTTTTCTAAAATATGTTTAGTCCCGGAGTACTAAATTTCACTAGGGGGGAATGTGGCACTCCAGGGGTCTGGTTTTCCACAGTAATGTAATGTTATGTCTGAGAGCAGGTGGGAGGTCCTTTGGTCAGGGATCCTGTGCATGCCACACCTCCTGCCCAGTCTTGGGAGGGGAAGAACTTCCCCTGTATAAACCCTGGGCTGAGGCAGGGTTAGTCAGTCAAGGAGAGTAGAGACAAGAAACAGTCACAGGAAGAAACAGCAGAAGCTCAGTGGGAGCAATACTACTACAAGTCAGGGGCTGGCAGCTGCAGAGCTCGCCCTGACTGAGAAGCTTTCTTACCGGACCCGGCGTCCGAGGCTGTGGGGACTAACTCTTACCCAGCAGCAGAAGCCGATCGGCAGGGGATTTCAGGTCCTCAGGCCCAGAAACCCGAAGGCACGGTCACACGCGTGGGACCAGCACCGCCATCGTGGAGCGGAAGCCATTAGAAGGCCCCGAGTCACCGGCCATACGGGTGAGCACCACACGGTACACTCAGGGACGTGGGCTACTTATATCCGCTTCTAGCAAGGTAGCCAGAAGAGTACAGTCAGTTTGGGAGGCCTACAACTCCGCCTGGCCAGGGGAGATCCCATCTGCTCAAGGACTGACCAGGCCCCGTTCACTAGCAAGTACTCCGGGAGGGTCTATCGTTGTTACCAGTAAAGACCCTGAATTACACCGCACCGTCTCTGAGTGGTTCCTGCTACCCCCATCATTCACATCTGCTGCCCTGAGGCCATACTCCTCCCGTTGGGGGTTATACCATCTACGCTGCACCATCCATCCACCGGCCTCAGCGGACTGTCCTGCAGCGGCAGCTCCATAGCTGCATTCAACGGGTGGCGTAGTCGTCCTACATCTACCGCTGTTACATCGCCGCTCAGTTTGACTCCCTGGGCACGGACCGGGTCACCGCCACGAGACTACAACCCTCAAGAGATCCGGCTCCGGGTAAGCTCCCGCGTGCGCAACGCAGCGCGACACAGGCCCAGGGGCGCGTCAGATAGATAGATATATGGATAGGTAGATAGATATATGGATAGATAGAGATTAGATATATAGATTGATAAAAAAAAACAAACGCGACCAGCACCTCCTAACAGAATTAAGCAAATGTGAACAGGTGTGAGATATTGTGACTGCAGTATATAGTGGGTACGGAAAGTATTCAGACCCCTTTACATTTTTCACTCTTTGTTTCATTGCAGCCATTTGGTAAATTCTAAAAAGTTAATTTTTTTTCTCATTAAAGTACACTCTGCACCCCATCTTGACAGAAAGAAAGCAGAAATCTAGAAATGTTTGCAAATTTATTAAAAAAGAAAAACTGAAATATCACATGGTCATAAGTATTCAGACCCTTTGCTCAGTATTAAGTAGAAGCACCTTTTGAGCTAGTACAGCCATGAATCTTCTTGGGAATGATGCAACAAGTTTCCTTGCAGATCCTCTCCAGTTCCGTCAGGTTGGATGGCGAACGTTAGTGGACAGCTATTTTCAGGTCTCTCCAAAGATGCACAATTGGGTTTAGGTAAGGGCTCTGGCTGGGCCAGTCAAGAATGGTCACAGAGTTGTTCTGAAGCCACTCCTTTGATATTTTAGCTGTGTGCTTAGGGTCATTGTCTTGTTGGAAGGTGAACCTTCAGCCAAGTCTGAGGTCCAGAGCACTCGGGAAGAGGTTTTCATCCAGGATATCTCTATACTTGGCCGCATTCATGTTTCCTTCAATTGCAACCAGTCGTCCTGTCCCTGCAGCTGAAAAACACGCCCATAGCATGATGCTGCCACCACCACGTTTCACTGTTGGGATTGTATTGGGCAGGTGATGAGCTGTGCCTGGTTTTCTCCACACATACCGCTTAGAATTATCACCAAAAAGTTCTATCTTCGTCTCATCAGACTAGAGAATCTTATTTCTCATAGTCTGGGAGTCCTTCATGTGTTTTTGAGCAAACTCTATGCAGGCTTTCATATGTCTTGCACTGAGGAGAGGCTTTCATCGGGCCATTCTGCCATAAAGGCCTGACTGGTGGAGGGCTGCAGTGATAGTTGACTTTGTGGAACTTTCTCCCATCTCCCTACTGCATTTCTGGAGCTCAGCCACAGTGATCTTGGGGTTCTTCATTACCTCTCTCACCAAGGCTCTTCTACCACGATTGATCAGTTTGGCTGGATGGCCAGGTCTAGGGAGACTTTTGGTGGTCCCAAACTTCTTCCATTTAAGGATTATGGTGGCCACTGTGCTCTTAGGAACATTGAGTAATGCAGAAATTCTTTTGTAACCTTGGTCAGATCTGTGCCTTGCCACAATTCTGTCTCTGAGCTCCTTGAGCAGTTCCTGAGCTCATGATTCTCATTTGGTCTGACATGCACTGTGAGCTGTGATGTCTTATATAGACAGGTGTGTGCCTTTCCAAATCAAGTCCTATCAGTTTAATTAAACACAGCTGGACTCCAATGAAGGAGTAGAACCATCTCAAGGAGGATCACAAGGAAATGGACAGCATGTGACTTAAATATGAGTGTCCGAGCAAAGGCTCTTACTTATGACCATGTGATATTTCAGTTATTCTTTTTTTAATAACTTTGCAAAAATGTCTACATTTCTGTTTTTTTCAGTCAAGATAGGGTGCAGAGTGTACATTAATGAGAAAAAAAATGAACTGTAAACATACCAAAAAGTGCAGTACGCCAAAGTGTGCGTGCAAACATTGAATAAATTAATGTTAATCTGCCATTTAGGCTAAAATTGTACAGTCTTCTAAAAAATGTTTGAAAGTATACTCTATATGGCTTTAATGCAGTTTAAAATTCACATATTCAATGTTTGGTAGATAGATGACAGATTAGATAGCTGGACAGCTAGATACAGTACGATAGATATATAGATTGAGAATAGATAGGTAGGTAGATAGATAGATAGATAGATAGATAGGTAGATAGATAGGTAGATAGATATGAGATATATAGATAGATAGATAGATAGCAATGGATAAATGTGAAGTTGATTCACCAAAGATGCATCATTTCAGCTGTCTCAATGTAACCTTAGTCAAACATGATTCATAAGGGTCATGCGCTTTCCTCCCTAACTACAGCTTGAATGAACTGCCCACCCTAATACCTAAATGCTTTCTCTCCTCTCAGATCTACCATGTACAACATCCTATTCCTCCCTTGCTGCGATCTCAGGCCCTGAGAAGGAAAAAAGAGAGCATAGAGAACAGTCAGAGCCAGATGAAGAGTTCTGCAAATTCAATAGGATTGAGCTGCAATTCCTGGCTCCGCCTACAGAATAAAGTGGCATTTTTTCTTTTGAAAAATGGATGTTTGTCTTTCTAATTATGTACAACTCCTTTAAAAGACCTCATACACATTAGACAAAAGTCAGCTGAGCCCTCGGTGGGATTGACTGACTGTCTGTGTACAGAGCCCTCCCGACCATCCTCCAACAGATGATGTTAGAAGCTTTTTGAAATCCAGTTGCGAATCCTTTTGTTTTGCATGGAGATAAGCATTCAGCCAAGCCAGCCAGTACCGGGGGAGTTAGGAGAGATAACTGTCGGCTGAATGATGAGCTAACAGCTATCTGACGGGTTTCATTTTACCCAAATATGATTCTCTTTATATTCTCACATTTTTTATTTTCTATCCATCTGCTATTGTGTTTAGTACAAGTTGCAATCTTTTGGAACAACTACTATAAATCAATGGGATGAGCAGAATTTGTTGGGGCTTATTGAAAATGTATCTGTCATATTCATTGTGTCTTTAATTTTTTGTGAATTTTTTTTTCACTGTGGATACTAATGGATCCCAACAGATCCTATGGAACGTTTCCCAATAAAGAACATTTCCCATGCAAATACAATCCAAAGGTGTCCATACAGATTAGCTGTAGGCTGGGAAAACCCTCTGCTTGTGTTGGGATCAGCTCACTATCTTGTATATAATGGGGTGCCCATTTATAAACCTGTGGTACATGTGTATGGGGGAGTCACATAAAATACAGTAGCTTTCAGAAATAAGAGTTACTTAAGGCGTATGGACAACCTACAATATAGAAATTAAATCAAGTCTCAACTCATATTATCAATGCATGAAATAACAGCATCATTTCCATATTCTCACGACATAAATAACGAGCCCATCTGTTCCTTTGCTATATGGTTCTTTTGATTATTGGTCTTTTATTAACATTCAAAAGAAAGCTATGTACATATATACAATATATAGAGATTCATGTATAAAACATCCCACATGAGTACACTTGTGTGTTTTGGAAAAGTTGTTCCTTTTAGTAGCAGATGAACTGTTCGGCTTTGGGTTTGATGCCAACAGTTCCTGAATTAGTGTGGAGAGCTTGGCACGGGTCCAGATCTGCTGCAGTTAGGTGAAAAGCTTGTATCTTGCAATTTACGCTTCCATTACGGTCCTCTTCTTAAGAATCCAGGGCATGGCGCTTACTTATGGCACACGAAATGAACACAACATTGTGTACACACCCAACAAAGCAGAGTTGTGCTACAATGTATTATCTTTACAGACTTCCTCAACATCTATGTACAATGTTGCCACAGCCGGTCCCACAATATATCATTGATAATGGATGCACAAACCCTAGCTCCTATTATTTTCTGATAAATAAAAGCCGCAAGGAAAAAAATAAGTAAACTTATTGTCTTTCTATGACATGAGTTTCCGTATATGCACATGATTGAAATATTTCGAATTCTACATCTATGTATGTGGGTAGAAAATGGAGCCTCTTAAGCATTGACCCTTAGACAATGATTCGCAAAGATTTCACAGAGAGCGGAGATATCCTTGAGCCTGATAAATGCAACCCTACGCAAATCCTCCTTTCATGCGCTCTTACTATTGAAAGACAGGACTATCAATGTGATACAAATGCTACATAGATTTTATTGAGTTTCTCGACAATGCGGTGCGACGGAGCAGACTCGTGATGGCTACAAACCAAGGATATGGCAGAGGGCTGGGATTATTGGCTACAAATTATACTGCCATGAATGGATGACATGTTAATGGTGAAGAGGTTCAGGTCTGTCATCTACCTGTTGGAGAATGTTAACCCATGAGGTATACCACCCTCAAGAACATCTGTAAGTAGCAGCACGGTTTACTGTGCTCCGTATAGACTGGATCCATTCTCCATCACCCTTGTGGGAAAAACAAGACCCAATCCTAATCAGTCAAATAACATTTTCTGTAACATAGAAAATTTCGTCACTTGCACCACTGCCTTTTACACGAACAATTTCCACTATATCGAACCATCAACAATCACTCGGCCTATAGATTTGACACTGGGTTATGTCTCTTGGAATTATTTCATAGATATTTTCTCCATCCAAAAATACCTATCTAAAGGCACCGTAGTCCGAAATCCAGACGTTGTTCCCATATATATACCTTGGGAATTGAATATCATTTCCTGCAGTAGTTGTATTATTGGAAGGTCAGCTGTGACATCCGCAGCTTGGAGTATACTGCTTCTGGTAGTGCACAGTACATCCCGTTATACGACATGGTAAACACCCGGGCGCTATTAGATTTGCACATGTGTTCCTAGTGCCTGAAGGTTCTGTATGCTGCAGAGGATTTTTTTCTGATGGCCCGTTAATGTGATGCCCATTTTGGTCAGTTCACTAAAAAAATAGATATAAAAGATATTATTAATTATTATTGAAGCTTACATGTTCTTATATGTCTATTTTGGCAAATAAGATAAATGTTGACATTCATAATGCACAGGGAAGTTGGTAACAAGAGGACATAGTCAAATTTCCAGGGCTAATTGGAAACGCCATGTCAATAAAGAGACACAGATTAATAGTCTATATAATTCATATGGGGTGAGAAAAGAAATTCGAGTTTGATATTCGGAATAAAGCATGTATTAAACGAGATGAGCAGTGAAAATGTGAAATTTGCCTATTTCTGTGAGCATAAGCTACAAAGAGTAGGAACTAGAGATGAGCAAGCGTGGTCTGTTAACCCTTTCGGCGAGCATGCTCGGGTGCTCACTGAGTATTTGTGGCCTGCTCGAATGTTATGGTTGAGTCACTGTGTGTGCATGATTTGCGACTGTTTGACAGCTTTAATACATGTGAGGACTGCCTGTTTGTTAGGCATTCCTCACATGTATTAAAGCTGTCAAACAGTTGCAAATCATGCACACGGAGTGACTCAAACATAACATTCGAGCAGGCCACAAATACTCGGTGAGCACCTGAGCATGCTCGCCGAAAGGGTTAACAGAACAAGCTCGCTCATCACTAGTAGGAACCTATGTTAGCCAGCCGTCCATTAAAATATGGTTGTTAGATTGGAAATATGTATAATTTGCATATGGGCGAATTGACAATCATGACATTGGATGTTCAGATCACCTCGGATATCCACTTCCATGCATTTGTAATAGGATCTACTGTACAGTCACGGCCAAAAGATTTGAGATTGACACAAGTTTTGGTTTTCACAAAGTTTCTGCTTCAGTGTTTTTACATCCTTTAGCCACATGTTTCTATGGTTAGTACAATTATACACATTTCATAAGTTTTTTAACTTTTTTTTCCAGAATTAAATCTTATTTTCTGCACTTCATCATGACATACTGGATATTAGCTTCTGGGCAAAATCCTGACTGATGACAAACCATTCTTGTCTAGTCAGCGCTTGGAGTTTATCATCTGTGTTTTCCTCTGTCCACCCACTTTTTGAGGATTAACCACAGGTTCTTAATGGCGTTAAGATCTGGGGAGTTTCCTGTCCATAGACCTAACATTTCAATGCTTTACCTACCAAGCCACTTAGTTATCACTCTTGGAGGATGTTTAGATCTCATGGCAGATGTTCTTAGCAGAATTGTGAGTAAAGCCCCCGTCTCACATAGCGAGATCGCTAGCGAGATCGCTGCTGTGTCACGGTTTTGGTGACGCAACAGCGACCTCACCAGCGATGTCACTATGTGTGACACTTTGCAACGATCAGGCCCCTGCTGTGAGGTTGCTGATCGCTGCAAAATGTCCTGGACCATTTTTTGGTCGTTGCTCTCCCGCTGTCAGCACACATCGCTGTGTGTGACTAGCGGGAGCAGCGATCAGGCTGGTAACTATGGTAAACATCGGGTTACTAGGGGCACACGCGCACTTCGTAACCCGCTGTTTATCATGGTTACGAGCCTGCTAAAGTGTGCGGTAACCTCCCGCTCACCGTAGCAGAGTGGTAACCATGATAAACAACGGGTTACTAGGAGCGCGCGTGCCCCTAGTAACCCGATGTTTACCATAATTACCAGCCTGCTCCTGCTTCAGCAGGCTCGTAACCAGGAGCAGGACATCGTGGAAAGATTCTTTCCACGATGTCGCTGCTCCCCTGATCGTTGGTGAGCCTGCCTGTTTGACAGCTTACCAGCGACCACATAGCGACGCAGCAACGATCCCTGACAGGTCGTATCGTTGTCGGGATCGTTGCAGCGTCGCTAAGTGTGACGGGGCCTTAAGCCCCCTCCATGGATGAAAAGCCCAAACAGAAGAATGGTCTCAGGGTGCTTTACTGTTGTCATGACACAGGACTCATGTTAGTGTTCACCTTTTCTTTTCCGGACATTCATTCTTCCAGATGTCCCAAACAGTCTGAAGGGGACTTCATCAGAGAAAACAATGCTTTTTTTCACATGATGGAGGACCATGTCACAAGGCAAAAGTGATAAATAAGTGGCTTAGTGAACATTGAAAACCTGTGTTCAATCCTCTCAAACGCGGGTGGACAATAAAAACCCCACAGAAATTGTGATAAACTCTGTTTTTTCAGACTTTATCAATCACAGTTCGGCACCTAATCTAGAAATCAAGCAATCTCAGACACTGCCGAGCTGTGATTGTTAGTGAATGGGAGAGAAGGGTGAAAGAGACTTGGAAGAAACGCCTAGTGGGTCTGCAAGCAGAGATTTCACATACTGCTCTCCAAAATTTACAAATGTGCACATCTCTGCAATGGAGTGACGCAATACAGAAATCAGAAGTAAGTGGCAGAATAATTTTTACAGTATAATTAACTCCATATTTTGAGCAAGTAACAGGTCTTCTTTAGAAAGATTATCCCAGAATGTAATTTTTTGTTGTAAACCCCAGTAGCTACCATAAATAACTTAATAATACATATAGTCCTATGCACAGTAACCATACTATGTGCTTTCTTTCTCATGTTTTTTTCCCATTCTTCATCATTGCTTTGACTGAAGTGGGCGGTCCAGCAGTGCAATTGACTAGGAAACTACATTTTCCAGAAGCCCTTTGCTTCTCCTCCTTTCTCCTGTGTCCTCCCCCTCATCTCTTGTACATTGCTGATGTTCAACATAGAAGAATGGCACAAACTGAATACGAACTCACAAACTTTTGCAGCACCACCCCACCACTCAATCTCCATAGACTGTGGTCAAGAATAGTGGTCAGGGTACATTTTTTGCCCCAATCTCCCAATCTCTGTAAACAGTCAAAGATCTAATAGAGGAGGTAAGCAGTAGTTACCAACTATGAAGAAGCACTGGGGTACTTTTTTTTGGGGGGGGGGAGGTAAGACTTCTCTAAAAATACATTTTGATTTATTACATACATTTTAGCATATTAATAATTTTAGCAATACTTAAAAATGAGGGTTACTTTAGATTGTAGAAATATTCCTTATGTGGTTACCATTAATTAACAATGTTGCATTTTTCAGTCTGCAATGCTGAATTTGAGGTCTGTGCGTCCAGGGTGCTGCTGCCTTCACTAGCGCTCATGCATTAGAACAGATTCATTCCTGTGCTGATTTCCACTTTTACAGCTCATGGAGGGACAATGTTTTCCTTCCTGTCTACAGCCTGAATGCACTGCCTTCCCTAATAACCTCAACCTCTATCTAAATACTGTGTAAGGTGTAAAAAATACAAGCGCCATGTGTATCATGTGTGAATTTATAAGGACACATTACATAGGCAATATTGAGTAATGACATACAATAGAGACAGTCCTCACCTGTTGCTTAGGTACAGCACAGAATCTAGGGTGACATATCCCGCCATTGTGAAATGCTCTATATACTGAGTCATCTTGATAGCCTCTAGCCATTCTTCTACACTAGTCACTGTAAAGGCTTCTTGCATATTTGGATCTTGCCTGGAAAATAAATAAGCAGTAATTGAAAAACTTGGTGATCCACTTGTACTTGCAGCAGCAGAAATGTGTGAACCCAGCCTTAGTGACATATTTGGACATTTTACAGTAAAAAAATGAAGTGGGGAGGTAAATGGAAATATTGTTCTCTATAATTTTCTCTAAGATTTTTTTCTGCCATGCAGCTAGAAATTTACATGGTCACTTGCCGTCATATGTGAACAGGGTTTCGGATACTTTATGTGGAATCTACTATGAAATTTGTGTGGAATCCGACAAGTATGAATGAGGCCTATAGAGTTTACAGGAAGTGATGTGAAATAACTATTCAATGAATAACATTGAATCATTGCATAGTGAAACCTGTCAGGTCCCCCATGCCCTCCAACCCAGCAGCATTCACCTATGTACGAGTAAATTCCCTGCCTAACCAGCCCTGTATAACGTTATTGAGTGAAAACAAGGTATAAAAAAAGTATTTATAATGTCCCCATTTGCTATGCTAATGTGGGCTTTGACTAGTTGATGGGGCTTAAGTTCCCCAGACTAGTCGGCCCTCTTCCATGTTATCACGCCCTTGTGGGCATGATAACATAATTTGCATGAGTTGGCGCATGGGCGACGCTCATCTCAGTAGTATCACTGCGTCTCTGCAGCTGGGTGTACGCTTCCCGGCTTCAGGGGCCGCGCATGATCAGAAGTTCAGAAGATGGCTGTCTTGGTCATCCCAAATCTGATCCAAAAACGAAACAACTTTTAAACATGTGAACACAGCCTTAGAATAGACAGTCTAAAAATGTCTCAGAGTTTACACACTGTTTGGTAAATCCGTCTAATTTTAAGATTTACTGGTGAAAAGCCTCAATTCATCAAGACTTGTGCTTTTCATGCCCTTCTTGATGAGGGAGCGAATGCCTCTAAGTGAATCAGGAGCATCTGAGAGGTGGCATGTGCACCTCTCCACAAATCATACTTCAGTCGGAGTAAGAGTTGTAGCTTAGCGAACACTGCTGCTCATCATGAATTTGACAAGTAGGGGTTGCCACACTTCCGTCTGACCCCAGCTGCGCCCACTTTGTTGGAGCTGGGCGAAAATGGTGTGAGAATGCCAAAAGTCATAAAACTTGAGCACAGCCTTTGCGACTTTTCAAAGCTTTTTACACCAGAATTCTGGATTAAAAGCCTTGATTAATAGGGCCTTAAGTTTACACCACCTATTAGTTGGCTTACCCTGTGCTAAAGCTAGTCATCACATGTTACTCATCTTCGGATTTGTGGAACCAAGTGAGGTAAAGAAGGATATATTTGTACTTAGGAAAATGTCTCCATTGAGTCTGTACATTCTTCTCGAAATTACATAGATTTCCTTATCTTAGGCTATGTACACACTGTTTTTGAGGAGGTTTTGGAACAGAAATGGAACAGAAACTCCTCTTCAAAAACTTTTGCTCAGTTTCTGCTCTGAAAACACTGTTAAAAGACTGTGTGCACATACCCTTACTCTGGTTTCTAGTGAAAACTGCCACAAGCGTTGCTCCTCTATTGGGAGTTTTCGGGGGAGTTTTTCATTTCCTGAAGCAGTTTTGAAGAGTTTTTTTTTTTTTTTTTTTTTAATCTTATTGAAAGATTATTTTCCCAAAGCGTATTCTGCAGTCTTCTGATTGGACAGTGCCTAGAGTGTAGCAAATTCTATCAGGAGCCGCTTCACCAAAGTGACATACACTTTATTTTTTTTACCATCAGGCAATTTTTCAAAACTTGAAAAGAGAAAAAAAACACTAAAAACACTGAATTTATGCACAGCAAAGTGGTTTTATACTATAAATAAATAGATTTAGTCTTTCAAGTGTTTATTAAATCATTTCTCAGGCTTTTTTTAAAGCATAATCACTGAAAAAAAACCTCCAAAAATTTCCTAACATTTCAAGAACATAACAATTTACTGGCTTCCCATGAATTTGGTTCTAATATGATTATGATCAAAATAACCTGGGTACACAATAATTCATGGAAAATTAATAAATAATACATTCTCATTTCTTACCATGTAGAGCTGTTGGCGAGTTCATTTAGGGTGCTCGGCGTACGTATGAATTTATCGAGGATGTTAACAATTTGACCAAACTTGGGTCGGTCACTTCTACACTTCTGCCAACAATCCAACATGAGCTGATGTAAAACCACAGGGCAGTCCATGGGGGGAGGCAGGCGGTACCCCTCATCTATCGCTTTAATTACCTAGTAGGAAACATTAAAATTCATTAGCATTATGACAGCCCCATTCATTCCTCTAACGTGGACTATTTCATCTGATGTGATTACTCTCTTTTATGTTCTATTTCCTGGAAAGATGTAAACCTTTGAAGTGGACAAATAATAGACTTAAAAGCCAAAATAGATAAAGTAATTGAGAGAATTAAGTGTGCCCCTCCTTTAAACACAAATAAAGGAAGGGCACTCTGTTCTGTGTATTGTTTAGTTTAATGTGTAATATTTAGAATAATAATAATAATTAATAATAATTCTGAAATGTTTTTTGGTGTGCAGTAAAAATGGCCGATCAACATGATTCTTCGGGGCAATATGGTTATGGTAATACCAATCTTGTCTATTTTTTTATGTGTTAAAAATACTCGAAAACTAAGAAATAAAATTTGGCTTGGGTCCTCATGTTCTGAGATTGGTATGACTTTAGTTTTCTTGGAACTATTTTGGGGTACATACAAACTTTAGATTACTTTTCATTGTATTCTTATACTTTATTTTACTTCACAGAGCTCCAGTTAGTTGATATGAAGTTAAAAACTAAAATGTTATCCTCCAGAGTCCACCACTAGAGGGAGCTTAGGTGCTTGCTGCATAATCTGTTATTATTGAATTTATTGATTAAGCATGTGGTAAGTTCCTAAGCTCCCCCTAGTAGTGGCTTCTGGAGAACAGAATGTTTTCTTTTGATTATAGGTATACAAGGAAAGTTGAGCTTATTTTATTATAAAAAAATAACAAAAAAAATAAAAAAATATATATATATATAATATAGAATATATTGATGGCCAGTTGAGAGCAAACATTTTTTTAACATTAAGAGTCCTTAATCATGTAGACTAAGAACCAATGAATTAGTGAATTATTAACTCCTTCATGACCTTGGACGTATAGGTACATCCAAGGTCGTCTACCCCCTTCTGATGCGGGCACCGGTGCTGAGCCTGCATCTTTCCCTGCACATGACAGCTGATTTGATCAGCCATCATGTGCCTCCAACAGATGTGGGTGGAATCGCGATCCACCTGCAGCTGTTAACAAGTTAAATGCCTCTGTCAATCACTAACAGTGGCATTTAACTTGAGCGCACCAGAAGCACGTCATAAAATCCGCCCATCGGCGCCTCTGTCACATGATCGCGGGTTGCTGATGGGTTGGCATGACAGTCGGGGGTCTTTTGCAGACCCCCGTGCTTGTCACTGCTGATCTCAGCTGAAGCCTAGCTATGTGTAGCACAAGCAATCGGATGATCACAGCTTCAAGTTTCCTAAGGGAATTATTGAAGCAAGTAAAAAGTTAAAAAAAAAGTTTTTGAAAAATATGAAAACATTTTTTAAAAATATAAACGTTCAAATCACCCCACTTTTGCCCCATTCAAAATAAAACAATAAAAAATACCAAACATGTGTATCACTGGATTCAGAAATGTCAGATCTCTTCAAAATATAAAGTAAATTAATCCAATCGGTAAATGGCGTAATGAGGAAAATAATCGAAACTCCAGAATTACAGTTTTTTGGTCGCCGCAACATTGCAGTAAAAGGCAATAAGAGGCGATCAAAACATCGTATGTACCCAAAAATTGTATCAACAAAAATGTCAGCTCGTAGCGCAAAAAATTAAGCTCACACCCGGCCCCAGATCCCCAAAAAATGGAGATGCTATGGGTCTCGGAAAATAGCGCCATTTCTTTTTCTTACAAACTTTTGATTTTTTTTTCACCACTTAAATAAAAAAGAACCTATACATATTTGGTGTCTACGTACTCATACTGACCTGGAGAATCATAATGACAGGTCAGTTTTAGCATTTAGTGAACATGGTAAAAAAAAGAAAATTGTGGAATTGCACTTTTTTTGCAATTTTACAGCACTTGGAATTTTTTTCCCATTTTCCAGTACACTATATGGTAAAATCAATGATGTCTTTCAAAAGTACAAGTCGTCCTGCAAAAAACAAGCCCTCACATGGCCATATTGACAGTAATGTAAAAAAGTTATGGTTCTGGGAAGAAGGGGAGCAAAAAACGAAAACGCAAAAACGGAACATCGCAAGGTCATGAAGGGGTTAAGGCAATCAATAAAAATAATAGCTGAAGTTAATTTACCAGCGTTATTTTGTAGCATTATGTATTTACATGTAATATTACAAGGGCATAATCTCTGACCCGGGCGAATATCCATATTGGAAGCAGAATTTCTCAAATCACTCCAGGACTTTACTAATCAAAAAATTGTCTGATCATGACTGATCCACCTTAACAGATAAATAAAATAGTTTAAAACTTCACAAATACTGAGTTTTCACCATTCATTGGACAATGTTTGCCTTTCGGACAACCTTATTATGGCCGTAAGATTAAAGCAAGTGTGATGAGATTACTGCTAAGCCTCCGTGGCCCTTCTATTTTTGCAGATAAAGTCCAATTTGGCCTTGAGCTGAAGGTTTTATCTAATTTGAGACAGCCTGATTGCTAGGGATGCGTCTCTTGTCAACCCCATTAAAAAGCTATACATATATAGGAGTTGTCTTTCCAATGTCCTGCTATAGAATACGGATTTGATAGAGAGAATCTCAACACTTAGGACCCTAAGTAGGAGCAAGGGCAGAAAGATGACAAAGAGCAGCTCTCACTCTGGTGGTGTCAGCCCAGCTATGCATTACATGGTTATCCGTTCATTTCATGTATGTCTCGTCTTAACTGACCCCAGCTCTGAGAACTGACTTCTGGGGTCTTGTTGAGATGGCCCACTTAAGCTGTAAATCCATAGGACCACATTATTATTCCGCTAGGAACAGTGTCGGACTGGGGTGCCAAGGGCCCACCAGTAACCAACTCCAGGACCCCACTATTCAACTACATGCAAATGTGACTTCATCCTCAATCATAAATTAATATAACAATTAACTGGGTAGATTGTTAAATGAATAAGATGCTGCCTTTGTCTGTACATAGTGATTCAAGCATATTGTGCCAAGTACTGTTCATATAAGAGGGTGGAGGCCTACTGCTGCACAGGGGCCCACCGGAGGATTCTCCTGCTCTCCTGTCGGCCAGTCCAGGCCTTGCTAGGAACTAAAAAGGGGAAAACTACTTGGTCAGGTCAATCTATACCATTTAGCCGAATTAAATTCTATTAAAAATAAATAATTGAAGGTGAAGAACAAGAAAATAAACTAAACCATTTGGTATTTTCTTGACATATAATGTAGAATAATGAGGTATTCAAAGAATAAATTAAGGTTGGAATTTTTTAGGCATTCGACATAATGTTACCTTTTATTCATATGTTAATAGTGTTCTTTTAAATATCTCACAATCAAAGGGTAAGTAATAGTTCTTTCTTTTTAATCATTCCCAACGCTATTGCAACTTTTGAAAAATACAAGACACCTCTTTAGGCTATGTTCACATGAAGCTTTTTTGATGTGTTTCTTATTTGCAGCCAAAATCTGCTCTTTGGAAGTAAAACCGACAATTTTGTGGTATTTTCGTGGCGTTTTTTTGTAGCATTTTTGTGGCTTTTTTTTGCATCATTTTTTGGGAGTGGATTACATGTGTGCTTTGTCCACAGTACAGCTTTAATAAAGTTTGTTTTGGTCACCAAAAACTCTTCAAAAACACCACAAAAATGCCGCAAAAACATTGGTGTGTTTTTTTTTCAGCTTTTTTTTCGCTTTCATTTTGCTTTCTATGTGTGAAAAAATGCTGCAAAAATGCTTTTTTTTCCTCACTGAATTTGAGAATTCCAGCATTCTTTTGAATCTGCAGAATGTTGGCATTTTTGGGGCATTTTTTCATCCATACAAAAGCAATATGAAAACCAACAAAATGCTGCAAAAATGCTACAAAAATGCCGAAATAATTGACATGCTGCAGATTTAAAAAAATGCAGGAGTTCTCAAATTCAGTGAGGAAAAAAAACCAAGCATGTGCAAATGATTTGTGAAATTTCATAGCTTTTGCTTGTTCTGTAAAAAGCAGCTTTCAATTTACAGAAAAAATGCAGCAAAAAACACTGTAAAAATGCTGCATGTGAACACAGCATGAGATTTTTTACAAGTCCAAACATGATGGTTTTGTTGTAACATAAGGGATCCTAAGTAACTCACATCTTGGTTGGACATCTCCCAGTATGGCCGCTCTCCATATGAGATGACTTCCCACATGACGATGCCGTAACTCCACACGTCACTTGCTGAGGTGAACTTTCGATAAGCAATGGCTTCTGGTGCTGTCCACCGGATCGGAATTTTACCTCCCTTTTAAGATAAATTAAATAGCTTGTTACATTGAACAAAAAAAAAAGAGAATATAAAAAGGAATATAAAATGTACAGAAATTAGTTCACTGATTGCTCTTTAGTAATAAAATGTCAATAGCACAATAAAATCTATCATTAGCTACATTGATCAGGTAGACAATGTGCACAGAAAGGATTAAAGGGGATATGTCAGTAGGATTTTGCTATGTAATATGATATAGAGGCTGAGACCCTGATTCCAGTGATGTGTCACTTAGTAGGCTGTCTTGTTGTGTGAATAAAATCAGCATTTTATCAGCAGGAGATTATCCCTACAGGACTAGGTGTCTCATGCCTCCTAGTCAACTGCTCTGTGTAAGCCCGCCCCCACCACTATTTAGCAGCTTTATGGCACTATATAGTGTACAGAGAAAGCTGCCAATCAGTGGTGTGGGCAGAGTTTTACAGAGCTCAGCATTTTGCAGCAGAGAAAACTGTGATGGTATCAAAATGACAGCGTGCAGATCAGTAAGTGACACATCACTGGAATCAGGATGTCAGCCCCTACATCACAGTGCGTTCAGATTACGTACCAAAAACCTGGTGACAAATTCCCTTTAAGCCAGCTGTATACTTTTAGGCATATGAGAAGCTAGAAAATGGATGTATAATTTCCTCCTTAACAGGTTGTAGTTGACAACTATAGACCTGATGTTGAATTATAAGGGCTTAACGTCTGGTCAAGCTGGTCACGATGCTGAAGAAAGAGAAAACAGTGAGGACCAACTGCTATAGGACTTCTAAGTAGTAAGATAGTTCACTATTGATGATGGTAAGGGAATGCAGATCACTGGGAAACCCAAGGAAGGAGAAGAGGAGTAGTAGTTATGAGGACTATTTACCCAACATACCCTTGTAGTATAAGCGGCTTCGGGGTCATCCTCAAGGACTCGAGAGAGGCCAAAATCTGACACTTTGCAAACCAAATTGATGTTGACCAAGATATTTCTGGCAGCCAGATCTCTGTGGACATAATTCATGTCCGATAAGTATTTCATCCCAGAAGCAATACCTCGCAGCATCCCCACCAGCTGTATGACAGTGAACTGGCCATCATGTTTCTACGAGAAAGACAGAACATTCTCATCACTCATCACAAAAATTACCAACATACGTACTGTATGCATTACAAAAATGATCCTTGTCTTATGAATTGCACTGGAGACAATCCACTTAAAAAGACTTTATTCTGTTCAGGTTCCCCTATTTGCAGTCATTTGTACAGTATATCCACGGCTTTATAAAACACAAAGAACTACCACTGCTGAGCATGAGAGGTACTTCAGAGAAATGGGCCTTCTAGACCCGCAGGAATGCACCGAGAGTTTTGTCTTTGATCCAAAAAGCATTGTATGAAGAGGCACGTCCAACTGTGCACTAAGACATATTGATAATAAGACAAAGTGCAAGGAATGAGGAGATGGATGTGGTGATTTAGTAACAAAAAGTCAATAAGGAAAAATACAGGATGTAAATGCAAAGTAGGGAGATGAGGTAAAGCCTCTTATAATTTATCATGTGGTCCTGTCAGTGGGCACTAGATTAGAGATATGAAGAAACAAAGTCCAGCTCACCAGTAATGCCTGAATCCAGTCTCGTCAGGAGCACGGATAGTGTTACTGTCAAAACACCCGAAACTCATAGCAAGGAGAGGAGATCCAGCTCCACGGAGAAAAACATCTTCTTTATTGGTACATGTTAAAATTCCTAATAACATCCATATTGGCTTAGAGCAATAAAATAACACCGACGCGTTTCAGGTGTGTCAATCACTCTTAGTCATGGCTTGATTAACCAGAAATGCGTCAGTGTTTCTTTTTATTGCTCTTATCAAATTTGGGTGTTATTTGGAATTTTAACACGTACCAATAAAGAAGATTTTTGTGTCCGTGGAGCTGGATCTCGCCTTCTTGCTTTCAGTAGATTAGAAAGCAGGAAGAGCTGAGCTGATTGGTACATCGTTCAGTGGGAAAAGATCCTGTATGAGGTCGGGACAACATGGGGACTTTGGCCTCAACACCAGTCGGGTGACTAAAGTTTGCAAGATGTTGCTGCTACATTGCACCACAATACAAGTGTATGGGGTCACATTGCGAACCCAATAGTATTGCGACTGTGACAAGCAAGTTTCAAAAATCTAATGCAGTTGGACTCTTTGCAACTACAAAATTTGTCGCAATAGTACCCCATTCACTTGTATGGCTTTGCGATGTAGCAGCGTCAGCTAGGGAACATTGGTCTCAGCCAAAGTCACTATGTAGCTCCAGTCAAACTCATATTTTTTAAAATGTAATTTCTCCTCATTCTTTGCTTCAGAGTCGAGTGGGTGGTTGTACTCAGTGATTGACAGCTATTTCTGTATTTACACTTACACACTGTCAATCACTACTAAGACTACTTACCGGACTCCTAAGCTCAGAGAGAGAAGATTACTTTTTTTTTTTTACCCCACATAATTAATAATGTATTGGTTTTCTCAGCTCCTCCAGCTCTAAAACCAGCAGCCTGCAATTTGGACAGCAAGATTAATGTGATGGGTCCCCTATAACCTTATTTTTTCCAAAAAGGGACATAAGCATAAGCATATAGCGTGCTAGAAGTAACTTATATAACAGGAGAAATTATACAATGTAATAATAGTGCAATAAATGATTCCTATAAGACTTGGTGCAAACTCTATAAATAATAGGTAACTAGATAGATATATGTCCATATATATATATACTGTATATGGCAAAAATTAAGAGACCACTGAACAGCTTTCTATTGGAAAGCATGGAAAGACTGGTGGAAAGCATGCCAAGACGCATGAAAGCTGTGATTAAAAATCATGGTTAGTCCACCAAATATAGATTTCTAAACTGTTCCTGAGTTAAAACATGAGTAATTTGAGGTATGAAAGCACAGTTTCTTTTTTAGCATTTTGACGCTTTATCATTTGCTGCAAATAAATAAATATTGTTTAGCTTTGAATTTCGGATACATGTTGTCAGTAGTTTATAGACTAAAACAGCAATTTACACTTTACTCAAAAATATACCTATTAAGAGAAAAATCAGGGAAACTGAAAATTTTGCAGTGGTCTCTTAATTTGTGCTAGAGCTGTATATATATATATATATATATATATATATATATATATATAGTAAAGACCAAAAGTTTGGACACACCTTCTCATTTAAAGATTTTTCTGTATTTTCATGACTTTGAAAATTGTACATTCACACTGAAGGCATCAAAACTATGAATTAAGACATGCGGGATTATATACTTGAGCCATGTTGGTTCAGTATGTCTTCAATTTTGAATAAATCCCCAACAGTGTCACCAGCAAAGCACTCCCATGCCATCACACCTCCTCCTCCATGCTTCACGGTGGGAACCAGGCATGTAGAGTCCATCCGTTCACCTTTTCTGCGTCGCACAAAGACACGGTGGTTGGAACCAAAGATCTCAAATTTGGACTCATCAGACCAAAGCACAGATTTCCACTTGTCTAATGTCCATTCCTTGTGTTCTTTAGCCCAAACAAGTCTCTTCTGCTTGTTGCTTGTTCTTAGAAGTGGTTTCCTAGCTGCTATTTTACTATGTAGACCGGCTGCACAAAGTCTCCTCTTAACAGTTGTTGTAGAGATGTGTCTGCTGCTAGAACTCTGTGTGGCATTGACCTGGTCTCTAATCTGAGTTGCTGTTAACCTGCGATTTCTGAGGCTGGTGACTCGGATAAACTTATCCTCAGAAGCAGAGGTGACTCTTGGTCTTCCTTTCCTGGGGCGGTCCTCATGTGAGCCAGTTTCTTTGTAGCGCTTGATGGTTTTTGCAACTGCACTTGGGGACACATTCAGAGTCTGCCCAATTTTTTGGACTGACTGACCTTCATTTCTTAAAGTAATGATAGCCACTCATTTTTCTTTACTTAGCGGCTTTTTTCTTGCCATAATACAAATTCTAACAGTTTATTCAGTAGGACTATCAGCTGTGTATCCACCTGACTTCAGAACAACACAACCGATGGTCCCAACCCCATTTATAAGGCAAGAAATCCCACTTATTAAACCTGACAGGGCACACCTGTGAAGTGAAAACCATTTCCGGTGACTACCTCTTGAAGCTCATCAAGGGAATGCCAAGAGTGTGCAAAGCAGTCATCAAAGCAAAAGGTGGCTACTTTGAAGAACCTAGAATGTAAGACATATTTTCAGTTGTTTCACACTTTTTTGTTAAGTATATAATTCCACATGTGTTAATTCATAGTTTTGATGCCTTCAGTGTGAATGTACAATTTTCATAGTCATGAAAATACAGAAAAATCTTTAAATGAGAAGGTGTGTCCAAACTTTTGGTCTGTACTGTATATATATATATATATATATATATATATATATATATATATATATACATATATATATACACTGCTCAAAAAAAAAAGGGAACACTTTAACAACAGAATATAACTCCAAGTAAATCAAATTTCTGTGAAATAAAACTGTCCACTTAGGAAGCAACTCTGATTGATAATCAATTTCACATGCTGTTGTGCAAATGGAATAGACAATAGATGGAAATTATTGGCAATTATCAAGACACACTCAATAAAGGAGTGGTTCTGCAGGTGGGGACCACAGACCAGATCTCAGTACCAATGCTTTCTGGCTGATGTTTTGGTCACTTTTGAATGTTGGTTGTGCTTTCACACTCGTGGTAGCATGAGACGGACTCTACAACCCACAGAAGTTGCTCAGGTGGTGCAGCTCATCCAGGATGGCACATCAATGGGAGCTGTGGCAAGAAGGTTTGCTGTGTTCGTCAGCGTAGTGTCCAGAGGCTGGAGGCGCTACCAGGAGACATGCCAGTATACCAGGAAACGTAGAGGGGGCCGTAGGAGGGCACCAACCCAGCAGCAGGACTGCTACCTCCGTCTTTGTGCAAGGAGGAAGAGGAGGAGCACTGCCAGAGCCCTGCAAAATTACCTCCAGCAAGTCACAAATGTGCATGTGTCTGCACAAATGGTTAGAAACCGACTCCATGAGGGTGTTATGAGGGCTCGACATCCACAGATGGGAGTTGTGCTCACAGCCCAACACCGTGCAGGATGCTTGGTATTTGCCACAGAACACCAGGATTGGCAAAGTCGCCACTGGCGCCCTGTGCTCTTCACAGATGAAAGTAGGTTCACACAGGGCACATGTGACAGACGTGACAGAGTCTGAAAAAGCCGTGGAGAGCGATCGGCTGCCTGCAACATCCTTCAGCATGACCAGTTTGGCAGTGGGTCAGTAATGGTGTGGGGTGGCATTTCTTTGGAGGGTCGCACAGCCCTCCATGTGCTCCCCAGAGGTAACCTGACTGCCATTTAGGTACTGAGATGAGATCCTCAGACCCATTGTGAGACCATATGAGGGTGCAGTTGGCCCTGGGTTCCTCCTAATGCAGGACAATGCCAGACCTCATGTGGCTGGAGTGTGTCAGCAGTTCATGCAAGATGAAGGCATTGAAGCTATGGACTGGCCTGCCCATTCTCCAGACCTGAATCCAATTGAGCACATCTGGGACATCATGTCTCGCTCCATCCACCAACGTCACGTTGCACCACAGACTGTCCAGGAGTTGGCGGATGCTTAAGTCCAGGTCTGGGAGGAGATCCCACAGGAGACCATCCGCAACCTCATCAGGAGCATGCCCAGGCATTGTAGGGAGGTCATACAGGTACGTGGAGGCCACACACAATACTGAGCCTCATTTTGACTTGTCTTAAGGACATTACATCAAAGTTGGATCAGCCTCTAGTGTGCTTTTCCACTTTAATTTTGGGGGTGACTCCAAATCCAGGCCTCCATTGGTTAATAAATTTGATTTCCATTGATGATTTTTGTGTGATTTTGTTGACAGCACATTCAACTTTGTACAGAACAAAGTATTCAATGAGAATATTTCATTCATTCAGATCTAGGATGTTATTTTTGTGTTCCCTTTATTTTTTTGAACAGTGTATATACATAAATACACAGGTGCATCTCACTAAATTAGAATATCATCAAAAGGTTTATTTATTTCAGTTCTTCAATGCAAAAAGTGAAACTCATATATTATATAGAGTCATTACAAACAGAGTGATCTATTTCATGTGTTTATTTCTGTTAATGTTGATGATTATGGCTTACAGGCAGCCAATGAAAACACAAAAGTCATCTCAGTAAATTAAAATAATTAACAAAAAACACCTGCAAAAGCTTCCTAAGCGGGTAAAAAGGTCCCTTAGTCTTTTTCAGTAGGCTCCACTATCAAGGGGAAGACTGCTGACTTGACAGATGTCCAGAAGGCAGTCATTAACACACTCCACAAAGTCCCAGAGTTCCAATTTTCATTTGGAAATCAAGGTCCCAGAGTCTGGAGGAAGAGTGGAGAGGCCACAATCCAAGCTGCTTGAGGTCTAGTGTGAAGTTTTCACAATCAATGATGGTTTGGGGAGCCTTGTCATCTGCTGGTGTAGGTCCACTGTGTTTTATCAAGACCAAAGTCAGCGCAGCTGTCTACCAGGAAATTTTAGAGCACTTCATGCTTCCCTCTGCTGACAAGCTTATTGGAGATGGAAATGTCATTCTCCAGCAGAACTTGGCACTTGTCCACACTGCCAAAGTACCAATACCTGGTTTACACAACAGTATCACTGCGCTTGATTGGCCAGCAAACTCACCTGACCTTAACCCCATAGAGAATCTATTATAGAAAATCTATGGGGTATTGTCAAGAGGAAGATGAGAGACACCAGACCCAACAATGCAGACGAGCTGAAGGCTGCTATCAAAGCAACCTGGGCTTCCATAACACCTCAGCAGTGCCACAGGCTGATCGCCTCCATGCCACGCCGCATTGATGCAGTAATTGATGCAAAAGGAGCCCCGACCAAGTATTGAGTGCATTTACTGAACATACAGTAGGCCAACATTTCGGATTTGAAAAAAATTTTCAAGCTGTTGTTATAAAGTATTCTAATTTACTGAGATAATGACTTTTGTGTTTTCATTGGCTGTAAGCCATAATCATCAACATTAACAGAAATAAACACTTGAAATGGATCACTCCTTCTGTAATGACTTTAAATAATAATTTTTGTATTGAAGAACTGAAATAAATGAACTTTTTGATGGTATTCTAATTTAGTGAGATGCACTTGTATATATGTATATACAGTATATATATATACATACACATATATAATAGATGTTTCCATGTATGGAGTATATATAAGATTCTCAATGCCATTCACCTTTAAACAAGACAGAATAGAATTCATCCCCTTCTGAACAATACTGTGTATATGAAAGTATACCGTAATTGCATACTGTTTTCCCACATATCGTAAGATGGAAAATTTGATTTTAGTCATAGAAATCTGAACCTGTCTACCTCTATTCCATTCATTCTCCAATTACTAATGAAAGGTTTTGTCACCTGAAGAAAAGCATTGAATAAACAAATGTTTCTTTTTTTCTATTGCTACACATTATTAATGGAAACCAATAAACCAAGTAAAGAAAAAATGACATTGAAGTTTACTTAAAAGCATAGCTTATGTAAGCGGATAATGCTAAGTGGGATCCTCACAATGACATTACTTATTGGATCGTGAAGGACAAAGATTCACGAAAAGCTTAAATTATGAGCAAATAATGGATAAATCAGGATAATGTTTCTTAATTAAATAGGTCATAAAAAGGGGGTCGGAACACGTCATGTGTCACCATTTCTAACTCTATTAATGCTATACATACATTGAAGCATGCTTAATTAATAGAAATGCATTTGCATCATACTGTATATAGGGAATGTTTTACCTCTTTTGTTGGATTGTCTGTGTTTTTTTCTGCCTTCAGTTACAAGTTATATAAAGTCTAATGATAAACCTTTTACAATAAAATATTCAAGAATAAGGAATTTTCTATATTGGGGGTCTCTGTGTCTTGGGTCTACATTAGAGAAAAAAAATCACTTGATGGAGGAGACCAAAAAATGTCTGGTATATATTTAAAGGGAATCTGTCAGCAAGTTTTTGCTACCTCATCTGAGAGCAGCATAAAGTAGGAAAAGAGACCCAGATTCCAATGATGTATCACTTAAGGTACCGTCACCCTTAGCGACGCTACAGCGATCCCGACAACGATATGACCTGGCAGGGATCGTTGCTGTGTCGCTATGTGGTCGCTGGTGAGATGTCAAACAGTCAGATCTTCCCAACGACGCAGCAACGATACGGCGACCCGCAGCAACCTGTATAACAATGTCGGCGGTCGTTGGTACCCTGTCACATAGCAGCTACTCTGACAATTCAGATCTCGATGAGGGACGACTTCTCAGTTCTGAGTCGCCAACGAGGTCGTTGGTAAGGTGTCAAACACACCGATGCATGCTACCCAGCGGGACCTCAACAATCAATGAAATGTCCAGACCATTTCGACACGACCAGCGATCTCACAGCAGGGGCCTGGTTGCTGCTACGTGTCAAATGTAGGGAGATCGCTGCTGGGGTCGCTGTTGCGTCACAAAACTTGTGACTCAGCAGCGATCTCGCTAGCGATCTCGCTTAGTGTGACAGGGGCTTTAGTTTATTGGGTGCAGCAGTTGTGACACAATCAGAGTTTTTACATGTAGCAGAGCTCAGAATGCTAATCCGGTCCACATCAAGGTCTCTGTGTACATTATCTATTGACAGTGAGCTGCTTATCAGATGAGGAGGTGTGGTCGGACCAGGGATCACGCGAGCTGTAGTCCAGACTGTGATAGTCTTCTGATGATAAAACATTCAGTGTATTGAAATAACAGCACACAGCCTAATAAGTGAAACATTCCTGAAATCTGTGTCTCATCCCCTTTCTCATGCTGTCCTCAGATTACATTGCAAAAAACTGCTGACAGATTACCTTTAAATGGGTAGAAAACTGGTGTACAAATTGTACTTTGGACCTTTTAATAAGGATCTACACCTGCTTTATATAATTGCTTTAGAACAACCACATAGCTATTTTCGGAGTCTACTGTCTCCCTTGCTTGATGAATAAGAAAATATATGATGACAATAGCTTGGATCCTACTGGTTTAGATTGATGCACAAATGAAAGGTCTTCCAGTCTACATTCATGTGCAAGAGTGTATGTGACATAGGGACAGCTTATGCTGCTATGTTGGTGGCCCTGGGAAGAGGGGGTCAAGTTTGCTTCATCACCTGTTTAATAGGTCATGAGAACCATTGCCAAGATCTCTCTGCAGCCTTCACAAAGAAATCTGAGGAAAATAACCTAAGGGTCATACAAAGGAGATAGGAAGCAAATAAAACCAGGTCATTCTGTTCTAGGTTTGGTGGTGTTAACCAGCACAATATGGTTAGAGTTGGAGGGGACCTCCAGGGTTATCGTGTTCACCCCCCTGCTCAATCCAGGATTCACTAAACCATCTCAGAGAGATGTCTGTCCAGCCTCTGTTTGAAGACTTCCATTGAAAGAGAACTCACCACCTCTCGTGACCACATGTTCCACTCATTGATCCCAGTCACTGTCAAAAGTTTTTTTCTAATATCTAATCTGTATCTTTTCCCTTTGATTCATTCCATTGCTTCTCGTGTTTCCATGTGCAAATGAGAATAAGGATGATCTCTCTACACCGTGACAGCCCTTCAGATATTTGTAGACAGCTATTAAGTCTCTTCTTAGCCTTCTTTTTTGCAAGCTAAACATTCCGAAATCCTTTAACCTTTACTTGTAGGACATAGTTTGCAGACCGGTCACCATTCTGGTAGCTCTTCTCTGAACTTGCTCCAGTTTTTCGATGTCTTTTTTTTAAATGTGCTGCCCAGAATTAGACACAGTATTCCAGATGAGGTCTTTTTCAGATGTAGAATCATGTCATGCATTTCTCCAGGTTAAATACCATCCGATTAGTCGCTACCCATTGTCCAAGGTTATCAAGATCCTTCTGAATCCTTTCTCTGTCTTCCCTAGTGTTAGCTGTCCCTCCTAGCTTTGCATTGTCTGCAAATTTGATTAGTTTACCTTCAGTTCCCGATATCTAGATCATTTATAAAAATGTTGAATAACACTTGTCCTTTGTATACCCTTAATTATAAGGTCTACAGTTGATACTCAGTTGGTAACAGTTCTCCACTTTATGAGCAAGTGTAAATTTTAAGAAAAATAAAACTATGTGAAACAAGTAAATCTTTTGAATTTAGAATTCACCAGCTTCAGCAAATTTTCCCAGAAAATTGAATTTGCAGTGAATCGATTCTTCTTGAGTCAAAAGCACTGCACTCCAGTTAATCTAAAAATACATGTCTGACGACATTCTGAAGTCTTGTAGGACTGTATCAAATACAACTTTTTAAAGCAAAGACAGCTTTAGTAATGTCCAAGTGACGGTATCGGTAAATGGATGGTAACCTTTCTTCACTGCTGCGCTGTCACGCACTATCTGTACAGTTTCATCAGTGGTTTATGGCTTTCTCTCCCTATCTCTATGGCTAAAAGGTTTTTTTACACAAACCGACCGACAATGTTACATATTTACAATCCGATGATTGTTTAATAGTCTGCTTACACAGGCAGACCATTCAGAAAGGATGCGCACCGAAGATTCTGTAATAGATCATTCAGTGCGTATAGGCTACCATTGTTCTCAATAGCGCGTTTACACAGGATGATGCACTGCCGAGAACGAAGATCTTTCGTTCAGCATAAGATAATTTAATTCAACGAATGAGCAAGCATTTTACTTCTTTGTCGAGTGATTAAAAACATATTTACACTGGAGGATTATTATGAAATGAGCGTTCCCAGTAAAGCTCACTCATGAATATCTTTCGGTGTAAATGGATCTTTAGTTGTGAACTTTGACGTCCTATCACTATCCAAATTCAATGTAGAAAAAAAGTGCACTCCAGTTGGTAGATAAATCCTTCATTCCATCAGAAAAAATAGACAGTAAGGTTTCCAAATTCATCACTAAACGGCTGATGCATTTCCTGCTTCTGCTTTTATACAGGCTATGATAGTCCCTCCTGATTAGCTATACTATTGCAAGTGATAGGTACAAGATATGATAGAGAAGCCTACCTGGCTGTGCCTGCGGTTATGTGGTCCTTCTCTAGCTTTTGCAATCTTCTGCAATGTGTAAAATAACGTGAAGTGAATGGCAAATTTTTTGAATATACTGAATTCAGCAAATTTCCAAAAAATCAACACACATTTGATTTACATTAGATTCACTCATCTCTAAAGCCTATAGCTAAAATAGACATATAAACATAATAGAATAGATCTTGGCACTATATAAATAATTATTATTAATAGTATTGTTACAGTGCATGATACCGAGAACATCTGTCTACTTGCATCAATGAATGAACTGGGAACGAAGGTGAACTTGAGATTGCAACTGAGTGTTCATTGCTAAAAGAGATCTTGTATTTAGTTTTTTTTTGCTTTTTTTTAACGGCCTTCGGCTGGATGTAGGGCCATGGCGACTTGATGGATGAACGATCGGTAGGAAGATCTATTTTGTGCAAGCCTAGATTGGTCCACCAAGGTCTTCTCCACCTAAGCCTATCTTGATGGTATCTTGTCATCGGGTTGCTGTTCTTCCTCTTCGCCTTGTTCCTTCAATTCTTTCGACCATGGTGTTGAAAACTTCAGTCATGTAACTTCTTCTAATCTCTATCCTAAAATGAACCAATTTGTCTAAAGTTCTCTATTCAGCACCAAATGGAAGCAATCTTCCCTTTCATACAAAAGTTCATAACCCAAACTCTAATACGTGTCTACAGATTCAACATCTTCTGTCCTTCATATAGATGACCTGTTATTTTACGTGACTTCTTCAGATTTATTTGACCTTTATATCTCAATCTCTGAAAACATCTAACCTTTGTGTTAACACAGACACTGTGCTCTTATCAAATGGATTATCCAGGAACTTTGTTTCAATGCTATTGCAGCTAGGCTTTACTTGAAAGATTTCATGTTCATGGAGTATTACCACAGCAAAATCTTTTTGAACTTGAAAGACAGACCCTAGAAGAATCGTAGCTCTAAAAGGCTTTCTCAAACTTTGATAATCAAAATGGTAGCACAGATGATAGACCAAAAGGCCCATGGATACATTAGATAAATGTTGGATGATTTCAGTGGGATCGGCCAACCATCTAATTTGCATAGAGGACTTCTGCTGTCTCTTGACAGATTGTGTTTGAGGACATAAGGATCGGGAAGTTGTAACTAAATATGTCGCTGATGTATGGTTCTGGAAGTGTCTTACTCTGCTCTCCTTACAGAGATGGAGACTCAGGAGAGATAGTTGATGGCTGAATGATTGTTACCTAATCTCTATGGCTAATTTAAGATTCTCCAACACTTTAGTCAGTTTTGCTTGTACTGATGTATTTACAGTATGACTCTGGACTGTGAAATTAAATTGACATCTTTAATAAGGGATAGGTTACTAATTATTCGATGAAAACTACATAATGTGTACAGGAAATCTTAAGGAGTGGCTTAAGCGGGTCATACAGACTAGATTAGTGGTGGCCAAATAAACCAATTTCAGTGGGCATGGCTGTCTATCAGGTGATTATGGTTCCTCCAACTCTTCCTTGACAGATGGTAGCACAGAAAAGAAGGATCGGGCATGAAAAAATCGATTTCAATGCAGAACCTCCTGTTCTCTGGGAAGATAATCACCTCCAGAGGTGTCTGGCAGTTGCCTACTACCCTTTCCTGATACAGGCAACACCTATTCTTGACCAACCACACGTATGATCAAATGTACACGTGCATGGGAGCATTTGATAGCTGTTTCCTCTGGACGAGGTTTCCACTGACAACAACTATTTGATATGGCCATCTTTAAAGGGGTTGTGCTGTATTTTAGATTACCGCCCATATATCCTCCCCCAGGTCCCTAAGACTTTTTGTAAATAATTTTTGCGGTTGATAATGCCTGTGAGCGGCGCTATCGGTGGCCGGCGCTGACATCCGCTGATGTCACGACAAGTGCTGGCAGCAGTCGGGGGTCACGATCTTCCTGGTTCCAGGTGGATACCAGGCTGTGGCCCCCCCCCCCCCCCCGTCACACCCGGCATCCACCGCACACTCGGCCTCTCCCCATTCATTGGGAAAGCGGGTAGTAGATGCTGGGTGTGACGTGGGGGGTAACCCAGCAGCCACCGCAGGGACCCCAGCACTGAGTCATGCCTCACTTGTCGTGACGTCGGCGCTGGAGTCACGTGATGCCTGTGAGCGGCCACCGATAGCGCCTCTAACAGGCATTATCTGCAACGGAAGGTATTTACAAAAAGTCTTAGGGACCTGGAGGGGTATACATGGGGGGTAATCTAAAGTACCGCACAACCCTTTTAATGATCAGGTCATCTTGGTGGGAGGAGGGGTCATATATTTTGTTTTGTGGTCCATAATATATATTATGCCTTTTTTTCTCTAAACTAATAGAAATTGCACATATTCTAATAAATAATGTTTCAACCTTTTTTATTTCTTGCACACTTGTGGAACATAATACAAACATTATTTAGCATATCTTTTTGTATACCCTTTTTATAATGTCCTCATTTTTATCATATTAATCTGAGCTTGAATTTCAGGCTACTGCTGTACTAGGAGAACGCTGTGCTTCCTATCCTATTGTGTCTGACCTTGTCTTTGGTTAATTGCTGACATTATTAGCTGACTTGCAGCTGGCTCTCTGTTATTGCTTATCTTCTGCCTGATTACATCTATTATGTATGTATCATGATGACCTTCAGGGAAATATTTGTATGTTGTTGTTTTATCTTAATGAAATAATATAAAGCTGCAGCCTATGAAATCCTTAAATACTGAGTTGCAAGATGCTTTGAGAAGGAAAATTATCCACTGCCCAGAGAAATTAATCTCACGACCTTCATTTCTCCATACTGAATAACTACCTTACAGTTCCCATACAGCAATACAGCGGGGAACATTTATCCACAGTTTTTCCATTGGTCAAAAATGCAAAATGGTGACCAAACAATATACATTTGGCTCCCGTCTTTGCTAAATCCTGGACTCCCTCTGCCATTCTCAACAGAAAGAAGGGAGAAAAGTTTTACAATTGCCAATAAAGTGCCCAGATCGATGATTCACAAAGTTGATCTAAGGACTATTATCACCTAGCAGTGCCTTCTTTGGGGTGTGGGGGGGGTGATCATACAGCGGAATGTTCCCATTATTTTTGTCGGCAGCCAGTGGGCCCCAACGCGAAATCTCCTTGAAGGTCGTGGGCCCCAATGCAAAATCTCCAACAAAGCCGCAAACTATTGCAAGTCTTTAAGGCTATATTCACACTAAGCGTTTTTTCAGTGTTTTTTTAATGCTTTTTTTATGCATATTTTCAGCTGCGTTTTACGGTACCAGTAATCTCATGCACACACATTGGTTTTTGTGTCATCAGTATTTTGTGCTTTGCATGATTTTTTTGCACAATAGAGCATGTAACTTCTTTCAGCATTTTTTTCAGTGTTTTTCACCCACTGAAAGTAATGGGTGGTGAAAAAACGCTGAAAAAAAGCCTAGTGTGAACATAGCCATCAGGTTTTGCTGCCTTTCAGTTAAAAAAGCAAGCACTGTAGTATGCGAAACTCATTTATTTTTGCGATTTTTCACAAGTTTACCATCTTGTCTTGGTCACCTGAGATGGCAGTTTGGATTAGTACAGTATAAAATAGTGATGCTTACAAAGTAAACATTGGCTGACCACGTATTGTTCAATCTCACAGCCAATGTTTACTTTATACGCATCACTAATTTAATTAAACTGTACTAATCCTAACTCTGGCTGACAAAGGTGTGAAATTGAAGCAATTGAGCAACTCAATGGCAGGACAAAATGTGAAATTTAGTAAATACACTGCCAATGGGGACCTGTGTTCATGCCTCTGTGGTGGAAGCAAAGCTGAACATTTGGATCCTGAAAAATGCACCAAAAAATGCACCAAAAAACACACCAAAACCTGTGTTTTTGCCTCAGCTTCTTTTCTGCCAAGAGATCAGATTTTCCTGCAGAAAAAAATACGCTGAAAAAATTCCTAGTGTGAACATACCCTTATAGTAATAGTCTTTTCATATGAGCCTGAGTTCTTTTGAGCCCTGTAGGATCAAGGGCCTGGATGAGATTGTAACTAGTGATGAGCGAGCATGCTCGCTACTGCTCGGTGCTCGCCCAAACATCTCACTGCTTGAGATGCTCAGCGCTCGCCGAGTATTTCTGGGGTTGCTCGGCAGGAGCTCGGGTCAACTCCCTGCATGTTTGACGCTCTTTACAGAGCCAATGAACATGCAGGGATTGCCTGCCACTCACTGTAATGCTGCAGGCAGGCAGTGTATATAGGCAGGCAGGGTATATAGCAGACTGCAGTGCACAAGAGGCTCCATTCCAGTTTTGTCTGCTGCTGCGGTTAGATATTTCTAGACATAGGCCCAGGTCTCAGGGGCCAGGAATAATTTTTTTTTGGATCTTAATCCTCATTATTTGCTTAAAAAGCATTCAAGAAAACATTGTTTTTCTGCGCCATTTGCTTGTTGGCGCTGCATAATACAGCCAGGTCCTTTCCATATTACAGCGCTAAAAATCCAGCTATTTAAAACTGTGGTTTGTCCGTCACACGGATCACATATAATTGCGCTGAAAATACTGCCATTTCTGGCCTCCATTAAAAAAAATTCAGTGTGTGAGTGAAGCAATTGACACCAGTTTGCTGTTCAAAATAGTTACCTACAGGCCAGGTACTTAAAACTGTGTTTTCTCCGTCACACGGATCACATATACGTTTTCAGAAAATACTGCCATTTCTGGCCTCCATTAAAAAAAAATTTCAGTGTGTCAGTGAAGAAATTGACATCAGTTTGCAGTTCAAAATAGTCTACAGGCCAGGTATTTAAAACTGTGTTTTCTTCATCACACGGATCACATATACATTTTCAGAAAATACTGCCATTTCTGACCTCCATTAAAAATTTGTTTCAGTGTGTCAGTGAAGCAATTTACACCAGTTTGCTGTTCAAAATAGTTACCTACAGGCCAGGTATTTAAAACTGTGGTTTGTTCATCACACGGATCACATATATGTTTTCAGAAAATACTGCCATTTCTGACCTCCATTAAAAATTTGTTTCAGTGTGTCATTGAAGTAATTGACACCAGTTTGCGTTCAAAATAGTTACCTACAGGCCAGGTATTTAAAACTGTGGTTTGTCCGTCACACGGATCATATATAAGTACGCTCATAATTCAGTCATTTGTAGTGAGCGTGGAAGATATAGTCCTCCATTTAAAATGGGCAAGGCACGTGGCAATGGACGGGGAACTGGACGTGATGGTGATGGTGCATGCAGAGGCCTAGGCCGTGGGCAAGCTGAAATTGTGCCACAACAAACACCAACATCTTCTTGCCCGACTTTCCTATCCCAAATATTAGGGGGCCGCAGAATAACACTATTGAACACAGAGCAGAGTGAAAAGGTTATTGGTTGGATAGCAGATAACGCTTCCAGTCACTTAGCCACCACCACCATCACCTTGTCTTCCACACAGTCGAGTCTCAGTAGCTGTGAGTCTGGACTGCATATTCCTCACCCTGAACCTCCTTCCTCCCACCATGCCGTGTGCCCAGAGACAACTGATCCCACACTTGGACACTCCGAAGAGCTGTTCACTTTTCCATTTATAGATTCGGGCCTCTCGCCCGATCCACTTGAAGCGAGGCAAGAGGACATTGCATGTAGCGATGCCCAAATATTTGAGCAGCCACGGTCAAACGAAGGTGACGTTCGGAAAGTGTCACAAGAGGTGGACGATGATGAGACACAATTGCCAGAAAGTCAGGAGGAGGACCACAGTGCGGAAGTGGAAGACGAGGTGGTGGATGATCTAGTAACTGACCCAACCTGGCAGGAGGACATGCAGAGCAAGTAGATCAGCACACAGGGGGAGGGAGGCAGAGAACCCCAACAGGAAGGAAGAAGCAGTGTGGTGGGCGCAGAAAGAAGGCAGGCAACAGTTCCCCAACACGAAGGAAGTTGCCAGTACAACTGTTAGGTATTCCCGAGTCTGGTCGTTTTTTAAAGACTCTGCCGATAACCCCCAAAAAGGCCATTTGAAACACCTGCCAGGCCAGCATCAGCAGGGATGGCAAACTGACCAGCCTGATTACCACCAGCATGATCAGGCACATGGCAGCAAAGCACCCGACTTTGTAGGCCGAACCCCAAGGTCCAGGAACAGTGTCTGCGGGTGCCACCATTTCTTCTTCCGCTGTTGTGCATGCAAGCCAATCCCCTGTCCATTGTGCATGCGAACATGCCTCCTGCC
The DNA here is from genome assembly GCF_046119375.1 of Phyllobates terribilis. Classification (NCBI taxonomy): domain Eukaryota; kingdom Metazoa; phylum Chordata; class Amphibia; order Anura; family Dendrobatidae; genus Phyllobates; species Phyllobates terribilis. The sequence goes on from NW_027362763.1 coordinate 169,147,149, forward strand.
CTGCACCTGTCATTGCACACTCTCAAGTAGCAGCATCAGGAAGCACACCCACGTCCTAGTCTCAGCGCAGTGTTCAGTTGTCCATATCCCAGTCCTTGGAAAGCAAGCGCAAATACGCAGCCAACGCCTCACAGGCCACACTACAAAATTCCCACATTTTGAGACTGCTTGCGCTAGAAATGTTGCCTTTTAGGCTCGTGGAGACGGAAGCATTCCGCAACTTGATGGCGGCGGCCGTTTCTCGGGTACTCGGTCCCCAGCCGCCAGTATTTCTCCCGGTGTGCCATCACCACATTACACAAGCACGTGTCCCAAAATGTTAGCCGTGCCCTCAAGACCGCAGTTACCAGGAAAGTCCACCTAACCATGGACACATGGACAAGTGCTTGTGGGCAGGGAAGGTACATCTCGCTGATGGCACACTGGGTTAACATACTGGAAGCCGGGACCCAGTCGGACCTCGGGACAGAACACGTCCTGCCGACGCCAAGGTTCGCAGGCCCTAGGTCAATCAGGGTAGCCCCCACAGTATACAGCTCCTGCACTTCATCATCCTCCGCCTCCTCCTCTTCAGCCTCCAACTTCGAAATGACCACATCAGTCATAAGTTGGAAGCACTGCAACACTGCCTCGGCCAAGCGGCAACAGGCTGTGTTGAAGCTAATATGCTTAGGTGACAAACCGCACAATGCTGAAGAGTTGTGGACAGCTCTGAAATAGCAGGCAGATGTATGGCTCACACCGCTCAACCTACAGCCTGGCATGGTCGTGTGTGACCATGGTCAGAACCTGGTGGCGGCTCTGAGCCGAGGCGAGCTCACACACGTACCATGCATGGCCCATGTGCTTAACCTCGTGGTTCAGCGATTTCTCAAATCCTACCCGGACCTGCCGGATATGCTTGTCAAAGTACGCCGCCTTTACCATTCTTCAGCAATGTTTGCAGATTCTGGCTCACAGACTGGTGTGTGATGTCCCCACGCGATTTAACTCTACACTGCAGATGTTGGGAAGGATTTTTGAGCAGAAGAGGGCAGTTGTTGAGTACCAGCATCAACAAGGGCGTCGGTATTCAGTTCAGACTCCACACAGGAGTGGACAAGGATGTCTGACATATATACCATCCTCCAAAACTTTGAGGACTCCACCAAGATGGTGAGCGGCGATGACGCCATAATTAGCGTCAACATCCCGCTTCTCTGTCTTCTGAAACGCTCTCTGCTCACAATCAAAGAGGATGTATTGCAGGCGGAGCACGATGAGATGGAGCAAGGAATAATACAGGGTGACTACACACAGCCCAGCCTCATCTCATCCCAATGTGGATTGGGTGATAATAAGGAAGAGGAGGAGGAGGAAGAACAGGAGCTAGTTTCATGTGCTGTAGACGGTACTACCTGTATAACTGTCATACCGTCTGTTCAGCGTGGATGGCCTGAGGACAGAGAAGAGGAGGAGGAGGAGAGCATGGTGACTCGTCCTCTTGGTGAGGACACGGAAGTCTTGCCTGTTAGCAGTCTGGCACGCATGGCTGAGTTTATGTTACGCTGCCTTTCCCATAACCCTCACGTTCTCAAAATTTTGGGTGACAGTCATTACTGGTTGGTGACACTTCTAGACCCAGGCTACAAGGAGAACTTTATAACTCTTATTCGTGAGGCGGACAGGTTTACAAAAATGGGGCAGTACCAGAAGGCCCTTGTTACGGAACAATTAAAAAAATTCCCATCTGAAAACGCTGGCGGCAGAGGTTATAGTTCATTGGACAACCAAGGAGTACAGGCGAGAGAGACACAACTGTAATCCAGCAGAGACAGGGGAACACTGTCAAAATTCTAGGAGAATTTTCTCAGAACCTCATATCGCACAAGCCCTGAGGCATGGGGTACTCTCACAAGGAGGGCAAAGTTTGGGAAGATGCTGAAGGAGTACCTTGCTGACCGTACCAACGTCCTCCGTGATTCCTCTGTTCCTTAAAATTATTGGGTATCCAAGGTGGATACGTGGAATGAACTGGCTCTCTATGCCTTGGAGGTCCTGGCCTGACCTGCCGCTAGCATTTTATCAGAGTGGATTTTTAGTGCCGCTGGTGGAATTATAACTGATAAGCGCATCCGCCTGTCACTGAAAATGCTGACAGGCTGACTCTTATAAAAATGAACAAGGGCTGGATTGGGCCAGACTTCTCTATGCCACCGAATGATAGCAGCATAACATAAACTCAAATCCAGTGTCTTTTTTTGGGAGATGTATTCCAATGCACCTTTTCACACCCGCACATAGGTATACACTTCCTGATTTTGGCTATTTGCTCTTGTCCTCCTCCTTCTCCTCATCCTCATCCTCCACCACCATATCACCAGGGTGACCGTCGTCCATGATGCAACACCCACATAATTTTTTTAAAGGGTGTTTATGATGCCCGTAAAAAAAAATTTTTATACAGTTTGTTCATGTATACCCCCTAGGGGTAAATGTATGTCAGCCCATACACTTAGTGCATGGACATTACAAGTATAGGAGACCTGCTCCTTTCTAATGGGAACATTTTTTTATGAGGCCCTCTAAGTCTCTTTCAAGGGGCATTGGAGTGCCTCCCAATTTTTGGCAGCACTTACATTCACTGCATAGGCCAACACTATGGGAGACCCTCTCCTTTCTAATGGGAATTTGTCATTACTCTGGCCCTGCTCCATGTGTCTTTAAATTGTTAGTGGGGTTTTTCCTAAATTTGGTCAGCCGTTGGACTCACTGCATACCCTACAAATGTATAGCAGACCCTCTCCTTTATAATGGGAACATGTCGTACTGGTTACTGTGACCCAGCTCTATGTGTCTTTAAATTCTTAGAGGGGTTTTTCCCAAATTTTGGCAGCCCTTGCAGTCACAGCATGGGCATTACCACTATAGGAGACACGCTCCTTTATAATGGGAACATTTTTTTTACTAACACCCTCCTCTATGTCTCTTCAAAAGGGTATTGGGTTGCGTCCAAATTTTTGCCAGCCCTTGCAGTCACTGCATACACAATAACAGTATAGGAGACCCACTCATTAATAATGGGAACAACAAAGCATAGCCGGCTGATGGCTCTCTAACAATAGTGAGGGCCGACTGCAGCCCTTTTAAGAATAGCAAGGGCCGCCTGATGACATTATAAAAATAGGCTTTGTGACTTTCAGAGTCCCTCCATCATAAATGAAACAGGAAGTGTCTGATGATGTGAATGTGTCACACACCACATGTCCAGATAAGGTTGTAAAATGTATGTTAAAATGACATTTCCCAGTGAATGTATTTGTTTTAAAAAAATAATGTAAGAAAAAAAAAAAACAGTAGACACTTTCTTTAGTATAAAAAACAGAGTCGCCAATTTAACCTGCACATCCTCCTTCTCCTCCATCTCCGAAATGACCACATCAGTCACAAGCTGAAAGCACTGCAGCAATGCCTTGGCCAAGCGGCAACAGGCTGTGCTGAAGATAACATGCTTAATGCTTAGGTGACAAATCGCCCAGCGCTGCAGAATTGTTGAAAGCTGTAAAACTGCAGCCTGATCTGTGGCTCTCACCGCTGAGCATACAGCCAGGCATGGTCGTGTGTGACAATGGGCGGAACCTGGTGACAGAGAAATGACAGCCGGACTAGATACGGTTTCCCTCTATGCCAGTCCTTTCACCGAGCAAAAGAATATGGCTGTGGTGAAATACAACTCCCACTGAGAAGCTGTTTCAGATTGAAAAACATTGGGCCCACCAGAGGATTTTATTCTGAGGGCTCACCTTTCTCCCCCGCTCAAGAGCCCCATAGCAGCTGCAAAGTTAGTGCTATCATGAACTCCCCTGATGTAGAAGCCAGGGCACACCAGAGGATTCTCTGGTGGGACCGTCCAACCCTGCCGAGAAGCAGTCCTGGCTAAGAAAAGTGTGTGGGAAGGTTCCCGGACACTCTATGGCTGCTTTTTTTACAGAGGTGGAAACCCACGAAACACGGGAGGGACATACAAAATCCTTGCAGATCTTGTCCTTGCTGGGATTAGAATCCAGGGTCCCAGCACTACAAGGCTTCAGTGCTAACCACTGATCCAATATGCTGCCGTTCACCTTCTGATATCTAACAGGCTGGAGAAATGTGCACCTTCTGACACTCTATCTTCAGCTCCTTTATGAGAAACTAATATATTTGGGCAGCCACTCAGTCTACCAAATAAAATTGGGGATGGCTTCGCTACTGGTACTGGGGACAGTGCTAATACCATGGCATCGTACCATAGTTTACTGGAAATATTCCAGGCTGGCAGAAGGCAAGCAGATTCCCACAGAAAAGTACCAGCAGTAATGTTCAGGGACCCGTGCATGTAGAAGGCGGAGACAATACCGGGAGAAATAGTGGCGGCTGGGGACCGAGTATGGACACCCGGCTGCCGCCGCCATGAGGTTGTGGACAACTTCCACCTCCATGAGCCTAAAAGGCCACATTTCAAGTGCAAGCAGCTGCCCAGAAAACTGGCAATTTAGTATTGCGGCCTGTGGGTGGGTGGGTGGCTGGCTGCATACTTGCGCTTACATTCCAAGTAACAGAAAACTAAGCAGATGGTGGCCTCTACCATCATCATGGCCTCACCTATGCACAATGAACTCTTCTGAAGGAGAAGCCAGGGCCCACCGGAGGAGTCTCCGGTTCTCTGGTGGGCCCATCCAACCCTGCCGAGAAGCAGCCCTGGCTAAGAAAAGTGTGTGGGAAGGTTCCTGGACACTCTATGGTTGCTTTTTTAATATGTAATGGAAGTGCTTTTGCATGTTATTTCTCAAACCGCATTGCAGATCAGGCCATTGCCCAACTCTGTAGTCATGAAATTAAGGTGCAAAGAAAGATGTTTGTGTGTCGAAGCACCACCGACAAGTGCGAGCTGATGTTGGATGGGCTGCCATAGCTTCTGCAACAAGCTGCATTAAAGGACTTCCTGGGAGAAATGACACCCAGAGTAGATACGGTTTCTCTCAATGCCAGTCCTTTCACCGAGCTAAAGAATATGTTGTGGGACCCGTGCTTCTGGAAGGCGGAGACGATACCGGGAGAAATAGTGGCAGCCGGGGACCGAGTATGGACACCCAGCAGCTGCCGGCATGAGGTTGTGAAAAGCTTCCCCCTCCACGAGCCTAAAAGGCCACATTTCAAGTGAAAGCAGCTTTAGAGGACTTCGTGGGAGAAATGACAGCTGGAGTAGATATGGTTTCCCAAGTCCTTTCACCAAGCTAAAGAATATGGCTATGGTGAAATACGACTCTCAGCAAAAAAAGCTGTGGACTGGCTCCATACCATCCCTGGCCACTTTCACCTGTCCACGTGTTTGTGGTTAGGCGGTCCTTCCCAGTAAGTGCACTGGGGAGGGCATGGGTAATGTTGTGGGACCCGTGCTTGTGGAAGGCGGAGACGATACCGGGAGAAATAGTGGCGGCTGGGGACCGAGTATGGACACCCGGCCACCGCCGGCATGAGGTTGTGAAAAGCTGTGGACTGGCTCCGTACCGTCCCTGGCCACATTCACTTGACCACGTGTTTGTGGGTAGGTGGTCCTTCACAGTAAGTTCACTTACGAGCATTTTAGTGCTGATCCATCACTAATTGCAACCCATGCAGCAACTATAGTTACGCCTCTGTCGTTAGCACATCCTTATTAGCACAACATGAACTGCAGATCAATATCTGTTTTTAGGTCCCCATAAAAGATACAAGTAGCTGAGAAATGAGCAAGTTAACAAAAAACAGAGTTCCCAATAAAAGTACTCTGAGCAAGTCATTGGTGTGACCGCCCTTGCTTTCAAAGCAGCATCAATTCTTCTAGGTACACTTATACAAAGTCAGGGCATTTTTAGAATTAAAGTATACAGAAATGGCGCTAGTAGGTCTGCCTGACTGGGCCTGTTGCAAGTGGGACAACTACCACATGTTGTCAAGGGTTAAGGAGAATAAGCTTAAAACTGTCACTTGCGCTGGACAGATAGGCGTAAAAAATAGGGCGACGGCTCTCGTCCTATTTTTTATGTCTACCTGCCCAGCGCAAGTAACAGTTTTAAGTTTTTAGAATTACAGTGTAAGAGTAACTAATTATCCAAACAGATGATAATAATCAGCATTTTCATATGTAGGTTGAAACACAGTCATTAAACATGAAACAGAAAAAATGTTTAGGAGGCTTAAAACTAGGTGAATGACAGCCAAACTTTTCTACAGAGGTGAAGTTGTGGAAAACAGTTTTATGTCACAGGTCATACACTATGGCAAAACTGAGCACAGCAACCAGACACAAGGTAGTTATACTGCATCAGTAATGTCTCTCCCAGATAAAGATTTCACAGCAGATTTCAAAATGTGTTGTTCAAGCTCTTTTAAAGAATCTCCAAGAAATGGGCAATGTTGAATACTGCTGATGAAGTGGTCAACCAAGGAAACATAGTACAAATTCCAGACCATCATTCTTAGTTTAGGAGCTTATGGAAACATAGTGTAGCAAACGAAACACATACCACGTTACTTCCCTTTGAAATCGAAGCTGTCCAGCAGTGACATCAGCTCAGAATTGGCAGCAACCCTTAAGACCCGGCTAAAGCCATCTACTGTTTGGAAAAGTCTGGTCAGAAATGGTCTTCATGGAAAAATTGTGGCCAAAAAGACATACCTTCAATATGGAAACAAAACCTAGAGACCTAACTATTCACAAAAGCATCGGAACTGCGGTGCAGAAAAAGTCAGCAGGTGCTTTGGACTGATTGGTAAAAATGTGAAATATTTGGTTGTAGCAGAAGGCAGTTTGTTTGCCAAAGGGCCGGAGAGTGGCACAATAATGAATGTCTGCAGGCAATAGTGAAGCAGAATTGGTCAAGATTAATGGTGTCCTCAGTGCTGAGAAATACAAGCAGATAATTATCCATCATGTAATACCATCAAAGAGGCTTTTGATTGGCTCTACGTTTATTCTACAGCAGAACAACAATCCCAAACATACAGGCAATGTCATTAAAAAAAAATATTTAGAGTAAAAAAGAACAAGGAGTCTTGGAAGTGATGATATGGCTCCCACAGAGCCCTGATCTCAACATTATCAAATCTGTCTAGGATTACATGAGGAAACAAAAGGATTTGCACAAAACATCATCTACAGAAGATCTATGGTTAGTTCTCCAAGATGTTTGAAACAAGTTCCATCCGAAGTTCCTACAAAAACTGTGTACAAGTGTATCCAGAAGAATTGATGCTGTTTTCAAAACAAAGGCAGTCATCTCAAATATTGATTTGATTTAGATTTTTGCTTTGTTCTTCATTTTCAACTTCATTAATTGGATAAAACTATTTACAATTCTATTTGTGATGGCATTCTTACTTTGCAGCAATTTTTTCACAAATGCCTAATACTTTTGTACGGTACTGTAGATAAATTAAAAGAGGAAACGCAATAACACAGATCCCACCATTGACCGGGTCAATAACAAGAACATGCAAAGCACTATGCCACTTATGCTGTTTAGCTTCAGAGACATGTATGTGGTGATCAAAAGCGATTGAATAAAATGATAAAACTTTATTTTCGTACAAGTTATCTTCTAAGGTAAGACACCGATGCTTTCCATCCAAGCCCCTGTCTTTGTAGCAAGAGAAATTGTCTTGCTCCAGCCCCAAATTATCCTAAAATTGTGGTCATGTATACTGTCACCCACAAAATTAATTAAAAAAAATAACTGCATAAGACAAGACGTAGCTTTTGTTTATCAGTATGGCAAGCTATCCCCGTAATATTATGCTGACAGCTCCAAGGACACCATTTGATTTCCAGTAGCCAAGTTTTCACCCTTATCCAAACTTTTATTGTTAAGAGCTCCTCTTTGTCGTCATCGTAGAGCATTTAATCAATTAGAGCCCTCATATTGTGCCGCGACATCTATTCTAGTTCCCTCTTGAGCTCTTTTTTCAGCTTGTTGAGTGTACATTAGCACAGTTATTTTCGTTCTGTAAAAACTCCTGCTGTGGATTTCATGGACTTATGTTGAACGTCACATGGCTTTTAGTTGCGCTACGCTATAAACATGTTTAAAATAAGACTTACGTAGGGATAAACATACAGAAATAGATTAGGTTTCTGCTGGAATTTCTTGCAGTTTATACTGAGAAACAGTCTCCATTCTCCCCAGTATTCCTAAATAAGATTTTATTATCAATACAGTGACAAATTAATTTTACACGTGGGTAATAAAGATGCATTTCTTCATACATATTACCGCTGCAATTCCTGAGCTGATCACTGATTTAGTTATCTGAACTGACAGCATTAGAGGGAACTATGGTTATATAAGTTCAGAACATTGGAGCCGTGATATGATTAAGGATTGCTAGGGGAGCAAAAATGCTCTGCTTGGGCTTACATGAAATTGCTTACAGAGTTCTGTTTTCTACATAGTAATGCACAGGTCACATATACACGACCGTGTTACAGTGTCATACAGATTGCAGAGCTATAGTTTGGCACCCATATAAGTCTATGGGACACTGACTTACCCATCTAGTTTTTGTGGCATGCTCCACTGGATGCCATATTACAGAGATGCTCTCCCTAAGTGTGCATGGCTGCTTTCATAACTCTCAATGAAGAGAATATAGAGAGCCCCACATGCACAGCCTTCTTTCCAGTCATAGCACACTGGACAGAAGGGAGATTAGGAGACCCCAGTTTTTGAGATAGGACCCTACCTATTAAACATTTATGACATATCCTCTTTTAAGTGTATCTAAACTTTTAAATTAATTATGATATCAGGTCCAGATACCTGTTCAGGTCCAGATTGCTTCTTAGTGCTCAGCTTATGCTCTATCATGAGATGAGCAGTGTACGGGCTCAATCTAAAGTTTGTAGATGCGTACTTAAGTTTTTTACTTTAATTATTCTCTAGGCAACTTTGCTTCATTCTCTTACAACCACTATGCTGCAATGCAGTTTTATTGCCCAGTTTACGATTCTTTCTAAGATCCTTTCAATTGCTGCTTAACAAGATCCTGTTCACTGCATTCAAACCAGGGGCGGACATTCTATTGATGCAACCTGTGCAACCACACTGGGGCCCAGGAAGTAAGGGGGCCAAGTTCCACCTTCAAAGCTGGTGGAATTGTGCATTATAATGAGCTATTGGACTAGAAAAGATCATAAGTTGTTCTTGAATAGGGACGCTCTGCTGTCTGCGTCCTCCCCTGATTCAACCAGACTGTCTTTGGGACTTTCCCTGCCTGAGCCACTCTGCTCACCACCGTCATACTCATACAGGGAAAGTCTCGTACACAGATTGTTTGAATAAAGTGTACTGATCTTGCTGAGCAGCAGTTGAAAGGAGCTTCTAAAAGAGCATTTACTAGACACAGAAACAACACAGCAGCATAGTATTTGGGAGAAAAGGAAGCAAAATAAGGTAATAAATTACACCACAAAAAGTCATAACTTTGCAATTCCGGTAAGATATTAAGATAGATAAACGTTTAGTTACTGTTATGTTCTGCTACCAGAGCTAAGGAAAGAGAGGAGATCTGTCCCTACGATAGAACTCAGCTTAATCCCTACGATGTAACAGGGAACCTGATCCTGCGATCAGACCTGCTAAAGTCCTAAGCTAGTCTGTACGGAGACCTATAGATGTGGGGAAGGAATCCCTACAAGTACTAAGGACTGGGAGGAATATGGGACACCTCCTAACAGAAATAGTAGCAGACAGACGAACAAACAAAAAATATAAAACATAGAGGTCAGTAGACCAAGCAAACTAACAGAGCAAGACACAGAGCACAGGCTAGCTAGAAAGTAGATATACAATGAAGTCCAGCAAAGCCAGAAGGGCGGAGCAGGATTAAATAGGCCAACAAGGTCATGTGACCAGCAAAGGAAAAAAAACCTAAGAGCAAGGTTCTAACAGTACCCCCCCTTCTAAGAGGATCCTCCGGATCCCCTAGGACCAGGCTTATCAGGAAATCTCCTGTGAAACGCTCTGATAAGTCTGGACGCGGAAACATCATCCGACCTCACCCAAGAGTTATCCTCGGGACCGAAACCTTTCCAGGCCACAAGATACTGCAAACTACCTCTATACCGTCTAGAGTTAAGGATGCGAGAAATTTCATATCCCCCGTCCTCCACCACCGGAGGAACAGAGGCAGAGGCGTCACAATCCGATACAACAGCTTTTTTCAACAGAGAGACATGAAATACCGGATTAATTCTCCAGGAGGTAGGAACCTCCAACCTAACAGCAGATTGGTTGACAACCTGAAGCACCTTAAAGGGCCCTACAAACTTGGGACCCAATTTCTTTGAAGGAATCCTCAACCGCAGATTCCTAGAGGACAACCAAACCATGTCACCAACAGCGAACAAAACCTCCTGTCGTTTCCTATCAAAGTAGTCTTTAGATTTTCTGTTGGCCTCCTGAAGATTACCACGCACATCCGTCCAAACTCTCTCCAAATCACCGGAAAAATTCTCCTCCTCAGGCACGGCAGATCCCAACTTGGAGAACGACCCAAACGATGGATATCTCCCAGAACAACAAAAAAAAGGCGAACAACCAGCAGAAGAAGATGTATGATTGTTCAGAGCAAATTCAGCAAGTGGCAGAAACTCAGACCACCCCTCTTGATTGTCTGCCACAAAACAACGCAAGAACTGCTCAACATCCTGGTTTTTCCTTTCTGTCTGGCCATTAGATTCAGGATGATATCCGGACGAGAACGACAAATGAACTCCCAACCTATCACAAAAGGCACGCCAAAAACGAGCCACGAACTGAGGACTCCTATCAGAAACAATGTCAGTAGGAACGCCATGAAGTCTGACAATTTCCTTGACAAAGGCCTTAGCGAGAGTTTTAGCGCAGGGCAGTTTGACGAAAGGAACCAAGTGACACATCTTGCTAAAACGGTCCACGACCACCCAGATGACAGTAAAACCCTCAGAGGGGGGAAGGTCAGTTATAAAGTCCATAGCCAAATGTGTCCAAGGAGCACTGGGAACCTCCAAAGGACAAAGCAACCCCGCAGAAGGAGTATGTGAGGACTTAGATCTAGCACATATAGTACATTGACGCACCCACTTAATGACTTCCTTCTGCCATCCAGGCCACCAAAAACTGCGACCCACCAGTCTCTTGGTCTCAGAGATTCCGGGATGACCTGCCAACCGAGATTCGTGACACTCAACAAACAAATCTCTCCTAAAGGTCCCAGGCACAAACAACCTCCCATGAGGAGTGTTAGAAGGGGCATTCTCCTGTGCTTTAAGAATCTCATTTTCCAAAACGGAGTCCAAAGCAGCTATCACAACACCTTCTTGTAAAATGTTCTCCTCTTTCTCAGCACCGACTATGGGAGAAAAACTGCGAGACAAGGCATCCGCCTTAACATTCTTAGTACCAGGGATGTAAGTAACGGAGAAATTAAACCGCGAGAAAAACAGTGCCCACCTAGCCTGACGGGCATTCAGGCGCTTGGCAGCATCAAGATATATCAGATTTTTATGATCCGTAAGAACCTGAACGGGAAATTCCGCACCTTCCAAGAAGTGGCGCCAGTGTTCAAATGCGAGTTTAATAGCCAATAATTCCCGATTACCAATATCGTAATTCAGTTCAGTCTCCGAAAATTTTTTGGAAAAAAAGGCACAGGGATGTAATCCATCCCCGTTATCCTGAGACAATACTGCGCCAACCCCCACAGAGGAAGCATCAACCTCAACCAAAAACGGCCTAGTAACATCAGGCTGCATAAGGATGGGAGCAGAGGTGAACCTCTCCTTGAGATACACAAAAGCTTCAATGGCCTCAGAAGACCACTGAACCGCATCAGCACCTTTCCTGGTGAGATCAGTCAGAGGTTTGACAATACTAGAAAATTTTTTTATGAATTTTCTATAGTAATTGGCGAAACCCAAAAACCTCTGTATCGATTTCAAACCAATAGGCCTAGGCCATTCCTGCACAGCCTGAACCTTAACCGGATCCATCTCAAAACCTTTGCTGGAGATAATGTAGCCCAAAAAACTAATTCTCTGTACAGCGAACTCACATTTCTCCAGCTTAGCAAAAAGCGAATTGTCCATTAATAACTGTAATACCTCACGCACGCTCCGCCAATGAGACTCCAGATCCGGCGAATAAATCAAAATGTCATCCAAATACACAACCACATTTTTACCGATCAAAGGTCTAAGGATGTCATTAATCAGATTCTGAAAAAATGCAGGAGCATTAGTAAGACCAAAAGGCATAACCAGATTCTCAAAATGACCCACAGGAGTGTTAAAAGCAGTCTTCCATTCGTCACCCTCCTTCATGCGCAACAGATTGTATGCCCCCTTAAGGTCAATTTTAGAGAACCACTTGGCCCCCATTAACTGGTTAAACAGATCAGGAATCAATGGCAGTGGGTAAGGATTGCGTACAGTAATTTTGTTAATCTCACGAAAATCCAGACAAGGACGTAAACCGCCGTCCTTTTTTTTTACAAAAAAAAATCCAACCGCCACAGGAGACTTAGAGGGCCTAATGTGACCAGCGGCCAAACTTGTCTGTATGTATTCCTCCAAAGCCTTCCTCTCAGGAATAGTAAGGTTAAATAAACGACTTTTAGGAAGAGTCGCTCCAGGGACAAATTCAATAGAACAATCATAGTCTCTATGGGGAGGCAAAACCTGCGATTCCTTCTCAGAAAAAACTCTCCAAAAATCCTGAATAGGAACAGGCAATTCTCCCCTATCCAAAGCTGCAATACGCCCATTACAACACTTGTCATAACATTTATGGCTCCAGGATTTAATTTCACTGGTAGACCAATCCAGTACAGGATTGTGAAATTTTAACCAGGGCAATCCCAATATTACTGGAGAAGGCAAGTTATTCAACACTACCAAATCCAATTTCTCATGGTGAACACCATTAATAGTGAGAGGAAATTCACAGACCTTGAGAGTAATATTCTTCAAAGGGGAACCATCCACAGAAACCAGAGCAATGGGGGATGATAAAGGTTCAGGTTTTAAATTGAGTCTTTCCACGAATCCCCCATCAATAACATTCAGAGTAGACCCACAATCGACAAACACCCGAAATTCCATTAATTTTTCCTGAGCAATCGTGGAAGCAGATAAAAATACACCCTTGGAATTTAAACAGGCAATACGGGCATGACTGACCATTTTTTTTTCTTTCTTCATACGAAGCTCACAGCCTTTAATCAAATGACCAGATTTTCCGCAATAGAAACACAAGCCTTCAAAAAATCGACGGTCTTTTTCTTGAGAGCGAGGTGCCACCGATCCAATCTCCATCGGTTCACCACTGTAAGTACACACATTCTCATAACCAGAAACTGACATAGCAGAGGATTTGCTCTCATTAACCCTTGCACGCAGTCTTCTATCCACCCGTATAGCTAATTGCATAGCCTGTTGCAAATCTTCAGGTGTAGGATAAGCAATTAGCAGGTCTTTAACCCTTTCACTGAGCCCAGCAAGAAATACACTTTTCAGAGCAGAATTGTTCCACCCTGTTTGAGTAGACCAACGACGGAAATGAGTACAATATTTTTCCACATTACCTGATCCTTGTTTTAAACGTCTCAACTCAGTCTCAGCTGATGCGACACGGTCAGGATCATCATATAATAGTCCCAAAGCAGAAAAAAAACTATCCACTGATCTGAAGCATGTATCACTAGGTTGCAAAGAAAAGGCCCACTCCTGAGGCTCTTTGCGCAAAAGTGACATTATGAACCCTACGCGCTGGGATTCATCCCCAGAGGACTTAGGTCTCAAACGAAAATACAATAAGCAAGCATTTTTGAATGAAAAAAATTCTCGGTGTTCACCAAAAAATAAATCCGGCAAACATACCTTAGGCTCCAAGAAATGTGCTCCAGGACAGTTACTCACGTGCTGACGGAGCTCGGCCACCTCCAGAGAGAGTCCCTGCAGGCGATGAACCAAATCCTGAACCGACACCATGATGGAACAGAAAAATCTTTCCTTAGAGAATTTGCTGGCTGGACTTACTGTTATGTTCTGCTACCAGAGCTAAGGAAAGAGAGGAGATCTGTCCCTACGATAGAACTCAGCTTAATCCCTACGATGTAACAGGGAACCTGATCCTGCGATCAGACCTGCTAAAGTCCTAAGCTAGTCTGTACGGAGACCTATAGATGTGGGGAAGGAATCCCTACAAGTACTAAGGACTGGGAGGAATATGGGACACCTCCTAACAGAAATAGTAGCAGACAGACGAACAAACAAAATATATAGAACATAGAGGTCAGTAGACCAAGCAAACTAACAGAGCAAGACACAGAGCACAGGCTAGCTAGAAAGTAGATATACAATGAAGTCCAGCAAAGCCAGAAGGGCGGAGCAGGATTAAATAGGCCAACAAGGTCATGTGACCAGCAAAGGAAAAAAAACCTAAGAGCAAGGTTCTAACAGTTACTTTTTAACTGTATTTCTAAGCAGAGTAAAGTTTTGAACCTTAATAAAATTGTATTTTGCATGATACTTACTATTGTGCACTGCCATTATTCACATAGCTCTTGGTCTATTTATATGTTTATTAAAAGCTCTATAAAAAAAAACTTTAACATTTTTCTTTTAATATTACGTATTAAAAACTTCGTTAAGGATACCAATTCAATTCATTTTTGCCACTGAGGAAATAAGGGATATATAACTTGTATACATTCCAAATGAGATTCTCTAACTGATATCAATCCTTTAAGAAAGTGGTTTACAAGAACAATATAATATGGTATCATTAAAGGGGTTTTCCCACTAAGAAAGTTAATTTTAAACAATATTTTAATCAATAGATCTTGGAATAATAATAATTTCTACGTTTGGATGTGTTTAAATAAAATGTCCCTGTGCTGAGATAATCTTATAAATGTGCCCCTGCTGTGTGTAATGGCTGTGTCTGACCATACAGGGACATGGTCTGATCATACCGCAACTCCTGGGCAGGGGAGGAAGCAAAAGAGTATACAGACAGGACAGCATGGGAATACAGATGATTCTTTATTTGAGGTAAAATATTGCTTAAAAAAGGGCAGTGAAATGTTTTGCCTCACAAAGATAATCAGCTCTAATACCAGTCAGGTAGGAATGTTTTCCTTTTAGGAAACAGGGATTGATTAGGGCCAGAAAGGCATTCCCTCCTTGGTATATCTGGGTTATCAACATCTCTGGCATCTTTCTATCCCTTCCCATAATGGCAAGCAGTATATTAGGAAGGGATAAAAAGATGCCAGAGTTGTTAATAACCCAGATATATCAAGCAGGTAATGCCTTTCTGGCCCTAATCAATCCCTATTTCCTAAAAGGAAACGTTCCTACCTAAGTGCAGGGTTTGGCAACCTAAAGAAGGCACACAGTGGTGACCCCCATGCCACTTTGTCTGCCCAATCCTTTCCTTAATGACCCTGATATTAGAATACAATATGTAGGACATGCAGGACAGTGATGAAAAATGCAAACAGGATAGGATTCAATCTTGAATTGTTTTTAATATATTTATTAACATTTTGTGTCTTTGCAGCATGTTTGATATGCAATGACACTGTAATATCTGTTGACAACTGTATAAACAGCACAAAAATAAATACAAAAATAAGAAAAATCGAAAAAGAATTGTCTGACAGTAACTTACCTTCATGCGGCCTAATAGGGTATTTGGGAGTCATAGAGGGGGTCCAATGCTCAGGACCATACTCTATTAGCAAACCAGGAAAGCCAGTGACAATGACAAAGCGCAGCTCTTCAACAAAGGCAAACATGTTTCTAAGACTTAAGCATATAATAAGTTCTATCAATGACAAGATGAGCAGACTGCTCCGCACCTAATTCCTGTTTTCATTTTTATTTGATTAACCACCTGTAGCAAACGCTTCCATTATTCTGCTATCTCCAAATCTTAAGCTGCCTGAGGTAACACAGGGGATTTTACCAACCCCGTGCCTCTTTTCTCCAGGAAATTTAGGGGGAGGACATGGACGAATAGTGAGCTAATTACTTGGAATTGATTTTAGCATTAACCTGGATTTCAATCCCTGCTAGAGCAGGATAAGAGGAGAAAAATCAAATGTTATTAAAACTACACAATTAAAACTAGAAGATGAAACACATCTTGGGGGGTTCTGAGATCGCTAAACCTGACAATAGGAACAAAAGGAAAGGTGAATGATACAGAGGGAGAATGACATTTGTAACATTCCTACACTTGTAGGAAGACACCTGGATAGTTCTTTGTTGCTTTTGCTAATAGATATATAATGTTATTGTTCAAGTCACTCAAGTGCATAATGATGATGTAGCAGCAGTGGTATAGTGTGCGAGGGGCACAGGGAAGATTGACCTGGGCTGCTAAAAGCACATGGTGGATGATTACATCAGTCATGCGAATCCGCATCAAAGTCGGGGACATGAGATATGATGTACAGGTATTTCATATGTCATGAAGGGGTTAAGGGGCAATATTACTGTATTTGGGGAAGCCATTCTTGACAGCAGCACTGAATTTGTTACACTTGCTCTAATTTTGGATAGATATATCACAGGAGTCCTCAAACTACGGCCCGCGGGCCACATGCGGCCCGCGGAGGACTTTTATCCGGCCCGCCGGGCTATGGGCGGAGGAGAGGAGAGCGGTGTCAGCGCCCGCTCCCTCCCGCTTGCACAGGGCCCCGGCAGGCGGATACTTACCTCTCCCCGTGCCTCCGCAGATCCGCTGTCTTCCTGCTCTGTGCTTCCTGTGACATCTCAGGTCAGAGGGCGCGGTGACGTCTTTACACCGCGCCCTCCCAAGTGCCGTCACAGGCAGCGCAGAGCAGGACAACGCCACCGCAACGCTGGAGTCCAGACCAGAGCAGAGCAGCAGCAGCGGCAGCAAGTGAGAAGTGAGGTGAGTATTGGATTTTTTTTTTTAATGTATGGAGGCATAGGTCATTATATGGGGGGGTGACATCCTGCATGGGGTATAATATGGGGGGTGACATCCTGTATGGGGCATTATATTGGGGGGGACATCCTGCATGGGGCATTATATGGGGGAGAAAGGGACCTCCTGCATGGGGTATAATATGGGGGTGACATCCTGCATGGGGCATGATACGGGGGTGAAATCCTGCATGGGGCATTATATGGTGGGGTGACATGCTGCATAGGGCATTATAAAGACAGGGGAGTGATATCCTGCATGCGGCATTATATGGGGGGTTGACATCCTGCATGGGGCATTATATGGGGGGTGACATCCTGCATGGGGCATGATATGGGGGGTGACATCATGCATGGGGCATTATATGGGGGGAGAAAGGGACATCCTGCATGGGGCATTATATAGACAGGGGAGTGATATCTTGCATGGGGCATTATATGGTGTGAGAAAGAGACATCCTGCATGGGGCATTATATGGGGGGTGGCATCCAGCATGGGGCATTATAAGGGGGGAACATCCTGCATGGGGCATTATAAGGGGGGAACAGCCTGCATATGGCATTATAAGGGGGAAACAGCCTGCCTATTGGGAACATTTACCTGCCCATTGAGGACCTATGCTGCCTAGGGGACCTATGCTGCTTATTGGGGACATTTACCTGCCTATTGGGGATATTTACCTGCCTATTGGGGAACTATGCTGCCTATTGGGGACATTTACCTGCCTATTGGGGACCTATGCTGCCTATTGGGTACAGTTACCTACCTATTGAAATACCGGTTGATTTAACTTTACTTGTTCTTCATTTTAAATAATGTATTTGTTCCTGTATTGTTTTTTTTACTTCAAAATAATATATGTGCAGGGTGCATAGGAATTTGTTCATAGTTTTTTTTAAAAACTATATTCCGGCCCGCCAATGGTCTGAGGGACAGTGAACTGGCCCCCTGTTTAAAAAGTTTGAGGACCCCTGATATATCATATAATTATTATGAATTGTTCAAACAGATAAACTCAGCTCTGTTGAATCGGATAAATGTATCCCTATACAATTACAATCTGGCACAATATCACAAAATATGAGCAATACCCGGGAGTTGTATACAAATATATTTTACAGCTGACAGAGCCAGATACTTTACATATGTACATTTTTATGCAGCAGTGATGAGCGGTCTATGGGGACGAAGATTAAAAATGGAAAGGGGTCACTAATCTTTTACAATGCAAATGTGATTGCAGAATCGTAATTTAAAACATATCTGAAATAAGTGATAATTAAACCTTGGTTTTAGGCAAACCTGGCTGCTATGAAAAAGATTCTAGGAACCTTATCTGAATACGCTGAGGCAGCAGCTCTGGCTGAGTTTTCGGTGTCCTTCAAAAATTTTATTGTCCTCGATTACGACTGAGGTATGACTATCGCATACATAATTAATAGTTTTCTTACAAGTCAATTTATAAGTTTGCTCTTCCACATTACCAGTTTTCCTAATGTTTTGGCACAATCAGTAAAGGTGGCCATGTAGCTTTTATAACTATTCGCTGAAAAGCCCACTGTTTTCCCTCCCAACCCTGCATACAAGGGCACTCTTGGTTCGATCATGCGTGCCTATGATCTTTTACGGAACATTACCATACACATTAAATAATTAGTCAATATCTCCAAAATCAGCGGCTTTGGTGACAGTTCTTCTGTTGTGAATAACCACCTTATGTACAGGTTTATTGACAAGTGAGTATATCCAAAGTCACCTCCAAATGGAACTTGTGAGACAATTATTGTATCAGAACTCTGGACCACTAAAGGATATTCTAGTTCTCTCTTTGGCCAGCCCCCTATTGTTGCTACAATACAATCAGAATACATTTGCGACTGCAATATGATCAACATCATAAGGATAATTTTTAGACACCAACCATAAACTCAACACAAAACTAGGTTTCTTGTCCTTACCTTTAAAAATGAATCTAAGGAGCCATTTTCCATATACTCTGTAATTATCATGACTGGCTTGCCTGTAAGGAATGGAAACATTTCACAAGATTACTCAACACATCTTATCATACAGGTTAGGAATTGTAATAGTCACTGGAAGTTCTACCAGAGCTGGAGAGCGACTGAGTTCCCCATATATAGTATATGCTTTGTTATACTAATTTTTTTAAATTACTATTCTAAAACTTAAAATTTATGGAACATCAGTATTTGTAAGCCAAAGTCAGGAGTGGAACAACCACTTCTGCATTTTTTACCCACTACAGATTTTAGCTTACAAATACTGATATAAAATACTCATCAAATATGAATGCGTGAAAATGGCCTCAAAGACTTGAAATGGTCCTTTAATGCAGGTTATTAAAGTGGATATCCACTACTGTGCAATGCCTTCAGAACTGCTTAAGTGTTGAACATAGCATAAAAAACCCAGATGCTCAGCTCCCAGACAGGCGCACATAACAATATCACGTGACCTCCTGGTACTGCAGCACTAACAATGGAGGAATGTTGCCGGTACTGTAGGTATGTATTATGTGACAACCCCTTTAAGCAGTTAAAGGGAATCTGTCAGCAGGTTTTGCTATGTAATCTGAAGACAGCAGGAGATAGAGGTTGAAACACGGAATTCAGGGATGTGTCACTTGTCAAAGTGCATGCTGTTGTTTACTAACTGTGAAAGAGTTATCACTAAAAGATTAACATTTCTGAACTACAGTGAGGTGCTTCTCCTGTGAGAAGCACCTCACTGTCTATGGACTTTGTACATGGAGAGCCTGGTGTGGGTGGGGTTAGCTTTCTCAGCTCTGCTACATTCTAAATCTAAAAGCTCTGATTGTGTGAGAACTGTTGCACCCAGTAATCCAAGTGATACATCACTGGATTCAGGGTCTCTTTGCCTACATTATGCTGCTCTCAGATGAAGTAAAAAAAACTAGCTGACAGATTCCCTTTAAGAAGGGACTGTCAAGCAGTGGACCAGAGCTTTAAAATGCCTGCAAGGAATGCTAATCATCAATCACAGAAGTCAATAAGCACTTTTAATTTCGGTAACATGTACCAATTGTAAGGGTTGCATAGGCTGAGGAATTCTGTTGTGAGTCGTGACTCGTGACCACTGACTCTGGTGTTGATGTTTTTCACTACTGCTGCAGTCCCTCAGATGTATCAGGAACCGCAGATGTTATGCATTCACAAAAAATAATTCAGTCCATTTTGCAAAATAAAGTGAACTTTACTTTTGAAACTGATGGAACATATGTACAGTAGGTGGCAGGTATAAAACTTGTATTTCACTTCTTCTGTTATACATAGAGGCATAAAAATATCAGTTTCACGTGGCGGAACATAATTTGTTCACATTTCAGCGATATGACATGCCTGGCTTGAATTCTCAATTTCTGTCCTTCCCCTCTGCGTGGTACCTGTGACTCAGTCTGGAAAGTTCAGTATCTGTTCCCTATATTCCCAGGTCCTGCCTACACGCTGCTTCATCAGTCCCACTTCTCTAACTGTCTAAGGTCTCCAAAAACTCAAAGATCTACCTTGTGGGCTCCTGGCTGAACTCACAACATCTGATCTCTCCTTCTGGCTGTTCCACTTTCTAGATGAAGATAATCTGGCTGTATTAAAATCCAGACTGCCACCAGTCCACTTACAAATGCAGGCTTGCCACCACAAAAATCTCCTTCATTGCACACACAGTCGGCTTGGGGCTAAATTCTTGTCTTTCTCTTTTACTCTGTTCACTCCAAACTAGTGATGGGTCATTCATGAACAATCTAGTACAAAGAGCTTGCTCCCTGCTGTTAACAATGGGAGCCTGCACCCCAAGTGAGAGCCACTAAAGTCTGTGAATGGCTCTCACTGGGGGTAAAATGAAGGTGTTCAGCAGCCAAAACTCAGCTCACCCTGCCGAAACTCCACCTACACAGCCATTTCATTGGCTGGCTGCAGTTAGGTAGCGTTTTAAAAGCAGGTGGGTTGGGTTTTATCTGTGTTAGTTTCATCTTAAATGTGGGGTGAACACATATTAAAGAGAGATCCACTTAGGATCGAAAAGAACTGTCTCTCTTTGGTGATCAGAATCAAGTGATCCAGATCACCAAGGAGAGATGGACTGCCCATTATTACTCCAAACTGCTGACTAATGCTAATTAGGAAGTAACTCTTTGTACTCACAAAAACTTCTCCTACCATCTAGGTAGGCCATCGGGGACCCCTTGCCATGCCATACAAACACCAGACTCTTCACCACCATTCTTGTGATTGGTGGAAGTACAGCACATCGACAAGTTTCAGAAAGGCGAAGACTTGTAATCTTGATACAATCCCTTAAAGGGGGTTGTTTGGGACTTTAACATTGAGAGCCTATCCTTAGGATAGGTCATTAATGTCTGATTGGTGGGGGTGCGACACCTGGCACCCACGACGACCAGCTGTTCCCGGTTTTGGTGGCAGCCGTAGTTGCTCAATAACGAAACTGCATGGCTTCATTGATGGATTAGTGGCCGCAGCTGTGTACTGCACATACACATCCAAGAGGGGGCGGATGTTCAGTACCCTGATGAAGCCAATAAACAGTAGACGGAGCTGCTCTGTGCAGCTCCGTAACTGAGCAGTCCTGGCCAGCGCCGACACTGGGAATAGCTGACCAGCTGGGGAGCCGGGTGTCAAACCCCCACCGATCAGACATCGATAACCTATCCTAAAAATAGGCCATAAATATTAAACTCTTGGACAAACTCTTTAATTAATATATTTCTAGTAGCAGCAAATAGGATTTCAGACTTATCACATATTTATTTTACTTACTTATATAGGGCCATCATATTGCATAGCACTTTAAAGGCATTATCATTATGTATCCTGCTCAGGCTAAAACCTCTAAACCAATTTTCATTCATTCCTCGCATAGTTTAAAATAGTTCAGAAACTTTAAATGTCCCAACCTTTTCTGCTAAGAACAGCATTTTCACTAATCTTAGAAACAGAGCCCATGGACGTGCATTATACATGTGCCCTATTGACGGGCATATTTAGGAATCATCACGTAATTATGGTTCATGACTTCATTTGGTCCATTTCTCTAAACAGCACCATTTACCAGCTAATAGCCAATCCTGTAATGCTCAGCCAATGTGTGCGAAATTAGTGATACCTGCTAATTGATCAAGCACTTTTCCCAGCAGTGTCCCGGACAGATGGACACACATCTAATGGTTATGTGCTTCATGAGAGTAACACTTAAGATTTTAGTAGAACATCAGCCCTGCGGTAAGATGTTTCTTTTAATGATTCCCATCAAGCTGAAGGCCTAATTACTGACATTAGGATAAGACAATCACTGAGTATAGATTCCCCCCACTAATTGTAAAACAGATAGTGAGATAGACATCCTCATTAGCCTGTGCAATCACTGTAAATTATATTGTATTCATTTACATATCCAATTAACTAATCTTTCATCAATTTGTTACGGACAGTGAAGGAAATCATGCGCTTTAACCTGTAGAAGCACTCTGATATCTCAAAAAATGGCTTTTAAACTAGGCTTCACTGGTTTTCCTAATGTCTACTTGTTCAACTGGCGGACACAGTACTAGAACTTTTTCTTCTCGTTTGTTGAAATGTTTTAGATTATGAAATATCATATTTTACTAGTACTTTATCAGGTTGATACGCAAGATGAAATTCCACATTGATACATTTACCTACATCCATTTTAACATCCATCAATCTTCTAGAAAATCGCTTTTGGAAAAGAAAGGGTTCTAAGTTGATAATTCATATTCTTGATGGCAATCAGTGTGGACAATTAGGGTAATTTCAAGACAGAGTGTTTTATGAAAAAAAAATGCTGTTTTTTCTTGTATTTTGTCTGACAATTTTTTCATTGTTTTTTTTCAGCAAAAAAATGCCACAGTCATATATTGTTTTTAAGTCATTAGGGCCATGATAGAAAAACAAAAAACAGCACTTTTTTTGTGGCTTTTATTTTAAACTAACCCATTTTTGGGAATTTTGATTTCTTTTTTTCAAAACGGCAGTAAGCTCCAGGGAACACTTTTTTTAGTCATTTCGATAGGCTTCTCTATGTTAATAAAGTCTTTGACAGAATTTAATTTGTTCCGAAAAGATATGGATAATTTTTGGACCATTTCTTTTCTTTTACAAAGCATGAAAAGTCTATAAGTGCACTGTGTTAATAAATGGGCTGTTGATTACTACCAGGTTACAATCCACTTCTACGATGAGTTCAGGTTGATAGTACTAAGCCCTATTTCACACCTTCATATAAAACACATACATGAAAAACCAGTACCGGTGTCATCAATGTTTTCCATTTGTGTGTTTTTTGTCTGTTCATTTTTACCATCATTCATTAGTGTTTTTTCGATATGGATCAAGAAAGAATTAAATTACAAAGCTTCTCCTATACTTTGCAATGTTAAACATGGACAGCAATCGGATTGTACACTGATGCCATCCATAACTGTACTAACCTGCAGAATAAAGGTAGCCAGCAAAATTGATGTTTTTTTCATGTCACCAAGTGTTCCAGTATATTATATATCAAATGAAATGGTGCAATTAAAAAGCACTCATGTGGCTACATTGGTC
This sequence comes from Phyllobates terribilis, assembly GCF_046119375.1. NCBI lineage: Eukaryota > Metazoa > Chordata > Amphibia > Anura > Dendrobatidae > Phyllobates > Phyllobates terribilis. Next base: position 169,170,775 of record NW_027362763.1, read on the forward strand.
AAAAAATAGGTTATGGCATTTAGAAAACAAAGAGGAATAAATTAAAGTTACCAAAAAAAATGTAAAATGGCTATGTGGAGAAGAGGTTAAGAATTTCAGTCCATGGTACATATAGTAGGATGGATACATTAAATGTGATGAATTGTCTTGTCTATGATTGAATAATATGGTGGAGAGGTTTGATCACAGCAGTGTTTATGTTGCATATATGTCATCATTTCCAGTGACATAACTATAATAGGTGCAGGGGTTATAATCGCACCAAAGGTCCCTTTGTCCCATAGGAAAATACCATTACTATTAAATACCAGTGATAGCTGTGGGCTCTGTTGGCGATTTTGCATTGGGGCCTACAAGCTTCAAGTTACACCACCGGCCATTACCTACAAGACTTTATATGAACTTTATTCTTGTAGCTTTGGGTAAAGCAGTAGCACAAGAATGAAGCAGGTAACATTTTCAAGAGAATTCAATTCTATGGACATAATGGAAAACATTGTAATTGTGCCGCTCTGTGACTACATAAATCACACAATGTGGTGATGGACCTGACAACGACATACGTTGTAGACTGGAGTAAACTAAGCAAGAACAGCCGGGGAAAGCAATAATAATGCGACAAAGGTTTCCTACGGAAGAAGATTAGCTGGACATCTGACATCAGCCTAATGTGCACCAAATAAATGGCATTTCACATAATAAAATTGTACAGTAGTAAAACAAGTCTTCACATTCTCCTTTGTGTAGCGACATAGCTCTCCGCTCTTCCATCTCTTCCGTCTTTATTACAGGGTGAGAGGCAGCAGGTGTGAGCAGAGCAGGGTTTTACCACAGCTCCATTTATAATGTTATATTAGTCTGGGATTTACGTGTCCAGATAAAAGCTGTCAGACGTGATAAATGGTTCTCTTTACTGAATTGCAGATTGGCTAGTGAGTCGGTGCATGACAATTGGAGCTTCAGTAAGCACATTGTAAATCAAAGCAAAAGTTACAATGTTACCATTACTGCTAATATCATCCCTTGTATTATTTTCTGCTAGGTACAGGGGATAAAAACATCCAGTTCCAAGGTCCCCAGACTTTTCTAGTTCGCGAGTCACTTTAAAAAATAACTGGTCCCCGCACCGTCATTGAAACGCATTACATATTAAAAGGAAAAAAATCTAATCAAAGTCATGAACCTCTTACAATCCGGCGTATCCGGCACAGCTCTTAATTAGCCAGGACCGGCACAACGTCATCTGTGGGTCCTTCTCATCTCTTGTTGAGACCTATAGGTTTATTATTTGTCCTTCATTGACAGTCGGAGCCGCCAGAACGTTCTCATCTTTATGTAGCTTAACTATACGACATCTGTCTTTTTTCTGTCTGTAAGGCCGTATTCACACGTAGCATATAGTAAATACTGTGATTTTTCTCTTCAGGATCCGCACCAAACTACACATTAACAATCTTCTTTGATTACTGCATTTTTGCTTCATTTTTATGCCTTTTCGACTTATTTGATGTTTTTGCTGCAGATGTGAAGTTGCATTTTTAAGTGCTTTTTATAGTACAGAAAAGCTTTAATTCTGCACTTAAAAAAGTAATTGCTGTTATTTACATAAAAGCGTCTAGAGAAAAAAAAACGCCAAAACCGCACAGTTCAGCAGCATCTTTAGACGCACAAGGGACGCAGTTTTCATGAAATCACATCCACGTGGCTTGGACAGGTAAACATAGCAGAATTTCTGTGCAAAAAAATGCTGCAGAAATAATTCAGCATTTATGCTACATGTGAACACAGTCTAAATGTCCAAGCAAAGTGGATGTGAATCTCCGCCTTCGGTGCGCCTAAAGATCTCGGTGCATTTTTTCTTTATAGGCTTCTATGTGCAGCCTGGAAGAATTGCAGGGAAAAAAAAAGCCGCTGGATTTTTAAGTGCAGAATCAATGCTTTTCTGTACTATTAAAAAAGAATTAAAAACAAGGATTCACATCTGCACCAAAAAAGCTAATCAAATATAGGGGAATACAGATAAACTAAATTGCGTCACGTTTTGATGACGCCTGCAGAAAAAAAGCAATAGTAATAAGGCAGTATTTACAATGCATGTGGTCACGGCCTCAGCCTTACATTTTTATTACATTTTTAAGGGTTTAATAGAGAAAATATATCAATCACGCAATTTTTTTACGCCATTTACCGATTTCCGTAAATAATCTGATCGCTGTGTTCTGCGGATTGTTACAATTACAGGAACGCCAAATATGTCCGTGTTATTTGCTGATTTGTGATGTTTATTATTTAAAGAAAAAATAAAACTGACATGATTGTAATTGTTTTTCATTATATTTTAGCAATTTAATAGGAAGAAAAAAAATCTCTTTTATCTCCTTCTAGAAAACAGAGACATAAAAATACACTGCTATGCACAGATGTATCTCTATATAATCTGCCTGTGGAGTCAGAGCCTGCAATACAGATCAAGTATACAAAATTCTCAGCAAGACATCACCAGAGACTTTGGCTCAGTAGCTTTAGCTCCTGCCTGTATTGTTGAAGGTTGTGAGTTCGATATCTAGAAAGACTCACTAAAAAGACAAAAAGACTTGCTTTACTCACCTCAGTATACAAGTAAAAAGAAATTCACTGCTGTATACAATGTACAGGTATAATCTGCTTCTGGGTTCACTGCCTGCAATACAGCTCAAGAGTACCAAATTATCCTGTATTTATAATTATGGGCTATGGCTAACAGCTAGAGCTGCTGCCCTCAACCATGGAGATGTGAGTTCAAGTCCTGGGGAAGCTTGATCACAGGAGAAGAATTTGTGAATATTATAAATTAATTTATGTCAGTGCAGAGAGAGGAGGAGTAGGAGCTATTGTGCGATGAAGACGTTGAAGAGTGGTGAGTAATAAAAGCCAGGACAAAGCCCTGACGTATCGAGACAGTCCCGCAGAATCCGGGATGGTTGGGAGCTATGGTGATTGTACAACATGGCCAGTATGCTCTTGTAACCTTATACTAGAGCCAACATGTAAAAGTAAGGCTATGTTCACATGTTGCAGGAAAAATCAGCTACAGACTTGATCACAAATCTGCGAGAAAATCACAGACAGAATTGGATTTGGTTGCGGATTTCACCCTTCTCCATTTAAATGCCTTACATAGGGTGAAATCTGCAATAAAAATGTGAACAAGAATGAGCATGCCACAGACTTGAAATCTGCATCATGCTGTATTTTCAAGCATTTTTTTTCTGCAATGTGTGAATGGGATTTTGCAAGTCCCATTTATTTGTACTGCAATGTAAATTGCTGAGGATTTGAAGTGCAGAATCCGCACAGCAAATCTGTAACAAATCTGTGACGAACAAACATGTACGAACCGAATACCAGAAACTAACGATATCAGAGCCAGCATAAAACAGTAACACTATATTACAGCCAGTCTATAAGAGTAACACTATAAAAGAGCCTTTAACAGCAACTCTATAACAAAGCTTGCCTAAGACAGAACCAATCTGAAATAGTAATCCTATGACACAGCCAGCCTAAAACATAAACCCTATAATAGAGTCAGCCTGTACCAACAGCCCTGTAACAGAGCCGGGCTACAATAGTAACTCTATAACAGAATTAGCCTGCACCAAAACTGCTATAGAAGAGCCAGATTACACCAGTAACCCTATAACAAAGCCAGCCTAAAACAAAAACCCTATAACAGTCAACCTGTACCAAACCATGTAACAGAGCCAACCAGCACCAGTAACCCTATAACAGAGCCACCCTACACCAGTAACCCTATAACAGAGCCAGCCTACACCAGCAACCCTATAACAGAGCCAGCCTGCACCAGTAACCCTATAACAGAGCAAGCCTACACCAGCAACCCTATAACAGAGCCAGCCTGCACCAGTAACCATGTAACAGAGCCAGCCCACACCAGCAACCCTATAACAGAGCCAGCCCACACCAGTAACCCTATAACAGAGCTAGCCTACACCAGTAACCCTATAACAAAGCCAGCCCACACCAGCAACCATATAAAAGAGCCAGCCTACACCAGCAACCCTATAACAGAGCCAGCCTGCACCAGTAACCATGTAACAGAGCCAGCCCACACCAGCAAGCCTATAACAGAGCCAGCCAACACCAGTAACCCTATAACAGAGCTAGCCTACACTAGCAACCCTATAACAGAGCTAGCCTACACCAGCAACCCTATAACAAAGCCAGCCCACAGCAGCAACCATATAAAAGAGCCAGCCTACACCAGCAACCCTATAACAGAGCCAGCCCACACCAGCAACCCTATAACAGAGCCAGCCTACACCAGTAACCCTATAACAGAGCTAGCCTACACCAGCAACCCTATAACAAAGCCAGCCTACACCAGCAACCCTATAACAGAGCCAGACCACACCAGCAACCCTATAACAGAGCCAGCCTACACCAGTAACCCTATACCAGAGCCAGCCTATACCAAAACTACTATAGCAGAGCCAGATTACACCAGTAACCCTATAACAAAGCCAGCCTAAAACAGAAACCCTATAATACTCAACATGTACCAAACCATGTAACAGAGCCAACCTGCACCAGTAACCCTATAACAGAGCCAGCCTACACCAGTAACCCTATAACAGAGGCAGCCTACACCAGCAACCCTATAACAGAGCCAGCCCACACCAGCAACCCTATAACAGAGCCAGCCTACACCAGTAACCCTATAACAGAGCTAGCCTACACCAGCAACCCTATAACAGAGCCAGCCCATACCAGCACCCCTATAACAGAGCCAGCCTATACCAGTAACCCTATACCAGAGCCAGCCTACACCAGTAACCCTATACCAGAGCCAACCTATACCATTAACCCTATAACAGAGCCAACCTGCACCAGTAACCCTATACCAGAGCAAGCCTACACCAGTAACCCTATACTAGAGCCAGCCTACACCAGTAACCCTATAACAGAACTAGCCTACACCAGCAACCCTATAACAGAGCCAGCCCACACCAGCAACCCTATAACAGAGCCAGCCTATACCAGTAACTGTATACCAGAGCCAGCCTACACCAGTAACCCTATAACAGAGCCAGCCCACACCAGCAACCCTATAACGGAGCCAGCCTATACCAGTAACTCTATACCAGAGCCAGCCTACACCAGTAACCCTATACCAGAGCCAGCCTACACCATAAATGCTATAACAGAGCCAACCTGCACCAGTAACCCTATAACAGAGCCAGCCTACACCATTAACGCTATAACAGAGCCAGCCTGCTCCAGTAACCCTATACCAGAGCCAGCCTACACCAGTAGCCCTATACTAGAGCCAGCCTATACCAGTAACCCTATGACAGAGCCAGCCTACACCAGTAACCCTATAACAGAGCCAGCCTACACCAGTAACCCTATAACAGAACCAGCCTACACCATTAACCCTATAACAGAGCCAGCCTACACCAGTAACCCTATAACAGAGCCAGCCTACACCGGCAACCCTATACCAGAGCCAACCTACACCAGTAACCCTATAACAGAGCCAGCCTACACCAGTAACCCAATAACAGAGCCAGTCTATACTAGTAACCCTATACCAGAACCAGCCTACACCATTAACCCTATAACAGAGCCAGCCTGCACTAGTAACCCTATACCAGAGCCAGCCTACACCATTAACCCCATACCAGAGCCAGCCTACACCAGTAACCCTATAGCAGAGCCAGCCTACACCATTAACCATATAACAGAGCCAGCCTACAGCAGTAACCCTATACCAGAGCCAGCCTACACCATTAACCCTATACCAGAGACAGCCTGCACCAGTAACCCTATACCAGAGCCAGCCTACACCAGTAACCATATAACAGAGCCAGCCTGCCCCAGTAACCCTATAACAGAGCCAGTCTACACCAGTAACCCTATAACAGAGCCAGCCCACACCAGCAACCCCATAACAGAGCCAGCCTGCACCAGTAAACCCTATACCAGAGCCAGCCTACACCAGTAACCCTATAACAGAGCCAGCCTGCACCAGTAACCCTGTAACAGAGCCAGCCTACACCAGCAACCCTATAACAGAGCCAGCCTATACCAGTTACCCTATAACAGAGCCAGCCTACACCAGTAACCCTATAACAGAGCCAGCCTACACCAGTAACCCTATAACAGAGCCAGCCCATACCAGCAACCCTATAACAGAGCCAGCCTACACCATTAACCCTATAACAGAGCCAGCGTGTACTAGTAACCCTATACCAGAGACAGCCTACAGCAGTAACCCTATACTAGAGCCAGCCTACACCATTAACCCTATACCAGAGCCAGCCTACACCATTAACCCTATAACAGAGCCAACCTGCACCAGTAACCCTATACCAGAGCCAGCCTACACCAGTAACCCTATAACAGAGCCAGCCTACACCAGAAACCCTATAACAGATCCAGCCCACACCAGCAACCCTATAACAGAGCCAGCCCACACCAGCAACCCTATAACAGAGCCAGCCTATACCAGTAACCCTATAACAGAGCCAACCTGCACCAGTAACCCTATACCAGTGCCAGCCTACACCAGTAACCCTATAACAGAGCCAGCCTACACCAGTAACCCTATAACAGATCCAGCCCACACCAGCAACCCTATAACAGAGCCAGCCCACACCAGCAACCCTATAACAGAGCCAGCCTATACCAGTAACCCTATACCAGAGCCAGCCTACACCAGTAATCCTTACCAGAGCCAGCCTACACCATTAATGCTATAACAGAGCCAGCTTGCACCAGTAACCCTATAACAGAGCCAGCCTACACCATTAACGCTATAACAGAGCCAGCCTGCTCCAGTAACCCTATACCAGAGCAAGCCTGCACCAGTAACCCTATAACAGAGCCAGCCTACACCTGCAACCCTATACCAGAGCCAACCTACACCAGTAACCCTATAACAGAGCCAGCCTACACCAGTAACCCAATAACAGAGCCAGTCTATACTAGTAACCCTATACCAGAACCAGCCTACACCATTAACCCTATAACAGAGCCAGCCTGCACTAGTAACCCTATACCAGAGCCAGCCTACACCATTAACCCCATACCAGAGCCAGCCTACACCAGTAACCCTATAGCAGAGCCAGCCTACACCATTAACCCTATAACAGAGCCAGCCTACAGCAGTAACCCTATACCAGAGCCAGCCTACACCATTAACCCTATACCAGAGACAGCCTGCACCAGTAACCCTATACCAGAGCCAGCCTACACCAGTAACCATATAACAGAGCCAGCCTGCCCCAGTAACCCTATAACAGAGCCAGTCTACACCAGTAACCCTATAACAGAGCCAGCCCACACCAGCAACCCCATAACAGAGCCAGCCTGCACCAGTAAACCCTATACCAGAGCCAGCCTACACCAGTAACCCTATAACAGAGCCAGCCTGCACCAGTAACCCTGTAACAGAGCCAGCCTACACCAGCAACCCTATAACAGAGCCAGCCTATACCAGTTACCCTATAACAGAGCCAGCCTACACCAGTAACCCTATAACAGAGCCAGCCTACACCAGTAACCCTATAACAGAGCCAGCCCATACCAGCAACCCTATAACAGAGCCAGCCTACACCATTAACCCTATAACAGAGCCAGCGTGTACTAGTAACCCTATACCAGAGACAGCCTACAGCAGTAACCCTATACTAGAGCCAGCCTACACCATTAACCCTATACCAGAGCCAGCCTACACCATTAACCCTATAACAGAGCCAACCTGCACCAGTAACCCTATACCAGAGCCAGCCTACACCAGTAACCCTATAACAGAGCCAGCCCACACCAGCAACCCCATAACAGAGCCAGCCTGCACCAGTAAACCCTATACCAGAGCCAGCCTACACCAGTAACCCTATAACAGAGCCAGCCTGCACCAGTAACCCTGTAACAGAGCCAGCCTACACCAGCAACCCTATAACAGAGCCAGCCTATACCAGTTACCCTATAACAGAGCCAGCCTACACCAGTAACCCTATAACAGAGCCAGCCTACACCAGTAACCCTATAACAGAGCCAGCCCATACCAGCAACCCTATAACAGAGCCAGCCTACACCATTAACCCTATAACAGAGCCAGCGTGTACTAGTAACCCTATACCAGAGACAGCCTACAGCAGTAACCCTATACTAGAGCCAGCCTACACCATTAACCCTATACCAGAGCCAGCCTACACCATTAACCCTATAACAGAGCCAACCTGCACCAGTAACCCTATACCAGAGCCAGCCTACACCAGTAACCCTATAACAGAGCCAGCCTACACCAGAAACCCTATAACAGATCCAGCCCACACCAGCAACCCTATAACAGAGCCAGCCCACACCAGCAACCCTATAACAGAGCCAGCCTATACCAGTAACCCTATAACAGAGCCAACCTGCACCAGTAACCCTATACCAGTGCCAGCCTACACCAGTAACCCTATAACAGAGCCAGCCTACACCAGTAACCCTATAACAGATCCAGCCCACACCAGCAACCCTATAACAGAGCCAGCCCACACCAGCAACCCTATAACAGAGCCAGCCTATACCAGTAACCCTATACCAGAGCCAGCCTACACCAGTAACCCTTACCAGAGCCAGCCTACACCATTAATGCTATAACAGAGCCAGCTTGCACCAGTAACCCTATAACAGAGCCAGCCTACACCATTAACGCTATAACAGAGCCAGCCTGCTCCAGTAACCCTATACCAGAGCAAGCCTGCACCAGTAACCCTATACTAGAGGCAGCCTACACCAGTAACCCTATGACAGAGCCAGCCTACACCATTAACCCTATAACAGAGCCAGTCTACACCAGTAACCCTATAACAGAGCCAGCCTACACCGGCAACCCTATACTAGAGCCAGCCTACACCAGTAACCCTATAACAGAGCCAGCCTACACCAGTAACCCTATAACAGAGCCAGTCTATACTAGTAACCCCATACCAGAGCCAGCCTACACCATTAACCCTATAACAGAGCCAGCCTGCACTAGTAACCCTATACCAGAGCCAGCCTACAGCAGTAACCCTATACCAGAGCCAGCCTACACCATTAACCCTATACCAGAGCCAGCCTGCACCAGTAACCCTATACCAGAGCCAGCCTACACCAGTAACCATATAACAGAGCCAGCCTGCACCAGTAACCCTATAACAGAGCCAGTCTACACCAGTTACCCTATAACAGAGCCAGCCCACACCAGCAACCCTATAACAGAGCCAGCCTGCACAAGTAACCCTATAACAGAACCAGCCTGCACCAGTAACCCTATAACAGAGCCAGTCTACACCAGTTACCCTATAACAGAGCCAGCCCACACCAGCAACCCTATAACAGAGCCAGCCTGCACCAGTAACCCTATAACAGAACCAGCCTGCACCAGTAACCCTATAACAGAACCAGCCTGCACCAGTAACCCTATAACAGAACCAGCCTGAACCAGTAACCCTATAACAGAACCAGCCTGCACCAGTAACCCTATAACATAGTCAGCATGTAAAATAGTAAAGTTTAAACTATTAATCTAATTAACATGCTGGTTCGCCTTGACAATAGAAGAGGGATTCTCCGCTTGCCTCAGTCAGAACTTAATACTGCCCACCACCTTCTTCATGGAATAAAGACACTGACTACATGCAACTGGGTCTAAATGACCACAGCAGCCGTTTTATGAATAATTACTGTATTAACATATGAAACATGTAATAGCCGATCAAAACTTGGACTGCATCACCAATAAATACGAACAAAAATATGTAACATTTTTAAATATTTGACCAATGGTAACATTATATCGTTGCCTTCCTCTTTGTATACGTCTTAGAAATAGAAGATTAGTCAAATTCTTCTCAGCCACCCCACTCAGACTGAGGCAGAATAATCTTAACCATCACTGCGAATGAATCACCCCTTATGGAACCTACGGCCAGCTGGTTATACAAAAACAAACTATTTATTTTGTCTACGTCCACGAGGTTATGCCTGGACATAACCCTAAACCAATCAAAGTTCCCATAAATCTTTAGGAATCGTCTTCCAACCGAAATTAGCAAAACCCCTGACACAGCAACGTATTAGACCCGATCTGCCCTATGCGATACACCCTCTATCCAATCATATTCTCTCTCTACTACACCACTTTCCCTAAACCAGTTTCTGTTCCTCTCCCATGTCAGGATGCCCCTCTGCCCTAATCATGCCCCAGGCCATGTAGGCAATATCATTGGGACAGACACATAGTGCCTCAAGAATTAAGGTGGCCCATTTCCACCTCCAAAGCAAGAAGAATTGTGTATTTGATGAGCTATTGGACTGCAACGGACACATATATTGCTCTTGCACAGGGGCCATCTTCTATGTCCTTCACTGTATACATATGTAGGTCCCAACATACTGAGGACAGCATACAGTGTACTAGAAGCTTTAGATAGTCATCCTCTGCTGGAATGGACTTTTGATAAATTAGTTTAAATTTCCACTGAAACGTAAAATATAGTAACTTCCATATAGTTGATAGACAAATGGATCTTTAGGCCATCCTGGCACCAGCGTTTGAGTACAAATGCTTCCACTGAAAGTCTTAAAGCTCCCTTTTAATGTACGGACAGGCAGTGAAAATGTTAACCAACTGGTAGATGTGAGCTGGGAGATCGTAGCTATTTTATTTCTATTAATAAGCAGAATGATTATAGAATATTTGGCTGTGGTCCCTATCTTCTGATTGTTTCCCGTAATTGTATGTCTCTGCTTAAAAGGTAATGAAAGCTTTTTCATGTTATTCTTTGATTCCTCACCTAGCAGAACTGAGATGGGTGCTCCTGCATTGACCTCCGTTATTCTATATAGACCACATTTCGCAGAAGCTGAAATGATTCATCATTGGTGATATTGAAATTCATTTAGAAACAAGTGAAATCTGCTGCGAAACTAAAATTGCTGCAAGAGCTGAGTACAGAAATTAATCAAAGAGTCTGTCAAATGGTTCATGGCTGCTAAACCAAAATTGAGGGGTAGAGGTGACTTGTAGTATTGGGCGAGCACTAAAATGCTCGGGTGCTCGTTGCTCGGGTCGAGCAAATTGGGATGCTCGAGTGCTCGACTCGAGCAACGAGCCAAATGTAAGTCTATGGGAAACTCGAGCATTTTTCAGGCGGCTCCCCTCGGCGGTCTAAAAATTGCCCAAATCGATGGGAACAGTGCTCAAATGGCATGGGAACAGCATGGGGAAGACCTCTGGAAGTTATTCTGACTCCCAGGTCACTGCTGTCAACAATGTTGTGAGAGGTATTACGCCACTTTAACGGACTCACAATAAAACATACAAAAGCAAAACTAAAATGGATTTTCCGGGAAAATATGTTTAGGAACATCCTTTCCAGGGTAATGACTTGTATATAAGGCAAAATAAATAAACAAAAACAAAAATACTCCTCCACACCATAGGCTATTTTCACAAGTAGCGTTTTTGATGCGTTTTTGCACTTTTGTATTGCTTTCAATCGTGACAAATGCATTCACCGGGAAATGTCATTTTAATATTTTACAACCTTATCTGGCCATGTGGTGTGTGAGACATGATCAGACACATCCCATTTCATTTATGAAGGAGGGACTCTGAAAGTCACAAAGCCTATTTTTATAGGGCCATCAGGCGGCATTTACTATTCTTAAAGGGCCAGCAGTCGGCCCTCACTATTCTTAGAGAGCCATCAGCCGGCTATGCTTTGTTGTTTCCATTACTAAAGAGTGGGTCTCCTATACTGTTATTGCGTATGTTGTGAGTGTCAGGGCTGCCCAAAATTTGGACGCACCCCAATACCCCTTTGAAAATTTGGACGCACCCCAATATCCCTTAGAAGAGACTTAGAAGAGGGCCTCCTGAAAACAATGTTCCCATTATTAGGAAGTGGGTCTCCCATACTATTTTCCTATGCAGTGAATGCAAGTGCTGCCAAAATTTGGACCTACTCCATGGCCCCTTGGAAGAGACATAGAGGAGGGCCTCCTGAAAAAAAATGTCCCCATTATTAGGAAGTGGGACTCCCATAGTGTTGGCCTATGCAGTGAATGCAAGGGCTACCAAAAATTGGGAGGCACTCCAATGCCCCTTGGAAAAGACGTAGACTGCCTCATGAAAAAATGTTCCCATTATTAGGAAGTGGGTCTCCCATAGTGTTGGCCTATGCAGTGAATGCAAGGGCTGCCAAATATTGGGAGGCACTCCAATGCCCCTTGGAAGAGGCGTAGAGGGTCTCATGAAAAAATATTCCCATTAGAAAGGAGCGGGTCTCCTATACTTGTAATTCCCATGCACGAAGTGTATGGGATGACAAACATTTACCCCTGGGGGGTATACATGAACATACTGTATACAATTTTTTTTTTACGGGCATTATAAACACCCTTTAAAAAAAATTATGGAGGTGTTGCATCACGGACCACGGTCACGCTGGTGATATGGTGGTGGAGGATGAGGAGAAGGAAGAGGACAAGAGCAAATAGCCAAAATCAGGAAGCATATACCCATGTGTGGGTGTGAAGAGGTGCATGGGAATACACCTCCCAAAATAAGACACTGGATTTGAGTTTATGTTACGCTGCTATCATTCGGTGGTGTTGAGAAGTCTGGCCAAATCCAGTCCTTGTTAATTTTTATAAGAGCTAGCCTGTCAGCATTTTCAGTTGACAGGCGGATGTGCTTATCAGTTATAATTCCACCAGCGGCACTAAAAACCTGCTCTGATAGAACGCTAGCAGGCAAGGATCTCCAAGGCATAGAGAGCCAGTTCAGTCCAACTTAGATACCCAATAATTATAAGGCACAGAGGAATCACGGAGGACGTTGGTACGGTCAGCAAGGTACTCCCTCAGCATCTTCCCAAACTTTTCACTCCTTGTGAGAGAACCCCGCACCTCAGGGCCTGTGCGATGGGAGGGGCTGAGAAAATTCTCCCAGAACTTTGACAGTGTTCCCCTGCCTCTGTTGGATTGGAGTTGTGTCTCTCTTGCCTGTAGTCTTTGGTTGTCCAACGAACTATGACCTCTGCCACCAGCGTTTTCAGATGGGAATTTTTTTAATAGTTCCGCAACAAGGGTCTTCTGGTACGGCCCCATTTTTGTAGACCTGTCCGCATCAGGAATAACAGACAGAAAGTTCTCCTTGTAGTGTGCGTCTAGAAGTGTCACCAACCAATAATGATTGTCATCCAAAATTTTGAGAACGCAAGGGTCATGGGAAAGACACCGTAACATAAACTCAGCCATGCGTGCCAGACTGCAAACAGGCAAGACTTCCATGTCCTCACCAAGAGGACGACTGTCCATGCTCTCCTCCTCCTCTCTGTCCTCAGGCCATCCACGCTGAACAGACGGTATGACAGTTGTGCAGGTAACTAGCTCCTGTTCTTCCTCCTCCTCTTCCTCATTGTCACCCAATCCACGTTGGGATGAGATGAGGCTGGGCTGTGTGTAATCACCCTGTATGGTTCCTTGCTCCATCTCATCATGCTCCGCCTGCAATGCATCCTCTTTGATTGTGAGCAGAGAGCGTTTCAGAAGACAGAGAAGCTGGATAGTGACACTAATTATGGCGTCATCGCCGCTCACCATCTTGGTGGAGTCCTCAAAGTTTTGGAGGATGGTACATATGTCAGACATCCATGTCCACTCCTGAGGTCTTATGTGTGGAGTCTGAACAGAATACCGATGGCCTTGTTGATGCTGGTACTCAACAAGGGCGGCGGAAGCTGTAGGTGACTTTCTAAAATGGGCGCACAGGCAAAGTACTTTAACAAGCAGATCCAGCAGCTCCAGGTAGAATTTGAAAAACTGCTGAATCACGAGGCTAAGCACATGGGCCAGGCATGGTACGTGTGTGAGCTAGCCTCACCTCAGAGCTGCCACCAGGTTCCGGTCATTGTCACACACGACCATGCCTGGCTGTAGGTTCAGCGGTGTGAGCCACAAATCTGCCTGCTGTTTCAGAGCTGTCCCCAACTCTTCAGCATTGTCGGGTTTGTCACCAAAGCATATTAGCTTCAGCACAGCCTCTTGCCACTTGGCCGAGGCAGTGCTGCAGTGCTTCCAGCATGTGACTGATGTGGTCATTTCAGAGATGGAGGCTGAAGAGGAGGAGGACGAAGCAGAGGAGGATGAGGTACAGGAGCTGTAGACTGTGGGGGAAACCCTGATTGACCTAGGGCCCGAAATCCTTTGCGTCGGGAGGAAATGTTCCATCCCAAAGTCCGACTGGGTCCCAGCTTCCACTATGTTAACCCAGTGTGCCGTCAGCGAGATGTACCACCCCTGCTCACAAGCACTTGTCCACGTATCCGTGGTTAGGTGGACTTTCCCAGTAACTGCGTTGTTGAGGGTGCGGCTAATGTTTTGGGACACGTGCTTGTGTAATGCGGGGACGGCACAATGGGAGAAATAATGGCGGCTGGGGACCGAGTACCGAGGGACAGCAGCTGCCATCAGGTTGCGGAATGCTTCCATCTCCACGAGCCTAGAAGGCAACATTTCAAGCGCAAGCAGTCACGAAATGTGGGAATTTAGTAGTGTGGCCTGTGGGGCATTGGCTGCGTATTTGCGCTTGCATTCCAAGGACTGGGATACGGACAACTGAACGCTGTGTTGGGACAAGGACATGGACGTGCTTCCTGATGCTGCTACTTGAGAGTGTGCAACGACAGGTGCAGGGCAGGAGGCATCTTCGCAAGCACCATGGACAGGGGAATGGCTTGCATGCGCAACAGTGGAAGAAGAAATGATGCCACCCGCAGACACTGTTCCTGGACCCTGGGGTTCAGCCCACAAAGTCGGGTGCTTTGCTGCCATGTGCTTGATCATGCTGGTGGTGGTCACGCTGGTAGTTTTGCCACCCCTGCTGATGCTGGCCTGGCAGGTGGTGCAAATGGCCTTTTTGAGGATATCGGCAGTATCTTTAAAAAATAACCAGACTAGGGAAGACCTAACAGTTGTACTGGCAACTTCCTTTGTGTTGGTGTTAAGGGGAACGGTTGCCTGCCTTCTGTTTGCGGCCACCATACTGCTTCTTCCTGCCTGTTGGGGGTTGGGGTGCTCTGCCTCGCTCCCCCTGTATGCTGCTGTCCTCGCTTTGCATGTCCTCCAGCCAGTTTGGGTCAGTTACTATATCATCCACCACCTCGTCTTCCACTTCCACACTCTTGTCCTCCTCCTGACTTTCTGGCAATTGTGTCTCATCATGGTCCACCTCTTGTGACACTTTCCCACCGTCGCCTTTGTGTGACCGTGGCTGTTCAAATATTTGAGCATCGCTACATGCAATCTCCTGTTGCCCCCTTCAAGTGAACTGGGCGAGAGGCCCGAATCTATAAATGGAAAAGTGAACAGCTCTTCGGAGTGTCCAAGTATGGGATTAGTTGTCTCCGGGCACTCGGCATGGTGGGAGGAAGGAGGATCAGGGTGAGGAATATGCAGTCCAGACTCACGGCTACTGAGACTTGACCGTGTGGAAGACAGGGTGGTGGTGGTGGAGGCAAAGTGACTGAAAGCATTATAAGCTATCCAACCAACAACCTTTTGACACTGCTCTGGGTTCAATAGTGGTTTGCTGCGGTCCCCTAGGAATTGGGACAGGAAGGTCGGGCGAGAAGATGTGGGTGTTTGTTGTGGCACAATTTCAGCTTGCCCATGGCCTCTGCATCTGCATGCACCATCTTCATTATCATCACATCCAGTTCCCTGTCCCTTGCCACGCGCCTTGCCCATTTTAAACGGAGGACAATATCTTCCACGCTCACTACAAATGGCTGAATTTTGGAGCAAAGTTATACGTGATCCGTGTGACAGACAAACCACAGTTTTAAATACTTGGCCTGTAGGTAACTGCTTTGAACAGCAAACCTGTCTCAAAAACTTTGCTGACACACTGATAACATTTTTTAATGGAGGCCAGAAATGGCAGAATTTTCTGAAAACATATATGTGATCCCTGTGACGGAGAAACCATAGTTTTACATACCTGGCCTGTAGGTAACTATTTTATTCAGCAAAGAAGTGTCAAAAATTTCGCTGACACACTGAAAAATTTTTTTCATAGAGGCCAGAAATGGCAGAATTTTCTGAAGAAAGACGTATATGTGATCTGTGTGACGGAGAAACTACAGTTTTAAATACCTTGCCTGTAGGTAACTATTTTGTACAGCAAACCAGTGTCAAACACTTTGCTGACACACTGAAAATTTTTTTTAATGGAGGCCAGAAATGGCAGAATTTTCTGAAAACGTATATGAGATCCGTGTGACTGAGAAATCACATTTTTAAATACCTGGCCTGTAGGTAACTATTTTGAACAGCAAACCGGTGTCAAAAACTTTCATGACACACTGAAACAAATCTTTAATGGAGGCCAGAAATGGCAGAATTTTTAGAAAACATATATGTGATCTGTGTCACGGACAAACCACAGTTTTAAATACCTGGCCTGTAGGTAACTATTTTAAACACCAAACCGGTGTCAAAAACTTTGCAGACACAGTGAAACAAATTTTTAATGAAGGCCAGAAATGGCAGAATTTTCTGAAAACGTATATGTGATCCGTGTGACTGAGAAACCACAGTTTTAAATTGCTGTATTTTTAGCGTTGTAATATGGAAAGGACATGGCTGTATTCTGCACTGATAACAAGCAAATGGCGCAGAGAAATGGTGTTCTCTGGGTTGCTTTTTAAACAAATAATGAGGATTAAGATCCCCCAAAAAATTATTCCTGGCCCCTGAGACCTGGGCCTATGTCTAAAGATTATTCTTGGCCCCTGAGACCTGGGCCTATGTCTAACAGCAGCAGCAGACAGAACTGGAATGGAGCCTCTTGTGCTATTTGCACTGCAGTCTGCTATATACACTGCCGGCCTGCCTATATACACTGCCTGCCTGATAGCCCTGCAGATGGATTAGTCATTAGAAGGACTGTTTGTTAAGATGGATATGTGTAATATACTTTTGTTCTACCTACACTACCTAATAAGCAACTCTCTCCCTAACTCAGCAGCACCTCTCCCTACACTGTCTGATTGCGGAGTAGACTGACGAGCACGACGGCTCCAGGTCTGAAATAGACCTGATGATGCTGTGCGGCCAGCCAATCACTGTAAAGCCACAATCAACATGGCTGCGGCATTACAGTGAGTGGCAGGCAATCCCTGCATGTTCATTGGCTCAGTAAAAAGCGCCAAACATGCAGGGAGGGGACCCGAACATACGCCCGAGCATCTCGCAAGTACTCGGCGAGCTCCGAGCCTCTCGAGTACTGAGATGCTCAAGCGAGTACCGAGTACTTGCGAGTATACTCGCTCATCACCAGTGACTTGTGCAAAAATACTTTTGCGGCTACAGCTAGACTTTGCATTGCAAAGAAAAAATTTACTTTGATTTCTTATGCAAATGAGCTCATAAGTGTCCTGAGGGCAGTCCTGAGCTCTGCAAGTACCCCAGGTCTCCTAAAGAAACCACTTCCAGCTACAATACCAAACACAGGGACATTGCAGAATGGTGGAGCTCTGAATTGCCAAAGTGTTTCAGAGAAAGATTTACCTGACTGCAATAACGTCGCGAGGCTGTGATTCATGCTGCCCATGGTTTGGGTAGCATGAATAAGCTGACAGATTCCCTTTAAATTATCCGATGGTTCCCTGGCCCATCCCAGATAACCCTACTGTTGCTTCTTGCCATTTTTGGCAATAAGCAAGAAACATGAAACATTTTAGTGAAAAAGTTCCAATATATAATGACTCTTCTACATCAAAATAGTGATGAAAAGTTGTTCCAACTCAACTTCCATCTATAACTTCTGTCAGGACTGCCTGTGATCAGACAGCGTGTCGCATCCAGTATACATATGCTATACCAAAAGTTTCCTAAGATGTCAGTCTGATACTGAGAAGAGCTAAAACTGCACATTAAAGCTCCAATAGACCTGTAGAAGTGAATTGACCACTGCTCATACTGTACATGTGCTGTACCACTACCACACACCCCACACACCCTAGAAGTGAATGGAATAGTAGTTACCGTACTCATTTATACTGCTTCAATCAGACGCAAAAAATAATTAGATCCTCTTAGGATCAGTGGTTGCTCCTATTGCCGAGACATTTATGTTCCTTAAAAGTAAAAAGCAGGCAAGACCAACCTAGAATGGACCCCCCATAAAGCCATATGGTGATATATATCCATTGTAACAGCCGAAGCATATAACTATATATTATAAATGTGGCCAATTATTGTTTCCCCTCACTGGCAGCGAGGCGAGATCTTGAAATCTGTTCAAATTTGAATTAAAGAGTTTTTCCACAGGATGCATGATAATAAGTGGTCGATCACTGAGGGTTCAACTGGTGGGACCCCCACTGATCCCAACAAGAGGGATCTGAAATATCTTGCTAAAATATCAATGGGACTACTGGGATAGCAAGTTACAGTACTCGTCCATTGTCTTTAGCATTTCAAAGACATGTTCTCACAATCAGTGGGGGGCTCAGATCTCAGCCAGACCCCAGTTATTAGCAAGTTATCCAAAGATGGGAATAACCTTTTAAATTGCAAAGTGTATTGGAAAGTTTAAAAGCTAAAAAAACAAACAAAACAATTCACTATAGACTAAAGATGCTTTGCCGGGTATAAACTATGGCAGAATCAGGGACTAACATCAATGACCTGACATTTCACCTTACATTATGCAGGGAAGATAAGACCTCAGATATACTGTTTATTATGGGAATGTCTATATATGAGTTCTTGCAGCAGCCAACAATTATCCTATAAACTGTCCTACAAATATATCCTCTCTGAGGAGCTGACATTTAATCTTATTGTCTTTTCCCTGATGGGGCAAACAGATCAACCTGTCCACTTTTATTTCTACATTTCAGTCTGTAACCCTAGTGTCAATTGAATATTGATTTTTTAATACGTTTTCTAAGTACCTGGCACCATGCCGCAGCAGTGAAGTAGGTGAGGGGTGCACGTCTGATCAAAGCCACAGATCAGCGTAACCAGATTAACAAATCACCACGGTTATGACAGGAGTGGTCAGAGTATATAGGCATTAATCAAAGCATCAATGTCTTTAAAGACACGTTACACACCAGATAAAGGAAGAAAGAAAGGAAAACGATTTACACTGGAGCAGACTGAAGGCATCTTCTATCTTTTTCATTATTAAAAGGGCTGTCTGTTTGAAAAAAAAATATGGTATATCCTTTCACGGAATTCAGGAGCTAAAGGAGTTTTCCAGGATTGTTTTTAAATTGTAAGGAAGGATAGAAAATAAGAAAAAATGCATTAACCCCTTTCCAATAGGGTCGATTTTTGTTTCTTAGCTTTTGCTTTTTTCCCCACCTTATTCCAAGAGTAGTCCATTATTTATTTTTCCATCAACATAAACATATAAAAGATTGTTTTTTGTGGGACGAGTTGCATTTTTGATTAACACCATTCATTTTGCTATACCTACTGGAAAATGGGGAAACAAATTCTGTGTGATGAAATACAGAAAAAAACGAAAATCCCCCATTGTTTTGTGGGTTTAGTTTCTACGATGTTTATAGTGTAGTAAGTATGACCTGACAACACGATTCTCCAGGTCATTATGACTGTATGACCACAGCAATACCAATTTTGTAAAGTTTTTTTGGGGTTATTTTGTTTTCTAATTAGGTGGTGAATAAAAATTCAGAAATTAATAAACAAAAATTAAATAAATAAATTAGTGTCACCATTTTCTGAGACCTATAACTTTTTTTTATTTTTCCACTAATGGAGCCGTGTGAGGGTTTGTTTGCGTATTGTAGTTTTTATTGAGATTAATTTTGGGCACATAGCATATTTTCATTGACTTTTGTTGCATATTTTCATAGAGGTGCAGTGATGAAAAACATAATGAAAGGCATGACGCCATCGTGACGGGACTGGTAGGGACCATCAAATAAGCAGTGGTGGAATATACTGTATATAATGGGGAAAATAAGTATTTGATACACTGCCGATTTTGCAAGTTTTCCCACCTACAAAGAATGGAGAGGTCTGTAATTTTTATCGTAGGTACACTTCACCTGTGAGAGAATCTTAAAAAAAATCAGAAAATCACATTGTATGATTATAAATAATTAATTTGCATTCTATTGCATGAAAAGTATTTGATCACCTACCAACCAGCAAGAATTCTGGCTATCACAGACCTGTTAGTTTTTCTTTTAGAAGCCCTCCTACTCTGCACTCATTACCTGTATTAATTGCACCTGTTTGAGCTCATTACCTGTATAAAAGAAAGACACCTGTCCGCACGCTGAATGCTGATAGAATTTGCGCCAAAATATTGTTTGTCATAACTTGCACCATATTTATTATATATTTTTTTGCACTTTATATGACTTTTCTGACCATGGGCATGGTCTTGCTGAAAAGGGGTGAGGTTTATCAGAGAATAGGCATTGTCTAACACCTTGCTTTAAGAAATTAGACAAAATTGTGAAGTGCATTTTTCGTACACTGTAAACCAATTAATATTCGGTCCAGTGTGTGGTCCTATCAGTGACTGACAGCTATCTTTGTTTAAGTGTGCATAGAGTGGCAGCTTTCAGTCACTGATTGGACCACCCACTAGACATAAAATTGCAGAATTAGCAGAAGATTCAATTATTAAAACACAACATGAACTGAATCTTTTCTCAAAAAAATATTTTTAAATCTATTCAGGTACCCCTGCTTTATAATCTGATGTCTTCAGATTGGACTGCATTTTCATGGTAACAGGTTCCCTTCAGTCCCTTCAGCCCGCAGCCTGTTTTCACCTTCCTGACCAGGCCAAATTTTACCACGGATCCCACTGATTCTGAGATTGTTTTTTAGTGACACATTGTGCTTTATGCTAGTGGAAAATTTTGGTTGATATTTTTTACGTTTATTTATGAAAATATCGAAAATTTGACAAAAAAATTCACTTCTCTCTTATGTAACATCCTCTATTTTCTCCTTAAATTATGTAAATTGGTTGTTGCATATATAATTGTGTACATTCTATCCCCTTCCCCAAAAACCTAATGTAAATAACTTGATGAAAATTTGACAAATAATTTTCTCAATTTTCAAACTTTAAATTTTTATGCCCATAAACGAAATAGTTATACCACACAAAATAGAGAATAAATAACATTTGCCACATGTTTACTTTACATCAATATAATTTTTGAAACAACATTTTTTTGGTTCGGAAGCTTAAAGGGTTAAAAGTTTTAAT
This sequence comes from Phyllobates terribilis, assembly GCF_046119375.1. Lineage (NCBI taxonomy): Eukaryota > Metazoa > Chordata > Amphibia > Anura > Dendrobatidae > Phyllobates > Phyllobates terribilis. The sequence continues at coordinate 169,192,097 of NW_027362763.1, forward strand.
TATTTTTTTTTTTATTTTATTTTTTTTTACAACAAAATTTACAAAACTAATTTTTTTTAGGGACTGCATCACATTTGAAGTGAATTTGAAGGGCCTATATGACAGAAAATAAAAGTGACACAATTTTAAAAACTGCACCCCTCAAACTGCTCAAAACCACATTGAAGAAGTTTATTAACTCTTTAGGTGCTTAACAGGAATTTAAGCAATGTGAAGAAAAAAATTAAAATTTAAGTTTTTCCTACAAAAATGTTTTTACCCCAATTTTTTTATTTTCCTAAGGGTAACAGGAGAAAATGGACCACACAATTTGTTGTGCAATTTCTTCTGAGTACACTGATACCCCATATGTGGGGGAAAATTACTGTTTGGGTGCATGGCAGGGATCGGAAGGGAAGGAGCACCATTTAACTTTTGGAGAGTAAAAATCACTGGAATAGATATCGGACGCCATGTTGCATTTGCAGAACCCTTAATAAATCTAACAGTAGAAAACCACGACAAGAGACCCCAATTTCAAAACTATACCCCTAAAGGAACTTATCTAGAGGTGAGGTGAGCACCTTAAATCCACAGATGCTTCACAGAATTTTATAATGTTGATCTGTGAAAATGAAAAAATATATTTTTCCCACTAAAATGTTGCTTTTGCATCAAATTTTTCATTTTCACAAGGATAACAGAAAAAAATAGATGGGACAATGTGTTGTGCAATTTCTCCTGAGTATACCGATATTCCATATGTAGTGAAATACTACTGTTTTGGCACATGGCAGGGTTCGGAAGGGAAGGAGTGCCAATTGAATTCTGGAGCACAATTTCAGCTGAAATTGATTGCGGATGCCATACCGTATTTAAAGAGCCCCTGACATGCCAAAACAGCAGAAACCCCCACAAGTGATGCCATTTTGGAAACTACACCTCTCTAGTAATTCATCTAAAAGTGTAGTGTGCATTTGTAACCCTTTTCAAAAGAAATAATATGAGAAAATTAATGGTACAATTTGTTACTAAATTACTCCTGAGTAAGCCAATAATCCACATGTGGTCAAAAACTGCTTTTGAGGCACAGTGCAAAGCTCAGAAGGGAAGAATCTCCATACTGGAGTTCAGGCTTTGCTGAAATGGCTTGAGGGTGCTATGTGACATTGGCAGAGCCCATGAGGTGCCACAACAGTGAAACCCCCCAATAAGTCACCCCATTTTACAAACTACACTCAATTAAATCATCTAAAGGTGCAGTGATCATATTAACACCACGGGTGTGTCCACAAAATCTTATACCATTGGACAGTGAAAAAAAATAATACAATTTTTACCACAAAAAAAATTATTTTAGCTACAGATTTTACATTTTCACATGACGAAATGGGTAAAAATGGTACCAAAAGTTGTCACACAATTTCTGCTGAACATGGCACACGGCGAGACTCGGGAGGGAAGGAGCACTATTTGAACAAATTATCATAGAATAGTTTGCTGACCATATACGGAACCCCTAAGTGCAAGAAGAGCAGAATCCCCCCTCAAGTGACCCCATTTTGGAAATTACATCCCTCTGGAACTTTATCTACAGATGCAGTAACGATTTTGACTCCACGAGTGTTTTCCAGAAACAATCAGCAGTAGATGTTGCCGAGTGAAAATTGCAAATCAGCCGTTGCAGTGCCTAGTACATTGTAATGCCCAGTAGACTATAGTGCCCAGTACGTTGTAGTGCCCAGTATGTTGTAGTGCCCATACTTTGTATTGCCAGTATATTTTGCCCCATTCCTGCTTCTGGGTATATGCACCTTGTAAATTAAGTTGCCTCTCAGCGCTAAAGAAATGCCAAAAGTATGAATGCTAAATGTGGTTTAGGCACACTTGGGCTCAGAAGGGAGGGGGCATTTGGATTTGGGAGTGCAGAATTCACTGGTTTTCTTTTGGGGGGCAAGGAACCATAGCGCTTTTCCAGAGCTTTTGTGCTACCAGTAATGTGAAAGCCCCCTATATTTCCATTAACAGATGACAGACCTGAGTTGGGACTTGCTTTTTTTGTGGATTGATTTAAAGCTTTTACTGGGAACATTTTACATAGCAATTTGGATCACATTTATCCTGTGCTCTACACTGAGCACTTACATTGGGGTTTCACCTTAAATCTCCAAATTAGAGGATTCAGGTGAAACCCCTGAGGGATCAATTTACTATAATGAGGCAGCAGAGTTACTCTGGACTCTGTCTCGCCACTGTTCAGTTGTGTCCTTCTTTTCAGATGTGCACAAAACTGTGCATGACTGAACTTTTATGCACGCTTAAAAGATAGAAACTGTCGGATCAAAGGCCAGACGGCGTCCACAGTGTCTCCATCTGCCTCATTTTAGGGAATCTTCCGCAGGGGAATTTACATGGAAACACCAATGTAAGCGCTCAAAGTAGCGTGCAAGATAAATGTGAGCTGAACCTTACTGCGACTTTTTGAAGGCAGAATGAAGAAATCAACAGCAGGTTAAGAATTGGTTTTATTTATTTTTTATGCCTTTCTTTGTGTGGTATAAGTAATTAGCGACTTTATTCTTCAGGTCAGTGCGATTACAGTGATACCGGATTTATGTCGGTTTTTTATGCATGAGTATTATTGCTCCCTAAGAAACGATTTTTTAACAAAAGTAAGATTCTACATCATCATGTTTTGAGAGCTATAGAATTTTCTATTTTTTTGTCGACATAGTCATGCCAGGGTTTTTTCTTTGCTGGACGAGTTGATGGTTTTATTGGTATATTTTTTGATCAATTTCTATTACGATTTTTGTGAGGCAGAATGAAAAAAAAAGAGCAATTCAGGAATTTTTTTTTTAATTTCCTTCACCGTTGGGTAAAAGTGATATGGCAACTTTATTCTTCGGGTCAGTACGACTACAGCGATACCACATGTATATATATTTTTTTATGTTTTGCCGCTTTTACACAATAAAAACAATTTTTCAGAAAAAATAATTGCTTTTGCATCTCTATATTCTGAGGGCGGTACGTTTTTTATTTCTCCGCTGATGGAGCTTTATGGCAGCTTGCATTTTGCGGGACGAGATGACGTTTTCAGCGATACCAATTTTATTTACATTCATCTGTTTTTTTTTTACTTTAAATATTTTTATTGGGATTTAACAACATTGATATGAAAACAGAACTTTACAATTACATTCAGTAATCACAATATACAAGGTGATGGTTGTTAATATTAAGTTATTGTTAAACATTAGAATACTAGTATAATCAGCTTGATGAGGCATTAATGTTAGCTCTTATATGAACCAAATAATTGTGTATGTGCTAGAGGAATGTAAAGAAGAAAGGAGGGCGAAAAGAGAAAGAATGGGAAGGAAGAGGAGGTGGGTGAATTAAAAAAAAACAAAAAAACATCACGACTTATTGAAACCAGCATTTCAGAGGAGACCACATCTACCACAACATTCTACTTTAAGTATTATTTTCTGACAACGAGATTGCCAGGTCATTCCCCACACTGGATAATATTCAACATGTCCATTGGCGATGAAAAGCTTTGAGACGATTGTTATCATGTGCAATCATGTTTTCCATTTTGATAATATTGTTAATCTCTTCCACCCATTCATAGTAAGGCTATGTGCCCATGATGCAGAAATGCTCAGGATTTTTTCCTGAGCGTTTCTGCATCTCCCTGGCAGAAAAAAACGCATGCGGATTGTACATGCGTTTTCCTGCCAGCGACATGTGGAAATGAAGCGTTATTCACTGACATTTCCGCATGTGGATTGACAAGCGCTTTCCAAGCGATTAGCATCACTTGGAAAGTGCTTGTGACAACTAGGTCACACTAAATAAATCTATGCAAACGACATGGATTTATATAGTGCGACCCGAGAGAGTGGTTAAAAAAAAAATAAATAAACTAATACTTACCTTCCGATGGCCCCCGAGACTTGCAGCGCTCCTGTGCTGGCTGCCGTCAGATCGCGGTACTGAAAAGACCTGCCGTCACATGACTGTGACGTCAGCGCAGGTCCTTCAGTCCTGCGCGATCTGTCAGCAAGTGAAGAGAAGGAGTCCGGGGGCCGTCGGAAGGTGAATATAATCTTTATTTTTTATTTTATTCTTTTTTTTATGGTACCTGGGTGTGGTGGAGACTCTCCTCTCCTCTACACCCGGGTACCATCCGCACATTAGAACGCACCAATTACGCAAGTACAGATGCAGTCTTGAAGAATTGGCGCGTTCTAATGCAAGTCAATGGCGGGAGTTCCGCTGCGCTTCCACAAAATTAATGGAGATGCTGCAGATTTTTGAGCGCAGCATAAACGCTGCGGAAAAATCCGCAGCATGGGCATTAAAAGTGTGGAATTGCATTGGAGACCATGGGGGAAGGTTTACCAAGCGTTTCCCAAGCGTTTACGCTGCGGAAATTCCGCAGCGTAAACGCTTGAAAAACGCATCGTGGGCACATAGCCTAACAGTTTTTGTGGATTTCCAGTGATGTGGAATAACTGAGTTAACAGCTGTTAGAAAGTCCCTAACAATATCTTTCTTTGCCTTTGAGATTGAATCCGGACTAGGAAAGTAGGCCTATTGGAGGGAGGGTGTGACTCTGCTACCAGTGAGACTATTGTACAGTGAGAAAATGGAATTCCATAACCCACAAATCAATGGGCATTCCCACCATATATGTAGCATAGACCCGTCTGCACCACCACACCACCAGCACAATACATTCATCTTTTTGACAGCATTTTATTCCACATTTTGTTAGGTTATGAAAATGCATTGTTTTTGCCACATTTTTTCATTATTTATTTTTTTATGGTGTTTACTGACGGGCTTAACTAGTGTGACAGTTTTATAGGTTGTGTTATTCTGGACGCGGCGATACCAAATGTGTGTACTTTTTTGTTTATTTTTGTTTTCACATAAATATAACTATTTATTGGTATAATATCTTTTTAATTTTTTTGTTTTTTATTTTAGAATTTTCTTTAAATATTTTTATATACTTTTTAAAACTATTTTTCACTTTTTGACTTAGTCCCTTTTTTACTCTGTGTCACGGGTGTGTCAGATGTAACAGACAGTCGCCCTGTAGTTGGTTGCAGAAGATCTCTTCATTTGGCTTTGCAGACACCTTCCTAATCTGTCTCACGCTAGGATCCAGTGGCTACCTTCCTCCTGCTCTAATTGACACCCAGGCCAGGATGTATAAATAGTTTCACTTTGCAGCAGGGAGGGGCCAGTGATACTCACATGTTTCCTTGTGAATGCTTGGAGCTCTCAGACTGTTTACTTCCTTTGTGGTGCTAGGAGGACATTTGGAGTTATCTCTCTGAAGTCGGCTAAAAGCTAAGTTACTTTCCCCCGTGTTTGTCTCCTTTGTTGTCTTTAGTTGTTAGTGGGGATCAACTACTGCTCATCCCCCCCTTCCTTATCCAGGGCCAAGCACTAGGGAAATACAGGGTTTAGGTTCCTGTGCGGCGATTGGTGAGGAACCAATATTGGGACTGTCAGGGAAGACAGAGTGATATCATATCAGCCTAGGAGGTCTCCACTTCCTCCTTTCTCTAGAGTCTGGGCTCCCTTCCCCCCTTCCCTTTGTGTTGCACGTAGTCTTTTCCACACCTTGCGTGACACTCTGCAACTGCAATGCATTATACCTGTCAATTTTATACTGACAGAAGCCTCTCAGACTATGCTCTGGGCATGGTCTAAACAGGGCTCCATAGCTGACAGATGAGGAGATCGTCATGTGATCTTCTGGCTGTCATGGCAACCATCAGGTCCCCGGGGGGGGCGCTGATTGGACGGAAGAGGGAGCCCCCTCCCTCTCCCTGCTTTCTAAATGTGGTGATCGCTATTGATCGCAGCATTTAGGGGAATAAACAGCCCGGGGGAGTGTGGGCACTGCTTTGGCCAATGACAGCAGGGACTTGGCTATCAATTAGGCTTAGCTCCTGGTGCCGATCACAGGAACCGTACCCGCCCAATCGCCAGAACGTACTGATACATCCATTTGCTGGAAAGCACTGCAAAGTAGAATGTATCGGTATGTCTAATGTCGGAAAGGTAGACGGACCTAGGTTTACACTGTCTAAGAATTAGTCATAAATGATAAATATGCCTCGTTGTATTTATCGGCTACTTGTTTGCTCACAAGTAGTCGTTTAAATGCCTATTCAGATACCATGCTTCAGATGCTCGTTGATCGATCTATAATACCTGTAGTTCATTCTATGAGCATAGGCTTCCATTATTTTCAGAAGTGCAGGTCCTGTTTACACAAAATGATGTGCTGCCAGAACAATAATCTTTTGTGCGCCACAAAAGATCATTTCATCCGTCAAACTAGCGTTTTCCAGGTGACTGGTGTACTGTTTACTGCCCAATTAGGAATGCTCGTATGTGATAATTATGCAGTGTAAATGTAACCTTATTTTTCTGTTTTATATATTAACACATGTTACAAGAAGAAGTAGAATGACAACTTACATTTGGTGACCACTCCTTCCAGTCTTATAATGTTTGGATGATCAAACTGGCCCATAATGCTGGCTTCTCCTAGAAAGTCTCTCCTCTGCTTCTCAGCATACCCAACCTTCAAGCTCTTAATCGCTACACAGATTTCCCTCTTACTGGGTAGCTTTAGGCGTCCACTGCAAACTTCTCCAAACTCCCCTGTCAAGACATGAAAGAAATCATCTCTAACAAGTATATTTATGTATATGGAATATTATACATGCCCTGTACACTGCTATCTAATGCAATCTAAATGTCTATGTGACCATAAAAAAATGTGCAGCTGGATTCTTGTTAAGTACATAGGAGTAGAGGAAATAAGTCATGAAAAAGCTGAATCTTGTATGAGCAGTATTAATGGGGGCGCTGTCATTGCAAGCTTTTTAGAGAACACAATTAAAAGCATTATAATTCTGTATATTCGAGAATAGAACAGTTATTATATACTGGGCATTGTACATTGAGGATGTCCTGTTATCTCTGCCTTTGTTATTTTAAGTCTTCAGCATGTGTACCGTGGACTGTCTAGTCCAGTGGCCTATAGCATCTGCCCATACAGTTTTGCTTTGGTGCCTCCTCTGGGAGAAACCCATCACAGTGGTATTTAGTTTTTTTTTCTATTTCTTCTTTTCATTGTATCATGCAAAATGCAAGAAGCTCATCAAAATGTGCTAAGCCCCCTGTTATCTTATCATCCTTCAGAATTTACGTGAGTCTGACCATTACCCTACTTCAAAACCGCTTTTGCTATGTGGCAAGATAAGGGAGCTGTGGGGACATCACACAGCATATAAGGGTGCTGGGGGTCATCATAATGTATGTAAGAGACTGTATGGACCATCATAATGTATATGTAGAGCTGTGGGACACATCATACTGTATATAGGGGGATGATAGGGCTATCATTCTTTATATGGAGTTGTGGGGGGACATAATACTGTACATAGGGAGCTGTGGGGACATCACTCTGTATATAGGGGCTGTGGATGTCATTATACTGACATAGAGAGCTGTGGGACAATAATACTGTATATTAGGGTCTGGAGGGCCATCATGCTGGGAGCTGGGGGAACATCATACTGTGTAGGGAGCTGTGGGGACATTATACTGTATATAGGGGGCTGTGGGGACATCATACAGTATGTAAGGGATCTGGGAGGACATCATAATGTATATATGGAACTTTGAGGGCCATCATAGTATATATGGAAAGCTGTGGGATACCTCATATTGTAAATAATAGGCTGAGGAGGATATCATACTGTACATAGGGGCTGTTAGTGTCATCATACTGTATATGGAGCTGTGGGGGACATCATACTGTACATAGGGGCTGTGGGTGCCATCATACTAACATAAAGAGTTGTGGGGCCATCATACTGTATATAAGGGTCTATGGGGTCATTATACATAAATATAGGGAGCTGGGGAAACACCATACTGCATAGGAAGCTGTGGACGACATCATATTGTATATAGGGAGCTGTGGGGTCATCATACTGTATATACGGAGCTGTGGGGGACATCATACTGTATATGTGGAGCTATGGGGGCCATCATACTGTATAGAGGGGCTGAAAGTGCTATCATACTGTGTATAAGGAGGTATGGGGCCATATACTGTATATAGGGAGCTGTTGGGCCATCATACTATTTATGGAGCTGTGAAGAACACCATTTTGTATAGAGGGAGTTGTTGGGGACATCATACTCTACCTAGTTAGCTGTGAGGGCCATAATATTTTTATATCGCATACATTGAGTTGTGGGGGCCATCACACTGTGTATAGGAGGCTAAGGGGAATCATAATGGACAAAGGGAGATGTTGGGGACATCATACAATATATAGGGAGCTTTGGAGGTCATCATACTGTATAGGGAGCTTTGGTGTCATCAGACCGTATATAAATGGATGTTGGACCATCATACTGTGTATAGGGAGCTGTGGAGTGAGTACAGTGCGGGGCAATTATTCAAGGGAATAGCATGGGAAGATATTTTTTATTTAGTACCATTATAATGACAACTTTATTTTAAAGGCACTGTGTCAGGATGTGCTGTAGAAGACTGGAAAATATATGGATGAGGATTATTCCAATCAGTGAAGAAGTAATTTCTAAGGTACCTTGGAGTAAATATTTATTTGTGATAATGAGTAAGTCTCATCAGTTCTGTTCCGCAGTCTGATGGTGAATGGTAACAACAACTAGTATCTCCCAACCATTGTTAAGGGCATACTAGAGGGTAAAGGTTCATATCATAGCAAAGTATATTATGGGGGCAGACCTGATATTGCAATTGATCACGGAACTAAGCCTGACGAATCGTGATATATTAACGTATTGATGCTTGATGTATTCATGTATTGATGGTGAATCTGGTTTATGCACTGATAGGGGTTCAGGTGCCATATTCCTGTACGGATAGTGATTCTGGTTCTGTATTCATGTACTATCAGTGGTTTTGGTGCTGTATTCATGTGCTGTTGGTGGTTTTGTTGCTGTATTCATGTGTTGATGGTGGTTCTGGTGTCGTATTCATGTACTGGTGGTGGTTCTGGTGCTGTGCTCAAATACTGATGGTGGTTCTAGTGCTGTATTCCTTCACAGGAGACAGTGATTTATTCTATTTATTGCAAAAGTGGTACTGCAGTATATAGAATAAGTAATCTGATGATCGCAGGTTCAAGCACCCTGAGGGAACTAAATAATAATAAATAAATAATGTAAAAACAAAACCAAAAAACAATAACATAATTTGTGTTGAATTGCACTGAGGGGAGGGTCTCCATTTCACTTTTCACCCCAGACAGCAGAAAAGCTAGAATTAGCCCTACTCAAATCAAGATACATGGACTTCATGAACTCATTATATCCCTGCATTTGAAGATACCATCTAAATTTGATGCATCATTACATTATTACCTATGATTCCTCAGTATATTTTGCTGAAAGTCCGATTGCTTAAATCTCCATTAGCATAAGAACAGAGCAGGGTCCTATTCTTGTAATAATAGAGTACTGTAGTTATCAGCATGTGCGACCACCACTCCTATAGATAATAAGTATAGCAGTGGACGCACATGCTCATTACCACTCTATTCACACAGGGGACTTTGAAGTGTTCCATCACAGTCCGAATCCCCAGCGATCATACATTTATCACCTATCTTATAGATAGGTGATATATGTTGCTAATGGGATAATATATTTAATCAAGAAAAGTATATGCAATCATCATTTCTCAATTCTCACAATATAAATTTAATACACTATTTTAATACACTAGCAAAACCCTTGACAGGTTGCAACTAAAACTCTTCACAACCACTAGGTGGTTACATATATACATGTAGACCTAGCATAAACATCTCCCGACAGAGTATCACAAAATCATGTGATTTTATAATGTCATTCAGCTCCATTCATCTTGGGATATGGCAAGACAAGTGAAAAAGTACACAGGACAAATTTGTATAAGCAAACTTAAAATGATCTCTCGGATAATCAGCCCACTAGTAGGCAAACTGTTGAAGTGCTGAAGCAAACAGTGGGTAGACTGGGCAACGATTTTTACTGATGCACAAACAGTCTTCTGGTCACACACACTCAATCTGTAAATCTTGTAGAAATACATATTTTCCTCTCTTGAAATGATGTGCACTGTTACTATACAGCCTACACTAGAGTACATGGAGTTCAAGAGGGCAAGTTTCCTGCTTTTAGCTTTCCTATGAAGAATTTAGCATCTGAACCATTCAAATGTTATTAAGGAGCTTTTAGTATCAAAGTCACGGAGTTGGGACTTGTTCTTTTCCCACTTCAATGAGAAGAAACATCTTGGTAGTGAATGGGTAATGGACAGAGCAGCATTAATCAGGACTGTACTCTCTACAAAGGTACTTAAGATCCTTCTATGGGAAGGAGAAACTAATGTGATTGGGGAAGTTGCTGATCAAAAGCCCACTCCGAGGAGCGATGATGTGGAGGAGAAATCTTCTAAACTAGAGGATCTATAATGAAAAAAAGGGGATTTAGAGATCAAAAATGTTGTATGCTAAAATACTACTGAAGGCTGAAAGAGTTCATAGGAAAAAGAAAGAAAGAAAGAAAGAAAGAAATTAAACACATGGGTTAGTGCATGGTTTATATAATTTTAGATAGATAAGAGATATTGTACAATAAAATAAATAAAAACAAAGAAGATAGATAGAATACATAAAAGAAAATTCACTAAATATAAACATAAATAAGAAAAAAATATAGGTACATAGATAGATAGGTATCAAATGCAATAGATAGTGGATAGTTCATAGAATTTTAGATAAGAGATTCAATAAAATAATCGCAAATAAATAAAAGATACAATAGATAGATAGATAGATAGATAGATAGATAGATATGTGATAGATATGAAATACTATAGTTTCATAGATATACATACAGATAGAGAATGGCAGGGAGATAAAAAGGATAAAAGGATAGATAGATAGATAGATAGATAGATAGATAGATAGATAGATAGATAGATAGATAGATAGATATGAAATACTATAGTTTCATAGATATACATACAGATAGAGAATGGCAGGGAGATAAAAAGGATAAAAGGATAGATAGATAGATAGATAGATAGATAGATAGATAGATAGATAGATAGATAGATAGATAGATAGATAGATAGATAGATATGAAATACTATAGTTTCATAGATATACATACAGATAGAGAATGGCAGGGAGATAAAAAGGATAAAAGGATAGATAGATAGATAGATAGATAGATAGATAGATATTTTTCATTTGTTATTAGCATTTATATGAGAAGAAACCTATATACGGTAATCTTCTCGATACTTTCCTAGGTGATAAGATTGATGACTATGAAGCTAAGACAATCTGCTAGGTGTCACATAAGTCATACACTTACCTGCACCTATTACACGCTCTATACGGATATTGGAGACATCAATCTCTTTAGCAAAGTCCCGTACAGCCTGGTTGGGATCCTCATATGTGTGCGGGTGGACATAGGTTCTACTCCCAGGCAGCTTCACTAGCAACACAAAAACATATAGGTTAAAAGAAACTCTTCTTTTACCGGCTCTAGAAGACCTGGGCAGCATCCTCACTTGTATACATTGTCGTGAACAGTAGTTGATAAAATATACCGATGGTAACAATACTTTGTCTGACATCCTGTATTAACGATTCATTAGATATCACAATCATGGGTACATCGTGTTTAGGTTGACATTGAGGAGAGTGGTACATTGATAAACAAAAAGAGAAGATGCTTGAACAGAGGTGACTCTCGTAGTTGCAGGTGCGTATTATTTTAGTATTCTATTTAAAGTCTTGTATAACGCTCCTCCAATGAAGTGTCAGAGCCAGACCTCTTTCATCCACACTAGCCATTAATGCAAGCAATCCAATTATTCTTATGATAAAGGTGCATATCCCACATCTGCTCCAACCCTGGTCTTATCTGACAGCACACACGAGCTTCATGCTCAGCAAGGGAAAAGGAGGGAATAAACTTGGTTTGTTTTGGCCTCCAAATGCTGTCATGTGTGGTTCATGAAACATAAAGGGCGCTCTTTGAGACCAAAACTGGTTCCGCTCTTCAGACTTTACACACGTGATGCACAGTATGGGGCTGGAAAAGTATTATCTGTCCCAGGCAATTTCCAAAAAAAAGGAAAAATTCATGTGCAGGTCTCTTCTAGGAAAAAGATAAGGTTTCTATTTCTTCTAACTGTTACTTTGAGTATGTTTAGAGCAAAAATGTGTAAAAAGAAGAAAATGATTTCAAGTTCAAAATATTTCTTTTAAAATTTAAATTGTATTTCACACCCAAAATCCATAATTTCAGGTTCTAACGATGCCATAAATTACCATGACTGGTATAACAGTACTGAATAATCCAATGGACGACAATAATAATATTGATACAATATAGTAAAACATTTCACTTAAACCTACAAAGTATAAAAGAGGCGTAACATAAAATTCAATAGCCTCAATAAAAAATCTGTAATAGCCTTCCCTCCCCCCACTAAAAGTGTCATTTGCAGTACTGACTTCTTCAGATAAGCCAGAAGGGTGCAGAAGGACCTTTGTGCCCCTTTAGGCTTAAGGTTTTGATCTCAAACTTTTCAGCCCCTACAGTCATACACCTGTATAATGTACAAATTATAGCGTTAGTCGTTTAAAAAAAAGGTAAACTCTTTATTACTAGAGATATATACAAATATCGTAAGAGATGCAATTATAAAAGTTACAGAAATGTGGCACAAACCACAGAATTGAGCCACGTTCAGTCAGACACAACGTTATCATTATCGTTAATGTTATCAATGAATCTTTGTAGTATAGATAAAGACGACATTAATATTTGAGCATCAATTCTTCTATAATTTATAGTTACACAGATAGAGGCTAGATGCTTTTCTCACAACAAGTTGCATTGTGGGTTATAAACAATCTCGCAATAGAGAATGTAGAACTTGTGGAGAAAGGATGAACTTAATGGGCCTGTCTTTGTTTCTATGCAACTACGTAACAGTATTTCATGAAGGGTATTTGCATGATGGTAGTGCATCCTTTTTTATAGAGGGTGCCCCACTGGGTGGTCTACAAGTCCTGATAGCCTGAGCTGACACCCATGATACCACACTTGGACAGTTTTTATTTGGATGGTGTTTCTTCGACTCTAGTAATATGGTACTGGTTAGCACTGTTGCTTCGCACCACTGTGGTCTTCAGCTCAAATCCAACTAAGGACAAAATCTACATGAAGTTTCTGTGTTCTCCCAGTGTTTGTGTGAATATTCTCATTTTCCCTGAGTTTGTGTGGATATTCTCATTCTCGCTGTGTTTGTGTGAATCTTCTCATTCTCTGATTTTGTTTGGATATTCTCATTACCTTTGTGTTTGTGTGACTATTCTCATTCTCTCTGAGTTTGTGTGGGTATTCTCATTCTTCCTGTGTTTATGTGGATATTCTCATTCTTCCTGTGTTTGTGTGGATATTCTCATTATCTCTGAGTTTGTGTGGATATTCTCATTCTCCCTGTGTTTGTGTGGATATTCTCATTCTTCCTGTGTTTGTTTGGGTATTCTCATTCTCTTTGTGTTTGTGTGGATATTCTCATCATCTCTGTGTTTGTGTGGATATTCTCATCTTCCCTGTGTTTGTGTGGATATTCTCATTCTCCCTGTGTTTGTGTGGGTATTCTCATTCTCTTTGTGTTTGTGTGGATATTCTCATCATCCTTGTATTTGTGTGGGTATTCTCATCATCCCTGTGTTTGTGTGAATATTCTCATCATCCCTGTGTTTGTGTGGATATTCTCATTCTTCCCCGTATTTGTGTGGATATTCTCATTCTCCCTGTATTTGTGTGGGTATTCTCATCATCCCTGTGTTTGTGTGGATATTCTCATTCTTCCTGTGTTTGTGTGGGTATTCTCATCATCCCTGTGTTTGCGTAGGTATTCTCATCATCCCTGTGTTTGTGTGAATATTCTCATTCTCCCTGTGTTTGTGTGGATATTCTCATTATCTCTGTGTTTGTGTGGATATAATCATTCTTTCTGTGTTTGTGTGCATATTTTAATTCTCCCTCTGTTTTTTTTGATATTCTAATTCTCTCTGTGTTTGTGTGGATATTCTCATCATCTCTGTGTTTGTGTGGATATTCTCATCATCCCTGTGTTTGTGTGGATATTCTCATTCTCCCTGTGTTTGTGTGGGTATTCTCATTCTCCCTGTGTTTGTGTGGGTATTCTCATTCTCCCTGTGTTTGTGTGGGTATTCTCATCATCCTGTGTTTGTGTGGATATTCTCATTCTCCCTATGTTTGTGTGGGTATTCTCATCATCCTGTGTTTGTGTGGATATTCTCATTCTCCCTGTGTTTGTATGAATATTCTCATTCTCCCTGTGTTTGTGTGGGTATTCTCATTTTCCCTGTATTTGTGTGGGTATTCTCATTCTCTTTGTGTTTGTGTGGATAGTCTCATCATCCCTGTGTTTGCGTGGATATTCTCATTATTCCCCGTATTTGTGTGGATATTCTCATCATCCCTGTGTTTGTGTGGATATTCTCATTCTCCCTGTATTTGTGTGGGTATTCTCATTCTCCCTGTGTTTGTGTGGGTATTCTCATCATCCCTGTGTTTGTTTGGGTATTCTCATTCTCTCTATGTTTGTGTGGATATTCTCATCATCCCTATGTTTGTGTGAATATTCTCATAATCCCTGTGTTTGTGTGAATATTCTCATTCTCCCTGTATTCATGTGGGTATTCTCATCATCCCTGTGTTTGTGTGGATATTCTCATTCTCCCTGTGTTTGTGTGGATATTCTCATTATCTCTGTGTTTGTGTGGGTATTCTCATTCTCCCTGTGTTTGAGTGGGTATTCTCATTCTCCCTGTGTTTGTGTGGGTATTCTCATTATCTCTGTGTTTGTGTGGGTATTCTCATTCTCCCTCTGTATGTGTGGGTATTTTCATTCTCTTTGTGTTTGTGTGGATATTCTAATCATCCCTGTATTTGTGTGGATATTCTCATTCTTCCCTGTATGTGTGTGGATATTCTCATTCTTCCCCGTATTTGTGTGGATATTCTCATTCTCCCTGTGTTTGAGTGGGTATTCTCATCATCCCCGTATTTGTGTGGATATTCTCATTCTCCCTGTATTTGTGTGGGTATTCTCATCATCCCTGTGTTTGTGTGGATATTCTCATTCTCCCTGTGTTTGTGCGGATATTCTCATTCTTCCTGTGTTTGTGTGAATATTCTCATTCTCCCTGTGTTTGTATGGGTATTCTCATTCTCCCTGTGTTTGTGTGGATATTCTCATTCTCCCTGTGTTTGTGTGAATATTCTCATTCTCCCTGTGTTTGTGTGGATATTCTCATTATCTCTGTGTTTGTGTGGATATAATCATTCTTTCTGTGTTTGTGTGCATATTTTAATTCTCCCTCTGTTTTTTTTGATATTCTAATTCTCTCTGTGTTTGTGTGGGTATTCTCATCATCCCTGTGTTTGTGTGGATATTCTCATTCTCCCTGTGTTTGTGTGAATATTCTCATTCTCCCTGTGCTTGTGTGGGTATTCTCATTCTCCCTGTGTTTGTGTGTGTATTCTCATCAGCCCTGTGTTTGTGTGGATATTCTCATTCTCCCTGTGTTTGTGTGGATATTCTCATTCTCCCTGTGTTTGTGTGGATATTCTCATTATCTCTGTGTTTGTGTGGATATAATCATTCTTTCTGTGTTTGTGTGCATATTTTAATTCTCCCTCTGTTTTTTTTGATATTCTAATTCTCTCTGTGTTTGTGTGGGTATTCTCATCATCCCTGTGTTTGTGTGGATATTCTCATTCTCCCTGTGTTTGTGTGAATATTCTCATTCTCCCTGTGCTTGTGTGGGTATTCTCATTCTCCCTGTGTTTGTGTGCATATTTTCATTCTCTTTGTGTTTGTGTGGATATTCTCATCATCCCTGTGTTTGTGTGGATATTCTCATTCTTCCCCGTATTTGTGTGGATATTCTCATTCTCCCTGTATTTCTGTGGGTATTCTCATCATCCCTGTGTTTGTGTGGATATTCTCATTCTCCCTGTGTTTGTGTGGATATTCTCATTATCTCTGTGTTTGTGTGGATATTCTCATTCTCTCTGTGTTCGTGCGGATATTCTCATTCTTCCTTTGTTTGTATGGGTATTCTCATTCTCCCTGTGTTTGTGTGAGTATTCTCATCATCCCTGTGTTTGTGTGCATATTCTCATTCTCCCTGTGTTTGTGTGGGTATTCTCATCATCCTGTGTTTGTGTGGATATTCTCATTCTCCCTGTGTTTGTGTGAATATTCTCATTCTCCCTGTGTTTGTGTGAATATTCTCATTCTCCCTGTGTTTGTGTGGGTATTCTCATTCTCCCTGTGTTTGTGTGGATAGTCTAATTCTCCCTGTGTTTGTGTGGATATTCTCATTCTTCCCCGTATTTTTGTGGATATTCTCATCATCCCTGTGTTTGTGTGGGTATTCTCATTTTCCCTGTGTTTGTGTGGTATTCTCATCATCCCTGTGTTTGTGTGGATATTCTCATTCTCCCTGTGTTTGTGTGAATATTCTCATTCTCCCTGTGTTTGTGTGGATATTCTCATTCTCCCTGTGTTTGCGTGCATATTTTCATTCACTTTGTGTTTGTGTGGATATTCTCATCATCCCTGTGTTTGTGTGGGTATTCTCATCATCCCTGTATTTGTGTGGATATTCTCATTCTTCCCGTATTTGTGTGGATATTCTCATTCTCTCTGAGTTTGTGTGGGTATTCTCATCATCCCTGTGTTTGTGTGGATATTCTCATTCTCCCTGTGTTTTTGTGGATATTCTCATTATCTCTGTGTTTGTGTGGATATTCTCATTCTCTCTGTGTTTGTGTGGATATTCTCATTTTCTCTGTGTTTGTGTGGATATTCTCATTCTTCCTGTGTTTGTATGGGTATTCTCATTCTCCCTGTGTTTGTGTGGGTATTCTCATCATCCCTGTGTTTGTGTGGGTATTCTCATCATCCTGTATTTGTGTGGATATTCTCATTCTCCCTATGTTTGTGTGGGTATTCTCATCATCCTGTGTTTGTGTGGATATTCTCATTCTCCCTGTGTTTGTGTGAATATTCTCATTCTCCCTGTGTTTGTGTGGGTATTCTCATTTTCCCTGTATTTGTGTGGGTATTCTCATTCTCTTTGTGTTTGTGTGGATAGTCTCATCATCCCTGTGTTTGCGTGGATATTCTCATTATTCCCCGTATTTGTGTGGATATTCTCATCATCCCTGTGTTTGTGTGGATATTCTCATTCTCCCTGTATTTGTGTGGGTATTATCATTCTCCCTGTGTTTGTTTGGGTATTCTCATTCTCTCTATGTTTGTGTGGATATTCTCATCATCCCTGTGTTTGTGTGAATATTCTCATAATCCCTGTGTTTGTGTGAATATTCTCATTCTCCTTGTATTCGTGTGGGTATTCTCATCATCCCTGTGTTTGTGTGGATATTCTCATTCTCCCTGTGTTTGTGTGGATATTCTCATTATCTCTGTGTTTGTGTGGATATTCTCATTCTCCCTGTGTTTGTGTGGATATTCTCATTCTTCCTGTGTTTGTGTGGATATTCTCATTCTCCCTGTGTTTGTGTGGATATTCTCATTCTCCCCTGTATTTGTGTGGATATTCTCATTCTCCCTCTGTTTGTGTGGGTATTCTCATTCTCCCTCTGTATGTGTGGGTATTTTCATTCTCTTTGTGTTTGTGTGGATATTCTAATCATCCCTGTATTTGTGTGGATATTCTCATTCTTCCCTGTATGTGTGTGGATATTCTCATTCTTCCCCGTATTTGTGTGGATATTCTCATTCTCCCTGTGTTTGAGTGGGTATTCTCATCATCCCCGTATTTGTGTGGATATTCTCATTCTCCCTGTATTTGTGTGGGTATTCTCATCATCCCTGTGTTTGTGTGGATATTCTCATTCTCCCTGTGTTTGTGCGGATATTCTCATTCTTCCTGTGTTTGTGTGAATATTCTCATTCTCCATGTGTTTGTATGGGTATTCTCATTCTCCCTGTGTTTGTGTGGATATTCTCATTCTCCCTGTGTTTGTGTGAATATTCTCATTCTCCCTGTGTTTGTGTGTGTATTCTCATCAGCCCTGTGTTTGTGTGGATATTCTCATTCTCCCTGTATTTGTGTGGGTATTCTCATTCTCCCCTGTATTTGTGTGGGTATTCTCATTCTCCATGTGTTTGTGTGGGTATTCTCATTCTCCCTGTGTTTGTGTGGATATTCTCATTCTCCCCTGTATTTGTGTGGGTATTCTCATTCTCTGTGTTTGTGTGTGTATTCTCATCAGCCCTGTGTTTGTGTGGGTATTCTCATTCTCCCCTGTATTTGTGTGGGTATTCTCATTCTCCCTGTGTTTGTGTGGGTATTCTCATTCTCCATGTGTTTGTGTGGGTATTCTCATTCTCCCTGTGTTTGTGTGGATATTCTCATTCTCCCTGTATTTGTGTGGGTATTCTCATTCTCTGTGTTTGTGTGTGTATTCTCATCAGCCCTGTGTTTGTGTGGATATTCTCATTCTCCCCTGTATTTGTGTTGGTATTCTCATCGTCCCTGTGTTTGTGTGGATATTCTTTCTATTTATGTCGTAAATAAAATAAATTAGCCAGTGCAACTTATTCCTATTTGCAAAAAATCTAAAACCTTTGATGTCACTGGACAACCCCTTTAAGTGTGAGAAATGTAAATTCACAAACTATCCTTTTCCATATACACATTTTTATGCATTTACACATATCCATTCTCTATTTTTATTTTTTAAACTAGGTAAGCTTAAGAAAAAAATGTGGTTTCTTTTACCGTTTCCTTGGGACTCTTATCTGTAGTTTTGTGAATACCATAGGCCAATAAATACCACAAAAGGATATATAAGGTAAAGTATGTGTGTATGTGTACTTCCCGTTCAAACAGTATATATACGAGTTTAAAGGGTATTTCTCACCATCTTAGTTTTTACCAGTACGTTACAAACATACCCATCTATCAATTTTGTGAATCAATTGTTATTAAAAATAGCAATTGTTGTCAAAATAAGACTTTCTTTTTATTATTTACTGCTCGGTACCAAGGGGAACATGTGCAGTGCTTATAAGCTATTTCTTACTGAGACTGCACTGAGATTGGCCGGGATTGCTGGAGCACATTTTTAGCTGCTCATCCTGATAAGCTTCAGTCCCACTTTCCTCCCAGTGCTGCAGAGGCAAGGTTGCCTGATACGGCAACCATGTTGCTGGCCCAAACTGTAACTCAATCATTAGCACCTACCCACCAAGTAGCCAGAAAGTCGGGAGGCTGGGTAGTGGTGACCAACCATTTAAAGGAGCCTTCAAAAAGAGAAAAAGCTTAAAAAAACAGTTCTCTTGGACTCTACATTACCTGACAATCATCTGTATACACCGTCCATACACATAGCAGTGCAATAACAGACTACAACAGTCCTCGCTCTTTGACCTTGTATTTTAATGTCATTCACAATTACTGTACAACATCAGAAACATACAGTTCATACAGCGATATTTTGTATCCAAATGGCTATTTTAAAAATGGATCCGACCAACGAGCAGTGTCATCGATATGTAATCAAAGGAAAGGACATGTACAGAAAAAATACATTCATGGTCCCTGTGTCCGATCTTCTACATCAATATTATATGTATATTCATAGAAATGTTATTACAAATCCATAATGATAATGGATACATTAGCTATGTACAGATTAAATCTTAAAAATACACATGAGTAATAAAAAATTTTTACATAAAAAAGAAAAATAATAAAGCGGGAAGACTTTCCACAAGCTGGTGATGTACAGACGCGGTAAACAATTCACTAGAGCACATGTGATCATACATCATGTTCATATCACACCTAAGGGCTACAATACAGTATCTACAATGTTAGATGTCAAAAATTCCAAGATTTTATACACAGTTTATTGAACTTTTTCACGAAAGTCCACAGCACCGCCTCTGTCCATGGTAATGAGAGGAAAATAATATGCCTACTATATTTTATTCGTAAACTTATTTTTCTACACTGTAGCTCACAAGGAAAGCTCTCGACACGTAGCAAGTCCCAAAACATGGAAAGATTTGACCTAATGCATCATGGAACCTAACAGACTTTCCCAACATCACATCTCTACAGCACAATGGAGAGCACTGGCCAAGAGTCCTTACAGTCCTTGAATACAACACCCATTTGTAGTTATCACACCTCCCAGCAGAGGGCAGAGTATATCTAGAGTGACCAAGTGGAGTCAGTGAAGACCCAGCTCTTACCTCTTCCATGTTGGAAGTGCATCTTATCTTCGTCTGGGTCTTGCTTTGCTTTAATGTAACCACAGTGCCTATAAAATACATAAAGATATACATACATATTACATAATGGTTCCAATAGTGCTCATGCTTTCAAATTAAAATTTTGTTGTATATACCAGAGTGGGGGGCACCGGGCATGTTCAGAATGCTATTAATCTACAGATTAACCCCCATATCTGCAGATTAATAGCATTTTTTTACATGACAATTTCCCTTTAAAGATTAACTAAACTTTTATTATTTAGCTCCAGGCATTGTAAAGTTATAGATTTTTGCAATGTACTTCATTGCCTTATTTTGTTTCCTTCTTTTCCAAATATTATGCTGTTTCAATGCCGGTTCACACTCCTTTAGAAGCTGCTTCCAACCACTGCCCTTCAAAGATCTACAGTATATGCTGTATTCAAACTGTCTAAGTACTGTAATCCTACTGAGTAGCAGGACAAGAGAGACTCAGACAGGAAAAATCTTGCACTTGTTTGAATATAGTGTATTGATCTTACTGAGCAGCTGTTAAAAGCAGCTACAAAGGAGCATGAACGGAACATGGAAAATTGTGTGGCATAGTGTTTGGGAGAGAAGGAAGCAAAATAAGGTAAGGAGGGATATGACAAAGATTCTCAACTTACTTACAATTCTTGTGCCCATGGGTTTCTAGGTACCACTGGATGATGGACTCCATGTCATCTCTTATAATGGAGAAAAGCTACAAAGACCTTCTTTTCTTTATATTTCTCTTTGGAAAACCTGACTAAGCTCTGCATTAAAAAGTAAATCCTATTCATGTCAATGGGCTCCGTATCATTCTTTATTTCCTCTTGAACGAATTGAAGATTTGCTAACTCAAAAAAACAAAACCCTGCAATAGTTCATAACACACAACCCCATTATCACATTGGGACATCATGATTTCTTGCTTTGAATTACAAGATCAGCTCTGCCACCTCTGCCGGAAAAAAATCAGCATTTAACGGTGGAGTTTTTTGAACAACTAAACAGCTCCTGCCCAGTGTATTGATCATATAAGGCTTTGCAAGTCACAAGGATGGCTTTTCCTTACACCGTTTATGGTAGGAACCCAATCTTTAATGCACTTCCTCAAGTATATCATGCTGACATCACTCATCATAGTGATTTGGGAGTTTTTGGCGAGTCTCATGAGCGTAAATAATATTAACGTTTCATATTTGTGAGTCACAATGTCCAGGTTTGAGTAAACCCCATAAATAGGATGTTAATGTGAAACAGATTTCTAAACCCTTCCAGTATCTCCCAGTTGCCCCATTAAACCCAGTAAAATGTTAAAACAAAGCCTTTACGCAGTGTGCACTTTAATAGCAGGGCCTCTGGAAAGTGTGTCCTTTTTGTCCCCAGATGCCACTAACAAGTATGACACTCACAGTAATACATGGCCTACAATTTTACACCACAGATCGGATTACTTCTAAATGGATATTCTATAGCTGATAAGGTGATAGCAATAAAAGCAAGGCCTGTCTCCCCGGGGGATAGTGTTAACATGCTGGATTTACACAGTGGTAAATCATCCTCGTGCCCCTCTTGTGTTATGTCAAGAGCTGCAGAAATCTCTTCCCTCCGCACATCTATCTGGTTAATTGTTTCTGAAATGTACACCTCTCCAAACCCTGTGTAATGCGGCATAATTCTGGAGCATTCTGAGCCCTTCCTAAATTATTCATTCCGAGCTGATATCACACACACGCCGCAAGTGTTGGAACTCGAACGTTTAAGCCGCGTATCAATTGCCCATTAATCTCGTATATTTTCTTCTTCTCTTCCTGTCACTAGCAATATGCTCTCTCTTTCCTAATCTCCTTCAATTTCTGTATCATTTTTTTTCTTTAATGCCATTGAAATGTAAGAAAACACATTACACAGCGGCCCAAAAATTTACTGTCAAGGCCAAACCAAGGGGTATGCTTCTTTCCAGAATCGGTGCCACAGACGGCCTGATATCCGAGGCCTGGGACCACCACAAATCTTAATATTAGTTGTGCAGCAATTTTATTTAGACATGAAACAGATTCACTAATCCTGATTAATTTTTGGACTCGACAATCTGAAGTTGCTCCACATTTATCACAAAGGCACATGCTGGATAATAAATTTGTTGCATCTTTAGCGCTTTTTGTCTAACTTTACACCAGTAATTGGTTGGCCTACTTTGTGGCAAAAACTTCAAGCATTTTGGAACATGATCCTGCAGTTGAGCAACACCCATCATTGCAAATCCACACCCATTTCCTATGTAAGCTACGCCCCATGTTGAAAGAGGTACAAAAAGCATCTTAAACTTATAGTTACAGTGGTAAGACAAGTACGAACGTTTTTTGGTGCAAAATTGGCTCCAGAATTGAAAGGGATTTTCCCTTTTGCCCATTTACTGGTCAATAATAACTACTTTTCTCTGGACTCTGTATGTGATGGTCAGTAACTCTGCCCCAGATTGGGATTGTAGAGCTATGTTCATATGGAGTTTTTTAAAATTACTTTCTTTAGGAAATGCTCCTGTTAAGGGATTTTTTTAGAAGTCTTTATTTTCCTGAATTTTATTTTACAACTTTTTTTCATGTAATATGTCCAATTTGGAGCGGAATCCAGAATGAAGCCGCCTGTTACCGTAGGAAAGCCGGGGAGGAGGGTCCCTATGCGGTCTCTTAATCTAGGGAGGCCCTAGTCTATTCCTAACCCCAGGGATACCCTTGAAGGTGGAGATGACTGGGTTTCGTACCACTCTGTGCTCCTACGAAATCCTCCACAGTTCCCACATGCCCCCCTGGGAGGGAAGGGGCAAGAGTAAAATGGTAATACCGGCTGGACAGACAGGGGAAAAACAAGGCACATTCAAATGACAGACACTCAGGATAAATGCAAAGGGAAATGGGTGCACAGTAAAGAGGCAGAAAAGCAACATGAAAGTACACCAAAAAGGGGACGGTAGAGGTATTCACAACAAACCGCATGCGACAATCTCTAAACGACAAGAGTGACTCTCCAGAACACTTTCTCCAATGAAAAAAGTAACAGAATGAAGATTCTATTTCTCGCATGGAGGGAAGCCAGACACAGGTTTATATAATGGAAGAGTGTGATTCCAATAAGCGCACAGGCAATAGACCATGAGGAACTCTAAATCCTTTCCATGCCACAAGAAACTTGTTAACTCACGAATTGCCTTGTATATTTAAAGAGGACCTGTGCTCAGCTAATTGCTGCGATCTTCTAATCTCAGATGTACTACAGGTCCCAGAAGAATGCGGCACATTCATGACATTTTTCAAAACATGAAGAGGAAAAAAAAATGTAAAAAAATTAAAATATGAACAGGGATTCAGATTAATATTAAAATGAATAGGAAGCATCTTTTACACAGTTTTGAAGCAATTTTTAAAACGTTTCGAAAAGCCCTTGGGAAAATTCCATTTCGACATAGCCAAAAAGTAAAATGGGGTTATCCAACGTATTGGAAGTGACCCCACACACGTGTTGAGATAAGTTCACGATAGCCAGGTATCATGCAAGTGTTCTTTAATTGGAATAGGACACGCTCGAGATACTTGATGATCATGAACACTTCTCGGCAGGTGAGAAGTTGGGTCATAAACCACTGGTGCCACAAACACTTCCCCTGATTTACCCATAAATCTATTTATTCTACAGGCATTGATAGATATACCAGTGCTACATGGTAGAAGAAAAGCCAAGATTTTTGAAAGGAAAGGTGAATCTTTATGCTAATTTTTTTTTGCAATATTTAGACATAACAGACAATTCTTTTGAGGTGTCATGCTTCATGCATGTGCAATCTTCCTTGAAGTTATCTGAATGTAATAAGGATCCTGCAGGCTCCTTGCTCTGGAGCCACTTCTTATACTATTTTCAAAGCTTGTTATGCCATCTAATATTTACCTTAAATATGCAGAATATCATAATGTATTTCTGTAGTAATTATACATATATCTGTGTAAACATTTTGTAAAGGAAACTGAGCTGTAGAGTTTAGTTGTCATAGCATTTAATAACAATAGATAAATCCACAGGAGGTCCGAACTCCAGTGCTCTCAAGACTACTTCAGTGGTTTACATCCTGCGGCGGGGGTCTATTACCAGGTCTCAGTGCTCACAGTCTACACTCATCTGACCATCACTGTTGGAAATAGGAAGCAGATGATTGCAATCACAAGTGTGTACTTCCCTGCTGCTTCTCTACCCAGAAACAATCTACAAAACACTAAAAAATCCAAAGGAAGCTGAAATGTAGAGGAAACAGAAAGGAGCACATGTCCACAATGTAGAAATGGACACATGCAAATATGAACGAGAAATTGCTTGGAGACAAATATAAGACATGTTTATTTATACTCTCACTATATATGTATATACAGTACAGACCAAAAGTTTGGACACACCTTCTCATTTAAAGAAATTTCTGTATTTTCATGACTATGAAAATTGTACATTCACACTGAAGGCATCAAAACTATGAATTAACACATGTGGAATTATATACTTAACAAAAAAGTGTGAAACAACTGAAAATATGTCTTATATTCTAGGTTCTTCAAAGTAGCCACCTTTTGCTTTGATGACTGCTTTGCACACTCTTGGCATTCTCTGGATGAGCTTCAAGAGGTAGTCACCGGAAATGGTCTTCACTTCACAGGTGTGCCCTGTCAGGTTTAGTAAGTGGGATTTCTTGCCTTATAAATGGGGTTGGGACCATCAGTTGTGTTGTGCAGAAGTCTGGTGGATACACAGCTGATAGTCCTACTGAATAGACTGTTAGAATTTGTATTATGGCAAGAAAAAAGCAGCTAAGTAAAGAAAAACGAGTGGCCATCATTACTTTAAGAAATGAAGGTCAGTCAGTCCGAAAAATTGTGCAAACTTTGAAAGTGTCCCCAAGTGCAGTTGCAAAAACCATCAAGCGCTACAGAGAAACTGGCTCACATGAGGACCGCCCCAGGACTCTGAGGATAAGTTTATCCGAGTCACCAGCCTCAGAAATCGCAGGTTAACAGCAGCTCAGATTAGAGACCAGGTCAATGCCACACAGAGTTCTAGCAGCAGACACATCTCTACAACAACTGTTAAGAGGAGACTTTGTGCAGCAGGCCTTCATGGTAAAATAGCTGCTAGGAAACCACTGCTAAGGACAGGCAACAAGCAGAAGAGACCTGTTTGGGCTAAAGAACACAAGGAATGGACATTAGACCAGTGGAAATCTGTGCTTTGGTCTGATGAGTCCAAATTTGAGATCTTTGGTTCCAACCACCGTGTCTTTGTGCGACGCAGAAAAGGTGAACGGATGGACTCTACATGCCTGGCTCCCACCGTGAAGCATGGAGGAGGAGGTGTGATGGTGTGGGGGTGCTTTGCTAGTGACACTGTTGGGGATTTATTCAAAATTGAAGGCATACTGAACCAGCATGGCTACCAAAGCATCTTGCAGCGGCATGCTATTCCATCCGGTTTGCTTTTAGTTGGACCATCATTTATTTTTCAACAGGACAATGACCCCAAACACACCTCCAGGCTGTGTAAGGGCTATTTGACCAAGAAGGAGAGTGATGGGGTGCTACGCCAGGTGACCTGGCCTCCATAGTCAGCAGACCTGAACCCAATCGAGATGGTTTGGGGTGAGCTGGACCGCAGAGTGAAGGCAAAAGGGCCAACAAGTGCTATGCATCTCTGGGAACTCCTTCAAGATTGTTGGAAGACCATTTCCGGTGACTACCTCTTGAAGCTCATCAAGAGAATGCCAAGAGTGTGCAAAGCAGTCATCAAAGCAAAAGGTGGCTGCTTTGAAGAACCTAGAATATAAGACATATTTTCAGTTGTTTCACACTTTTTTGTTAAGTATATAATTCCACGTGTTAATTCATAGTTTTGATGCCTTCAGAGTGAATGTACAATTCTCATAGTCATGAAAATACAGAAAAATCTTTAAATGAGAAGGTGTGTCCAAACTTTTGGTCTGTACTGTATATATATATATATACATATAAATATATATATATTGTGACAGAATCGCTGGTATGATATATGATTGGAGGCATGTGTCACGCAGGTTGCTAGCCTGTGTGAACTGAAACCAATAAACTTTCTGCCAGCATGTTATATGCTGGGGGTTAACTCTTTTAAAGAGTGTGGTTTTGTGGGAATGATGTAGAGATGGGTGGGAAGTCTTTCTCCATACCTCTAACTCAGGGTGTGGCTGAGCACCATTTAAATGTTCAGTCCTGTTTTTTTTCCTCTGTTGTGAGTTTGGAGTGGTAAAGACTCCAGACTGGAATGCAACAGCTCAGAGAGGAGCTGAAAGCTGGGACTACAACCTGTGTGGGCAAACCCCACATGCCTATGGACTGTGCTATCGTTTATCTTTTGTTTTTGTTGTTTTGCCACTTAGGCTGTGTTTATTTTTGCTGGAGCAGCAGGGGTTTATGCCACATAATAAAGCTTGCAGAGAAAACATGGTTCCTGGGTCTACTTCCGGAAGCGGCCGAGTAAGGCGTCTTACCACAATATACACTGCTCAAAAAAATAAAGGGAACACTCAAATAACACATCCTAGATTTGAATGAATGAAATATTCTCATTGAATACTTTGTTCTGAACAAAGTTGAATGTGCTGACAACAAAATCACACAAAAATCATCAATGGAAATCAAATTTATTAACCAAGGGAGGCCTGGATTTGGAGTCACCACCAAAATTAAAGTGGAAAAACACACTACAGGCTGATTTAACTTTGATGTAATGTTCTTAAAACAAGTCAAAATGAGGCTCAGTATTGTGTGTGGCCTCCACGTGCCTGTATGACCTCCCTACAACGCCTGGGCATGCTCCTGATGAGGTTGCAGATGGTCTTCTGTGGGATCTCCTCCCAGACCTGGACTAAAGCATCCGCCAACTCTTGGACAGTCCCAGATGTGCTCAATCGGATTCAGGTCTGGGGAACGGGTGGGCCAGTCCATAGCTTCAATGCCTTCATCTTGCAGGAACTGCTGAGACACTACAGCCACATGAGGTCTGGCATGGTCCTGCATTAGGAGGAACTCAGGGCCAACCGCACCAGCATATGGTCTCACAAGGGGTCTGAGGATCTCATCTCGGTACCTAATGGCAGTCAGGCTACCTATGGCGAGCACATGTAGGGCTGTGCGGCCCTCCAAAGAAATGCCACCCCACACCATTACTGACCCACTGCCAAACCGGTCATGCTGAAGGATGTTGCAGGCAGAAGATCGCTCTCCACGGCGTCTCCAGACTTTTTCACATCTGTCACATGTGTTCAGTGTGAACCTGCTTTCATCTGTGAAGAGCACAGGGCGCAAGTGGCGACTTTGGCTATCCTGGTGTTCTGTGGTAAATGCCAAGCGTCCTGCACGATGTTGGGCTGTGAGCACAACCCCCATCTGTGGACGTCGGGCCCTCATACCACCCTCACGTAGTCGGTTTCTAACCGTTTTTGCAGACACATGCACATTTGTGGCCTGCTGGAGGTCATTTTCCAGGGCTCTGGCAATTCTCCTCCTGTTCCTCCTTGCACAAAGGTGGAGGTAGCAGTCCTGCTGCTGGGATGTTGCCCTCCTACGGCCCCCTCCACGTCTGCTGGTGTACTAGCCTATCTCCTGGAAGCACCTCCAGCTTCTGGACACTACGCTGACATACAAAACAAACCTTCTTGCCACAGCTCACATTGATGTGCCATCCTGGATGAGCTGCACAACCTGAGCAGCTTCTGTGGGTTGTAGAGTCCGTCTCATGCTACCACGAACGTGAAAGCACAACCAACATTCAAAAGTGACCAAAACGTCAGCGAGAAAGTATTGGTACTGAGATGTGGTCTGTGGTCCCCACCTGCAGAACCACTCCTTTATTGAGGGAGTCTTGATAATTGCCAATAATTTCCATCTATTGCCTATTCCATTTGCACAACAGCATGTGAAATTTATTTTCAATCAGTGTTGCTTCCTGATGTTTAAGTGTTCCCTTTATTTTTTTGAGCAGTGTATGTATATATATATATATATGACGCGCCCCCTGGGCCAGTGCTGTTAGGGATACCCGGAGCCGGATCAGATGGGGGTTGTAGTCTCCGAGTTGCTGTGACCCGGTCCGTGCCCAGGGTGTCAAGCTCAGTGTGTGGCAGTCCTTACTGATGTTACTAAAGTTCTTTATGTCGACTACGCCACCCGTTGAATTGCGGTCACTTCGGCCGCCGCTGCAGCAGGGTCCGCTGAGGCTGATGGTGTTTGTGCAGCCCAGGTAGTATAACCCCCAACGGGAGGGGTATAGCCTCAGGGGGTCAGGTGCAGAGGATGGTGGTTGTGGAGGTGCAGTGAGGATGGTAATGAGAGTCAGAGTCGGGCTGTGCAGTTCAGGGCTTGTTTACTTACTGCTGTTCTTGAACCGGTCACTCCGGCCTTAAGTGACCACCCGAGCCGTGCTGCGTCCACCAGGTCCTGGACTCGGCCAACCCCCAAGTAGTTCTGGAGCGTGGTTCTGAGCTCCCTTTCTGTCCTGTCCTCGTCTCTGGCCTTCCCCACCAGGGATCCACCTAAGTCCGGCTCCCTCAGGCCTCTTGTTGGTGAACCCTTGTCTCTGGGTTCCCTGACCCTATGCGTGGTCTGCCTTCCGGGTGGATATAGTGGGTGGCCGTGGCAGATTCTGCCCACGGCCTCCGGTTCCTGGCTAAGGTGTGCTGTAGCCTCTGCCAGCTTGGGATCCGGTACCCTGTTGCCCACTCTTCACCCTCTGGTCTAATTTGGGCTCTTGGAGTTCCTTCTTTCTCCCCCTCTGGGTCTTTCTTTCTCCTCTCTCACTCTTGGCCTTGGGGCTGCTCTGCTCCTCTGCTTTCCTCCACTGCTCTGCAAAAGACTGACAGACTGACCAGCCTTCTACAAAAGACTCCTCTGCAAAGACCCTGATC
The DNA here is from genome assembly GCF_046119375.1 of Phyllobates terribilis. NCBI lineage: Eukaryota > Metazoa > Chordata > Amphibia > Anura > Dendrobatidae > Phyllobates > Phyllobates terribilis. The sequence continues at coordinate 169,221,523 of NW_027362763.1, forward strand.
TAAGATGGTGCCCACCTTATATACTCCCTCTATGTGTGAGCTCAGGTGACCAGCACCCAATGAGCTCCTAGCTTTACCCAGACTGCTCCCCCTATCTGCCCCTACACTACTGGGATGTTCCACCCCCCTCCCACTCCAGCCAGGGACAGACACTGTCGTACCTGCACATTATTAAGTGGGAGTACCATTGGTCTGTCCTCCGGAAATGGGATGTATGTAGTGCATGCAGCCTACTGAGCTCAGTTCCACACTCCATCCTTACCCGGGAGTGGAATATCACACCTCTGGCTTGAGGTGCAATACCCCTGTAGCAGCCGAATCCTCAGGGTGCTACATTCCCCCCTGGTAAATCACAGCACGTCCTCGGGCTGTAAGATATAAAAAACACCAAAACATACAATTTTTGCATAAACAACATAATAAAACATCATATAAATCTTTTCATAAAAACTTTTCATTAGAAACATTCTTGTCTTCTGGTACCTCCGGTCACGGTGCAACTTGTGACCGGGTAAAGTGCGACAGTCTCTTGAAGAAAACACGGTTTCCTATAAAACCGGTAGGGGGCGCTTTAGGAAGCGCAACTATATACAAGGGGATATGGCCGCTCTCAGTCCTCGGCCAGGTATTAGGGAGGATTGACCGCTCTCAGTCCTCGGTCAGTGGGAATATGGACACACGGGGTTAACAGTTCACTCTTGGCTGGTCCCAACGGGGAACATATTTTAAATAAGTAACAGTTCTTGGTACCCCGACGGGCAACTTTATACAGTCTCTCTCTACCGTACTTCAACGACGGCGTCCTCCTGCTCCTTCTTTGTGGACAGTTTCAGTTTCAGACCCGTCCGGGTCCTCTTGCTCCTCCTCACACCGCAGCTCCTCCTCCGTCAGGCGATGCACATGGAGGGCGTAGGGTCCTTTGGCACACTTGTGCCGGGTGAAGGTGACCTCGTCCCCTAAATACAGGTCACGACCTCTGTGTCCCTCCGGTAGGTGGGACTCAACGTCTCTCCTGGTCACGAAGACGTCGCCTGGGGTGCGGTGATCCCTGATGAAACCCCACCCATGCTGCAGATTGAACTTTATCACAGTCCCGATGGTACGGGGACCATGCGCTGCACGGGGGTTTCTCCTGGTCCGGCTCTTCTGCTCCGCGCTCCTTATTTGGGCTTGTTGTTCCCGGACCCGCCTCTCTCTCCGCTCCCTCTCAAAGACCTCGAGCTGCTGGCGGCAGCACTCTGCACGCTCCGCTGCGGCTGCCTGAGTCTCCTGAGTGAACCCCATGAGGTCTTCTCCAGTGGGATCCCACTCAAACTGGGTCTCTTCTAGCGGGGGCGAGATCCTCTTCATGGGCTTTGGAGCCGGGATCAGGGGTTCGCACATGGCCCTTGCTTTTTGCAGCTCCAGCTGGATGTATTCCTGGGGCCATACGAAGGGCTGCCCATCCGGGCACGTATGCTGGGCGAACAAGTCCTCACCCAGGTGCGGTACTTTAGGTGTTATGGGCGCCGTGGTGGTAGCGGCGCCCGGGTTAACCAGGCCTTGCGACCAGGCCTGGGGCACCTTGAAAGTAAAGGGCACCGTAAGAACGGCGGCGCCCTGTGTTACTTGGCCCTGCGACCAGGCCGGGGGCTCCGCGGAGGTAGGGGGCGCTGTTGGTATTGCGTCGCCCGGGGGTACTAGGCCTTGCGACCAGGCCGATGGTACTTCCTGCTTGGCCACGCTCGGGGTCGAGGCGTGTGACGTCACAGGGGTCGCGGCTTCCGTTCGAGGCCTAGTCTGCGGCGGTGACATTGCAGCGACGGGCACGGCAGGGGGTACTTCAGGCTCTGCGACGGGGAGCTGGGGCAGGCACGCGGTTTCCCGGCTCGGGGTAGTGACGTCCCCTTTACCTGCCTCCGTCCGTTCAGCTCCCTTCTCGGCGCCGTCTCCTGCCTTCATTCCTCCTGCGCCATCCTCAGAGGCGGTCTATCTCCTCTTCTCGGGTGGCGTGCTCCGCTGACGAGTCTCGGTCTGCTGGGCCATCTCTCGGCTCCACTCCGCCAACGTCTCTCGCTGTACCCGGGCCAACCTCTGTGCGAGGCCCTCCAGCGCGGTCTGTGCACACTCCCGGTCTCGGGGGAGCTGTGTTAGGATCTCCAGCAGGCCTTCTGGAGTGGCGACCTGCAACAGGCTCCTGACCACTGGGTCGGTGCTGCCTGGAGTGGCGGCCCGCATCAGGCTCCTGACCGCTGGGTCGGTGCTGCCTGGCTCTCCCTCCATCTCCGGGTAGGCTCTCTCTGGACTCTCTTCCAGACGTCTTGTCTCCGGGTGCGCTCTCTCCAGACTCCTCCAGGCGACACCCATCTTTGTTCTCTTCTTCTGTCTCCGCCCACATCGAGGGTGGTCCCGGGGCAACTTCAGTTCCAGGGGCAGTTCTCCTACGCTGATGGACACTTCCAGCATCACAGTCTCTGTTGGTGGGGGCGGTTTCCGCTTTTGGCGCCATTCTTCGACCTGGCCCACGATGGGAGGTGGCCTCTTGCCACCCTCTGGCACGCCCATAATGGCGTCCGCTCTTCCAAGGCGGGAAATCTTCGGAAATGGCGGGAATCGTCTCCCAGTGGCGGGAAACTCCATGGATGGCGGGAAAAAGCTGCAAATGGCGGACAACCGGCGGGAAACGACCTGTGATGGGGCCCGATGGCGGGGACCCTCCGGAACCGGCAGGAGACTTCTTTTTAAGGTAACGGTGTACTTTTCTTCAGGCACGCAGTACCCGGTTGTTGCGGGCACGAGATCCTGCCGACTACGCCAAAGTTGACGCGCCCCCTGGGCCAGTGCTGTTAGGGATACCCGGAGCCGGATCAGATGGGGGTTGTAGTCTCCGAGTGGCTGTGACCCGGTCCGTGCCCAGGGTGTCAAGCTCAGTGTGTGGCAGTCCTTACTGATGTTACTAAAGTTCTTTATGTCGACTACGCCACCCGTTGAATTACGGTCACTTCGGCCGCCGCTGCAGCAGGGTCCGCTGAGGCTGATGGTGTTTGTGCAGCCCAGGTAGTATAACCCCCAACGGGAGGGGTATAGCCTCAGGGGGTCAGGTGCAGAGGATGGTGGTTGTGGAGGTGCAGTGAGGATGGTAATGAGAGTCAGAGTCGGGCTGTGCAGTTCAGGGCTTGTTTACTTACTGCTGTTCTTGAACCGGTCACTCCGGCCTTAAGTGACCACCCGAGCCGTGCTGCGTCCACCAGGTCCTGGACTCGGCCAACCCCCAAGTAGTTCTGGAGCGTGGTTCTGAGCTCCCTTTCTGTCCTGTCCTCGTCTCTGGCCTTCCCCACCAGGGATCCACCTAAGTCCGGCTCCCTCAGGCCTCTTGTTGGTGAACCCTTGTCTCTGGGTTCCCTGACCCTATGCGTGGTCTGCCTTCCGGGTGGATATAGTGGGTGGCCGTGGCAGATTCTGCCCACGGCCTCCGGTTCCTGGCTAAGGTGTGCTGTAGCCTCTGCCAGCTTGGGATCCGGTACCCTGTTGCCCACTCTTCACCCTCTGGTCTAATTTGGGCTCTTGGAGTTCCTTCTTTCTCCCCCTCTGGGTCTTTCTTTCTCCTCTCTCACTCTTGGCCTTGGGGCTGCTCTGCTCCTCTGCTTTCCTCCACTGCTCTGCAAAAGACTGACAGACTGACCAGCCTTCTACAAGAGACTCCTCTGCAAAGACCCTGATCTAAGATGGTGCCCACCTTATATACTCCCTCTATGTGTGAGCTCAGGTGACCAGCACCCAATGAGCTCCTAGCTTTACCCAGACTGCTACCCCTATCTGCCCCTACACTACTGGGATGTTCCACCCCCCTCCCACTCCAGCCAGGGACAGACACTGTCGTACCTGCACATTATTAAGTGGGAGTACCATTGGTCTGTCCTCCGGAAATGGGATGTATGTAGTGCATGCAGCCTACTGAGCTCAGTTCCACACTCCATCCTTACCCGGGAGTGGAATATCACACCTCTGGCTTGAGGTGCAATACCCCTGTAGCAGCCGAATCCTCAGGGTGCTACATATATATATATATATATATATATATATATACACAGTACAGGCCAAAAGTTTGGACACACCTTCTCATTTAAAGATTTTTCTTTATTTTCATGACTATGAAAATTGTACATTCACACTGAAGGCATCAAAACTATGAATTAACACATGTGGAATTATATACTTAACAAAAAAGTGTGAAACAACTGAAAATATGTCTTATATTCTAGGTTCTTCAAAGTAGCCACCTTTTGCTTTGATAACTGCTTTGCACACTCTTGGCATTCTCTTGATGAGCTTCAAGAGGTAGTCACCGGAAATGGTTTTCACTTCACAGGTGTGCCCTGTCAGGTTTAATAAGTGGGATTTCTTGCCTTATAAATTAGGTTGGGACCATCAGTTGTGTTGTACAGAAGTCAGGTGGATACACAGCTGATAGTCCTACTGAATAGACTGTTAAAATTTGTATTATGGCAAAAAAAAAGCAGCTAAGTAAAGAAAAACGAGTGGCCAGCATTACTTTAAGAAATGAAGGTCAGTCAGTGCGAAAAATTGGGAAAACTTTGAAAGTGTCCCCAAGTGCAGTTGCAAAAACCATCAAGCGCTACAAAGAAACTGGCTCACATGAAGACCGCCCCAGGAAAGGAAGACCAAGAGTCACCTCTGCTTCTGAGGATAAGTTTATCCGAGTTACCAGCCTCAGAAATCGCAGGTTAACAGCAGCTCAGATTAGAGACCAGGTCAATGCCACACAGAGTTCTAGCAGCAGACACACCTCTTCAACAACTGTTAAGAGGAGACTTTGTGCAGCTGGCCTTCATGGTAAAATAGCTGCTAGGGAACCACTGCTAAGGACAGGCAACAAGCAGAAGAGACTTGTTTGGGCTAAAGAACACAAGGAATGGACATTAGACCAGTGGAAATCTGTGATTTGGTCTGATGAGTCCAAATTTGAGATCTTTGGTTCCAACCACCGTGTCTTTGTGCGACGCAGAAAAGGTGAACGGATGGACTCTACATGCCTGGTTCCCACAGTGAAGCATGGAGGAGGAGGTGTGATGGTGTGGGGGTGCTTTGCTGGTGACACTGTTGGGGATTTATTCATAATTGAAGGCATACTGAACCAGCATGGCTACCACAGCGTCTTGCGGCGGTATGCTATTCCATCCGGTTTGCATTTAGTTGGACCATTATTTATTTTTCAACAGGACAATGGCCCCAAACACACCTCCAGGCTGTGTAAGGGCTATTTGATCAAGATGGAGAGTGCTTGGGTGCTATGCCAGATGACCTTGCCTCCACAGTCACCAGACCTGAACCCAATCGAAATGGTTTGGGGTGAGCTGGACCGCAGAGTGAAGGCAAAAGGGCCAACAAGTGCTAAGCATCTCTGGGATCTCCTTCAAGATTGTTGGAAGACCATTTCCGGTGACTACCTCTTGAAGCTCATCAAGAGAATGCCAAGAGTGTGCAAAGCAGTCATCAAAGCAAAAGGTGGCTACTTTGAAGAACCTAGAATATAAGGCATATTTTCAGTTATTTCACACTTTTTTGTTAAGTATATAATTCCACATGTGTTAATTCATAGTTTTGATGCCTTCAGTGTGAATGTACAATTTTCATAGTCATGAAAATACAGAAAAATCTTTAAATGAGAAGGTGTGTCCAGACTTTTGGTCTGTACTGTATATATATATATATATATATATATATATATATATACAGTATATATATATACATACAGCACTGACAGATACAGACAGAAGAGGGTCGAAATGCAAGAACAGCATAGGAGCACCTCTTTCTGTCTGTGACTGAAACTAAGGTGGTAGTGGGACCCTTTCCTCTTGCGCCACTATGCAGCTGCACATGGTGCACTAATTATATGTCCACCCTTGACATATACAGTACATATATACAATATACACTGCATATTATTATATGTTATTATATTATTTATATTATATATTAATATATTTATATTATTATATTATATATATATATATATATATATATATATATATATATATATATATAAACTGCATCACAGGATGGATACACATGTTAATGATATGCAAAGGATGAAAAAATGTAACAAAAATCTTCAAAACATTTAGATTTTTTCAGTATAGAGCATGAGTACAGAGATCTCCACACTTACACACCTTGACATGATATTAATAATTAGTAGGCTAGGGTCACACTACCGATTTTCTCTCACCCGAGAAAATCGGTCCAATTATGCCAATCACACTCTGCTTAGAGTGTGATTAGCGTTTGTTCAGTGAAGGATCATAGTGTGATCCGATTTTTTCAGAAGAGGAGAATGACAAAAAAATCGTAATTTTCTGCCTTTACTGTGTCCTTGAAAATAGAGTAAGCGCAGTCCGATGTTTTCCAAAGACCCATACACATGAATGGGCGAGTGCCATCTGGTTAGCGGAGGCAACTCGTGCGCGTACTGCGATTTTCGGACATCTGCACAACCTCATAGAATAACATGTAATGAGGGCTATCTGTCAAAATGACATATAGCACTCATCCGATTTTCACAGTCATGTACGCGAGCCCTTAATGGTTGTCCAATGACTGTTCGGCCACATTATTTTGAAGGCAAAGGGGGTCACAACAAATATTGATTTGATTTAGATTTTTCTTTTATTCTTTCACTTTGCATGTTGTTAGTTGATAAAAATAAATTTAAAACTTTTATTTTGGAAAGCATTCTTACTTTTCAGAATTTTTTCCACATTTGCCCAAAGCTTTTGCACAGTATAGTGTATATAGTGTTCCTTCTTTCGGTCACAAATCACACATGTCTTCTTACTTGGTGGCACATGCTCAGTGCACATTGTAGTCTGGCCAATGAAAATCAAATAAGTTCTATATAAAGGAGCCCCATGCAGGCATCTGGGACAGTTACTATAAATAATCCACAGTTTTTCTGTTGCTTCTAAATTTGACCTATTGTGACCATCTTTCCTGGCTACTCCTTGGATTCTCTAATTTACTGCATTCTAACTCCTGGCTTTTTCAGCTCAGTCTAGCATGCAGTACCTGGCATTGCCTGTCTTGTGTTACCGATTCTTCACTTGTTAGACTATGCTCACCTTTGTTCCATAATATCACACACAGTTTTGCATGACCACCTTACCTGTCCTTTATCCCAATCATCAGCCTACCTTGTTGCTGCTCATAGCAATTGTACTTCCAATTAGTTTCTGTTTATTCTGGTTAAATTTTGGCATAGAGGATGTATTGGACATTTCCAGTTTCAAGAATCTAGTCTTACCAGAACTTTTACATTTTCCGGGCCTCATACCTTGTAGGACAATCCAGATATCACTGCTCTCAGGGCATATTTTCCTATGCCTGGTGATATTTTAAGGACTTTCACATTTGGCCTGAACCTTACTGAAGTCATGTGATTTTGATGCCACTAAGAGTCCAGTGTCCCCTGATTGGAGAGCTAAATGGGTAAGTCTAACTGGAAGTTATAGCCCTAGCTCAATAAATGAGCGCAGAATGAGTGCAACCCTGATGTAGGGTGACCCAAAAGTGTGTGTCACAGCAGGGCATTGCCAGAGACCTCTGTTCTTTGAACAAGATGGAGGGTTCCAACCAAAGGGTCAGTCCTCAAGTTGCCAAGATCAAAACCCTTGGCCAACATCTATGAGGTTTAGGACTGATGTAGGAGTCCTAGAAGTTTTACAAAATACATTTTACTGACATTACTGACATGAAAATGTTTAGAAAGCCAGGAAATGAGTGAGGTCTGGAAAATCAATAGTACGAATCAATTATTATAAACCTTATCGAGATTCATTAATCAGATGACAATTATGAAGGAATTATAAGATAATTTCAACCAATTAAGTCTTGTATTAAATTAAAAGATTTACTATTAAAAAATATTTACATATATAAATGTATATATATACATTTGTGTGAAAAAGTGTTTGTCCCCTTTCTGATTTCTTTTTCTTTTGCATGTTGTCACACTTAAATGTATCAAATCACAAAACAAATTTAAGTATTAGACAAAGAGAACACAAGTAACCGCAAAATGCAGTTTTTAAATGAAGGTCTTTATTATTAAGGGAAAAAGAAATCCAAACCTACAGGGCCCTGTGTGAAAAAGTGCTTGCCCCCTAAACCTAATAACTGGTGGGGCCGCCCTCAGCGGCAACAACTGCAATCAAGCATTTACAATAACTGGCAACGAGTCTTTTACAACGCTCTGGAAGAATGTTGGGCCATTCTTCTTTGATGTAATTGAGCCACATTGGAGGGTTTCTGAGCATGAACCGCCTTTTTAAGGTCATGCCACAGCATCTCAATCGGATTAAGGTCAGGTCTTTGTCTAGGCCACTCCAAAGTCTTAATTTTGCTTTTCTTAAGCCATTAAGAGGTGAACTTGCTCGTGTGTTTTGAATTATTGTCCTGCTGCATAACCCAAGTGCGCTTCAGCTTGAAGTCACAAACAGATGGCAGGACATTCTCCTTCAGGATTTTTTGGTAGACAACAGAATTCATGGTTCCATTTACCACAGCAAGTGTTACAGGTCCTGAAGCAGCAAAACAGCCCCAGACAATCACACCACCACCACCATATTTTACTGTTGGTATGATGTTCCTTTTCTGAAGTGCTGTGTTATTTCTACGCCAGAATTAATGGGAAATACACTTTCCAAAAAGTTTTTCTTTTGTCTCGTCAGTCCACAGACTATTTGCAACTGGTGTGTCAGAGGTGACAGACAGTAGCCCTTCAGTTGGTTGCAGGAGATCTCTACGTTTGGCACTACAGACATCTTCTTAGATCCTGGCTGTCTCTAGGACCCAGCGGCTACCTCCCTCTGGCTAATTAGCATCCTGGCCTGGGTGTATAAATACCTGGTGTATCTGAGAGGGAGGCACCGGTGATATTCATTACTACTTGTGAGGCTTTAGCAAGAGCACTACTTCATCCTCTCTGGAGCTTGAAGCCATGTGCGCATTTGTTTGGAGTCTTCTAAAGCTAAGCAATTCCCCCCTGTTTGTCCATCCTTGTTGTCCATAGAGTTTAGTGGAGATCGACTAGTGCTCATCTACTTCCTTCACCTTACGCCAGAAAAAGTCAGGGCGAGGCATGCGTGCGGTGATTGGTGAAGAGCCAATATAGGGACAGTAGTTGAGACAGGGTGACACTAGTCCAGACTAGGAGGTCTCCACTCCCCCCTTTCCTTAGTGTCTGGGCTCCCTTTCCCTCTTACCTCTGTGTTGCACTAAGTCTTTCCCACACCTTGCATGACAGTATTCTCCCAAAAGTCTAGGCAATCATCAAGATGGTTTCTGGCAAAACTGAGATGAGCATTTATGTTCTTTTTGCTCAGCAGTGGTTTTCGTCTTGCCATGCATGCCACTTTTTCCGAGTCTCTTTCTTATGGTGGAGTCATGAACACTGACCTTAACTGAGGCAAGTGAGCTCTGCAGTTCTTTGGATGTTGCTGTGGGGTCTTTTGTGACCTCTTAGATGAGTCGCTGCTGCGCTCTTGAGGTAATTTTGGTCAGCCGACCACTCCTGGGAAGGCTCACCACTGTTCCATGTTTTCGCTATTTGTGAATAATGGCTCTCATTGTGGTTCACTGGAGTCCCAAAGCTTTAGCAATGGCTTTATAACCTTTTTCAGACTGATAGATCACAATTACTTTGCTTCTCATTTGCTCCTGAATTTGTTAGGATCGCAGCATGATGTCTAGCTTTTGAGCATCTTTTGGTCTACTTCACTTTGTGAGGTAGGTCCTATTAAAGTGATTTCTTGATTGAGAACAGGTGTGACAGTAATCAGGCCTGTGTGCGGCTAGGGAAATTGAACTCGGCTTCCCAAAGATGTGATAAACTACATGTAATTTATGTTTTAAGGAGGGGGGGGCAATCACTTTTTTACAGGGGACCCTGTAGGATTGGATTTATTTTTCCCTTAATAATAAAGACTTACATTTAAAAACTGTATTTTGTTTTTACTTGTGTTATCTTTATTTAAATTTGTTTTGTGATCTGAAACATTTAAGTGTGATAAACATGCAAAAGAATAAGAAATCAGGAAGGGGCAAACACTTTTTCACACAACTGTGTATATATAGAGTACAGACCAAAAGTTTGGACACACCTTCTCATTTGAAGATTTTTCTGTATTTTCATGACTTTGAAAATTGTACATTCACACTGAAGGTATCAAAGCTATGAATTAACACATGTGGAATTATATACTTAACAAAAAAGTGTGAAACAACTGAAAATATGTCTTATATTCTAGGTTCTTCAAAGTAGCCACCTTTTGGTTTGATGACTGCTTCGCACACTATTGGCATTCTCTTGATGAGCTTCAAGAGGTAGTCACCGAAAATAGTCTTCCAACAATCTTGAAGGAGTTCTCAGAGATGCTTAGCACTTGTTGGCCCTTTTGCCTTCACTCTGTGGTCCAGCTCACCCCAAACCATCTCGATTGGGTTCAGGTCTGGTGACTGTGGAGGCCAGGTCATCTGGCGTAGCACCCCATCATTCTCCCTCTTGGTCAAATAGCCCTTACCCAGCCTGGAGGTGTGTTTGGGGTCATTGTCCTGTTGAAAAATAAATAATGGTCCAACTAAACGCAAACCGGATGGAATAGCATGCCGCTGCAAGATGCTGTGGTAGCCATGCTGGTTCAGTATGCCTTCAATTTTGAATAAATCCCCAACAGTGTCACCAGCAAAGCACCCCCACACCATCACACCTCCTCCTCCATGATTCACGGTGGGAACCAGGCATGTAGAGTCCATCCGTTCACCTGTTCTGTGTCGCACAAAGACACGGTGGTTGGAACCAAAGATCTCAAATTTGGACTCATCAGACCAAAGCACAGATTTCCACTGGTCTAATGTCCATTCCTTGTGTTCTTTAGCCCAAACAAGTCTCTTCTGCTTGTTGCCTGTCCTTAGCAGTGGTTTCCTAGCAGCTATTTTACCATGAAGGCCTGCTGCACAAAGTCTCCTCTTAACAGTTGTTGAAGAGATGTGTCTGCTGCTAGAACTCTGTGTGGCATTGACCTGGTCTCTAATCTGAGCTGCTGTTAACCTGCGATTTCTGAGGCTGGTGACTCGGATAAACTTATCCTCAGAAGCAGAGGTGACTCTTGGTCTTCCTTTCCTGGGGCGGTCCTCATGTGAGCCAGTTTCTTTGTAGCGCTTGATGGTTTTTGCAACTGCACTTGGGGACACATTCAAAGTCTGCCCAATTTTTTGGACTGACTGACCTTCATTTCTTAAAGTAATGATAGCCACTCATTTTTCTTTACTTAGCGGCTTTTTTCTTGCCATAATACAAATTCTAACAGTCTATTCAGTAGGACTATCAGCTGTGTATCCACCTGACTTCTGCACAACACAACTGATGGTCCCAACCTCATTTATAAGGCAAGAAATCCCACTTATTAAACCTGACAGGGCACACCTGTGAAGTGAAAACCATTTCCGGTGACTACCTCTTGAAGCTCATCAAGAGAATGCCAACAGTGTGCAAAGCAGTCATCAAAGCAAAAGGTGGCTACTTTGAAGAACCTAGAATATAGAACATATTTTCAGTTGTTTCACACTTTTTTGTTAAGTATATAATTCCACATGTGTTAATTCATAGTTTTGATGCCTTCAGTGTGAATGTACAATTTTCAAACTCATGAAAATACAGAAAAATCTTTAAATGAGAAGTTGTGTCCAAACTTTGGTCTGTACTGTATATATATATATATATATATATATATATATATATATATATATATATATATATATATACGAGACTGTTTCATTTTTGCCTGGTGCCACCTTTAAGTGTCATATCTGGAACTCTGGTCAGATAGAGATTTCTGTCACTTAAGCCACAATATGCTACAACAGACATGACATTGTAAAAACCACACATAGGCACAATTTTCAGCATTTCTCGTAAATCTGGTCCATCAATCATAAGCCATCTGTTTATTGCCACAAACATATAGATTATTGGATTGTTCATAATACTATGTAAAAAGTCGTAAAAAAATAGCGAACTGCTTACATTAAAAATTAAAATTGGAACTCCCTCCTGGAGCTGGTTAACAACACTGCATAAATGGCCTATAAGGACTTGTCACTTGCTACCTCTGGTGACCATTTCTTCCCACTTGTTTGTCTGTAAAGAAAGCATTCTTGCTGAGGTTTACTAAACTGTCTGGCAATAGAGATGGGAACAATATGATTTCTATTACTATGGATTCTCTATGTGCTATTGTAAGGTAATAAATGGCAACTTTGCCTATCTAGTATATGACCATCTATATATATAATTGTCTTATCCCGTCTGTCTGTCTGTCTATCTGTCTGTCTGTCTTTCTGTCTGTCTTTCTGTCTGTCTGTCCAGGAAATCCCGCGTTGCTCATTGGTCCGGCAGCGGCCAATCAGCGCCGCGGGATTTCTGAAAAAAGATGGCGGCAGTTAGCGGCTCATCTGCGGGACAGAGCTCAGCGGCGATGCAGCTGGGAGATGAGCGCCGCGAGCAGCGGAAGGACCGCCAGCATCGCTGACCTCCATGCGGAAGGGAGGACCGGGGAGCGGCAATGCGGGTCGGGATACTTCTGCTGCGAGCGCCCGCTCATGTCCCGTGTTCTCGCTGCGGAAGTACCCGCACAGGCAGCGCCGCTCCCCGGTCCTCACCAAGACGATTCGATGATTGGTCGCGGTCTTCGGACCCGACCAATCACTGATCTTGCCGCAAAAGTTAAACACTACTGTGCTGATTGGTCGCGGACACTGGGCGCGACCAATCACCGATTTTGGTGCCACATTTAAATAGCGTCTGCGACCAATCAGCACAGCAGTGTTTAAATGTGGAGCCAAGATCGGTGATTGGTCGCGGCCGATATTTAAATGTGGCGCCAAAATCGGTGATTGGTCGCGCCCAGCGTCGGCGACCAATCAGCGATTTTTAACACAAATGTCCGGACCTTTGTAACACCATGCGGATACTGTGGGGACATCAGCGGCTAGGGTGTCAAGGGAGGACCGGGGAGCGGCGCTGCGGGTCGGAATACTTCTGCTGCGAGCGCCCGCTCATGTCCCGGGTTCTCACAGCAGAAGTATCCGCACAGGCAGCGCCGCTAACATCCATGCGGCTAGGGTGTGAAGGGAGAACCGGGGAGCGGCGCTGACATCCAATTGGTCGCGGCCGCTATTTGAATGTGCCGCACAAATCGGTGATTGGTCGCGGTCTTGGCCCGCGACCAATCACTGTTCTTGCCGCAAAAGTTAAACACTACTGTGCTGATTGGTCGTGGACGCTGCCCGCGACCAATCACCGATTTGGGCGCCAAATTTAAATATCGGCCGCGACCAATCACCGATCTTGGCTTCACATTTAAACACCGCTGTACTGATTGGTCGCGGACGCTATTTAAATGTGCCGCCAAAATCGATGATTGGTCGCGCCCAGCGTCCGCGACCAATCAGCACAGCGGTGTTTAAATGTGGAGCCAAGATCGATGATTGGTCGCGGCCGATATTTAAATTTGGCGCCCAAATCGGTGATTGGTCGCGGGCAGCGCCAGTGACCAATCAGCGATTTATAACACAAATGTTCGGACCTTAGTAACACCATGCGGATACTGTGGGGACATCAGCGGCTAGGGTGTCAAGGGAGGACCGGGGAGCGGCGCTGCGGGTCGGGATACTTCTGCTGCGAGCAGTCGCTGATCTCCCGGCTTCTAGCAGCAGAAGTAGCCGCACAGGCAGCGGCGCTCCCCGGTCCTCACTAATACGATTCCGCTCCCCGGTCCTCACCAATACGATTCGCTGATTGGTCGCGCTCTCCGCACGCGACTAATCAGTGATCTTGGCGCTAAAGTTAAACACCGCTCTGCTGATTGGTCGCGGCTGCTGCTCGCGACCAATCACCGATTTGGGCGCCACAAATAAATAGCGGCCGCGACCAATCACCGATCTTGCAGCCACATTTAAACACTGCTGTGATGATTCATTTAAACACTGCTGTGATGATTGGTCGCGGACGCCAGCCGCGACCAATCAGCGAGCTTGGCGCCAAATTTAAACAACGCTCTGCTGATTGGTCGCGGACGCTAGACGCGTCCAATCAGCGAGATTGGCGCCAAATTTAAACAATGCTCTGCTAATTGGTCGCGGATGCCGGCCGGGCCTAATCAGCATTATTGGCGCCAAATTTAAACCCCGCTCTGCTGATTGGTCGCGGCCGGCAACCGCGACCAATCAGCAGTATTTGCGCCAAATTTAAACCCCGCTCTGCTGATTGGTCGCGGTTGCCGGCCATGACCAATCAGCAATATTGGCGCAAAATTTAAACACCGCTCTGCTAATTGGTCGCGGTCGCCGTCCACGACCAATCAGCAGTATTGGCGCCAAATTTAAACCCCGCTCTGCTGATTGGTGGCGGTTGCCAGCCGCGACCAATCAGCGATTTGACGCCAAATTTAAACACCGCTCTGCTGATTGGTCGCAGCCGGCGATTGCGACCAATCAGCATTATTGCCGCCAAATTTAAACCCCGCTCTGCTGATTGGTTGCGACCACCGGCCGCCACCAATCAGCGATTTTGGCGCCAAATTTAAACCCCGCTCTGATTGGTCGCGGTTGCCGGCCGCGACTAATCAGCATTGTTGGCGCCAAATTGCCGGCCGCGACTAATCAGCATTATTGCCACCAAATTTAAACACCGCTCTGCTGAATGGTCATGGCCGTGACCAATCACCATTATTGCTGCAAAATTTAAACCCCGCTCCGCTGATTGGTCATGTTCGCTGGCCGCGACCAATCAGCATTATTGGCGCAAAATTTAAACCCCGCTCTGCTGATTAGTCGCGACCGCCGGCCGTGACCAATCAGCGATATAGTCGCCAAATTTCAACACCGCTTTGCGGATTGGTCGCAGTTGCCGGCCGCCACCAATCAGCGATTTTGGCGCCAAATTTAAACACCGCTCTGCTGATTGCGCCCGGTCTGCCGCATACATATTCTAGAATACCCGATGCGTTAGAATCGGGCCACCATCTAGTATTGATATATTGAGTCATCATCTGTGAAAATCTGGTCTAATGCTTGACCTTACACTATTACTCATATTGTTCTAATAGTTTGTCTAAATTTCTTAGAGTGCAATTGATTGATACACTGCATACATGTCAAAAGTCATGATTTTGGACAAAAACGTTCTACAAACCATAAGGAGCAGAACAAAATGTTTTTAGCATTCCAGGGCAGAGCTGGAATATCCCGATTCTGGACATTTCAATGTTGCTGACCGTGACTCAAATTAAATTTTCTGTGGTATAGATCACAAAATCAGGTAAAGTGCACTATGTTTGAACAGAAGCCTTTCATTTTACTTTTTGAGATGCTTGTGATGCTTTCTTTCTGGCTATTAGGGGAAGCAACCAATATTTCTGCCCCAACCGCCACCTGAACCACTGGCACAAAGCATTAAGGAAAACTTGATGCTGTCTTTTAAACAACATTTGAAAAGGCTACCAATATTTTTTAAAAAATAATTCCTCTGAGAAGACCCAACTATCCAAGTGCATGTCTTCTTAGCTTGTGAGACAACACTATGTGTGTGTAGCCCATTTCCTCTATAGTCCATTGAAGTGTGGTGGGAACAATGGTGTCCAGATTCTGATGAGTTAGCGAGAATCAGTAGAAGGAACTCATGTTCATTTTTTCAAACTCCTCTGTGTTTGTTCATTATTATACTTTTGGAAATGCTTGTGATGTTTACTTTTAGGCAAACTATATGAGCTATAAGCAGACTGATACAATAAGTCACCACTCTCATGCTGTGTGGTAACATATCAATCAACTCAAAGTGGCAGCCAACAACAGACTTGGTGGAAGCTATTCAGTTCAAAGGGGTATTCTCAATATGTCTCTTGAGCAGCTCAGAGCTCTACAGTCTTCTTACTGCCTTGTTTCTGGCAGGGTGTGCTCTCCTCCTTGAGTGACAGTTCTGCTGAACAGAATTGTAGCATTGGTAGAACTGTAAAACTCAGCACAACACATTCAGCTGTCAATGGCTTGTTCTGGCAAGGAACTGATATCACTATAACAAGGCATTTGAACAAGCACACAGCTTGGGACAAAGAGCCAAGAGCCATAATTAGGAGAACTGTTATGAGAGAAGTTGATGTTACAGGCTATTGATTTTGCAAGATTTATACCAGCAGCTAGTCAGGAGCTGAGAGGGAGAGGGGAGGGGAAGGAGGTGAGCGCATAACTGCTGTACAGAAATTAATAGACTGGAGAAAGGTGGGTGAGATTTTAGGAGCTAGCTTCTCTCCTGGAATGTAACTACTGCACACTTGGCCAGGGTCTTGGCAAGCACTAGTTGCCGAGCTCCATGGAAACCAGCTGTACACTATGAAACATAAAAGCTCTTAATGCAGGATAATGACAGCAGCTACAAAAGAGCAAGTCAATTGCAAACTTGCTTATTTTTATGTTGTCTGACTAATTAAATGACTTTAATAACTAGAGAATACGCCTTTAACAGGTCCTAAGGGTACAATGGTTTAAAACCTTTCACTTACAGTTATATGAAAAAGTTTGGGCACCCCTATTAATCTTAAGCTTAATGTTTTCTTAAAATTGGTGTTTTTGCAACAGCTACTTCAGTTTGATATATGTAATAACTGTTGGACACAGTAATGTTTCTGCCTTGAAATGAGGTTTATTGTACTAACAGAAAATGTGCAATCTGCATTCAAACAAAATTTGACAGGTGCATAAGTATGGGCACCCTTATCATTTTCTTGTTTTAAATACTCCTACCTACTTTTTACTGACTTACTAAAGCACTTTTTTTGGTTTTGTAACCTCATTGAGCTTTGAACTTCATAGCCAGGTGTATGCAATCATGAGAAAAGCTACTTAAAGTGGCCACTTGCAAGTTGTTCTCCTGTTTGAATCTCCTCTGAAGAGTGGCATCATGGGCTCTTCAAAACAACTGTCAAATGATCTGAAAACAAAGATTATTCAACATAGTTGTTCAGGGGAAGGATACAAAAAGCTGTCTCAGAGATTTAACTTGTCAGTTTCCACTGTGAGGAACATAGTAAGGAAATGGAAGAACACACGGACAGTTCTTGTTAAGGCCAGAAGTGGCAGGCCAAGAAAAACATCAGAAAGGCAGAGAAGAAGAATGGTGAGATCAGTCAAGGACAATCCTCAGACCACCTCCAGAGAGCTGCAGCATCAACTTGCTGCAAATGGTGTCACTGTGCATCGGTCAACTATACAACGCACTTTGCACAAGGAGAAGCTGTATGGGAGATTGATGCGAAAGAAGCCGTTTCTGCAAGCACGCCACAGAGTCGGCTGAGGTATGCAAAAGCACATTTGGAGAAGCCAATTTCTTTTTGGAAGAAGGTCCTGTGGACTGATGAAACCAAGATTGAGTTGTTTGGTCATACAAAAAGGCGTTATGCATGGTGGCAAAAAAACACAGCATTCCAAGAAAAACACTTGCTACCCACAGTAAAATTTGGTGGAGGTTCCATCATGCTTTGGGGCTGTGTGGCCAATGCCGGCACCGGGAATCTTGTTAAAGTTGAGGGACGCATGGATTCCACTCAGTATCAGCAGATTCTTGACAATAATGTTCAAGAATCAGTGATCAAGTTGAAGTTACGCAGGGGATGGATCTTTCAGCAAGACAATGATCCAAAACACCGCTCCAAATCTACTCAGGCATTCATGCAGAGGAACAATTACAATGTTCTGGAATGGCCATCCCAGTCCCCAGACCTGAATATCATTGAACATCTGTGGGATCATTTGAAGAGGGCTGTCCATGCTCAGCGACCATCAAACTTAACTGAACTGGAATTGTTTTGTAAAGAGGAATGGTCAAAAATACCTTCATCCAGGATCCAGGAACTCATTAAAAGCTACAGGAAGCGACTAGAGGCTGTTATTTTTGCAAAAGGAGGATCTACTAAAGATTAATGTCACTTTTCTGGTGAGGTGCCCATACTTATGCACCTGTCAAATTTTGTTTGAATGCAGATTGCACATTTTCTGTTAGTACAATAAACCTCATTTCAAGGCAGAAACATTACTGTGTCCAACAGTTATTACATATATCAAACAGAAATAGCTGGTGCAAAAACAACAATTTTTATAAAACAATAAGCTTAAGATTAATAGGGGTGCCCAAACTTTTTCATATAACTGCATATAAAGGGATCTGACCCTTGGTTCAGATACAACTGGGTTGCATCCAAGGATTAGCTTCTGGTCTGTGGATTGAGCTGTTGGTAGAGAAATCAGCTAGTCTGTCAGCTTTAGAAGGGTCAAGTAAGATCATAATGTGGAATTCTCATTCATTTTATGGTCAGAAAATCCAGCAAATGAAAGAATTATGAACTGTTTGTGGGCAGAAATGGCCTCTGCCTAACAAGGATAATGATGGCATATAGCATATGAAAACCTTAGGCCCAAATTCATTAGTGTTGACCCAGCACCCACATACACACCCATGTGGAGATGTCAAAGCCTGCTAAAAAAAAAGCTATAGCAATCTAATACATATATTACACAAACTGTTCTAGTTTTTATCCAGGAAACACAATTCCCTACAGTTTTCTCTTTCTAGAATTGTTTGTTTACATCTTCACAAGATAGAACTCCTTTCTTATCTATAAAATACCGATAGGAGTCTCCGCAGTGTATGAATGGTAGCTGCGTACCGAACAGTGACAAATAAATGTCACCATCCCGCTTTGCTATCTGCTGGAATAAATCTGATACTTGGACCTTTGTGAGCTCTACAGTAATAATATCTTCGCCTCACACTGTAAATTCGATGTGAAAACACACAGCTTCTCTGTGATGCCAATCAATGGCCGGAATACGATACTAGCGATGGTGGATGTGTAAAGGTTGCCAGCTGAGGCACTTTTATTAGCATACTCCTCATCATACATGCATGTTAAAGTGTGTCTGCAGTCACAGCAGGACAGTGTAAAGGTGTTAATCAGTTCTCACCACCCGTTAATGAGACTCATCTCTGCGGGAAAATTGATTTTCTGTTGGCTTGCTCCTTCTAGAACACAGATCCTCTCGCCATTAAATTGGGCTACTCATCATGCAGAGCTCATTAAATAAATACATGTGCCTGTAACATCACTACTTAGACCACACTGCAGACCCGAGGCCATGTCAGCTGTCTTGCATCATCATTTCTGAGACTCTATAGTAGGTACCAGGTGCATGCACTTGATGAAGTGGAGCATCTCAAGGGTACTTTGCCCATGGAGTTGACACACATGTGAGCTATTGTTTAGACTGACTGTTGAGACCGACAATGAAGGTGCACTCCATATCCCTCAAAGGAAAAAAATGAGCAGGTTGTGGCATGTTCCTTATCTCTATACACAAACGTAACCATCGCAGCCCCTGCAAGCAAATAGTACCAAAATACAACCTGCTCATGAAGCCGAATATATTAGTTGACAGCTCTTTTTATTAAAGACCAGATTGTACGTATGTTGCTTTTATTTTAGACTTATAATCTTAAAAAATGATAAAATTAGAACACGCTTTGTAATAAAGATAAGGCAGTGCAATACATAGGGAGTAATTCTTCAAAGCTTATCTGCCAAAATACTTTGAAAAGCCGCAAAAAATTTTTGCCGAATGGGGAGTTGTGCAAAATAGTTGCTACTTTTGGTGTTTTCACTCCGGTTTCAAACAGCTTTGAAAAAATTGGTAGAACTGAGGAGGAGCTGGGGAGGAATTGAGGTGGGATGGGGAATGGATACAGGTCAAGTTCTGCAAAATCGCAGTGTTTTTTGCACCAGAAATGCTACTCCAGTCACTGAGGCGCAATTGAGGCACACACCATTGAGAAGATGCGCTGAATTCATTTAGAGTTGTGCACCTCTCAATTTGGTGCATTGTATTTCTGTATATTATGCAGTCATGGCAGCTTGCATCTGTTCACACTTGCTTTATTTTGTTAGGAGGTGCTGCTCAGTTTTTGTGTTTTTTGTAGTTTACTATTGGAGGTTGTGACTGCCTCCTATTCTGAGTAGCCCTCCCATCAGCCTAAGGCTGTATTTAATTAATGATGGATCCAACCTACTCTTTAAATTTGTAGGTTTATATCTGGAGAGGCATATCTGATAAATATTAGAAGCCCTAAAAAACTACTTGGAGAAGTCAATAAACAACCCAGAGGGGTTTAACACCAATTTGACAAAACAATGTAAAAACATGAAACAAGACAAGAAACAAGAAATTAAGAACAAATACAAAATAAAATTGGGAGGCGGAGGAACATGAGCACCATGAACCAATAGTGATAATATGTAAACAATATAATGAATTAATATGTTTATATTATAATGCGCAAGTGAACTATAAATAAAAATTAGCAGAGGTAAGGGTTAAACATAAAAATAGTGAAATTAATATAAAAAAACACTAGTGTGAACAATAAAAGATGGTGAGAAATTACTGACCCGGGTCATTTTTTTTTAAATTATTTATTTATTGCACAGCTGCCAGCTGGTGAATACACTCATCAGCCTCGCCTGCTCTCGCTACAATCAGCGAGACCAGGCGTATGCTGATGAGAGTAGTACTTTCATCAGTTGACACCTGTGACTGGCGGTAACCTTTTTACCGCCAGTCAGAGCTGCTGGTTCACAAGCTGTCATCTGTGTGACAGTGTGGGAACCGCAGCTCTCTGAACAGCAGTAATGAACTTACCGCCGATCAGAGCCTGTGTTTCCCACGCTGTCCCGCAGATGACAGTGTGGGAAACGCCAGATGTTCAGATTTCAGTTCGGGTACCATTTTGGTACCGGAACCAAACTTTTTTTAAATGTTCGGCAGAACCTGCCAAACCTGAACATCCATGGGTTCACCCATCACTAGCAATGATTTGTGCAAAAAAATGCTAAAATGTAATAAGAATATGCTCTAAAAATAAAGAATATCTCTCCCTTATTTAGACCAGATTTCCTTGGACAGGTTTCCATTTCCACCATAGATTATATTAATGCAATCCTAAAAGTTAATATTGACCCTATAATGAATCTTTCCGCAAAGCCAAACCAGACACTCCATTTGCAAACACGTGTTACTAATATTAGTTCCATCATCAGTGCAAAGCAGGAGGTCTGATTTTGCTGGATGAAAGACCTTTGACAGGAGGTCTGAAGGGCAACATTATCCACCCTAGAAGATTATTTTCAAATGCAAAATTAGAGGTCATCCCAAAGATTTTTCACTGCATTAGAAAGACTTGAATACAGATGACCCTGAATGCCTTTCTCTGTATTATAACTAATAATGAACACTTTAAATAAAGCTCAAATTCATTGTCTTCTGCTGGATTCTGACAAATTGAAATGTAATTTACTTGGGCTGGAAGACAGATAAGAGAAGTCAGAGTATTGTCGAGGCTCCCTAAGTGCAGGTTCGCTTTTTACAATGCTTTGAGTTATTTGTTTACAAGGACATTAGTCTTGTAATGCGGCCTCATTAAAATGACTGCTCCTTACGTAGTTGTATGCCGTTCTTCCCCATGTATCTTCATTACTTGTCTCCCAGGCAATGAAATGTCTGCTCATAATAGATGTGGCTCACATATTTTCATAGTATCACAGTTGTAAGCCAAGTAGTATGAACAGAAAATGGCATAGTGGATAAAACCAAAAACATTAATGTGGTAAGTTACTGAAGTTCCATTCACAAGGAAGAACTCAGGACCTGTATGGTGGCATATGGAGTCCCTGTGATTCTGTACTACAAAGCCGTAGGCACCTCATGTTATACCAATAGCTCTGTTTGCATGGCATCATGTTAAGCTATGGCTATTGTAATGAGTCGTGGGGCCATAGCCATGGACGTGGTACTCGTCTCCTATGCCCTGGCACATTCCATGAAAATGGGGGTCCTGGCTGTGTGTGTGGACTTGTGCTGTGAGGGCACTAGGCCCATGCAGGCCGCATGTAAACGATGTTGCTGGTTTGCCAGGACCAGATGTTTTACAGTTCAATGAGGGAGACCACCATTCAAAAATAAACTTTTTACTGAACGGGAACTTGGTAGGGAATATATACAGGAGATAGCAGGTACACAGTCTTAAGAACGTTTCCTTTACAACTCAAAGCATTTTCTACAGTTTCCTTTGTTCATTTCTTCTCTGCCTACTGTTTCTCTCTACTTCACCACAACCCAGCTTTAACACTACAGCCCTGCTCAGCAAGAGTTGTTTACTTGTTCTGCGGTTCAGCATCTTCTTTTCCCTTTAGGGTGCAAGTATGGCCGATAATGCTGCCGCTCTGAAACTCCAGCCCGGGACACTTTACTCGTCCCAAGTACTCAGTCCTGTTAAGGCCCATTAATTCAAGTACCATAAGCTCGGGGTCTCGTGGCTAGGCATCCTCTCCTATAACTAGTTTCAAGAAGGCCACTCTGTCTCTTAGTCACTTCTGCTCCGGATCTCACTATCCCTTTTCTTCAGTCTCCTCTCACTTTGGGTAACTCCAGGATGTGGCGCTGTTCACCTTGGCCCTTTAGGTCCACTTTCTGTGCACTCCAGGCCCTATCTGACTCTCTGACAGGAAATTGTCACTTTCCCTGATACCGAGGCCCCCTACTCTGGGCTAGTCTCAAACATTTTATCTCTATGGTCAAATTACACATATTACTAACATTATTAACACACATCACAATTCACCTGATATCACATCACATAAAATTTATTTCTTCAAGAGGGAAACGTGGGCAGCATGTACATCTCCGTACAGCTACACAAGAGGAACTTTGGTTGTATGACAAGAAGACTGCAATGTTCATGACATTCAATGATTGCCGCATTTTGACATGCCACAGATAGCATCTTGGATGGGACTATGAAATTAAATATGAACTTGCTGGATTTTTGGTTGAAGGATGCAAGTCATTATAGATCACCTCTATTTGTGATCACGAAAACATTTTGGTCATGTGACTCATCCTAGGCTTGGAGTTTTGCATCAAAAGTAGCTTTGTAACGCTTAAACCATAAAGGGAATCTGTCACCAAGATTTTGTTACCCCACCTGAGTGCAGTATAATTTACAGTAGGTGCAGAAACCCAGACTCAAGAAGTTACTTACTGGGCTGCTTGATGCAATTTTGATAAAATCAGTTTTTCTCTGCTGCAGATCTAGCAGTTCTCTGAATGCTGAGCTCTGTATAACGCCGCCCACACCACTGATTGGCAGCGTTCTGTGTACACTGTGCATAGGCAGAAAGCTGACAATTAGCTGTGAATCAGGGTAAGAAATTGCTTATGAATATAAAGGACTACATGGCAGCAGGTTTAGTCCTCTAGTGATGATCTCCTGCTGATAAACAGTGTTTTTATCAAAACTACAGCAAGAAACTAAGTAAGTGAGACATTGATGAAATCAGGGTTTATGTAGGCATCAGAGGGCCATGGATTGCAAGAGTTTATAAATAAGGAGGTAAGGTGAGGTGGGAAAATGTCTGGGCCCTATTGGATAGAAAGGTGAGAGGTAGGTTTTTTGATGATGAGTATTTAAGAAGAAGAAGGGGTGAGGTCATGGGGCTCTCTTACCTGCAATACAGAAAAATGTCAATCCTATTATTTTTAGTAAGTTTTGTGTTATTAAAATCTCTCCCAAGTTCAGGCTTTAAGCCTGGTTGTCACTGCTGGCTTGTAGTTGGACTCTTAATTAGTCATTGACTGTTAAATGGCTGAATTATGAGTTAAACAGAATGTTGAAATGGTTAAATCTGTTAAGAATCGATAAATAGTTGTGCTTGATCTGCCACCCAACATCATGTGTCTGAGTAATCATTTGCGGAATGTACTGACAGTGCAAACTAGAGATGGGGGAATATTTTTATTTGGTCTGGGCAGTTTTGTCTTGCAATCAGCATTACACTCAGTCTGGTGCACGTGATTATTCTGCTGCCCTCAATCGATCAATTGCTGCTTTCTCTTTTTCTCTGGATGTGTGTAATTCATCCGAAGGAGGGGAGAGTGTAGCATCGGCGTCTCTGCCCTCTGCCAGGCAGAGACGCCGTCCCCCTTACCGCCGCGGTTCTACTCCGGCGTCTTCCGGCCTCCCTGCAGCTGCTGCTGGTGCACGCAGCTTCCCTGGCTCTATGCTTAGGGCACGCTCCCTCCCTCTTAAAGGGGTCGCGTGCGCCGTTCTAAAAAGTCCCCGGCCTATAAAAGGTACCTTCTCCAATGTGGAGGAGCCCTTGCAAGGTTGCTGCTTTGTGTTACTTACTTTGCTTCAGCCCTCAGGTCCTCTACAAGTCAGTCCTGTCCGCCAGCCTGTTTTACAGTCCAGTCCACCAGTCTGACTACTATCCAGCCCGACAGTCTGTCTACAGTCCAGTCCGCCAGTCTGTCTATAGGCTCTGCCCACTCGCTTACCTGGAGGCACCTGCCTGTTACCTGCCGTGCCTGCCAGCCTGCTTTACCTGGAAGCACCTGCCTGTTACCTGCAATGCCCGCCAGCCTGCTTACCTGGAAGCACCTGCCAGCTGCCTGTTGTGCCCGCCAGCTTGCCTACCCGGAGCACCCGTCTGGCTATCAGCCTAATCTGCCTGCTTGTGTACCCGGACCACCCGTCAGTCTGCCTGCCGAGCTCATCCGTTGTACCAGTCAGTTCCTGCCTTCTGACCCTTGGGAGACACCTGTTCTCGTACAAGGTCGGTCCCAGAGTGGCACCTGGTCCCTCGGCTCGGTTCCTCTCTGGTTCACGGAGTCGACTGAGCCGCCATGCGACCTTGGTCGGGCCGAGTAGATATTTAGTCACGCCCCTCTTGCCCCTCCTTGCACCGCAGCACAGAGGTTCCACCATCCGGATCCGTAACAGAGAGTTAAACCAGTGCAGATTGGCTGCAGGGATCGAGAGACTTAATATTGTCACGCGATCCCCAGGACAGCCAGTGTTGCCACTGTTGGATCGGCACGAGCATGGGAGGTGAGTAAAGTCAGGGCTGTCGTCACCACCTGGCGGACCCGGGCAAGTGCCAGGGCCCCTAGCAAGCGGGGGGGTCAAAGCTATGTCGGGGACACCGGCACCCGCGTCAGACTATGGAGCCCATGAGACGGGGGAGTCCAGTGGCAGCGTGGCCTGGGCCCCTCACCCCCATCGTACTTTAAACTGTTTGAAATACTTACCTCTCCCTGTTCCTCAGCAGCTCCGGTCTCTTCTGTGTCTTCTGACTCTGTGACGTCTCTGTGACGCCCTCTGTGCTGAGCTCTTTCTCCCAGGGCCCATGAAAACCAGGAGCCGGCCCTGAGTATAGTGTTATCATTTTACAAGGGGGAAATATAGGGATTGAGAAGGGGTTGTCAGAGTAGTGGACAACCCCTTTAATGGTTTATTCAGCTATTTAGGTGTACAAAATGAACGCGGCACTATCTATATATAAGGAGGACGCGCTTCATTCCATCTTGAGTCTTTTATAACTGCTGATTTCTATGTGCATGCCTCCGGTATATAAAGGTGTTCGCCCCACTCCTGATTCATTGGGACTCTGTTGACGCTATAATGCCTTTAATTGTCTGGAAAATACGTGTATAACACTGTGAGGTCTCCAAGAATTGTATTGAATCCCTTTGAGCTCGAAAACACAACTCTATTAATGTCTATATAAAAGGAGCAATAATCCCGAAACAGCTATATGCAAGTGTATGTCTCTTGTTTTTGGAAGTGTTTCTGACTTGTCCGATATGAAAAACGTACTGCGATTTGTGGATTATAAGACGCACCAGATCAACCCTAAATTTTGGGGTGGAAAATAGAAAAAAAAAGTTTTAAATTAAATGGTGATGCGTCTTATAGTCTGTTTTAACAGTAGCTTAACTGGGGGTGACTGTGATGGAGCGGGGTCACAGGAGGCAGGGTCGCTGCTTCAAAAGGCTGGTGGAGGGAGGAGTGGGGACTCCACTCACTGGCGCCGACATCTTCTGAGAGCCCATGCACCACAGCATCGCTCCGCTTCTGCCGCCTCCTGAAACAGCGACCCTGCCTCCTGTGACCTTGCTCCACCGCCGTAGCCCCCTGGTAAGCTCACTTCAGATTATAAGACGCACCCCCCATTTTCCTTCCAAATTTGGAGTAAAAAAAGTGCGTCTTATAATCCAAAAAATATAGTATTTTTTTCCTGAAGGAGAGCTAATTTCCATATATTTTTTCCATGGAGCACTGCCTGTGTAAGCATGCTATATCACCTAAACCTGATCAATGGGAATCAGTACCTCCTCTGAGGAAAAGACTTTTAAAAAACTTTGTGTGATCTGCATCACTTTTTATTTGTGCTTCATTAGAAAAAATATCTATGCAATATTTGAATGTAAATGTTCTTCATTTAACTTTATCAAACTATCAGAAAAGTAGTAATGTGAACTTGGCAGTCTGGAGTCTATTTAATTTGTCAGGACTAAAATGAGAAAAAAAGAAGAAGAAAGGCATTGTTGAGTATCAGCTTAACCTCTAGTGTAAGTGCTAAAGCGAAATGATGGTTACACATCAAAATATAGAAATGAAATTATAAAAAATGGCATGTTACAAATGTGATAGTTATCCCATGCCAGTATCTCGCTGTGACCCGCAGTGACAAGTGCAGAAAATGACATGGTCACTGAATCTTGCTTAGAGTTACAACTCATCCATGCCTAATGATAAGCTGAGGGTGATTTAGGACAAGGTAGCTGTAAATAACACATGATTACTGGTTGTAAAGTACTATACAGTGAAGTAGAAAGGCTCATCATTGTACATGGACTGTCATCATCGCTAAGAATTACATAAAGCCTTCGGTCAGGTTCACAAAAAAGCCAGTAGGCATCCTTCTTTTGTATTTTACCTCCCTTAAAAGCTTATTTCCATAATAAGCATTTATATATTTATAGCATTTACACAGGATGTGCCAAAATGGTATGATTTAAGTTCCTCACCTATTGAACAGGAGTCCCATGATTTTCATTTACTAAATCAAGATGGCATTATTCCCCAAAAACTGCAATCCTGGGGTGGCTACAA